>NC_135501.1:69797148-70997148 GCF_052857255.1 Amblyomma americanum
TAAAAGGGAAAAGGAACACAGGACCAGAGCTCACTGAGATTTAAGAACTTCATTTCGATTCAATGATCAAAGTGCAACTCCATTGTTTGGATGAATCAATATTCACCTTTACTTCATTAAGCCACAGAGTATGCTGAACAGAGTGGAATAAGCTCCCACATGCTGCATAAAATGCCAGCTGCGTACGCTCGCAAAAGCATGAGGTGACCTGAGGTGGTTACAAAAACGCTATAGCTAACTGCTCGAAGTGGGAGGAAAATTAAAGGTGTACTTAATCCACTTTACGTGCGGAAATGCGAAGGCATTTCGAGTTCCGTTGTCTCTCCTGTTACTTAGCAATGTAATTAATCATTGCTTTTATCTTTGTTTTCTGTTCATTTTATTCGATTAATTATTTTACTGTATTACTTTATGTTGTTTTACTTCATTTAAATACTTTTTATTTGTTTTTGTTGTGTTAATATTTTTAATTTTATTCATTTTACCCTGTACCGATTTCTTTAATATTTGATTCTTATTTTATTATGTTATTTGAATATCTTATTTTTATTCCATTTTTATTTTTAAGTATTTTTATATTATACAATAATTCGGTCATTTAATCTTTCCATTATGCTGTGCGATGTTGGTCCACGTTAAAGAACCCCAGGTGGTCGAAATTTCCGGAGCCGTTCACTCCGGCGTCCCTCATAGCCCGAGTCGCTTACGGACTTTAAAACTCCCATCAACCAAACCAAACCAAACAATTCATAATTACACCATTACTGGATGATCGGCAATTGATGATTACACGCTCTGTCCACAGCCTGTGGCGACACCACCTGTCCACGCCTCTCATAAGACAAGAACTGCTGTCGAATTATTAGATATATAATTAGAATTTGCATCACCGACACGTATAAGCAACGGTATGAAAAGATTAGATTGTTACATTAAGGAAAACGGAATAAAAAAAATGACACATAATCACCAGCAGATATGCAGCGTTATGTACGCGACAGACTTGAGCAACACAAGTATCCACGGCATTTTCTTTTCTTTTGTTGTCTTTCCTTGAATCTCTTGCTGCCCATTCAGGAAGCTTACCTGAAACGCGGCCTGCATGCAGCAGCGTGACGATGGGTATGTCGCGACTACGTGAGTTTCCTACGAGGTTTTGTGGGCGGCACATCCAACCCTCATTCAGCTTCTACTTTCGGAATATGGTTCCAGAAGGCTGAAAGTTTGTGAAATATAGTTCTCTCTACGGTGCAAACTTGCAACAGCGTATAATTATAAAGATAGCTAAAATTCTGTTTTAATTCGGGCAACGATGATTGTTGACTTATTACACAACGCCCGACTAGCAAAAAAGACATCCAGCGAAAGTGTCGTCTGTCTAATCTTGAGTCGAGATTTTTTTCAATTGAAACTGCACAAAAAATTTACATGTATACTTGCTTACCTTGTTCCAATTAATATCGACCAGCGTACACATTAAGCAGCCTAGTATTCGTACCACAATTTGTTTATATTTAACTTGACGTCCCTGATGAAAGGCACAACGGAGTTATAGGGTATTTCCAATCAATTAAAAAACCAGAGAAGCCCATTGCTCTCAGACATGTCCACATGGCGGCATGGTTCCGCCGCATGGTGGCCCTGAATGGGTGAAATTTTTAAAGCCAGTGACCTCAAAGCGGGGCTCGTTGGTCTAGGGGTATGATTCTCGCATGGGTGAGAGAGGTCCCGGGTTCAAATCCCGGACGAGCCCCAATAGCTTTTTCGCAGAAGCAGCAAACAATTAAAGAGAAGAACGAACGTGGAATCTTTAGGCCGCTCATCTGGAGTGGGAAGTATCGAGTCAAACGGGAAAGAAAGCTTTGCGAACCTTTTATGGATATGCAAATGCGGTACGCAAGTGGCGCCAGAAGCCCCACTGTGTCGACCAGGCACGTAGCCAAAACTTTTTTCGGGAGGGGCCCGAGGCAGTTGTATAGGGCGGAGCACAGGGGGGGGGGGGTGCACAGGAGGCGGGGCAGGGCCCATGCCTAACAAGATTACTGGTGGAGGGTGTCGAGGGTTTCAAGAGGGGGGTAGCCCTTGGGCCCACTCGGGACCCTCTTGAATACGTCCCTGGTGTCTACAGTTACCATAGCCTGCTATCCGCTGCGGTTTCTTCGATGAACCCGAAAACTCTGATTGGACATCAGAAATACGCTTCGTCGTACTACAAAACACCCCGAGTCGAAAAAAGCGACAGAACTCTGCCCAGAATAAGGGCCCGTTCACACTTGTACAAAAATCCGGCGAGCGAAGCGGATTCGGGCGCTTTTGACGCCGAGCGAGGCGGAAGCGGCGCGGCGAGGGCGATCGGGCTGGACCCAAATTTTTCGCGTTCGCCGCCACCGCGGCGAAAAATATGGCGGCGCCCTTCGACGCAGGACCCCTCGCCGCGGAAAGCATTCGTCGTTGTTGCGGCATTTTTTTGCGCGTTCACTGGCCATGAGTCGGACACCGGTACATCGCTTCGTCTCACCTCGCCTATAAGCAAGAGTATAAGTGATAAATTTGCTTTATTCTTTATTTAGAGTGACGATTCTGCCGCTACAAGTCTTAAGAGAAGCGGCGGTCCTGACAAGCATGTGGCGCCACTAGGCTGGGCGTTTCGTTGCTTAATATGGGAATGTGCCTGCGTTTACGTATGCATGCATGCGTGCATACGGTTATTGTACACAGACAGCATCGATTTATACTCTTTTCTAACCATATTCACGTGGTGGCTGGGAAGTGTGTGTAAAAGTGAGAAACAGAAGCGGCGAGGCGGTTCCGCCTCGCCCGGACGTCAACAGATGAGAACAGGCTCTAGTTTTCTCGGCGGGCGCGTTCACACTTCTCCAAAAATCCGACGAGCGAAGCGGATTCGCTCGCCGGGAAAACTAGGACCTGTTTTCATGTGTTGACGCCCGGGCGAGGCGGAACCGCCGCGCCACTGCTGTTTCTCGCTTTTCCACACACTTCCCGGCCACCACGTGGATATGGTTAGAAGAGAGCATAAATCGATGCTGTCTGTGTACGATAACCATATGCACGCTTGCATGCATACGTAAACACAGGCACATTCCCATTTTTAGTTCAGCGTATCCAAACAGACCCGCCGCGGTGGCTACGTGGTTAGGGCGCTCGACTAATGATCCGGTGTTCCCGGGTTCGAACCCGACCGCGGCGGCTGCGTTTTTATGGAGGAAAAACGCTAAGACGCCCGTGTGCTGTGCGATGTCAGTGCACGTTAAAGATCCCCAGGTGGTAGAAATTATTCCGGAGCCCTCCACTACGTCACCTCCTTCATCCTTTCTTCTTTCACTCTATCCTTTATCCCTTTCCTTACGGCGTAATTCAGGTGTCCAACGATATGAGACAGATACTGCGCCATTTCCGTTCCCCCCCCCCCCCAAAAAAAACAATTTAGATGCAAACTCGCAACGAAACGCCCAGACTAGTGGCGCCATCTGCTTTCCAGGACGGGAACTAGTAGTGTCAACAAAACCGGCGATCCTCTTAAGCCTAGTAGCGGCAGAAACGTCACTCTAAATAAAAACTGAAGTGATATATCATTTATACTCTTGCTTACAGGTGAGGTGAGACGAAGCGATGTACCGGTGTCCGATTTATGGCCAGTGAGCGCGCTGCAAAAGGCCGCAACAACGACGAATTCATTCCGAGGCGAGGAATCCTGCGTCGAAGGGCGCCGCCATGTTTTTCGCCGCGGCGACGGCAAACGGGAAAAATTTGGATCCAGCCCGATCGCCCTCACCGCGCAGCTTTCCGCCTCGCTCGGCATCGAAAGCGACCGAATCCGCTTCGCTCGCTGGATTGTTGGACAAGTGTGAACAGGCCCTTAGTGTTTTGCTGTTTTGTCTTAAAATAGTATGTTTCTGTAGTTTTTCAGTATTTTTAAGCATGTTTCTGTAGTTTTGTCGTTGTGACAAAGTGCAGGACAATACTATAGAAAATGTTCAAGTTACTAGAAAAATGCCTCTCGTTACTGCAAATTCATGGCGAAAAATATGACACAAAAATATGCTATAACATATTTTGTCTACTTCGACAGGACTGGATGCCTAAATTGTGCATGAACCCACCTCAGACCCCTTGCTTGTTAAATCACAATTAGAGGAGTACATCAGTTAAGGGCATCGAACAGCATCGCTGAAAGGCCTGCGATAAGATGGTGAACAACGCCATTTCAGGTGTGAAGGGTTGTCTAACGCCGAAGTAATGCAAGTACCGTTGCAAGCATTACAACTCTTGGCTCGTTGGTCTAGGGGTATGATTCTCGCTTCGGGTGCGAGAGGTCCCGGGTTCAAATCCCGGACGAGCCCGATGTTTTCTTTTTTTTTTTGAAGGTCTAAACAGCCGAAAAAATAACTGGCAACCTTGCTGCCAGCCATCTCGAGCAAGCAGTGTCACACATAAAAGGCTTGCGAACCTTTTAAGGGTGCGCAACGTTAGGCGGCATACTTATTGTGGTGTACTGATTTCCCTGTGCTTCAGTCTTTAAGGAAGAAATTCATTCTTTTCAGACACAACGCAGACCCAATACTAAGAGCACTAACGTGCTTTGCATTTCTTCTCGCGGAAAACTAGCCCTACTCGAGTCCCCGTGACCACCTTCCTGGGTCCTCCATCCCTCCTTTGAAAGGGCAGACGAGCCCACTTTTATTTATTTATTTATTTATTTATTTATTTATTTATTTATTTATTCGTTCATTTATTCATTTATTTATTTATTTTTATTTAGTGCAAACTGCTTGCCTCATGTATGAGGCTGTTGCAGGATTGGCAGAGTAAGGACGAAAACACAGATAAGAAGGTGGATAGAGATACAGAGAACGAAAGAATGCAGGGGGATGTTAACCAGAGCGATGTTCCGGTTGGAAACCCTGCACTGGGGAGGGGGAACGAGGGGATTGAAAAGAGAAATGTAGAACGGGTGAGGAACACAGTCGAAGTTTGCATTCAAGCTAGTTGCTCTCACGAATGGCGTAGTAGGCCTTGAGGGCAGTCGACTGCGGCAGCCACGGTCCGACGATCTTATCCTCTGCTAATGGGCGAGGATCCAGGTGGTCCAGAGCACAAAAGAGCGGGTCTCTCGATCACAACACGCTGTCGGCAATCCCACTCGTTCACCTCGAGGTTTTTGGCCGCTGAACTCAACTGCAGGTGCAGGTGAGTTGTGGCTCAGCCGAACTGGATGTAGCGCGTCCAGTACTTCCAATGCGTTGTGTGCTGCTGGCGTGCGCAGGCTGAAAAGCACAGCACGCATGAGATTCATGAAGGACGTGAGCATTTCAACCACTTGTAGATCTTGATCACAGACCAGATTGTGGCTTTTATCTGGAGCCGTCGCAAGCTTTGGACAGGGCGGTTTCGGCAACGCCGCTGACCCAGTAGGCGAACAAGGCTTTGGTAGGGGTGGACAGATAATATCAAACGCAGTAGGGCCGGCGTCACCAGACGCCGGGCTTCCTTGACTTCCTGCCGTTGCTGGAGAAGGACACGCTGCAGTGGCGCTTGAGGCCTTCCCATCAAAGGCAGTTGCCTTTTTTGAAGACCTTCGGCGACACGAACGACGTCGACGCACCAATGCAGCGGCCTCTCTCTGCGTTGAATGGCCTCGCACCATCTTCTTGAGTACCGTCCGTTCAGTCTTAAGACGGGGGCAGTCTTTCGAGGAAGACTCGTGAGGGTGACGGCAGTTCGCGCACTTCAAAGCAGTTACTCGACAAGCGTCGCTGCTGTGTAGCTCGGAGCATCTCGGGCAGACGATGGCGTTGTTGCCGACACGTCTCACGTGACCTATCTTCATACACCTCCTGCAATCTAGCGGCTTCGGGACGAAAGGTCGAACAGGGTGTCGAAAATGTCCAATCTTCACGTATTTTGGTATAAAGTCACTCTTGAACGTCAGCTTGATGAATTTAAGCCTGCCATCGCGCTGAACATGGATCATTGGCATGCTGTGGGCCGCCGGCTTGATTAATATGGGAAAATCGGTGTAGCAGATGGTGATGTGGACATAAATTACGCCAGCCGTAGTGCCGCTGCCTTGGAGGATAAGTGTGTGTACGCTTATATTGTCGAGTTTGGTGATGACGGTCAAACGTTATACTGCGCTCCGCTCCTTGACATCAAAGGCAATTACGTTTTTATATGAATTTATTCCCACGTCCTTGATCCTTCCCGATACGAGGCTTTCCAGACGTATAGAGGTGACTTGCCTGTTCAACAGATTGCTCTTATGTGAAAAACAAGACGGCTTGCGCCGTGGCACTTCGCGCTCTGATGTCCATTGACGGGCTGGATGAGGACGAATCAACTTGTCTGCGCAGTCTGCGCTTCGCATTCTTGCTACTGCCAGACACGAACCCGTCGTCGGTAGAGGAGTCATCACTTGGTGCCGAGTACACAACAGTCTCCTGGCTGTTTGAGTGGTTAAGGTGGTAGAGGCTCTCTGCCTGGGCGGCCGCAGCCCACCCACCGGGCTCTAAAGGAGGCCCAGCGGCCTCCGCATTCATCGCCGTGACAGGAAGGGAGCGGCGCCTCCATTGTTATGGCACAAATTACCAAAAACCTGTAGAGTGGTGAATGTAGCGATCTGATACAGAACAACACTTAGGCAGCAGCGTGTAACATAAAACACCAATGTTAGTACCGGCAACTCATAAAATTCAGTTTCTTGAACAATATGAAGAAAAATATATATTCCACAATGAAAAAAATGCAAGAAATACAAAGGAATATGACCACTATATCAAGTGAAAAGAGACTAGACAACTGCGAAGAGAAAGCATTGAAATATTAGGAATACACAATGTGGTCAGGAAATGAATTATAGTCTCTATTTGCTTGTGGAAAAAAAAGAAAGCTTAAAAGTAATATATGCACGAGGTTTTCCAAAATGCTTCAACTGTTTCCTATTATTTCTAGTCCTAGAAAGAGATCAATATTGGTTACAGTCAGTCTTTAGGGCGGGTATTTTTGCGCGAATGCTAATAGTCGGAATGCCAGCCTGTTTTAGAAGTTCATATGGCGAATCGATGCGGCGATATTTATTGAAACGAATCAAAAGCAATCCGTTGCACGCCTTGCAATATAGATATCAAATTCTTTGCGTGAGGAAACCAGCATAGTATGTTGCATTTAATGACTGATCGTACTAGGGATATGTATGCGAGCAATTTGGTTTCCGGTGAGACGAATCTAATGGGATGTCTTAGCGAGCAAAGAGCGGCAAATAACGTTTTTGTTACATGTGATATGTGTTTGTCCCACCTTAAGTCTGAAGAGACAGTTATTCCGAGGTAATTGTACTCGGTAACAGCCTTTAATATCGCGCCCCTATACATTTAAGGGAAAGTCATGGCAGATTTTCCTTTATCTTGTCAGCCCAACTAATTTTTCTAAATTTAATGCCGTCTGCCGACCTTCGCACCAATCTTTGCACTTTTTCCGAGGTTGGCGACATGGCGGAAGCATCTTCTCAAGGTCGCCGTACCCCTCCCATACTGCCTTGTTGAGGGTGATCCATGTATCTCGGATGGTGGGCCAGACCCATTGCGCCTAGTGTCCAACCGATACAAAACTGTTACAGTACGTGGCGTATGCAGTTCCATTGCACTGACCGTAAATATTACGTACACATCAAATACCGATGTGCTCGAGTTAACTTGCACAAAGGTGTTCCTTGTTCAACTGTTGAAGGTCTAAACCGACCTCAGCCCTTTTGCATGTTACAGCAGACTAGAAAAAGAGTACATGCGCTGAAGACATTCACCGCCACGTTGAACGGCTTGAGGCATGAACGGCTGTCATCCCAATGAACTGAAGCAGAAATTTAGGGGCGCACTAACCTGGATCGCCGGAGCACAACGGGGCGTTCGCGGTCCGGGAGTTCCGGCGGTGCTGAAAAACATTTTTTTTTTACGGTGTCTGCTTTGCACCAGCAGAAACTAAACTTTTTGCTCACACTACGCTTACTAGAATTGTACTGGTATAACAAACAGTTTCGTTTCCTCATTTTGTAGTAAACATATCACGACTTGAAAGAATAGAACGTAAAGCACTGACGTTTATTCAGACACGATACAAACATACTCACCAAACAACAGAACTGGCTGTAATGCCAGGGCTCGAAGGACAAAGCGCGTGCGACTAAAATTCCTCTCGTCAGCTTAATAATACCTTTAAGGTCGATTCATCCAAGTACATTTCGCTATTACATAAACGAACGCTAAGGAACAAGCACTCGTATATACTAACCGAATGTTCATATCACAGTGGCAATTTCAAACACTATTTCTTACCGCTATAGAAACAAGAGAATAAAACCGCTTAGATGCAATCTTTATTAACGCTAATTCATTTTCAATTTTTTGTTCCGAACTAGACGCCAGATTTAAAAAAACTAGTTGTGTGGTCAGAGACCTCTTTCCTTCATTTTTCTATTTCATGTAGCAGACGGTGTGTTGTGCCCGTGTTTGCGTTTTGAACTTGTGTATCTTTTTTTACTTCGGAAAATCTTACAACTCTTTTTCACGTTTGTGTGCTCTACGAATTGTCTAAGTTAGTTTTCTTTTGCAGAGCTATATACATTTAGAAATGTTATCTTTTGCTAGCTCTGCTACATGTAATGCTCACCTGCCATGGTCTCAATTAGAGGCTCGCAGTATTCCAAATAAATAAGTAAAAAGCCCTGCCTTGTTCTGCCCTGACTGATAATATCAACCAATCTTGACAGACAACACCGAAGGGCCGCTAATAAGCTGCGATTTTACACTCTACATGATGCTATGGGAACTAAATAGTGTTTATGCAGCAGATTAATCTTTTTGCTGCTAAGCGCACCGACCTCGTTTCAAAGCTTTGCTAGGTTAATAGACTGTGAGCAGCATGTTGTGCTAATGGGAGACTAATCGTGTAAGCGTCCGGAATGATCGAGTCGTCATCGAGACAGCCGCGCTGAGGTGTTGTCATGTGTTACAGACGTTGCAGGATTTTTCGAAGCAGGGTAGGAGGAGGAAGAGGAGGGACTTTAATGGAACAGGAGAGATCGAAGCTGGGGCATCATGCGTGCTTCCCACCCGTCCTCAAACATTCAGGGGCATTTTTGAGCTCGTCACGATTGACTGGAGAGTTATACAGCATATGTTTAAATTGTCGCTACCGCAGATCACTTAGCGGTAGTAAGAGAAGCTATTGCAATAAACTTCCTTTACATTATGTTGAGTAGCTACCAACAGCCTTAACGTTGTTCTCCAGCGCCTGCCCACGGTAGTAACGGGTCATAGCTAGGACAACCTCCTGCTTCCGTGTATGCTAATCAAATCATCAGTTGGATTCTGTCAGCTCAACGCACCGTGAACGCATTGTCTGCTGCATGGATTCATAAGTAACCACTACTATGTTTACATTCCGACTATTTATCGTGTCCTAGTACGTGATTTATAGCAACAGCAAGATTCTAGACAAGTTTGTAACAATTGCCGAATCTTCCAGGCACATGTATTAAGACGCGAAAGTCCTTGCGGACAATTGGAAACGAGTTTCTGGGATCTCCTTACATATGACCCAAAGGAAAATTTGTGTCCATTGAGGAGCATATAAAGAAACTTTATTGAGTGATTTTTAAAGAGAACTGCCCAAGGATTATGCAAAATCTTAAAAAGTTGTGAAAGTGCGATGTTTAATTGTTTTCTTCATCCAATCAAATAGGAAGGTATTCAATTCCCAATTCAAAATTGCAAATGTTTGCGGAACATTGCCGGCTTATATTTCAGTCCTTACTGAAGCTCCAAGCGCTTCAATAAAACCCTAACTTTGCAGGCCGCATTTTAGTCGAAGGGAACGCACTTTTTACAACATTACATTCAGTGTGAAAGCACGGTCTTTTTTTGGGCAAAGACTTTTTTTGCTGATCTTACATACACGGACAAGGCGAAGTTGTTCCAGACCAAAACGCTATCTCTTTGAATCTGAAGTTTTATCGTTTTTTTTCAACAAACAGGGAGGCGTCGCTCCTTCTTCGTGACGGCGATGGAAGTGGAGGACGTCAGGCCTCCTCTGAAACACGATGGGTCGGCGGCAGCCGCCCAGAGGAAGCGCTTCCACTAATCGAGCGAGGCAAGCAGCCAGGCCACCGTGCTGCACTCAGCCACAAGCGAGGACTCTTCGGCGGACGATGGGTTCGTCCCAGTGATGAGCAAGAAAGCCAAGAGAAGACTTCGTAAGAGTGCGCACTCATCCTCATCAAGCACATCTACCGTCATCACGACGCGTGGTGCATCAGCGCATACTGTCCTGTTTGCGCCTGAATCGTCCACCGACAACCTCAACCTGCTGAACAGACAGGCTACGTCGGTGTTCCTCGAGGCTCGCGTCCCGGGGGTGATCAAGACGTCAGGATCAACAACCGAAGGAACTTCCTTCCCATCGATGTAACGGAGCGGAGCGCCTTGGAAAGTCTAGCCACCATCAAGAAGATCAGAGACATCTCCGTTCACTCTCTTTTTCTTGAATACAATGGCACAACCGCTGGCGTCATTTACGACATCGATGCGAACATCCCTGACTCCGACCTGCGGACACCCATTAAACCAGCGACGAACAGCATCGAAATAACCAAGGTTCAGCGCCTCGGCAAGTCAAGGTGCGTCAAGCTCACTTTTAAGGGCGATTGTATTCCATCGGAAGTGAAGGTTGGCCACTTTCGACATGCAGTTCGCCCATTCGTCCCGAAGACGCTTCAGTGTCGGAAGTGCATGAAAATTGGGCATGTAAGTGGTGTTTGTAATAACACCATAGCGTGCCCGCGCTGCTCTGAAGCACATAGCAGTGACAGTTGCCGCGCTGCTGTCTTGAAGTGCGCCAACTGCCGTGGCCCTCATGACGCTTATTCGCAAGTCTGTCTCCGCCTGAAGAAAGAACGCGCGGTGTTGAAGCAAATGGTGCGAAACCATTCATCGCACAGAGAGGCCGCAGCTACGGTGCGTTGGCGTCGTTCGCGTCGTCGACGATCTGCTAGACTAAAGGCCGACAGCAGCAGGGAAGCCCCCATCGCTCCTGCTACTTGTCCTCCCCCTCCACCGAGTAAAGTAAGCCCTGTGACTGGTGAAGTCGGAACGAGCGCTTCAGGGGTGACATGGCCACCACTGCCGCAGCCACGCTAGACCTGCAGGTGTCCGAGCAGGCACCACGCGCCCACTGTCCCACGCCTACAGCTAAGCGAGCCCAAGGCAGAGATCCAGCCCTACGTGAGGAAGTACAAGTAATCACCATCTTGAGGTTTCTTATGAACGTCATGCGTGCGATGCTGTCTAGCTTTCACTCGCCAGCAGCACGGAATGCATTGCAGGTACTGGACGCGCTACATCCAGTCCTTGCAGCTTTGCAGTAACCGACACAATGGGTGTCCAAGCATCACCATTTGAAAGCCATGTCAGAGAAGCGTCAATTCTCCAGTGGAATGCCCGTGGACTCAATTCCCGCATTTCGGACATTCGCGAATACGTATATAAACAGATTTCCAATCCTTGTGATTTGTGAGCCCAATTTATGAAATCGCATCCGAATTTCTGGGTATGAAGCGTTTTGGATCCTCCAAACGCAGGGAAAATAGCACGGTCATCTACATTCGAAGGGAGCTTACTTACGTGCACCATATGGTTCCACCTCACGACCATAACCAGTACGTCTGTGTAAGGGTGACAACGCGCACCCTGACGTTTACGCTTGTGGGCGCGTACTTATCTCCAACAACAAGGTTTGACGCCGACAGACTGAGGGACTTGTTGGCTTCAACACATGGGCCTTGGATTGTCACTGGTGACTTTAATGCGCATCACGCCATGTGGGGAGGCATCCGGATGAATTCGAAGGGAAGAAGTCTTGTCTCTTTCGCATCTGACTACGACCTAAAATGCCTTAAAGACGGTTCTCCGGCGTACATTCGCGGGTTGTCTTATAGCAGTTGTCTGGACTTGGCTTTTGTGTCTCGGTGCCTTGCGAGACGCTTGCGGTGGTTTGTCGACGTGAAAACGCATGGAAGTGACCACATCCCCACATATATTATTGTTCCTCGTCTCGCTGGATGCAGATCTGCCAAACGTTTGCAACGAATAGACTGGTCTATTTTTAAAACATATATGGAAGAAGCTTGCAGAGAAGCTAATACAACATGCATTGAAGAGCGCATCAAGGAGGCTATGAAACACGCGAGGTGCTTCTTCACTTCAATGCCAAAGTTCACAGACTTCGATGTGGAGCTGCAGCGCCTCCGATCAGTTCGACGAAGAGCAGAGAGAAGATACAGGCGCACAAAGTCGCTGCACGACTTAAGAGATGCAAGGTGCACACAAAAGAAAATTCAGCGCAAAATTCAAATCTTGCAGGCTTACCGTTGGAAAGAATTCTGTAAATCACTGGATCCTCGAAAGCCTCTGTCACGCATCTGGAGTGCGGTGCGTGGTTTGCGAACATCTCCTCAGCAGCTCCAACAATTAAAGTATCTCGCACTTTACCAAAAACGTAGCGAAGCAAAGATTGGTGAAGATTTTTGCGTAAGAATTGCAGGTCCCAGGAACCAATCCACAACTCTGAATTGCTGCGAAGTGCCTAGATCTAGGGATTCACGAATGGACCTTCTTTTCTCCATGGAATAACTAGACGCCGCCATGGCCGGTTGCAGACTGTCTTCATCACCGGGGCCCGATGGAGTAACATACTCTGCAGTTGCAAACATTGGTCAGGAGGCTCGACGTGTTCATTTAAACCACTTCAACTTATCATGGTGTGCGGGTACAATTCCGGACGTGTGGAAATCAAGTCGTCTGGTGCCAGTCCTTAAACCTGGAAAATCTCCGCTTGACCTAGCATCGTACCGCCCAATCTCATTGGCTAGTTGTGTGGGCAAACTCATGGAAAGGATGGTGCTTACGCGAATTGAGTAGTATCTGGAGCGCTATCATATATACCTAGATGTAATTTCCGGGTTTCGGCGGGGACGTCCTTCTATTGCTAGCGTGATTTACCTGGTTTCATCAGTTCAACATCAGAAGCATTTGAAGCGCTTGACCGCGGCGTTGTTTCTGGATGTTAAAGGGGCGTATTATAACGTCACTCATTAAGCTATTTTGGACTCTCTGGAAGCTGCAGAACTTGGTGGTCGCATGTTCTGCTGGATACGCAGTTATCTATCCAACCGATAACTATTTATGCAGAGTGAGGACGGACCACCATCTTCACATTACACTTCCCTAGGGACCCACAGGGTGGAGTACTCAGCCCAACGCTTTTCAATCTTGCGCTTGTCGGCGTTGTCGATGTACTACCACAGTTGGCGGGAGTCTCAGTCTATGCAGACGATATTTGTATCTGGGCATCAGGAGTTACGCGACCACAAGTTCAAGCAAGGCTTCAAAAGGCGGCAAGCATTCTGACGACCTACCTCCGCTTGCAAGGCGTGGAGATTTCTACTGAGAAATGTTCCGTTGTTGCCTTTGCCCGCAAGAGCATGTCCCATTACGCCGTACGCATAAATGGCTCAACAATACCCTACGAAAGAAGCCATCGCTTCCTCGGAGTAATCATCGATCGTAATCTAACATGGAGCCCACACGTCTCGTACATGAAAAGGCGACTGACATCGATCGTTCACGTTCTCTCCTTTCTCGGAGGGAAGTCGTGAGGAGCATCAGTGCACTCGATGCTCCAGCTGTACACCGCATTATTCAAGGGATTCCTTCGGTACAGTATCCCTGCGCTAGGAAACTTGAGGAAAACGAACATACGGTGTCTGCAAAGTGTTCAGGCTCAAGCTCTGCGGACGTGCCTAGGACTGCCAAAATGCGCGTCTACAGCCGCAACAGTACTAACCGCTCAGGAGAATCCACTGACTGCCTATGTCACAATCTAAGCCTTGAGAGCGCATATTCGTCACCTCTCTCGGATTCCCACGCACCATCTTACCAGTCTTCCTGCTAACCGGCCGAGTACATCGTTTGCGAGAATTATTGATGCCCATCGGGACTTCCTACCAACCCAATTTACACCAGCCTCTAGACCGTCTTCTCCAGTATGGAGTCTGCACCAACCTTAGGTGCTTCTTTCCATACCAGGCATCCAAAAGAAGGCTGATTTATCGACGGCAGCATTAAAACAGACCACTCTAGAATATTTGCATGAGAAACACGGACACCGACTGCACGTATACACCGATGGCTCAGTGACCCCTTCCAGTTCCTCGGGCTCCGTAGTCATCACCGTAAGGACCATAGTGAAGAAAGTGAAAATATCACACCGGAGTTCATCGACTGGAGCAGAACTTACTGCTATTCGTGTCTTCATTGAGCATATCAGTGAAGAAACAACACAGCAATGGTCTGTGTTCACTGATTTAAAGGCAGCCCTCAAAGCGTTACAATCTGCTCTTCGTCATGGGTCGTATGAACAACTTGTCGCCGAAATCCGAGAGCTCCACCACACAACCATCAACAAAAGGCACGATATTGTTTACCAATGACTTGCAGGACACAGCGGTATCGCAGGCAACCACCACACGGACGAGGCCGCGCAAACTCCTCACCATGAGGGTGATTGCGTGTCCATCCCCATCTCGACAGCCGACTCCGCGGATAGGCTTAGACCACTGTCGCTTGCCGCGTGTAATTGAGGCCAATTCCCGCATTCGCGTTTAAAAACCTAAGACCCAGATCTGAAGCTTCGGCTTCCGTACGGCCTACCACGACGTGAAGCAACTTTGTTGTGTCGACTGTGGCTTGGTGTAGCTTTCACCAAGCACTACTCCTTCTTAATAGGTATGGCTGACAGCCCTACATGTGCCATATGCGGGTGTGATGAGACAATAGCCCACATTCATTGTGAATGCCCTGCCTACAGCGCCGAAAGACAGTCTCTCTGCCGTGCACTGGAGCATCTCGACCTGCGTCCACTGACGGAAACGAAGATTCTCGGCCACTGGCCACGGTGGTCGTCGGCGGTGAAGACGTCCAAGGCACTGACTGCTCGGCTTTTTGAAGACTTGTGGCATGCGTGCGTCAGGCTTCAACACATTGTGTTAAGCATAACTGCGACCACAAAAATGGGGTTGTAACTCACAAAATTATGTAAAATTACAAGTTTTCGGTTACTAGGATACACAGAAGCAGACCTTAATCGGTTTTTGTTTTCCTTCGCCAATCTTTATTAGGGGCGATTCATTTCATGGAGAGTTTTCCTCGGGAAACAGTGTCCATATTAACAAGGTACAACTGTGTATTCAAAATTGAGAAATTAAGATTTAAAAAAAGTGATGGTCGATTTGTGTAGTTAGGCCAGATGCGAATTGGGAGCTCTAGCAGTTCGGATTTCCCTTCGGTTCTGGTGTTCAGATCCAGTGTTCACGGATGGCAGCTGTTCGGATAGCGATAATGGTTTAATGTCTCTATATGTGGAATCGGTCATTCTCTCCACTCATAAATCCCTTGGAGTCTTCCTACCTTTCCTAGCGCAGTGGTGCAGCGGTCAAGATAAGATGCGCCATTCCCCTTCTAAGACTATGAAAGATGCTGTCGTCGGCGGGAAATGGGTTGCTTGGGATAGGGTGCGACCCAGGTTGCTCTTCTCGACCAGCCTTTTACGATTAAATGAACTGCCGCCTGATACGGTCGGCAGGTAGCTTGGTATATATATATATATATATATATATATATATATATATATATATATATATATATATATATATATATATATATATATATATTTGGATTATAGTTTATGGGGGTTTTACGTCCCGAATTCAGGCTATAAGGGACACCGTAGTGAAGGATTTTGGTAGTCCACCTGAGGTTCTTCAACGTCCGCTGATATCGCAGAGTACACAAGCCTCTAGAATTTCGCCTCCATCGAAATTCGAGCGCCGTGGTGTGTGTGTGTGTGTGTGTGTGTGTGTGTGTGTGTGTGTGTGTGTGTGTGTGTGTGTGTGTGTGTGTGTGTGTGTGTGTGTGTGTGTGTGTGTGTGTGTGTGTGTGTGTGTGTGTGTGTGTGTGTGTGTGTGTGTGTGTGTGTGTGTGTGTGTGTGTGTGTGTGTGTGTGTGTGTGTGTGTGTGTGTGTGTGTGTGTGTGTGTGTGTGTGTGTGTGTGTGTGTGTGTGTGTGTGTGTGTGTGTGTGTGTGTGTGTGTGTGTGTGTGTGTGTGTGTGTGTGTGTGTGTGTGTGTGTGTGTGTGTGTGTGTGTGTGTGTGTGTGTGTGTGTGTGTGTGTGTGTGTGTGTGTGTGTGTGTGTGTGTGTGTGTGTGTGTGTGTGTGTGTGTGTGTGTGTGTGTGTGTGTGTGTGTGTGTGTGTGTGTGTGTGTGTGTGTGTGTGTGTGTGTGTGTGTGTGTGTGTGTGTGTGTGTGTGTGTGTGTGTGTGTGTGTGTGTGTGTGTGTGTGTGTGTGTGTGTGTGTGTGTGTGTGTGTGTGTGTGTGTGTGTGTGTGTGTGTGTGTGTGTGTGTGTGTGTGTGTGTGTGTGTGTGTGTGTGTGTGTGTGTGTGTGTGTGTGTGTGTGTGTGTGTGTGTGTGTGTGTGTGTGTGTGTGTGTGTGTGTGTGTGTGTGTGTGTGTGTGTGTGTGTGTGTGTGTGTGTGTGTGTGTGTGTGTGTGTGTGTGTGTGTGTGTGTGTGTGTGTGTGTGTGTGTGTGTGTGTGTGTGTGTGTGTGTGTGTGTGTGTGTGTGTGTGTGTGTGTGTGTGTGTGTGTGTGTGTGTGTGTGTGTGTGTGTGTGTGTGTGTGTGTGTGTGTGTGTGTGTGTGTGTGTGTGTGTGTGTGTGTGTGTGTGTGTGTGTGTGTGTGTGTGTGTGTGAAGGCAGCCAACAAGGGAAATGTTTCTATTTTTCAATTTGTAGTGGTAATCATTGTGAGCACAATAATTCGATTAATCTGTCGCTTAAATAAAGTTATAAATCAGCAGCAAAAGCAACCGCGCCGCCGGCAGAATCCGAACCCACGACCTAAGAGTGTCACCCCCTCCCCCCCCCCCCCCCCGAACTGACCTCTTAAACAAGGCAAATCTTTCCACTATAGACGAAGACGAAGTTGTTCTGTATCAGAACGCTGCCTTCGCGTCAGTGCAGTTTTTGGTAATTTGTGCTATAATCAGGGAGGCGCCGCTCCCTTTTTGCCACGGTGATGGAAGTGGAGGCTGCTGTGCCTCTATTGGAACCCGGTGGGTCGGCGGCAGCCGCCCAGAGGAAGCGCCTGCACCGCCAGAGTGACTCGAGCAGCCAGGGCACTGTTGTGTACTCGGTGTGCCAAGTGAAGACTCCTCGTCCTCGGCCGACGACGGTTTCATACCGGTTGTTGGCAAGAAGGGCAAGCGCAGACTGCGTTGACAAGCCGAATAGTCCTCATCGAGCACGTCAACGGTGTCCTCATCAAGAACGCCAACAATCATCACGGCGCGAAGTTCCTCAGCGCATACCGCCTTTTTTGTGCCGTGAACTCAACGGAAAACTTGAACCTACTGAACAGGCAAGCCATCTCTATTTATCTGGAGAGCCTTCTACCGGGATGCATAAAAGATGTCAGAATCAACCCGTTCAAAAACGTCATTGCCATTTATGTGGTGGAGCGAAGTTCACCAGAGAATTTAACCGCAATCACAAAACCCGGCCACATCAGTGTACGCCCCCTTATTCGCCAGGACAGCGGCACTACGGCTGGCGTAATCTACAACGTCGATATCGCCATCTGTGATGCAGATTTACCCATGTTGGTCAAGCCGGCAACCGACGGCATTTCCATCATTCAAGTTCAGCGGTTAGGCAGATCTCCATGCATCAAGCTGACCTTCAAGGGTGACTGATACCATAGTAAGTGATGGTTGGGCACTTTCGTCATCCAGTTCGACCTTTTGTGCCTAAGCCACTTCAATGCAGGAAGTACATGAGGATCGGCCACGTGAGCGGCGTCTGCATCAACTCCAACGTGTGCCCGCGATGCTCCGAGTCACACAGCGGTGATGTTTGCCGCGCGACTACCTGGAAGTGCGCCAACTGCCATGGCCCTCATGACTCGTCCTCGAAAGACTGAACCCGTCTAAAGACCGAGCGGGCGGTACTGAAGCAAATGGTGCGAGACCATTCTACGCACAAACAAGCCGCCGCAAAGGTGCGACGACGTCGTTCGCGCCGCCGAAGGTCGTCAAAGAAAGCAGTCACATTTGACAATAATGCCGCAAACCCAACTGAAGCTTGTCTGCCTCCACCAAAAACCGTACCAAATAAAGGGAGCCGGGCGCTTGGTGAGGCTGGACCTGCTGCCTCAGATGCAACTTGGCCACAACTGCCAAAGCCTTCTACGCCTACTGCGTCAGGGATGTTGGCGCACTCAGGGCAGTGTGCAGCGCCTACGACTGATCCAGCCAACAGGCACGATCAAGGCCATGGCCCAGATATGCAAGTGATTGCAATGCTCACGACACTAATGAATGCCATGCGTGCTCTGCTTTCCAACCTACACACGCCAGCAGCACATAGCGCAGTTCAAGTGCTGCACGCGCTACATCCAGTTCTTGCGGCTCTACAGTAGACGGCATCATGGCTCCTTCGCACCTGTCTTTTCAAAAGAAAGTCAAGCAAGCTTTCATTTTCCAATGGAATGCTCGTGGGCTCCAGTCTCGGATTTCCGATTTACGGCACTACGTCTACGAGAATCACTTCCCCATTCTTGTGATTTGTGAACCGAAGACCCAGGCAATTTTGCGAATATCCGGTTACGAGACATTTTCATCACCCACGTGCAACAGATCCAGCAAAGTCATCGTCTACATTCGAAGTGAACTTACATATGTGCAACATTCAGTTCCTCCGAAAGGAGACAATCAGTACGTTTGCCTGACAGTGAAGAGCCGTGACCTGACGTTTACGCTACTGGCGGTGTACTTGGCGCCATCAAGTCGTTTCGACGCCAAAAGGTTGAGTGGTTTGATGGCAGCTACACCTGCTCCGTGGGTTATTATGTGTGACTTCAATGCTCATCACACCATGTGGGGAGGCGTTAGGATGGACGTTAGGGGAAGACAGCTTGTGTCCTTCGCCTCTGACCATGACCTGCAGTGCATGAATGACGGAAGCCCGACCTATATACGAGGGGTGACTTATAGCAGCTGCTTGGTCTTGACTTTCGTTTCTAAGTGCCTTAACAACCGCGTCCGATGGTTTTCGGACGTAGAAACCCAAGGCAGCGACCATATCCCAACCTATCAGGTTATTACCGGCCATTCCACATTTTCCCCAGCCACGTGTAGGCAGCGCATTGACTGGACAGTTTTTAAATTACTTATGGAGGCTGCATGCGCACAGGGCTTCTCTACCGGTCTTGAACAACAAATTAAGGAGGCCATTGAACACGCCACCTGCCCCTTTAACCCTGTCGCTAACTACACCGATTTTGACTTTGAATTGCAGCGACTGCGATCACAACGGCGCAGGGCAGAGCGCAGATACCGACGCACAAAGTCGTGCCTAGACCTAAGAGATGCTAGGCGCATACAGAAGAAGATTCAGCGCAGAATTCAGGCACTGCAAACACAACGGTGGAGGACATTTTGCCAAACACTTGATCCACGGAAGCCTTTGTCACGCGTTTGGAGTGTAATTCGGGGAATCCGCACGTACCCTCAACAGCGCTACCCGTTCAAATCCGTAGCGCTCCACCAAAGGCGCAGTGTGGTTGAGGTAGCTGAAGATTTCTGCGCAAGAATAACAGGCCCTCCGAATCCAGGCGCAATATTGCACTGCAACAATGTTCCACCCTCACGGGATTCTCGGATGGATGCACTATTCTCCATGGAAGAACTTGATGCTGCGCTGGCTTGTTGTAGAAGGTCATCATCACCAGGGCCCGATGGTGTGACGTACTCCACACTTGCCAACCTTGGCAAAGAAGCTCGACAGGCTCTTTTGGACACTTATAACAAGTCATGGGCTGCTGGCATAGTTCCTCGTGATTGGAAGGCCAGCCGTCTGGTTCCACTTCTTAAGCCGGGGAAATCACCGCTCGACCTTTCATCATACCGTCCAATTGCACTCGCCATGGAAAGAATGCTGCTCACACGCGTGGAATGGTACTTGGAGCGAGATCAGATTTATCCAACCTTCATGTCTGGGTTCCGACGGGGCCGCTTTTCTATCGACAACGTGGATGACCTTGTAACATCGGTGCACCACAGCAAAAGTTTGAAAAGATTGACCGTGGCATTGTTTTTGGATATCAAGGGCGCGTACGACAACGTTACGCATCAGGCCAATTTGGACGCAATGGAAGCTGCTGAGATCGGAGGCCGCACGTTCAGCTGGATACGCAGCTATTTATCAGAGAGGTCGTTCTTTGTCCTGACTGCGGACGGACCAACGTCCTTACACCGAAATTCGCGCGGAGTCCTTCAGGGTGGAGTGCTGAGCCCAGTTCTCTTCAACCTTGCTCTCATCGGCCTGGTCGACGTATTGCCACAATCTGCTCAGATCTCGGTATATGCAGACGACATCTGTATTTGGGCATCAGGGGTGACCCGTCCTCAAATTCGTGCAAGACTTCAAAAGGCGGCATCGATATTGACATCTTATCTTCGGTTGCAGGGCCTGAACATTTCGACCGAAAAGTGTTCGCTTGTGGCGTTCACACGCAAAATAATGTCACGCTACACCATTCGCATTAATGGTGAAGCCATTCCCTATGAGAGAAGCCACAGATTCCTTGGTGTTGTCATTGACAGGAACTTCTCGTGGAGTCCACTTGTCTACGACATGAGAAAGAGACTAATTGCGATTGTCCACGTCCTCTCCTTCCTCGGGGGAAAGTCCTGGGGCGCATCAGTGCGCTCTATGCTGAAACTGTACCGTTCCCTATTTCTGGGCTACATTCGGTACAGTCTTCCGATATTCAGTTCCATTAGAAAGACAAACATCAAGACTCTTCAAAGTGTGCAAGCGCAAGCTCTCCGTATCTGCCTTGGACTGCCTAAATGTGCATCAACAGCAGCAACTGTTCTTGTTGCCCGGGAACATCCTGTTACTACATACATTGCTCTTGACACCATGAGAACACATATTCGGCACCTCACACGGGTTCCCTGTCATCACCTCGCAACACTCCTAATAATTAGGCCGCGTACTGCATTCGCCAAAGTCATTGAAGCTCATCGCGCATATCTTCCATCGGAGTTCACCCCTGCGTCAAGACCGTGCTCACCCTTATGGAGTCTTCATGAACCTTGGGTTCACCTCTATATTCCTGGAATTACGAAGAAAGCTGGTGTATCACTACCCGCTCTCAAACAACTGACTTTGAATCACCTGCATTCTTACCACAGTCGCAGCATACATGTTTACACAGATGGATCAGTTCACTCGACCAGTTCTGGGGGGTCGGTGGTGATACCGGCTAGATCCATCTTCATGAAAGTGAAGACGACCTATCCAACATCTTCAACTGGTGCGGAACTCGCAGCCTTAAGGGCTGCGGTAGAGTTCATCAGTCAGGAACCTCCACATGACTGGACGGTCCTCACCGACTCTAAAGCAGCCCTTCAAGCCCTGCAATCTGCGCTACGCTGCGGGTCGCAAAAACAACTTGTTGCTGAGATCCGTCTATTGTACCACGGCACCGTTTCCAAAGGTCATGACATCATTTTTCAATGGCTGCCAGGACACTGTGGTATTAACGGTAATCACCAGGCCGATGCGGCTGCGCGTTCGGCTCACAACGACGGACTTCCAGTGACGTTCCCAATCTCAAGACCTGACGCAGCGTGTGGGCTTCGCCCTTTGGCGCTGGAGCTCACACGTTTAGCGTGGAACACGGGAAAGTTTTGCAACCTCTGCCTCAAGGCACTGGACCTGGACTGCGCTTTCGTCTTCCACGTAACTTAGCACGTCGCGAAGCAACATTGTTATGCCGCTTATGGATCGGCGTTGCTGTTACCAACCACTATGCTTTCCGGATGGGGATGGCCGACAGTCCTGCCTGTGAAAGCTGCGGTTGTGAGGAGACCATCTCTAATCTTCTCTGTGAGTGCCCTGCATTTGCGAGTGCAAGACATACACTGTGTCGTGCCCTGGACCTCCTAAATCCTCGTCCATTAACAGAGCAAAAGATCCTCGGTCCGTGGCCACAGCAGTCGACTGCCCTCAAGGCATACAAGGCACTCTCTGCCTACTTGAGAGCGACTGGATTGAGTGACAAATTGTGACAGCGTTGTGCGTGTGTGTGTGTTATGCCTTATTCCCCTTCTCTCTTCCTCATTTTAGCCCCCTAATCCATCTTCCTCAGTGCAGGGTAGCCAACCGGAACCCCTTTCTGGTTAACATCCCTGTCTTTCCCTCCTCCTCTTTATCTATCTTTCCACGATTAGTAGCCGTGGCCGAACCTCGCACCTTAAACTTGTCTTTCTCCTCTTAAATGGTTTTTCAAAAATAAATTCTGATCTCTACTGAGTTCCTTTACCAAAACGCAACACCAGAACGAAACACTCACACCAATTAACAGAGTATAAATTTAGTACTGACACCTTTCCTTAGTCATTTTTTTTCGAAAGCGAGTAGAGAATGGAATACGCTACCTGGAAATGTGGTTAACTCTGAATCTCTGAGCAGTTTTCTTTGTAACCTGTCATAATTGCTTATTTGAAATTTCTAGTCAGGCATTGCACGTGCTTTTTTTCTGAAACAATCTTTTTCCACACTGCGCTTTATATTGTGTTGCTGAATATTGCGTCATGTATTTTGAAACTGTCTCCCAATATTATCCTTTTTTGAAATGTTATTTCAGTTGTGTGAACCTTTGTGATTTTTCCCCTTTGTGACGTACCTAAAAAAAACCAACCTGTCCCCATACCTACAACAGCCTCGAAAGAGGAAAGCAGTATGTTCCAAAAAAAATAATTTATTCCTATGGCTGCTAACCGTACTTTTCAAGCCAAGTTGTCCCAGCCGGCGACAGCAGCGCCTCTACATCTTGTTAACGTCAAAGATAGGTGTTAGTCTATACCTAGAACACATGCCACGACAATACGAGTGCCCAATGAAGCGGCCAGGTGTCCGAAAATAGGCGCACACGTGCCTGTCTGCTAACAGCGCAGTGCCGCATTGTTCTGGCGATGAGACACTGATAACCCGTGTAACGGAAGTCTAATGGGCCATGGGCATCTTTAGTTCGTCGTACGGAAGCAAGCGCATGCGGCTTCTCAGCCGTCCTCATATCTCGTCTTCCACTGGCAGAACAATCCTGTCGTCGATATCCGGCACAGGTTGCTCAGGTAGGTGCGGCGGGTAATTCTCGGTTTCGAACCTGGGTGGCTGCAGTGACGGGGCCGGCTGCGAGTGGGCGGCCTCGCTCGACCCCTTGGCTTCTCGGTACGAGCTGAACGACAGGAAGACGGACAGGGCGAGCACCGCCAAGAAGGCGGCCGCGCCCCCCGTCACCACCAGCACCTGCGTTCGGTCGGGCAGCCGCATCTCGCACAGCAGCGCCGCACGCCGCCGGCGACGCCGAGGGGCCAGTCTGAAGGTCGCCTCTAGCTTCGGGCTCATGCCGTTGTCCTTTTATTCTTCTTCTTCTTCTTCTTCTTCTTCTTCTTCTTCTTCTTCTTCTTCACCCCAGGTATATGGCACATACCCACGCGGGGGCATTGGCCAAGGTGTAGTTGAATAAACAAAGAAGTTTACATGCAAGATGACGACAAAATTGTAGCACCAATCATAAATTTTGAAAAATCAATGAATAAAAACAACAGAACAATATTGACAGTTCAATAACAGACAGCATTTTGGTGAAAAGAGAAGAGCTCGTAGAACTTTAAAAGAATTAGCACATCAACCTACCAGTTGCAATTATGTAATCGTGGAGAAACCCACAAATAGAACCCAATGCAAATCCCTTGGCGTTCGCACCAAACGATAATAATACTGGCAAAGATAAAGGGAGCCCTAACCTGCAGAGAGGAACCTCCAGGTAAATCTTCCTCTGCAGTGCGAACTTTTGGCAGTAGAGGAGAAAATGGTCTAAAGATTCAACTTTCCCACATGCGTCACATAGGTTTGTCGGTGTCAACCCACACCTGCATAGATATAAATTCAAACTTGGAATCCTGCACCGCAACCGCGTCATTGCTGTCTCACACCGCCTGGATTTACACGAACGGACGTTCCAATTATATGCTAAGTGCTGATAGTCAGTGGTATTTAGTAAGGGATCTCGTAACCTGGCTGATATAAGTAGGAACCGCTGAAACCTAGAAATCGCCAGCAGGCTTAAATTCGGGACGGGATGTGTCATTGACCCGTCCAGAGCCGACCTTGCTAAGAAATCAGCCACCTCATTTGAATGAATACCTGCATGGCCAGGGACCCAGACAAACCGGACCACCTTCAAAGTGCATGGGACAAAAAATCGCAGGATACGGCTCAAAAAATCTTCTTGTGAAATGTCAAGGGAGACTAACACTGACAAACAAACAGCGAGAATAATAACATGAGACACATGGCATGGAATTTTGTCAAGGGCCATTCCAAGAGCCAAAAATTCCGCAAAGAATATAGGAATATAATCTGGGATGCGAACAGAATAGCTCCATGCCAAATCCTGCGAAAAGATGCCAAATGCAGCTTTTTGGCAGTTGACGGAGGCATCGGTAGCAAGCACCGTATGATGGGGGTATTCCTCTATGTGATCCGAGAGAGTACCGTTTAAAATGTTTGCGGGCATGTGTTTCGCATGAGATGGGAAGATGTGGTCGAAATGGAATTCCACTGCTGCCGGCGTGTCATCAACCCACTGCAAAGAACTGAGATCAACACCAATCGGTGTTAAAAGGTTCGGCGTTAACATAATTTGTGGCATTTGATACCGTGGCCAATGATGAGAAAAGAATAAGGCCGGCTGAGACACAAAAATAGGAGTACTGACATCAGTCACTGGGTCCATCGACCTGAGGAAACTTCGCACGTGAGTATTTGAAAACGGGAAGTTAGATCAGGGATACGGGCTTCCAGATAAAGCAGGGCGTTTGAAACTGATTTTGGGAGACCAAGGCAGAGGCGGAGAGCTCGCCTTTCCAGTAAGATTATGGGTTGAATCTTGTAGCTTGCGCTACCAGAGAACAGAATGCAACCAAATTCAAGTATAGGTCTTACGTAGGCTTTGTATAGTAACAATAACGTGTCGCGGCGCGTCCCAAACTTTTTATTTGCGATTCTTTTCAGCCGGCCTAGAGCATGTTCTCCTTTAACGCATTGTTCTTTATATGAAGGCTCTAATCTAATGCTGGGTGATGAGTAACACCTAGATATTTTATGGATTCCACTTGTGGAATCTGGAGAGAGCGATGGACTAATGAAATGTGCAAAGGCCTCTCTGGAGGAAATACCAAAACTCCAGATTTGTCTTCATTCAGCGATAAATTAATACCCTGCAACCATACTCCAAAAGCATCCAAATATCCCTGCAGAATGTGGTAAAGGGAGTGGATATCCCTGGCCGAGGCGAAAAAAGCTATGTCATCTGCATACACAAAAACTGTTACATCAGGACGAATGGGGATTCCACTGACCAAAATATTAAAAAGCAGAGGGGATAGCACCGATCCTTGCGGCACACCTCTTGATTGATAATGTGTATTTGAACATAGGGTTCCCTCGGCGCAGTAAAAGAATCTGTCCTTCAGAAATACAGATATCCACGCATAAATGCAGGCTGGAGGATGTAACTGAGCAAGTCTGTTAAGTAAAATAGTACGCTCTACACTGTCATAGGTCTTTGCTACATCAAGAGTGACCAAAGCTGAAACTTCTCTTCTGCGTAGCGAGAGCCGGATTCTGCTTTTTAGATCCATATGCGCGGACCATATAGAGCATCCACGACGAAAGCCAATCTGGGCTGAGCTGAGACCGTTGATGTCATGAACATGTTTTGTGAGGCGACTGTGCACTATTCTTTCTATTAATTTGACTAAATTTGAAGTCAGCGCAATTGGCCGAATATTATCTAAGACGTATCCTTTTCCTACATCTTTCATTCATAAAATAATTTTCGCCGTCTTCCAAATGCTTGGAATCCATGCATTTTCCAGAGAAGCATTGACCATATCTAAGAGGGCGCTTGTAAACTCCTGGGCTAAAATTTTAATCATACCAACACTGACACCATCTGGTCCAGGAGCTGCAGGATGCAACATTGCCAAGACTGAGAGGAGCTCTGATGCGTCAACCTTGGTATAATCCGAAGAGGGTGAAATTGTGCACAAAGGGACGTTTCTCTGCGTCTGGAAGCGTAACGTCAATCCCTGAGGAATACACTCCAGGCTCTCCTGAGCCTTTTGTGGTGATAACACTGTTGCACTAGTGAGAAGAGGGACGGCAGAACTCTTGTTACGTTCCATGAATCTATACAGGGCTTTTGCGATGACGAGGATTTGAAAGATATGTGTTTAAATTTTGGCTGTACTCCTCCTTGGCTTTTTCAAGTGGTCTTTTGAAAGATGCAGAGAAGAATTTTAAATTTTACCAATTAGCCGGACTCTGGTTGCAGGACCGTCTCTTCCAGGCCGCTTTTCTGCGACGATAGGCCTTCTCACATTCTTCTGGCCACCAAGGAGACGGCTGTTTATTAGAGGCTGCTGCGGGCACAGCGAATATTGAGTGGTCTATTGCATTTTGCAAAAATGAAACCGTCTGCTGAGCTCTGTCATCCCGACTTTTATTAACTATAGAGGCAAGTGAGGCGGACATGAGATTTTTATAAATTTTTCGTTGACAAATTTATGGGTTACACAACTAGTTTTAAGAGGAGATAACCGGATAGTGAAAGTTATAGTAAAGTGATCACTAGACGTACCCGAATCCTCTGTCGACCAATCAGTCACATCTAGCCTACCTGCTGATAATGTTAAGTCAATGGCTGAGCGAGCAACCCCTCGCATAAAGGTTATTTCTCCAGAATTGCAGCAGCGTACAGCATTTGCAGACAGCCACGACCAGAGAAGCTGGCCGCAGGAATCAGTACGACCTTCTTCCTCCTTCCTCTTCTTCTTCTTCACCCCAAGTATATGGCACTTCCTCCTTCCTCTTCTTCCTCTTCTTCGGAGGTGTTCTTGCGCTGCTCCTCTTTTTTCCATCGGCACGAAGCTTGTGATCGTGGCGAATACAAGGTTGCGAAGCTAAGAGGAGCAGGGGACACCCAGTGGAGATGTTAGCCTGGTAGCAGGCAATACTAGCAAGCAATGCAGTGGGTAAAAAAGCTAGAAAACGAATTCATTCACGCACAACTAGAGCACACACGTGCACATGCAGGATTTTCATAAGGTGCGTTTTAGACGTGTCCTTAAATGAACACTGAGAATTAGTATACCAATTTTTTTCTTCTTAGTAAAAATTGATGGTATGGATCTTTCTGAGCATGTTGATGTTTGCCCAGCAGAAAAGAGACGCATTCATTGTTGTTAAGATGGCCTATAAAACGTTTCCCTCCACTCGACTGAACATTGTGACGTCTGCTTCGAAAAGGAGTCCGCGATCACGATTCTCAAGTGAATGCTGATATAGCCTAGTGTTCCTGTATATGCTCCCGCAGGGAGCAGAGTTGCGCGAAGGTCCACCATCATGTTCCACTGTGTGCAGAAAAGCCGCCGCTCGTGCGTACAAGGGCTGCGTTCATGGGGTCGCTGTGCAGAGCGCTTGGGCTTGCTTTTTTATTTGCGTAAAAATTACACTCGATTGCAATTTTTTAAACGTAACGCCAAAAACTAATCTGTGATTTGCCGAGGGTCTGCATACAGCATGAAAAAAATATCTTCAAAGGTTAACAGCAAATTGTAGTCATGACAAATTGACAAAAAATACCAGGTACGGCCTACGAATATTTTTTTCCGGAACAAGTAATTCCAGATAAACAAGCAGTCCCGTCCCAGATGAGACAGCGTCTGTCCCACCCTGTCTTCTTCTGTGCTCGTCTTAAGGGAAAAAAAAAACGAGTATTGCGATGAATTACTTCTTTCACAGCTAGCACCACCACGTGCTCTGTGCGAGTTATGCACGGAAAATATGAAAACGCCTCTCCCTAGAACCACATTAACATAGTTCTACAGCTTGTTACAGGCAAGCAGACTAAACAAACAGCAATGCGTTGAACAGGCGAGTCTGACCTAACGAAAAAATTTCAAACTCATTTGCTTGCGTAAAACATTTTACAAAATGTACCCCGTCGCTAAATGCAGTGATATGACGAATCTTTAAAGGACCTTTAAAGAACTCTTTCTCGTTTATATTGTTACGACGAAGTGGCAGTGGAAGACGAAGTGGCCTCTCGCGTGAAAGGACGAACGAAGAAGAGGAGGTTAATGCAGCTCACTGTTCGTGTTGGTGCTCCCTGCTAGGAACTCTTTATTCTAACCCCCAACACTTGTGAATAAATGTAAATACTATTTCCGCGTAATAATATATTTGGCCTATCTAATTTTTTATTAAATTCATTATGTTTTCATCTGTGTTATTAAGTTATATTCCGTCGCGCTTAAGCGTCCCATTCTCAAAAGCCACTTCAATCGCCGACGCACTTCAGGCGCCGAACCTCCAAATGGAAGTTCGTAAAACGCTTTGCCGTTTCCAGTGCTGTTGATGCAGTTTGGAGCACTGCACGCAGTCATAGCTGACAACTACGTGGCTCACTGCCGCAACAGAACTCCAAACCTCACGCCACAGGTGTGCACGGGAAATATGTGAAATGTAGCTGACAGCATGGGGTCACGTGAGGCGTCGAGCTGACGAGGGGTCGCACGGCACTGCGCCTGTGAAGTCAGCTTCCCCGCGGAAATTTGAACACCCGACTTCACGACAGTCATGTGACCGCCTCTCGGCGAATGGCATTCGGAGCGGCGAGGGACAAGAGACTCTGTTCCCTGCGGGAGCATATACAGGAACACTAATATAGCCTAGCCTCTGTGATGTGCGCCCGAAAAAACTGTGTTGACGCATGGCACGTGATTTGAAATTGGCCAGCGGCGGTGGTACCTGTGCGTCGTTTTTTTTGTACGTAATAAAAGCTCCGTTGCGCAGTGAAAGTTGCGTCTGTGTCATTTGATATGTACGTACCGTCTGAGCGGGTGCGGAAACTGGTGCCACTTGGTGTCGCCATTGGTGACAAAAGTGTGCCCAACCCGTTTGTCGCAGTGGGTTCGGAGTGTCGCAAACGAATCCGCATTATTCGGCGCTCAAAGTTGTTTGACAGGTTGAAGCCTGGTGTGTGTGTGTGTGTGTGTGTGTGTGTGTGTGTGTGTGTGTGTGTGTGTGTGTGTGTGTGTGTGTGTGTGTGTGTGTGTGTGTGTGTGTGTGTGTGTGTGTGTGTGTGTGTGTGTGTGTGTGTGTGTGTGTGTGTGTGTGTGTGTGTGTGTGTGTGTGTGTGTGTGTGTGTGTGTGTGTGTGTGTGTGTGTGTGTGTGTGTGTGTGTCTCTGTGTGTGTGTGTGTGTGTGTGCGCGTGTGTGTGTGCGTGCGTGCGTGTGTGTGTGTGTGTGTGTGTGTGTGTGTGTGTGTGTGTGTGTGTGTGTGTGTGTGTGTGTGTGTGTGTGTGTGTGTGTGTGTGTGTGTGTGTGTGTGTGTGTGTGTGTGTGTGTGTGTGCGTGCGTGCGTGCGTGCGTGTGTGTGTGTGTGTGTGTGAGAATGCAGCCAACGATGGGAATGTTTCTAACATAATTTGTAGTGCTAATCAATGTGAGAATAATATTCGATTAATCTGTCGCTTAAAGAAAATTATAAATCAGCAGAAAAAGCAACCACGCCGCCGGTGGGATCCGAACCCACGAACTAAGAGTGTCACCCCCAACTGAACTCTAAAACAAGGCAAATCTCACCACTATATGCGCCCGAACCTCGCGCTTTAAATTCGCTTTTCTCCTTTTAAATTTTTCGTGGGTTTCCGATTAAAAGTCTTTCTATAGGTGTCTGTCTGATGCGTTGGGGTCAATCCCGTGCACCACCCCTTTGCATGAGTCTTGCGGTGTCCTCACGTAGGCATTGAGGTATTAGGCGTCCGAAGGCTCGGCAGATCCAACTCGGCGGTGATACTGTTCAGTGGATACAAAGTCCCTTTCTTTGCTACGTACTGGTGGATCGAGCGCAAATGTTTTCTTTATAGGAAAACTAGACCGTTTTGCGTACTGTGTGGCAGGGAAGGACATAGACCGGACGTCTGCCCCAGCCCAGCTGAATCGAAATGTGACTCGTGCGGCAAGCTGAATCCCGGGGAAGCTCACGATTGCACCCCAACTTGTGCGGCATGCCAGGGGCATCACACCTACTCAAGGGAATGCAAAGCAGTTTCTGGATCCCATCAATGAGCCTAGGAAACATCAACATTTCGGTGATCAGGAAGAGAAACCGACAACCAGTGGCACCAGCAAGAGCTACGCGGCAGCTGTACGCACCAGCCGAAAAGAGCAGTTCGAGAAGAAGGAATCCAGAAGAGCGGCTTCCAATTCTACGTCCAGCTCTAAGTCAAGATCTAAGACTAGTCAACGTCGCAACTCGTCAGGCCGATCCGGAACGGAAGAGTTAAGACATCATAAAGAGCAAAGGACCACCAGGTCGGTCTCCTTTGCACCTAAGGCGGATCCACCGGCACAGGAGACGCCACGCACCCGAGAACGCGGACCGTCTTCTGAGAAGCAAGAAGACTCAAGACACATCGTAAAGGTGGGCTATGCTGGGTTGCCTCCATTCCTCCCCGGAAACGCGATATATAAGGAGTTTAACGACCTGATAACAGAAATTATTCAGCTAAAAAATCAAAAAAACAGAACGAGGCGTTGCGAACTGAGCTTAAATTCGTCAGGCTGCAGTCACAAACAACTCCCGACAAAACACCCGAAGCCCGGCCAAACTCAGTCAGTTTATGAGCACGTCATTGCAGAGCTGAGGGCTGACAGAGAGGAGTAGGATAAAAAGTTCCTACAAGTTATTCAGATTTTCAAAAACGAGCTCGCAAACGAGTCCGCCAACATTAGGAAATACATAAACTCAGCCATTGCCACAGTCCGGAACGAATTCAAATCTAAACTCAACGAGTGCAACTTCCGAAATAGGAAATGCAAATATGTCGACAGGCACCCCCTTCCAAAAGAGTACGGATAAGGACCATGGCACATAGGGGACAGGAAACAATAGTTTAGCAATGGAATTGTCAGGGATTCAAAAATAAAAAGCAAGCCTTAATTTTTTCATCGACACGTCGGAGACGCCACCTGCTATAATAGTACTTCAAGAAGCAAATACGGTCATCAGCATGAAGGGGTACAAAACTTTCCAAGACGAACATAGCCTAGGAATACTTGTTCACAAGGAGTTTACCGCAACGCTGCAAGAACCGCTAGCCGAAAATATCGAACATGCTTACATTGAAATTCTTCCCAAACACAAGGTAAAACGCAGTTTGCACATACTGAACGTGTATTGTCGCCCCAGGGACTCATGTCGTCAGATAGCCACGCTATTAATTTTATCAAAAGGGCAGGTAAGGACCCCCTCGTCATAGCCGGTGATTTCAATACGCCCCATAAAGCATGGGGATATCACTTTAACAGCCCGAAAGCTAGGAGGATCCTTGAGATCCCTAACAGAGAAGGGCTCACAATCTTAACGGATCCCCTGCAACCCACCAGAGCTGGTAATAGCGTCAGCAGAGACACCTGTCCAGATCTCACGCTTGTGAAAAATTGCCTGCAGGCCACCTGGTCTAACACTGGCGAGTCCCGGGGCAGTGATCACTTCATCGTCTCCTGCACTGTTCAGGAAGTTAAATGTCGGAAACGATTTGGCAAGGCAAAGATTGTGAACTGGGACAAGTGGATACAGGAAATCGCACGTCTCCCGGACGAAGATACCACAGATATTGAGGCATGGACAGCGCTGCAGATGAAAACCATCGCCAGGCACTCTACCACAGCGAACACCACGGAGGAAACTCCGGCAGTTGACCCGCACCTGTTACATCTGTGGGAAGCCAGGAGACCTCTGACAAGGAGGTGGAAAAGGCAAAAGTTAAATCGCACACTGAAGACCAAGATTGCAGAACTCACCAAAGAAGCGGATGACTACGCAAATAACCTCGCTAACCAAAACTGGCTCAAGCTGTGTGAAGAGCTCAACGGTAGAATGGGCACGGCTAAAGCATGGGGACTCCTCGGGTCCCTTATCGAGCCGAACTCAAACCGGAAAGAGCAAACAGACACGCTCTGTAACGCCTTGCACAGCTATAAAGGGGACAACGGAGCCCTCATTGCAGAAATTGCACGAAAATTCCTCGATCTGGGATCCTCGTACCCTCTCCCTGCGTACACCGGTGCACCCAATGAAGAGATGGACCAAGACGTAACGTTTGAGGAACTGAGGACGGAGCTTGACGTCATGCGTAAGAACACCGCTCCTGGACCGGGCCAGATAAACACCAAGATGTTCTTTAATATGGATGACATCTTCTTAAGAAAATTAGTGAAATACTTCAACACGCAGTGCTGGAACAAGGGCCAGATCCCCGACTCCTGGAAATTGGCTTTAGTGCGATTTGTTCCCAAGCCCAAAAAGCCATGCGATATTGATCATTTACGACCGATCTCCATGACGTCGTGTCTGTGTAAACTGTTCGAGAGGGTCGTGAACGCCCGACTGAAGCGACTCCTGAAGAAGACTGGTATCCTCCCTGACGCGCTGTACGGGTTTGGAGGAAAGCTGTCTACACAGGATATTCTCATCCGTATCAGAGAGGATATTCTGGACAACCCCGGCAGATATCAGGTCAAGGTCACCCTTGCGCTCGATTTATAAGCATTTGACAATGTCAACCACCAGGGAATACTGGATGAGCTTAACAGCATCAACTGTTGTGACCGCACATATAATTACGTGAGGGACTGTCTCTCCAATAGGAAAGCGTCAATAAGTATTGGTGATCGGACCCCCTCTCCGTTTAATCTAGGTTCCAAGGGCACCACGCAGGGAGCGGTCTTGTTTCCGCTTCTCTTCAACCTGGCCATGCGTGGGCTACCAGAGAAGCTAGACCGCACCCAAGGCATTGAGCATGCTATATACGCCGACGACATTACGATCTGGTGTTGCAGCGGTAATGAAGGGGAAATTCAAGACCGGCTTCAGGAAGCAGCGAATGTCGTGTGCCAGCATGCGGCGAAGCAGGGGTTAACGTGCTCTCCCGAGAAATAAGAGTTACTCCTGATCGACCGTGGCAAGAAGCAGAATACGGTGCTTTTGCTGTCCACTCCCTCTGTCGCCATTACGGTCCAGGGCATGAGCATTCCGATCAAGAAAGAGATCAAGATCCTGGGAGTCATCATACCCAGCGGCAACACTAACACCACTACTATCAGACAGCTCCAAGCCTCTTCCTAGCAAGTCTCTAGAATGCTACGCCGGGTAATCAAGAAAAGAAATGGGCTAAGAGAGGAGGAGGCCCTAAGATTAGTTCAGGCTTTCATTCTCTCTAAACTAACATACGCCACCCCGTACTCACGGCTTAGCAAAAAGGAGAAAGACCAACTAGATGTTATTATTCGAAAGGCAGTTAATACGGCGCTGGGACTCCCTTTATGCACATCCACTAAGCGCTTACTACAGCTGGGGATCCATAACACCATCGACGAACTAATAGAGGCCCACCGTGTAAATCAAATTGTCAGGCTCTCAACATCTAAGCCTGGCAGGAAAATATTACAGAAGCTGAGAATCAGTCTACCCCGGGAAGTCGCTGAGCAGATTGACATGTCCATGCAGATGAGATCACACATCACGACTCACCCCATACCAAAACGCATGGATGAGGAATACAACAGAGGACGGAGACTAGCCAGAGCTAGACACCTCTCTAAGCGCTGGGATGAAAGCAAGGACACGATCTACGTCGATGCGGCTGGACCCGTTAACGGAGTCGCGGAAATTGCAGCAGTTTCACACCGGGGGGGGGGGGGGGGGGGGGGGTATCATTGCAAGCAGCCTTATCCAAGCGGTGGGTACCACATCGGCTGAAGAAGCAGCTATCGCACTAGCGATATCAAAGAACAGCGAGGCAACGGTTATGTCCGACTCACAAGCAGCGGTACGCAATTACCTCAGAGGCCGCGTTGGCGCTCCGTGTTGGGAAATTTTGGAAAGGTCTAATCCTTCCAACATCCAGATCTTCTGGACGCCAGGGCACCTCTCAACGACGAGCAATGAGGCGGCCAACACAGCTGTTCGAGCTCTCCTCCTCCGAGCATCTGGCACGCAGCCTCTCTCTGACGCAGTTGACGACCCCTCACCCTTACTAAGCTACGCAGAAATTACGGTGTACTATAAGATCATAAGAGGGAAATATCATCTTCCTCACAAAACCCTAAGTAAATATGAAGGGCACGTAATCAGGCGACTACAAACTAATACTCTGCCCAATGCTAACCTAATGAGTAAATGGTACCCAGACACCTACGATTCGTCCTGCCCCTTCTGTGGTGCAGTTGGCACACTCTTTCACGCGGTTTGGGAATGTCAAGAAAACCCAGACTTGGACAGCAATCCCGATCCGACTTATGAGCGCTGGGAGGCAACCCTTGATAGCCACAGCCCCCTCGACCAGAAATCGCTTGTTGAGAGGGGGCGGATTATGATGGCGACAAATGGGTTCTCGTACTGAACCCAACCAGTTTTTATACTCTGAATAAATGTTTTTCCTGCTCCTCCTCTCCTCTTAAAGGCTTTTCTAAAAATAGATTCTGATCTCCACTTAGTTCCTTCACCAAAACGCAACACCAGAACGAAACACTCAGATCAGGGATACGGGCTTCCAGATAAAGCAGGGCGTTTGAAACTGATTTTGAGAGACCAAGGCAGAGGCGGAGAGCGCGCCTTTCCAGTAAGATTAAGGGTTGAATCTTGTAGCTTGCGCTACCAGAGAACAGAATGCAACCAAATTCAAGTAGTCCTTTTCACTTCTTCTTCTTCTTCGTCTTCTTCTTCTTCTTCGGAGGTGCTCTTGCGTTGCTGCTCTTTTTTCCGTCGGCACGAAGCTTGTGATCGTGGCGAATACAAGGTTGCGAAGCTGGAAGGAGCAGGGGACTCTCAGCGGAGATGTTAGCCTGATAGCAGGGAATACTAGCAGGCAACGCGGTGGGTAAAAAAGCTAAAAAACGAACTCATTCACGCACAACTAGAGCGCACACGTGCACATGCAGGATTTTCATAAGGTGCGTTTTAGACTTGTCCTTAAATGAACACTGAGAATTAGTATACCAATTTTTTTCTTCTTAGTAAAAATCGATGGTATGGATCTTTCTGAGCATGTTGATGTTTGCCCAGCAGAAAAGAGACGCATTCATTGTTGTTAAGATGGCCTATAAAAAGTTTCCCTCCACTCGACTGAACATTGTGACGTCTGCTTCGAAAAGGAGTCCGCGATCACGATTTTCAAGTGAATGCTGATATAGCCTGGTGTTCCTGTATATGCTCCCGCAGGGAGCAGAGTTGCGCGAAGGTCCACCATCATGTTCCACTGTGTGCAGAAAAGCCGCCGCTCGTGCGTACAAGGGCTGCGTTCATGGGGTCGCTGTGCAGAGCGCTTGGGCTTGCTTTTTTGATTTGCGTACAAATTCCACTTGATTGCAATGTTTCAAACGTAACGCCAAAAACTAATCTGTGATTTGCCGAGGGTCTGCATGCAGCATGAAAAAAAATCTGCAAAGGTTAACAGCAAATTGTAGTCATGACAAATTGACGAAAAATAGCAGAAACAGCCTGCGAGATTTTTTTTTTTCTAGAAGAAATAATTCCAGATGAACAAGCAGTCCCGTTCCGAATGAGACAGCGTCTGTCCCACCCTGTCTTCCTCTGTCCGCGTCTTAAGAAAAAAAAAGAGTATTGCGATGAATTACTTTCTTCACAACTAGCACCACCGCTACGTTTCTGTAGTTTTGCGGTATTTTTTGGCATGTTTTTGTAGTTTTGTCGATGTGAAAACGAACAGGACAACACTATAGAAAATGTTCAAATTACTAGAAAAATTCCTGTCGTTACTGCAAGTTCACGGCGAAAAATATGACACAAAAATACGTTATAACATATTTTGTCTACTTCGACAGGACTGGATGCCTAAATTGTGCATTAACCCACCTCAGACCTCTTCCTTGTTAAAGCCCAATTAGAAGAGTACATCAGCTAAGGGCACCGAACAGCATCTCTGAAAGGCTTGCGATAAGATTGTGAACGACGCTATTTTAGATGTGAAGGGCTGTCTAACGCGGAAGTAATGCAAGCAATGTTCCGAAACTTCAATCCTGGCTCGTTGGTCTAGGGGTATGATTCTCGCTTCGGGTGCGAGAGGTCCCGGGTTCGAATCCCGGACGAGCCCGATGTTTTCTTCTTTTCTTTTGAAGGTCTAAAGAGCCGAAAAAATAACTGGCAACCTTGCTGCCGGCCATCTCGAGCAAGCAGTGTCACACGTAAAAGGCTTGCGAACCTTTTAAGGGTGCGCAACGTTATGCGGCATACTTATTGTGGTGTCTTGAGTTCCGTGTACTTCAGTCTTTGAGAAAAAAATTCATTCTTTTCAGACACAACGCAGACCTAATACTAAGAGCACTAACGTGCTTTGCAGTTCTTCTCGCGGAAAACTCTCCCCACGCGAGCCCCCGTGACCACCTTCCTGATTCCTCCATCCCTCCCTTGAAAGGGCGGACGAGCCCACTTTTATTCATTTATTTATTTTTATTTAGTGCATACTGCTTGCCTCATGTATGAAGCTCTTGCAGGATTGGCAGAGTAAGGACGAAAACACAGATAAGAAGGTGGAGAGAGATAAAGAGAAAGACTGAAGGCAGGGGGATGTTAACCAGAACGATGTTCCGGTTGGATACCCTGCACTGGGGAGGGGGAACGAGGGGACTGAAAAGAGAAATGTAGAACGGGTGAGGAACACAGTCCAAGTTTGTCATTCAAGCTAGTTGCTCTCACGAGTGGCGTAGTAGGCCTTCAGGGCAGTAGACTGCGGCCGCCACGGTCCGACGATCTTATCCTCTGCTAATGGGAGAGGATCCAGGTGGTCCCGAGCACAACAGAAGCGTGTCTCTTGATCACAAAAGGCTGTCGGCAATCTCACTCGTTCATGTTAAGGTTCTTGGCCGCTGAACTGAACTGCAGCCCTGCTGAACTCAACTGCAGGTGCAGGTGAGCTGTGGCTCAGCTGAACTTGATGTAGCGCGTCCAGTACTTGCAATGCGTTGTGTGTCGCTGGCGCGCGCAGGCTCGAAAGCACAGCACGCATCACTCGTATGAAGGACGTGAGCATTTACACCGCTTGTAGACCTTGGTCACAGAGCAGATTGTGGCTTTTGTCTGGAGCAGACGCAAGCGTTGGACAGGGCGGTTTCGGCAACGTCGCTGACCCAGTAGGCGTACAAGGCTTCGGTAGTGGTACCCAAATAACATCAAAGGCAGCAGGGCCGGCGTCATCAGAGGCCGGGCTCCCTTGATTTAATGCGGTTGCTGGAGAAGGAGAACAGGCAGCAGTGGCGCTTGAGGCCTTCCCATCAAAGGCAGTTGCCTTCTTTGACGACGTTCGGCGACACAAAAGACGTCGACGCACTTTGGCAGCGGCCTCTCTCTGCATTGAATGGCCTCGCACCATTTGCTTGAGTACCGCCTGTTCAGTCTTAAAGGGGCCCCGAAACACATTTTCAGTGCATTGTTTTGCCTAATGGTTGCATAGAATGAATTATAATGATGCTATTAGCATAGGGCGAACCGCGTATACTGTGGTTTTTAACATTTTAATTAGCTCGCAAGAACAAATTCGTGGCGCTGACGGTGTCACCATACAGTGGCGCTTTTTAGCAGCGGATATGACATCACTTTGTGCGAGCTTGATGATTGGACATAGAGTAAATAAACTGCAAATTGGTTTAATAACTACAGATACGTTTTGTCAAGTTTTTGTGTTTTATATTACATTAACAAAACCAGGTTGTTTGCCCTAGATAAAAGCACTGTAAATCAAGGAAAAAACACGCCACCAGAGGCACTGGCTACTTTTTGCATCGAAGGACTTTGCGCCTCTTCCGCCAAACTTCCGCCGCGTGCTAAGATAGGCTGTTTTGATTGGCCGCCCTGAGTGTCGTCATTGGGAGAGTGAAGTGGGAATGGGAAGCTGCGCGAAAATCGAGTTGAGGGCAGCATTCTGTTGGCTTGTATTTTGAAATTTCTTCATTGATTAACACCCGTTCCGATGCATCGATTCTCGTAATTCTTTTTGAGTCAGCATCTGTGTGACAAAGAATCCATCTGAAGCGTAACTGGCATCCGTTCAAGCGGTGTTTCGCCGCCCCTTCAAGACGAGGGCAGTCCTTCGAGGAAGAGTCGTGAGGGTCACGGTAGTTCGCGCACTTCAAAGCAGTCACTCGGCAAGTGTCGACGTTGTTTGGCTCGGAACATCCCGGACAGACGATGGAGTTGATGCCGACGCTGCTCACGCGGCCGATCCTCATGCAGCTCCTGCACTCTAGCGACTTCGGGACGAAAGGTCGAAAAGGGTGTAGAAAATGTCCAACCTTCCTGTATTTTGGTATAAAGTCACCCTTGAAGGTTAGCTTGATGCATTTAGGCCTGCCAATGCGCTGAACATGGATCACTGACATGCTGTCGGCCACCGGTTTGATTAATATGGGCAAATCGGTGTAACAGATGGCGATGTCGACGTAAATTACGCCAGCCATAGTGCCGCTGCCTTGGAGGATAAGTGGGCGTACGCTGATATTGTCGATTTTGGTGATGACGGTCAAACTTTATAGTTCGCTCCGCTCCTTGACATCAATGGCAATTACGTTTTTATAAGGATTTATTCTCACGTCCTTGATCCTTCCCGATGCGAGGCTTTCCAGACGTATAGAGGCGACTTGCCTGTTGAACGGATTGCTCTTATGTGAAAAACAAGACGGCTTGCGCCGTGGCACTTCGCGCTCTGATGTCCATTGACGGGCTGGATGAGGACGACTCAACTTGTCTGCGCAGTCTGCGCTTGGCCTTCTTGCTACTGCCCGACACGAACCCGTCGTCGGTAGAGGAGTCATCACTTGGTGCCGAGTACACAACAGTCTCCTGGCTGTTTGAGTGGTAGAGGCGCTCTCCCTGGGCGGCCGCTGCCCACCCACTGGGTTTTAAACGAGGCACAGCACCCTCCGCATTCATCGCCGTGACAGAAAGGGAGTGGCGCCTCCGTAGTTATGGCACAAATTAGCAAAGAACTGTAGAGTGCTTAATGTAGCATTCTGATAAAGAACAACACTTAGGCAGCACTGTGGAACATATAAAACCAATGTTAGTGCCGGGAACTCATAAAATTCAGGTTCTTAAACAATATGAAGAAAAAGACATATTCCACAATGAAAAAAAGATGCAAGAAATACAAAGTAATAGGACAACTATATCAAGCGAAAAGAGACTGGACAACTGCGGAGCAAAAGCATTGAAAGATTAGCAATACACAATATTATCTGGAAATGAATTCGTCTCTAATTGCTTGTGTAAAAAGAGCTTAAAATAATGTTGTGTGCACGAGGTTTTCCAAAATGCTTTAAACTTTAAATGTTTCCTATTATTTCTAGTCGTCGAAAGTGATAAATGTTGGTTACAGTCAGTGTTTAGGGCGGGTATATTTGCGTGAATACTAATAGTCGGAATGCCAGCCTGTTTTAGAGGTTCAGATGGCGAGTCGAGGCGGCGATATTTATTGAAACGAATATAATAGCAATCCGTTGCACGCCTTGCAATATAGATATCAAATTCTTTGTGCGAGGAAACCAGCATAATGTGTTGCATTTAATGACTGATCGTACTAGGGATATGTATGCGAGCAATTTGGTTTCCGGTGAGACGAATCTAATGGGCTGTCTTAGCGAGCAAAGAGCGGCAAATAACGTTTTTGTTACATGTGATATGTGTTTGTCCCACCTTAAGTCTGAAGAGACAGTTATTCCGAGGTAATTGTACTCGGTAACAGCCTTTAATATCGCGCCCCTATACATTTAAGGGAAAGTCATGGCAGATTTTTTTTTATCTTGTCAGCCCAACTAATTTTTCTAAATTTAATGCCGTCTGCCGACCTTCGCACCAATCTTTGCACTTTTTCCGAGGTTGGCGACATGGCGGAAGCATCTTCTCAAGGTCGCCGTACCCCTCCCATACTGCCTTGTTGAGGGTGATCCATGTATCTCGGATGGTGGGCCAGACCCATTGCGCCTAGTGTCCAACCGATACAAAACTGTTACAGTACGTGGCGTATGCAGTTCCATTGCACTGACCGTAAATATTACGTACACATCAAATACCGATGTGCTCGAGTTAACTTGCACAAAGGTGTTCCTTGTTCAACTGTTGAAGGTCTAAACCGACCTCAGCCCTTTTGCATGTTACAGCAGACTAGAAAAAGAGTACATGCGCTGAAGACATTCAGCCGCCACGTTGAACGGCTTGAGGCATGAACGGCTGTCATCCCAATGAACTGAAGCAGAATGTTAGGGGAGCACTAACCTGGATCGCCGGAGCACAACGGGGCGTTCGCGGTCCGGGAGTTCCGGCGGTGCTGAAAAACATTTTTTTTACGGTGTCTGCTTTGCACCAGCAGAAACTAAACTTTTTGCTCACAATACGTTTGCTAGGATTGTACTGGTATAACAAAAAGTTTCGTTTCCTCATTTTGTAGTAAACATATCACGACTTGAAGGAATAGAACGGAAAGCACTGACGTTTATTCAGACACGATACAAACATACTCACCAAACAACAGAACTGGCTGTAATGCCAGGGCTCGAAGGACAAAGCGCGTGCGACTAAAATTCGTCTCGTCAGCTTAATAATACCTTTAAGGTCGATTCATACAAGTACATTTCACTATTACATAAACGAACGCTAAGGAACCAGCACTCGTATATACTATCCGAATACTCATAACACAGTGACACTTTCAAACACTATTTCTTACCGCTATAGAAACAAGAGAATGAAACCGCTTAGATGCAATGTTTAATAATGCTAATTCATTTTCAATTTTTTCTTCGAACAAGACGCCACATTTAAAAAACTAGTGTGGTCAAAGACCTCTTTTCTTCATTTTTCTATTTCATGTAGCAGACGGTGTGTTGTGGCCTTGTTTGCGTTTTTGAACTTGTGTATCTTATTTTACTTCGGAAAATCTTATAACTCTTTTTCACTTTTGTATGCTCTACGAATTGTCTAAGTTATTGTTTTCTTTTGCAGAGCTACATTTAGAAATGTTATCTCTTGCTAGCTCTGCTACATGTAATGCTCACCTGCCATGGTATCAATTAGAGGCTCGCAGTATTCCAAATACATAAATAACTAAAAAGGCCCTACCTTGTTCTGCCCTGACTGATAATATCAACCAATCTTGACAGACAACACCGAAGGGCCGCTAATAAGCTGCGATTTTTCAATCTGCATGAAGGTATGGGAACTAAATAGTGTTTATGTAGCAGATTAATCTTTTTGCTGCTAAGCGCATCGACCTCGTTTCAAAGCATTGCTAGGTTAATAGACTGTGAGCAGCATGTTGTGTTAATGGGAGACTAATCGTGTAAGCGTCCGGAATGATCGAGTCGTCATCGACACAGCCGCGCTGAGGTGCTGTCATGTGTTACAAACGTTGCATGATTTTTCGAAGCAGGGGAGGGGGAGGAGGAGAAGGAGGAGGAGGAGGGAGTTTAATGGAACAGGAGAGATCGAAGCAGGGGCATCATGCGTGCTTCCCACCCGCTCCCAAACATTCAGGGCCATTTTTGCGCTCGTCACAATTCACTGCCACGTTGTACAGCATATGTTTAAACTGTCACTACCGCAGATCACTGAGCGGTAGTAAGAGAAGCTATCGCATTAAACTTCCTTTATATTATGTTGAGCAGCTACCAACAACCTTAACATTCTTCTCCAGCGCATGCCCACTGTAGTAACGGGTCATAGCTAGGACAACCTCCTGCTACCTTGTATGCTAATCACATCATCAGTTGGATTCTGTCAGCTCAACGCACGGTGAATGCATTGTCCGGTGCATGGATTCATAAGTAACCAGTACTATGTTTACATTCCGACTTTTTATCGCCCCCTAGTATGTGATTTATAGCGATAGCAAGATTCTAGACGAGTTTGTAACAATTGCCTAATCTTCCAGGCACATGTATTAAGACGCGAAAGTCCTTGTGGACAATCCGCCTTTTTCATATTCCTGTGCTGCCACCTCGCGTACAACGCTGGAAGCTCACTGGAAGGGTACTGTATGTGCGCCCAACCCGGTCGGACTGAGTGCCGCTGCGGAGCACGTTTTGTTGGAATCTGTCAACGATGGTGTGTCATGGGCAGCACCTGCTACCTGGAGGATTTCTAGGATTGACTGATGGCTGGGTGCGAAGTCCGAAGCAGGATGCTGTGCCCACCGAAGAGCAAATTCTTCAGTATCTCCGATCAACCGGCATGCGATGCGAACGCCAGCTGAGCAAGGGCCGCCGCTTGAGAGATGAAGGCTACTTTCGGAACATAATGTTCAATGAAAAATCCCCGATCAGTGAGGTTGGCGTTTTCCGCTGTGTATGCCTGCCATCCATTAAAAGGTGGATACTACATCGTGAACGCCGTAGCACAGAAAACGACTGGGGACAACAGTTTTCACAAGCAATCGTTGTGCTCAAACGCTGCCGAATAGCTACACGAACTACAAAACCACAAGCGTATTCGCAACATAGCAGCTCTGCTAGAATTTCACTTTATTTTCCCACAGCACACCGCTGCATAGGTTAAACAAGCATGCTCGTCCATAAAGACGAGCGCGAGGGGCGCACATTGAGTCATTCCGGAGATACCACGCAGCGCTCTTCATCATGGATATGATGCGAACACACGCTTAACGCACCTTCTTCTTCAGCCTCTAAATACATGGCACATATCCACACCGGGGGATTGGCCAGGGTGTAGTGGCATAAACAAGGAAATTTCAATAGGAGGTTATGAGAAAATTCTAGCACCATGCGTGAATGCTCTCGTAGCTTCTTTTTCGTTGTCCGCTCCATCGCGCGTTAAAAGCGGCTCACAGCTCTTTTCCATTCGGCCTTCTTGCTTCAGAAAGCAAAAAACGCCGGAACGAAGTCTGGGTGCCGCGGTGACACTCGAGGCCTTCCTGCCCATGAATAAAACACTTCGTGATAGACTGCACACGCATTTAAACACAGTACCTCGTCCGTACCTGTCACAAAGTGATTGTCGCACAGTCTTGACGTGCTTGACGGTGCCCAAGGGCGGCACGATCGTCGAGCCGGCGAACTGCTTTTATCCACGCTTCGCTTCGAAGGCTGTCCCGGGAAGCGTTCGGAAAGCGAAAAAATCCGAGTTTACTTCCCTTTACATATTGGGCATTGCTGCCGTATGCAACACATTTCGTAGGTATCGCCAAATGCGTCGCGCTGAATGCCCGACGGCTGCAAAAACGCACCCCGCGTAAGAAGCCGGTTTGTTTACACTTCCACGACCGGTCTCGAGTGGAGCGAGCGACCCTTCCAATATGTTTCGCGACACCGCCGCCAGGGGATGGGCGCATGCGCAGTCGCGTCGTGAAAAAGGCGGATTGGAAACAACTTTCTGGGATCTTGTTAAATATGACCCAAAGGGAAATTTGTGTCCATCGAGGAGCATGTAAAGAAACTTTATTAAGTGATTTTTTGAAGAGAAGTACCCCAGAATTATGCAAAATTTCGAAAAGTTGTGAAAGTGTGATGTTTAATTGTTTCCTTCATCCAATCAAATAGGAAGGTATTCAATTCCAATTCAAAATTGCAAATATTTGGGCAACATTGCCGGCTTATATTTCAGTCCTTACTGAAGCTCCAAGCCTTTCAATGAAACCCTGACTTTGCAGGCCGCATTTTAGTCGAAGGGAACGCACTTTCTACAACATTACATTCAGTGCGAAAGCACGGTCTTTTTTTTTTGGCAAAGACTGTTTTTCCTGATTTTACATACACGGAGAAGGCGAAGTTGTTCCAGATCAAAACGCTATCTCTTTGCCTCTGAAGTTTTATCGTTTTTTCCACAATCAGGGAGGCGTCGCTCCCTATTCGTGACGGCGATGGAAGTGGAGGACGTCAGGACTCCTCTGGAAGCCGGTGGGCCGGCGGCAGCCGCCCAGAGGAAGCGCTTCCACTAATCGAGCGAGGCAAGCAGCCAGGCCACCGTGCTGCACTCAGCCACAAGCGAGGACTCTTCAGCGGACGACGGGTTCGTCCCAGTGATGAGCAAGAAAGCCAAGAGAAGACTTCGTAAGAGTTGGGACTCATCCTCATCAAGCACACCTACCGTCATCACGACGCTTGGTGCATCAGCGCATACAGTCCTGTTTGCGCCTGAATCGTCCACCGACAACCTCAACCTGCTGAACAGACAGGCTACGTCGGTGTTCCTCGAGGCTCGCGTTCCGGGGGTGATCAAGGACGTCAAGATCAACAGCCGAAGGAACTTCCTCGCCATCCATGTAATGGAGCGGAGCGCCTTGGAAACTCTAGCCACCATCAAGAAGATCGGAAACCTCTCCGTATGCTCTCTTGTTCTTGAAGACAATGGGACAACCGCTGGCGTCATTTACGACATCGATGCGAACATCCGACCTGCCGATACCCATTACACCAGCGACGAACAGCATCGAAATAACCAAGGTTCAGCGCCTCGGCAAGTCAAGGTGCGTCAAGCTCACTTTTAAGGGCGATTGTATTCCATCGAAAGTGAAGGTTGGCCACTTTCGACATGCAGTTCCCCCATTCGTCCCGAAGTGGCTACAGTGTCGGAAGTGCATGAAAATTGGGCGTGTAAGTGGTCTTTGTAATAACACCATAGCGTGCCCGCGCTGCTCTGAAGCACATAGCAGTGACAGCTGCCGCGCTACTGTCTTGAAGTGCGCCAACTGCCGTGGCTCTCATGACGCTTCTTTGCAAGTCTGTCCCCGCCTGAAGAAAGAACGGGCGGTGTTGAAGAAAACGGTGCGAAACCATTCAACGCACAGAGAGGCCGCAGCTACGGTGCGTTGGCGTAGTTCGCGTCGTCGACGATCTGCTAGACTAAAGGCCGACAGCAGCAGGGAAGCCCCCATTGCTCCTGCTACTTGTTCTCCCCCTCCACCGAGTAAAGTAAGCCCTGTGACTGGTGAAGTCGGAACGAGTGCTTCAGAGGTGACATGGCCACCACTGCCGCAGCCACGCTAGACCTGCAGGTGTCTGAGCAGGCACCACGCGCCCACTGTCCCACGCCTACAGCTAAGCGAGCCCAAGGCAGAGATCCAGCCCTACGTGAGGAAGTGCAAGTGACCGCCATCTTGAGGTCCCTTATGGATGTCATCCGTGTGGTGCTGTCTGGCCTTCACTCGCCAGCAGCACGGAATGTATTGCAGGTACTGGACGCGCTACATCCAGTCCTTGCAGCTTTGCAGTAACAGACACAATGGGTGTCCAAGCATCACCATTTGAAAGCCATGTCAGAGAAGCGTCAATTCTCCAGTGGAATGCCCGTGGACTCAATTCCCGCATTTCGGACATTCGCGAATACGTATATAAACAGATTTCCAATCCTTGTGATTTGTGAGCCCAATTTATGAAATCCCATCCGAATTTCTGGATATGAAGCGTTTTGGATCCTCCACACGCAGGGAAAATAGCAAGGTCATCTACATTCGAAGGGAGCTTACTTACGTGCACCATACAGTTCCCCCTCACGATCATAACCAGTACGTCTGTGTAAGGATGAAAACGCGCACCCTGACGTTTACGCTTGTGGGTGCGTACTTATCTCCAACAACAAGGTTTGACGTCGACAGGCTGAGGGACTTGTTGGCTTCAACACCTGGGCCTTGGATTGTCTCTGGTGACTTTAATGCGCATCACGCCATGTGGGGAGGCATCCGGATGAATTCGTAGGGAAGAAGTCTTGTCTGTTTCGCATCTGACTACGACCTAAAATGCCTTAACGACGGTTCTCCGGCGTACATTCGCGGGCTGTCTTACAGCAGTTGTCTGGACTTGCCGAATTGTGTCTCGGTGCCTTGCGAGACGCTTCCGGCGGTTTGTCGACGTAGAAACGCATGGAGGTGACCACATCCCCACATATATTATTGTTCCTGGTCTCGCTGGATGCAGATCTGCCAAACGTTTGCAACGAATAGACTGGTCTATATTTAAAACCTTTATGGAAGAAGCCTGCAGAGAAGACATTACAACTTGCATTAAAGAGCGCATCAAGGAGGCTATGAAATACACGAGATGCTTCTTCACTCCAATGCCAAAGTTCACAGACTTCGATGTGGAGATGCAACGCCTCCGATCAGTTCGACGAAGAGCAGAGAGAAGATACAGGCGCACAACGTCGATGCACGACTTAAGGGATGCAAAGCGCACACAAAAGAAAATTCAGCGCAGAATTGAATTATTGCAGGCTTACCGTGGGAAAGAATTCTGTGAATCACTGGATCCTCGAAAGCCTCTCTCACGCATCTCGAGTGTGGTGCGTGGTTTGCGAACATCTCCTCAGCAGCTCCACCCATTCAAGTCTGTCGCACTTCACCAAGGACGTAGCGAAGCGGAGATTGGTGAAGATTTTTGCGAAAGAATAGCAGGTCCCAGGAACCAATCCACAACTCTGAATCCGCCTTTTTCACAACGCGACTGCGCATGCGCCCGTCCCCTGGCGGCGGTGTCGCGAAACATAATGAAAGGGTCGCGCGCTCCACCAGGCTCCACTCAAGACCGGTCGTGGAATAGTAAACAAACCGGCTCCTTACGCTGGGTGCGTTGCTGCAGCCGTCGGGCGTTCAGCGCGACGCATTTGGCGATGCATGTGACATGTGTTACATACGGCTGCAATGCCCAATGTGTAAAGGGAAGCAAACTCGGATTTTTTCGCTTTCCGAACGCTTCCCGGGACCGCCTTCGACGCGAAGCGTGGATAAAAACAGTTCACCGGCTCGACGATCGTGGCCGCCCTTGGGCAACGTCAAGCACGTCAAGACTGTGCGAGAATCACTTTGTGACAGGAACGGACGAGGTACTGCATTTAAATGCATGTGCAGTCTATCACGAAAAGTTTTATTCATGGCCAGGAAGGCCTCGAATGTCACCGCGGCATTTAGACTTCGTTCTGATGCTTTTTCCTTTCTCAAGAAGGCCGAATGGGCAAGTGCTGTGAGCCGCTTTCAACGCGCGATGGAACGGACAACGAAAAAGAAGCTACGAGAGCATTCACGCATGGTGCTAGAATTTTGTCATAATCTCCTATTGAAATTTCCTTGTTTATGCCACTACACCCTGGCCAATCCCCAGGCGTGGGTATGTGCCCTGTATTAAGAGGCAGAAGAAGAAGAAGGTGCGTTATGCGTGTGTTCGCATCATATCCATGATGAAGAGCGCTGCGTGGTATAGCCGGAATGGCTCAATGTGCGCCCCTCGCGCTCGTCTTTATGGACGCGCATGCTTGTTTAACCTAAGCAGCGGTGTGCTGTGGGAAAATAAAGTAAAATTCTAGCAGAGCTGCCATGTTGCGAGTACGCTTGTGCTTTTGTAGTTCGCGTAGCTATTCGGCAGCAATTGAGCACAACGATTGCTTGTGAAAACTGTTGTCCGCAGTTGTTTTCTGTGCTACGGCGTGCACGATATAGTATCCACCTTTTAATGGATAGCAGGCATACACAGCGGAAAGCGCCAACCTGACTGATCGGGGATATTTCATTGAACATTATGTGATGACCCCCATAATGCGCAGGTCCACACGGGACGGAGAGGCAAAGAGACACCGTATGGCTCAGTTTAAACAAACAGGTATATTCAATAATTACACATGATTAAGATTATACATCAGAGGCTGGGGCGTCCGAGCTTACGTGCCGACGACTTCATGGGGGCGATGGAGTGGCTCCGGAGTTGGGCTCGAGCGGTTGCTGGCAGAAGCTGCACGCCGTCGGGCTTCGGCGCTGAAGGCCCTCTTGGCGAACGATGTCGTCCTGAGCGTGCTCTCCCGTACTGCTTGTCGATTTTTATATCCTCTTCTCCACACTCCCTAGGGTGAGGACGCCCACGCCGGAGGGGAAGGAGGGGGGGCTAGGGCTTTCACTTGGGCGCACAAGCATACCACCGCACTTATGGTCTCGCCCCCCTCACGTGTTGAGTCCGAGGTAAAGAAGGTTGTCTTCGAGGTAGCGCATAGCGTCGGCTGTGGTAAGGCGCGCTCTGGCCCGCTGACAGTTCCCGCGGGTAGCCGGCCTCCATTCTCCATCCATCAACTGACACTCGCTCCTCAAGGTAAGGCGCGCTCTGGCCCGCTGACAGTTCCCTTGTCCTGGAATGTGCTCGGAAGGGCCGCCCCTGGAACCGCCACGCCAATTGGGGAGGATAAAGCCCGTTTCCCCGCGGCGGCGGCGGCGGGTCCGGTTGGGTCCGGTTGGGCTTAAACCCCTTCGTTCTGGTCGTCACTCAAAGAGCATGGCTGGGAAATTGATGATGCCGCTGTCATCTGGGTCTCCATCTACGCCGCGCCGTCGAACGCGGAACCTCGTAGCACACACAAGGAATGTCACACTCGCTCACCCTCCAGAAGAATGTTCTCCGAACATTTGAGTCCACGCAGCTCCCCTTGTCTTTCTGAATCGCCTCGCACAGTGCGTCCGACAAAACACTTTTCGCTGCACTCAACACCACTGCACAACACCATATGCCTCCGCTGTCATAACTGGCGTCTCCAGGGGCAGCACTGATCTTCTTTTAGAGATAAACATGAAACTCAGCACCCAAGCCTCTCCTTTCTAGTCCAAACTGGACGAAATAAATTTACCACAGTTACAAAGGAGCTCCCACTTCTAGCACGATCACGGCACAGACAAAAATATAGATAACGAAAGGAAGTAGGGCAGGTTCTGCATGCGCTCCGCATGCTCTCCTGTGAAGGTGTTACTTAATGAACGAAAGGTTTAACTACCAACTCCGATAACTTAACACATAAGCACATAGCAATGTTATGAGCTGCGGCATTACACAATTCTAACCAGTTCACAACTCCGCTCTGTTTACGCCATTAGTCCGACTTAGCTTTCCGATTTCGCAGCGGATATCGGCCTTCATGAGTCATACTAAGTAAGTCTGTGACCCTTTGTCTGCTTTGGGACTCGCGAGGGCTCGTGGCAGGAGCCTCTCCTGGCGTTATCTGCGCGGGAACCTCGCACGCTTCTTCTTCTAGCAATGCATGAAGTAAATCCGGTGGCATTCCGGCCGTCACCTCTGGCGCCTGCCGAACAAATGCAGGAGAGGGCGTTTCTTGCGAACTATCTGCGCGCTCCGCTTCACTTCTGTCCCCATCAAAATCCGCGCTTTCCCTTTCCTCATTTCGTGAATACTGAACCGGTGCCGACTTGAGGCGATTTGCGTGTATCCTTATCAAGCGCCGGTTCACGTCTCGGACTCTGAAGTTTACCGGAGAAAGCTTCTCGACAACCTCGCACGGTCCTCTCCACTTCGTCTGGAACTTTCGAGCTAGCCCAATCTGCCTTTGGCAGTTTTCAATGTACACGCTGTCCCCCACATTAAACGGCGCGTCTCTTGCACTGCGATCGTGCACCTCCTTCCTGCGCTTCGCCGCTTTCTTTAAGGCCTCCTTTGCAATGTCCCTCGCCACTTGCAAGCGCGATTCTAGCTCAACCTTATAGTCGTCCAGTCAAGCGTATGGGACACGACGGGGGCCCTCTGGCACTTCACTAGGCTGGTCCGGGTCTCGGCCGTAGAGAAAAAAGAATGGCGATTCGCCCGTGCTCTCGTGTGCTGCGGAATTGTAGGCAAACATTGCATACGGGAGCCACAAGTCCCAGTCCCGCTGGTCGCGCGAAACAAAATGCGACAGGAACCCGGCCACGGTTTGGTTCAGTCGCTCCACCGCGCCGTTGCAAGCCGGATGGTACGGTGTTGTCTGCTTCTTAGCGATCTTAAGCAGCTCGCAAACTCTCCTCATTAGCTGCGACACGAAGTTCGTTCCCCGATCTGTCAAGAGTTGCCTCGGGGGTCGATGTCGGAGCACGATCTGTTCGACAAATGCTCTTGCAACCGTGTCTGCCTTCTGATCTGGGAGTGCTACCGCTTCCGCGTATTTTGAAAGGTGATCGACAAATACTAAAATGTACTTGTTTCCGGAAGTGGTCGTGGGCAATGGGCCCATTATGTCCATACCTGTCCGCTCGAAGGGAGCCGAAACCTCAGGGAACGGCTGAATTGGAGCTGGTCTTCGTCCCTTGGGTGTTTTTCTTTCGAGACAGGAATGACACTTCGCACAGTAGTCTCTAACATCATGTCGCATGCCACTCCAAAAGTACAAACGCTCCACACGCCTGCGTGTCTTCGCTACGCCAAAATGACCGGCGCATGGCGCATCGTGAACGCGCGAAGAACCCTTTCTGTCCACGACCGAGGTATGACGACTCTCTCCCAAGCGGTTTTCTCTGGTCTCCCTTTCCTGGTTGGCCTCGTGCACCGACACAGGGTGCCGTCTTTGCCAATGAAATAACCTAGCTGTTCGGGGTGAGACGGTGCGCCCTCTAAGCTTTCGATTATTCGCTTCAGGTCAGGATCTTTGCACTGCTCTGTGCGTAATTCGGCGGGGTCGACTACGGGGACAAACTCATCTATAGCTGCCACGGCAGCTGTGCGGCTGAGTGCATCAGCATTCAGATGCGTCTTTCCTGACTTGTGCTCAACTTCAAAGCAGTATTCCTGCAGGTGTAGATTCCATCTAGCGAGTCGCGAGCTAGGGTCCCTGACACTCATCACCCATTTCAGAGGATGGCAGTCTGTGACTAGCTTGAATTTGCGGCCGTAAAGGTAGCACCTGAAGTGCTTTACTGCCCAGACAACGGCGAGGCACTCCCTTTCCGTAGCTCCGTACTTTTGCTCTGTGGGGCTCAGCTGTCGGCTAGCAAAAGCAACGGGATGTTCTTTGCCCTCGATAACCTGAGATAGCACGGCACCAACTGCGAACTTTGACGCATCTGCGGCCATAACGAAGGGCAAATTAAAATCCGGGTGCCGCAACAGCGGTGCACTCATTAGCTTCCTTTTCAGGGCCCCAAAAGCATTCTCCGCATTTTCGTCCCAGCGAAAGGCGACATTTTTGGCTCTTAAGGCGGTGAGCGGCTTAGCGAGCTTGGCGAACTCCTCTATGTGCCTTCGGTAGTAACCGATCAGGCCGAGAAACTGCCGGACCTGGCGGACGCTAGTCGGGGATGGAAAATCCGAGACACACCTTAGTTTCTCAGGGTCCGGTCGCACGCCGTCAGCTGAAACAACGTGCCCGAGGTATTTCACCTCGTTTTTGAGGAATTGGCACTTAGAGGGCTTCAGCTTGAGACCCGCTCCTCTTAGTCGCACCAAAACCTGCTCAATATCGCGCAAATGGTTCTCAAAACTGTCACTGTATATGATAATGTCATCCATATACACGAAGCACAGCCTCCCCAGAAGAACTGCCAGGATAACATCAGCGGTTCTCTGCCAGACAGCAGGGCTGTTGGCCAGACCCATCGGCATTCTTTTCCATTCATAGTGCCCTGAGGGCGTGTTGAATGCCGTTTTCTCGGCATCTGCCGGATCCATTGCTATCTGCCAGAATCCCGCCGCCATGTCCACTACCGTGAAGTACCTGGCACAGCCCAGCTGAGAAAGCGTCTCCTGTATATTGGGGAGGGGGTATGGATCGATGCGAGTTACGGCATTTAGTTTGCGGTAGTCCACTACCAATCGATACGAGCCATCTGGCTTTTCCGCCAATAGTGCTGGTGCTCCCCAGGGTGACTTTGAGTGTTCGACAATGCCGCGATCAATCAGGTCCTGCATTTGCCGCTCCATCTCCTCACGTTGGGAGTAAGGAATCTTGTACGCACGTTGGTAAACGGGCGATGAAGTGCCGGTTTCTATCCTGTGCTTTATAACGCCACAGCAGCCCAAATCCAGGTTGGACGCGGCGAATACCTCCGAGTAGTCGTTCAGCAAACCAGCCAGAGCCTCCCTCTTCCTGGATTTTACGTGAGAAAGATCGAACGACACCTTTGGAGCAGCCGAAGGACTAGCATGCTCTACAGTTGCGAGTACCGTATCGGTGGGCTCACGTTTCTCTATCGCAGAGGTGAAGAAAGCCAATGTTTTGTTCTTGGGAAGGCTCAGTGGCTGCTGGCTACAGTTAACCACCCGTAGGGGCACTCTGTGGGCGTCATTAACTGTCACGAGGCACGCGGCTGCCTTCAGGCCATTGCTGAGAGAGTCGACCGGCTCAAGCACTCCCACGGCGCCGCTCTCTACATCTGAAGGCACAAACGCGTACAAAATTTGCTCCGACCAAGGAAGGACGACTGCCTCATCGACCAGCCTGACGGCAACCCGCGAATATACCTTCTCCAATGATCCCACTGTTTGACGGGTGTCAATATCGGTAATGCGAATCTCAGCCCCTCTCCTGTTCAAAAACGGAACTTTTGATCCGCCCGCATTAACCTCTTCCTCAGAGAATGAGACTACTACCTTCCCTTTTCTCAAAAAATCCTGCCCTAATATACCTGACACTCCGTTTGGCAGAGACACCGTGTCCGGGCATACGTAGCAGGGGTGCTCCAATGCAATTCCGCCGAGAGAGAAGTGTAACCCGTAGAGTCCACTTATGCCAAGAGGATCCCCCGTTATGCCTACAAATTTGGTTGCCATACCACCAGACGCTTCCAACACCTCGCGGTCCCCCTTCCTTCGAAGCGTGTTAAAACTGCTCTCCTTAAGCAATGTCACCTTTGACCCCGTATCTATCAACAATTCCATGCAACAACCATTTAACTTGCAACGCACAACAGGGCATGCCTCGTCGGCCACACAAACTACCACCACCTCATTATCCACTGCTCCCTCCCCACGCTCCTCAGGCTGGGGAGGACTAACTTGTTTTTTGTCTCGGTATCTGGAGCCCCGCTGTAGGCTTGCTTAGGGCGTGTCTCGCCTGCTTCTCTTTGTGGCTCCCCACGGCGCACGTTTTGGCAGAACCTGGCGATGTGTCCGCGACCCTGGCAAGCGAAGCATACGATTTCTTCAAAATCTCGCATACCGCGCCTGTAGCATTGTGGCGGTCTCCGGTTTCCAGCGAATGGGGCGCTGTTGAGCGCGCGCTTCAACCTGGCATTCTACCTGCTGAGATAGCAGCTGTTCTAAGCGATCTAACCGCTCTGTCAAGAGAGAAACCTCAGGGTTGAGCACCGCTCTCTCTATGACGCGTACTCTCGCTGCGGCTGTCGTTAACGCCTCATTTTGTTCCTCATCCAATGCGGCCTCCACGGCTTGGTCGAAATTGCTCGGCTTGCGCGAGAGCACGAACCGGCGCACGGGGTCTTGCAGACCAGCCACGAACAAAGCGGTCATTTCCTCTTTAAGTATATCCTTGGCGTATTTCTTCTTTAGCTGGTCTCCTTCCTCCTCCCTGCTTAACGTATCGCGCGCTAAGCGCTGAAGCCGCGACGCAAACGTTCGCACGTCCTCCCCTACCATCTGTCCGGCGTCACGGAACCTCTGTACCCGCACGTGACGTGGTTCAGTGTCGAAATGCTCAAACGCGAGCTTCTTAAATTCCGCAAATGATTTTGTGGATTTTACTTTTTCGTCTCGCCATGCAAAATCATGAGCAGCTCCTGCCATCTTACACCTCGCCATTCCCAGCATTTGAGCATCGGACCATCCCCCCATTTTCCCAATCTCTTCTAGCATGGAAAAGAAATCGCAGATTGGAACCCCTGTCTTATCTCCTGTAAACGTCGGAATGACGCTTCCTAATGCCAGCATGCTTGCTCCGAGCGACGGCTGTGGAGTGGGAGCTCCCTCAGATAAAGACATTTTTTTTTTCAAGCCCTCCGGTGCCTCAAGCCTCTCAAATGGGGGTAAAAGTCCCACAATCAGTCCCGTGATTCCCTTTTGATTACAATTTTGAAGTCATGAATGTCGCAGCATTAAGAGGACATTTGCTTTTGAGACCCCACTTCTGACACCAGTGTGATGACCCCCATAATGCGCAGGTCCACACGGGACGGAGAGGCAAAGAGACACCGTATGGCTCAGTTTAAACAAACAGGTATATTCAATAATTACACATGATTAAGATTATACATCAGAGGCTGGGGCGTCCGAGCTTACGTGCCGACGACTTCATGGGGGCGATGGAGTGGCTCCGGAGTTGGGCTCGAGCGGTTGCTGGCAGAAGCTGCACGCCGTCGGGCTTCGGCGCTGAAGGCCCTCTTGGCGAACGATGTCGTCCTGAGCGTGCTCTCCCGTACTGCTTGTCGATTTTTATATCTTCTCCACACTCCCTAGGGTGAGGACGCCCACGCCGGAGGGGAAGGAGTGGGGCTAGGGCTTTCACTTGGGCGCACAAGCATACCACCGCACTTATGGTCTCGCCCCCCTCACGTGTTGAGTCCGAGGGAAAGAAGGTTGTCTTCGAGGTAGCGCATAGCGTCGGCTGTGGTAAGGCGCGCTCTGGCCCGCTGACAGTTCCCGCGGGTCACCGGCCTCCATTCTCCATCCATCAACTGACACTCGCTCCTCAAGGTAAGGCGCGCTCTGGCCCGCTGACAGTTCCCTTGTCCTGGAATGTGCTCGGGAGGGCCGCCCCTGGAACCGCCACGCCAATTGGGGAGGATAAAGCCCGTTTCCCCGCGGCGGCGGCGGCGGGTCCGGTTGGGCTTAAACCCCTTCGTTCTGGTCGTCACTCAAAGAGCATGGCTGGGTAATTGATGATGCCGCTGTCATCTGGGTCTCCGTCTACGCCGCGCCGTCGAACGCGGAACCTCGTAGCACACACAAGGAATGTCACAATTATGTTTCGAATGTAGCCTTGATCTCTGAAGCGGCGGCCCTTGCTCAGCTGGTGTTCGCAACGCATGCCGGTTGATCGGAGATACTGAAGAATTTGCTCTTCGGTGGGCACAGCAGCCTGCTTCAGACTTCGCACCCAGCCATCAGTCAATCCTAGAAATCCTCCAGGTACCAGGTGCTACCCAGGACAAGCCATCGTTGACAGATTCCAACAAAACGTGCTCCGCAGCGGCACTCAGTCCGGCCGGGTTGGGCACACAGTACCCTTCCAGTGAGCTTCCAGCGTTGTACGCGAGGTGGCAGCACAGGAATATGAAAAAGGCGGATTGCTGCGAAGTGCTTAGATCTAGGGATTCACGAATGGACCTTCTTTTCTCCATGGAATAACTAGACGCCGCAATGGCCGGTTGCAGACTGTCTTCATCGCCGGGGTCCGATGGAGTAACATGCTCTGTAGTTGCAAACCTTGGTCAGGAGGCTCGACGTGTTCTTTTATACCACTTCAACGCATCATGGTGTGCGGGTGCAGTTCCAGACATGTGGAAATCAAGTCGTCTGGTTCCAGTCCTTAAACCTGGAAAATCTCCGCTTGACCTAGCATCGTACCGCCCAATCGCATTGGCTAGTTGTGTGGGCAAACTCATGGAAAGGATGGTGCTTACGCGAATTGAGTGGTATCTGGAGCGCTATCATATATACCCAGATGTAATGTCCGGATTTCGGCGTGGATGTTCTCCTATTGATAGCGTGATTGACCTGGTTTCTTCAGTTCAACATAAGAAGGATTTGAAGGGCTAGACCGCGGCGTTGTTTCTGGATGTTAAAGGGGCGTATGATAACGTTGCTCATCAACCTATTTTGGACACTCTGAAAGCAGCAGAACTTGGTGGTCGCATGTTCTGCTGGATACGCAGTTATCTATCCAACCGATAACTATTTATGCAGAGTGAGGACGGACCACCATCTTCACATTACACTTCCCTAGGGACCCACAGGGTGGAGTACTCAGCCCAACGCTTTTCAATCTTGCGCTTGTCGGCGTTGTCGATGTACTACCACAGTTGGCGGGAGTCTCAGTCTATGCAGACGATATTTGTATCTGGGCATCAGGAGTTCCGCGACCACAAGTTCGAGCAAGGCTTCAAAAGGCGGCAAGCATTCTTGTGGCCTACCTCCGCCTGCAAGGCGTGGAGATTTTTACTGAAAAATGTTGCGTTGTTGCCTTTGCACGCAAGAGCATGTCCCATTACCCCGTACGCATAAATGGCTCAACAATACCCTACGAAAGAAGCCATCGCTTCCTCGGAGTAACCATCGATCGTAATCTAACATGGAGCCCACACGTCTCGTACATGAAAAGGCGACTGACAACGATCGTTCACGTTCTCTCCTTTCTCGGAGGGAAGTCGTGGGGAGCATCAGTGCACTCGATGCTCCAGCTGTACACCGCATTATTCAAGGGATTCCTTCGGTACAGTATCCCTGCACTAGGAAACTTGAGGAAAACGAACATACGGTGCCTGCAAAGTGTTCAAGCTCTAGCTCTGCGGACGTGCCTAGGACTGCCAAAATGCGCGTCTACAGCCGCAACAGTACTCATCGCTCAGGAGAATCCATTGACTGCCTATGCCACAATCGAAGCCTTGAGAGCGCATATTCGTCACCTCTCTCGGATTCCCACGCACCATCTTACCAGTCTTCCTGCTAACCGGCCGAGTACATCGTTTGCGAGAATTATTGATGCCCATCGCGACTTCCTACCAACCCAATTTACACCAGCCTCTACACCGTCTTCTCCATTATGGAGTCTGCACCAACCTTGTGTGCTTCTTTCCATACCGGGCATCAAAAAGAAGGCTGATTTATCGACGGCAGCACTAAAACAGACAACTCTAGAATATTTGCATGTGAAACACGGACACCGACTACATGTATAACCGATGGCTCAGTGACCCCTTCCAGTTCCTCGGGCTCCGTAGTCATCCCCGTAAGGACCATAGTTAAGAAAGTGAAAACATCACACTGGACTTTATTGACTGGCGCAGAACTTACTGCTATTCGTGTCTCCATTGAGCATATCAGTGAAGAAACACCTCAGCAATGGTCTGTTTTCACTGATTCAAAGGCAGCCCTCCAAGCGTTACAATCTGCTCTTCTTCATGGGCCCCATGAACAACCTATCGCCAAAATCCGAGAACTCCACCACACAACCATCAACAAAGGGCACGATATTATTTACCAATGGCTGCCAGGACACAGCGGCATCGCCGGTAACCACCACGCGGACGAGGCCGCGCGAACTGCTCACCATGAGGGTAATTTCGTGTCCATCCCCATCTCGAGAGCCGACGCAGCGGATAGGCTTAGACCACTGTAGCGGGACATCACGCTTGCCGCGTGGAATTCAGGCCAATTCTCGCATTCGCGTTTAAAAACCTTCGACCCAGATCTGAAGCTTCGGCTTCCATCCGGCCTACCACGACGTGAAGCAACTTTGTTGTGTCGCCTGTAGCTTGGTGCAGCTTTCAACAAGCACTACTCCTTCTTAATAGGTATGGCTGACAGCCCTGCATGTGCCATCTGCGGGTGTGATGAGACTATAGCCCACATTCTTTGTGAATGCCCTGTCTACAGTAAAACACTCTCCGGGGCATGTTGGTTCATAGCTAACAAGAATAAAAGCGCAATAACACGACACAAAGAAGGAGGAAACCGACAGGACAGGCGCTATCCTGTCGGTTTCCTCCTTCTTCCGGTTTCCTCCTTCAGCGCCGAAAGGCTGCACTGGAGCATCTCGACCTGCGTCCACTGACGGAAACGAAGATTCTCGGCCACTGGCCGCGGTGGTCGTCGGCGGCGAAGGCGTCCAAAGCACTGCTCTGCTTTTTGAAGACTTGTGGGATGCACGATAGGCTGTGAGTTTACTGAACGCTGTGACTTTACATAGTGACTTTAATTTCCGGCAACCGTCTTTTCACCTTCATCTTTTTTCCCCTCACACCTTTCCCCCCGTGCAGGATAGCAAATCGGCTATTCGTCTGGTCAACCTCCTTTCCTTTCCTCCTCCTCATTTGCATGCATACATACACGAATGACTGAGCTGGGGCACAAATATGACGACTGATTCATTTTTGTTTGTTTTTTTGCTGACAAGAAGAGGATTTTCCTCGGATCAGACCCTCCGGATTAGTGCTACACAGAAGACGACGATGAGCGGGCGGTGCCGTTGGACGGAGCGCCTTTTCCTGTTTGGATCTGCAGCAAATCCTGGCATCCCCCACTGTGGGTATGTGCCATCATTTTTGAGGCAACAACAACAACGGAGCGCTCGCACTAAGCACATGCACGCGCAAGCGGCGATTTTGCTAGGCTCTGAACGGCCGGATTACAGCATTCGCTCTAGAAAGGCGCGTGTGCTTTTTGCGACACCAGCGCAGGTCATAGAACACCAGCTTACCAATATAAAAACGGAGACCTCCACGATTACGTCCCTCATAGCACGCGCATATCTTCCAGATTTAAATCCCACCTTCTAATATAATAAATAAAAAGTCACATACTATTTGTGCACGACTTGCCCCACTGGGAAAGACATTCATGCAACCAGCATTGCTAACATTTGCAGTGAAAGACTCGTTAACGCCTCTACTCGTCGGCTTATCCATGTAAGGGTCCGGTTACATCCCGTCAGTTCCCAGCAGTGCCAGACTAAAGTTTCGGAACAGCCCACGACCATTTGTTATTTACTTTCAGCTACAAGAACGAGACAAATAGAAATGAGGCTTGCAAGACTAGTGATTGCTCGCCACTCCATACGTTCCGTCAGCACAACGCCTGCTGTGATAAAAATATAGCCTCGAAACACAATAACACTACCATAAAGAAACCTTGTAGCCCACGTAAATTTTGTCAGCGCCAGACTATCTGCAACATGCTTGCTTGCTTCCTTACACACTTATCAGCACGACGAATAACGAGCAGTAGCGAAAGTCCAGTAGAGAGTGAGCCTCACGTGAATTTCGATCAGTGAAGTAACACAGTTTGGAGAAATATACGTTCCAATGCCAAGTTTTCATGCCTTCAGGGTGCAGCTCACCGGCCAGCCCATTCTACGTCCTATTTCGTCTTAAACAAGCATTACATAGCATTTTTCTTTTTTTTCTAGCTCTCTCGCAGCCAGCTGCGGCGCATTGTGCACACAACGCCGGCGCAACTGTATATCATTGCCGTAGGCATATTTGTTGGCGGTGCTTACGGCCCTGCCTCAGCAACCACTTTTGGAATCAGACAGCCGAAAAGTAATTGGTATATATATCGAGGTCGACAGCTATTTTGAAATTTGTTCAATCTAGGCAACTATCCTCTAGAGGCGATCTTCCAGAATAAGAATTTAACTTGCAGCATGGACTCAAAAATTATAAATGTAAATAAAATTTGGGTAACACTTTGGATAGCCATGACTGTTTCTTTTCTACATTACATGCGCCTAGCATAACAGACATCAATCAATAAATCTGTATGCACAAAAAGTTAACTTATATATACTGCTGTGGCATCTCATATCGACCAGCATGCAGAAATAAATTTCTAGAGTTTAAAAGACAATCCTGACTTTGACTTTACGCCGCTGCCTTAGTCAAATGTAACTGAGCGGGTGTCTGCAATGAAAGAATCATGCGTGCTCCTTACTCTGTGCAACGTGGTTCGCAGGGCGACATGGTCACGGCCGCAACGTAACCCCCAAGCAGCATTTGTGGCTTTTCCGAATTGTCTCGTTGGTCTAGGGGAAAGGTTCTCGCTGTGTGTGCGACATGCCCTGGGTCCAAATTATGGACAAGCTCGACATTTTTTTTCAACATAGGAAACCTCCAAACAAATGACTCAATCTACAAGCATTCATGTATTCTGGCCTTTCGGAGTAGATAATATTTCCGCAACGTCTGTTGCTATGCGAGAAAATCCACGAAGAAATATCATCCAAGTCTGTACAAAACAAAGGCCGTGGGAAACATTTCCGTACACACAAGTAACACGTCATACCTTCTGTGCTGTAGTGAATACAGTACACAAGAGGCGATAGTGTCGACAGTAGACACAGGTGATCTTAGAATTCCAACACTCAGTAATATTATACAAAGGAACTTCCCTGCACGGCGAGACGCCGAATTCCCAATTATTCACGAACCCGCTTCAGCCGTGTGTATTGCTACCACAAAATAAGAAAATCCATGAGCTAAAGACGTTAAACAGGCACGTGAAATACTCTAGGCGTAAAGAGCTGTTACCTCGATGCAAATGAACAGACGCTGGAGCTTCTCGAAGATGGCTCGTTGGCTCGCGCCGAGTCAAAATTTCTTCAACAAAAGCAAACGCCTTTGCTACAATACCGGATCCCTCAGCTTGAACGTCCGCTTTTACAACCTGCGCACATCTTTTCTCTTCTCGGATAACGCCGCAAAGGCTAACATTTGCACTTCGAATAGAAAGGTTGGCTTTGAGGATATTATAATAGCCTGAACAAATATATATTACAGAGGATGAAGATATCGCGCAGCCGCATTGAGTAGCAGTGATATCATATGGCATAGACGAGAATTACATCAATAACATCTCATATACCCTACTTGAGGCATTCGCTCTCTGCAAAAGCTTGAAAACTCTATTATTTCAGAACGAATGAAGAAATTTTGGATGTCGAAATTTTTTCAAGCACCGCAAAGCTTCCCTTTAGGCCAAGTTTTGCCTGCGATATTATCTGAAAATGGGGATATTTACAATGGAACATCACCCCATACAAAAATGTTTTATGGCCGGCTATAGAATTTTGGCCCAAATAGCTATAGACATTTCCTATTTCTGTCTATAGCTGTCTATATAGGCTGATATATTTTTCTATAGAGAGCTTAAGACAGTTGTATGGTTCTAAAGCTATAGCTTTAGTGGCATATATTTTTCAATAGCTGGCAATAAGCACCTCTATAGGTGCTTATAGACGTTCATAAAAGGCCATAGACGGACAGTTTTTTCCATAGACGCCCATAGGACTTTTTTGTATGGGACTAAAGAGAAACCATAAGCGTTAAGTGTCGTCACGCACAAGAATAGAAACAAATATGCTGATAAGTGCCCCTCACTTGCTTGTTGGTCTAAACAATTATGATTATTCTAGTTTAGGAAGCGAGAGGTGCCGTATTGCGAAACGCGTGCCGAGCCCCTTCTGTCTTTTTTCTTTCAGGCAGGCAAAATGAACAAAACAAGGAAACATGCCATTATCAACCTTACCCACAGGATAGTTGCTCACTGTATTGTTGTGGACACCTGGCAAAAAGCACGGTGGAGGCGTCAGCGCGAGCTCTCTGCACCTGTTTGCAGCCGTCGAAAGCGCAGGTGCCTGCGCTTCGACGGGGACAAAACGCGAGAACGCCCATATGTTGCGGTATGCATGTCTGCGTAAAAACCTGGTGGTATTAATTAATTAGCAGCGCTCCACTACGCCGTCTGTAATAGCCCACGTGCCGATGTAAGACGTTGAACCCCACATGAAAATGCCTTCCGAAAGGAAGACGAACAGATGTCATTTGTGCAGGACTAGAGCTGCATGACAAAAAATTTGCGAACCATTTAGCCTTGCAAGGCCGAATGCCAATCAGGTGGTCTCGCACTTGTTTTCACTTCGGCTTAAGTTCGAAGCTCGGTTTAAGAGGGAAATGCTATAACGGTGTAGTCTGCATCCATGGCGCATGGATGGATGATGATCACGACATCCAAAGCACAGCGCGAGCGAATGGCAGGCAAACACGAGGTAAGTACGACTGCGGGTGGCGTTGGTGGTTAGATTATTGCCAAAAAAGTGAAGGAATTAGTTGGGGCTGAGGCGAGTCAAGGGTGGCCTCCAGTCGGGGGCGACCTCTTCAGCTCGCGTAGTGAGTGCCAGCTGTGTTGCTTTAACGCGACAGCGCTAAGGAGCTTGTGTCGCAGAAAAGCCGGTGTCGTCGACGTCGGCAGTGAGCGAAAAACCGCTCCATCTGCCCGTGAGCGAAAAATCCCTCCTCCTCCTCGCAATGTACGCCACTACCCCAACAGATGGCGCCAGACTGCAGAGCCTCCCGCTCGTCTCGTTGGGGCGCAGTGGGGCCGTGAGGGCACGCAGGAACACGCGGTGAGCGGCGAAGAACGCAGCGCACATCCAAACAGCGTTCACCACGAAGCTTGCGGCTTGCTGACCGTTCGTTCGGCGCGGAAGCTATGCTGGCGTCCGTGGCATCGGGTTGGTCGAGAACGATGTGCCGACGAACTACGACTGCAACTTGAGTCCCGCGCGTTTCGGCAAGGCGCCTGGCAGCGCTTCTACTTGCTTTGCCACTCCGCGCGTCCGTTTCACCGTACGTAGAAGAGCGATTTGTCTAACGGGCAAGGCGTCGCGCCGAACAGCCGATGGCGTTCCGTGGACTCCCTGGCAGCGCTGCAACAGGCTGTCGCGTTCCACTCTTAAAGGCGTAGCTTAAGCGTGCTCCAATTTTTTTCTTGAACTGGCCAAGAGCTGGTTCCATTCCTATGCGGGGCAGCTAGCAACAGTGTCGTCGAACGGTGTTTGCTACCGCATTCCCATAAAATATGGTCTTCGGTGGCGTGCGTCCCGTCACCGCAGTGCGGGCATGCAGGTTCGTATTCACCGTTTGTGATTAAACGTAATCGGTAGGGGCTAAGAATGGCCTTTGTAGGCGTCTGAGTGTCGTGACTTGAGCCCTGTGAAGATCGGGGTGATGGGCGGGATACGTACGTCTTAGCTGGCGATAAAAGTTTGTAATATCTGCGTACGATCGAGGCGCCTCGGCGGGGACGTCCGTTCCAGAGAGAGGTCTCCCGTTCCCAGGTTTGGTAAAACCTCGGGCGAGACGGTCCACACCCTCGTCTCCGGAGTTACCCGCGTGAGCCGGAACCCATACGGGATTGAAGCTGTAATCGAGAGTACGGCTGCGGAGATGACGTCTTGGTCTTAATGCAATGGCTAGTCAACCTGATCTGCTCGCGCCGCCGTGGTTTCGAAGCCCACTCACGGCCATAAAGTGTTTTTCACTGTTTTGCCCGACAACCCGGCGAGCACCTGCCCACCTCCCCACTTGCGCTACCTGCCGAAGGCTGTACGAACATCGGCGAAATTGGCGGTTATAGCTTTAGCGCACTAAAACATGTAGCAACCACCATGGTTAAGCTCTGCTGTGAAACACTCAGTGACGTCTTTCCAGCTCACCTGATTACTCTAGGGGTGTCATCCTCGCTTTTGTGGCGAGAAGTGCCGGGCACAAATTTCTAAAAAGTCTCCAAACATCCAAGTTAGTACTCTTACCTTGAAGGTTCCTTACCGGCCAGTCAAGACACGGTGTCAGCGCAACGCCAACGGTGATAACAAATATAGAAAGTACCCCCAATAACTCGAGCAAAACACAAGCCTGTAGATAGATAAGTCAAATGAACACCCGACGTACGTAGTCGTTGCCCAGTGAAACCACAACGACTAGTCAGGAACAACACCCGGACTGTCGACAAAGCGCTGTGTATAGTTCATTCAATAATCAAATACACTTTGGAAATTGAAAATAGGCATTTGAGCAAAGGAAAAGGTGCAGCAATATTCCCACTTCTCTGTTAACACCTTGGTGAAACATTTCATTGCCGTGTGTTCGAGGTGGAATTCGAGGGTGAAGCCAATCTAGACCTGTTTGAGGTCAGGTTCTTGTTACCATGAAAATCGACCGCTAAGTGCTCAGCTACAGCAACACGTCTTCAAGCAGGCCTCGTTGGTCTCGCGCCTTTGGCATGGTAACAGGACATTAGTGCCTTTGTTTCATGAAAGTGTAAAATGGTCACAGGTCCTTTCCAAGTACCTAAGTGTTCGTCTTGACAAGTATCGAGATAACGATGACTTTTGGAAGGAGTAAATTCAAGAACTGTCCACGCGTACACAGAAATGGTCGGGAAAGGAGCTGTCTATATTCGCGCGCGCGCAAACATATGTAGTGTGTACCTGGTTTCAAAACTGTGCTATTTGTTGTAGGTCCTTTCGTGCTCTCGACTTTACATGCAAAAGTTCGTCTCTTTGCCGTTTTTGTTTAGCAGTCCTCATGGGAGAGGGCCAAACGTGATAATTTATTTCTGCGTTTGAGAAACGGGGAGAAACGGGGGTCCATCTTTGCCACACTTGTACCTGGGGCAGGTGGTGTCAAGATTTGTTTGTTGGAGATCAAGGAGACCCTTTCCTGCGTATCTTTTATTCAAGTGAGGCTTTCTTCGGCTTTGCCAAACTGTTATTTACACTGTGATACAGTGCAATACAGTGCAAGTAGATTTTGAAATAAGTGGTCTTTGCTTTCCGGTTTCTAAATGCTCGGTTCAGTTTGGAAAACCTTTCAAATGTCACGCGTAAGAAAACTTGCTAAAAGATTTACTTGTTTGACTGTGTCTTCGCTGAGCCAATATAACGATCTCTGTATAGTGGAGGCCAAGGAGGAAATGTTTTAAAAAGGGTAAGGAAAACAGTGATGCCACCGGGTGTGAAGATGTTTTTCTTCAAGTTGCACACTGGTACGTTGCCGGTTAAAACATAGATGGAGGTGAAGGGATTGTTTTTACCATGGAGTGCTGACTGCTTGTTATGTCACAAAAAAGAGTCAATAGAACACGTCTTTATTGATTGCTGGGACGCGCTGCTTTTTTGGGACGTGCTCCAGCGTACAATAGGGAAACTTACCCTTGACGCCGTATGGCATACGATTCCTGGACGTTGAGCCGGATCTTTATAAATACGATGTAATTTTCCTTCTTGGCCTGCACAGCATTTGGAGAATCAGGATGGCTGTACGACACTGCGATGAAGATGCGCGGTCTGTCCGAGATTTCTTAAAAAAACATATTTAAGCTGCGTGAAGTGCACAATGAGCTGTTTTGGCGATGAAGTTATCGAGTTGATGGGAGAGTTGTGTTCTTTGAAACCGTTTTGATTTTCTCAAGTGAGTGAAATGCATGTCCGCTCTTGATGTTTGAGAATGTAGCGCAGAACATGTTTTTGATCTGCTGTAAACTGTTGAAACAGGCAATAAAGACAAAAAACGGGTTCGTTTGTCTCGGGGTACGATTCTCGCTTAGAGTGCGAGAGGTCCTGGGATCAAATGCCGGACGAGCCCAAGTGTTTCTTTTTAAAAACATCAAGCTTCATCATTGGCTGACATAATTCCTGAAGCGCCAGCTGCTTTCATTTGCAGCTCTTCCTTGTGGTAAACTTGCTTTTTATGCCCATGCTTACCTGTTAGCTGATCCCCGCTCGCCTCTTCCTTTCCTCGTTTTTTTCGTTTTCTCCTCCATCCATTTCCTTACAGCGTGCATGGGATGTCTACCCAGAGTTTCAAAGTTATCTTCCGCTTTTTTTCTCATAACCAATTTAGTATTAATTATTACATCTTCTGGAAGAATTCAGGTTTGTTTTCGTTGCCTTGTAACCAAGCACAGCAGTGCGGAGTCAAATCATGTGTTCTAAACGAAGTATTTTTTTAGAAAATAAGGCAATGTGTGATCATGAGGCCGAATACAATAAATGGCGCGAGTCGCCTTTTTTTTTCTTCCATAAACACTGAGATGAGATCCTGCTTTGTTGTGTTGCATTGAATTACACTACCCCGGCTCACTAATCTACATAAATCCCCGCTAATTCGCCCTAATCCACATGACTCTCCATTAATCCACCTTAAATCTACTTAATAATTCCAACCAATCAACCTTAATGTAATTCATGGGGGAGGCGTAGGGCCAAAATTTGGGGGTGCTTGGAATTTGGGGGGATGAGCGAACTACCAAATTCCACGCTATTTTCGTAAACGATACCGTTAAAAAAGCCCCCTCCCCGAGTTCTTTTATATCTTCCCTCATAAATATGGTACAGGTGACCACCCACTGTAAGACGTACTGCTATCGCGCCATTGTTAAACGATTATAACTGTTACATGGCATCCCAGAGGCGTTTCGAAACGTTTAACGGCGTGTTGCGTCAGCGTCATCCTCTCACCACGGCTCTTCATCCTCACATAGCTTTCCAACTTCCGGTCTTGAACGGAAGGAAGTGCTGACATTTTGTTCCTCGGTTCTCGAGGCAAGTCTGTGGGTGCGTTGCATCGCTGCTGTTTACATCCATCGCCGTGTTGCTGGTTGAAGGCTATTTTTTCTAACAATGCTAGCGACAATAGAGCGGCATTAATGTAGGCTCCCTATTTCAGCGCGTCTGTGGGGTCATCTGGTCTGAAACGGAAGAACTGCGCCCTGTAAACGGTCTATTAAGTACACATTCAAAGACCAGTAGACTCAGGTTCACTTTCAAAAGGTAATCCTTGTTCAACTACAAAACGTTCAGCGCGCCATGTGCCTGTGTGCGTGGGTATGTGCGTGCATGTTTTAGTTCAGCAACTGTGGCTATGAGGGATGCCACCGTGAAGGGCTCCGTATATTTCGACCACCTGGGGTTCTTCAGCGTGCACTCACATCGCACTGTACACAGGCGCCTTTGCGGACCGGCTTCCGCCTCTTTAGCTGAGCGCCATAACCAATGAGCCACCGCAAACATCACGAATTCAGCCCGAAGTGAGCGGCCCTGCTTCGATGGATGCCGCCATTTTAGAAACTGTTTTAGAGCACGCAAGAGTCGCGGGCGCTAAACTCGAAAAATTGTGCTTGTAATGCGAGAGTACGTTAAGGCTCTATGTGAAATAGCGTTTGGAGCTCACGCACTCTGAAGAATGCTATCCCATATACACGTGTGCTTTATACTGGTGCTATCTTCCGCAGGGTCATAACACTGCCTGGGCACTCATCGCAGCCTTAGTAGCGCTGTGAGGGGATGGAGCACATTAGAGGGATCGACTTGGCCTCCAAGCCGATGTGGTGCTATTATCCTAGTAAAGAGCTTCTCTAAAATTCGGCCTTTCGTACAATCGAGGAGGTCTACAAGGTGGCAAGACAAGGACAGGCGACAAAGAGAAATAAAGACCGCCACCGTCTGAAAGACGTTGAAGTAACTAGCGTCAGCTGTTTGGTTTACTACATGAAGAAAGCGAAGAACGCGCCGCTCATCTCGAGAAACGGAATGTAGTATACCCTTTAAAAGGGGTAGATTGCAACCACGCTCGACTACCCGTGCACGCATGCTGCCTAGCGGAACGATCACCGCCTACCGCCATATATCCGAGAAATTACGATGCACGTCTACCCATTGTCGAGTTGCATCCCCACAAGATGCGTCCCAAACAGAATTTTCTTCGTTTGGGGGGACAAGGTGTGCCTGGAATTGGGCTTGCGGTGCTATATAGTACCGCTTCATTTAGTAGTTGCATGTATACAATGTTTACCTATTATTTAATTGTAGTTTTATTTCTACACCACAACTCATAGGGTTTTATTCGCCTCCCAAATTCGGTATACAACTGTCCGCGGATGGGTGCCGTTGTTGTCGGAGTATATATAGCAGAACGAATGTATGCTTGTATGGCGGTCCCATAACGGGACACCTTTTCTAACCGTTTTAGGATATTTTTTGGTGAGGGGGGAAAGAGATGAGAGGGCACAACCTATTTTAATGGCCGCCATCTTGGATTCGAGAAACCGAAACTACACCGCCATTTCGTCCCGACGTCATATATAGTACCACCTCTATCCACCATATTGGTCCGTGACGTCATCACTGGCACGTGGCATTTGTTTCTACAATGCTATTGTAGATGGCGCTACAAGTTTCAATGCGAGATGCGCTGTTTTCTAGTTACAGTTACAGATGGCGCTTTGATCTTCAGAGTTTTCAGATACCTGTACATAAGGAATGTTGACACGAAATGGAGAAAACAAACTAGAAAATATCTGGACAGCAGTAAGGGGGGGGGGGGGGCAAATCAGCAATTATCAGTTAAGAAAAAGGTTAAAGAAACGGAGTGAGCTCAGTGGAAAACAGGGATGCTGATGAAATCTGCACTGGGAACATACAGGATCTTTAAGCAGGAAATTTCCAAAGAAAATATCTATGATAATTGCATGGGAAGCTCTTTGTTGTTTGAGGCCACGACGGGAGTTTTGTGGACTAAGACATATAAAGTCAGGTACCACGAGATAGGCACGTTGTGCGTTGCGTGCGGAGAGAAGGAAACGGCTGAACACTTGATACTTTTCTGTAATGCGGTTCATCCTACAATGGAAAGAAACTGGGCTAATTTATCCAAGGCATTGGCGTTTAAGGTCAGTGCAGGGAAAGTAGATTTTAAGAGGGTAGAAGTAGCCAAGTGAAGGTTATCTTAATGGTGGCTAAAATCAAGAAAAGAGTAAAATTTCACAAGTCATGGCTAGGTGGCTTTATATATATAACCAGCGCCCGATTTAAAGGGTTCAGCCTTTCTGTCCGTCCATCGGTAGGAGACCTCACAAAATCACGAAACGTTGTGAGTAAGAGCTAATTAACGCTCTTAAAATATCACAGAAAACGTGTTATTGAGAGAAACAGAGAGCACAAAGCATCAGTTGATTGTAGCCGGCCGACACACAGACACGTTGGGACTAGTTTTGAACGTCTGTTAAAATTTTCCAGTGAAAATGTTTACCTCTTTTTCGGGGCATTTTTTTTTTGGCAGTGCAGCGAATGTCCCCACCACGCACACACAGAAACAGTAAATTGTTTCGGTGTGCGCAAGGTGAATATGGAAAATGCTTAACCACAGAAAAAGAGAAATCATGGTATGGAATTAACATTTATTACAAGAAAAGAACATGTTAAGCGGCACAATAAATTCGCGAAAAACGATGTGTCATCTTTAAATCCACAACTGACAGAATTTACGTGGAGAAAGCAGCGAGAACAAAAATATGGAAGAAAACAGAAGGAGCGGTTACGCTAAGCTTGCACAAATTAGAGGAAATGCCAATAAAGCTTCAGTGAAGAGTGGACCAATCACTCTGCATTTGTGGAAGCCGCTGATACTGAGGAGCTAAGTTAAAAAAAACAGATAGGAGCGAATCCAACAGCCTCTACAGATTCAAAGCGCAAACAAATGATCATTTTTGGCGCCAGTAAGGAACTGGCTTTCTAACACGTTTTGGGCTAGTCTACAATGTCCGCCAGACGCAGATATTGGCGCATGTGCAGCCAGCAGAAAAATGGCAGGTCTACGAGGCCGGGACAACCTTCGTCGCTGATGCCGCTTTTCCGGACAGCATCGGCGCGGCTATCATGAAGGTGTTCATGTCCAGATCGTAGAGCTTTCTGCTGATCGCATCCTCGGCTTCCTTTCTATCGACGGACGACATTTCTCGAACTTCGGAGACAACTCGCGCGTAGCAACGCGAGTGGTTCTACATGCACAACGTTTGTCGACAGCAGAACGGCTAATAACAAATCGTGCGGAGCGGGACGGGACTGCACTGATGTGTGCTATAGGTCTCTTCGAATGCGGTCCATGTGTCTGGCTGCAGCTGTCAACCGATGCGCTTTCACCGACAGGATGTGTAGTTCGTCCGGAAAGCCTTGGCGAGCATGGAGAGCAACACCAGAAACATTACCACGCTCTCCGGGTTGTACGTGGGAGCACGAAGCTTCATGTCGAGATTGTCTGCTCGAGCGAGAAGTCGCGCGGTTCATCTGTTCAGACACCAGTGCGCAACGACGAGGAGCGTCATGCTGGTGTGACTGAGCGCGTCGAGCAGCGCGCGGGCTTCGTGCGTTTTGCGGTGAAGTTGATTTCTACCTCGTTCAACGACTTGGTGTCCCTCAGGAAATGAGCATCAGTTTCAGCGTGTTCGCTTTAACTGATCTCACTAAGTCTCGCTTGATCACCGTTAGGGTTGGCAGGTCATGCAACATGCTTATCAGCGAGAAACGGCGGAGCACTTCAGCCGTGGCTTCTGTTTCGACGACACGGATGTAAACGCTACACTCTCCCTCGAACATGGTGTCCCGCCGCGCCTGGAAGTCAGCAAGTGTCTTAGTCTCCACCAGTTGCTAATGCTGGTGTCGGGAATGACGCAGTTCGGGTCCATGAAGCAATTGATCCACAGTTCTTCGATAGGGCCATTTTTGTTCAAAGCTTCAAGAAATACCCGCTCGTCAGCCAATTTCAAGAAAGCGAAAGGCAACCTGAGTTTCCATAGCGTCGTCAGGCTATATGTATACACGCCTTGGAAATGTGAACTCCACAGTACTCTTTGCCTTCGTATCCTGATCTTGAGCACTGCACACTGGTCCGCTTTGCTATGTAGTATAAGGGCCAGTGCGGGTGGCACCATCAGGGGACATATAGGGATAGCTAACGACAACAGATGAGGGGAGGGACGTGACGTGCGCGTACGGTGCGCGGTAGTGATCCGAGTGACGTGGTCGAAGTGGGCTCGAGTGTGAGCTCGATGCACGTTGCGTACGATGCGCGAACTGCGGATGACTAAGTGAGGACTCTGGCATGAGGGACTGTGAGTGTGTGTAAATAAATCATCGCTTGGCACTAAAAAGAGCAGGAAACAAACACCATGTTGTTGCGCTCTCTCGGCACAGGATAAGGACCTCGTCAGGGCCCAAAACTCACCGATTTCGGCGTGAAAATCAGTCAGCTCCAAACTAATCAGTGCCTTCGAGGTTCTCACCACTCCTGCAACCGCAGCCGTACTGAAGGCGCTCCTTTCGTGCGAAGCGACCAGGTGCAGCGATTTCAGCGAGCTGTTTTGCTAAAACAAAACACGTTTATGATAGCCGCGTTGCTTCTGAGCGTCGCCACGATGCTCGGCATGCCTGGTAGACCCGGCCACGTTCATATTCGCCTACCAAGAAATCGCTGGACCACGAACCGATCCGACTTGGCATTTTTCGCGATCAGCGTCGCCAGGAGCTTCATGTCATTCGTCTCACTGCTGACGAAGGCAGCTTTAAAGTAGACCTCCTCGAGGTAGGGCACAGAGAGGAGTGCATTTAATAGATGCTTGTGGCACGAATCACCAAGAAAAACTGCAGGTTTCTTAGGCGAGTGCAGTTGCCCACGGGAGCCGGAAAAAATGTCCCCAGAAGATACGTGCCCGGGAAAAACGTCCCCGGAACATATATCCCCGGAAAAAAACATCCCGATTTGAGAAGTAGGAAAAAATGTCCCCAAATGGGTGACATGAAATGTATCATAAGCCGCCGTAATTTGATCATCCGGCCGCCTCGCATGTGTACATGCATGCAGCTCGCATGCATGTACGGCTCGCATGAGGCGGATACAAGTTGTTTCCTGGTGGAACGAGTCACTGACCCGCAAACGCAACAGCATGGTCAGAGCAACGCATGTGTGGCAGTGGTTTATCGTTCAACGCTTGGAAGGTTTGCAACAAAACGTGATGAGAAGGACATCTCGATACAAAAACTAAATACAAACAAATACCGTGGGCTGCAGAATCCAAGTGTATAAAATATATATCTATCATCAGATCCTAATGAGGCACTTGACATTACCGAACGTTTCTTGCTGGGCCTCGTATTTGTAGGCACAAGGACTGCGCGTGTTCTCTACACTGTCATCGAGCTATCACATGACGCCGACACAATATTTAGTGGGTGGTAGTTCAGCGCCTATGCACTGCAGCTGGAGACAGCAGCATCGCGCTAGCACCAGCTCTTGCAAGGTTAGCGCAAGACTTAGCAGAAGTGATGTAACGGTATGCAGAGCGCTAAATGTTGGATATTTGTCCCAGTATTGATTTCATGCTGTATTTAATTTCAGGATGTAGACCATCAAGTTGAGCAAAGGAGGCGTAAAGCTATGTCTTGACAGCATTATGTATACAAGTAAAGACAAAAATATATTGCCTCTGGCACCCGCTGGTGCAGTGTTAAATTCAAGAGCAGCAAAGGCGCTCTAATTGTGGGAAATTCCTCAGAGTATCGCCTAAGTGTTCCGCACAATCATCCTGTAGATGATGCTACTGTAAATATCGCTAAAACAAAGCAGAAACTGAAAGAAACCGCTCTTGTCTCGAAAGAGAAGCCTGCTGCCATTCTCCGCAGATGCAGTCCGATACCTTAGTGCAGAAGAAAAATGTCACATAAGCAGCAAGCAGAGCCTCAAACGCTGCATTCGCCAACAGCGGAGCAAAATCTACCCTCCGAATCCTGTCAGGCTCAGGGACCTTGATGTTAAGCCACCGTGAACTATGACTACCGGTAGCATGCCGGAACTCCTCTGCTACGATAATGGTACAAAGTCTGTAAAACGACTACTTGTATTTGCCACCACAACTTGCTTGAAGTTGCTAGCCGAGAGTAGCACATGGTTCATGGATGGGAACTTCGATCTCGCAACCAAGGGAGTCCTGAAGCTATACTCAATTCTTCTACCACTCGGCAACGGCGTTGTATCAGTTGCTTACGCCTTCATGACAAGGAAAAATCAGGAAGCCTACGAAGAGCTGCTCAGGTCACGTCGTGACCAGTGCAAGCTTTTTGAAGTTTTTCTGTAGCCAGACTTCGTTATGTGCGACTATGAAAAGGCGGCCATGAATGCTGTCAAGGCAGTGTTTGGAGAAGGCGTTACCATAAAGGACTGCTCCTTCCATCTGTGCCAAAGCACCTGGCGAAAATTTCTGGACCTCTGTTTGGTGAACCTTTACAGGCAAGACGAAGAATTCCGTAGATTCATGGGAATGCTGGACGCTCTTGCTTTCTTGCCGCTTAACGACGTAGAAGAGGGAATGACAGTATTAAAAGGCCAATTGCCAGAAGGTCCCCAAGCAACAGTAGACTGCTTTGATACCACGTATGTTTCCGGTACCTACAATAGGATAAACAGAGCTAACATCGTAACCTTACAGCAAACACCTCCCACCTATCCCCCTGCAATGCGGAGTGTCTACGCGGACACTCTTGATGGAGGACACAGGACGAACAACCATGCAGCAGCTTGGAATAGAAGGCTGGGAAGAAAGCTGGGCCACAGCCACCCAACCGTGTTGAAGACGATCGACGCCTTGCGTTCAGAAGAAGCCACCGTGACCATAATGATAGCCCAGTGTCAAGTCGGTGCGCCTCCAAAGAAAAGAAACAGAACCGCGCTCGTGGCCATGCAGCAGCGTCTTCAGAACTTATGTGCAAACTACGGTGTCTGGACGACCAAAATCGAAGATTTTTTGTGTGCTGTTGGGCAAACGATCCGGTTTTACCCTATTCTTAATTTTTTTACTTCAGTTTACTCACGTTACTTCACCCTTTAGCCGCTTTTTTTGCTGGCTTGCGTGATCATTTCTTTTCATATCTTCAGATTTTCAATCCATGACTTACCTCTTCTACCACCCAGATTCTCATTTCCTTTTACTCTTGTCATATTTTGCTGATCTTAGCTTACATTATCTTTTTAAGGTATTAGTCCCCATGTTTTATTGTATTGGTTTTCAGCCAGCAACTCATTTCCCTTCATTGTCGTCGCATTTCACTGATTTTATGTTACATCATCCTTTGTAGATTTAGCTTCCATATATTTTTGCTTGGTGTATTTCTTTGCTTCCAGCTGGATTTATTCACCGTGATATCAAGGCTTGGGCTGCGTTTCTTCTTGGAAAGCTGTAACACTGCAAGCTACAACGATTACAGATGTCAGCACGGAAGCGGCTAAGCAAAGAACAGATATGGGGTGTCCATGAAGACCAATGATGGTGGCGAAAGGGAAGTGGTTCAGAGCAAGTGAGTCTCTGGATCAATCGGCGCTTCTGCGAAGTCACCTGCAGAAGTTCTTTTCCTTTGCATGACCTGGACTGCATGACCATGGCGCACTCTGGTACTACGAAGTATTTCATGCTTACATCTGTTCTGAAATCTAAAGAGTCTAATAAAGGGGGTAATTTTCTGTCAAGTGGGTTCGGAAGAAATTTTTTTCTTCACTTGGGGACATTTTCTCCTAAACGGTGCTTCCTCAGGGGGCCTTTTTTCCAGGGAACCTGTTTTCCGGGGGCGTTTTTTCTGGGGATGTTTTTTTCCCGGGGATGTTTTTTTCCCGGGGGTGTTTTTTCCGGGACGTATTTTTCCGGGGACGTATTTTTCCGACACGTTTTTTTAAGGGGACGTTTTTTTAAGGGGACGTTTTTTTAAGCGGACGTTTTTTTTTGGATGTTTTTCAACGGGGACGTTTTTTAACGGGGGCGTTTTTTCCGGGGACGTTTTTTTTCGAGGACGTTTTTCCCGTGACGTTTCTTCCGGGGACCTTTTTTCCTGGGGACGTTTTTTCCCGTAACGTTTTTTTCCGGGGACGTTTCTTCCTACACCCCTTGCCCACACCATCACAGAAAGGGTGTAAGCACCAGTGCACATCGAACACACCCCATTCTTCCGCTCGGATCGCGGTCACGCTGCTGTGATTCACGAGCACCCAGTGGAAGATAAGCGACGAGCGTTGGTTGCGGCAGTTGCGACCCGTAAAGTGGCTCTCATGAGAGGAGACGACCAGTTCACCGGGGATGTCCCGTTCCTCGAGCTGCACGTTGATCTGGCCCAAGACTCGGCAGTTCCAGCTGATTTTTCAACTCACAGCTGTGCGGGCTGCTCGGAAAGCACCGCGCCCCCGGGTTGCCTCCGCAGTATTGTCTTCAACTCCTGCAGCATGGAGTATACCATTTCGGCAGACAAGAAGAACTCCGGACACAGATCCTCCAAGTAGGCCGCATACTCATACAGAGTGGTATCTTTTGGAGCCACAGAAGCCTGCAAGAAAGCAGAGCATGCTCGAATCAAACTTTGTGACATAACATTTTCTCGACGAATCTACCATGTTATTTTTCCTCTGAGACAAGATTATCAAAAGAAATTAACATGAAACAGAGAAACACCAGCAAAAGGCCAGCTGACATCATATGCCTAAATGTGCACACATTGTCTCGGTATAATATACGCCGTAAAATTGCATCGTTTTCCGATAATTTTCATAATATAAGAAAAATTGTGCGCCTCGCAGAATTTGTACTCCTGTTCCAACATAACAGGGTATTACGTCGACATATACCGTTTGTCAACATTGTCATATATCCAATCCTTCAAGACGCGGCACAGGTTATTGCATAAGAGGAGGCTGATGAGAGTCTCCGAAAAAATACGTAGAGCACGAGGTCAAGATCTTCCAACAAAGCACAAATCCCAATAACACAGTTTTGAGGATTAGAAATAGAGAAAGAAGTATAAATGAGTTGCTGAAGTGTACACTTGGGAAGTAACGGAACATTTACATAATTACAGTCAAAAGTGACACAGTAACGGTTTTGTAAACTTGACAGGATTACGTTCAGTGGCAAAAGGGTTGTGGCAGTTAATTCCGTTCGGAAATCTCTGTCGGTAGAAGTGATTTACTAAAAGCAGAAGGTTACCATGCAGGCGCTTTATGCTCATCGCATGTAACAAACGTCGTCGCAAACATATTCGTGGATGAAAAAGTGGATTTCTGTTCTCAGTGTGGGTTTCTGCGAAAAACGTTTGCATCGCAGTCGTTAATTTTTTTTGCTAGCAAATGCGCGTGCTTCTGACCTGGCACAGGAAAGAAAACACGTTGATTTACGGAACGCATACGGCAGTCTCTCTCCCGTGTGCTTCAGAGCTGTAATGTAGTAGCTGTAACGACCTTATACCATCGTCTGTCTAGTAATGACAGGGGCTATTAATGTTTAGAGCGATTAAGGCGTTCCTTGGACCGTCCGGACGGCGCAAGTCTTCCGCGATTATGATGTCTAACGTCACGTGAGGAACTAGTCGCTGAAAATAGGATTTTTAGGGCGAACTTTGAGTCGTCACAAGCAAAATCGAGACGATTTTATCATATGACGTTATTAGACTTATGTTGAATGATGGTTTCACAATAACATCAGATTCTTTATCTCCGTAGGTTATAAAGTAGTACGGACTGTTTCCGTGAAGCTGATTCCATCACAGAATGACTACATCGTTTCTGATTGTGCTTTACAGTGCTGAATATTGCTTCAGCACTTAAATGCCTTCCATCAACTATTTTAGATGTGCCATCGAGAGAGCATCACCTTTCCAACGCTTAATTCTAATCATACGCAGGCACCGGCAGTCGTCCGGAAATTTGAAGCGAAACCCTGGCCAGGCTCACTTCGGCAGTAGTTAATTAAATTAAATAAACTATAAAATAAAACTGTTCTCTTTCAAGCAGCTGTGAATTTTTATTGACCATGCAATAAAGCCGGGTATGTGCATCACTCCGAGGCGCTAAGCTTAGGTTTTTCGGTCTTAAACTTGCTAAAAGATGCATAAACCGCATTAAAAAAATGTCCCAGCATTTTCGCAGCCACTATCGTGCTTCTGAAATTTCACTCGTGAAACATCTCTAACTAAATTACCGCAAGCTTTGCCTCGCTCGATTGCAAATGGACAGCGACACAAACAACAGTATTCTCTTGAAAATACTGCGCTACGTGAAACCTGCTTTTTGCGGAGTGTCAGTGTGCCGAAAAATATTAAAGCATATACAGATTTAACTTATCTGTTATGCTAATAAAAACTGTGCCGTACATTAAGGAGGACGGTGTACGCTTTTATTTTTCATGCCCTAAGCGCTCACGTTTAGCGCTTTCACTGCTCAAACGACAAAGTGATAAATGTGGCTCATGGTACTTTCAAGCACGTCGCATGTTTCTAGTGGTTGTGTTCATTAAATAGAGCCAGAAGGAAAGCGCCAACTTAGGCGCGCCCACGTGTGCCAGCGAACACATGGGGCCGGCGAGCACGCGATGACCTTTGAAGCGTCCCGAGCGCAGCGCGCGCATCCGGCGGACGAGGATATTCGAGGAGGAAAGAGCGGGAGTGGAGGAGAGTGAGTGCCGTTACTTTCAATATCACGGCATCGTGTAGCACTAACTGAAACTCTCTTCGCCATGCACGGCGCCCCGCCGCGGTGGCTCAGTGGTTAGGACTACTGATCCGGAGTTCCCGGGTTCGAACCCGACCGCGGCGGCTGCGTTTTTATGGAGGAAAAACGCTAAGGCGCCCGTGTGCTGTGCGGTGTCAGTGCACGTTAAAGATCCCCAGGTGGTCGAAATTATTCCCGAGCCCTCCACTACGGCACCTAATTCTTCCTTTCTTCTTTCACTCCCTCTCTTATCCCTTCCCTTAAGGCGCGGTTCAGGTGTCCAACGATATATGAGACAGATACTGCGCCATTTCCTTTCTCCCCAGAACCAATTATTATTTATTTATGCACGGCGCCGGCCCGGCAGATGGCGCGCGCGTAGGCGACCTTTCTGCGTCGTAGCAGTGTCGTTCGTTTTTGAAAAGGTGCGATGGAACCAGAGCCATCTACGAGTGCTAGTGAGGAGCAGCGTCTGTGTTGTTTTCAGAGGCCTCCTAGAGGCTCCGAGGAATTTGTCTAATGAGCAAGGCGATGGCGTTCCCTGGACTCCCTGGTAGTGCTGCAACACGCTGTCACGTTCCAATCTCAAAGGCGCAGCTTAAGCGTCCTACAATTTTAAGGCGAATGGACCCCGCCGTGGTGGCTCAGTGGTTGGGGTGCTCGGCTACTGATTCGGAGTTATTTTATTTATAAGTTTATTTTCCAGGTTCAACTGGAGGGTTTCCTGGCTAAAAGCTGCATGGGCAGCTTGACAGGGTCCAGGAAACCCCTACAAGCAGTAGCACACGAGCTGTACAGGACATTTTGCAAAACCTGTCACAGATACAGTAGTAGAATAAAGAAAACACTCGACACATATATACACTGATTCGAATAATGTTTAAAAATGAGAACACTTAAATGGTCAAACATATGTTGAAAGAAAAATACATTAACACTCAAGCAAACGGTAAACAATCAACAAGTGGAAACAGAATGGCATTTAAACAAAGTATTTCCGCAGCTCAGCTTTTGTATATCCCGTTGTATGTTGATATGTGTTTAAAACTTGGGGCAGATTATAAGACAACATTTGTCATTTATAATCAGTGCGAAAACGGGGTATATTCTATGAGTTAGTACTTCTTGTATGTATATTAGCACGAAGCGTGTCCAAAGGTGCTAGGGTAGAGTAAAAATTGACGACTGATGCCGTGGAAAAATACATTTTTTGCAATAATTTAAATGTATACAAAATATCAACGCGGACAATGTTATGTGCTTGGAAGGCGTATTTGGTGGTAGTCATGTTATCAATATTGGCGATCATTCGAACAATTTTCTTTTGCAATACAAGAAGCTTATTTATGTTATTTTTAGTCATTGTAGCCCATACTAAGCTACAGTAGTTAGCGTGAGAAAAAATAATGCATAATAAAATTGCGATTTACATTTAAAAGGTAAAATTTCAAAGCATCGCTACAGGGCTCTGCAGACCGAAGAGTTTTTTGCAGAGCTGTTCGACGTGGGCATCCCAGTTTAAATGACAAGAAAAATATACTTCAAGGATATTGTGCCGGGTTGGTACCCGCCGGCGGCTGCTGCGTTGCGATGGAGGCGAAAAGCTAATGCGCCCGTGTGCTGTGCGATGTCAGTGCACGTTAAACATCCCGAGGTGGTCGAAATTATTCCGGAGCCCTCCACTACGGCACCTCTTTCTTCCTGTATTCTTTCACTCCCTCCTTTATCCCTTCCCTCACGGCACTGTTCAGGTGTCAGCGGATATGGGAGACAAATACAGTGCCATTTCTTTTCCCCAAAAGCCAATTTTCATTTTCATAGCCTCTAATGGTTCATCCTTGTCCGTCTGTCCGTGAAATCCATCACATTATAGCTGTCAATCAAACACGGTTCGGGTGCCCATAGAGATATGCGAGAAAGACGTCATTCCCTTTCCTTAAATTGTCCAACGGGAAGTTCCGTGGTATACCCCAGCTCAGGTGCCGCCGATTAGTGATGGCAGATGCCGGGGTGAGGAAACATCTTTTACCTTCCTTTTTGTTATTTTAAATAAATAATCACTATATATATATATATATATATATATATATATATATATAATTTTCTTGAGGCGATTTATTAATCTAAGTATTATTATCCCACTGATAAGCATAACACATTAAAAAAAATTAACGTTCCCATATGTACCTTGGTTTCGGTGACTGTTGGCTCCCTTCATATATATATATATATATATATATATATATATATATAGTTCCGTGGACCCATTTAATCGTCCTCCACCACGGCGGTTGATGGGGATCCGGCTTGGATTGGACCTGCTGGTCTCCATCGTCCCTCCGCCACCCAGGAGTGCTCCTCTGTGCGACTCCCGCACCACCCCCAGCCGCCTGCAGTGCAATGACCGCGGTACCCCACTAGTGCGCGACATTCGATCGTGAATCGAGCGCCTCGTGCAGAAACGATGCGCTGTGAGTGCAAAGTGGGTGCCCAGTCACTGCGGCATCGCTGGCAACGAGGAGGCCGAAGAACTCGCAACCGCCGCACGCCAGCTACCTCCAAGCGATCTACCCCTTGCGCCGGAGGACGTGCGTGTGGTCATCCACGGCCATCTCCGACGGCAGCACACCGACCCGCGCATCCCCGGAGGTGAGCGCATCGCCAGCGTCAACTAAAGTGCATCGATGCGCACGCACGGAGATGCGGGCATCGAGGCACCCTAGTGTCATCGGCTGCCGCGCCTTCTTACACGGTCGCAAAGCGCTATGATCCTCCGCGCACGCACTGGCTGCGTGCGGCCAGGGGAACGACGAGTGCGTCACGGGATAACGACAAATGATGTGTGAAATGGGTGCGGTAGAGTGGAAACACTGGACCACCTACTCCTTCACCGTGCCGCATTCGCCGACGCTCGTCGTGATATGCTCGCGGCCTACAGGGCGCTGGGCATACTTCCAGACTCGCTCAAGAATATAGTGATCTAGAATACAGTATTCTAGTTCACTATACTCGACGCCATTGTGGCCGCAGGGCAGTGCGCGCGCGCACCCGTGAGCGAACCTTCGCGAGCCTCTGTGCATTTCTCGAACAGACGGGCTTGACGTCACTTAATACTGTATTGCGCCAGGTAGTGTCGCGCAGTGACCGAACGCTCCGCGTGTGCAACCTCGTCGGATTAGCAGCTGGGCGCCCCACCCCAGATGTTGCGTGCTCAGTGTTGTGCGCGTGTTTTTTTCCTTTTAAAGCGAAAGCTTTACTGGCCGCAGGTTGAGCTGTTTCGCGTGATTCCTGGAGAGCCGTGCTGCGCATGCGCAAGCAGCAGTGAGGACACACGGCACATTTTTCTCTCGCTCCCTAGTCACAACTGTGCATGCGCCACTAGTATAGCACCGAGCCACAGGTGTTGAGCCACAGGTGTTCTGCCGCTGCGCAGCGCGAGCCTTTCCTCAAAATGCAACTTTCAATTTTCAGTTCTCTCTTTCTTCTTTCCCTCCATCCTTTATCCCTTCTGAGTGTCCACCAAGATATACAAGACCAGACGGTTATTGTGCCACTTCCTTTCCTCAAAAACCGAACAAAACAAGTGAGCTGACAGCGTTCGTACAGTTCATTGGGGTTGGCAACTTTGCAAAGACCGTTCATTCTCACGAAGGGAAAGGCGCACAACCGGATCCGTGGGTCAGTGGAGAGCCCAATCTCTCTTTCGCTTTGTATATCCTAGATTAGTTGGGCTAATCCACTATAATCTTTCTTTTATTAACTCTGCACGCGCGCAACTTGTAAAAATGTGTTGCTATGTAAATAGTTCAGTTATCACCTCTCCCACTATACTTTCTTCCTATGTCAGCGCATGTTAAAGAACCTCAGGTGGTCGAAATTTACGGAGCCCTAATTCACTACGGCATCTCTCAGAGCCAGAGTCGCTGTGGGACGTTAAACCCCCCATAAACCAAACCTTTCTTACTGTTTCCTCACCTCTTTCATTTCACTGCTTCGAACTGCCTGCTATCCTTTATTTCCGCTGCCCCACCTCAGGTGCGGCCGCCTTAGTGATAGCACATGTCGGGGTTAGCAAAAATCATTTACCTTCCTGTTTGTTTTTATTTTACGTTAAACATTCGCTACTACTACTACTTAAGCGTCCTCCAATGTGGAAGCAATTGCGCGCAGCCGAGATTAATCGAGATAAGTCTGGTGGCATCGCAAAGACAATGATAAAGCCGTGTGGCTGATGAGCGTGTGACGTCATTGAGCAGGGCCACCATCGTTCGAGAGGAACACTCTCCAGGCAATCTTGCCAGACGCCACCTGATCGCCGATCAGGAAAGATGCCGCCTAAACGCTCTTTGTAGTCTTTAATCAACATCATCACCACACGCCAGCGACGCAAGCAGCAACACCGCGCTAAAGGCTTTCACCTCACCCATCTCTAGGTCAACACAGGGCCCCTGAATTTTTTAATTCTAAAAATTTTATTTTATGTCGGAGCGCTGCTGTTAAGATTACACACTCGCCTTGCCGGACCAAGTGGAGTGAGTTCGCCAAACTCGCCACGGAAAAGGAGCATTCTGCAGCGAGCATCACTAAAGCTCATCGTGTGACATTGCGCGAATGCCACTTTAGGCGAATGTCCCTCTTTGAAAGTGACACTAGATGTGCCCGTCTGACAGCGGAAGAACACGAGAAAACTTGGCCGACAACGGCGAGAGGCGAAGGGAGCATCGTTAGGATTTCGTACCGTAGTGCACTATCACGTAAACACCTAAAGAGTAGTAGAAAAATAACTGTCTAAACACTTTCAGCACCAAGAGCCTGGACAGGTGGGCAATGGAGTTTTTCGCGAAATTTCCGGAAAGGGGGCAATTTTAATTCCCTCGAAAACACATTATATCTTGTACTTGACATGCCTTAAGTTCCCCTACCGCAGTAATTGTCACGCGTTTGGGTGGTCCGCGTGTTCTACGTGTGGATGCCTGAAAGGTCGAGAGATGGACTCCGAGGCCGCACTTGCGACAGGACATTTTATACATGACAGCACTAACAAGGAACCCATCAGACGGCCAAAAAAGAGCTCAAACGCTAATCATGAAAGAATACCAGGAAAAAGACAAAAAATAAAAAGCTGCCAGTCTCCCATCACACGAGCGTTCGGCTGAAAGCGTCGGAGTCCCAATAGTACCCAGGGCTGGAGAGACGCTACTCGACGAAGCGGTACTATACGTTCCGCGTTTTGATGGTAACGGTACCTTGATCTGTTGAGGGAGTCCTATGGTGGAGATGGTGACAGAGCGCGTGGCGGATCAGAGGAGGTGGCGGATGTCCAGTGCCACGTCACCCGTAGCTCCTTATCGCTGGCCTCCTGCCTGCGTGCCGCAGACGAAGGCCCGGCAAGGCCAAACTGGCAGCGTTGGCGTTCATAGTGCTTGCGTCCACGGCCCTTGTTCCGTAGACGGGGAAAGGGTCGTGTCGTAGCCCGCGGAACCGGAGCGGAAGCAAGCTGATGGGGACCACGCCTGGACGGGAGGCCACTGGAACTGACGGTGCCACCTGCAGACAGCCACGCAGCAATTACCTTCTGCCTCCGGTCCACGTCAGCGTCTCTCTTCTTCTTCCTCTTAATACATGGCCCATACCCACATGCCTCTCCTTTTAATCTCCTCTCCTCCTCTCCTTTCAAACTACCTGATTATACCTTCTCTTCATCTAGCTACTGTGGTACCGCGAAGCGCTGTCAAAGCCGCGTGACCACGCCGTCTCGGTCACGCTCTCTCCATTTTCCCTTGCCCACTGTGATAAGGTGGCTTATAAAAGCGCGTTGAGTCAGCCACCCGGGCGCATTTCAACGCGACAGCGTTAAGGAGCTCGTGTCGCGTAAAAGCTGGTGTCGTCCGCGGCGTTGGCCGTGAGCGAAAAATGGCGTATCTCGGTGGACAACTGAACATCGCCGTAAGGGAAGGGATTTTACTTCCCTTAGGCGCGGCATGTGTGTCCAGCGAGAATTGTGAGACAGGCATCATTTCGTTTCCTTAAAACTAATTTTCATTTCATTTTCCTTCCCTTATGGTTCCGAACCACCGAGATATGTGAGGCGTCCTTTCCTTAAATTGTTCAATGGGCCCCAGAACAGGCGATGGCGTCCCTTGCACCCCTTGGCAACGCTGCAACACGCTGTGGCGTCTCACTCTTAAAGACGAAGCTTAAGCGTCCTCCAAATTTTTTCTTCGCTTCCCTTTGTACGGAATAAAGCGGTCCCGTCTGAGCTACGCTGCCTCTGTTGTCTAGCTTCAAACACGACAGCTACAGGCTTTGAAGTTCCAAAAATCTTCAATGACTTCATCTTTACTTTTGACCTTCACTACGTTTACTATTTAATTTCCCCTTACTCATGAAAGTAATACTTATATCGTCTGCTACTATGACTAGGGACAGTTACGGGTGCGTCTATGGGTAAAAAGCATCCTCCGCCAACGCTGCCTCAGTGTTCGACTCAAGAGTTTTAGATACGAGAGCTCCAAGTGTTTACATCGGTGTGCTCAGCAAACGTAAAGAAGACAATATTCAAACAGCCGTAGATGTTTCCTGTCCGCAAACATCTAAGACAGACAGCGCCTTTAAGACAAGCAGCAACCTCATGGATTTTGCGCTACTATTGCGATTTACAGTCACCTTCACTACATTCGGTATATTTCCTCGTTATATGAGTTAAAAAATTTAAAATGCACGGTTTTGGGGGCGGGAAGCTCGTGGGTGCGAATCCGACGCTTATCTTCGGCTTCCTTTCAATTAGTAATTTTATCCTCACGAACGTGGCAAGTCAGTTGACAGCACTTCGAACATTCTGCGTCAAACGAGGGGCCGCCAAATTTAATGCAAATGGTGGTCCCGAGGAGGTCCCACCTCAATGTCCGCTATACTGGCAAATAAAATGGATCGAAAGTGTAGGCATGGTGTTTCCTGGGCTCACGGGGCTTGGTTCTAGGGGCTTTCGCAAATGCGGCGAGGGATCCTTGTTAGCGGGGGTATCTGTTCATAAACCGTCGTCGTGTATTCAGATGCCGCGGTTGCTGCGACGCGCGTCCTTTCAATCTTTCCTCTCACATCTCTTCCAACTCGTGGCAGGGATATTGTGGCTCAGCTTGAGCCAGTGAACAGGCGCGTGCACTTGCGTTTCCATTCTTCCTTCAGCCGCAATAACAAGTGTAGGCATAGGGAAAGGAATTCATAAAGAGCTGACACTCCCATAGGGCCAAACTAATTGTAGCGCACCAAGCGGCTGTTACGCCCTGACGCGCCTGCATGGCGCATTATTTCTGTTCAGCATAGTCTCCTACTGTTAACTATTTACTCTCTGTCCATAAAGATAAAAAACTACATTCTGAGTGCACTTCTGTTACCTATTTACATTCTGTCCAGAAAGATGAAGTAGCAGTAGTAGGGCTTATAAGGCTGGCGACATTTCGGTGGCCTTGCTTTTAAAAAGCGCCGCGCTTTGGAGCCCCGCGATGGCGCCTAAAAGGAGCCACTTCTGTTGCCCTTAGCGACGCCTCGTGCGTGCAGGAAACCTCCGCGGGGATACGGGAATCTGGATCCGCCCTCTGCAGCATGACAATGCCCACTTTGTGAGTGCCGTGAGCCGCCAGACAGCGACCCGAGGCAGGAAGAGAAAGGCAATTTCCGCGCGATTTTTGTGCCGTGTTTTGCTACTGGCACGTTACAGTGCCGCTCGCCGTGCCTTAGTGGCGCTTGCAACTCGTAAAAAAGTAACTAGGCCATTCAGTGTGACTGGCTACAGCGAAATTGGAACGGTGCGGTATTTTCTTTTTTTCGCGTCGCATAGTTTTCGCCTACTTGTCGCCATATTGAGCATAACTGCATGGTCGGATGTTTTAGGGGAATCCCCAGAGGAGGAGTAGATTTGTAATAAGGGAGTAACTACTCATTGGCAACCGCCTAAGTGCAGCTATACGGCTACAAAGGAAAGCTATAATTTACGTTTGCTGACTTTGCATACTAATAATAGGTTTTTGGGAAAGGGAAATGGCGCAGTGACTGTCTCATGTGTGTCGGTGGACGCCCGGCCGAGCCGCGGCCTGGAGGGGGGGGTGCCGTGGTGGAGGGCTCCGGATTGGTTTCGGCCACCTGGGAGTTTTTGACGTGCACTGACATCGCACAGCACACGGGCGCCTTAGCGTTTTGCGATGTCAGTGCGCGTTAGGGATCCCCAGTTGGTGGAGGTTGTTCCGGGGCCCTCCACTGCGGCGCCTCTTTCTTCTTTCGGTCCTCGTTTGTCCCTTCCCTTACGGCGCGGTTCGGGTGTCCAACGATATACGTGGCAGATGCTGCGCCATTTCCTTTCCCCAAGAACCAATTGAAAAAAACCGTCTGCGGCAACGACGAAACAAAAAAAAAGGCCCATATCTCGGCGACTGCACCAGTGGCGCCATCCCGTTTGTCGGCCGTGGAGATTCGGCAAATGAGGACGGAGTTTCGCGGGAGGTTTGCAGATGCCTCTTCACGAGAAACTTGAAATTTAGTGGAGTTTTGGCCAAACTAAGTGTTTTGTGGTCATCACAAAAACAGCTGAAAAAGCGTCTTCAAACGTCCCGCAAAACACCCCCTTCCCTCCCCCATCCCTTTGCTTAGACGAATCTCCACGGCCGAAGAGCGGTATGGCGCCGGCGGTGCAGTCGCTGAGACAACGGCTTGGTTTGTTTAGTCGTCGCCGCCGCAGATGATGCGAATATCCGATTTCTTCTGATCGATTCAGGCAAGTGCCCCGAAGAAACTTAGCATAAAACAATTCCGCCAACCAAACGCCATGCATTTCTGGGCGAAATTTGAGCTCGAATAACTCCTCCAGTTCACCTGAGAGAAGCATCCTACCGAGCGCGTATAATTTCGGAACATTGTTTATGGGGGTTTAACGTCCCAAAGCAACTCAGGCTATGAGAGACGCCGCAGTGAAGGGCTCCGGAGGTTTCGGCCATCTGGGGTTCTTTGGCGCGCACTGACATGTGGCACAGAGCACGGGCCTCTGGAATTTCGCCTCCATCAAGGTTCGGCCGCCGCTGCCGGTATCCGACCCGCGTCTTTCGGGTCAGCGGCCGGGCGCCGTAGCCACTGAGCCACCGCGGCGGCAGTTGGTGAACAGTTTGTGCTTCTGTGCCTGCGAGTTACTCAGACGTGGCGGGGCACAGTGAGAAAGTGCCTGCCCGCCGGCCATGCAACCCCGGCCGTTTCAGGGCAAGACAGTCGTGCTCGGGAGGGTATTTAGTGTATACAGTGTTTTATACCATCCCTCCATCGGCTGCCCTTTCGCGCTGTACCTTCCCCTCTTTTATTTCCTCCTCCCTGCCCGCTCACTGTCCCTTCCATTCCATTGGCCAGCAGTTTAGGTACTCGTAGTTACGATAGCGCATGCCGCGAACAGCCAAAATATTTTCCTTCGTTTTGTATCTTCATTTTCGGAAAAATAAATCGCTAATAATAATTGTTATTATCACGGTAGGTGGACGGTGGCGCTGGCGCCTCTCGTCGGAACCGCTACCGGCGTCTTTCCTTTAGACGAATTAAGTAATAAGCAGATTCTGTAAGCCAGTTAGAAAGCAAACACATGCATGCACGCAGCATCGTGCAGGCTCTTGCAGAAATTGCGCATACATGCGTCACTCCTCAGTCGTGCTCAGGAAAAGACGTGCGTTTCGGGACAGCCGCCGCGAGGTGCACATGCGTCGAGGGAACACTTGGTCGCGATGTGCTGTTTGAGAACTCTTCACGCGGTTCGGGATATTGGCTGCCGTTGAGGTGGGCAGCACACAGTTCGCTGGCGACGACAGGGCTAGCAGACAAGCCACTTGCCTGCACTTGACCGTAGGTTCTGGAAGCGGCCAGTGCCAAGCTGCACTTGAACTGCCGGAACTGACGCTGCACGCTCCCGACACCGCTGCAGAACTTTACAGAACTGGCACAGCGAGTGCATATGAGTCGAATGGAACCTCGGTATGACAATACTGAGTTCGTTGACTGCAGCGCCAATACGGCCAGGAAGAGAAATGCTAAAAAAATCAACATAGCCGTATGAAAATGCTTTTGTTTCATATATGTTCTTTTTGCTGCAAAACTAACTTGTGTAATAACCGAAACAAACGCAGCATATAAGGAATGCTTTTGACTTTTTTCTTTTTGATCGTTTGCCACGTGCAGCGCCATCGCTGGCGAAACGCGCGATGGCAACTCTCGCAAATGCTATTATTTTCAGCTTTGCTTACGGGCGAATAAAAAACGTTATTTCATAAATAAGAGAGACCCGCCGCGGTGGCTGAGTGGTTGGGGTGCTCGACTGCTGATCCGGAGTTCCCGGGTTTGGACCCGACCGCGGCGGCTGCGTTTTTGTGGAGGAGGAACGCTGGGGCGCCCGTGTGCTGTGCGATCGGTGTCGGTGCACGTTGGGGATCCCCGGCTGGTCGAAATTATTCCGGAGACCTCCACTACGGCACCTCTCTCTTCCTTTCTTCTTTCATTCCCACCTTTACCCTTCCCTTAAGGCGCGGTTCAGGTGTCCAACGATATATTAGACAGATACTGCGTCATTTCCTTTCCCCCAAAACCAATTATATATATATATATATATATATATATATATATATATATATATATATATATATATATATATATATATATATATATATATATATATATATATATATATATATATATATAAAGAGAACATTGTGTTAACGGAATTCCACCTCTTTGCGACCCCCTTTTTGGAGCAAAATCGCTAGCATGTTTGAACCTCCCGCGCTCTCTGAGGTCAGCTGGCGAACACTCTGTAAGCCTAAAGCTCTGTAAATACGGAAGCAAATTGAAAATCTGGAGCGTTTTATCGCTGAAATTTTGTGGTGTGGGCATCTTCAGGCAAGGCGAAACTTTCACGTGTCTTTCGTCTGCCATGAGCATCAGACACCGTTCAGCGGCACCGACGAATCGGTAGTGATGCGAGGGGCCCCGCTTCGACGGGGGCTACCATGTTGCTCGAACGTAGAGCTTCGTAGGGGCGGATGTTCTCGTTGGCGTTCGCCGCTGACGTAACCCAGGATTCAGGGACTGGCACGCCTTCCGTTCTGCGCATGCGCATTTAGACGCCCCAAACTTCTTGATTAAGGGCCACTAGGCTATAGGGGGCCGCCTATTTTAAAGCCTTCCAGAAACTCTACGCCCCTTTCAGCACGCCTTTGGGCCACCGAGCGACACCCACAGCGATATCAAGATGCATCGCCAATTAAGCTGTGACAGAGCGGCGCATCATCGCGCTCTCAAGAAATCTCCCCCCACCCCCGGCCGGGAGCCAGAAGTAGCAGCCGTGTCTCGACGTGTCATTCTGTGCCGCGGACCAGATGGCGTTGATCCACGAGCAGCAAAAGACGCTCGATCCGCGAGGAGGTGCATATCGACAACCAGTCATCACCATGACCAGCCTGAATGCGCCCACGACAGGGAAAAGGCCTCTCCCATGTCTCCTGTTATGACCGGCGTGCCTTCCAGCCTAAAGGGACAAAGACGAGGACTCCCCGACCAGGATTTCCAGAAAACCAACGTGAAGGCGAGTGGAGTCTTCTGAAGAAAGGATGCCTGGACTGGCGTTCGCGGAGCAGTGGCGACATGGCTTCGCCACGTGGCCGAGTATGCCATCTGGTCGCCGGACGGAGCGTTGCTTTTATCAAGTCACGCTGTGGATGAAAATTGAAGGATGACTGCGTCTTCGACAGAGTTCTCGCGTTCCGGACAACAGACGAGGAAGTGAAAGGTCATTGACTCCCCTGCTGGGAAACGGCTCGACAGTCCTGACCCACGCGGGCGGCCCCCTAGCTGGCAGCTGTGTTGACATCAACGTGGCAGTGTTCGCGGAATGCCTTTTACCCTTTGCATCGACGAGCTGCGCGAGCTCAGCACCGCCCCCGCCGTGGGGGGCGGTACCACCAGTGCCTTCGTCTGCTCGTTTGATTGGGCATCGTTTTCCGAACTGCATTCCCCAGTCAGGGATCTGGGGAATACGAAGGGTATTTAACGAGCTGTTGGTTTGGTACAGAGAGCCCGTTTGCGGAAAGGCTCCCGTCTTGCTAAGAAGCTCCCTTTAACTGAGAGGCTTTCTCAGTTGCTCTTACTTGCACATAATGTAAAAAGTCTGTATAAAGTTTTTCTCACCTTTTTCCTTCTTAACCATGTCTCCGAGCCTCCTCGTCTCTTCTCCGGCCCTACCACGCTACCTGAATCCCAACACTCCCCAATTAACCCTGCCATTTGCCAGCTGCGCCCACCGTATGCCCGCAAACTTCTTAATCTCATCCGCCCACCTAACTTTCTGTCGCCCCCTGCTACGCTTGCCTTACCAGTATGCAGCCAATAATTCTCGTCTCAGCAGTCCCGCAGCACATGTGCGGCGAAAGCCGAGGACGTTACTGGGCGCCAGTTTTCGTTAGTCACGTGGTTGATTTTGAAAAAGAGAGCAATGATGTAGTGCAGCACGCGCTGCTCTGAACGTGCCTCGCGCGTCCGGCCTGCTCAACCCCAACGTTGGCGCCCCGCGGTCTCAGACACAGTTATTTGCAAGCACGGGACCCGCACTGTACGTTCCGATGCCACTGTCATCATTGGTTGCCACCATTAGCCTTTCCGCCGTCGACGAGTACGGGTGCCAGCGTCCCTTCAAGACTGCAGTTCGCAGCAGCCGATGACTGTGATGTCTGAACCCCGCGCGTTGCGGGCGAGCGCCAGAGAACGAACAGCCAACACAAAGTCCGGTGAACGACTGACTTTATTCATGTTCGCGCGCTCCGCGAACTGTGCAGTTAAGCACAGCAATGGGGCGGTGCCGCCATCTGTTGGACTCTTGGCCAAATACGACACCCCTCCCCACCCACACAAAGAAGGTAACGTGAACAGGCCTCACAGCGAATAGCGTACATTGGGCCGTCTTGCTCTTGAGCTTCTTCACAACGGTGGTGTTTGCGGCTCACACTTGGGAAGCTCTGGATCAACCGGCACACCCAGTGCTGAATTATCCCTTGGTGGAGCCTCGTGCTGTACAGATCCGTCCTCGCTGCCGGCATTCAGGTGTGATTGCATGGCAGAGGTCTGTTGGTCATCTGCACTCACATCACGTGTACCGACTTGATGTTTTGCTGCAGCCGGCGGAGACACTTCGGTTGCGGAGAAATCATGTCGCAGATGTTCTTGATGTCGCCTCCAGGACCGACCATCAGGCAATGTGACATCGGCGATGTGGTCGCCCGATGTAGCAGTCACCATTGCAGGAAACCAGGGTGGACCATCTCGAAAGTTTCGTGCATATACAGAATCCCCTGGCTGCACAAGCGGCGTCCGATGGGCATGCTGCTCGTGCGCAACTTTCTGCTTTAGCTGCCTTGTAAGAACTGTGGACCTCATGTCAGGCCGCAGTAGGGTCAAAGCTGTCTTCAGCTTGCGCCCCATCATCAACTCAGCCGGGGAGCACCCAGTAGTCTCGTGCGGCGTTGACCTGTAGTTCAGCAGGACGCGGGCTAGCTGACAGTCGAAGCTTCCACCCACTGCTTTCTTCAGCTTTGCCTTGATAGTTTGCACTGCACGCTCCGCAGCACCATTTGATGCCGGGTGATACGGTGGCGTCAGCACATGCTTTATGCCATTGCGCTGAAGGAATTCCCTGAACGAGGCACTCACGAATGCAGGCCCATTATCCGACACAATCACGTCTGGCAAACCATGGGCAGCAAACATAGTCCGTAGGCATGGAATCGTGGCATCTGCTGATGGTGTGGTCACAGGAACAACTTCTATCCATTTTGAAAAAGCATCCGTCACGATCAGCAAGTAGCGATTCTTGAGAGGTCCAGCAAAGTCGATGTGAATTCGTGACCACGGCTTCTCGGGATACGGCCATGGCGTCATAGCTACTGGCCGCGCAGTTCTCTGGTTCTCCTGACACACACGGCATCCACGCACCGTATTCGTAATGTCTTCATCCAGGGTCGACCACCACACATGGCTTCGAGCAACTGCCTTCATTTTTGAAATTCCAGGGTGGCCTTCATGGAGTAGACGCAGCACTTGAGGTTGCAGTGTACTAGGAATAACCACTCGCGAACCCAGCAGGATGCAATTTTCTTGGACGCTCATTTGCGTTGTGCGATTGGCATATGGCTTTAGCACAGGATCCCGCAGCTCTGTTCCAGCCCACAGTGCCTCGCGAACCTTTGCTAACACAGGGTCTTTGGAAGTGGCTTCCGCCACAACAGACGCCACCAAAACCCTGGGGTAAACAGCCTCAAGCATGAATACTTCAGCTGGCCGCTCAACAGTGTGTTCCGAAGTAGGCAGCGGCAGCCGACTCAAGCAGTCAGCGCTGGCGATGCTGGCTCCGGGTCTGTACTTAAGCTTGTAGTTATAAGCGGCCAGCATCAGTGACCAGCGCAGCACTCGAGGAGAGCACGTCTCTGGCACGGGTTTGTCAGCGGAGAGCAGGCCTAGCAAAGGCTTGTGGTCGGTGACCGCCTCAAACTCTCTGCCCCAGACATATTGCCGAAACTTGGTCACTCCAAACACCAGGGCAAGTGCCTCTTTATCCAAGTGACTATAGTTGCGCTCAGCTGATGTGAGACTTCTTGATGCAAAAGCGATCGGACGCTCAGCGCCCGTGTCCTCACGGTGAGCCAGCACAGCCCCCACTCCATACGGTGATGCATCGCAAATCAGCACCAATGTTTTCCTAGGGTCGTAGTGTGCCAAAACCGCAGCAGACACCAGCAACTCCTTGCTTTCCCTAAACACGCGTTCCTGGTCAGCACCCCACATCCACGGTGTCTTGGCTCCAAGTAATTGATTCAGTGGATGAAGAACAGCAGACAGATTTGGCAGGAATCGCCGGTAGAAATTTACCAGTCCCAAATAACTTTGCAGTGACTTCACATCGCTAGGCTAGGGGGCCTTCAGCACAGCCTCAGTCTTTTCAGGGTTAGGATGGAAACCAGCCGACGTGACAACGTGGCCCAGGTATTCCACTTTTGGACCCATGAAGGTGCACTTGTCAAGCCTCAGCTTCCGACCGGCTTCCTTCAAGCGATGCAGTACTCGGCACAAGTCCTGAAGGTGATCCTTATCATTGCGCCCCGTCACCAGGATGTCATCGAAGTACACGACCACGTGTGGTAGACCGCGCATCAAGTTGTCCATCTCCCTCTGGAAAATCGACGGTGCTGAGGTTACGCCGAAAGGCAGGCGTGTGTATTGGTACAGCCCCCTTGGCGTGTTGACGGTCAGCAGTTTCGAGGACGCCTCGTCCAGCTCCACTTGCAAGTAGTCATCCTTGAGGTCGAGCTTGGAGAACTTCTCACCCCCACTCAGTCTGGCGAATAGATCCTCAACACGCGGTATCGGATAGTTCTCCGGCACAGTCACAGGATTCACCGTGACCTTGAAGTCACCACAGATTCGAATCTGTCCGTTGCGCTTGAGAATAGGCACAATGGGTGCAGCCCATTCTGATGATCTTACCGGTTGCAGCACTCCAGCGCGTTCCATACGGAGCAGCTCCTCGTTAACACGATCGATCATCGCGAACGGTACAGATCGAGGCTTGAAAAACCTTGGCTTGGCATTGTCTTGAATGGTGATCTTGGCAGCCACGCCCTTGAGAGTTCCAAGTTTGCCATCAAAAACAGTGCAGTACGCAGCCAGTACATCCTCAAGCGACGACACAGCATTGAGCTCTCTCGCATTGCATAATTCCAAACCAAGACCCTTCATCCAACCGCGCCCCATGAGGGACGGGCAATCACCAGAAACAACGTACAACACCTCCTCGCACTTCCGGTTCCCCAGCTGAACAGTCACAGGCAAACTTCCTAGTACAGGAGACAGTTCACCTGAGTAGCTCTTCAACACAACAGTTGAAGGCTTCAGACGTGCCGACGGAAACTTTCGGTGAAATGTGTCCCCAGATACGACGGATACACTTGCTCCCGTGTCAACTTCCATTAGCAGCGAAGTTCCGTTCACCGCGACTTCCACGCGGTATGGCTGAGTAACTCCTGCAGTGCCTTGCAGACTCCACAATTCGTATACCTGAAGCGCATCCGGTCGCTCATTGGCTTCATCACACCTGGCATCGTTCACGACATGCACAGATTTGTTCACAGACGGCGGCGCCGCTTTCCTGGTATTTGCTACATCTTTCGCTCTCCTGGTGTTTGTCGCATTTTTTCTCCCCTTGCACACACGAGAGAGATGGCCCTTAATCCCACAGTTGTGGCAGACACTGTTTAGATGTCGGCACTGCGTCGCCAGATGCCCGCCACCACAGCGAAAGCACAAAATGGCCGTTTCTTTTCGCCTCGGCTTCGTAGAGTCACGTGACACAGCGTTGGTCGGCGCGACAAAGGGCGCGGGCGCCGTTGAAAGCACTTGCGAATCCTTGTTTGCCGCTTCCATCGCGATAACCGTTTTCTTCGCCATGTCAAGCGTCAAGTCCGGCAGCTCCAACAGTCGTCTCTGCATCGATTCATCGTTAATTCCCGCCACTATACGGTCGCGCAGCATTCTCTCACGAAAGGTGCCAAACCCGCATTCATCGGCCAGCTTGTTCAGGGCTGCGAAGTAGTCAGCAGACGCTTCACCCGCCTGTCGTGTTCTGGAGTTGAACTTGAATGAGGCAACAACTTCCGACGGCTGTGGCGAGAAATGCCTCCCGAGGACATCAAAAATGGTAGTCAAACTTGCCTCGCACGGCTTCACGGGCGCCAGCAGATTCCGCAGCAAGGTGTATTTGGCCGGGCCACAACACGTGAGCAAGACAGCTCGTTTCTTGTCATCCGGCACATCGTTGGCAATAAAGTACTGAACAGCTCTCTCTCGGTACTCGTCCCAGTTCGTCTGCGTGTCGAACGGCTCTAGCTTGCCGACGCCTGGCATTTCCGAAGTACAGGAACGCTTCAAACAGTTCAACACGTGTTCCTCGTCGCCATTGTGATGTCCGAACCCCGCGCGTTGCGGGCGAGCGCCAGAGAACGAACAGCCAACACAGAGTCCGGTGAACGACTGACTAGAGATGGGTCGCTCAGGAGTGAGCCGGATCTTCTGATCCGCTCTTTTAAAAGAGCGGGTGAGCCGTGGCTCAGTAAAAGTGAGCGGCGGTTCTTTTGGAGATCCGGCTCACTGATCCATAGGACCGTAGTCCAGCGTAGTGATCCGTGCCGAACGGCGAACTGTCTGTTCCGTCAGAGCAGGCACGGCGAGGCCTTCAGAATGAAGCCAGCTGAACCTTTTGTCCTGTTCTTACAGGCCTTCCTGTGCCATGCTTCAACATCGGATCACGCCTCAAGTACGTGCTATGTTGCCGACAGCTACGATGGTCATCTTTTGCGGCTGCCTGCGTGGAAAGCTACCGCATGGAACGGACTGGCGCATGCGCTCCCTGGGACTACAACTTCGTCGATGATAACGGACCGCACTGGCTATTTAAGCTCAGTCTTCATCGAGCATTCGTGTGGGCACGGCGAGGCCTTCAGAATGAAGCCAGCTGAGCCTTTTGTCCTGTTCTTACAGGCCTTCCTGTGCCATGCTTCAACATCGGATCACGCCTCAAGTACGTGCTATGTTGCCGACAGCTACGATGGTCATCTTTTGCGGCTGCCTGCGTGGAAAGCTACCGCATGGAACGGACTGGCGCATGCGCTCCCTGGGACTACAACTTCGTCGATGATAACGGACCGCACTGGCTATTTAAGCTCAGTCTTCATCGAGCATTCGTGTGGGCACGGCGAGGCCTTCAGAATGAAGCCAGCTGAACCTTTTGTCCTGTTCTTACAGGCCTTTCTGTGCCATGCTTCAACATCGGATCACGCCTCAAGTACGTGCTATGTTGCCGACAGCTACGATGGTCATCTTTTGCGGCTGCCTGCGTGGAAAGCTACCGCATGGAACGGACTGGCGCATGCGCTCCCTGGGACTACAACTTCGTCGATGATAACGGACCGCACTGGCTATTTAAGCTCAGTCTTCATCGAGCATTCGTGTGGGCACGGCGAGGCCTTCAGAATGAAGCCAGCTGAGCCTTTTGTCCTGTTCTTACAGGCCTTCCTGTGCCATGCTTCAACATCGGATCACGCCTCAAGTACGTGCTATGTTGCCGACAGCTACGATGGTCATCTTTTGCGGCTGCCTGCGTGGAAAGCTACCGCATGGAACGGACTGGCGCATGCGCTCCCTGGGACTACAACTTCGTCGATGATAACGGACCGCACTGGCTATTTAAGCTCAGTCTTCATCGAGCATTCGTGTGGGCACGGCGAGGCCTTCAGAATGAAGCCAGCTGAACCTTTTGTCCTGTTCTTACAGGCCTTTCTGTGCCATGCTTCAACATCGGATCACGCCTCAAGTACGTGCTATGTTGCCGACAGCTACGATGGTCATCTTTTGCGGCTGCCTGCGTGGAAAGCTACCGCATGGAACGGACTGGCGCATGCGCTCCCTGGGACTACAACTTCGTCGATGATAACGGACCGCACTGGCTATTTAAGCTCAGTCTTCATCGAGCATTCGTGTGGGCACGGCGAGGCCTTCAGAATGAAGCCAGCTGAACCTTTTGTCCTGTTCTTACAGGCCTTCCTGTGCCATGCTTCAACATCGGATCACGCCTCAAGTACGTGCTATGTTGCCGACAGCTACGATGGTCATCTTTTGCGGCTGCCTGCGTGGAAAGCTACCGCATGGAACGGACTGGCGCATGCGCTCCCTGGGACTACAACTTCGTCGATGATAACGGACCGCACTGGCTATTTAAGCTCAGTCTTCATCGAGCATTCGTGTGGGCACGGCGAGGCCTTCAGAATGAAGCCAGCTGAACCTTTTGTCCTGTTCTTACAGGCCTTCCTGTGCCATGCTTCAACATCGGATCACGCCTCAAGTACGTGCTATGTTGCCGACAGCTACGATGGTCATCTTTTGCGGCTGCCTGCGTGGAAAGCTACCGCATGGAACGGACTGGCGCATGCGCTCCCTGGGACTACAACTTCGTCGATGATAACGGACCGCACTGGCTATTTAAGCTCAGTCTTCATCGAGCATTCGTGTGGGCACGGCGAGGCCTTCAGAATGAAGCCAGCTGAACCTTTTGTCCTGTTCTTACAGGCCTTCCTGTGCCATGCTTCAACATCGGATCACGCCTCAAGTACGTGCTATGTTGCCGACAGCTACGATGGTCATCTTTTGCGGCTGCCTGCGTGGAAAGCTACCGCATGGAACGGACTGGCGCATGCGCTCCCTGGGACTACAACTTCGTCGATGATAACGGACCGCACTGGCTATTTAAGCTCAGTCTTCATCGAGCATTCGTGTGGGCACGGCGAGGCCTTCAGAATGAAGCCAGCTGAACCTTTTGTCCTGTTCTTACAGGCCTTCCTGTGCCATGCTTCAACATCGGATCACGCCTCAAGTACGTGCTATGTTGCCGACAGCTACGATGGTCATCTTTTGCGGCTGCCTGCGTGGAAAGCTACCGCATGGAACGGACTGGCGCATGCGCTCCCTGGGACTACAACTTCGTCGATGATAACGGACCGCACTGGCTATTTAAGCTCAGTCTTCATCGAGCATTCGTGTGGGCACGGCGAGGCCTTCAGAATGAAGCCAGCTGAACCTTTTGTCCTGTTCTTACAGGCCTTCCTGTGCCATGCTTCAACATCGGATCACGCCTCAAGTACGTGCTATGTTGCCGACAGCTACGATGGTCATCTTTTGCGGCTGCCTGCGTGGAAAGCTACCGCATGGAACGGACTGGCGCATGCGCTCCCTGGGACTACAACTTCGTCGATGATAACGGACCGCACTGGCTATTTAAGCTCAGTCTTCATCGAGCATTCGTGTGGGCACGGCGAGGCCTTCAGAATGAAGCCAGCTGAACCTTTTGTCCTGTTCTTACAGGCCTTCCTGTGCCATGCTTCAACATCGGATCACGCCTCAAGTACGTGCTATGTTGCCGACAGCTACGATGGTCATCTTTTGCGGCTGCCTGCGTGGAAAGCTACCGCATGGAACGGACTGGCGCATGCGCTCCCTGGGACTACAACTTCGTCGATGATAACGGACCGCACTGGCTATTTAAGCTCAGTCTTCATCGAGCATTCGTGTGGGCACGGCGAGGCCTTCAGAATGAAGCCAGCTGAACCTTTTGTCCTGTTCTTACAGGCCTTCCTGTGCCATGCTTCAACATCGGATCACGCCTCAAGTACGTGCTATGTTGCCGACAGCTACGATGGTCATCTTTTGCGGCTGCCTGCGTGGAAAGCTACCGCATGGAACGGACTGGCGCATGCGCTCCCTGGGACTACAACTTCGTCGATGATAACGGACCGCACTGGCTATTTAAGCTCAGTCTTCATCGAGCATTCGTGTGGGCACGGCGAGGCCTTCAGAATGAAGCCAGCTGAACCTTTTGTCCTGTTCTTACAGGCCTTCCTGTGCCATGCTTCAACATCGGATCACGCCTCAAGTACGTGCTATGTTGCCGACAGCTACGATGGTCATCTTTTGCGGCTGCCTGCGTGGAAAGCTACCGCATGGAACGGACTGGCGCATGCGCTCCCTGGGACTACAACTTCGTCGATGATAACGGACCGCACTGGCTATTTAAGCTCAGTCTTCATCGAGCATTCGTGTGGGCACGGCGAGGCCTTCAGAATGAAGCCAGCTGAACCTTTTGTCCTGTTCTTACAGGTTAGTAAACAACAAAAATGTTTTAGAAGTGATGATAGGTTCATTATTGTTCTGCCGTGCCCCACAGTGTGTGTTCATCTTGTACTGGAATGTATCTCATTGTTGTTGATACTTGCTGGTGATGTTGAGCAAAATCCTGGGCCTGATACTGTCGAAAAAATGTTCAGTGAGCTCTTGAAAGGACAGAAAGCGCTCATTGAGGATATGAGGCAAGTTAAAGAAAACCAGAGTTTGCTTTCCCAGCAATTTGATAAAGTGAATGAGAAGATGCTAGAAATTGAGAGCAATTTATTGAATATGCGCAAAAAAGAAGAAAAACTAGAAGCATTGGTGCATGACCTGGGAGTAACTATCCGTTCACAGCAACAGAAAATAGTCGAGATGGAAGACCGAGGCCGACGAAATAATCTTCTCGTATTCGGAATATCGGAAACTGATAGTGAAACTAGCGTCGAACTTAAGAAGAAAGTATTGGACGATGTGTTCCACGAACGCCTTGGTGTCAGAGTTAACGCGGTAGAACGGATACACAGGCTCGGAAAGAGGGGTGTGGACAAGGTGCGCCCAGTGATCGTTCGTTTCTTCGACTACAATGAAAAAATGAATTTATTTAGGAACTGCAAGAAACTAAAGGGCAGCAATACTTCTTTATCACATGATTATTCCCAGGCGACTTTACATAAGCGTAAGAAACTGTGGGCAAGTGCACAGCATGAGAAGGACAATGGCGCAAAGATTCGGCTCGAGCATGACAGGCTTTTTATTGATAAAGAGGAATTTGTCTGGGATGACGACAACCACTGCCGCGTGAGGGTAGAACGCACGCTTGCTACTGTTAATAAAAACGAATGACAGTTTGGGACAAAAGAAAGAAATTTTACATTGATAAATTTGAATGCACGCAGTCTCCTGAATAAAACTACTGAGCTAGAACACATTATCATGCTTTACCAGCCAGATGTCATTGCAGTAACAGAAACATGGTTGCGTCCTGAAATAACTGATAGTGAGATAGTACCACCTACGTATCGAATGATACGTAAGGATCGTGACACGCGCGGTGGTGGTGTGGCGCTTATTTTTAAAGAAGGAATCGAATTTGTTCTTATGAAGGATTGCCCTAACACGGAGAGCATCTGGTGCCGGATAAAAGTTGGTGTTTCTTCTTGTGTTATTGCCGCAGTATATCGACCCCCCAGTGCCCCTATTACATTTCTTGAATCGTTACAAGAATACGTTTCAAATAATGTACCTAGAAACGCAAGTGTGATCATTGCCGGTGATTTCAATTTGCCTAGTATATCTTGGGAGTCACTTGATGCAGGCACAACTGATGCTAAACACTGTGAGGTCATGTTAGACATTGCTTTTAATAATGATCTCACGCAAATTGTCAAACGCACAACAAGGATTGGAGCAAGTACGGAATCAATACTGGACTTGGTTTTTGTAAACAGCAAAATAACTGAATATGATGTGTCCGTTAAGGAAGGGCTTTCTGACCATAACCTTGTTTTAGTTTCTTTCAAACGGCTTAGACCACCGGAAAAAACGAAAAGGCTAACTATTTCTGTTAACGATTTTTCGAATGCTGATGATGTCAGCATCATAGACTACTTGGAAATGACCTTGGATTCTTACCACGGGGAGGATGACGTCAACACTTTGTGGGAGAGGTTTAAAAATATAATCAGGTACTGCCTGCAAAAGTTTGTTCCGCAACGTCAAAAAACGATAAAGAAACGTAACCCTTGGATAAATCGTGAGATAATCCAGCTAAAGCGAAGGATAAAGCGGAGAAAACGCAACAGAGTAAGGAATCAAAATGAAATTTCGCACCTATCTTCGATACTTAAAGAGAAGTTATTGACAGCAAAAGATAGGTATTTTTCCGAAAAGCTCACCCAATTTATGAAAACCTCCCCACAGCGTTTTTGGCGTCACCTTTCACCCTCGAGGGAAAAAATGGAGTTTCTTACAGTGGATGGTTGTGTTGTTACTGATAAATCAGAAATCGCTAACAGATGTAATGCCTATTTTCATTCTGTATTTAGCCCTTCTAACTCTATGCCCCAGAATTCAATAAGCGGATTATGCTCCAAACCGTCTGACACACCCGCTATTACATTGTCCCATAAAGGAATATTTTCCCTCCTCCTTAATTTAGATACAAAAAAGTCTTCCGGTCCTGATTCTATTCCTAATGAGTTCCTAAGAAGATACGCGGAATGGATCGCAAAATATTTAATTATCATATTCAATGCATCACTGAAGCAACATTCCTTGCCAAATGACTGGCTGCAGGCTAGGATAGTTCCAGTACACAAATCTGGAAGCAAGCACGTTCCCGACAATTACAGACCTATTTCTATCACCTGCTCCTGTTGCAAGATGCTTGAGCACGTCGTGGCAAACTGCTTATCCAAATATCTCGAGGATACGAACAAACTAAATCCCAATCAACATGGTTTCAGGCGGAAGCTCTCTACTGTTACCCAACTTGTTGAAACACTGCATGATTTTTCAAAAGCCTTAAACAACAGAGACCAAGTGGATGCAGTTTGCCTAGACATGTCTAAAGCATTCGACCGTGTACCCCATGATGAACTTCTTAACAGGCTCATTGACTTAGGCATAAACACAGATATTGTGTACTGGATTAAAGCTTACCTTACTAATAGAACCCAGTATGTGGAGGTAGACGGTGCGAAATCTGACGTCCTGGGTGTACCCTCAGGTGTCCCTCAGGGGTCTGTGCTGGGGCCCATATTATTTTTATGCTATGTTAACAACATCGCAGTCTCACTTCCTCCTCAAATAACAGTCCGGCTATTTGCGGATGACTGTTTAATATACTCAATCATATCAAAGCCAGAAGACCAGCTCACATTAAATTTGGCGTTGAACTCCATTAATCAATGGTGCGCAGCTTCTAGAATGAAAATTAATTATACGAAAACATCATATATTACACTGACAAACAAAACCAAAAATATTTTTTCATTTGGTTATGAAATAGATGGGCGGAATATAACATGTGTCAACTCCTTTAAGTATTTAGGTGTCACTATATCATCTAATCTAAGTTGGAATTTACATATTGACAAAATATGTTCAAAAGCTGAAACTAAGTTGTGGTACCTTAGAAGAAAACTGAAACTTGCATCCACAAAAGCAAAACTAACTGCCTATCTCGCGCTGGTACGTCCGACACTGGAATATGCAAGCGTCATATGGGATCCGTATCAGTCAAATCAAACGTATAAGATTGAAAAAGTTCAAAGAAGGGCCGCCAGGTTCATTCTGTCAAAATATAGATATACTGATTCCGTGACTGACATGCTGCAAGAATTACAACTTCCTTCACTGTCGAAACGAAGGAAGATCGCCAGGCTAAAATTTCTTTATCTTTTGCGCAATAATCACTTCAACTTAAACACAAGCTGCTATTTGCAACAGCGTTCGTGTCGCCCTGTAAGAAGCTCCCACAGTTACCAGATTACACCCATGATGGCCCGTATTAACTGTTTTAAATACTCCTTTTTCCCCAGAACAATAACAGAGTGGAATTCCCTGCCTCAGACCTTTCTGCAAATAGACAATCTCCCCCAATTTGAAAATTGCTTGTACCGTCACTTACCTGAATAGACATCCTTGTAATTTTGTTTTTCTTTTCATACGTTTTGTTTCCCTACTGCTATTTTATGGTTGTAAGCTAAAATATTTACCCGCTAGCGTTTGTGCTTTAGGTCTGTATCTGCAGTGCAGGACAGCTGTGTTGCGATGACTGTCGTTTTCAATTTGACTATTTTGAATTGTGCACTGTTCATACTTGTGGCTGTGTGACATAACTTACATATGTATCTGTTTTCACCCTGTAACGGCCTACGGCTGACAGTATCAATAAATAAAAAATAATAGAGCTGTGTCGCTGGGTCTTCTGCCGGGTGCGATTTTCCCGCCATCTGTTAGCAGTGCGAGAAAGCTGGTTTGTCGTTCAGTTAGCCGTGTCGAACCGTCCGTCAGAGCTGCTGGGTGCGATTTGCTCGCCATCTATTAGCAGTGCGAGAAAGCTGGTTGAGTGAACGGGTCGCCCGCTCGCTGAACGAGAGATCCGGATCTCCAAAGGAGCCATTCGGCTCACTGAGCCGAAGACCCGGCTCTTCAAAAGATCCGGCTCTTTTGAAGAGCCGGGTCTTCGGCTCAGTGAGCCGTTTGGCTCCTTTGGAGATCCGGCTCTTTTGAAGAGCCGGGTCTTCGGCTCGGTGAGCCGTTTGACTCCTTTGGAGATCCGGATCTTTTGAAGAGCCGGGTCTTCGGCTCAGTGAGCCGAATGGCTCCTTTGGAGATCCGGATCTTTTGAAGAGCCGGGTCTTTGGCTCAGTGAGCCGTTTGGCTCCTTTGGAGATCCGGATCTTTTGAAGAGCCGGGTCTTCGGCTCAGTGAGCCGAATGGCTCCTTTGGAGATCCGGATCTTTTGAAGAGCCGGGTCTTTGGCTCAGTGAGCCGTTTGGCTCCTTTGGAGATCCGGATCTTTTGAAGAGCCGGGTCTTTGGCTCAGTGAGCCGTTTGGCTCTTTTGGAGAGCCGCTCTTCTGGTGAACCGATTCTCTCGTTCAGTGAGCCGTTTGGCTCTTTTGGAGAGTCGCTCTTTTGGTGAACTGCTTCTCTCGTGCAGTGAGCCGTGCGGCTCTTTTGGAGAGGCGCTTCTCTCGTCCAGTGAGCCGTGCGGCTCTTTTGGAGATCCGCTTCTCTCTCGTTCAGTGAGCCGTGCGGCTGTTTTGAAGGGGCGCTTCTCTGTCGTTCAGTGAGCCGTTCGAAGAACCGTTCAATCAGAGCCGGGTCTTCTGGCAAAGTGCGTATTTCTGGGCGAGTTGGTTGCGATGCATTCCGAGTAAAAGAGCGCTCGCAGAGCTTGTCCTCGCTTTGTGTTGTCCTGCGGTGTTGTGTCTTCCTTGTTGTCGTCCGTTGTCCGCGAGCGCTGTTTCGCTCAGAACGTGTCTTCTGGCAAATCATTGGCAAAGGATGGCGCCGTTCGTTGACAGCTGTTGTTCGAGCGATGTCTCACGACTCCCACTGATCGTGCATCGTGAGCTGGTGCAACATTTCGAAGGTATTAGTAAAAATACCTATAACACGGTTATTCTACTAATGCACATATCGCTTTTTTTAAAGGCAAATAACTAAACTCTATAGCAGAGGTTACAGTGTAACCTGCTAGTTATTTGGCTTTCTTGAAAACAAAACGATATATGCATCAGTAAAATAGTCGTGTAGTAAATTCAGGCATGGTCTCTTCCTTTTCTTAAGAGAGGAACAGGGCCTCTCCAGGCAGTGTTTGAAGATGGGGACGATTGTCGAATGCAGATGATGAAGAGAGGAAATATATCTACATAAATGTACAAAGGCAAACTGAGTTACAGAAGCAGATCTCACACAGACGGCCGAACTAACTGTAACTAAAAAAAGGTAATTCTCACACAGAGAACATACACTACAAGACCTTATCGACCCACGTGTTAAAGCCTAGGTATATTTTCAGAATTACAAGTCACTGCACGGGGCCTCTAGCTAAACTAGGCAATACCGACTTGTGATTTGTAATGCATTTGCTTGCGTTTTTGTAAGTTTTATAAACAAAGAAGTTAGAGCGGCCGTATTTCGAGGCCCGTCCTAAGTTTCGATAACCAATGAAGGTAGCCACGTACAGCCCTGAAGTTTGACACAACCTCGAGCCCAGGGCTTGGATAAAAGAAAAAACACATAACGAAAATTTCCGAAAAACCTATTATTACGCGAACCCTTACCCTTACTGCGTGATGCTCTTTTCCTTCCCCGCCCCACCTGCGCGTCGCCTCTCGAAGGATGACAAGTTTTCTTTCTTTTTTTTCTCAGCTAACTGGCGGTGCCACTAACCCACTGGCTCGTCCCAGAAATATCAGATAGTGGAGGCCCGCGACGCATAGAGACGCGCTTGAAGGAGCCGGTAGCATGCGGAAGGAAAAGAAAAAAAAAAGTGATGGTCCCTCCGCCGCACTTGTGGAGAGAGGGAGTGGAAAGGAAAGAACCACGGCTCACTCGTTCTTTAAAGGAGTTGCTCAAAAGACCCGGCTCTTTCCTGAGCGACCCAAGTGAGCGGGTGAGCCGTTCAAATGATCCGGCTCACTTCAGTGAGCGGAGCCGTTCTGAGCCGCTCACTGAAGTGAGCCGTTATGCCCATCTCTACGACTGACTTTATTCATGTTCGCGCGCTCCGCGAACTGTGCAGTTAAGCACAGCAATGGGGCGGTGCCGCCATCTGTTGGACTCTTGGCCAAATACGACAATGACCACTGCAGTCATGTCGACCGCCAAGAAACGGAAGAGGCCCCAGTCGCTAGCCGACCCAGAAATGAGTGCGCCGACCAGCGTGCGTCATCTAAAGACGCACTTCAAGCGCCTCGGAGTGGACATGAGGGCGCCATGTACCGACGCTGGCTTTTCCGACACCCTGGCCGGTGTGGAGCCGCCGAAGAGAGAAAGCAGCTGCTGGCTCATCAACCAAGTCGGCATCTGGAACCGATTTTTCCAGAACGTTGGCGTCGAGCTCAACCAGAACGGGCCCGGTAAGCTGTCCGTTCGCACGTTCGGGTCCTGTTGCAACCCCAGCTTTAGCGACTATGGACTAGTGTGCGCGACGCTTTTGGGAGAGCTGCTCGCTGGCCACCGGTGCATTTACAACGTGCACTTAAGCTACTCGGGCCAAATGTTCGGGCTCAAGCCGGGCGCGCTCGCCAACTTGATCCCCAACGGCGCTATAGAGCACTTTCATGTGGACGGAGCGCGGATGTCGAGTGACGAGGCGCATGGCCTTATCAGAGCCATGGTGCGTGGCCAGCCGGCCAGCATAGAGATCTCCAACGTAAAGCTGCGCCCCTGCATAGCGACGATGCTTTCGAATTGCGTCGAGTCGACCGTGACGCTGAAGGAACTGTCCCTCGTTGAGGTCGGCCTCAAAGTGGATGACGTCATGACGCTGTTCAAGACGCTCGAGTCGAGCAAGACGGTGGAATGTTTCAAGCTGGAGGGCAATGCGGTGGGCGTACGAGGAGCGCAGCAGCTTGCGAGTGTTCTTAAACAGAACAAGACGCTGAGGTCGGCAACTGTACAAAAGGCGCAACTCGAGGCCGAAGGGGCGATAGCCATAGTGTCTGCACTCGCGGAGAACACCACACTGACAGTGTTGCGGATTGCGAGCAACTACATCGGAGACGTAGGGACGCGGGCGTTGGCCGACGCTTTGAAGATCAACAACACTCTTCTGGGTCTGGACTTGCGTGACAACGCGAAGGGCGTCCAAGGAGGGCATGCGATTGCCCAGATGCTCGCCGTAAACGCCAAGCTCGAGGAGCTGCACGTGTGTGGCAATGCCATCTCAGACTCTGCAGTCGTTGCTATCGCAGAGTCTATACTCCATAACAAGGCGCTAAACGCGCTTTCCATATTTGCGAACAACATTGGCGAGGACGGGGTCACCGCGTTGGCCAGACTGCTGGCCAGCAACAAGACGCTGTGGCGACTCAACGCCACTCTGAAATCCACCAGCGGCGACACAAGGCCTCTGGACACCTTCACTAACGCCCTGGCATCAAGCAAGAGCCTCTATGCTGTGCAGCTTTTCGTCTGGGGCTCCCTCGCCATGAAGAAGCTGTCGCACGCTGTACAGCTGACGAAGACCCTCCAGTACCTTTGTGTCCGTTCATATGGGACTGAAATCCAGCAACTGTGCTCCGCACTGGAAGCAAACCATTCAATCCAAGAGGTCCAGATCGACAGCTTCATCTACATCGAGGATGGGACTGCGCTGGCCCGCCTCATCGAGAAGACGAAGACTCTCCAAGCAGTGACCATCACCAAGGAGCTGAGCACCCTGTGCGTCACCCGCATTTTCCACGGCCTGGCCAAGAACAAGAGCATCTGTTTGTTCAGCGCCCAGTGTGTTACCCTCGGAATGACCACCTGCACGGCCATTGCCGCCACTCTAGAGGTCAACAGGACGCTCTGCTCCATTACTTTAGGCTGGTCCTCTTTCACCGATGACTGCCTGAGTGTCATCAGTGCAGGAGTTGCTAAAAACCCTGTGATCCAGATTATGGAACTGACCTACATGAGTTACAGTAACGTGGGGCTCAAGATCAAGGAGCACCTCCGGCGCAACTCGTCCATGATGTTGCAGGCTGTCGAGTTTGTGCTTGATCACAAAGTGGGCAGGGTGGAAGCTGAGGCGTTTGAGATGTTCAAGAACAATGCGTTCTTTCGTCAGCAACTGAGCAAGGCTGCAATAAGCAGGGGTCTTTCATCTCCACTGCCATTGCTTAGAGAGACCGAGCACTTCATTGAAGACAATTACTTCCGGATTACGGGAGTAGTCAAGCAGAAGGTTGTGTGCGTTCGGGCTGTGCGCAAAAGGAAGAAGGTGACAATGTTCGACCAGCTCAACGAGTACTGCTTGAAGAAAGTCTTCTCGTATCTTCGGGTTTCCGATGTGCGGCTGTGAACTGCAGCGAGATTTTTTTTTTTTTGCTGTTACACAAAGTTCAGCTTACAAAGAAACCACTACCTTTTTTTTTTACAGATGGACACGTTTCACTTCCTTGACCTTAGAAGGAATAAAATGCTTGCTGCAGCTTTTATTCTTAAACCTGCTTCGGCTTTTGGTGTGCGTGCGGATGCGTGTGTGGATAAATGGATGGAGTGTCGTTGGTTCGAATCCCGATTGAAATTTGAATTTTCTCTCACGTAAAAAAATATAGGTAAGTCGTTTGAGACATCTGCTGACATTTTTTTAACGTTAAAATTCTTCAATTATTGGAGCGAGAGCTCCACAACTGGAGGCTCGCCGCTGGTGTGGCTATGACGTCATACCACGCGATTTGTCGCAGCTGTTACAGCCCGTTCCGCCGCATGCGCAGACCGCTCGCTCTCGCCAGTTGTGTCACGTGACTAACCACGTCAGCGCTCGCCGCGCCATAATTAAACTGCGCTTAACCATGCACAATCGAGCTTCCACTCCGTATAACCAGGATCAGCTGAGATGAGCCACAGCCACTCTTTTTTATACACGTCTCGTCTGCTCTACTGCCGTTCGCCCACGGCGCCCGAGCGCGGTAATGCTGGTGGCGCCACTTGAGAGGGAATGCCAAATAATCTGTTATTTCTTGGGGGTAATTTCATTGAGTGCCCGCTCTTTATGAATCCTTTTCTCTATGGTGTAGGTATCAATTGTGGCACTACGAGCCTATTGTTGGTATGGTATGTGGTAAGTGCCATTTCACTTATGAGCAGCTGTTGTTTCTAGGCCACATCGCAAGCAACGATGGAATACAACGTTCCGGACAAGCAGAAAACCGCCCCTATCGCAGTTTTCATGCCGACCAGCAAGAAAGCTGTGCGCATATTACCGATGATTTGTTAAGAACTTTCCACACATTGCCGAACCTTTAACGCAACTAAGTCGGATGTGGCATTCCAGTGAGACACACCGCAACATGAGGCATTCCAGGAACTTAAGCGCTGCTCGCAGTCAGCGCCAGTGCTTAGATACTTCAACGAAAATGCCAAAACCGAAATTCATACAGATGCAAGCAGCCTGGGCACTGTTCTCATCCAGTGGCAGCACGGCCGAGAATGTAATAGCGTACACCAGCCCCTCTTTATGAACGGTAGGAGACAATTATTCTACAATGAACGAGTGCGTTGCGATTGGGCCAGATCAGAATTCCACCTGTACTTGTACGGCATGCAGGCCTTTCAGTTATGACTGACCATCACGCGCTGTGCTGGCTCACCAACTTCAAGGACCTGCCTGGCCGCCTTGCTCGATGGAGCTTACGACTCCAAGAGTTTGACGTCACCGTCACTTACAGGTCCGGGCGCAAGAACACTGACGCTGATTGCCTGTCACGAGCTCGATCCTGTACATGCACCGCTGGAAGGAGACTATGACGAGGCTCTCCTGGGAGTCTGGGACCTATCAGTTCGAGTACTTTCACCCAGCAGCAGCTCTCAGACTCGGACCTCCAATGCACCTCATCAAGTACTCAGAAGGCAAAGTTTCTTCATTCCCCAGCTCTTTCAAGTGGGGACTGTATTCGTACTGCGTGCAGATTGGTATCCTCAAGAACTTCGCAGCGAACCAAACCACTTACCTTCTGATTGTACATGCATGTCTTCGCAAAGAAATTCTACAGGCTTTATGCGACACGCCGACAGCTGAGCATTTCCCCGCTAAGGGATCTGCAGGAAGCGCCCGTCAAAGCCCTTCCAGCAGATTGGCATAGACCAACTGGGACCTACCCTGAAGTTAGCATCTGGAAACAAGTGGATCATTATAGCGACCTATTACCTGACGCACTACGCCAACGTAAAAATCGCTAAATTTTTCGTGGGATGCATCCTTCTGGGACACGGAGCCCCCAAAGTACTCAGCACATACAGATGAACAGCGTGTACTACAGAGCTGACGCAAGTGACCCTGCGCTACAGTCAAGTCACCTGAGGACAACTGCATACCATCCGCAGACTAACGGACTTACAGAGCATCTCAACAACACCATCGCTGACATGCCCACCATGTACGTCGATGCAAACGCAAGACTAGGGACGTCATCCTGTCTTAAATCGTCTATTCTCGCGGTCTATGATACACTGAACTGTCGCAAGGTGCGGAGACGGAGCCGAGGTAGGCGACTTATGAGTGCCAGCCGCATTGAAGAGAGCAAATGCCTGAGCTAACGGCAGCGTAGTCAGGAGAGGCAAAGGAGGAGTAGGGGACGGCATGTTCACAGATGGCCATGAGCGGTGCAGATGCAACTGGCTGCGGTGAATGAGACGCAGGGTGGTGTCGCAATGTCGAGCGGAAAACAGAAGCTTCAGTGGTTGTCTCGGCTGGCACAGTGGCACAGGCATGGCTTACGGCGTCAGATGGACAGCAAGCGGCGTGGCGCGATTCAATGTGTTGAGTGTGCGTTTGGCTAACGACAGGAGGCAAAGTGGGCCATGCCGAAGGCCAGGACGGAGGTGCTGACTAACTGTGCATAGAATGCGATGGGGATTCACAGGTCGGAGAACCAGTCGAGGAGATGGGCGCGCGGCAAGTGGTACCTCATCCGATATTAGCACGAGAGTACTCATGGGAGTATGCGAGCAAGACTGAGCTGGAGCTGCTGTCGGACGGGTGCTTTCAGCTGTACTTACTGGCTTCCGGTGCCCCACTATGTGGCGGATTGCTGGGAGCGGGGTGTTGGAGTGGAGCGCCGTAAAAACGGAAAAAAGCTTCTTTCAGTCCATCGAACAGGTGGTTGTCTGGCGGCGGAAGGTCAAGCTGGTCAAAGACATTGGCGAGCAGCTTCCACTTGAAGAGGAGGAATCGCCAAATCTGGGATGACACGCCGTTGACGTATAGCTAGGTCTCCACTTGCACGAGCCATGCAATGGGGCAGTGCGGGCGGAATGGCCACAGCTGTACTCGGGACAGGATCGGGCGCCACTCATCTTGCGGCAGGCCCGTGGCGAGACAGGAACTCAAAGGAACAGCTACGATGCTCCGGTTGTGAGAGCGTTCGGACTGTCCGAGGTCACTACAATGTGGAGGTCGCCCAGGAAGGCGACCACGGCCACATTTATTGAGTGCTGCCGGAGAGGAGGTAGCAGTGGAGCGGTGGCGTCTGGCACTGGCCAAAGTCATTGTTGTTAGCCTATCAAAAGATGCACATACCCACACTGGGGGATCGGCCAAGAATCGGGTGACTATTCACCTGTATTCAGGTAATTAAAATGAAAAGCACACGGGAAAGTCCCGAGGGTTTCCTTCGGCTCGCGCTTCAGGTTCTTCCTCCTCTTCGCGCGTGTCGGTACGGCTGCTACAATGTGGTGCTGCACTAAGTTGTTCCAGAATGTTCCAGTTACTTTGCACGCCATATATCGTGCCAGCCGTTTCGTTGTCAGCCGAGAGCGGCGGGCATTCTGTTCGACGACCGCCGAGCACACTTGTTGCTACGCCGCCACTCAGTCATTCAGTTCTTTGTGGGCGCAGGTCTGCCCAATGAAGTTTTTTTTAGAAGCCCTCTTGGCTGTCTTCTTGATTGCCGGAATGCCGTTACCACTATGTGGCACTATAACCAACATTTATATACAGATTCCATAGATTATGAGAAAACATTTGACTCAGTCGAAACCTCTGCAGTCATGCATTGCGGAATCAGGGCGCAGATGGACGTATATACAAAAATACTGGAAGATATATATGATTACTGCAAAGCCACCATAGTCCTCCATAAAGTCAGCAAGAAATTCCCATAAGGAAATGTGTCGGCCAAGAAGACATGATCTCGTGAATGCTATTCACCGCCTATTTACAGGTGATGTTCCAAGGCCAGGATTAGGAGCATTCGGGGATAAGAGTTAATGAAGAATATCTAAGTAATCTGCGATTCGCTGATGACATTGCCTTGCTAAATCACTCAGGAGATAAACTGCAAAGCATGATCAATGAGTTATACAGGCAGAGAAGAAAATTATTATGCAGAAAGATAAAGTACTCTTCAACAGTCTCGGAAGGAAACAGCAGTTTACGATAGCAAGGTGCTAGAAGTAGTAGAAAATGCGTCTACTTTGGGCAGGTAGCAACCAAGATCCTGACCACGAGAGTAAAATAATTAGAAAAATAAGAACGCATTGGCAGGATCTGTCGGTTTATAAACAGTAGTTTGACAGTATCCCTCATGAGAAAAGTAAATAAGAGGTGTTCCTTAAACGTACTAACTTATAGGGTAGAAACATGGAGGCCAACAAAAATTGTTGAACTTAAAATTGCAGAGAAAGCAATGAGCTATATGGAAAAGAAAATGATAGGTGTAACGTTAAGAGACAGCAAGAGAGCAGAGTGGGTCAGGGAACAGGTGCAATTTAATGGCATCCTAGTCGAAATTAAGAACAGGTAAATGGCCATGAGCAGGACATGTAATGCAAAGACATTATAACCGATAGTCCTTAATGGTAACGGAGTGAACTTCAAGAGAAGGCAAGCGCAGCAGGGGGCGGCAGAAAGTTAGGTAGGCAGACTAGAAAATTTGCAGGCATAAAGTGGCTGCAGCTGGCATAGGAAAGGGTTAATGGGAGAGGTTTTTGCCCTGCAGAGGGTATAGTCAGGCTGCTGCTGATGCTGATGACCACATTATCTCGCTTCTAAAGACATGCCAACATCCACGTGATTCTCATAGTAGTAGTTATTTCGATGACTGCACATACTTATTTTGCACTTTCTCCTGCTCCCACCCTGAAAGTAACATGCAGTGTGGCAGTCAATGAAAAAAAAAGGATGAAAAGCCCTCCGTCTCTGCTCCTCCAAGCACTGCAGCCACAGATGCCTGCATGGGCATTCACTGACATCTGCATGTGGAAAGGCATGTAGAGAAGTTAGCTGGATGATCACTGCTCACGTCACTTGTGGTCACACTCTGGTTTCTTCAAATAAAATTGAACTACATGATATTTATTGCCATTTCTTATAACATACAGACGGAAGAGCTTCCGGTAAGATCGCCATAGATGACAAGGGCTACAGCCCCACCAAAGCAGCATATGATGATGTTGCAGCTCTATCACATCAACAACAGCACTAGCATAGTATGAACATAGGCGAAGGTATTAACTTCAAAACAGATGCGCAGAGCTTAACACAAGATACACATTGAAAACAGCAAATGACTACAACTTGATCCTTTTGACTCATTTCCTAGGGAAGATGCAAGCAGTAGCAATATGTGGTTGTAAATGCAGTGAACACACACACAACTTAGATTAGGCGGCTAAAGATCATCTGTACAGAAGTATAATCCAGCTTGGAAGCATGCATACATTAATAAAACATTCGCTTGCAGGCATGCTTGAGGCAGTCGCAGCTCACAAACACACGTTATTCCACAAAGATGAAACATGAACAGCTAGGAAATTAACCTCTCAATGATCTTTCATATGCACGACATGTTATTCAAAGGCAATTGGTGCCCACATTAAGCCTCTACCTTAAATCCACAGACAACTATTTGACTTGCAGCAGTACACCTAAAAACTTCATTGCCATCATTCAAATTCAATGAAGAATATGGTTTTGTATTGCAAAACAGTCTTTGCAATTATTCCACACGATATAACCAGTTGGATGGGGATAAGTGATGCAGGCATCGTCACACCATTTGAACACAGGCTTTTAAAATGTAGCAGCTGCCCAAGGTCTGCCATTTCTGCTGTTTATTTCACACCTGAAATTTGGCCGACATTTTCACTAACCGTAGAGGATATGGGTCCGAACAATTTTATGACTAATGCCTACAAAACAAAATGATAAAGATGCAATAAAAAGACAAAAATTCATTTTAAAATATCTCGGGGCAGGTGTGTAGTGATTAGACAACAGGGAAGCAAACCTAGTGATATCAACACAGACAAGCTCTTCAAGTCATAGAACTGCACAAACAAATTTCGGATGAAAACACCAATGTTAAGCCTGCCTACCCCTCAATGACTGCATTTCATATTTTTTTCTGTAGTTATTTTACATGTTTTACAAATTTTAATGACTGTTCCCACATTTTTACTCCATTCTATGAACTTTTTCTTGAACTCCTGTCACATGACCAAGCACCCCCAGCCTGGAAGCAGACCGCTTAGCCCTATCTTCTGCGAAAAAAAGCAACGAAACAGACGAAGCCAATAGAAAAAACAATACAATCTAAACATGGATACACCTATATGGGAGTAAAAAAAGGAGTAAGGGAGCAAGTAAGAGAGCTTCCTCCCTTTTCATTCCTTTCTGTTTAGAGTGTAGAAGTTCTCACTCCTTTTTAACATCCTCGTTTGTTGCGCTACTCTTTCCTTGCTGTAAATGAAGCAACTAGCCCACTTTGCTTCTATCCAATAGCCCTATCCTTTCAGAGTATCACATCCTGCAAGTAGCATCACAGGCAATAAACACATATCTATGCAAGGTATTTCACCTAAGATGTTTTGCAATTTCCAAACTTGTTAACTAGTAGGCTGGTTAACTTTTTAAATCTGTTGAACTCCTTAATTATTGAGTGACTTGTAGCCTGCTGTATGTAACATTCATATCAGTTTTTATAATTTCAAACAAGCAGTTAACATTGGCGCTGTGGCCCCACAAGTTTTTGATACATGCGCTTTCGAGAAGCTTGCGGGCAAAGCAGCGGCTCTAGTGCACATAACTCGTCGAAATAGCCAAAATATTTTGGGCCACAGCGCTGAGGGTAACTGCATTTTAGAAATTCTAATAACTGATACGGATATGACTTATGGTGAACTACATGCCCCTCAATAAAGAAGGAGACTAACAATAACAGTTAAAAAGTATACTTAATATTAGTTAATCAGCTGACAGTGCTATGCCGAAAAAAGCGCTCGTGCTAATCAGCCAGTCTATGTTTAAAAATTTCAGAACATTTAAGGTGAAACACCCGGTATTGTTGATGTATAAGCTCTTTTCTCGGCCAGCTAAAAATTCGAGGGACCATTTTCAGGTAATGGGGCCACAATCATCATTGGCTTAGGTTCATGTAAACACAGTAGCTGTCCAGAAGAGCATTCCACAAAATTTCTTCAAACCGGCTTCCAGAATCGGAACTTGCATATTTGTAGTTGTGCAGTGTCAAGCCTAGAGTTTGCCGGCACACATGGACCGTGCACAAGACAGGCTCTCATAGTTTGTCCATGAACCGCGGCCGTCGCATGTCAGAGAGTCTGGCGGCCAGGTGCTTGCGAACTTTCTTAATCCTAATGGCTGCCAATGGATCGTTGCCGATGTAGAGTCGAAACATAGCTGTAGAGGAACCAATGCACAGCATCAGAAACACCACATCAGAACCCGTTTCCAGTAAATACAGTTAATGGGTTTCAGGATATGAGACTCAGTTTCAAAGGAGTTCAGACACAAAGTTTTTGGTTGCATGTTTTCTTATTTGGAACGATGCATATGACATTAGTAGAGATTAAGCACAATGTGAAATTCAACTATGCCCATTGTACTAAGAAAGCTGGCAATCACTGCTACAAAGGAGCACGGGGGAATGTTTATCTTTTTTACTATTATTATTTTATATCAAATTGTGGTGATGAAGAATGAGAAATAATAGTGTAATTATTTTATCGCTTAAAGACAAATGATTATAAATCAGAAAAAGAACAACCACATGCTCTCAGTGGCTATGGGGTTGTTTTTCTTCTGCTTTCTAATAGATTATCTTTCAAGGATAAAATAATTACACAATTATTTACCATTCATAAACACCACAAGTTAGTATGAATAATATTAACACAATAAAAAAGGCAGAAACATTTTCCTGCACTCCTTGGTTTCGGTGAGTGCTGGCTTCCTTCATATGTGTCATAACAAACCCCTCATTTCCCTTCCCTTGTTTGCAATAAGTAATTTATGAATGAATTTCTTCTCTTGTGCTGCTCCATTTTCAGTTTGACAACCGTATGGTGGCTATGACGTCAATTTGGACTTATCATGACGTGGGGCATGAAAAACTACGATATGTTCACTGCTCCACCTTTTCAATTCACCCCAGCTCTCATGCCAGGTCGTCTCAAAAGCTTGATTTATACGACCCCTGACGGCTTGTATTGGTTTGGTTTGGTTTATGGGGGTTTAACGTCCCAAAGCGACTCAGGATATGAGAGATGCCGTAGTGAAGGTCTCCGGAAATATCGACCACCTGAGGTTCTTTAACGTGCACTGATATCGCACAGTACACGGGCGTCTAGAATTTCGCCTCCATCGAAATTCGATCGTCGAGGCCGGGATCGAACCCGCGTCTTTCGGGCCAGCAGCCGAGCGCCGTAACCACTCAGCCACCGCAGCGGCATCTGACGGCTTGTATGAATTTACTTTGATGACTTTCAGCCTTTGTAATGCCCCTGCGACTTTTGAAAGGATGATTGGTACAATTTTGTGCAGACTAAAGTGGAAGATGTGCCTGTGCTACCTCGACGACATTGTTGTTTTTTCCCCCGACTTTGATATCCATCTCTGCCGCCTGAAGCACGTCTCGACCTGCCTCTCTGATGCTGGCCTGCAGCTCAACTTGAAAAAATGCCATTTTGCTACAAGTCAACTGACCATTTTGCTACAAGCCAACTGACCATTTTAGGCTACATGGTCACCAAGGACGGCGTTTCTCACGACCTGGCAAAACTTCTTGCTGTGGCTGGCTTTCCCAGACCTACTTTCATCAAAACCTTTGCAACTTCCTAGGCCTGCGCTCTTACTTTTGTTGGTTTATTCACAACTTTGCTTCTATTGCTGTGCCCTTAACACAATTTCAGTCCGGCAGCTCCATCGCTGTGGTATCCAGCGTGCGATGAAACCTACAACACTTCGCACCGCCTTCTCACAGCGCCACGCATAATGCACCATTTCGACTCGACCACTCATACCGAGGTCCACACGGACGCAAGTGGCATTGGCCTCGGCACCGTACTCTCCCAGCACGTCTGTGGCTTCGATGAATACATCGTTGCCTATGCAAGACATACACTCACGAAGGGTGAATCCAGGTACTCTAAAGGGCCTCTCACACTAGCCCGACACGACGCCGATGCAGACACGACACCGATGATCGGCCAACCGGGTCGGCAGACCGTGTCTGTGGCAGACTGTCACACTAGGCCGGCAACGACACCACCGCATCCGACGACCAGATGTCTTCGTAGTGTGACATGCTTTGACGCCCGAGACGCCGACAAAACCAGTCTGCCAACCGTGTCGTCGCGAGATCGGTCGCCGAGCTAAGACATTCACCAGACACGAACACGATTCCGCTATAGTACTGTTTGTTTACGTCATAACAAGCACTGGGATAGATGAATGTCCAAAAAGGCATCATTACTGAGGATTGTTGGCCAATGCCAAGGTGCTGGTTGAAGTGATAATTACGATACAAGTAAATTTCATCCTATAGCCACCTGCTGCTGCTGCTGCTGCTTCGTGCGGCTCGCCTGACGTCTGCTAGATCCGCTGCAGAAGCCGTTGCGGAAATCGAGCATAAATTTATTTTATTATGGGACAGGTTGGCAGTATAGGGGTTACTAGAGAAGTTCGTGTATTACTGCGATGGCTAGTTCCAAAGCGCCCTGAGCTGCGGCATCGATGCGAAACCAGCTGGGCTTAGCGACGAGCACAGCAGCCGGGAAGCAGCGCAGTTCGTCACCCTGGAACTCCCGCAGGCGGCGTCATTGCCGAAAGCACTGCTGTTGCGCAGGCATGCTGTCGTTGCTCGAATATAACAGGCGGTCTTTCAATAGCATGGCTGTTTTGTTTTTTCTGGTGAGAACGTGAAGTAAACTGAGCCTGCTCGCCGGAAGGCCAGCCTGGATCCCGTCCGCCGCCGTAACAAAAATCAGCTTAAGATTGTTTTTGACGTAAGCAGTAAACGCTGAGACAGAGAAATGTGACAAATGTATCATTTCTGAGGATTGTTGATCAACACCGAGTTGCTGGTAAAAGCAACAACTTTGATACGAGTAAAGTTTCTCGCCAGAATCCCCTTGCAAGCTGCCGCTGGCCTGCTGTTGCGGTCCGGCTCGCCTGTCGCCCGCAGCGGTCCGCTAGCTCCGCAGCCGGAGGTGTCGCGCAAATTGATCATAACTTTAGTTTATGGTGAGATTATACTGTTAACAGCAAAGCGATATTAAGAGATATTATAGCGCAGGCTACTTGCGAAGCGGCGTCCGCTGCGCCAGGCAGCAGCGCAGTTCGTCGCCTGGTGCGACCGCGGGCGGTGCTGTTGCCGAAAGCTCGCTCTAGCGCAAGCATGCTTTGTCGCTGCTCGTGTATAGCAGGCGGTCTTTCTGATAATATGGCTATTTTGTCTTTTCTGCTGCGAACTTCAACACCAAGCCAAGCTTTAATCAGACCGCTGCAGGTGGCAAAGCGTACGCTTTGAGCTCGAGTGCTCGAGTCGAGTGGCGCAGCTATGCTTGCTGCTCCGTGTGTCCCTGCTTGCAGTGGGGCTGCAATTCACAAGCAGCGACCGGTACAGCACGCCGGCTGAGTTTTTGCACATGGTTCGCCTGCTTTGCTTCTGTCGCGAGTGTCACACTGCGGAGTGCTTCTTATGAGCACCTCTGAAGGCATGCAAAATGCTCTGTTCTCCGTGGCGTCGTGGACATAGCAGTAGCTTCGCATTCCAGAGGTCCCTAGTTCGAATCCGCGTGGTCAAGAATTTTTCTTTTTATTATTTTAGCCTTAAATAATCTCTCCCGTCTTGTTTACCCGCAAGCGACTGGATTTATTTTCGAGCCATGCCTTTCTGGCCCAGCAATAAGTGCCGCTCAGTACTGGGCTGCACTCAACCTAGGTTCACAATCACGATTGTTAATGAGTTAGTTTTAAATGAGTTTGTTTTACTATGGTGGGATTTATTCAAAAGAGTTAAAAATGCATCCCGGCCCATGAATTTCGCATAGCAGGAAATGACAAAAGAGTGAGAACGAGAAAGGGCCAAGTAGGCGGGAGGTCTCGCACGTTGTCTTGCTAGTGTGACACTGGATTTGGCGGGAAATCGGCCAACTGCCATCTTGTGGGGGACCTGGCGCTGACGCCGACAGTCGGCCGACTGTTTCAGTTGGCGAAGTGTGACATAGAGCCAGACATCACGAGGACATGGTATTGGCAGACCAAATCGGCCGACTGTTGGCCTAATGTGACAGGCCCATAAGTGAAAAAGAGTGTTTTAACCATCATATGGGCTCTTGCCAAATTCCAGCCTTATCTCTATAAGCGCTCTTTTGCCGTCGTTACAGACCATGACACACAAGACCTATCGCTGGAAGCACCTGCCATCGAAGGGCGGTGTCGCATCGCTTAACCACTGCACCACTGTGCCACTGTGCCAGGAGGGACATCAGGACTGCCAGGGATCTATGAATGTGAAGTAGAGAATAACCACTTCTGCACATATGGAAATTAACCTATTACACTACTGTTTCGTACCCTTAAGGCGGAGCTTAAGTGTCCCCTCCAATTTTTTTTAAACGTTTTTGCACCCACACAAGTGACCTTCAAGTTAGAATCATGACCGCGCTACATTCAAGCCAATATGCTGCATGTGATTTCACAACCCTCTTCGACTCCTGAAACCGAAATTTTAATTAAATGGGAAAAAAAATTCAATTATGCATTATTTACTGAGCAAAAGTGAATTTCACAAGATTAGCCATGTTTATTGAAGTCTTACGCATCACTCCAAGACAAAAGCACACTACAAAAAATTTGATGTCTGTAGTCATTGAAAAGATATCCATGCAGCAAAAGTTGTGCCATACCTTTCAGAGCATAGAGCTTCTCGGGCGTCAGTGGTTGCGTCGGTTTTCCAGTTCCACGAGCCACATCCCTGTTCGAAAGCTTGCCAGTTACACTACGTACAAAGAGCTCCTCTGGTTTCCAGAAGAGGTTGGCAGCCCGAAAGCAAAATGCAGGGTCAGTAGGAGCGGTAAACAGATTGTCCCACACTGGCTTGGGAAACCAGAAACCATTTCCTGCATAAACCTGAAAAATTTCCCATGCAAACACCCCAAAGAGGTTAGCAAATAGGCACCTGCTACACCTACCATGTGGGCACCATAATTTATAATTTGCACACACAGGCCAATGACAGCAAAAAACATGAAGCCGTTCACTGCATCACATCAACTTCAGGCAGCCAGCAGTGAAAATGCAGGCGAATTTACTCTTTTTACTGTAGAAAATTACATTCTGCAAACTAAATGTACACAGGCATTTTTTTTTACTTCCATCTAATTGCAGTCTCCATGGCGAGGATTCAATGCCAAAACCTTGGGCTCAGCAGCAGCTGAATGTAATAGCCACAAAACCATCGCAGCAGGTGACGCTTCAATTTTTAAAGCAGAATTTCCTTTTGACCAGACTTACTAAATTGTAAACTGTGGAGTTTAACATCTCGAAGCAAGACACGGGCTATGAGGAACAGAGGGGGGGGGGGCTCCGGATTAATTTAGACCACCTGGGGTTCATTAATCTGCGATGACATTGCTTAGCACGTGGGCACCTTTTGTGTTATGCCTCTATCAAAACATGGCCGCCGTGGCCGGGATTGAATTTGGGTCCTCTGGCTCAGTAGCAGAGTGCTCTAACCACTGAGCGTCCGCAGCAGGTCATCAATATTAGTATATGTGTGTACTGCCACTAACATAAACATACTGTCATTAAAATAAATGTATTCAGAAAAATCTAAAGCAAAACTGTCTGCTACAGTCCTGGCCCGAATTTCTGCATTCATCCTTTAACCACAAATTTCAATTAAAGTCGAGCCCATTTGTAACGAACGTGACGGTTGCCCAGATTGGGTTCGTTGTATCCGACATTCGTAGAAAGTGGATTTCACATTTTACAGCCGGAACGAGAATGGCATTTACTTTTACCAAAGTTTGCTATTTGTGCTGGCTTCTTCAAAGGAGACCATATCATGGCACTTTCCAAGCTTCAAAAGTGGTCATGCTTTGTGTTCCTCGCCAAGGCCCTAATTGCCAACAATTAAGCTGCTTTAAGAACAGGATATAACTAATCATGGTTTAGGCATCCATGGCAACTAGTGGCAGGTTGGCCCTCGTCTTCATCGACATCAGATTCTGGGCAGTCGGGCAACACTCGTACTTCACGTACAAAAGGTTCGTCAGTGTTTGACTTTGCAATGCCCACGTCATGATCTAACAACGAAGTCGTCTCAGGGCAAATCATATGCGGTATCAATGCATCAGCAATGTGCTGCTATGAATTCACCTGTGTCTAATAACACAGATGTCCAAGAGTGTCCTCAGATGTTCCTTGGCCCATAACGCATGGTTCGGAAGCAATTCCTGATGCAATCTGCTGCCAGTCCCATCCACATGGCCTTAATCATTTCCACAGCAGGGAACGAAGATATCTGAATCCGAATATCACCATCTGGTGTGTGAACTGCCATATCAGAATAAGCTTGGTGATGATTCAATGATAGGACATCTTGAGCACATGAATGACGTCGATATCCAGTGGCTGCATCTTGCACTTGGCATTTGGTAGCGAGAAGGATGTTTTCACCACAGCCAGAGAAAGCAACATTGGGTGCGTTGCAGTGTTATCAAGCACAAATTGGAGCTCATATTTTTTTTGCTACGTCATGGTCAGACTCAACAAGCCACTTGGAGAGACAATCATAAGTAATGCCCATTGTGCCACTGCAACTTATGCCTGGTTGTATGCTAATCACATGAAACAAAATGTCCAAAGTTATCCAAGCCTTTGTGTTCGGTGTGTAGCATACTGCCAAACCCAACTATATCGAACCCATTTACATCGAATTACCCCATATATTGAACAATTTATGAACATTGTATGGTTAAAATGAGAATATATAGTAAAGAATACGAATATATCGAACAAAAGTCGCAGCTGCGCTCGATATTTCGAACTTCAAGCCGCGCAAAAATGCACCAGGAGTTGGCTTTCCCGCGTGGCAGCCGGGCGAGCTGCGCCGACACCCCCCCCCCCTGCAATCCTTTACCTCCCCCAAACAAAGTGGTTTAGCCCAACAGCGCTCGCATGACGCTGCTCTCGCTCTCTCAGACCGCTCCCTAGCAAAAGTGTTTCGACCGCACACTCTCACTCACAGTCACGTGCACCTGCATGAGGTTATCTCTCACTCAACTGCTTCATTCAGTGTGCTCGGTGTGCTTTGTTGCGATGTGGGAGCGCTCAGCTCATCTGCTCCGTAATAGATGGCTGCTGTGAAGTGACGAAACCTCCCAATATCTTTAAAGCTCCTGAACACCTCGAGAGCGATGAACCACTTGAGGAACTTGATGATTTGTTGAGCCAGCTTTCCGAGTGCCATTTGTGATGGGGCTGCAGCAACAGACTTTGTCTCCGTCGACGACAATGTTCCGACTACCGGAGAGCTCGCCGACGAAGATATCATTGCCGATCTGCCTAGGGGTGTCGCCGGTGACAGTAACTGTTAGGATCCGACAAGTTCCGACCCGCCGTTGTGTTCCAATGCATTTAACGTGCTGAGCATTGTTCGCCGCTACTGTGCGTCCATAGAAGGCTGTGGACTCAGCTGTTCTCAGTCGCTTGACAACATTGAAAAGGGTATGCTCATTAATGCTTTCAAAGTCAAAAAGCAGAAGATCAGCGACAATTTCTCACACTAATAGTCCTGTCGTACATGTCTTTAGCAAATAAAGAATGCTTTTTAATGAGGTGCGGTTTAAACATAGTCAAATTCGTTAAAACTGCATTTCGAATTACGCAATATATCGAACTAATTCCCGTTTTTTCACGAGTTCGATATATGCGGGCTTGACTGTACTAAAACGCAGCTCCCAAAGTAGTGCAGTGCGCGAAACTTGCCAATGACAAAAAGCCACCGCCGGTTGCTGCTGTTCCTCCTTGTGCACAGTAAGATGTTATGCACAAGCTTGCTGTGTCTTTCATCAGTGCTGGTGTCACTTTTCAAGGCATGCATTTTAGACAGCATTTCGTAAAACTGTGCCATTTGGTCGGCAATGTAATGCTTTATCTTATTGCATTTTCAGGTCCCCATATTATTTTCGGTGGAGGGTGTCATGGGAGCCCAGAGACACTTCATCTCCGCGTTTACAGGAAGTAAATGTTTTTAGAGCGAAAGCCCTACTCCTCCAGTACAAAAGCTGAAGGTCATGTGGCCATGACATTTCACCTTCAAACAAGGAGGAGCGGAGGCTTGGCTCTGACGTCACGCTACGTCACTCGCCACTCCTGAGCCAACGGCGCTTGCCTGCTTTGCAACTGTCGAATCGCGTGGCTCTTTGCAGCTCGCCACAGCTGCGTGTGCAGAGCCGCCGGCAATCGTGTGACACGATGTTTGTAATAAAAGCGTCTGGCGTGTGCTTACCTTCATGTGTTTAACTTAACAGAACTCTTGCTCGTCTTACTAGGTTCAACCGGGTTACACCACAGCTATTTTTTTTTTACTGTGGGGCAGAGTTTATAGTGCCTTTTCGTTCGTTATAACCGAGTTACACCACCACAGCTGTTCGTTGTATCTAAGACACAGTTCCATTACCCTAACACATATTTTGACTTGTTCATAATAAGCAAGCATTTGTTATAACTGCGGCCATTATAAACGGGCGCAACTGTAAATCCTGCACCATAAGTAACACTGCCAAGCATCTGACACAACCAAAACCACTCTCTTTCCCACCTTGCTAGCAGCAGCATATTCAGCTGCTCTTTTTTTCCACATATTGCAATTTTCCCACCATTAGCCTTGTAACGTTTTTACTTGTATTTCATTCACTCACGCTTGTTTCTATTTGTTTATCCGTAGTTTACTGGTATTTCTGTTTACTATATCTGTCTTAAGGTGTTATTTGTTCTGATGCATCACACTCAAATCAATACTGTGCACAAATTTTATTTTAGGACTACTGTCATCCTATATCTTGTTTCATTAGCTCAGGAAGTCCCATAACAGTGGTTCATTATGGGACCTCTATATGTAATTATTTATCAGAAATGTATTCAATCTCAAGTGATCAGTGAACTTGAACGGCACATAACTGAAACACTCCATCAGCACATTGTAAGCAATCCTTGATTTTATAAATGGACTTGTTTAGCATTACTATTGAGTTGAACCCAGATACCTATTTAGAACTTTAAGGCATACATGGCAAAATTACTTTTGAGAAGACATTTAATTACATTACTAATTGCTTTCCTAGAAATCTCTCAAAAGTAACTAAATTACATTACAAATTACTGCTCTCAAAAAGTAACGACATTAGATTACAATTACTTCCCAAAAAGTAATGAAAATTACTTTTAAATTACTTTTTAGTTTCAACACATAAAAAGTTGCGCATTCGTCATAGTTCCTACAAAATTTTCATATTCTTTGTTTGCATCGCAACTGAGCTTCACAGTGGGCCATCGGAAATTTTGCCCCTCTTTCAATAAAGGTAGCCCTAGTCCATTGAACAGCCACTTTACTAATGTAGGTGAGGTCAACTTAATCGCAATATTTAATTGCTCGCATCACTCTCGAATCAGAAGTCAATCATTCAATATGGTCCCGTGCACCCTCTTGATTTTAGAGAATTTGTTGTACATGCAAACAGCGGAAGTGCATCGACTTCCTGTTGTCGCTCATCATCCCGGATATGCACCATGGTGTAGACAAGCTACCATTTCTGCTGTTAAATTGACTTATTCTGAAGGTATGTTGGCGGGAAAAAATAGCATGTTGTGATGCCGCAGTTGTCCATATTGCCATATGAGTTAAAAATATGGCTTCGTATCCGGCCACAGAAACTAGTTTTCCCTAGAACTCACAACCAAGTTTGTTAGATGCCATTTGAGACTTGTCAGTGTGGCGACATCACAATATATATGCAGCAGTCTAGAGACTCACTCAAGCACTCGCAATGCGTCTGTGGCAAGGTGCAATAGAGCATGTCATGGCCATGGAACTCTCCCAGTGGCCTTGCGGCGTGTCTGTGTGTGCGGCCGTACGCAGTGCTGGAAGATGCGTAGCAATCCTGTTAAGTAGACTCATCACCAAGGTGGTGCCGATGCGCGCATGCACATCGCTTCTAGTCTGCGTGCACTGCTTCGCTGGAGTGCCGGCTATTGCTGGCCATGTTTTTCTTGCTTTGTAGACACTCAACCCCGCAAACGCGAGGCCAGAGCCTGGCTGATACAAAGAGGAGCACGGACTGATTATTCAGCAAAAGTAATTTGGCTAGTAATTAATTACTTTTGCATGAAATTACTGCTGCAAAATAATTCAATACTAAATTACCAGCCCACAAAAGTAATGAATTACATTACAAATTACCGAGGAAAGTAATTTATTAATGTGATTTCATTACAGTAATTCAATTACATACTGCCATGTCTCTTTAACGGATCGAGAAATAGTTAAAACAATGCAGTAGATAATCTTATCTGCAGCCTAGAAGGTAGAACACATCGTACCTATGCTAGTTATGCGCTTCTTGCTGAGACATGCCACCCACTGGCATGCTGGCAGAGTGCTACTCACTAGGTGTTGCTAAGTTTAACATGCTTCGCATTGAAGCCACTGTGGACAATGCTTTGGAACTAGCCATTGCCTATCATGAGATGTCTAATCCTGTTACCAGTACGCTATGCATAGAATAATCGCTCATTAAAATTAAGGTACGGTTGGTTCCTGCAACGCCTCTGGCAGCAAAGCACGCTATACGAGGCCCGCCACTAGGCTTTAGTTAGGTTAGCTTCACCGCATGACACCAAATTACAATTTGGTGTGGAAAATTCAGTGCAGGAGGTCGAAGGCCATCCTCAAGCACGCCTCAAGTTGACCTCATCACATGGTTTCACAGCGCTAGCGTTACCAGCCGGTTCAAAAGGTCGCAGAGCCGATCAGTCTCCGCGTGTGAGAAGGGAGCTAATAGGAGAAGTGCCACATTCAGGGCTGTGGCGCTTAGTTCAAGATATCAAATAGCCGCTGAAGTTTCAGTATATTGTACACCGCCACTTTGCTATACTTCTACACTGGAATTTTAAGGGGATCAGAACCTGTGTGCTCAATATGGCCAGTACTTCGAAACATCTGTGTTCGATATATCCAGGCTCAACTGTATTGAACTGCTAGTGCTTCATATATACTTAAAATTTTTTTCTTGCTAGTCTTTTCACATTTTGCTCTTGGAAATTTTGTTTTTCGCCATTTTCCACTCTACTGCCCTCCTTGGACTTTGCGGCCTACAGTAATTCACAAATAAAAATAAACACAAGAGAGGTCAATACCTTTCCATCTGGTCCAAGAGACCCAACCTTTGGTGTACCATCGTCGGCTTCTCCGCTGATTGCATCATCCGCACCCTCGGGTTGGTCAGCCATGCTGGTTTCACCCGGCTCGGGGTGAGCTGTGGGAAAGAACCACTGAACTGTATTTCAAAAAGGATACCCAATTCAGGCACCGTGCCTACAATTGTGCACGCGACCCGAACACTAATAAATCCTTTAGCACAAGGCACATCGCTCACAAATGGTTTGGTTTATGGTTTATGGTGGTTAGCGTCTCAAAGCGACTCAGGCCTTGAGGGACGCCGTAGTGAAGGGCTTCGGAAGTTTCGACCACCTGGGGTACTTTAACGTGCACTGACATCGCACAGCACACGGGCCTCTAGAATTTCGCCTCCCTCGAAAATCGACCGTCGCAGCCGGGATCGATACCCGCGTCCTTCGAGCCAGCAGCCGAGCGCCATAACCACTCAGCCACCGCAGCGGCCACATTGCTCACAAATGTGGACACAATAAAATATGCTGAAATCTGAAAAATCCTGTGCAGAAGCATACCAAGCCAGCAGCTAGAGTCGTGCACATATTACTTGTTTAAGACTGAATCGAACACGAAATATGCTAGCATCGAATTAAATACAAATTGAACAAATACAAATACCTTAAGTTTAACATCTGGGATGTTATGGGCGAACCCAAAAAGCCTACGACTCGCCTGACATAGAGGTGCTGCATACATTTGTACAAACCGATTATTTGTGTGAAAGAGCTAATCAGTAACTGTGGCACTGCAGCACAGCACTATAATTCATGAAGTTATACCTGTCAAACGATGCAGCACGAACCTCAATTAGCCGTTTGGGGCATAGCATCTACGATTGTGCATACAACTTTTCAAACTTTTTTTGCAGCGCCTGGAGCTGTTTTCACAAAGCCAGTGATGCTGGCAACACTTAAAATCCCTACTAGACAGAACGGTAGGGCCATGTCATGCATTGAAAAAGGACTGCTTTTGAAAAACAAAAAAATAAAAATGGATATTGCAAAGTTCTACAGTACAGTGCTGTAAATTTATTTTTCTTTCACGCGGCGGAATGTTTTACTAAAAGACACTGTAGCTGATTTTTCATTGCGGAAGCTGCTTCCGATGATAAAGGAAATAATCACGGGCATAGATGCATTTTTCTGAAGAATAGGGCTGAAATTGCGTGAGCGTGGAAGTGTGCACCATGCATGAATTCTTAAGTTTTTCGGGCAATTATTCATTTTTGTGAAATAGAGATTTGGAGATATACACATAGATTTTCAGATTTTCCTCCCTGGTAAAGCACAAGTCATGTTAAAAGGGTTACGAATGGGGAATACGCAGCACAAAGCCAGTATATTAATTAACTCTATAACCACCATGTCGTGCATATGAAAATTACTAATTCCTACTGACGACAACAGAAAAATCAGCATAAGATTCCAGTTGATGAGAGGTGTGACAGCTATAAGCCAAAGCTTCCAGGATCAGGCATCAGAGCATCGGAACGAATACACCTGTATGGAAGTAAAAAGGTGGCAAGCTGTCCTCTAGCACAGTGTACTCCCTTTTAACTACTTCATGTTTAAAGTGCATGTATGAGTATTATGAACACCATGACACGAATTGGCTAAGTTGCGGCCCTGAACCCTCTATCCTGCACAGCATGATCGCAGCAGCATGCTGAGCGGACTCAAAGTGGGCCCTGTTATAAGAACAGTCATCAAAGAAAACTATGGAATGCATTATTCTACCTTTGTGCCAATTATTCAAGGACTATTGAAAACTTGCAAATATATTTGGTTTGTTTCAAATAACTCCAAAAATTAATTATATGATTTGTCCAGAAAATCAAAGAGGACCATCGATTCACAATTAAGGTTTGAATAATCACAGACCCCCAACCAGAAGTGCAGAAGTGCAAATCAAATCAGAAGTGCAAAATAAATGACCCTGTGTTCTATGGCAGCTCTAGAAAGTAGGGCTCTAGTGAGTGTCTATAATAGTTTTCTTGTTTTGCCGATTTGCTATGCTGATTTTTTCGTATAATGATTACTCGCGACAGTAAAGAGCAACATTCAGTCACAATGTGGACATATGTGAACTGGACAGAAATCGCATATTTATTCTGTGGGAAAGGTGGAAATTTTTTCTGCAATCTTTGCTTTCTCCATGCAAACATCGATTTGATTATATTCTTCCTATAAGATAACTATTGTCTAAAAAAGCATATATAGGTGGAATTAAGCCATCTTGGGACCAAACACTTCAGCTAGGGGCAGAAGATTGTGCACTACATAAAAAGACAAAGTGGCACTGAAAAACAAAAAAAAATACAAAGCAGCAGGCTGTAGAAAGGCCTAGTTAACTTCTTTTGCTACCATGCCCATTGAACATGGGTCAGCGACCCACAGATATTCAAGAATATTTCAAAGCTACCTATGCACTTTCTAAGTACCAGTTAAATAGTCTAAAAACTAAATCATTTTTTATTAACTCTGCTATGAAGAGATGAATTTTGATGCGTGACTGAAGATCACGACATATAAATTTTCTTAGTGGCCATTGCAAACTCCCTGACAGCTAGACCCTCATGCAAACAACCATGGTGTCATGATTTTTTTGGCCTTAACAATTTTTTTGAGCACTGCTAACAGCAGTGAGACTTAGGATGATGACAGATAATCTGATTCTTAGTTTTGAGGAACAGGACCTCTACAAACCAGCCAAGGCTAGGCCTATACAAATAGCGTTTTATTGGTTCAAAGCAAATAGTAATAATTTCTCTGAATAATTCTGAAGCAAATATTTCAAATACTTCAGATACACAAACAAAATAGGTTGAATGGGAAATTTTTTTTTTCGAAAACTCCTTTTATCCAACACTCAAGACCATTACTTGACAAAAAGAAATTCTGCATTGAAGCCTTGCCACACTCTTCGAAGTTATGCAGACATTTTACAAAAATGGCCATGAGAAATTGGGCGAGTCAACCTACGTGTGGAGCCGACACATTTATGAGGTGTGGATCTATCTGCGTGAGCTCCAACTGCTGGTCTTAAAGGTGCACTAAAGAGGAATCTGAACTCGTCTTTTTACCGCGGGAACTCACGTTCCGGGCATTCTTAGAAACTTCGAATTATTATCCTGTGAAATGGACTGCCCTAATCAAATCGAATTAAACAACCCGGCTCCCGCCTTTTTTTAAACTGAAAGCGGTAGGTAGGCGGAGTCAAGTAACGCGTGGAGTGCCTTTCAGCCAGTCCCGTGGCGGCTTCGCTTTCTCTTTTATTTTGTTTTTTAGGTTTCTGTGAATAAACAGTGTCACAAAAAATATAGCTGCAAGTTAGGCCTACGGAAATAAAAATACACATGGACTTTGATTTACGTATCACTCGGCCGATGGCAGAGCGGCAAGCTGCAACGGGACTGGCTGACGTGTTGGTTGACTCCTCCTACCTACCGCGCCGAGTTAAAAAAAAAGGCGGGAGGTGGGACGCTTCATCCAATTTAATTACAGCAATCGGCCGCACAGGACAATCATTCGAGGTTTCTAAGAATGCCTGGAACGTGTAGCTAGAGTTCGCGCGGTAAAAAGAGGAGTTTAGATTCCTCTTGAGTGCACCTTTAACTGCGATTGCTCTGTTGCACAGCTATTGCTCTTACAGGGGAGATGCGGGTCTTGAGATGAATAATTTTCTTACCAGAGATACTGTGATTAAATCAGGTTTGTAGATTTATTTCTTCCTCCTGCTTACAAAAAGATAATTAATTTAATCATATCACAATTAGTTCCCATATTATGGAAAAATAACTGAAGCTTAATTTCTTACGAGTCATTAATAGACTTTCCCTTGCAGGTGTAGCCAAAGACCTGTTATGTGGAGCTATCTCGTATCATTACTGACGTTTGTCATCTTCAGTTATGCCGAAGAGCCACAATTATGAAATATAATTAGGTGACATTATTCTTAATGGCATTCGATATGTTTGACTTAGTCACAAAAAATATAGCATAACTCCATAGTTCACACACAACTCAACGGTTACTATAAAAGCATAACAAAAACTTCCTTAAGGCTAGTCATGTTGGCAAAAAACATGGAAGTTGAGAAAATCGCATTTGAAGTGCACATGCACAACGTTGCTGTAGAAGCCTCAGAAGACAGTGGAATGCAAACCTTCCGAGAGGATTTCACAACAGTGAGCAGTACCAGGATGTAGGGAAGAGCGCCAGCTTTAGAATACGACCATGATTGTGACCGGGCAATCACCATTTTGGCGCTTCAGAGGTGTGTGTCTCTCTCTCACGCGCGCACGCACGCACGCACGCACGCACGGGTTTTTAGTAATTGGAGGTTTAATTATATGTTGAAACTTGGTAGGTCGGTACTTTGGAGTACACTGAGTTTCTGAATGATTGATATTTTTCAATTTTTTTACCACTTCAAGACTTGCGTCTCCCCAAGCAGTTCATTTTTTTATTGACATGGACATAAAAGGAGATGTTGGTGATCGATCATTGCACTGGCTGCTCCTTTGCACATAATTGAGGAAAAACGCTCGAATTGGTGTCATAACACTCAACAAAGCACAGGTACAACACACACAATCTACAAAACAAATAACACAGTGGACACACCAGAAATGCTAATATAAAATAGAAAAATAAACTATACATATTGGTATTACCCAGTGACATAAAATGAGGATATACTATAAGCGATGATATGTACTAATCAAAGCAAATGGTAGAAAGAACACAAATTCAAGACATGAAAAAGAAACAATGAGCTGCAACAATGACAATATCACATACATCAGTACACAATAGAAACACATATAAATGATAGCCAAGAAACTGGACAGCATGTGATTTCATCAAAGATGGAAGCAGCCTTTCACGTTTCAGAATAGGACTTAGAGCAAACAAAATTGGAGCAGCTACAGATGGATTCAAAGCAGGCGCTGGTAGAAGTTGGTTTACCACTTAAACATTTAAAAATGTCTGAAACCACGTCGTTTGTACTATGGCAGAACCCCACTGTTACGTTTTTCATGGGCCCACGGAAAAGAAACGCACTGCAGTCAGACACAGATCAAGTCTGCAGTGAAGCTCCGCCCACATTCAGGACCACCGCACAGAAATCCTCCATGACAAAAAAGTAGTCCACCGTTAAAACTTTTCTTGTTACCGAAACAAGAAGGTAATCACAAGAAAAAATTATAAGCTCTGCAATTTTGACACCTGGCTTGTTTAATATGGTCAAAAATGAAAACGATGATTTTATTAACTTTTGTGATTACCAAGTGGAGCAAAGCAGGACGCCGCGAACCGTGGCCCACTGTTACCAACTGTTAAGAATAGTGAAATGGAAAGTGCTATTTTTTTAGACATGAAAAGCACAACTTTGATCGACGGTGCAATGTGATTTCTGAGCATTCCAAGGACTTCGATCATACCGCATTGATTTTGGAATGCATGGTCGTTGACATCGCACCCAGCGCACTGAAACGACAGCATTTTGAGTCCTGACTTTTACAAAACGCACCAAAAAACGTAAACAGATCTCGAGGCTATCTTCCATCAGCACACATACATATATAGCCTTCACAAAGCCATGAAGTTCATCCCTCGCCACACCTCGAGCATGTATTGTTCACACGACTCCCATCCATCCTTCTTCAGGTGACTCCTCACATGACAAAAACCTCTCATTCAAAACCATGGCAGTACACAAAAAGGTTTCAACTCTGGCTTCAATGGAAATAATGCTGGTGCACTCCGACTATACCTTTCGGTAAAAGACCAAATGGCATGCAAACCATTTGTACTTGCTCGGAGCACGTTGCCACGATCATGGAGCGTGTGATAAATTTCCTTGCAGCCCCTTTCGATGTCAGCATCGCCGTGTACCAGAGAAAGGGCAGCTTTGACGACCACTGCTACCAAAAGGTACTTGGCAGACTCATCACTCCCACTGTGTGTGTACACCTGATGTCAGGCAACATTCAGTTCATGTGGGCCATTATGCAATCACTTGTCCAGAGTGTAAACCGTTCATAAAGACTGACACTTGATGGGGTGCAACCAATAGTTAATATACTGACTCTAGAGGGAAAGCTGCATGTTCAGCCAATGTGTTCAAGTGGGCGACAAAGGAATGCGGCCGATGGAGTGCAGTCATTATTCAACTGTTGTGCATTACCCAACTGCTGTGTCACCAGACTGTGCATTAAAGTCTTCTAAAAAAAATACTCTCCCACTGTGCAGCTTGTAGAATCTATTGATGGCGAATATCCTCTGTAACGCTGTTGGCTGACATCTGTTTTCATCCTGTAGGGATATGAGGGTACATATCTGAGTAATCTCCGCTCTGAATGGTCTCCACACAGTGTTAGCCATGTATCAGTTGAGCGCATAAGTCTGAACAGAGTCAGATCATCTCAGAATATATTCCATGACTACAGCACAACGGATGGGACACAGAAGAAGGAAACACTCAGGAACACAACACAGCGGTTTTTTTTTTTTTCCAAATGAAATCTTTATTAGCTGACTGGTGGCCAGAAATGGAAGGTAATGCAGACAAGTCATGCAGCGGAAACAAAAAGTATCCAAAAAGATATCAAAGTGAAGCAGACACGTGTCAACATTCGCATTGTAGGTTAATGTTTTTCTTTTTCTGATAGCGATATAGATGTTGCGCTAATACATTCTTCTGGGAAACTTACTATCATGTATGCTTCTATAATTTCCCTTGTCAGTGAGTCGTGGTTCCTACCTATCACTATGCACTCTCTGTACAATGGCTTGCATCAGTGACGACATCTTCACCTTCATCACTTTTGCAGTTTCTAGTGTTTCACTGTGTGACCCGTGATGTGTGATGCACTGTGTTGTGTCCCTGAGCGTTTCCTTCTTCTATGTCCCGTTTGTCACGCTGTAGTCATGGAATATTGTCACCAACTCGCCCAACAACTTACCTTTTCAGAATACGTTTGGTGTACTGGATAAGGGCGTTATCCAAAGAAGATCGTGACAGCTACCACAGCAATAGATCCAACTTACTGTATACTTTACACTGCAAGCACTAGCTCGCTGCACCAGTTCCGTAAAGTATGGCAACAGTAGCACGTGTGTACAGCGCCAGTTCTGGAAGTTCAAGTGCAGCATGGCACTGGTTGCTGTAGAAACAACTGAACATCCTATACTAGAATGTGGTGGTACCTATTCGGATGTCGATGCAGGCTCAGCCACTCTCCCCGAGGCCTTAGGGTTCAGAGATAAAAACGATCATGGGAAAGAATCTGCGGTAGAAGTTAGCAAAGACCGATTGGAAGAATGGCGCCTCAAAAGTAGAGGCGACATAAGGTTAGAAGTGCAGGATTAAAAATATTCTTACAAAAACTGACGAATTTATAGATAGATACACCGTTAACATCACTAAAGAAATATAAATAAAAAAGCCCAGCATGGTGGCAACTGTAACCACCCCATCTCAAAGGGATGCTCCCACTTTCCATTCATTTATCCATCTTCCAAAGCGAATGGTCGAGTGCAGGCCTGGTTTTCTGCTCGTGTTAGCATCCCCAAGTAATTGCAGCCAGCTCTATGCTACACATGTCAACAGCCAACAACAGTTCAAACCGCATGAAGAAAATTCAAAATGCAAATCATGATAAAGTGTTGTCATGAACCAGCCTTGATGTATGGGCACCTCATGGCAGCATGCACAAAATGCATGTGTGTTCTTCTAGAGCACAAAACTGAAGTGTGAATGTGCATCATGCTGCATGCACATGTTTGCTTTTTAGAGTAACGCGCTTTCATCGACAAGTGGAATAACTTATGTCTTTTCACCTTTTATCACAACAGGCAAGCTGTCGTCTGGCTCCACAGCATCTGCAGCAGCACAATTTCAGCACCAACTACTGAAGAGGTGCACAGTTTTCCTGAACTAGACATGCACGACGTCTGCACTTTTATTCAATGAATGGTGTCGTGCAGAAGGTACCATGTTGCACCTGCTAAATGAATCGCGAGGTGCACCACCGCAAGAACCAGTTCATGTAGCGCAGACGAATCGAACAGACAAGCAGTGCCCCGATGGTGCCGATAGCCGAAATGCTGCGGCAAGCCTCATGCATATTTTATTATGTGTTCACAAAAACAAAAATAAAGTGGTTAATTTATATTAGCGCAGGAAAAACCCGCAATGCAAACGCGTCCACAGCAGCACTTTACTTTTTTTGCTGATGGGCACATTTACACATGTGTGCAGCGGTCCTGTGTACAATGTAATTAAGACAACGGACAACCTTTCAAATCATTAGCATAAGAAAGAACTCTGAACCTTTAAGCATTGCCGTTCTCACCAGTGTGAAAAGTACTCGGCACGATATTAGGTTTGAATGCTGTCGTGGTCTTGGGTCGTAAAAAAGAGTGAACGAATAGGTGCCTTGGATCAGCTTAATGCAGCGACAGTTACCTTGCACTCACAAAAGACTGGCAGTCCGAGAAAGTGGCTGTTGCACTGATATTGCCTATCTCAGAACTGTACTTTCGTTAGCTTTGTAGTTACAAAAGGGAAGGAGTCATTTGTTGTACTATTTAAAGGATGAAAATGCAGAAATTTGCCCATTGGTGCTCGTGAGTGGCTGCTAACGTAACCCATGAAAAATTCTGCGCTCCAAACAACAAAATCAGAAACTTCAAAGGTATCTGCTCAAATGTCGCGATGATAACGCACTTAATTAAGTTAGAAATCCAACTGTTAGATGTTTCTGGCATATACTTGTATATTATGCCTAAAAATCCTTTTTAACCTGCATAACGATCCGCCTTTTTCATGATGTGACTGCGCATGCGCCAAGCCTTGGTGGAGGAACTGCGAAAGATACTGAAAGAGTAAACAAACTGACAGCTTGCACTGCCACTACTGCAGCAGTCGTCATGCTGGACATCGTTGAGTAGGCCGTCATGCCCACGACTTGTATAGAGTAAGGTTTCACGCGAAGCATGGGTAAAAGATGTTCGGCAACAGAACGATCGCAGTGATCCTTGGGGTCGTCAAGCCATCAAAACTGTGTGGGAAACCCTTTGCAACAGCTAGTAAGATTAGACACGTGTGCACTGTACGATGAAACCGTAGCACAAGCTGGTCTGGCCAAGAGGTGGTATGAGACGTGTTTGCAGTGCAGAACTTCGAAGCAGACTGGTTTTATTAAAAGCGAGAGCTTTACCAGGCTATGTTGGCGCTTTCGTGTCATCAAAACGTGTCCACAGCCATGGTGGGCAACTAGAAAGAGAGAACGTCTAAAAAGTAGTTATAATCAAAGGAGGATAATGTGAGGATGTGGGGCAAAAAATTGGATGACAATTGAATGGAGAGTTAATTAATGAGAGCCAAAACTGTGCAAAAAGTGGCCGTGGTCATGGCAAAAGTGGCGGAAAATTTGAAACGCCGGAAGTGCAGCACCACGCCACTGGAAGTGTGGGCGGAGACAACGCGCGGCGCCAAATTTGAAAGTTTGGAACGAAGCGTGGTGGCAATTAGACGAATTGCACAAATTCTCAGGCAAATAGGGGCACTAGAGGCAAAGAGGAGTAAATAGAGGCGACAAGTGCCAAGGAGGCGTCAATGCTTTCACATTACTGCAATGCAGGTTACTGCAGTGATCTCGAATTTTTTTTACAAAAGAAACGCACATAAGAAAGAATGAGATGAAGAGACGGAAAAAGAAGCCTTCCCAGTAATCTGTAGTGCCACGAGTCAGAATGCAAGGCGTGTAGCTGTTCTTCCCGAGTAGTCTTAGAGTATAATACAAAGCTCTGGAATCCCCTATCCGATGCTGTGCGCAGAGAAGCACCCGCTACAAAAGCTTTTATATTGATGGGCAGGAACACCCTCAATGTCACCGTGGCACTCTGGCTTCATCCCCAGTTTCTCAAGCAACGAGGCCAAACGGGTGAGTGCCTTGCGTAGTTTCAAAGTGTGAGGGAGCGGCCTACGAAAAGGAACCCAGCCAAGCAAGGTCCATCACATGTGGGCTCGCATCACATATAACTTCGTGTTCGGCTATCTGGAAGAGAGCTCACTCTGGCTCAGTAACCTACCGTTCCTATTCCAGCACTACATGACAGGCAGCAGCACAAGTAAATGAAAAAGGCAATTACAGCCCATCATAAATCTTGTATTGTGGTTTCAGTAGAAACCACCATCATTGGCGATTGCTGCAGTGGGTATGGTGGCACGGTGGATGGATGGCGAAATAGTGGCAAGGTAGATAGCGTAGCGGACACTGAATTATCGGTCACTGTGTAAGCAATGATAAATATACCTTGTTAGCGAACAAGGTTGGGAGTGCCTGGCTTCGTTAACGGCTAAGCAGGCTGCTGTGAGCATGCTAGCAAGTAGCTTCCTTGTGTCCAGACGGCATCAGGAATGGCTCACCTGGCTTAACAATCTAGCCAAACTGAAACACACATTGAATGGCACCAGAAGCAATCAGCTTTATTGGCGCTGTTCAGCTGGCCGGGGCCTCTTACGCTTTCCCTGTCGGGCAGCCTCAGTGAAGAAGCTCCGCAGGTAATGGCGAGATGCAGCGACCCTGGATTCTCTTTGCACATCTGCGTTGGGGTGCGCATCAACATACTTTCGCAAACAGTCTGAAAGAAAAACACAGTACATGTACCTCCCCTACCTTGCTTTGTCACTTAATGCTATGCATGAATAGTTGTGTATCCACGCAGCAAAAAATTACCGTGAAAACATTACATAGCGAAAAGCAACACAGCACCTCCATTTCCGTACAGTACTCTGCAAGTTAAACTCTGTTGAACCCAATGGAAATGGCTACCATTTTGAGTTGCTTCAATTCCAATTGGGACAGTTGAGCATGCAAAGTAGTTTGTGCAATCCACATACAATGATAATGAGAAAAACAAAAAATTTTATTGTTCTAACTAAGTGCATTTATATCTGCACAGATAAAAAAGGCCTCCCGAAACCACCCGCATACATCCCGATTTGCATCATATATAAAATCAGTAAGCATAACAAAGAAAGGTTGTCCAAAAAAAAAAAGAAGGAAACATTTACTTGACTCTCTAATGAATTAACTCAGTGCGTCACCTGTTAGGTACATTAAAGGAATGTGATATCAGCACTTGCTTACGCTGCAGCTACAACTTAACAAACTGTGTCATGCATAGCATCCCGCTGCTGCATGTGCCCTGGTGGTAGTCATCCTGAGTGCACGAAGTCCATCAGCGTGTCAATCGACAATGATGCTTTCAGCTGACATTGAAAGCCGGCCGCTGCCAGCAGTTTCTTCGTCACTATCACTGCTGCTGTTGCTGTCCCCATTCTTTTGTGCAATACAACCTTGGCTACTGCCTCACTGGCACTCCCTTCACAGAAGGCAGCAGTACTGCTGGCACTCCAAATTGTTGCAAAGACCAACCAGAGCTATCTTCGTCAGCAGCCAGGTGCTCCAAGAGCTGGGTAAGGCCAGCTGCTCCTTCCCGTCTCTTGGAAGGGTTCACGTTCGGCCTCATGCACAAGCCCCACCTTTATGAACCAGTTCTGGATGGTAAGCAGTTCCACTTGATACCATGCACCATAAATAAAACGCGCAGCTTCCAAAGGGAAACCTTCAAGTCAGATGGCAGGCTCACTTGACCTCAAGTATCGGAAGTGAAGCCGTCGATTACTGTCCCCAGCCACTCCAGCACACACCTGTGATACAACGCCTTAAATCCGGCTATCATGCCAATATCAAATAGCTGCAGGCGTACTGCCATGTTGTGAGGCAGGAACATCACCTGAACCGACGATAGCTTTGAGCTAAGCTGTGCGTGCTGCAATTGTCTAGAAGCGGAGCCACCTTCCTGCCTTGCTTTTGAATGGTGGTGTTGAACTCAACCAGCTGTTCGGGGAACAGGTCAAGGGTCATCCAGACCTTTCTATTGTTCCAGAAATGAGCAGGGATTTGCTGGTTCTTGAAGCAGGCTGGGTTCTCGGATTTTCTGACACGGCTTGGGGCGATCGCTCTCAACCCTGTCTATGCACAAGAAAACCGTCACATTATACAGTGCTTGCTGCTGGGGCACAGATCGCCTTTCAAAACTTGCGTTTTAAGTATGAAATGCTTTAAGCTCCGATTGTCAGTGCACCAAGGCAATATCTCAACAAGACGGGCTCAAGAAATAATTTATTTGGCAAACATTCAAAAGAAAAATAGGTGCAGAGAGTGAACCCACCGCTTGCGTCTGATAATCAGTCACTTTCACTGCCACTTGAGTCTATCGTACCGTTCGAGCTGCTGCTCTCAGTATCCCACAGCAAGGCATCTCCCGTTGCGTCGAAGTAGTTTGTAATTGAACACTTCTTAAATGACTTGGCCATAACATCGACTTGGGCCCACTTTACGCGTCTACAATTCACCTTGCGATGGTTAACAAGGACACTTTTTGCGGCTTTCCCATTAGCGTTTTCTTCTGGCCAGGGTTCTGCACTCACGCTTCGTACTCCTGTCAAAGATTAGCTTTATAAGGTTTGTTGACTGATATGTCGAGGGGTTGCAGCACTGGTGTCATGCCAGCCACCTGGAATCACAACCAGGTTGCAATTGCTGTTCTGAAGCTTGGCCTTTAAATCTAGGGTAAGATGGCCACAAAACACGTCCAACAGAAGCATCGACCGCATGCCTGCAGGTCTGCCAAGCAATGCTCCCGGGCGCTGCTGCCATACAAGTTGAGCCCAGTCAGACATGAGCTCTGCTGTCATCCACCCTTTTTCTTGGACTCTTACAATGACATCTTTAGGATTCATTTCTTAGCATGTTTTTTCTTTTGAGGAAGTGTGGCAGAAGCTTTTGCACGTGCATAGCATCACTGCGACACGCTGCTTCTCGTACCCTGTCGTCTTCACCTTAACTTCTCAGGCTCCAATTTTATTAACTGTGTACACCCTCAGCATGTCAAATACACCAGCCTCTAATCAGTGTTGCTGATCTGGCTAAGCTCGTGGCTGTGCTCCCTGCAGACCTTCACCATATACTGCCGAAAGGCAATAAGTATTTCTTCAAAATCAGCTGGCAGCTGCTGGAATAGTGTAGTCCAGTGTCTTAAAGAAAATCCATTTCTTTTCATCATACATTCCATCCAGCCTCGGCTTGCACGAAACACCGTGCAGGGAATCTACATTCTTGTTGCGATCTCCATTGCTTTCATCTGGACTGCAACGGCTAGAACTGCGAAGCGCCGGCATGGTTCCCTGCAAACAGACTCACAGACTTCTTCAATTTGAGGATGTCGGCCCTTGTGTGGTTCCATGAACTTCTTATGTGTCGCAGTGCTTTTGATCATCTGGTCCCGCTGCTTGTTCCACCAGTGATGCAGGCTCGATCCATGCCGAATTTCGCGGCAGCACTGTGGTTGCCGTTATCTTCGGAAACGCAACTGCAGTTCACTTGAACTTCAAGCTGTAAGCAGCCCTCTTAGACTCATTCCGACTTCCATTAAGGCTGTCAAACAACTGCAACTGACACACGTTACAATGTGCGCCCACAATGCCCACAAAACCTGCCAAGTGCCGCAGCGCCGCCGATACCAGGTCGACGTGACAACACACTGATAGAGCTATCAGGGGCGCTTTCGGCCGTTTTTTGGCGCTCCGTGCCACCATCTGTCATGTAGTGTCGGAATGCAGCAACACAAAAAGCCAGAGATTGCACCACCTCAGGACTCGACAGCTCCGGCTTTATGACAGACTGACCAAGTGCACTTGGTGGCCTTGGCTACGCGCTCTTCCTTGCAAAGGGGGTACTTAAATTCACAAGCTAACTTTTTCAAATTTTTTTTTTAATATACGGAAAGGAGGGAGTGCTTAAATTCTCGTGCAAACTTTTTAAAAATTTTTTTCGAAAATAAGGGGAGTTTAAAATAGCGAAAATATGGAACGGGATTTCCGTCGTGAAAGTTGACTTACTTTTGAATATATCCACCTTTTCTGGTGTAGCAGGCAACTTGGCAGTGGAGCATGGCCTGCTGCGACAGGCTTCGCCAGTTAGGCTCCGGACAGAGGCCTCATCATGAGTCCAGAGAAACCTGGCTGCGTTCACGGCAAATTTCGCGTCTGTTGTCATCTTCATCAGAAACCGCCACTTTTCCTCAGGCATAGAGATCCCCGGCCCAATTTGCACCTGCAGTTATTAAAATAGCTCTCAGGCGTTTTTAAGGGATGATACGACAACCTTAAAAGCTTGAAAGTGTTGTGTAGTGATGTGTACTGACAAGGTAATGGAGCACCTCTGTCTATGAATGCTGCAGCCCATGACATGCAACTATGGCACAACAAAAAAACACTGAAAGAGGATTATTTTTGCATGATAGTATATCAACAACCGCTTAGCGAATGCTATCTGTCCAATGTGTAGTTGTGCTACAACAGGTTTTCATGACAAAGGGGGGTAGCCTCTTGACCGCTGACTGCCCCCATAACACGGGCAGTTTCAACTACCATTCAAGTGAATGGCAGTTGAGTTTTCCAGCCATCACTGAACCGAAAACAAGTCGTCTACAATTACATGACATTTTCTGCAAAACTCAGTTCAATTCCTGGATTACAATGTCATATCTTGTTTGGTCAATTTATGAATACAAATATGCTAGTAATAAGGCATACTTTATCCAATGCCTCTCATTTAGTGTTTTTTATTTCAAACATGCATTCCATAGTTTATTTGACTGAATTACAATTTCTATATTTTTCGTGTATGCCGTAGCTATACAGCCTGCACGCACAACCAAGACAATCCAACAGGCAATAATTTGCTTCACCACTTGGCTGTAGTTTTTCTTTTTACGATGCTTCAAATGTTTGCGACCTTAGGTGCATTCAAGTAGCGAAAGTTTTAAACTGAACCTATAATCTATAATTTGAAAGCATATGATAGCTAGAAATGTTGCCACATGAATCCATAAAAAATTCAGGGGGGAACTTTGTTGACCTAAAGTGCGGTGAGGCGAAAGCTTTTAGCGCAGTGTTGCTGCTTGGGTCACAGATGTGTGTTTAAGGTGTTAATAAAGTACACATTTGTTACTACATATGCGTTTGTACTAGGCGAGAGGTTGCACGGCACCCGACTCGGTCGACAGCTGCAAGGCGTCTGGCGCGCTGGTGGCGCAACCTAGCGCACGCGCAGTAAACTACCAATGGCGCAACATGGCCTCTGAGATTACATGCCCTGCAGGTTATCTCGGAGGCAATGGGCACAAGAGTAACAGATGGATGGACGGATGCGAGCATGAGCTATTAAAGGCTTTCACCTTAAAATTGGCCCACTGGCCACAGTCTTGTTATTTTACCTTTTCAACTGGAACCCACAATTTCAGCTGAGCTGCCGATGACAGTTGAACAATAGTTGGCAATACCATCTCATGCCGCTGAACTGATGGTCAACTATACTGCCACTGAAAATGCTTCGGTAACAGGGGTATGACTGAGCCCCCTAGTCTCCCGTAATTGCGTAATAAATTGTGGATTTCAGCATTTTTCGCGGAACTATGTGTTAGCAGCCACATTCTCTTTTCCGATGCTGTTGTTGTCACCAACATCAGTAGGAACAACAGTATGTAGGAAAAGTCACTATTCTACCTTACTTACACGAATATAACAAGAAGCAGGAGTTTTAAAACTTCGGAGAATTTTAAAAGAAACATTATTATGATTAATGCAATCTGCCAAGGCCAACCATTATCGAAGGCCCCCAAGAAAATGGAGAGGGCAGGCTGAAATAAGGTAGCGGCGAATACACTGCAGTCATCTAAGAGGCAGTGCTTGAGATGCACATGATGCACATGCACAATAGAACGAAGCTCTTTCAGCAGCAGCCACCATCACCACCCTGCCATCACTACTAGGTGCTTCTTGCTGTCTAGTCCTGCACCCGTTGACCCTTCTTCGCTTTCCATATTCCACTTGAATCTTTCAGTGCTTTCTCTTTCTCAACAACTTGGACTACCTTCTTTCAATAGCTACAGCCATCTTCTTTGCAGTTTGTGAGGTAATTAAAAAAAATGGCTTCTCCTACCGGCTCTCAAGCCTGGTGGCGAAGGTTGCTTAAACTACCTTGAAACACCTGGGGGAAACAAAGAAAGAAACCACACTAAATTCATACCTCGGTTCCAAATATGACACAAGGTGCATTCTGAAGTATTATTTTATGTCTCCCGCGGAATTTCCCAGATTCTTTGTTCACGCAATTTAAAATTTTGTGCTCCCCAAAGCTCCCCTTAGGTATAAAACTTCCAGTCAAACAGCAGACTATAATAAGCCTAAGGTGAATGACACTGCCAACACCCTTGGAGCAAACTTTTTCGCCAGACCTTTTCATTCTGCTTTTCATGACCTCAATGCTAAGCCGTCTTCTAAAAGATCGCTTTCCACTTGTCCTTGAATTGCCTCGAAGTTCGTAAGTGCTCGCATTTTTTTTTTTTTGCTATTCTGCACAGCACAGTGTAGAGCACAGATACAGAAATCTCATATGGTCACTTAAGCACAGTGCATATGAGAAAGGGCAGAATGAAAAAGGAGCTGCGGGGTTAGGCATATAATCAGGAGATCGTACAAAGATTCTGACATACATACAAAAAAACTAAAAATGGAGAGAAAAAAGCATCGTTTTCAGCAGCGTATAGCAGCACAAGGACAGACCACTGAAAGACATGAAGACAAACAAGCGCTGAAAAAAAAAACGCGCTTTAATGGAAGAACAGAATAAAAATAACACAGAGCAGGCAATGCCCATCATAGCCAGCTCAAGCATTCTGCAGTCAAAAGCCATCTCCTTCCAATGCATCTTTTCCAATCTAGCAGCACGTTACCAGTTCAACCAGAAGCATCAGCATCCCCAAATCCAATCATAAGAACTTTCATTTGCCAGCAACGGAAGATTATCGGCAACACAGGACGGATGCCAATGTGTGCTTTGCGCTTTGACTAGGTCAAAATGACTTCAAAGAAGAAATGCACAGTAAGATTTCGTGAGAACTGATCTGTGTTAACGCGCACAAGGTGATACTCACAGAGAGAGAGAGAGAGAGCTAAACTATCGATACATGTAAGACTCGATTAAGTTCAGTAATTTCGTAGGACTACACGTACAACTGCCTTAAACACAAATGTAAAATGTAGAGAAGTCATAAGCGCAAATAAGTAATTAATGCACTTTTAATATTGCACATGTGATTACAAAAAGAAATTAGATTTCCCGTTCAAACTAGAACATTAGTGCTTACCTGTCCATCGACAATATCAAAGTTGCTCCCTTCAGCAGCTGTCACTGACCTGCCATGCGCATGTGATGGCAGGACAGCAGCTCCACATTGACATGTCTGTGCTGCTAGTTCGTTGGATTCATCTGTAAACATTAAGTAAGAGACTGCAGCAAACAATAGCATACTGCAATGCTCCCGCATGAAAGCAGCTTGCAAAGTTACAGAGTAAACGAAATGAACAAACGATTTAAAGGGGTTGACACTCCCAATTTTGAGCTTATAAAAAGCCTTTTACTGGCTTCCTCTGTATGAAAGATTATCAACAGCCATGTATTGGATGCAACATACGTTCAAAAGAAATTTTTACTGAGCTCTAAAAACTCTTTAAATGCTCTGTCTCGCAATTGCGACCCATCACTAGCGCGATAATTAATGACGTACAAACTTTAGAACGACTTCAGTGACTACTTAGCGACGTCGCAGTGCAGTTATGTGACAAGCTACAAACGGTGATGTGCCACACTGGGCTAATCGGCACAGCCCATCATATGCACCAGCATCGACGGCTGAGCAAGAGCAAGACCTTCACGGCAATGAAGTAATGACCTGAATAGCTGCACCTGTCTTTACCCTTTCCATATTACAAATAAGTAAACATGTGAACCCGCCGTGATGGCTCAGTGGTTAGCGCACTCGGCTATTGAGCCTGACTTCGATCCCAGCCACGATGCCCCCCGTTTCGATAGAGGCAAAACCCAAAAGGAGCCCCTGTGCTGTGCGATGTCAGTGCACATTAAAGATCCACAGGTGGTTGAAATTACTTAGGGGCCCTCCACAACCACACCTCTTTCTTCTTTCACTCTCACCTTCTTCCTTTCCCTTACGGCACTGTTTGGGTGTCCACCGAGATGTGACCATTACTGCGTTTTTCCTGGCCTCAAAAATCAATTTTTAATTTTCAATTTACATGCGACTACATTTGCTATGTTGACACAGCATATGTTTTCAGCAGATTCTTTAATTTTAGTTAAAGTCGGCCCCCTGCTCCAATGAGTAAACATAGCGAGTTCGTGGGGTTGGAGTTTGTGATGTCAGCGAATGTCAAGAATAAATTCAGAAGTTTTAGTGAATGCTTATGATAGAGTTTAGTTCTGACAACCGTAGCCTGAAATTGACAATTGCTTTCATCTCAGGACAAACATATGATGAACGGGAAGTGCTAATGCTTAGCAGTGAGACCCGGCCTGCCAAGCAGTGCTGCACGCATCCGGCAGCAGTCATCAGCATTGCTTGCGGACAACAAATTACGCCATTTCATTTATTGGAAATGGGTACCAAACAAACTTCTGGATAAAGAAATTTAAACTAAACTACTGGTTCCATCAGAGAAAAAAGAGTCAGCGAAAAATTCCAGTTCAATGCGATGTCAACAACTTGAATATCAGGTGCATCCCAAGCTGCAATGCTCGCTTTCATTGGCGGTTCTTGCAGGGTTATCACACTGAACATTATTTAACATCAGCGGGACGCAGCTTATGTTTCATGCTGAATAAAGGTGCATTTGCTGCCCTTAAATGCAGATGTCTAAACAAAAGTAATGCTGAGGTGCAGTCGTCATCATCTGTACATTCTTGGGGGAATTTCACATTTCTGCAGAACACGCTGAATTGTATAATATTAACATGAAACATTCATTCAGCGAATACATCCACTGTTAGCTAAACAAGCAGCAGAAAAAAAGTGAGCCGCAGATATCAAAATCAACAGTCACAAGACTCGAAGCTCTCTCACGACGTGGCTGTGGGCAGGACAAACTGAACACTGCAACAGAGATTGCTATCATGTCATTGTAACGCTACAAGGGGATCAGCTGCCTGCCACCCGACAACTCCACTCTTGGCTTCGGGCATTCAACACAACTGCCTGCTGAGAAAATGTCAACGTAGTGTAAAAGAGCCAAAGACAACGCAGAAACCACGTTGGGAGATGTGGTCAGCTGAGATCAGCCAAAGTGAGCCGCTAATGTTTGGGAACTCTGTGCCACGCTCTGCTTGTTTCGCTTTTTCAGCACATGACCATAGCAGTCAAGTTTTCCGCCATTTTGAAAGTGCACACGACACAAGAGCCTACCCACCTTGTTCATAAGTGTGCCTTTTGTTTGTCCTTGTTTTTCCACGCCTAGCATGAACCAACTAGCCAAAAAAAACAAACTTTCAATGTCAACCTGCATTCTAAGTGCATAATTGGCAACACTGTTGATGGACAAGTGCTTTCAGCATAGCTTAATTTGCAACTCAGCACTATGCTGTGATTAACTGATCTCTAACCCTATTTGCCTGCACTGGTAAAACTAAGAGGCAATGGTAGTAACTGCCATTCACCCACATACCTGGCACACTTGCAGTGTCCAATACAGTGTCAAAGGTGATGCTTTCAGAAGGAAGACTTGTGCCTGCAAACAAGCAACAAGATTAGATTACAGTTTGAAGTAATGTGGGATGATAGGAGGGCAGTACCATACTGATTTGCACTTCACTTTTTTTTTCAACATACAGGAAAGTATTACACATCTGTTGGAAGGTATGCTTTTTGAGCATAATCACCCAGAAGAGCAATACTTTGCTCCAGGTGCAGGAGCCTGTCAAGGCCTTCCTGGAAGCATATCTTTGGAGTGCTGCACACCCAATGCCTGGAAAGTGGTTTCAGGGATGGGATGGCCAAGAGTGGTTTTGGAGCAGAAAATTAAGTATTTAGGAGTAGCTGCGGAGCAGAAATCGTGCATTCTGGAGCAGCTATGATGCAGAAATTTTTTAGCATTTTGGAGCAGCATTATCGTCATTCTGGAGCGACTCAGGAGCAAGGATGCAGTATATCTTGTGCCTTCAGCTAATGGCACTCGTGGAGTTTTCTGTGCACTCGTGCAGTGCCACAAGTTTGGCTGGAACAAGCACAACATAAGTGCGTGGCATCACGCCATCACGGAGACCGATGGTGGAGCATGGTGCAATCCTGTCATGCAGCACACGTAAGCACACAATGCTCTCGACGCAGGGTACTTCACTCTACGGTGACCAATAGGAAGCTTCGACGAAGAGGAAAGACGTGAGAGTTTGTTTAGACTCTAGAGACATACTGCCTTCACGCCACTGCGCAGGAAGTGAATTCAAATGTGACATGAATTGCACATACGTTCTGTACCTCAACCGAAAAGAGAAAGTGGGAATATTTTTAAAAAATGTTGAATATGATAGGAGTTGTAATGCGTTTATTTGAGCTGCAATCACGTAGCCGCTGACAAACAAGCCATGTGCCTTGCCCTTGAAAGAAAATTGAAGGTTTGTATCAATATTTTTCATCCTGCTACTCCTATCTTAGCTCATGCACTGGATGGCATGCTGCGGCATGCGTGCGTTTTCGAACATCATACTTTTTGCAATGGCTTATAGTTTACGGGGGTTTAAAGTCCCGAAGCGACTCAGGCTATGAAGGATGCCATAGTGAAGGGCTCCGGAAATTTCGACCACCTGGGGTTCTTTCACGTGCACTGACATCGCACAGTACATGGCCCTCTAGAATTTCGGCTCCACCAAAATGCAACCACCGCGGCCAGGATCGAACCCTCCTCTTTCATGTCAGCAGCCAAGCGCCATAGTCACTTAGCCACCGTGGCGGCCCTTTTCGCAATGTAAACGTGCATTAAAAGATATCAATAAAGTGACAACATGGTGAGCTGAGATCAGATTAATAATCATCTACAGATATTTTCGTCAGTCACTCTAGCTGAAACACTGCTATTTATGCATCAATATTGGTAACACCATGTAGTGGTGTCATGTCTGACAAGCCTGCACCACCATAATAGCAGCATTTCGCGATCATGCACGTTGGGTCCTGCAGTGCCCAGAATGTCAATGAACGTGTGGTTTAAGCATGGCCCCACACGTTGTTACTGAGCTTGCTATTTGTACAAATTGTGAACTGCGGTTGTCGGCATCGGCCGCTCATAAGGATGGCCTCCAAGATTTGAGAGAGTCTTAAAGACCATGGTCAACAGGAGGCAGAAGGAACAACAGCTTTCTGCGAGTGTTTTGGACATTTGGCTGAGGTACAAAACGGACATGCAATTCATGACATATTTGACTTCACTTCCTGCGCAGTGGCGTGAAGGCAGTATGCCTCTAGAGTCTAAACAAACTCGCACGTCTTTAAATAGCGGTCTGGTTGAAAATTTTTCATGCTTGCCAATAAAATGAAATCCAGGGTTCGACGGAAACCCGTCTGGTCGGATATGTTCATGGCGGAAAATCTTCAAGCGCCGACCAATCGTTAAAAAAGATGACGTTTCGGCCCCGGCTTACGGGGGCCTTGTTCACAATGAAAGAAAGACAGGAGTGAAGGTAGGTTATATAGGTTTCATGGTATGCCGCAAGCAGCGGGAGTATATCGGGGGTAGATTGCCTTCGTTGCGATTAAGCGTGTTTGCCGTCGTCTGAATATAAAAAGATTCTATGTAAAGCCTTGTCGTCTTGCTCTTTTCCAATTATCTTCGTGCCATCCCAGTCGAAGTCATGGCCATCGGAGATAGCATGATCAGCCAGTGCGTTTGTTGCCACGCGCTTGTTCTTGACATCATTGTGGTGCTGCTGCAATCTTTTCCGAAAATCACCTGTTTCACCGATATAGACATGCTCACAATCAGCGCAGGGAACCCTATACACGATGCCCGGGAACTTCTCCTTTATCTTGTCTTTCACTGTAACCAACGCGTGTCGCAGCTTCCGCGTGGGTACATGTGCGACGTCGACTTCGTACGACTGGAATATGTGGGATAAACTTTCACTTACTCCGAGGACGTAGGGTATTGGAATCCTTTTCTTCTCTCGCTGGGGTTGATGTGGCGGCGGGTGAGCTAGGCGATTCTCGGATTTTCGTATAAAAGAACTGGGATAGCCCGAAGCCATCAGGTCGCGGCGAACGGTGTCCAGATCTGTCTTTCTCTTCCAGCGTAGAGCAGAGGTTCTCCGATCGGCGGACAAGCGAGGCAACAACGGACTTCTTGTGACAGGTCGGGTGTACGGAACTGAAGTTGAGGTACATGCCAGTGTGCGTGTCCTTCCGGAATACACTGAATGATATTCCAGGGCCGTCGCGTTTCACCAGAACGTCCAAAAAAGGCAGACGGCCATCTACTTCCTCTTCCGTGGTAAACTGTAAGGCCGGTTCCATGCTGTTCAGGTGCAAAAGGAATGTACTCACAGCCGATTTTTTGATTATGCAGAAACAGTCGTCCACATAACGAAGAATGACTTTCGGTCGCGGCGTGAAGCATGAAAGGGCGCGGGACTCCAGTGACTCCATTGTCAAGTTCGCAGTGGTGACAGAAATTGATGCTCCCATAGCCGTACCATGAACCTGTTTATATATGCTCTCCTGGAACGTGAAATAGGTGTTTGACAAACAGAACTGAAGAAGTCTGCTGACGTCTGGAACTTCAAAGTGTTCTTTCCGGTAGGGTTGCATCCGCCTGGAGCGCATCTGTGCAAACCTTCACGGCCAGGTCAGTGAGCACGCTCGTAAACAGTGACTTCACGTCAAATGACACCAAAATTTCGTCGTCCTCTATAACCATGTTGCGAACCTTTTCAATGAAGTCGTGTGAGTTGTGCACGTGCGTTTCGCTTTTACCAACCAAAGGGGAGATAACACGATGCAAATAGTTCGACAGCTTGTGAGGCGGGGAGCGGGTGAAATCGACGATTGGGCGCATTGGGTTGCCTTCTTTGTGGATCCTTGGCAGTCCATACAGAGCGGGAGCAGAACCATTGTGGCAGAGGAGGAAGTAGTAGTGGGACTTGTGTTGTGGCGGGACAAAGGAGAAGACGTCAGCCAAAAGTTTCTGCAAGTCCCTTTGCTCCTTTGAAATGGGGTCCCGATTTAGTGGTAAGTAGGTTCTCTCATCTTCCAGCATGCTCGTCATCTTGTTCACGCACTCTCATTTGTCCAAGACGACCGTTGCGTTTCCCTTGTCCGCGGGCAGGATCACGATGCTCTCTTTGCCGCGCAATCTTTTTAGTGCCTTTCTTTCTTCGGGCAAAAGAGGATTAAGTCCTTGATGCCGGTGCAGCTTGTACAGCACGCCGACGACACTGGTGCGTGCCTCATCGCGACAGGACAGCTCCACATTCTTGACCGCAGTTTCCACGGTGCATACCAACTTTTTTATGTCCGGCTCTGGTCCCAAATTGATATTGAGACCGAGGCTCAACACTGAGAGCTCAGCGTCGTCCAGTTTCTGTGACGAAAGGTTGTGCACAGTGGTGCGGTTAGCAGTTCTGGAAACGTCCATAACGTAAGCAAGGGGAATGCACCGTCCCCCTGGATGAGTGGCGATACTCAGAAACCGAAACTACTCGGCCAGACTACTTTTAGACTAGCAACAGGGACCCTGCAAACGTTGTCACACCTCCCATTATGCCATCATGCAATAGAGGAAATTTTTGCACAATCGCTTGCCTTGTTGCGACACCTCAACTCACAGCAGCCTCGTGGAATATTCTGCAGGTGGGCTTTCCCGCATACAAACATCACCGGCATCCTGTTTACTCCCACTGCAGGGCAAATTTGGACCTCTCCCATATCTGCACAATTAATTCTATCCTGTGTCAGCTATGGCTTCCCGCATCACAGCAGATCAAAATGATCACAGCTGATCAAAACGAGATGACAGCGCTCAGGCTAGACAAATTGTGAAGGCGACAGAATGAGTGCCATGAGTGCAGGCATGAAGTATGTAACACATAAACGTAAAAAACGCAAGCTTTCACACTGCAATTGTTCGAAGCAAGTGGTCCGCCATCTTGTTCTGATCAGGTGTCATGTGGGAAAGCCCACTTGCAGAATTCCACACAAGGTCAAGCCTTCTTGTGTGCAAATGTGATCGGACCACGCGATAAACAATAAATAAACAAGGTAACAGGGCCTTTGTATTGTCCATGGCACTTTAAACTTGGTCACTGAATAATTTTCCCAGATACTGTGGTTTTGCCAAGGCTGAATTTATGAAAGTCGGTGCGGTATACGATCACTGGCGAGTATTGTAGAATTTTCGAAAATTCTAGCATAACAATTTCTTGAATACGAATATAATAACAAACATATTCGATTAGTATTTGAAATTTCTAATATTTGCACACCCCAACATGACAAAGCTCACAGAATGACGTGCTGTTGTTAGGTATTGAATCATGCAGCATTATAAGGTGGTAAGATATTTCCTCGCTAGCAGAACGACGCCAAAGCAGCCGAAAGCAGCTGTCAGGAAGGCATGGCAAAACACAAGACACCTCGGTTAACGAAGAGCAGAAACTCAAGGTCATAATGCGGGCGCGGGACCATTCCTTCCACGTTCTCTCGCGATGCCTGAAGGTGGAACACTGGCTGTGGAATGTTGCCTGAAAAGTGCACCATTATCAACTGCACGTAAACCACCTAGCCCTCACGTATCGGCCTCCCCGCACTAACAGCCGCGCTATGGGCCTAAATGCTGCTGAAACCAAAGGCGCAAAAGTTAAACCCCGCCGTGAGATGTAACACTGTTTTAGAGTTCAGCGCCTGGTCCCGGGTTCAGCGGCATGCATCGCTGTTGGCATAACCGAGCGCGAGGGGGAAAGTGGAGGAGGCGGGTACGATGGTGGCATGAAGCAACGCATGACGGCAGGTTGAGCGATGGTGACCCACACCACCAGAGAAGCGCGCACCGTCATTTGCTCGCCGATGACATCATCGGTAAGGTATGCAGCCAGCAAGTATTCTAGGCACTGTAGCGAGGAGTGCCAGTTGTGGCCACTGCCCGCTCAGAGATGATGCCAGAGTAGAGTGCCCCACCATCTGTTCGCGCGAGGCAAGACTCAACGGCGACGAATCACTGTGCGCTTCCAAAGCCGAAACCCAGAGCTGCTTCCATTCGGCACTGCGTTCTATACAAGATCGCCTACTGTTCAAATACCGCAGCATCTGCGCTCAAAAGTGGCTTTCCCAAGAAGCATAATTGTCGGCCAGTTTTATTATGTTTGTCACTACATTTTTTATTGTCCCCAGATGTTTAAAAACACATTTCCTGGAATCTGATATACGAAATTTGTGTAGGGTGAAAGCAGTCGCCGGGAACACACACGTGTGCTGCAGCTTTGCCTGTTCCACTGTCTTTGCAACACGTGTTACTGTGCGCGCCCCGTCTATCATGGTAGGGTGATCAAAATTACTGCAGCAATGCCACTCGCTCCCATTCTTTTGCCGACGCGTTCATCGGCACTCAGCGACGGCGTCTTGGCCCAAAGTCATGACGTGCCTTATGGCGCTACACCTCGTTTCCTGACCCACTAGGACGCAGCTGCTGCACTGTGGCTTCCAACTCAATCAACGCACAACTTTCAAGCAAGGCATAGATAGCCTTGCCGTGTATGCTGGCTGTCGATTGCAGGAGTGAAGGCAAGTTAGCTGATGCAAAAAGTCTAAGATGCTGCAACTAGTGAATGCCATCTGGAATCCACGATGACTGGCCTCAAGGATCAGATAGACAAAAAAGTGTAATTGTCGAATGTTCGGAGGGGTCGAATACTTTGAATAATTGAAGTACGATGCAAATCGAAACGAATAGCAAGCATTCACAAACTATTCAAATATTGAATTTCTCCATGCTTCTACAAAAAATAGAAAGGTGTAACATGCTAAGCAAAAAATTGTCGGGCCTGCCCAAATCCTTGGCAGAGCTTGGAGCAATTTCGACGAACATAATGCTTTGGCACAGCATAGGGCAGGAAATCATTATTCGCGGTGGCTCAGTGGTTAGGGCGCTCGGCTACTGGTCCGGAGTTCCCGGGTTCGAACCCAACAGCGGTGGCTGCACTTAGATGGAGGCGAAACGCTAAGGCGCCCGTGTGCTGTGTGATGTCAGTGCAAGATCCCCAGGTGGTTTAAATTCCTGAGCCTTCTACTAAGGCACCTCTTTCTTCTTTCACTCCCTCCTTTAACCCTTCCCTTAGGGCACGGTGTCCAATGATATCTGAGACAGATACTGAGCCATTTCCTTTCCACAAAAACCAATTTTCATTTTCATCAAAATGGCACAGCTGGCGCAACTGTCCCACCTGTGGTTTGCAGTTCATGAATGTTTGCAAAACGCTGACCATGCCGGAGTTTCATTAAGGTTCCAAAAAGATGGGCTTAGTTGGGATAGTATCTTGGATGCGGTAGCACATGAAGCCCATCTTGCAAGTAACTCTGCTGTTTTGCGACTGATATGCAGTAGGGGGGGAGGGGGCATTGTGCTCCAAAAGCCCACCTTTTGCCCACTTCCTTGGACAATTTCATTGAATTGCATGACGGAGCCTGTGTACAGTCACCTCGTAAGTCATGATGTTGATGCACATCACTGGTTCAAGCCCCTCAATTTGGTCATAATCCCAAAACATTGTGGCGATATGCTTGCCGGCTTATGGCACTGCCCGGAATTTCTTTGACGGTGGACTCCCCACATGTTGCAACTGCTGGGTCATCTCGGATTTAGGGGCACAGTGGTGGCTCAGTGGATATGGCACTCGGCTGCTGACCCGAAAGACGCAGGTACGATCTCGGCCGCAGCGGTCGAATTTCGATGGAGGTGAAATTCTTGAGGGCCATTACTGTGTGATGTCAGTGCACGTTATAGAATCCCAGGTTGTCGAAATTTCCGGAGCCCTTCACTACGGCGTCCCTCATAGCCTCAGTCGCTTTGGGACGTTAAACCCCCATAAACCATGAACCATCATCTCGGATTCATGGTAATGAAGCCATGACTTGTTGCCACTAACAATTTAGAATACGAAACCTTCTGGACCTTGGTTATGCCATCACTGGAAATCACTGCTAATGTCCACATGCACTTGCCTTTGCACCACAGTCAGCATTTTGGGGACCCACCTGGGGGACACCTGTGGCATTTTTAGATGCTCATGCACGATGCATTGCAGTGTCCCATGAGCAAGTCACGTGGAAGTCTCCAATTCCAAGAATGTGATGTGCCTGTTTTCATTGACGATGGCTTTCACTCGCGCGATGTTGGTGAGCATCCACGGCTGGTCTCCTTCGTTGTTGACATGCGGCCTGCTTTCAAGCCATTCACCCAGTAGAAGAAAGCTCTTGACTGAGGATGCTGCCTGCTTGCCACATACACTGTCACAAGTCGCTAGTGAATCTCCACAGAGCTTACACCTGCCTTTCATAAGAACCGTGTCGTCCAGCACTCCCCTTGGCCGTCACTATCCCTGCCGTTCGCTCAGTCACCTACTCGCACAAGAAGCAATTGCACTGCAACCACAAAATGGATGCCTCAGGCTTGTGCTGCCATCTGCTGGTGGGACACTGTCCCCTTTACCAATGAGAGGCACAATGAACGATAGGGTGACCCATGCAGTAAGGGAGATAGAGAAGTGCAAATCAATATGGTGAAACCCTCGTACAATGGCACACAAGTAGTACTAGCTACATCCAAAGAGGCTGGAATGACATACTCAGTACTAATGGTGCCAGCCTACTGCGAGTTCCCCTTGACAGTGACAGCTACTACATCTTCTGGTGAAAGCAAACAGAAAAATTTATGTATACATTTACAATAAACAAAGGACTGCAGTGTATCAGAGAGAGGGATAACATTATTTTGCAAAAGAACGGGATAGATACAAACTGCATATATGTATAAAATAGCCATAAACAAAGGAATGCAGTGTATGTATGAGAAAGAGGGATGACATTATTTTGCGAAAGAACAGGACAGATAGAAACTGCATTATATGTATTTATATAACGAAGGACTGCAGTGCATGAGAGAGAGGGATGACATTATTTTGTGATAGAATGGGACAGACACAAACTGCACACTGCAATCATGCTATACCAACTACCTGCTAACAATCCTTGCTAAAAGCTAGTGCTCTTCTCCCCATAAAGGACAATAAAAACAATCTGGGGAAAGAATTGCACTTTCAAAGCAGCAACTGTCCTTCCAACATGAACGCATTTCAAAGGAAGTCGCTGCAAACCTTTAGCTGAAGCAGCTTCAAACGAAATTTTTGTACATCGCTTGTCTGTAGGGGATACACAAGGACACATGCACCATGCCACAATACTAAACTATTACCCCTGCTGCATGGGCAATCTCAATGCCGAGTGAGTCAATGGCCATTGGAATTTTCAGGTCCATGCAGATGTGCCGCTGCCATACAGTGAATTTAATGATCAATGATCGAGCAGTGAGCATGCAATCCGACAAATGTAGCTAGGTGCAGCAACATGAGTAATGACACAAAGGGAAGCAGTAAATATGAAGTCACATATTGAAATAAGCCCCATTTTTAATTGGGTGGCTAGGTAACCCAGGAAAAGCTATTCAAGTATCTCGCAGAACGACAATTCACAGGCAGCGATAGTGGAGAGACGATGGGTGACAGTGCACATGTTTGTTTCAGAAGCATTCATTTTCCAATAGTGAAGCTGACACAGACTAGTGGCGAAGCCATCTTTAGCATGTTCACAGCTACTATTGTCCCGCCAGTTGTAATGCACTTCTCATTCTATGTCAGTGCAAAATGACTAAGAGGCAACAAGTAGAACGCAGGGACATGGTGCTCAATACAAATGGTACTGGCTTGTTTACGTCTTACAGCCTGTGGAGCAGTCAGTTTGGCTAGTGAATAAAAGTTAGTGAACAGGATAGGTAACTAGTTTCAACTTTTGTAATTAAAACAAGATGATTTCCATTGTTTATTTAGAGATTTTTTCATCTTGTTTTTTCTAGGCACGGTGAGTTTGAGGCTGCTCTCGAGGGCCCTTGAAATTCCAATGGCCATTTGTGAACCACCATTGAGTAGATCTCCAAAGAGTTCAATAGTCTTTGAAAATAACTGCCTGGTACTGGCCGATCCCTATCAACTTCACTGGCAATTGATTCAATGGGCATTAAAACTGCCCCTGTGATAGTGGTACAAAAGCGAAGAGGCGAAGACCATACTACGGTCGCACAAGGCAGGCAAATGAATACAGCGGCACTTCATGCAGCCCTACCATGTGATCACGCAGCTTGAAAAGTGCCGTGCCATTCTCGTTTCACCTTGTGATGACAGGTGCTACAGTTCTACTAGTGACCAGAGTAATTGCTGGCAAGGCACAAACATGGCCACCTGCCAGCACTCAAGCTGGCTGACATGTGCTCATATGGCTATACTGGCCAGAAGGCACTTCTTTGGAGCTCAGCAGCCCAGCTTACAAGTTCCCAATAAGCCCCGTGTAACCACTACTGCAATAATTTAGTTTGTATGAAAGAAGACCTACCTGTGATTGCAATAACAAAGGTAGGATAGAAGCCTTCAACGCGGCCGTCTTCGTTGCACCAAAATGCCTGGAGCTTCTTTGTGGGATTGTAGCCCTCCTTGCTGGTTGGTGAAAAACTCTTGATCATTCACTCGGGCAATATCGCTCTGAACTTATCAAGGTGGTTATTGTTTATGGAGTTTAACGTCCCAAAAATGACTCAGGCTGCGAAGCACGCTGTAGTGGAGGGCCCCGGATAATTTCGACTGCGTAGGGTTTTTTAATGTGCACAGACATTGCACAGTACACGGGCCTCTAGCATTTCGCCTCTGTCGAAAACGCAACCGCCGCAGCCAGAATAGAACCCGCGTCTTTCGGGTCAGTGGCCGAGCCCAATTCATAAACATTCAGCCAGGGCGGCAGATTAACTTATCAAGGTAGTACTTAACAAACACAAACATCCTAATACCAGTGCCTGTAATACTGACAATGTTGGGGCAACAGGTCATCCTATGGTTACACACACTTCGTTCTTCGGCTACAGCTCTGCCTGCAAACGGCCTTGGAAGTCCTATGTTCCTCTCCTTCGTTCTGCGCCCAAGCACTGGGGAGAGGTGGAAACGTTCACATTATAATATTGCACCATTAATACTAAATTAACAGTTGCACTTTTTGGTTTTCATTTTTCGAAAATTCGGCAGACTTTTTTTGGTGCTTATCCCAGAAGGCCACTTTCGTTATTTTTTCGGTGAATATTACTTTCTACATATGTTTCTACAATGATTCGGTGAAATATACGACGCCCCTGTATGGTAAAAAGTGATGTGCAGTTTACATTACATTTTTTAATAGCCACTAGCGTAGCAGTATGTACAACATAAATGATCATCTTAAGAGCCGCCTTTGCAGAAGAAAATCGTACACTGGTAACAAAAAGCGAAAATGCCGAAGTTAAATGATTGGCTCATGAGGCAAAACGTAAGTTAAAGTTTAGTTCCTAGTTTTTGCACGCTGTGCTAACGAGGGCACCGCGCACCCTATGATCCGTATGCTGAAGCGGTGATGGAACTGCTGCTTAACCATCGCGGAAGCCAGAACATGACACCTTCATGCCGTTTATGCATGGTTTCGCAGTATAACGGTTGCCTGTTACAATTCCAGAAATTTGCAGTGTCCTTACATGCACTGCAAATACCTACTTAACAAAGCGACGGCTCCAATTCAGTGATCAGACTAAACAGACAGCACTAGGATAGCCAGTAGCACTTAGCTAAGTGGCCAAACTTTCCAAATTGCAGTGGCGTATCCTAGTATGCGGATGAATGCCTCACAGTTACAGTCACTGTACTAAATTCCCAAGACACCTTTGTCTCACCGCATTCCTGATTCCATCACTTTTGTAGTTATATGCCGTGACCTACTGAAGCTGGCACTGAACAGCCAGTTAGATATCACATGCTTGCCAGAAACACCGATGTTTTTTGTTAAAACCGAATTTCAAAAAATGAATTCAGCACACTTTTCTTGCCGTTTTCTGGTTTAAAGTGAAAAGTCTAACTCCTTATTATACTCCATCGTTAAGGTATAAAGAAATTGCAGTATGTACAAATAGAAATGGCATTGCATGGCTCAGTTCAAGATCAGACAAATTGTTGTGGGCAGCGATACTTTGAAGTCACGAAACAGACATTATGTATTCATAGCCTGTCATCATATTAAACTGCTTTCTTAGGAATGGGAGGCAAATGTTGCAAGAGTCATAAGGATGGCCTGGCATGGTCCAGAGTAGTCACTTAATTCTTAAACAAGCAACTAACTGCCATTGGAAAACTGCCCGGTGTAGATATAAAAAAATTAATAATAATAAAGAGGTCAAGAAAGAAAAAGATGCAGAGCAATGCATTGCTAGATCTGCTATTACGTTTGGTCTCCATGGATAAGCTGCCGTTTTCGCCTATCGCATATATTTGGAATCATCCCGGGGGCATCAGATGCTAATGTGCAATGAAAGGCTCGAGCCGTTCAACAGGATGCGATGTGCTAATCACCAAATTAAATAGGATATGTGCGTAGAGTTCCGTAGTGCGTTTACCCTTTCTTCATGCTGTCTGCGCTGCCACCATTAGCCTGAATAGTTTTAATCAGTGTGTGCTGCGACAAGAAAGAAAGCTGCTTGTCTCAAATAACCTCACAACAAAAAAGGCACGTGGAGGCAATGTTGTTAAGGTCACCATCTCGAAGAAAAACTAGACGACCAATCTTCACACAACCAAATCGAAAAGCCTCATACAGTAGACTGCATTCATTAGGTTAAGTTTGCAGACTTGTGAGAAACACATTAATGATCAATTTTTATTCCGTACCATCAGCGTTGTGTTATATGTAGACCCCAGAGGCACTTCGATGTCAGAGAGCTCAGCAGTATATCCACGATTATTAGCACGTTCGCTTCTACTGTTTCATCTACGCTCCCGGGGCGCATTCCACGCTGCTTGTTTTGGACTGCAGTGAGACCCAAGTCGCTTGAAACAATCAACAATATCTCGCCATCGCAGCGGAACAAATTATGCTTCATTTGGCCATCAGAACATGCACACACTAACGAAACAGATTTTTTTGCGTGTGGAAAATCTTAGAGCATTCAGGCCTGTAAAGTGCAATTCTGCATTTTTTTGACTCGCAACAGATCCTACTCCTTTTGCCCTGGCCTTTGCAGATGACAAACCTGTATGATGGGTTCTGCTTCATGGCATTAAGAGGTACGTGCGGAGCAAAATAGGCCCATTCAGAAGCCACTAAACATATTGGAGATGAAGTTGCAGCTGGCTGACCACTGCATTTGTATCTAGGCAATACTGTCTCTTCAACGATCTGTTCAACTTGATTTCTTTTTTTTTTCCCTGTAAATATTTTCGAACCTTGTAGACAACTATAGTAATCTGGTGTAGAAACTACTAAGCAAAGCTAAGGAGCTTATCATGTGGTGCTGTCTGTTATTTCCTGATAGGAAACATTTTTTCAGCAGATGGCATTTCCCATGCCGAGCAGCTGCCATGGCACGAGACCTGGAAACAGTTGTTTTTTTTTTGTGTTTATTTCTGCATGTGGAATTGAGATGAGGCACAAGATTTGAAGAAGAACCAAGCTTTTTGTCAAGGCCAAAGACAGTGCTTTTTGATCTTAATGCCACAAAGATACCCGGGGTTCGAGAAGTGCCGATTTTATCACTGTGGTTGTTAAAACAATTAGAGCACATCCCAGTACATTTCAGCAAAAAATTTGGGAGAGCATAGGAAATGAGTCACTTGACTCTGACTTGAAAAATTGTAATGACAACTACAATACTCCCTAATGCGAAATTTGAGAGAAGTTCTGTCTGCTTTGGCGCTGTGTACGGCAGGGTCCTCTCGGCGACAATGACGAGCTTTGGCTTTGGCAGTGCGAATGGCATGGCCCTCTTGAAGGTGGCATGCCTAGCCTCTACTTCGGCGCCACAAACTCCTTGGCCTTCTTTGCGGCAGCAATAAGCTTGTGCTTCAGCAGCGTGAACAGCAGGGTCCTCTCAGCACACTTGTTATGCAGCAGCGACAGACGAAGCAATTCTACCTGTTGTGTCGCTCATTCTTCAGAAAGAACTGGCTGAGACTATTTTGTATTGTATAATATAAAGGAACAGTTTACATTGGGAAGACACAGGTGTAAGTGGCGTGGCCGACGTGGACAATCTATCGCATGCAGCGTATTTCACAGCACCATCCGCCAACGGAGCAGACCATAGCGCAACTGCAAAGAGGCAGCGCATGCCGCCTCAGACAGACTTCTCCTCCCTTCCGCCAGCCACCCTACCTCCACCCATGCAGTAGTGATGTACGATGGCACGCACCACTCTGGCGCCATCTATGAGGAAGCGGTGGTACTGTCGTTCGCTCGGTTATACTCGCGATGATGATGCGGCTCAACCCACGAACAGGCACTTAAGAGATGCGCTCTAAAACCGAGGCGAAGCGATCTTAACGCCCCGCTTCCCTTCTCACTAAAAAATAATTATTAATTTCCCATTGTCACATTTTATATCCCTCCGAACTCTGCTGATTTTATTAATTATTAATTGTATCATTAAAGCAGCAATAATATTAGCATAATATTAGCATATCAGTCAAGCAGGAGTGTAGGCTCAGCAATCTAGGTGATCGTTTCAGGACACCTCGCAGCCAAAGCAAATGGCTGCAGTGAGGTTTTTCCGTTTTGAAAATCCAAAGCAATTGCACAAGTTGCATATGTTTCTGAAGTGCAATGTCTTTGACAGTGCCTGGATCCGCTCCAAGAAAACAGCAAAAGCAGTACTTTGAGTGCCTTCAACATGCCTTCAACGTCCTTCAACATGCCGGCCTCAACTTTGTATAAGAGACAAAAGGACCAAGATACCACCATTGCCCAACATCCTTCGAGAGCCAACATTCTTTCTGTTCAGTCAACAAGTGCTCAGAAAAGTGTTTGCAATGTTCATGCAGGCATTTCGTCCGTCAAAGACAGCACCAGAGACAACGTCAGCAATGCTGAGGTTGAGCCTTCAGGTTTAGGACTTCGAGTTTCAGTCCTCCAGTCTGCTGGGCGTTTCATCTGTTGGAGGCATGGCACACTACTGATCCAACAACGCAATGACCAACGGGGATCCTTCAAGAAGCCAGATTCACACTGACCGAGTGGGATCCGAGAATGACATTTTAGGCGATTCCAGCACAGAAATCAGTAATGGCAGTAGTCTGGATGATGGCATTCGAAGTGACGAACCTGACACACCTGGGAATGAAAATGACCTGCCCCGTCTTTCATTGCCCAGTTCAGCGAGAGAACGTTATCACACTCACAGGTTACCAAGGCTGCTATTATAGCAGCTGTCGTGGCATAAGATATTTTTCATGGCTCACATGGTCTGCATAGGGAGGCCTCCCAAAGCCGACATATATTCTTTTTAGAGAGGACATTCTCGCCACGGCGCATACAGTGTCCGCAAACTGTGGTTAAAGGAGGCACAAGTACCAAAATGTTTGCAGTACCATTATGTTTGCGATACATGAAGTGCCGAGTAGGAGGTGGAAGGAAACTGGGCTCAGTACACCATCTACATGAACACAAAACACGTTCAAACACTTATGAGACTGCGGCTCGTTTCTTTTGTAGTTTTAAAAATGAAAAAACACAAACTTTTCCTAATCAAAAGCGCAAAAGAATAACCTGATGAGAACTTTGACAAGTTTCAAGAGCCTGCATCTGGTATTCCAGATGTCACCAGTGCCGAGTGCTATGCGAGAATGTAGGAGGCAAGCAGTATTGGGAGGAATGACCTGACTCTCACTGTGAGCACCAACGGAAGTCTAGTGCGGAAGTCTTCAAACGCGTTCGTGTGGCCCCTGCAATGGCCCGAGCAAAAAGAAAACCATTCATGGGATGTTTCAAAAACGGGAGTCGCAAATCCATATCACCAAGGATTCTTAAACTTCTGGATATGACACATTGCAGAATTGGAACCTCTTCGGTTGCAGGTTGCCAGACACTTGCTTTGTCAGGATCGTCCCATTGTTCTTGATCACTCACTGTGTTGATGGTTTACACCAATACACCAAAGGCATCTGCCACATCTGTGTGCTTTTTGCCCTTGTCCACTTGCTCTATAATCTTCAGCTCTTCTTTTAGCGATATTTGTTTTCGTTTCGTTGACTGTAAAGCCTTAGAAGGCATTGCATTCGTTTGCATTCATCACGTACGCAAACGCTAGTTATCACACACACGTGGACAGATCAGGCTAAACAACAAAACTTAGCCGCACATGCGCAAGAGTATGCAACTAATTTGACACTACTGACGGAATTTATAAGCCGCCTGTTAAAAACAATTTAGATGATGATTTGAACTAATAGCCACAGCCAACCCAGGAAGCAAATTTTAATGCACAAAAAATTCGTTTGTTGCGCAAAACTCGGCTCCACCACCAATATTCCAAACTGCACAACACCACTGCACGATGCTCTTCTATAGTGGCCCATATCGGCTTCAGCACGAAGAAAATGGAGCTAAATATTCTGAGTGGGTCTCAGACTGTCCTCTGTGACATTCCTCCAAAACCCGTTTGCTAAGCTGTGAAGGCCATGTGGGCTACAGAAGACATGGAGTGTGTGTTGGAAAGACTGACATTCGGTTGGTGTATGTAATTTGTCAACATGATGCATGGGCGCTCGGTGCACGCATTGAAAGCTCCCGCAACACACGTCGGCAGCACACTGAACATTGACATTGTTCTCCTCCTCATATACAGTCGAAGGTAAGCCTACTGATTGCAACACTTGCAACCTACGTCGCATTCCGCTATAACAAAGCAATGGCCATAACGAAAAAATTGCGGGTCCCTTCAACATTGTTATACTAGTAACTAGGTTGAACTGTACTTTTTGGATTCCTAGTGACCGCATTAATGAGGTTTTACGCATGTATATAGTAAAGGCTATTGAGCGTTCATGCCGTGTAAAAGTCCCCAAAAGCGTGCTGATAACTTACAAATAATTTTTTAAATTCCAACTCCCGTGCCTTGCAGTGACGTCCAGAGGCTGTTTCTTACACGAATCCTGTTATACTACTATGCCGTATGGCCCACGTGACATCTGCTTTGAGGAGCTGTCATTTCCTTGGCATGAAGCATCACATACGTAAGAGGAACTGCAAACACGTTGGTAGATGAGGCAGGCAAAGCAGGTACTCGGAGGCACGGCCAGATTGCAAGCGGCCAACTGGAGTAAACCAAACGGGGTGATGTATCTGGGGGCACAGCGTAGTTCCAACCTGTAAGCTTTTATTTTTGTCTGGCTTCCTCCACTGTACGAGTTGAGAGGAAAAGGCAGAGGGCAAGTTTTAACCACTCATATCTGTGTTGCTATGGGAGCTAGATTGAAAATTTTTTGAACGAGGATAATATGTCACTAAATCTCTATCAGTCTTTCACATTTCCTGTTCCCAGCATAAACCGCCTAGGATCTTTTAAAGGCCTTGGAGAACGCAGCTTTCAGCCGTATATACAAGCACTTGAGCGTGTATTTTCATCGTCAGTAAAGAAAATGCAAAAATGATGTATTCCAAAGTCTTTGCTGGCAATGAATACTTTCTCACTGCAGAAACTTGCACAGACACTATCTAAATCTTTCATGTGGTGAATGCTAATCAGAGATATCAAAAGACAAAGACAAGATAAGCAGAGAACAAAAAGTTATTAGCTCCTTACCTTCTGAAGGAACATTTGACTCCGCACACCCTCCATGGCTGGATGTGTGGCCTGCGAGCGAGAAGCAAGCAGAAGAACGAAGTGTTGCACCCAGGTTCCAAGGAGTAAAATGAAAACGATTAGTTAGAAAACCTAATGCATATTATTGAACGCAAGTGCTGAACTAATCGCAAAGAAATAACACACAAAGGCAACTCGGGTAGAATTCATTCTATGACAACTTAGAGCCAACACCTTACTCTATGAAGCTAGGTGTCTTAGAGCGCAAAGCTACAAAAACAAATTTAGCCAAAACGATGACCCATGTGCAGTGCGTGGTAATCTGTAGAAACAATTGAACATCTTACATCAGAATGTGGCAGTATCCATCCGGATGTCAATGCAGACACAGTCAAATTTCCCTGGGGCCCTAAGGTTTAGAGATAACAAAGGACATGCGTAGAATCTGTGGTAGAAGTAAACGAAAAGCCATTGGAAGATTGGTGGCTCAAGGGCAGGGTGGTGATGCAAGGTTACAAGTTGAGGACAAAAAATTGTACTTAAAAAAAAAAAGTGAGTTTATAGACACTACTGTTAAGCTTGACGGACTGCTTAAAAAATATAAAAAGAAAAAAGTACGGTGGCCACTACCACCATCCCCATTTCAAAGGGGACACTCCTAACTTCCATCCAGCCATCCATTGTATGCTTAGCAGGTGTCCATGGAGTCGCCACTGAAAAGCAACAGCTGCGCAAAGATGCGATCACAACTACGAGCAGCAGTCAGAAATCTATAAATACAGTAAAATATTGCTGATTCAACCCCTGTTAATTCGAAAATTCAGATAATTAGAACTGTCGGCCCAGTCCCAGCCAACACTTAAGCAAGTCTATGCGGTTGGATACTCGCAAATTTGGACGCTACCGGTCCTGCACCAGTCAATTCAAACTGTTTCCTAAATGGAGGTCCTGTCCAGGTATGATGACTGGCATGGCAAGAGATCCTCGCAATAACCCTACTCAAAACCTGGCTTCGATGATGCAGATTCGCTCGCGCACATCTGACGTGAGCATGACAGCAGGCATGACGACGGATGGCTGGGCCCCCCCCTCCCCCCGTCTCCAAGAACACTCCAACCCATAGTTTTGCTTTACTGAGCTTCATGCCAGCCCTCAAGACTGACAGCTTGACCAGCCAGCGTCAGCCAGCTAACCTAGCCCAGCTGAGCACAGTTTCAGATGCTGATTGGAGCACTGCTGATGTTTCTTGCCCCATTTATTTTTCCCTCAGCACCACTGAGCCGTTTCCTATGGTTCCATCCAAATGGCGCCATTCTTCTGGTGCGCCGAAACTGCACGCTCATCACATGCAACTGTTTGTGTGGTGAAGTCTTCTCACACGTGACAGTGGTGCTTATGATGGGCGTGATGTGGTAGTGGTGGAGCACCACCACGTTGCACAGTGAAGGTCTCTACATTACGCATGCAATCAAGCATTTGTGGAAACGTGAAAAATGCACCATTCTTGTGCTATTCTCACCTCAAAATCAGACAACCATTGCCCAGTCTTTCACTGCGATGCAAGCAGTTCTTGACAGTTTTTCGGGGTCATTTGATAATTTGAACTTTCAGGTATACTTCGAATATTTTTTCTGGTCCCCTGAAGGTACAACTTACGAGCTTTTACTCTAGGTCTTGCACCCCACAAATGCATCAGCACTCCATGTAGGCCTCACTCCCCTAGTTTCCGATAGTCGCAGTTTCCATGAATGCGCCAAAGCTCCTGTGCGCTCCCCCCTTCCCCCCCACCCACCCCCTTTTTTTTTCATTTAATGACCCTGTGTGTTAGAAAAATACATGATTTTGAACATGCTTGTTGCGACATTCAGCCATTATCGTGTGCCAGAAGATTTCGAAATATGTTCTCTGAAATTCTTCAAAAAAAAATTCAAAGGAATTCACTTCAAACCAAAAAGCCACTACTCACAGACCCCTTGTTTTTTCCCTTTATGATGAGCATGCCTAGTGCAGACACTGCTGTGTAAATGGTGGAGTGATGTGATGACAGTTCTAGACCAAAATCACAACAGAACACATTCAGGCATGTTCCGTACGTCGCAAAGCATCGTCAAAGGCTCAGACAGCCACATTTCTGGCACATCACTGAAATGCACATGAGACTCCTAATTAACGCCCTTTGTCGATGCTGGAACGCCGCCTTGTAGCGCAATCTCAGTACAAATTTCCACAAAAGGAAAATAGGATCCTTTTATAACGCGCGGGTGAAAAAAAAATACCGTTCATTTTGAGAGCCAGAGTAGTGAGCACATTTATTACTTGAATGTGCCCACTGTGCGAGGTTTCCGATTATAGGATGGTTTTGCACAATACTGTGAAAGTTGTGTAACGAGAGCTCTACTGTAGGAAGCAATCATACATATTAGCATTTACCTGAGCGCAACCACATGGCTTTACAGCTTTCACAGACACTTTGTAGTTGATGAAAAATTCGTCCCAGTTCACAAATTACACAGCCTGTCTGAGGAAGTCACTCAACTACTAAAAAGACAAGGACGGCTAGCAGACAGTAGGGAGAGGCCGGACCGATATAAAAATTCGAAGCATGAACGGCGCCAGTCTGATCTACTTAGGGGTATCCCCAAGGTCGGGTAGATTTAATTAGGGAATAATTGCTCCTCAGCATCCATCAGAGTATTGCCATATAGCTGCAACTGTGGATGCCAATGAGTAATTACACCCTAACTGATATCTCTGCTACCTTGGGGGATTCCGCAAAGATAAGCTGTACTAAAACCCACCAAGCAGCTAGAATCTCAACATGAGGAAATGGCATTCTAAGTGATGACTGAGAAGTACATAAGCAGCTAAGTACAAAGGTAGACTGAATAATATGGAAAGGCTAATGCATTTGAAGGCACCAAAGAATTATACCACAGCGCCTGAGAAGTTCGTGCAAACAGATAAGCAGGAGTTCTCATTAGACAGGGACAAAATAACTGACGATAACTATTATTATTAAATTCAATTTGGTGTTTTTTTATGGCACAATGTACAATGTTAAATGTTTCCTGAGCCAACCGAAGCACACTTTATGACACAACACAAAAACGCACAAGTGTTCTCGAACCCCATACCTGCGAAAAAGATTGATCAATGTGAGCATTTTAATGCTACATGCTAACGTCACTTTTCACGACAAATCTTAATGAGCAAAGCGACATTATTAATTCAGAGCCTATTTCTTGCAAACCGAAAATTGCTCACATAATAAACGACGAAAACTTACCGTTTGCTGCTTGAGGAGCTAAAGTCGTTGCTGGCACCGCTGTCATCGTGACATCATTTGACGTGGCATAAATCAGCTTACCCTCTGAAAATGGGGCATTTAATTTATTATAAGTATTGCGATTATGACATATGTACACCCGTTACAATAAAAATTTTGCCACAAGAAAGTATTTCCGATCCCCAGCTAGCGAACGATATAAAGAAATGCAATTACTTCCCCCACAACAAACAATATTCAGAATGGGGTTCCACTTCAACAAAGATCTGGTGAATAACCAACTAATTTATTTCTTTTTAGGCATCCAAATATGCCTCTTTTTTCTTTTTACCAAAAAAAGTTAGGAAAAAGAAGAAAAAGGCTGCCGAAGTCAGGCCCCACTTTGAATGGCGCCACTGACAATGCCTGTGGAATGGGAAGTAATGCCCAGACATGCCCATAGACATGCAATTTGGCACAAGAGTGCTTGCGATGGTTTCGCCAATGGCTTGGACTGAGTTTGCGGCCCACAACTATTGACCCGAGGCAGCATTCAGATGTCCCACTTTTTCTCTCCCTTTCCTGTCGAAAGCATGATGGAAATGAGCTGTACATTCATTTTAATGTGAAGTTACTATGTGTATGCTAACAGGTAACTATGCCCAACCTTCTATGATAAGCGGTCGCCAGTTCCAAAGCGCTTTCGCTTTAGCCTGGAACCATGGCGCGAGAGTAGAAACGAACACAAGACTCAAGAAAAAGAACCCCTTCTAGGCTCGTTCCGGATAACAAAACTACACGAGCAAGACTCATTGTTAAGAGTGCACACACATACCACAGATCCCTATTACCAACATAACATTCACTGGGAATGTCTGTTACTGTCCCGGGAGGACCAAGGACAGCCCCTGTGGTGGATATAAACAGGCTCACGAAGACGACAACATCACAGGCAAAAGCGGAGCAGAAGAATGAGGCAGTACTCGAGATAAATCACATCAGAACTCCCATTACTGTCACTTGGTTGCGGCAACCAATACACAAAATATGTTCACATGTAAGTTTGCGATCACAGGAAAGCATACACACAACAGCAAGTGGGAGTGCACCTGCACTGCCATTTTACAACAGGTTCTGCAATCTGCCGCAGCTCTCGCACAGCAGAGCCCTCCCATAAGACCAGTACAGCAGAGGCAAACTCTTTATGTATATATATACACATATGCTCAAGTAATACCCTAGTTCAGGCTAATTCATTCATAGTAAAAGATAGAAAAGTTCAACGGAGAACAAGGACACAGAAAGGCACAGAAATGTACTAATGCTGTGGTTTCATGTGCCTTTCAGTGTCCTTGTGGCCTGTTTTGACTCTGCCCTTTGCAAACAAATGTGCTCTCGGGTCAAAATAAAATTTAAATTGGTAGAACAAACTATGAAAACCACGGCTCATAACATGCATGTAACAATGATGTATTAGTAGTTCAAGCTCATATGAGAGTGCGGAGACAGTAGTATGCTAAAGGCAAGACGTTACGCCCCAGGGTTTCCTAACGAACAATCATTATGGCATGTACACATAACCAAACCCAGTATAACGAACAGCATAATCGATCGGAATTTTTTTGATATATAAAGGAGCTCAATATATAAGGAAACCCACTCTAAACGAATGCCGGCGTTACGTTCGCTATACATGGGATCGTGAACAGCCGTGCGAAAATGCAGGTTTGCGGATGCAACGGCCATCAGTATGGCCATTGTCATGCATGCTCGCTAATTGCTGACGAGCTTTTCAAATTTTACTCAGCCTGCTCCAGGCAACCTTGAAGTGCGCTGCAAATCTAATTTTTTTTGCGCTGCATCGAGCACCACGAATGCACATTTTATTGGAAGGTGGCATGTTGTCATCTTGATCACATCGCACATTTCCCGCCACACTTGCAGGATGAATTGCCAGAAAGCAGCAAACACGGAAGCAGTGGAAATGTGGGAACGACCGGATTACAGAAAACAGCAGCACAGGGGAGCATGCAACATGAACAAAGAAAGCTTGTAGGATAAAAAGAAATTGAGCAGAGGCACTTAAGGCTGCTTACGCGTGGAAATATGAAAGCACTGGGTGCACGGACGCATGCACACATATACGCATGCACATGCACGCGCGCATGCGCACATGACACCGCCCGGAATGCTATACGGTGAACCGTTGCATCATAATTTTAGAACAAAAGTCTGGGAAGGCATATGCTTGAAGGTGCATATGTCATTGGCATTAATTCAAATCCGTATCGCAAGCTAGCCTCCAACTTGACTAGAAGATGTAAGCTAGGTATATGCAACGAGAAATTGTGCGACATCACCCAGAACACTGTATGACAAATGGCTGTGTCAGAATGGTGGTACAAATGTTGTGGGAAAACTGGCGCCACATGGAGGTTGGCCAGTGGCCAGTATACATAGACGAATAGCATGGATAGGATTGTTTAAAGCAGCGATGCTCGCCTTGCTGTTATGGCCACTTGGCATCACGCCGCCGGTCGCAATCGGACTACGGCCAAATCCGATTGTATCAAACTCGGTTAAATCGAATAATCCTTTAGACTGAATAATTTTTGAGCATCCTAAAGCTACAATGTGAATATATATGTATAGGAAAATGTACTGCTATATCGTACAAAAATTAGCCGTGACATCCGATAGATGAAACTTCAAGCATCACCGGGCGACTCAAGAAGCTGGCTTTCCCTCAGCACATCTGACGGTAGCTTTTCTGTATGGACCTGCAGGTGCTGCTGATGCTACGTAGCATGCACAGACCAATAATGAAGCTGATTTACCATGACGTAGGGCGGCAGCCGCATACCCAGCCAACCAGAATATGTGTTTTTAGTGCATTACGTCAGTTGTGCCCGCGTTGTGATGCAGTTTGCGTGTTCGGTGCATCGTTCTGTCATCGACAATTTTGCATGGTTTTTGTTTTCAGTGTGTGCATGCATGCGATGGCAGCCGTGAAATGGTAGAACCCCTCTTTTCAATGAAACTGGAGATTATCCAGAGAGTTGAACGAGGTGAGAAGAAATCCGAAGTTTCTCACCACCAACATGGATGGGTCACCGAAATTTGATCACTAGTGATCAGCAAAAGTAATCAGTAGAAAATGAAAATGCAGGAAAAGAATGCTTGCAGAACGCGCTTTTGGTTTTGGTGACCTACAGGTCGAATTGAAGAGCGTGGCTAACCCTTTTTTGCCAAGTGGCTGAAGGCCTGGAACGACGACCTGACAGGCCGAGAGCGTGAAGTTTGTGCCCACCTCTAGTTCCAGAAAAATTGAGCTTCGCTTCCTGCCGCCAAACGCACTGTCGGTGCTTCGGGGTTAATCCGTGCAGTAAAAGTTGGTTTTAGGAAAGGTCTAATTGAACGGCTCCCACAGGACACGAGAAGTAGAAGAGCCCAAAATTGACCTCTTAGGCACCCAGTCTATGCTAAGAGGGTCATGGAATGATGTCAAAAATTAAACTATATACAGATCTGCTTCTGATGTTCTTGACTCTTCTTTTTGAGAGAAGACGTAGCACATTTGGGGAACCAGCTATCCAAATTTGCTCTCGTGACACCTGCGATGGGGCAGCCGCAGGCAACCTTGTCTCGAGGACAATGACACTGAGACCATGAGACATGTAGAGGACGAAGACATCATTGTTGATGTCACAGATAACGAGGACACCACTAATGCGAATTGTGATGAGGACTTCAAAGAATGTGCGCCCACATTCTTTGACATGCTCCATTCACTCATCATGGCTCATTGCTATTGACGTTGATAGAAGGCTGCAGTCTCAGCTGTTCAGAGCCCATCAGTAACATTGAAAAAAGTGTTCTCTTCAAGGCAATGGAATGAAGTAACATAAAAAAATCATAACTAGTATTTCCCAAGGTAATCTGCATGCCGTAAGTGGCTATCGAAGAAATTAACTTTTGTTGTTAAATTTGCTGCTACTTTTGAATCGAATTACACTTGGAAGAAAAGGTGAAGCATCTCACATAGCCCTGTTGCCCGAAGACAGTTCTAAAGAGTGAGTGATAAGCCTGGAGCTGCTTGGATGCAGTTGATCACGTGAGAGGAAGGTGCCAAACAGCAGCACTGCGATGCAGTGCGGGGCGAAGGCACAGAGTTCAAAGAGGGCTCCCTTTCCCTGAACCAGCTCTGTGCAGCAGTGCAAATAGGCACAGCTGCCATGAGGCGGCACAGCCAGTACATCGGCCTGCATGATTGATTGTGTGCACTCAGAGTTCGATAAATTCTATTCTATATGCATTTCTTTGTAGTATATTTCAGGTGAATAATGATAAAACAGCTTCAGGTGTTCGATATAAAGGTAATTCACGTTATCTGGGTTTGTTAAATCGGGGATGACAGTATCGCTGTTCTCATAGTACTGAAGAAAATTTAAGCACAGCCATTCTGGCACATTTTCTACACGACTGCCATGAATAGTCAGTCAGAACAGCGGTGAAATGAACAAAGGCAAGGCAAGTTTGCCTCAAGAGACGTTTGCTCAGTCAAACTTGCAGTCAAAGGAACTATAAATTCTGACAATAAAAGGAGACTACATGGATTGACTACATTTCAGTAATGTTAAGTCTGCAGATTTATGATAAATTATTGGGCTTCAGTGACAGAATTAATGCAACACAAAGCAAAAGGGGCTAACTCGGCATACGTTTTTGCACATTCTGTGCCTTGCATCAATACTGTTTCTGGGAAATTATAACTGTCAAAGTGCTAAACAGTGTACGTACTCTATGGCTTTCAGCAACATGTTTACAGGTTTTTAGGAATAATAAAGCATGAAGGACAAGGAAAAGCTTCAAAATATAGAATAAAAAAGTAGTAGTGTCTTCCCTCACAGCTAGTTGAAGCATGTTACAAGATTTTGTGGCTTCACGCATGGGACTCCATGTTCTGGCACTCTTGCACGAGACAAAAATTCACTACTCGGCTTAGGGGAACTAATACCCCTGTCACACGGGCACTTTCGATCCTCATTGAGCCAATGCTCATCGAACTCTATGCAGATCGACAGTTGTCACACGGCCACTTTCAAGCGCAATCGAGCTCGATCCTGCTTGACTCGATGCCGATTCCTCAAGAGTGCTTGAGGTTCCAAGCACAATCGAAAGCACTCTCACTCTCATGAAGCTATAAAAATAAACACAAGTTAACAAAACAAAACCACAATTTTTGTTGTTGTAATTGATTAAAATGTAAGACAGAACATTTTCAGGTACTATGCCTGCTTGTATGCAAACATTTGAAAATAATCTACACCACGCTCCAAGCTTCGCCGTCAGTGTAAACAAAGATGGCTTCCTCCTGCTCGTCGGCGCGGAAACTGTGGAGCGAGCGCGAGACAGCCGCTCTCATCGACTGCTGGCAGGACCGCCTAAATGATTTGCGGCGCCAGAAGAGAAACCCCGCAGTCTATGCAGAAATCGCGGAGGCGTTGCGGACCTTCGGATTCCATCGCACAGCAGCAGAGGTGCGCCACAAGTTTAGAAACCTGACGCAGATACGCAGATGTACCGATTTGGCTACGGATTTGGCTGCCGCTGCCCCCGACTGCCCAGTGTAGCCGGACATCGCCATGTTATGATTGTCGGCGGAACATTTGGCGCCACCTAACACACATGAGGGAAACTTCTCAATGAGCATTGAAAATGCCCGTGTAGCACCGGATGTTTCGAGCGTGCTCGAAAATCTCGATGCAGATCGATTTCAATGAGGATCGAAAGTGCCCGTGTGACAGGGGTATACGATTGTTATAGGGCTCAGCACATGGAAGCCATAGTCACTAAGCCACTGCAGTGGGGAAATGAATAAATAAATGTGCAGAAACTTTGTGTCAGAGGCCGATACCACACTGACTGGAAACGTAATACAAGGGTTTCGCTGTGAGCACCCCCATCAAAACTGCCCAAGCAAGACACGGTGGCCACAAAAGTACAATAACCAAGGATGTGTCTGATATCCTGCGACATGAATAGTGGTCAAAAATTTTCACAGTTACAGTAAATACTCACCGGCTCGAAAAATTTTAGACTTGAGACTCTTCTGAAGATCGCCATTCAAAGACCGGAGCTCCTTAATGTCTCTTGCCAAAGCGTCGTGCTTCTCTTTGAGTGCCATGTGGACACTTCTGGGCACATCACCGGTACTGGCCGCGGTCAGCAAACTTTGACCCTGGTTGTTGTTGTGTCTCGCTCCGTCCAGCTGCTCCAGCCCGGTCGGCAGCACCCTACTCTGCACGGCTGCATGAGCTCTCATCGGCATAAACGACAACTCATACTCTTGAAGAACCTCTTCGATGAGTCGCTGCCTCTGTACCGACCGGGCATGATCTTCACCTTGTGGCATTGGTGGGCCCAACGCCTGCAGTCCCAAGAAATGTAAACAATATCAACAGATTATGCTCTGTCCTGCTGAACTAACGCTTCCATTCAGTCACTTCAGCCATGTATGTCAGCAGAGTGAAATTGCCTTTTTGCAGCGACAGCAACCACCTGATATCACCTCTTGTTCAGAAATGCTGTAACTGATACTGTGTGGCTAAGCAACCATTAAAAATACTTTATTGTTGCTTGCTCCATTATGTTTTTTAATTTGATTTTTTTTTGTAACCACTCCCATCTCTAATGGCATTTGCCCTGATGGTATTGCTAAATAAATAATCATAACCCAAGTGTTCTATTTTGTTCCCACTTCTCTTGCAATATTAGCGCTGAATAAACCTTCGCGCCTTCAAAACTAATGTTTAGCTTCCATGTTGTTTTTGTCTTATGAACAACTGTCCCCTGCAATAATGCCAGAACTAGGGAGCTCTAGATGCTAATAAATGAATAAATAAATTACTAAGGAGTAGCTTACCAACCAAATCAGCAGCAAAACTGAGCCCTCTCCAATGACCTTTAATTACACCTGCTTTGTGCAATCCGAACAAAAAAGAAGTAAAGCAACGGTACTTCTGAGGCCCTGGGAGATAAATTCAACGCCAGCACAAGTACAAGCTGCAGCCAACTTTCATTTGGATGCTTTGCAATAGCCCTAAACCTCTACTCTTAATGAGCACATCCTTTTTATTGGAGTTCATTAGCAGCGGCAAGAAAACATTACTAGCTCCTTCCATGTCCACCAGCGGCTGCAACTTGTGCCGATTACCAGCCTGGACTCTTTCCCTTGCGTTCACCAGACCAAATCCAACATAAAATCAAACATGTTACGTCATTCAGTCAGTTTCTAATCAACTGCTTCTAACTGACGTGTTTAATCAAAAGCAGAATCAAACGTATCTATTGCAGGAATAACGCAATAAATTGTGATGTGAAAAATTAGGCAACACAGAACAACAACATAGCGTATGAATAAAAACCCAATATCGAAGTATACACCACTGACAGCAAATCACTTGTCAAGTACTATCTTTACCTGTTTCCCTTCACTGCCTCAAGAACAGTACAGATGATAGTTTAGTTAGCGCTGACAAAGAGTCTGCAAATTCATGCATCAACAGTAAATAGGATATTTTTGTCACTACTGCCAGCTCCATCTAACGCTTGCAATTGATGAACCACACGCAATGGTGTTGGCATGACCAAACAAATTCAGTGTATCATGAGCAATTTTGAATTGCAACTGACAACGAAATATTTAATAGATATAGAATTTCAATTTTCAGTGACACTACTGTCCCCAATACATGACACTAGAGAATACTAACCATCTTCACCTGCTCACCAGAACCACAAATGTGCAACGTGAAATTCTTTCCATTCCAACTTCAAGTACCGCTCAAATACGAATGGTGGTAGAAATGCAAGGAGAAAAACGAAAGCAAGGTGATCTCAGCTCAGGGAGATTTAAAACTTTCGTGTTAATTTTCTAAAGTGCAATGACCACCCTTCGAATGCGACTGCACACATATTTAGTTCTTCGGCTACTACTCTGTTCTTGCTCTCCGATTTGAATTGTTCTATTATGTTTCATTTGGTGTTGGCAATACTATATAAGAAGTTTCACAAAATGATTCACTGCCACGGCTCCCATTTACTGAAATAAGTGATGGCCCCTTGAGTCTATGCCAGACACACAAAGTACACAAGCAGCAGAAAGAACAACCATGCCGCCCGGGGGATCCGAACCCACGACCTCCGAATATCGCGTCCGGTGGTCTTACCAACTGAGCTATATATATATTCGCGGTGGCTGAGGGGTTACGAAGCTCGGCTGCCGGCCCGAAATATGTGTGTTCGATCCGGGCAGCGGCCGTCGAATTTCGATGGAGGCAAAATTCTAGAGGCCCGTGTACTGTGTGCTGTCAGTGCACGTTAATGAACCCCAGGTGGTCGATATTTCCGGAGCCCTTCACTACGGCGTCCCTCATAGCCTGAGTCGCTTTGGGACGTTAAGCCCATATAAACCAAACCTTTGCATCAGCTATTGGAGCACCCAAGGAATGGAGGAAGTGAATGCACTATTGGTACAAAATATGCAGGGAAACTAAAAAGGGTTCAGTTAAGTGCTTTTTAGTCTTCTTTAAATAGCTAACTCCTTCTTGTCAAATAAAAACACGCTGACATTACAATGTGCTCTTTGAACATAAGTGTTAATGAGCCGACCATGCATTTCTAACTGTTTGACTGCACCAGCTTTCATGAGCAAAAAACTGCAGGTCTCAGGTAGCTAGCATGGTAGCTGGCTTGGTTGCAGGCCCTGAAACAGCATCACTACAAAAATATTTCGGTAAGAATGCAGCACAACTTTTGTGCAAGAATTAAGAGCTTTCCAAAAAAAAGAACGCTTCTTTCAAAACCACTGCTAAAAATAGAACTGAGTACATCTTTGTTCAAAAACAGCAATACTACGCAATGTGTCCCACCCCAAAACAGCCACAACTTTCTTAATTGCATTTCTTTAAAAACTATAGCACTACACAGAAATTTAAAAATCGATGCCCCTATCACATGGTCTTTTGAAAGTCCTCGAACCGATAGTCTGACTTAAAAAACAACTGAGCACTGCTACACGGGCAGCTTTGATGGCCATGAAGTCAACAGAGGAGTGCAAAACTTTATCGACATCTCGAGGGCTTTTGAGCGCTCGCAGGAACGTGCTGGGCTGGGGAATTAAATTAGAGCATTAATATCTCTGAAAAATATACAACTCCGAACACACAACATATTTTCCAGGAAAAATGACAGGCTGGGCTACAAAACACTACAGCAAGCATACCACTGTTGCCAGCAATACAAAAGCAACAACACTAGCTTTCTCATAAGTGCATGAATGCTACACAGCTTGTCTAAAACAATGAAATGAATTTCAAGAGTGGTTAGAATTACTGCAACAAATAAACATTTTGCTTTTAACCATTTCAGGTTAAACTTGTGGCCCGATTGCTTGCACGCCTGCAAAATTATTGGCAGCGACAAATGCGCCACAACACCTCGGTTTGAGGTGACTGCATCTCTCAACAGCGACCACGTTTGCCACATAGCAGAGATACAACTTTTTTGAGTTTGTTAGCGGTTCAGAATCTTGAAGACTCTCAACTCAGCAGCCTTTGAAAGAGCCCTCGTGACAGGGTAGAAGTTTTCATAATCAATGAAAAGGAGTTCTCCATAATTGCAGCGAAAAAGCAAGAGCCTGAACAGCTGAACCAGTTCTTCAGATTGCTCAGGAAGACAGCAGGAAGCAGGGATAAGCTCGAGTTTTCTCCGATTGAGTGGCAGTAGTCTGCGGAGTGTGCTTGTTAAATAGGGGTTACGTGGACACTTTTAAAGCCAGTTCAGTCGACCATCAGTTGAATTGAACAGCAGTTAGCAATGTTACACGGCAGCACCAACCACCATTGAGATCTTAACAGCAGTTCAGTTCAACTGAGGTCGGGGGCCGCAGTTGAACTGGTCCCCTGACAACATGTCGGTTGGCGGACTCGCCACATTGGCCGAGTTGGCGGCATTTCCTACTACCATATGTTCTCAAATCACACGAAAGGCTGCTGTCCTAGCTCGTATAAGTCCAAATCTACAATTTTGACTAATCTAATGACTGCGGACACGCAAATTTGCAAAGTGGCATCAGGAAAACAATGTTTAGGTCGTGAAGCCAGGCGTGCCTCTATTCAATTGTGTTGGATATGTGTGGTGTTCAGTTGCGGCTTACTGAAAGCAAACTCATGCAAAAATTGTAGTTCAATGCAAGAAAGAATGAAATCAAGATTTAGAGCTAGAAATAAAGAAAACAAAAGCATTTGTTTTTTAAAAATTACCAGCATGTGGCATATTCACATGATCCAGAAGGTGAAGAAAGTTTTGCTAAACATGCCAGGTAACTGCAGCTAACTGTTCGGTTCAACATCAGCTGGAAAGATGAACTTCTGTTCAACTGAACAACTGAAACTGCCCATGTAACAGGGGCATAAGTGAGTGCAGCTGTATGACACATACCAGGAGTCAATGATGGAGCATGCACGTCTTGCACAGCCATGCAGTGCTTATGGATCAAAAAAAAAAAATAAAATGCCACAGGAAAGTCTGGAGAGGTTTGAGTAACATTGTCCACAAAGCAGAGGGTTGCAATCAAATGTTTACATTGTAAAGAAGCCTCAAACAAGAAACAATGAACGCATTGTTGAAAAGTCAAACGGAAAGCTCAAAACACTGACATTCTGGCTCTCACAAGAAAGCTTTACTCGTGATGCTATTTGATAAGCAGGAACAAAAAAACAAAAAACACGGCACTTATTCCAACTTTTGATAGACATGTTTTCAATTTACTAGCAATTTTTCACGACCAGATGAACTTCCCCCAAGGCCCTTAATTTCAGTAAGACTAAAAACGATTAGAATGCTAAAAAATCACCATGAAAAAGGATTGTTGCCAAGAATACAGGCAGAAATAGTGAATGAGGTTGCTGAAGAACTATGGGCTTCTTCATGTAAGCCACTGTGAAGACTTGCCAGAAACTGAACCCAGAACGAAAGACAAAAAAACAAAAAAAAAGCCCACCTGCATGTATACTGACTTACAGCTAGAGGTTGGACTTTGATTTTAATTTCTCAAAATTCGGCAGACTTCGATACTTATTTCAGAATGCAAGTTTCTATTTTTTTTTTGCAAATAATATTTTCGACAAATGAATTACTGACTTCTTTCACTGATTTAAATTGGTAATTCTGTATGATCAAAAGTCACTTAGAATCTATCTTGGCATTTTTGTCAGTGTGAACAATTAGTTTACCAGTAATTAACATTATTTACCAGTAATTTAGAAAACTTAGGAACTGTGCTTGTGGAAGCAATTGCTTTCATAACTGAAAAAGTAACACAATTTTAGTGACACAGTCAGCAGATAAAAGCACAAGTGCAGGGTCTCCTTTGGGTGGTCACATTGGATTGAACAAGAGTGTGGGACATCACGCATTCTGTGTGTCGATGACAGCGATGGAACTGGAGCTTAATCACCGCTGCTGGCCAAACATGATACAGTTCATGACAACAGCAAGGTTTCGTACCAGTATCCTTAATGCTGCTGATGAACCTACTTAACAGAGTAACTGCTGTAAGCAAGTAACCATAGGGAACAAACAATGTTTATAGCTGGCAGTGCCTCCCAGTCTGTCGGGACGCGTAAGCAAGCAGAAAAATGCCCCAAATCACACAACTGCACGACTTATCTGACAGTACCATCGTCCCATCATGGCCCTGGCTTCATTACTTATTTACTTTTCAACCTCGAATGAGTGTAACTCGTACTCAATAGACCGCTAGCTATGCTTTGTGTCCCAAGAAACGTGACCGTTTTTGGTTAAAGCTTAATTACAAAATCAAAATTTGGTGTACTTTAGTCTAACCCTATTTATAGCCAAGAAGCTAGAAGCAGGGAGAAAAAGAATTGCTGATGCGAAGAATCACAAAAACATGGGACGACAAAGAGGTGCAACAATGCAGTACTAGCAACTGCTGCTCTTAAGAGTACAGCAGAACCATCAATAATAAAACCACTCAGGGCAGCTAAAATCTTTACTGTATCAGTGATTTTACTACTTATATGAGTTGTTGGTGATGACATGGCTCTCAAGATGCTGCCTGGTGATTTGGCTACTTACTACATAGTATCGGTTTAGAAAAGAAGCACTTATAAATATCTTCCACCTTCCTCTTATCATTCATTATGTAGTATTTATTTATTTACTTGCAGTTACCAGACAAACCTTATTGCCTTTTTGGGTTTCATCTAAGTCTTGTGGAAGCATGCACAAATATAATGCAGCCGGTGAATATAGCATAAGGATGGAAGTTTGATTTCATATAAATTTCCACAAAAGCAGCGTCACCTTCAGCAGTATCAGTATCAGTTAGAAGGCAAAACTTTAGCAACACGCACGATGCAGTCGAGTGCGGCAAAACCATCCATGCAGTGATGCCATGCCCCTGCTACTTCAAGGTTCGCACTGCTCAGTGCAGCAAACATTCACCCCCACCTCTTTTTTCCTTCAGTACTCATCACAGCAATTTTACTGCCTTCCCTTTCTCAGCAGCCTGCCCTGCCTTTTTTCCACGATCATCACCAGCCACTTTGCCTTATGGCCCCAAAGCATTTAAATAGCTGGCTTCTCCTCGCAACTCGTGAATCTGGCGGTGAAGCCAACTCTAAAAGCTCCGTTTTATTGTTTTGAAAATGGATTTTCATACCCATTTTTGACTATTCATCTTGCGACTAAACAGTTACGTATCTGTGCCACTAAGATGTCCCAGACTGCGAGCATGCCGTGACGGCATCATTCCGCAGAAGGTATTTTGCCATAACCAGACACTTTTTACTATAAATGTTTCATACAAAAAATAAAAAACATGTACAGTCGTCCATAGAAAGCGAAACAAGGCTGCAGTTTCAATTTACTATATCCAAGTTTACCACAGCAAGATTCTACTGTAGTAGTACTACTGCAGTGTCCAATGTTGACCTACATTGCTGAGGTCCTTCAGGTCAATACGGTCTCAGCAAATGACATATAGCTATGCACTCCAGTGGAGGAAAGCACATGCAGTGCTGTGAAAGCTTCCAAACATGCAATGCTGATAACCCAGGAATACTAGAGTACAGTCTGCGTCAAGTTGTTGTGTACACCATTCCAGTAGCATACTGCAGCCAATGAAAGAACGAGCCCAGACTGCAGATGGTGGACTTCAGGTAACATACCAGTGCCCAAGTGGCTTTCTCAGTTTTCGCGGCTATACTTTTGTGCAAGCACTGCCTCCCAGAAGCCAGAAGCTGCGGCTGGGTGCCATTTTGTTACCACAGGAGTGCACTGCTCAAGTGCCTTGCCAAAGCCTGACGGCTACTGTACACATGGTTCAGCAATCAAGTGCAGTCGTGGCTGCTTCAAATTCTCACTAAGAACAGATAAAGAATATCCACACATAGTCCTGCAAGCAGCCCTTGTGTTGTATTTCCAGAAAGTTGGTGCATCTCATCAGGACAGCATAAAACCATTGCCCCTTTCTTTCAACACAATTGTGATCAGAGCGCAGGTTTTAGTAAGACTTCAAACATTCTTGCGAAACATTTAGGCCAGACAAAACTCGGGCTGGGCATTTTCTGGTAAGGCAGGGTGGCAAAAGTCACCTCTCCTCAAAATATGAGTGAAATCGAATTATTTTGCCAGCAGACTAGCTTCAAACATAACAGCTAAGCTTACTAGATATTTTTCCTATGCAGGAATCTCAAAGCATGCAAGTGTACCAACAACCCACAGACACTGAAGCATTAGCAGGAGAACACCTGCATAAAATCTATATGACATCTCTCTGCATTCTAGCAGTGAAGTTAGCAATACAACCATTGATATTTTCAAGACTTATACCCATTCCGCAAGCGCAGAACAAAGGCCAGTAAATGCTTAATGCCTTCAGTTTGTTAATTCCATTATTTTCAGGGTCGGTGCTACATGTCCAGATTTAATGTCATTACACAAACGTCTTCACGATGTTAACACCTTCACCCAGCCAAATATTTCACTTGACTATAAACAGTGCTAATGAGCACAAAATCTTGGCAAAGTTCTTATGTAATAAGAAAATTATTTTGCATAAAATGCCCCTGTTCTTGGTTGACAAGAACAAGTAGCCTTAAATTCGCGTGCCAGGAGCACACAAGCGCACAAGCCAAGAGTATCTGTCAGAAGTGCCAGCCAAACTGGCACTATCTGCATCGAAAATGCAGTAAAGGTACCTCATCTAACTAATACCCCTGTCACACGGGCACTCTAAAGGCACTTTGAGCTAATGCTCCTTTACGCTCCCAAAGGAGCACTACTTCAAGGGAGTTCGTCCGTGCTACACGGTCGCGGAACGACCTTCGCAAGAAGTTTTTAGCGCCCTCATTGGCGAAAAGCTTTATTAAAATTGCACTGCACATGTAAATACAGAAATGTCACATTTTTTTAGTAAATTAGTTTTATAACCGTATTATGTTAAAGGAACGCAATTTTAACTGCAATAATGATATGATTTTCCAAGTACAGAGCAAAACATCACAGTGCTGGCCACACTGAGCCCAACTCGCTCAGTCTCGCTCAGGCCCAGCTTCGTCCTTCGGTTGTTCCCTTTGGTTCTTTTACCCCTGCGATCGTTGTTTTTGTGGTCACGTTTTTCTGGTGTGCCTTGTGTTCGGCGGTCTCCATCAAAATGAGGGACGATCCACGCGACGACGCGAGAAAACATGGACGACATGGCGGCATATTTACCGCGGCTACCGTGACGCTCGTATATCTGGAACGAGAGTATGGCGTGGTGAGACTGCCACAAAACAAATGATCTTATATTTTCAAGCACCACTAATCTTATGAAGTGAATTTATAAAATGAAAATTGAACGTTTCTTTTCCCAATTTATTTATGGTGTTAATTCGCTGGGAGAGAGAGTACTCCCTTGAAGCCTCAAAGGACGAACTCGAGCAGCCTTGTTTCGAAGCTCCTTTGAGCTAGGTGTCCTTTGGCGCGTCCGTGTGGCAGCGCGCGTTCGTCCTTAGAGTAATGGAGCATTTGTTCAAAGTACCTTTACAGTGTCCATGTGACAGGGGTATAAAACTTATAAGTAAACTAAGAAAGTTGAAACTGGCAGCATAAATGAAATTTATGCATGTGGCACCACGCAAATGCCGTTAAAAACTAAAGGCAGTAAACAGTTACAGGAATTAAATTTGCCCTGTGGCACGGGCATTACAGTAACAGTCACTAACTTTTGAAAACAACTGCGAGCACTTGATGACAACCAGCCCCATTTCAACGCTCCTCCGCCTTTGTTGAAGGAGGTCAAGGAATAGTGATCCCTTGCACTGGCATGCTACAGAGAATATCACAGAATAAACGAACAGCCAGAGTGACCTAGGTGTTTCTGACAGGATACTGTGCTCAACTGCAGGACTTTGTGGAATGGACTCCAGGCTATCAAGAAACTGAAGGCAGCGAAGAAGCACAAGCCCCCAGTCGTAATGCACAGTCAAAAGCAACTCTTGATAACAGCTTGCACGCCTATAATTGCAAACAGCAGCGCCAACCAGCACATACTGCGGGGAGACGGGCTCCAAGGAATTCATACGGACCTTCACTACCTGCTCTCTTCTTTGAACACTCTTTCACGGCACGACACCGCCTATAATCAGCAGGCGGATACACAGTGTTCAGTACGCAACATGCTCTATCATGTCAGCAACAAAACGACCACCTGGAACACCTGCACCAGCATGTCCGTCTAAGGAGTTCTCCCAGACACTGAGCACGGATACTGGATGTGCCCCTGGACTACACAAGCAAAGCATTTTTTCTTCAATAACCATCTCCTTCTCCATTCCATGAGGAACAGCCGCACCACTCATGCATCAGGAACTACACCTAGGTGAACACATCAATGGTTTCTTCCATGCACCACTAATCTGAGGGCATGTCAAGGAATAGACATGGCACGAAATTAACAAGAGACAGGAGGAAAGAGTCAGCCTGCCAGCCGTTTAGACAAGACTGATCGTTGTCGGACAACAACAAACCTTGTCGACGTAACAAACAACAAACCTTGTCGTTAATGTTTCGACAGCAGGCGAGGTGGTGTTGTATGCCGATGATACAAGTGCCTTTTTTTGCTGGAGAGAGTCTCGAGGAACTTGAGGCCAAGTCAAATGCGTGGCTGCATGAGCTCAGTTTATGGACATCTACAAACAAGGTTTAAATAGATAAAACCAAAACAAAATAACATTTTCTCAGTATAAACCTGTACAACAATGATGCATTGCTTGAGCGCATGGATCATCATTCATTCTTAGGTGTTACTATTCAGTCAAACCTAACATGGTCCTACCAGGTGGAAAATGTGAAAACGAAAGTAGCGAGGTGTATGGGAATGGTAAGTAGCTTTCGAAATCTTGTCCCTGCCAGACTAAAAAAGCAGCTTTATTCCTCACTTGTAGACTCCCACTTTAGTTACTGTTCCTTTGTAAGGGAAACAAGAATTAAGACTGGCAACAATATCGGCACTACAGCAAAGGGCAATTAGAACATCATATAAAAACAATTTGGACACTAACATTCATGACAACACATAATATCCTACCTTTTACCGAAATATACAAATAGAAATGATATATGTATATACTTTCCGAAATATCAAGCAACTATAATCAACTTGCTGGTCATTATTTGAACAGAGATACTGGCCACAATTGGCGTAGGACTTGCATTGTTGTGGACAAACCACAGATAATTTATTCTGAACAGACACTTGATTACCAAATGATAAAATTACGTAATAATTATCCAGACATCCTCGAGATCTCTAGAACATGTAAAAACTTTCAAACGGAGAATACAATGTCTTTACTTCCAATAAAATGCAGACGATGACTGACATGTATTTCATACCCACATGTATTTTGTACCCACTGCTCCGTGGAGCCAGGGCCTCGTCAGGAGACTAATACCCTCCTTTTGTCGTGCCCCACGGGTCGGGCAGTGCCACGTATTGCCCATACAATAAATAAATAAAATAAAGTAAATGCTGGCTTACGGACAGATGCTTGCCTTCTGCCGCTTGTTTACTTTGTGCCATCAAGTTTCCTGCCTTCCCTGCACTTCCTCCATAATGGATCCTCAAGGGGACCAGGCCACGGTAAATATGCCGCAGGTGCTAACACAGCTTTGATACGGGTTGCAGAAGTAATGTTGTTTCTTCTCTCTCTCCCTTTCCATAATTAAAAATGATTTAGACTGGTTTGGTTTATGGGGCTTAACGTCCCAAAAGCGACTCTGGCTATGAGGGATGCCATAGTGGAGGGCTCCGGATAAATTCGACCACCTGGGGTTCTTCAACGTGCACCGACACCGCACAGTACACGGGCCTCTAGTATTTCACCTCCATCAAAATGCAACTATCGCGGCCGGTTTCAAGCCTGCGTTTAAATGGTTGAGCGGATCACGACAGCCGGTAACAGAGAAGTTTCTAAATGGTGGCTACAACGTAGAGCCATCATTCATCAGAGGCTGAACAAAACAGGCACACAGCACAACACTCCGGCATGGAAAAAACTGCGGATATGTTACTGTCAGAACAGCCACAAATATTTTCACAGATCACAATGTTCCAAACAAGGTGCCGGAGCAGAACAGGCAAAAAGCATAAAATTTCCACACCAATGATTTCTGCAAAAAAATGCAAAAAAAAACAGAAATCAGTCAGTAAGTAGGAACTGCTTAGACCAGAAGGCCATTGTTCCAGCAAGCTGACTCCTAAAGCTCTGACTATTGCCATTATCAAATCAATGCAGGGACATGAACAAGCTAAGAAGCACGCAGAGAAGGCACTGTGGCGTGCTTCTTAACTTGTTGGTGTGTCTTTGCAATGTTCCCACAATGTCCACCAACTTGTCCAAGCATCCACTTAGACTTGTGAACTCTAGGTTTACCACTTCATTGCCCAGCGCCGATCCATTCTGCTGGCGGATGGTGGGCCTCCAGGGTCGCTGTGCTCTGAAGGCGGCCATTTCCTCCACTGTATCTGCAAAGAGCAGTAAAAAGTGCTTGGAGTGCCAGAGACACACTAGCTGTAACTTTCTTCCCCACAGCAGAGCCAGCCACGACATTAACAAAGAGACACTAAGGACTAAGTGAAGTTGGCTTGTGTCAATCGATTATCATTTTCGAATGATAACGAGGCTAGATCCACTCAAGAGAAAGCTTTTGTTAAGCAAGAAAAGGCAAAAACGAAGCACTAGTATCACTCTCATCACCTGTTTTGGCAAGAAATCTGTGGTGATTTAAATACACTTCCTTGCGAAGAGATCACCGAGGCCATTCACTGTCAAATGACAATCAGAGCCCTTTCTGGTCTTACACTCTCAGTAGTTTGAATCAAACACTAAAAAAAGAATGTCACACATTTAAATCGAACTTTCTGTGTAATAAATTAGCCTTCTGCTGCTGAACGAATTTCATTATAGCTACAAGAGGACGAACAACTGATTTTTACTAAGGACTTAGAAACGGATAATTAGATTTAATTTCCCTTTAACTATAAATTCCCTCATAGCCTGAGTCACTTTGGGACGTTAAACCCCCTTTAATTATAAATTGATAGACAACCTCTAATTTGATGCAAAGTGAATGTCTATGTATGCTGTCAATGCATTAGTGCTTTTTTTATTTGGATTTCACTCTAAATGTGAGCTGCTATCACCAAGGTGCGAGAGAGAGAGACATAGAAACACTATGGGTGGAAAGCAAATAACATCCCTAAACCATGCACTTGCTTTTTGTGTCAGGAAAAAGCTGCGACTGTCTACTTCGGTATCTTAAACTAAACTGCGCTACTTAGCTTCAATGCAGAAAGAGGCCTTAACCCATTCACTTCCAAAGGCACCAATTCACCGCCCTTGCTTTAAAATTTGCGCTTCAATGCGCATCAACAAATAGTGCCAGATGCTTGGTACCTTTCACGCCAGATGACAAATATCCTTTTCTTGCTGCTGCTTTTAAACACAATAATGACATGACGGGAGGACTGAAGTTTCAGAGGTCCTGAATTTTGGTGCACTTTTTGGTAGTGAGGGGGATGCAGACTGCAAATACCTACAATGAAGCAGTGAGCATGACTAGATCCACAAGGTGAGGATTATTACTCTGACTCTGAGCCTGGCACCACAGACTTAGCTTGAGCCCCACCTTGGAAATCCAAAATTGTGGAAGAAAAATGTGCTCAGCGTGATGTACTTGGCTGTCTACATCAGCTATATATTATACCAAAAGCGACTGAAAAAGAATGAGCTACATCAGGAGAAAATTTTGTCTCGTCGCAAGGATTACTCATGCGGCTATGTTGCTCCAACACAGCACAGCGTAGAAAACCAGCTGTAGTTCCATCCCAGACGAGTCTAGAGGCTTGTGAATGGCATCTTTTTCATCGTCAAATAACTCTGAATGGCAGCATAGCGGAAAGCATCATGCAAATGTTTAGTGTGCAAAGCCCAGGAAAAAAATAAGAGGACACTTAAGCTCCGCCTTAAGGGTGTGACGCAACCACAGCCTGTGGTCCTAAGATACCACTTTACATGCAAAACCACATGAGGTACATATGAACTCCCACTCATTCCCAAGCCATGCAAGCGTACCTTGCGTGGTCTAGACGGTAGCGTGTCTGGCTCAAAATTGAAGGGTTTAGGGTTCGAATGCTGCCTAAAATTCTTGTTTTAGGTCAAATGAATTACTTCATAAAGTAAAATTATTTGTGGCATGTAGCAACCTTTAATTTACCTTACATGTCACGTTTTAACCACTCTCATTCTAAGCATGGCGCCACGTTTCTCGCAAGCGTTGTGGGTTTGAAATTTCTGAGCGAGGTCATGTGGCTGCGACATCATGAATCTATCGACCAATCAGGATTTTCACAGCACAATGCCACCAATGCCGGCTTTTCTGTGACGTGAGCTCCTCAACACTTTCGCGCTAAAACAGCGGCAGGTCAGGAATGAGACAAATGCCCCATCACCGTTCACAGACTTGACTGCTTCAAGATTTTTGACAAGCAAGAAAAATTTTACCTCCTCTTGATTTCCGACTTTCTTGGGAGCCGAATAAAATGTGAAATTCTCGTGTGCAACTTTTGCAGCATGAGCTATTGCTAATTCTTCCAGCAACCCAGGTCGCGCTGTGCCGTCGTGGATGGCTCGCATAAGCAAATGGGTTAAAGGGACACTGAGCACAGCTCGATCTAATTTTCATTGTCAGTAAAAATCAATTCTATCACTTCCTGAGGCCGTGCAGAAGCATTTTCGGCAGTGAAAGAGGCATCTCTAGCTCATGAAATTCAGTTTGGATGTTCCTGCATTCAAATGAAAAAGCCCGCAACAGTGTTCAAAGCCCAGGAAATAAAACTAGGGGGACACTTAAGCTCTGCCTTAATTACATGACGTGACAGCGGCCTGTGGTCCTCTCTAATTACACATCATCATCATCATCATCATCATCATCAGCCCTACTACACCCACTGCAGGGCAAAGGCCTCTCCCATGTCTCTCCAATTAACCCTATCCTTTGCCAGCTGCATCCACCCTTTGCCTGCAAACTTCTTAATCTCATCCGCCCATCTAACCTTCTGCCGCCCCCTGCTGCGCTTACATTCTCTTGGAACCCACTCCGTTACCCTTAAAGACCAGCGGTTATCTTGCCTTCGCATTACATGCCCTGCCCAAGCCCATTTCTTTCTCTTGATTTCGACTAGGATGTCATTAACCAGTGTTTGTTCCCTCACCCACTCTGCCCGCTTCCGATCTCTTAACGTTACACCTATCATTTTTCTTTCCATGGCTCGCAGCGTTGTCCTTAACTTAAGCTGAACTCTTTTCGTTAGCCTCCACGTTTCTGCCCCATAGGTGAGTACCGGTAAGATTATGCTGTTGTACACTTTCCTCTTGAGGGAAATTGGTAAACTGCCACTCATGATCTGCGAGAATTTGCCATATGCGCTCCACCCCATTCTTATCCTTCTAGTTATCTCCCTCTCATGATCCGGATCAGCTGTCACTACCTGCCCTAAGTAGACGTATTCCGGCACAATTTCTAGGCTCTCGCTGCCAATTGTGAACTGTTGTTCCCTTGCTAGGCTGTTGAACATTACCTTGGTTTTCTGCATGTTAATTTTTAGACCCATCGATCTGCTCTGCCTGTCTAACTCGTTGATCATGATTTGCAGTTCACCTCCTGAGTGACTCAGCAAGGCAATGTCATCAGCAAATCTCAGATTATTTAGGTATTCTCCATTTATTCTTATTCCCAACTGTTCCCAATTCAGGCCTCGAAATACCTCCTGCAAACATGCGGTGAACAGCATTGGCGAGATCGTGTCTCCTTGCCTGACACCCTTCCTTATTGGAATTTTATTGCTGACTTTATGGAGGACTATAGTAGCTGTGCAGTTGCTATATATATCTTCCAGTATTTTGACATAAGGCTCTTCTACCCCCTGATTACGCAATGCCTGTATGACTGCTGAGGTTTCCACTGAGTCGAATGCTTTCTCGTAATCAATGAAAGCTATATATAGAGGTTGGTTATATTCTGCGCATTTCTCTATCACCTGATTGATGGTGTGAATATGATCTATTGTAGAATATCCTTTACGAAAGCCTGCCTGATCATTTGGTTGATTAAAGTCTAACGTTGCCCTGACTCTATTAGCGATTACCTTAGTAAATACTTTGTAGGCAACGGATAGTAAGCTGATCGGCCTGTAATTTTTCAAGTCCTTGGCGTCTCCCTTCTTATGAATTAAGATAATGTTTTCATTCTTCCAAGCTTCTGGTACAGTCGAGGTCATAAGGCATTGCGTATACAGGGTGGCTAGTTTTTCTAGCACGATGTCCCCTCCATCCTTCAACAGATCTGCTGTTACCTGATCCTCCCCAGCTGCTTTTCCCCTTTTCATTGCTTCTAAGGCTTTCTTTACTTCATCTTTCGTTACTGGCGGGATGACGCATTGCTGTGCACTGCTGTCTTTCTCATTAGCGTTCTGATTACATTGGCTACTGTACAGGTCTGTGTAGAACTCTTCGGCTACGTTAACTATCTTATCCATATTGCTAATGACATTGCCCTGCTTGTCTCTTAATGCATACATCTGGTTTTTACCTATGCCTAGTTTCCTCTTCACTGTTTTTAGGCTACCTCCGTTCTTTAGAGCATGCTCGATTCTCTCCATATTAAACTTCCTTATGTCGGCTACCTTGCGCTTATTTATTAACTTTGATAGCTCCGTTAGTTCTATTCTATCGGTAGTGTTAGATGCCTTCATGTTTTGGCGCTTCTTAATCAGATCTTTCGTCACCTGAGATAGCTTCCCGGTATCTTTTCGAACTGTCCTACCGCCTACTTCTACTGCGCACTCCGTAATTATTGATGTCAGGTTATCGTGCATTGAATGAACATCAAGATCATCTTCCTCAGTTAAAGCCGAGTATCTGTTTTGCAGCGCTATCCTAAACTCCTGTGCTTTCCCTCTTACGGCTAACTCGTTAATGGTCTTCTTCTTCGCTAGCTTCTTCCGTTCCCTCTTCAAGCCTAGGCTAATTCTAGACCTTACCATTCTATGGTCGCTGCAACGCACCCTTCCGAGTACGGCCACATCCTGAATGATGCCAGGTTTAGCGCATAGTATGAAGACGATTTCATTTTTAATCTCACCATTGGGGCTCTTCCAGGTCCACTTCCTGTTTTCTCGTTTGCGGAAGAAGGTATTCATAATCCGTAAATTATTTCTATCCGCGAATTCGACTAATAACTCTCCCCTGCTATTTCTAGAGCCTATCCCATAGTCACCTACCGCGTGGTCGTCAGCCTGCTTCTTGCCCACCTTCGCATTGAAGTCACCCATCAGTACAGTGTACTGCGATTTTACTTTATTCATTGCCGATTCTACGTCCTCATAGAAACTTTCAATGGTCTGGTCATCATGGCTGGATGTGGGTGCGTAGGCCTGCACCACTTTCAGCTTGTACCTCGTATTCAGCCTAATTACTATGGCTGCTACCCTCTCGTTAATACTGTAGAGCTCCTCTACGTTGCCAGCTATACCCTTATTAATGAGGAATCCCACACCTAGTTCTCGTCTATGCTCTAACCCGCGATAGCACAGTATGTGTCCGTCCTTTAGTACTGTATACGCCTCACCTGTCCTCCTAACTTCGCTAAGCCCTATCACATCTCATTTAATTCCCGATAGTTCCTCGAAGAGCACTGCTAGGCTAGCCTCACTAGATAAAGTTCTAGCGTTAAACGTTGCCAGGTTCAGATTCCAATGGCGGCCTGTCCGGAGCCAGAGATTCTTAGCACCCTCCGCTGCGTCACAGGTCTGACCACCGCCGTGGTCAGTTGCTCTGCAGCCGCTGGGGACTGAGGGCTGAGGGTTAATTGGTTTGATCATAGAAGGTTGTGGCCAAGTACTACACCAGGGTGGCCAAATCCTGCTCTGGTGAGAGAGTGCGTTGTCGGTTTTGGTGACCGAGATAAGGCCGCACTCCAGGCCTGGTTATGCAATTCCATCGACACGCGGATTTTTTTTTTTTTTATACCCGGTGGAGAATTGCGCGGTACCAGGATTTGAACCCCGGTCATCTTGCACGCGAGGCGGATGTTCTACCTCTACGCCATCGCGGAAGATTACACATACTCATTAGCATATAGCTAAGTATGCTGGGATGGTTTAACCAAGTGTTTTTCTTAATATTGCAGGCCCCAACACAAGGCTACGGCAGTGAGGGAAAAATTCAAGTAATCAGCAAGACAAATGCAAAGCAGTTCACAAAAAAAAGAGATAATGAAGCGAGAGGAACTATTAGAAAACACCCAATTAATTCATGTACTTGTCTTATCTCAAAATACCTCCACTATTGGAAATTATGAGCAAGAGTGAAACCGCTAAAGTTTATTAATCCAACACCTTGATTTCGAACCATACATGCCAGCTGTGCCGTGCACAGAACTGTTCACAGACTATTCACTGCTGCACTGGAATGCGCTAACAATAACGTGAAATATTTCAGAAGTTAGTGAGGGTTTTACACGGCCTGGCTTAAACAAAATTCTCTGGGTTTCTTTACTATGTGCTCACAAGAGGTGAAAATGAAAACAGTGAAATAAACATTTGCATAATATCAGCTATTTTTTTGCTCACCTTTCACACATCATGCATACAACCCAGGAATCTGAGTGTAAGAAAGGGTAAAATAATGTAACTGAAAATTATGAATTATAAAATACTTTTTCAACTGTTTCAAATTCGTAAAAATTTTACTGTAACTTCCCAGAGCCACAAACAGCATTCTGAGCTGATAATCAGGTAACCACGGCACCAAGAAAACAAAAAGACAGTTTCTGCTGTGTCCATATACCTGGGCGGTGCCAAAAAGCTCATCAGTTCAGCCCCTTACCTCATCTGACACGCATTTTGAAACACCAGCACTACACACCAATTGAACAAACAAAATCACCAGCTAGAAGGCATCATATTTTGTCAGCAGGAACCCAACTCCCCTGACCAGATTTAACTGTACAGCTTTCTATGTATGCAACTACAACAGTCACCCCAAGATGGGCAAATTGGTGCGAAGAAGAGCTTCTCTTCTCAGTCTTCTTACAGTTTGCTAAAAGTTATCCGACGAAGGTTTTGCAACAAGTCATAACGCATAAAATATGGATTTCACACAAACTAAATTTCGAAGTTAATTGTGAACAAAGCTACAGATTTCTCGCCCTCAGCCAGGCGCAGCAAATTTTATTAAACCATTGTTTTAGCGATTAAGAAGAGGATAAAAATAACTTAGATATAAAAACTAATCACCTTGCAAACCATGTATGAATGCCCTGAGGGCATAATACGCTTTCCTGATAACCACTAAAGCATCTGCAGTCTTTTCTTACACCCTATACAAACCGGTTGTGCTAGCGAATGGTGGACATAAATCAATCAAGAGATAGGTGAAGTCACGAACTATGCAGACTTCCATTCCACCGCAATCTAATAACCACCGAGTGGCATGCGTCTAACCCTGTACGAAATCAACTGCATATGTTACAAGAGCTAAGTAATGCTTTCAAAAGAAATGTCCATCGTTTAACCATTCCCTCCTGCACACTAGCAAGCCCAGCACAGAAAAAAAATGTGCGACCACGTCAGAAAGATCTGCTCAAATGTCCGTTAGATCGAAAGCGCAAGCTCCAGTCATCCAGCGGAGGTAGAAAGGTGGTTGCGGGCTCAACATATGTGAGAAACTCAACATGAATTACTTCCGAAGCGGATTTGCATTCGCCGCGTATCTGTGACGCTGAGCATCCCCGCAAAACAGAGTAAATGACTACTATTCTCAAAAGTTAGGCGGCAAAGTTAACAGGCCGCCACTTCGACAGGCTGCATTCCACAGCGACGACTGGAACCCGTGTTTATGCGTTTCTATAGAAACTGCGCGCTTCAAACGGCGAAAGTGCAACTAAACTTTCGATGCACTTAAGTAACAACTGTTGTTAGTGGATGAAAGACGTAGACCGCGCCACTTTCATACTCTCCAGCTAAACTCTCGTTATGTCGAAGAAATATTCGCCGAACTTATAGACAAGCAGATCAGCGTTATCAACTGTCATCCGCAGCGCAGTCGCGCAGCGCACATTCCATGGCTTCCATTTCATTCGCTTCGGAGCATTTTCGACCGCGTACCTGTCATGTGGATGATCTTGGCGCCGAGGTATTCACAGACCGAGTTGTCACCATTGCAAGCGTGGACACGATAGGTGTCGGACGGATTGAAGTCATCCGGGTCAGCGGGGTCGATAAACTGTTTTGTCGAGTCCAGAAATATCTGCGTATGTTCGACCACTGTCGTCCGCAGGGTAGACTCATATTCGACGTACACGAACATCTTGAGATGCGCGTCTCCGCGAAAACAAAGATCCGCGCGAAAACTGCCAACACGTGACTATTGTTTAAGATGCAGATTGCGACGGCACGATAAAAAGGGGATTGTTTCGACGTCGCTGTGGTGGCCAGTATCCGAGGCAGATTGCAAATAAAGGGGCCAACAATACCCACAATACACCGAAAACTAGAAGCCTAGAATTTTTTAAACAAAAAACTTCGCAAACAAGTCCGAAACAAACCTAAAGGTTTTATTTTTGAAGGTTTTATTTTTGAAGTTTTCTATCGGCAAAGACAAAACTGTTTCAATAATGTTGAGTGTAAAATACAGAAAACCACGTTTACTAATAATAAAGGCAAGAAAATCTATTTTTGTTTAGCTTTTCAGAGTATAGCCGGGGTAAAAAAAGTTTTCTGAAATGACATCCAACGCAAGATTAGCAGTTCGCGTGACAGAAACAGAACCGAAACTGGCCTGACACTGCTGTTACAGGAGACGTGCATTCTAATTTTAAAGCAATTGAATGGCGCGCCCCGTTAATGATTCACAGAACATGGCCCGATGTTTCTTTGCATGCGGTTTTTTAATCGAAGCTGTGGCAGGAAGTTCAATAACCTCACCTCCAGAGGTTGCTGTCTCTAGTTTCCACAGGAACACTAGTTTCCCCCTACGTGGGCTGGGAGACCTTCCTCGTGCACAGCTGCGACGTGGCGACGCAAAGCGCGAGGCTGACGGCGATTGTAAGCGCGAAAGGCGGTTCGGCGCGTACCCGTCTCCACGCAGGTACTCGCCGATTTCTTGCGGGCGTTGGCCGAAGCGTGGTCGTGGTGCGTGAGCGGCAAATCCACGAAGGCCCATACGTCGGTACGGGCAGTGACGAAGAATATGGCCGGCCTCACAGCAGTGGAAGCACAACGGTCGGTTGTCGGAGTCCTCCAGGCGTCGCATTTCCTGGCGCTTGAGCGTCACTCGTAGGCTGGGTGGGCGGGGGTAGAGAGGTGGTGTTCTGAAAGAAGTGGGTAATCTCGGAAAGGACGTAGGGGATGTCGTTAGGGCTGAGGAGTGCGTACTGCAGCGGCGTAGGCCATGGCTTGGGGTTCTGTGGCCGTCGGGGTGCCAATTGCCTGTTGCACTTCTTCCCGCACCACATCCATGAGGGTCGCTGCTTGAGGCTGTGGATAGGTTAGCAGCAGTCGTCGTAGCTCCTCGCTGACGATTTCTCGGATAACTTCCCGCAAGTTGTCGCTGGTGGTGGTTGTGTCCGGACGAATTGCACAGACATGAGAAGGGCGGTTGTACTGCCGAGCCCGGACGTCGAGGGTCCTTTCGATCGTGCAGGCTTCTTGCACGAATTCCTCGATGGTTTTTGGCCGCTGGCGGAGGCTGGCAAATTCTTTCTTTTCCTCGGTCGCCTCGGGGTCGACGCGATGAAATAGGCGCTTCATCTCTTCGACGTAACCGCGGATGGGCTCGTTCGGAAGCTGGATCCTCGACTCTAGGAGTCGTTTGGCTCTTTCCTCATGACACTGGTGGATACCTTCAATAGTTTCTTCTTGAATAGCCCCCACGTCGTTAGGGACGACTCGTGGTTTTCGTACCTCGTATGAGCTGAGCCCTCCAGTGAGAAAAATACGACCGATTTTCGCCGTATCATTCCAATTGTTGAATGATGCCACGTGCTCAGATTGGTTCAACCATTTTTCGGGGTCTTCACCTAGGGATCCATTGAAAGTTGGTAGCACCCGCGGTTGGTGCAGTATGATCGGGGTCGAGATCTTTGGCGAGGTTGTGGTGCTCGTAGCAGCGTCTTTTCTCTCTCGGGTGCGGTCCGGCAGGGTCCCGAACACGGGCTGCTCTCCCTGGAGACGTCGGCTAGCTCGGTTAACTGGTGGCTCGTCCTCCGGTGCGAAGCGCAGTCACGACTTGAATTAAGGGGGTGTCCGGTACATGACGCTACCTCGCACCTTCACCAGATGCCACGTGCTGGTGACTGCAATCCGCAGAGCAGCAAGGCAGCGAAGATGGCGTCTAAACAAAAGTATTTGGGCTGACTTGCGCCCACAGTGGACTGAATCACTCGGCGGCGGCGAAGCAACAAGCGTGCTCGGCGGTCGTCGAACAGAATGCCCGCCGCTGTCGGCCGTGCTCGATTTAAAGCCTACAGCGAACTTTCGAGATAAAGCGTGCAAAGTTACTAGAACCTTCCGGAACAAGATAGAAACGGCTCCGCCTGGCTGCGATCAATCGAGATAAATGTGGTCGCGTTTTGCACCCAAAAAGTGATAAAGTGGCGTGGCGGCAGCTTTGAAGAATGAATAAACGCTATATAAGGTTCGCGGCAATCTGCAACCGCATCAACTCTCGTCTAAAGGAATAATGTTTGAAACGGCTCACTAAATGTAGTTTGTTACATGCGATTGAAAAGTTATCTACGAAATTGCCCTGAAATTCGGCCGAAAATGCATTGGGCAAACGGGAAGACGGCTAAATTACCGGTTGCGCGATCGAGCACAAAGACCATACGAAGTATTTCGTGAAAGGATATTTAGCCACACATTGCAAACATGGAGCAAGTATCGTCCAGATTTTCAGCACCGTGATGTCATATTAAGCTGGCATGCTGAACTTCACTAGGGAAGCAATAGGGGCCTAGAATATATTATCAAATGAAGATATGTGTGTCAATGCCCCTTAGAGCTTCATTTGCCCAGTGTCGCCGGGTACCCACCGGTTATACAATGGGTACAAGCATACCCTGGCCTGGTGCCCGGCTTAATCAGAGGGATATGCTTGGGAAATGGTTATTCGACCCCACTTTGAGCAAGTGAATCGTATTTTATTTGGAACATTTCCAAAAGAGTGGGTGCGGAAATTTTAAGTTAGGCGTCACCACGGGAAGAACACAGGGCACTTTCTCCTTACTATAACATGCAAAAATAGTGCGGGAGGTATGAAAACGCGCTAGCGAGGAGGGTGCCAAATAATAACATAACAAAGGTTTATTCGTGAACATCTTTTTAATTCAATTCAATTCACCTTTATTTTCAACATTTCGCAATGTTGACGGTCTTCCAGGCAAAAAGCTGTGGGGACAGCTTGACGAGGCCTGAAAGCCGGCGGCAGGCAACAGTGACAGCAGTAAAAAAAAAAAGTTATACATGTACTGTTATTTCGAAAACGACACATTTTATCATAAATTTACAAATATAAGAGCAGAAGTAAGAGTAAAAGACATCAAGGCGTTATACAAGGACTAGCGTATACATGCACACGAGATTACAACAAAGACAATCATTGCACTCAAGTTAGACATAAAGCTAACATTACTGTGTTTATAGGATGCAAGCACAGGTCACTCTAGAAATATTGAACGCAAAACTTTGCGAGTTATTACAGGCTTAATAAAACTGGCCACATTGAGCTTTTTTAGTAACATTGGCATTGTATAGCTTAATGACTGTAGAAGGTAATTTGTTCGGCGGTGTGGAATCACCAATTTTTCAGGCGCGCGTGTGTTAGAAATATTGCAGCGTAGCGTTGAACCTGAAAGTGTCAATAAGAATTGTCTATACTTTTCATTAGCAAAGTGAAACTGGTGGAGGAGACGGTAATTATAAAGGGAGTGAATATTGACTATATAATGCCGACGAAATAGCTTGGCTGAGGGATGTACATATGATACATTGTTTAAGCAACGTATGGCTTTTTTTTTTCTAGACGAAGGAGTGTATTGACGTTCTTTTTAGTAGTCGTCCCCCATACTAGTGTACAGTAGTTAAGGTGTGAACGGAAGAGGGCGTGGTATACTTGTAATCTAACGGAAATCGGAAATATGTCACGCGTCCGGAATAAGGCACCTACGGCAGATGAGTTTTTTGGCTAGCTGTTCAACATGACTGTTCCATGTCATCTGACTGGAGAATATGACACCAGTATTTTATGCTGTTTCACGACATCTATTTTATAAGGTCCTAGTTTTAGTTCATGACTAGAGGCCACACGAAATTTAATGCCGCAGGGCATCAATGATGGGTGAAGGTGTGATGAAAGATGTAGTAGTGATTAAATGAATGGAAAAAGGCTAGCTGATTTGATTAAGTCCAGTAGAGAACGATGGTACTGCCACTGCGTCCAGGCAATGTATGAAGCAGGGTTGCTTGGTGAAAGACCCGCTACTTTCCGGTGCCGAATCCTTGTAGGCTTAAGCCGCCGCGGTGTCTGAGTGGTTATGGCGCTCGGCTGCTGGCTCGAAAGACGCGGGTTCGATCCCGGCTGCGGCGGTCGAATTTCGATGGAGGCGAAATTCTAGAGGCCCGTGTGCTGTGCGTTGTCAGTGCACGTGAAAGAACCCCAGGAGGTCGAAATTTCCGGAGCCCTTCACTACGGCGTCCCTCATAGCCTGAGTCGCTTTGGGACGTTAAACCCCCATAAACGAAACCTTGTAGGCTTGAGAGCTGGGCAGTCCCACAGTAAGTGATGAATGTCGGCTTCAATGTCTTCGTGTTTACATATCGGACACCCTGGCCGAGGAAACAAATCTCGGTACTGAGGCCACCTCCGAGTGATGGCTGGCGTGAGGGCCACCCCGACCCGGATCCTCCTAAGCGCAACCTCCTCTGCACGGGTAAGACCGCGGGGGAGGGTTACCGCACACGGAGGGATGAGAGCAGACGCGCAAAACGAATAAAAGGCGTGCGCCGCAACCAGCGCGCGGGCTTATCTCGACTAAAGTCCCTTCATGAGCTTTTTCTTTAAAAAAAAAAAGCCAAGTACCGAAAACGTTTGCCGCAACGCGGACGCACCCGCCGCGGTGCCTCAGTGGTTAAGGCGCTCGGCTACTGATCCGGAATTCCCGGGTTCGAACCCGACCGCGGCGGCTGCGTTTTTGTGGAGGAAAAATGCTAAGGCGCCCGTGTGCTGTGCGATGTCAGTGCACGTTAAAGATCCCCAGGTGGTCGAAATTATTCCGGAGCCCTCCACTACGGCACCTCTCACTTCCTTTCTTCTTTCACTCCCTCCTTTCTCCCTTCCCTTACGGCGCGGTTCAGGTGTCCAATGATATGTGAGACAGATACTGCGCCACTTCCTTCCCCCAAAACCAATTATTATTATAATTAACGCGGACGCACACTATTGGACAGCGCCCACTTCCGGTTGGGAACTGGTTCCGTTCCGCCATGTTCTTCGTAAGTCGTCCGGCTGCAGCATATTTCTATAGAGGCTCTGTAATATTTCGACGGCGCTTGCACGCTACGTTTCTTGCTCGTATAGCTGTACTGGCGACGGACATTCAGCGGGGTTACTTTTTTTTATTTGTCGCTGTTCGCTGGAAGTCACTTAACTTTTTCGGGCGCTTTTTTGTGCCCGCAGCAGCAGCCGAAATCCCGGGCTGTAGCGCCTTCGGGGGCTCAGCCCAGTCAAGAAAAGGTCTGGCGTTGTTTATCAGTGCCGCTTGCGAAGAACGATATTGTACGACAGAAAGCGTGGCTCCACAGGTTTGGAGAAAAGATTGTAAGCCGACGAAGTCTAGCAAGCTATGCGAGGTAAGTTCAATTTCTGCTTTCCATCGTTGCGACTCGACGCTCTATAGTAGCAAACTGGCTGGCGAGTCGGAATTGGTAAAGCACCCAGCTCGGACTGTGTCTGCCGATTGTTTGATCACGCATTGCTGTCCGCCTTAGTCATTTCGTAAACATTTCATATGAGCGCGTATTTCGCCCTACGGCTGCACTCCGGCACCCACTGCAACTGGTCCATTGAGATGAAGTAGCCAAAACCTTTTCGCTCAATAATGCGCCGTTAAACCGTAGCCTCTTGCGAAGTGTTCTGCAGCACCCCCTTGCCAATTCTTTAAAAGTATCGCGCGGCTGTCAACCAGCCGGCTTGTCGGCGCCTGTTGACGGCACAGAGCGGCAAAACGAGCAAGAATCAGTGCATCTGAGACACATGCGCTAATTCTCGCTTGATTCGCGCTCCGCATCGTGATAAGGCGCTGACAAGTCTGCGGCAAAACACAATGCACATCACATTCGGAGCGCATCACTGGCACGTTTCTCTTCTTCTCATGCTAAGCTCATTTGCTACATTATTTACTGCCCCTTACAGTAAAGCCGCGACTCTGCAAGGTCCGCCGGTTGGATGGATGCGGCTGAACCCTTTAAATCGGGTGGTGGCTCAAGCCACCTAGCCATGACTTATGAAATTTTACTCTTCTCTTGATTTCAGCCACCAATCAGATAACCTTCGCTTGGTTACCTCTACCCGCTTAAAATCTACTTTTCCTTCACTGCCCTTAAACCCCAATGCCTTGGGTAAATCTGCCCCGCTGCTTTCCACTGTATGGTGAAGCCCTTTACAGAAAAGTATCAAATGTTCAGCTGTTTCCTTCTCCTCCTCTCCGCACGCAACGCAAACGTGTCTATCTTGTGGTACCTGACTCTATATGCCTTATTCCGCAAAACTCCCGTCCTGGCCTCAAACAGCAAAGAGCTTCCCCTACAATTATCATAGATATTTTCTTTGGCAATTTCTTGCTTAAAAATCCTGTATGTTCCCAGTGCTGATTTCGTCAGCATCCTTGTTTTCCACAGAGCTCTCTCTGTTTCTTTAACCTTTTTCTTAACTGATAATTGCTGATTTCCCCTCTCCTACTGCTGTCCAGATATTTGCTTGCCAATTTTCTGGTTCGCTTTCTCCATTTTGTATCAACATTCCTTATATACAGGTATCTGAAAACTTTCCTAGCCCACTGCTTTTCCCCCATTTTTCTCAATCGCTCCTCAAATGCTATCTTACTGCTAGCCTCTCTGCTCTCGAACGACGCCCATCTCATATCACCCGGTTTCCCCTGATTTGGTGTATACCACCATTATGATCCATAGCGCAGCAACAAAACAGGGGACAAACACAAGCGCTATGTGTTTGTCCCCTGTTTTGTTGCTGCGCTATGGATCATAACGCATGCCCACTAGCCCGAACCATCACCTTGTTAAGGTATACAACCAGTCCAGTGCATACAACCGCGCCGCCGGAGCGCGTTAGGAAGAACATGGCGGACGACGCGAGCCGCAGGGGAAAGGCCGTTAGGAGAGGAGGGACTTGTCGCTACTTAGCAAAGCAGACCTAGGGACTTTAATCTCGACCAGCTACGCACCGACGAACATGTGGGAATAAACGTCGCTTCACCCCGGATACTTTTCTGCTCCTTCGCATGAACCACGCAACACTACAACTGGCGACGAGGATAGGATTTGAAGACGTCGTTCTTCAGTTTGGAAGGTAAGTGTTTCCGAAATTCGCTCTTTGAAGAAAACTATCTTTTTGCAGTGTGTGGAGCCTGTGACTGTCGTCATGACTGGGGCCGAGGCAGCAGTGATGCACTTTGCTGGGCGACTGGGCCAGCTGGAACCCTTCGACTAGTCCGCCAGCGATTGGGCGTCGTACGAAGAGCGGCTTACGTCGTTCCTGATTGTCAACGGAGTACCCGACAGGTACAAGGTACCCGCCTTTTTGAGCATTATGGGTGAGGAGACCTACGGGTTGTTGAAGCCTTTAACTGCTCCAGAACTGCCTTATATGAAGAGTTTCGAAGACCTCAAGAAAGCTTTGAGCCACCACCTGTCCTGTCCCCGAAGCCGTTCGTCATTTGAGAACGGGCCAAGTTTCACCGGAGCTGTCAACGAGAAGGCGAGTCCTTATCTAGTTACGTAGCCGAGCTTCGTAAACTGTCGCAAACGTGCGAGTTTGGAAGCGCCCATGACGAGTCTCTTCGGGACCGCTTCGTGTGCGGCTTGCTACGAAAAGATATTCAGCGAGTGCTTTTCACGGAAAATAGCAAGCTTACGTTCCAGAAAGCGGTGCAGCGGGCTCTTGCAATGGAAGCGGCTAAGAAGAGTGCTGCTGAGGTACGCGGCAGCGATGCCGCAGTCGGCGATGTGCAGAAGGTGCAAGCTGAGGCGCAGAAAACATGTAAAATCTGTTTTCGCTGTGGTTCGCCAAAACACAGGACTGAAGCATGCTTTCACTTGGACGCAACCTGTTTCAGTTGCAAGAAAAAGGACATATCCAGAGAGCCTGCCGAAGGAGTGGTAAGACTTTTTCTAAGAAAAAGCAGATGAAAAGGAATAAGAAGATGCTGACGGTTGTGTCGCGGAAAGCTTCGACCCTGTCTAAACGGCGTGTCGGCAGCTCAGAGCGACCTTGTCACCGTACAGATTACCATCGACGGCGTCTCGGTGAACATGGAGCTAGACACGGCTGCGGCGGTTTCCGTCATGTCAAAGACGCAGTTCCGTCAGCTCTTTCCTTCTGCCGTACTGCAGCCTACAACAGTTAAACTTCGTACCTACACAGGAGCAGTGGTACGACCCCAGGGGGTCTCTTCGGTCAACGTGCAGCACGGCGACCATTCTGCAGTTCTTCCACTCTACGTCGTAGACCACAAGGGACCACCTCTACTGGGCCGGGAGCGGCTCCACGCCGTCCGGTTGGAGTGGGCGAAAATTTGGAACCTGAACAAAATTACAAGGTCAGACACTCCTGCTCGTATCAGCGCAAAAAAAAAAAAAGGCTTGACGCACTGCTGGCGAAGTGCCAACCCCTTTCCAAAGACGAACTAGGCCCGATAACGGAAGAGCGCGCCGAACTTTATCTTAAACCTGATATGAAGCCGAGATTCCTAAAGGCCAGGAATGTTCCGTTCGCGTTGCAAAAAGCTTTCGACGCTGAGTTGGCTACAATGAAAAAAAAAACGGAATTATATCGCCGGTTACGACGTCAGAATACGCTACGCCTGCGGTACCCGTAACCAAGCAAGATGGTAGCATACGGATTTGCGGCGACTACAAGACCACCGTTAACCCGTGCCTTCATGTCGACCGCTACCCATTACCAAAAGTAGACGACCTTTTCACAGCCTTGTCGGGAGGTAAGCATTTCTCTAGGATTGATCTCAACCGGGCCTATCAGCAAGTGGTCATGTCTGAGTCGACAAAACAATACCTCACGTTGAATACGCAGAAAGGATTGTTTGCTGTTAATCGACTCGCGCTTGGAATTTCGTCCGCACCTGGGATTTTCCAAAGAATAATTGACGCCATGCTGAAGGGCTTACACGGGATTTGCTGCTACCTAGACGACGTTCTGGTGACTGGTAAAAATGACGAAGAGCATTTCACCAATCTGGAAGCTGTGTTAAAACGACTTCTCTCAAAGAGGCGTTCGGGTCAAGAAAGAGAAGTGCTCGTTTTTCAAACAGGAGCTTCGCTACCCCGTACAAAATCAGCGCACAGGGCATCTCGGCAACGACGGAGAAGGTTGACACACTCCTAAAGGCTCCAGCACAATGCACAAACAGTTCGGGGCACATTTCGGTAGCCACTAGGGAAAACGGAGGCCCGGTAGCGTGCTGCAGCACCAGACACTCGACAGTAACGGAGGCGGAAGAGTTGGCCATTGCGCTGGCTCTAACTCAACAACAGGTTAAAATTATCGTGAGTGACTCAAAATCAGCAATTAGAAACTTTGACGCGGGCTGCATTTCAGCTACAGCAGCACGAGTGTTGGCCGGCAGTCCACCACCGGCAGAACTGGTAGCGCTCATCTGGACACCCGCGCACCAAGGGTTGAGGGGAAACGAGAAAGCGCACGCACTGGCCCGAGGATTAGCTACTTTCCGGGATCCCAGTGGCGTCTTGTGCACAACCCCTTCCCCCTCGCGCGATGAGGAGCTCCTACAGTTCGAAGACGACCTTAACACGTATCAGGAAATCCTAAACCATTACAAATTAGGCCGAGCGGTACTTCCAAAAGCAAGTAATCAGCTAACCAAAAACGAAGAGGTTGCGTGGCGCAAGCTCCAAACCGGAGTATTCCCTAACCCTCAGCTTTATAGCAAGTGGCACCCTGAGATTTTCAGCCCCAGGTGCAAACGTTGCGACGGCATAGCGGACATGATCCATATGGTATGGACATGTCCGAGCTTTGGACAACTTGACCGAACAGATGAGTCCTGGGAGGCACTGCTTCACAACGAGGACGAAACTAAACAACGTGAAGTCATCCGTCTCGCCCTTGCCGCTGCTGAGATCCAAGAGATCCCGGTCGACGGCTGAGGGGGAGGACATGGCTGGGACCGAGCGGCGCCTCGGATACCCATCATCCTTTTGACGGGTGCTAATAAATGTTATTTCTCTCTCTCTCTCCAGCCCCTAAAGACAGGCAGCAGCTGCAGTCGTTCCTGGGAGTCGTCAATTTCTACGGCAAGTTTCTTCCCAACCTAGCAACGGTGGCGCATCAATTTTTCAGGTTGCCACGTAAAAAACGCCCCATGGTGCTGGGATGAGCGTTGCCAGCCCGCGTTCACCAAGATAAAGAGCTTGCTAGCCTCTCCGCTGACTTTGGCGCACTACGACCCGTGCAAACCTTTGCAGCTATCATGCGACGCATCGCACTATGGTTTAGGGGCGGTTCTTTCTCATGTTTTAGATGATGGCAGCACGAAGCCAGTCGCTTTCGCATCGCGTACCTTGACCGATGCCGAAAAAAATACAGCCAGCTTGAGAAATAGGCCCTTGAGATAATATTTGGTGCTAAGAAGTCTCATTTCTACGTTTACGGTCATTCGTTAACCTTAGTCACCGACCATAAACCCCTTCACACAATTTTGGGCCCAACAACCGGCATTTCGACTATCGCAGCAGCGCGTTTGCAGCCCTGGGCTGTCACATTGTCAGCTTAGCGGTATTAGCTTATCTTCAGAAGATCAAGCGAGAATGCTGAAGCCGATTTTTGTTCGCGCCTGCCGCTATCAGTAGTGAAAGACGAAACTCAAGAAATAGAGGAAACTCTTTATTCATTGCGCTTGCAATCAATGCCAGTTTCAGGTAGGGCATTGCTGGAACAACAGCTCGGGACCCCTTGCTTTGTAAAGTGATAGATTTCATAAATGTGGGGTGGCCGGCGTCTGTGACTGAAAAAGATTTGAAGCCTTTTTTTTTGACAGACGCAACGGGCTCACAGTTCACCAAGGCTGCATCATGTTCGGGATGCGAGTGATCGCGCCGGTAAAGTTGCGCAACTTGCTGCTGGACGTACTCCACGAAAGGCACCCAGGCATCGTGCGCAGCAAGCAACTGGCGCGCAGCTACGTGTGGTGGCCGTCCATCGAGGCGGACCTCGAGCGTAGTGTCAAGGCCTGCGTAGGTTGTCAAGAACAACGTTGCGAGCCATGCAAAGCGTCCCTGCATCCTTGTTCTTGGCCGACAGCACCATGGCAGCGCGTACATAAAGATTCGGCTGGCCCCTTTTTTCCACGCAATGTTTCTTGTAGTCGTGGACGGGCACTCCAAGTGGCTGGAAGTGTTTCTTATGCGCTCGACTACATCGGATGCTACAGTTTACAAATTGAGAGAGTTGTTTGGGTTCCCAGAAATCATTGTCACTGATAACGGCCCGCATTTCACTTCTGAAGAGTTCAAGTTTTTGTAAAAGTTTTTGTATAATCAGTTCAAGCAATCCGTGGCTCACCCACGTCGTGATCGTGACATAGCAGTCGGTGACTAAGTGATGGCTCACAATTATTGAGGCACTCCAAACTGGGTCCCTGGTATTGTGGGGGGGCAGTCCGGCCCTTTGTCTTTTTACCGTTCGTGCTACCACACCCAGAAGCAGTTTCACCTGGCGTCTCCACAAGGACCAGCTGTTCGCGCGGACCACGGATCCAGACCGCGAGGCATCTGACCAGGAGGGATACGAGTTCCTGGCGTATCCACCAAGCGTCAACCCAGTGACATCCTCCGCTCCTACTACCAGTGACCCTGCCATTTCGCAAGAGGTTCAGACGGCGGATGCAAGACTCTGCCCGACTAGAGACCGTCGAACACCGGACAGATATCAAGCTGGAGTTCAGCTTGTTAAATTAGCCAATATAAAAGGGGAGGGATGTGGTGTCAACAATTGGTTTTTGGTGGAAAGGAAATGACGCAGTATCTGTCTCATATATTGTTGGGCACCTGAACCGCGCCGTAAGGGAAGGGTAAATGAGGGAGTGAAAGGAGAAAGGAAGAGAGAGGTGCCGTAGTGGAGGGCTCCGGAATAATTTCGACCATCTGGGGATCTTTAACGTGCACTGACATCGCACAGCACACGGGCGCCTTAGCGTTTTTCCTCCATAAAAACGCAGCCGCCGTGGTCGGGTTCGAACCCGGGAGCTCCGGATCAGTAGTCGAGCGCCTAACCACTGAGCCACCGCGGCGGGGTATCCGCCATCGTAATGCGCAGGTGCTCAAAACGAATAAAAGGCGTGCGCCGCAACCAGCGCGCGGGCTTATCTCGACCAGCCACGCATCGACGAACATGTGGGAATAAAAGTCGCTTCGCCCCTGGAAACTTGTCTGCTCCTTCGCATGAACCACGCAACACTAATGAGTTCCTTTCTTGATGAAAGCACGGTAATGTTGCCCAAATGAAGGAGCCGAGGCAGTGATGAGTCTGGATTTGCGAGGCGGGTCACTAAATCTGCCTGGATTTGAGAGGTGAGCAGATCCCGTGAGACCAACTCAATACGTACTGGCTGCTGGATGCATGCCGCGAGCCGGTGGATGTCCTCACGTATGGTTGGACAGCGGCTAACACGCCGTATCAACCGGGCAGCTGGAAGGGCGTCAGTGCGGATTACAACGCGGGCCGCAGGGAGCATAGTTATGGCGGCCACGGAGCAGAGTGCTTCTTGAACTGCAACGAGCTCAGCACAAAAGGGCGATGTAGGTTCCGTAAGCTGAAACCTAGAGGTTTGATTCAGGGCAGGTCTGCACGGCCAGTAGATTGCTGCTGTTGCTTCGCAGGCTTGTATGCTTGCGTCTACGCATACAGACAACAATGGATCCTTCAGGCAGGCAAGCATCTTGTTCCTCAAATTTCTGGCGAAGCAACGATGCCGAATTAGCAGATGTTGATCGGCGATTATCTGTTGTCTTGTTGCCGCAAATCTGTACAAACTTCCATGGGGGAAGAACTGGCGTTGGCGGCTGAAGAATGAGGTGTGATGTTGCATAAGTCCTCAGTGCATGCGTGGAGTGCGATAGACTGGCCTTAAGGCTGCGCGCATAACGGCGCTGCTGCAGCAGCTCATCAATGGTATTGAGCTGCGCACTCTATTGCAAAGCTATGACCGGTGTGATGCGTGGAAGGCACGTAATGGTCCTCATAGCCTCTCGGTTCACGGCTTCAAGACGATCCCATTGGGCTCTTGTACAATGTTGAAACTGGGCTTGACAAACAATAAGTGGCTGCAGAACTGCCCTCAGGAATTCCCGTGCAACGAACGAGCCTGGGTAACCCGTTTTAGGAGCAATTCTTCTAATCAAACCCAAAGTCTGACTAGCTTGCCGTTTTGCCTGAAAAAGCCACGCAGTCGCTGATCCTGATTGGTGAATCATTAAGCCAATGATTTTTACGCTCGGACTTTACTGTAGTGGGGTGCCTGATAGACAAAGACGGATTTGACTTGCAGCAAGTTTACGGCGTCCACAGCGGTTGGCGACCGACGTGTATGTTGTTTTATGCACGGATAGCTGAAGTCCGATGGATGATGAGTAATTAGAGGTAACATCTAAGACAGATTGAAGGGCAGCCTCCTGAGTACGGAGATCTTGGTGAGTACTCCACACCGTGATATCAGCGTACTGCAGAAATTTTATGTCACGGATGTCATGTAAGCGCCAAGCCAGCCGGATGAAAGCAATATTAAATAACATCGGCGACAATACTGATCCCTGGGGCACGCCGCAGTGAGGAACAAATTATCCGACAGCTTTGCCGCTGAGGCGTATTGCAAATTTTCTGCCTTCAAAAAATGATTCTACAAAACTACGCACTCTCAGAGGGAAATGAAGCATGCACGCCAATGGAGTTCAGAATGGCTGTATGACTGATGTCGTATGCCTTTTCAATGTCCATTGCTAAAACGGTATGCACATTGCGGCTGCGGGTAGATGACAAAACTGCAGATGCCAAGACAGCCAACCTGTCCTCGTTACCAATATATGGACGAAATCAGATTTTTTTGGGGTGATAAAAACCGTGCTGCTCTAGCCACCCTGACAATCGTGTGGCTAGCATTTTCTCCGCCAGCTTGCACAGCGGTAGAGCTAAGGAGATAGGCCGTAAGTTTGCAAGGTCCGTCGGAGGCTTTCCTGGTTTCGGGATAGGAATCACGACAGCGGAGTTCCAGTTCTCGGGCACGACGCCATTTAGCCATACTTTGTTTATGTCTATTAGTTGAGGGAGTGCAGCGCTACTCAGGTTCTTGTACACCTCGTACTGAATATTGTACGGGCCGGGTGCTGTTTTACGTTTCGCATCATCTATTGCAGCCAGAAACTCGGGCATAGAGAATAGACACGCAATTCCATCTGCGTCGACATCGGACGGTATTTGATATACATGCGCTGGGATGCCTACCATATTTAAACTAGCTGCTGAAGAAGGCACAGCATCGTATTTTGGGAAAAACTTCCGCGCTGCTTGTTTGCCGAAATCATCTGGCGACAAGTTAGCCGCGAAGCATGCGGTTGCTGCTGCGTCAGTCGAACGGCGACCGCGTTCCATTGTACGGAATGTTCGCCATAGAGAAGGGCGGTTCACATTAAAGCGAAAACAGCGGCGCGGCGCTGCGAAGCGGTTCGCGAGCTTTCGTTTCACATGCATCGCCGCTGCGCGGGTGCGTTCCAATACTCCCAAGTAGGCTACTTAGGCGTCTACCCAGACAGCCGCCATCTTGGGACGCGTTCCATTTCTCAAGAAGCAGTCTAATAAGACTGCTTCGCCGAAGTCCAGATCGATGCAGGCTAACTTGCTGTCTAAAGATGGCGGAGCTGATGTACGTGGATGAGCGAGTCGTGCTCTTGCGGGCGTCGGACTGTACACGGAATATAGGAAAGGAAAAATGTAACGCATTCCATTATGTTATTTGGTACGCAAACTAGTGGTTAATTAATCTTCGCGGACGTGCGATTCCTAGCAGTGAATCACGCAGGAGAAATTCGTGCAGTTGAGAGCTTTGCTACAGCAGCGGACGCTGTAGATCTGTTTACGTGGTCTGTTTACGTGATCCGGCATAATTAGTACCTTGATTTTAAAGATTAATGCTCGTCGCTGTCGTTGGGTTCCTCGACGGGCGTTAAGACGGCTGGCGTAACGGTTAACAAATGTGTTCTTCTGTTGCTGTATTCGTTGCATCAACTCTTTCGCGTACATTCTTTTTTATCTCTACAAGAACAAACACAGCGGCATGTTGCGAATTGATTTTAGTCTTTGCAGGATTAAAGCTCGCTGCTGTCTTTGGGTTTCTCGCCGTCTCCGTGTACCACGTACGGCAGACAGCAGGTTTAATGGCACGCATGTGTTTTCCTGTTGCAGTGTATATTAGCCGTATCGCATTTCGCGCATATTGATTACAGTCTTTCGTATTCTTTATGTTTACAGGACCGTCTGGACGAGCACGTTCGAGGAGCATGTACAGTTTAGCATCAATAATAAAAGAATAATCGCATATCTCTTTAGCGTCGTCTTCGGAGAGCGGCCCCGTCTGCTAAAAGTAGACTGACCGATAGGCACATCCACCAGTCCGGTTTACGCGCAAAGTCATTGCAGAAAGAAATGTGCAAACTTGTTGAAAACACGTTTTTAATTATCGTTATTGCTCAGTTTGAGCCAAATTGTAGTACTCCTGTTCATAAGCTTTAGTTGCATTATTATGCGGCGAGGCGGCGTAAGCAGTAGACAAGTTCCAATACATGGACATGTAGACGGCTTCCTAGACGTCACACTAGACGTCTCGTTAGACCTCTAGAGTATTGGAACGCAGCCCGCGTTTCCCACCGCTGCGAAAACCAATGTTGCTGGCAAAAGATATGCGCTTGCAACCGGTTTTGGTGGCCTGCAAACACAAGAAAGCGTAATATATAAGCATTATTTTGTCATTTTTTTCACAGTTTATTTAAGTAAATGTAATTATTGCGTTTTAAGCATTAAACAGCACTTATACAATTTTTTTAAACAAAAGTTCGCACATGCGGCGTACAAACTCGCGTGGCAACGCCGGGCCGTAATTGGTTGAGATGCGGTGCTGCCGCCCCAAGCAGCATAAGTAATTGGCTCAACATTGGAACTGTATTGGCAAAGCTGGCCCTACAAAGGACCAGGATGGGACCATCCTGTTGCAATGTTGGGCCGATGACCTGTGCCGCTTGGGGCGTCGCCGCGGCGAAAATTTTCAACTTGCCCGAACCTCGCCGTTCCAGCCGCTGGAGTTGGCAGGCCGAGGTCTGGTGCCGGTCGACCGACATCAGTCCAGGTGGTAGTTGTAGCACTGCTGAGCGCTATTTGAATGCGCTCAACAAAGATTGGCGAATCATCTGAAGAGAGATTGTCCAGACAGGAGCGAAAACTGTCCCAGTTGATCACACAACATTTGTAGCGTAAAGGTCAAAAATGTGAGGTGTGAAGGCCGATGATGATAGGGTGATGATCACTTCCCCAGCAGTCTGGCTCCATGTGCCAGGAGGGAGCACCCGGACCCGACCACCACGTCATGTCTGGAGCATAGGACGCACTGCGAATTTGACACACTGGCCGTGTTGCTGTCCGAGGATGGTTGAGCAGCGCAAATTGCGCATCCGTGAAGGCGTCCCGCACACGCCTGCCACGAGGGCTCGATGTGGGGGAAGTAAACATTTTCTTCGGCGACATTCTGCCGTTATAAATCAAATGGACGCGTGCTCGCATGCCATGGAAAGAACGCCTATACGGTTCGTACTACAGGAAACGTGACAACTGGGTTAAAGAGGCGAATACATGTCGCGTGCATCCACTGGACTTGCCTCGCGGTGTCATAGTTTCGTGGAGAACGGCAACCTACGGAGCTCTGTTTGTGCATAGCAGCTCGCTAACAATTTCTGATCGTGTAATCGGGTGGATAAAGTAGCAAAGGAGGTAGCGAGCTAGATAAGATGAGACGAAGGCGGTATAGACTTAAAGGAAATTAAAAGAAAGGATAAACGCAGATATAAACTACTGTTCACATACAGCTTCTTTCGCGAGGAATCATGTGATTGCCACTGAAGGCATTCTTAATGTCGATTTTAGTACACTCGGATTGATTAACATTCGCAATGTCACAAATTATCAAGCACCCGTCTGGCCGAAATTGCGAAATTATAGCCACTTGAGTATAATTACAGTCGTTCGAGCTGCTGCATACAATCAAGGTACTGTCGCGTGCAGTACGAACGGAATGCGCGGGCGGTGGCTGCAATAGACAGGAGCCCGCTGCGGGGCACACAGGTTGTGCGCCTGAGAGCGGAAAGAAAAGCGGATCACACAGTCCCCTTTCCCGCTACCGCCGATGCGATAAGACTCCTGCGCGCTGATAAGCGTGGCTGCCTTGGTCAACGCGGCTACCTTTGACTCCTCACGGCAGCTCTCCGGGCGCTTGTCACGGACGACAGTTGATATGGCTTCGTTTCCTTGCTACAAGGCCAACAACAAAACAGCCAAACTAAAGGCAACGGCACCGAGGTGAAGCAACAAAAAAAAGTGATTCGCGCTCAGAGGTTGGGAGATAGAAGCCGCACAGCCATTTGCAACGGCAGCGCCTCCTCTATTTTAACAATGCCAGCCGCATCGCCCGCTTCGCAATGGGAGCCGTCGGTGCAGTTAGTTGCCGCGCTGCGGAGCTACCCAGATGGTACTACTAAGGCTCGATACTACTTACTGTTCGCGTCATGCATGCGCATGGTAGCACGGTGCTGGCCTACTCCTACACCAGGCGCCTGTCAGATTCTTGCTTCCTACCCTCTTTGTGTAACTCTCGCTGCATCTGAGGCGCGGCGCTTTTTCCAACAACAATCGGGCAAATCCGCAGTTATAGGTCAAGAAAAAGGTTAAAGAAACAAGTGAGCTCTGTGGAAATGACGAAATCGACACTGGGAACGTCGAGGATCTTTAAGCAGAAATTGCCAAAGAAAATATCTATGATAATTGTAGGGGAAGCTCTTTGTTGTTCGAGGCCAGGACGGGAGTTTTGCGGACTGAGACGTATAGAGTCAGGTACTACGAGATAGATGGGGTGTGCGATGCTTGTGAAGAGGAGGAAACGGCTTAACACTTGATACTTTTCTGCAAAGGACTCTGCAGTGGAAAGTAGCGGGGCTCATTTATCCAAGGCATTGAAGTTGGACAATTAAGGGAAAGTAGATTTTAAGCAAGTAGATGTAACCAAGCGAAGGTTATCTGAATAGTGGCTAAAATCGAGACAAGAGTAAAATTTCACAAGTCATGGCTAGGTGGCTTGAACCACCGCCGTCCGTCCGTCCGTCCGTTCGTCCGTCCGTCCGTCCGTCTGTCTGTCCATCCATCCATCCATCCATCCATCCATCCATCCATCCATCCATCCATCCATCCATCCATCCATCCATCCATCCATCCATCCATCCATCCATGCATACATACATCCATTCACCCATTCACCCATCCACCCATCCACCAACCCACCCACCCACCCACCCATCCATCCATCCATCCATCCATCCATCCATCCATCCATCCATCCATCCATCCATCCATCCATCCATCCATCCATCCATCCATCCATCCATCCATCCATCCATCCATCCATCCATAGGCTGGAGCGGCAGCTTTCTCGCCCGTTGCAGAGGTGGGCTGATGCTTTCGTTCCGCCTATCACTTGAGAATGGCGGCTGGCATACCTCAGGTACATGACATACTTGAGAGGGCAGCAATGACGTAGAGGTAGAGCATCCGCCTCGCGTGCAAGAGGAGCGGGGCTCGAATCCTGGTGCCGCGCAATTCTCCACCGGGTTTCAACAAAAAAATCCACATGTCGATGGAATTGCATAACCAGGCCTGGAGTGCGGCCTGATCTCGGTGACTAGATCCGACAACGCACTCTCTCACCAGAGCAGGATTTGGCCACCCTGGTGCAGTACTTGGCCACAACCTTCTATGAACAAACCAATTAACCCTTGGCCCTCAGTCCTCAGCGGCTGCGGAGCAACCGACCACGGCGGCGGTCAGACCTGAGACGCAGCGGAGGGTGCTAAGAATCTCTGGTTCCGGACAGGCCGCCATTGGAATCTGAACCTGGCAACGTTTAACGCTAGAACTTAATCTAGTGAGGCTAGCCTAGCAGTGCTCTTCGAGGAACTATCGGGAATTAAGTGGGATGTGATAGGGCTTGGCGAAGCTAGGAGGACAGGTGAGGCGTATACAGAACAAAAGGACGGACACATACTGTGCTATCGCGGACTAGAGGATAGACGAGAAATAGATGTGCAATTCCTCATTAATAATGATATAGCTGGCAACGCAGAGGAGCTCTTTAGAATTAATGAGAGTGTAGCAGCTATAGTAATTAGGCTGAATAGGAGGTACAAGCTGAAAGTGGTGCAGGCCTACGCGCCCACATCCAGCCATGATGACCAGACCGTTGAAAGTTTCTATGACGACGTAGAAACCGGCAATGAATAAAGTAAAATCACAGTACACTGTACTGATGGGCGACTTCAATGCTAAGGTGGGCAAGAAGCAGGCTGACGACCACGCGGTAAGTGATTATGGGATAGGCTCTAGAAATAGCAGGGGAGAGTTATTAGTCGAATTCGCGGATAGAAATAATTTACGGATCATGAATACCTTCTTCCGAAAACGAGAAAACAGGAAGTGGACCTGGAAGAGCCCCAATGGTGAGACTAAAAATGAAATCGACCTCAAACTATGCGCTAAACATGGCATCATTCAGGATGTGGCCGTCCTCGCAAAGGTGCGTTGTAGCGACCACAGGATGGTAAGGTCTCGAATTAGCTTATACTTGAAGAGGGAACGGAAGAAGCTAGTGAAGAGGAAGACCATTAACGAGTTAGCCGTAAGAGGGAAAGCACAGGAGTTTAGGATAGCGCTGCAAAACAGATATTCGGCTTGAACTGAGGAAGACGATCTTGATGTTCATACAATGAATGATAATCTGACATCAATCATTATGGAGTGCGCAGTAGAAGTAGGTGGTAGGACAGTTCGACAGGATACCGGAAAGCTATCTCAGGTGACGAAAGATTGATTAAGAAGCGCCAAAGCATGAGGGCGTCTAACCATACCGACAGAATAGAACTAACAGAGCTATCAAAGTTAATAAGCGCAAGGTAGCCGACATAAGGAAGTTTAATATGGAGAGAATCGAGCATGCTCTAAAGAATGGAGGTAGCCTAAAAGCAGTGAAGAGGAAGCTAGGCATAGGCAAAAACCAGATGTATGCATTAAGAGACAAGCAGGGAAATGTCATTAGCAATATGGATAAGATAGTTAACGTAGCCGAAGAGTTCTACACAGACCTGTACAGTAGCCAATGTAATCAGAGCGTTAATGAGAAAGACAGCAGTGCACAGCAATACGTCATCCCGCCAGTAATGAAAGATGAAATAAAGAAAGCCTTAGGAGCAATGAAAAAGAGAAAAGCAGCTGGGGAGGATCAGGTAACAGCAGATCTGTTGAAGGATGGAGGGGACATCGTGCTAGAAAAACTAGCCACCCTGTATACGCAATGTCTTATGACCTCGACTGTACCAGAAGCTTGGAAGAATGAAAACATTATCTTAATTCATAAGAAGGGAGACGCCAAGGACTTGAAAAATTTCAGGCCGATCAGCTTACTATCCGTTGCCTACAAAGTATTTACTAAGGTAATCGCTAATAGAGTCAGGGCAACCTTAGACTTTAATGAACCAAATGATCAGGCAGGCTTTCGTAAAGGATATTCCACAATAGATCATATTCACACCATCAATCAGGTGATAGAGGAATGCGCAGAATATAACCAACCTCTATATATTGATTACGAGAAAGCATTCGACTCAGTGGAAACCTCAGCAGTCATACAGGCATTGCGTAATCAGGAGGTAGAAGAGTCTTATGTCAAAATACTGGAAGATATATATATATATATATATATATATATATATATATATATATATATATATATATATATATATATATATATATATATATATATATATATATATATATATATATATATATAGCAACTGCACAGCTGCTGTAGTCCTCCATAAAGTCAGCAATAAAATTACAATAAGGAAGGGCGTCAGGCAAGGAGACACGATCTCGCCAATGCTATTCACCGCCTGTTTACAGGAGGTATTCCGAGGCCTTAACTGGGAACAGTTGAGAATAAGAGTAAATGGAGAATACCTAAATAATCTGCGATTCGCTGATGACATTGCCTTGCTGAGTCACTCAGGAAGTGGACTGCAAATCATGATCAATGAGTTAGACAGACAGACCAGAACGATGGGTCTAAAAATTAACATGCAGAAAACCAAGGTAATGTTCAACAGTCTAGCAAGGGAACAACTGTTCACAATTGGCAGTGAGAGCCTGGAAGTTGTGAAGGAATACGCCTACTTAGGGCAGGTAGTGACAGCTGATCCGGATCATGAGAGGCAGATAACTAGAAGGATAAGAATGGGGTGGAGCGCGCATGGCAGGTTCTCGCAGATCATGAATGGCAGTTTACCAATTTCCCTCAAGAGAAAAGTGTACAACAGCTTTATCTTACCGGTACTCACCTACGGGGCAGAAACGTGGAGGCTAACGAAAAGAGTTCAGGTAAAGTTAAGGACAACGCAGCAAGCCATGGAAAGAAAAATGATAGGTGTAACGTTAAGAGACCGGAAGCGGGCAGAGTGGGTGAGGGAACAAACGCGGGTTAATGACATCCTAGTCGAAATCAAGTGAAATAAATGGGCTTGGGCAGGGCATGTAATGCGACGGCAAGATAACCGCTGGTCCTTAAGGGTAACAGAGAGGATTCCAAGAGAAAGTAAGCGTAGCGGGGGGCGGCAGAAGATTAGGTGGGCGGATGAGATTAAGAAGTTTGCAGGCAAAGGGTGGATGCAGCTGTCAAAGGACAGGGTTAATTGGAGAGACATGGGAGAGACCTTTGCTCTGCAGTGGGTGCAGTAAGGCTGATGATGATGATGATGATACTTGAGGTCCTGCTTCAGGTGTTTGCGCCGCTTATTGCTGTTCCTTTCCAGAAGACTAGAGCGTTGTAAACTGTTACCTTCGCTCATTTTGTGGCACCACAGTTAATAATAATAATAATTGGGTTTGGGGGAAAGGAAATGGCGCAGTATCTGTCTCATATATCGTTGGAACCCTGAAGAAATTTTCGTTAAACTTAAGCGCAAAAATCTTTGAGCGTTGATTTCATATTGCGTGCTCCTGCGTAACGTGTACCATATCTTCATATCTTTGTATGTTGCACCTTACTGTCGCACGCCCAGGTTTTATGTAATTGTTGTTTGCGCAGACGATGTATCCGCCCAAAACACGAATATCGTAATCGTCAGAATGAGAGACTGACCGGACCCCTGTGTCTCGCGTCAAGGTGTGGCGCGTGTAGCTCGTGCGGCTCTCCCTTCTTGTATAGCAGAAGAAATTTTTGGTGGAACTTAAGCGCAAGAATGTCTGGGCGATCAACTCGTATGAAGCACTCCTCTGCTGTGTGTACCAGTTCTTCGTACCTTTGTCGCACGCACAGGTTTTACTATTCTCTGCCGCAGAGACAAGTCTCCGCATCGGACGGGAATATCGTAATGTCCACAATGAGAGACGGACGGGGCCATTCGTTCCGCGCAAAGGTCTCCCCCATGTGGCTCCCACGAATGGCTGCCACTAGAGTCACTAAATAAAGACTTAGAGTACCGTCACTGCAGCACGGCGGTAAGCAGGGGCAGCCATTTTGTTGTTTATCATTGTCGCGCAAAGGTCTCCCCCATGTGGCTCCCACGAATGGCTGCCACTAGAGTCACTAAATAAAGACTTAGAGTACCGTCACTGCAGCACGGCGGTAAGCAGGGGCAGCCATTTTGTTGTTTATCATTGTTGCCAGATTGCCGCTTCGGCGACCTCGCCGCTAACTTTGGCCCGGCCATTTTGTAAACAACGCTGTTAGCCACCCTGCGCTGCGGCGGGGATCGTAGCCGTACGGCATGGAGCCGCTCAGATGCAAACGGTAAGCGTTTTTCATCATTCTGCGAGTTGAAACAGCCAACAACGCAGCAAAACGGCATCCTCGTATGCTCTTGTGCAGCTGAAATGCTGCGAGGCGCGGAATCCCTGGTCACTGAGTCGGTCACCGGCAGCACTCGCAGCGTCGCAGCACTAGGACTACCACAGTTGCCCGACTGAAAACGCATAAGCCACAAAATGGCAGCCCCCATGAACCGTCGCAGTGTAAACAAATATCACGTGATGCAAACTGACCAATGATCGTGGCGGCGGCACAGAACAATAGGAGAAAAGAGTGCCGGTACTCTGTCTTTATTTAGTGACTCTAGCTGCCACTTGTCGCATAGTAGTCGAAAGTGGCAGCTGAACATCAGCGCAAGGAACGCTGGGTGTTCACTTGTTAGCGTGCACTACTCCGTGGCTTGTACCCATATTTCGCCTCTATTCTTGTGTGCATTCCATAAAACGGAGAGACCGGCAACAACCAAGAACATCGCGAAGGAGTGGAGTTGAATAAAAAGAAGAGTAAAGAAAGCCGGAATCTGAACCCGCGCCTTATGAGTGATGCACGGCACACATGGAAGGAGCGTCTTCCGACAGCCAGGCCCCATCGCAGACCCGGATGAGGCTGCCGACAAAATACACGGTGTCTTTGGGATGGGGATACGCCGGTCATTAGGCTCTCATCAAGACCCGGACAGCGCGGCAAACGAGGGCGCGCGCCGCCGATTGCTACACTAGGACTCCCATAGAGTAGCAGCGGTAAGTACCCAGACCTCCGTGGGTCGGCAAATCGCTGGTCGCGCCATCTGGCGTCGTTGCGAGAAGCGAGCTATCGGTTCTACCACCGCAGCCTCCAAGGCGGAATACGGAGTTCCTTTCTTGCATCAAAAGCGGACGGATGCGGATGCCAGACTTTCGGCCTCTGGGAATCGCCCGGCTTCTTTTCGAGCGTTGAGTCGCTCGATAACGGCCTCAGAGAGCGTCCGCGTCCGCTCGTCGCTCTGACGGCCTCGGGCGCTGCGCGCTCGTCCATGTGTTATTCGTGCTCGCGCAGTCCTTCATGCCTGCCTTGGATTACCCTGAGGTTTGCGGATCTTCGCCGATGCCCGTCCTGTGGACAGCTTTGTCTGCCGACTGGCTCGTACCCTGCGGCCGTTACTTCGTCGTGCTCCTCGCTGCGAGCAGTACGTGTAGGCACGCCCTCGCGCACCTCGCCTGCTTCCTTGCACCTCACCACTAGACTTATAAAGCCACTGGGCTTCTGACATTCATTTACCCCGCTCGGACAGCTCGCTCTCTTCCAGAAAATTCGCCCCTGAAATGAAAGCCCATCATGGTCGCATGCTGCGTCATAACATTCAAGCTAAGCAGCCAGCAGGGCTCTTCACTGTCGCGCTTTTGCGAGCTTTTCTCACTGAACGACTGCAGCGGTGGGGCCGATGCGTTACCGGCCTTTTTTTGCCAGCAGGCGGGCGCAGCGCCCGACACTTGGTCAGTCAGCAGGGTCAAGCCGCCGGCTGGAAACTCCTTTGCCGACATGGTCGGTACTTGGTAGCCAAGGCATGCCCGGCCACTTAGCGTGGTTAACTCGCTGACTAGGTTTGCTACCGTCCAGCGGTGTAGCCAGAAATCTTGTGCGGAGGGGGGAGGGGCTCATGTTGCAGCGCGGCCTCATAGAATTTGTGGAAGGATCAAATGCACCAATAATAACTACATTGTCATTGTCATTGACAATGCCATTTTGTATTAGATAACGCTACGCAATGTCTAGACAAGTGAAATATGTATTTTTTAAAGTAAAAGAATGGATTTGTATGTCTTAAAAATCGTGTCAGACAAGATCACAAAACATAAAACTGAGCAGGGGACAAGGCACAGAGAGAAGGGAACCGGACGAGCTCATCGTGTTTGCTTCTCTTATGTGTCTTGTCCCCTGCTCAGTTTTGTCTTGTAATCATGTCATACCAACTATCCCCTTATCGTTAACTCGTGGCAGACATAGCTGATACCAATACTTCCATGTTTTTGCGTATTTAATATGTAAAGAAAATACCCCACGAAGTCTAGAGCCATATCGGTCCGGAACCAGGAAAGCAGTGCATGCCGCTGATAAGAAAAACGTAAATGCCATGAAATTAGCAAGTAGAGGACAAATGTTTGAATTAATATTTGTCCTTCAAGAACCTTTATATTTTTGTACATATGCAACGGCCAGGGAAAAATCTCATGGACGCTGTCCTTTGTTCCAGTGTACTGCGCAGCAGCAGCTATCACCGGTTATGTATTGCGAGCAATTGCGCCGAAATATTAGTCGCGACAGCGAGTCATCGATAGGCCCTTGAAAGTTTGTGCTCGAATGGGGCTCCATGCGTTACATGACTGCAGGTGCATGGGAGTCGCGACGAAATCCAACCCGAGTTAGCAATGTTCGCGCCAAAATGTCTTTTGTAGTCTGAAAAAGACATTGTAGGTGACAAAATCCAGAATGACTTCCGGCGCCGCTGGTTGTTTTGGTCAGCGGTGCGTGACAGAAAAAATTTCGGCAGGGGGGGGAGGGGTGGGGGCTGAAGCCCCATAAGCACCCCTGGCTACGGCTCTGCTGCCATCCATTTTCGAATGTCATGTTGGCAATCAGCCAGAGATGCTGGAGATATGGGGCGGCGCGGGACGAGGAATATGTGTCGGTAGAGGAGTGCCTTTGAGATCTGCATAGGTGAGGCAGTGGGTGGCCACTCACGATGGCGAAAGAGTTTATTTTTTTTTAATGTGTTAGCACTGGAAGAGTCTGCGTTAGCGGCAATGTTCACCGCCATCGCTCCCGAGCACCTGGAGTACAACGAACTTCAGTACACTACCTCGGACATACCGAACCTAAGTATGCCGCCTATGGTATGACTGACTGTCGTCTGCTGACCTCATATATAAGGAACCTAAGTGCATCAGCTCGGAGATAACGAAGATTAGTGCGTAAACCTCGGATATAATGAGCTTAAGTATACCACCACTAAAAAAGAGCTGTCAGCGTGCGTGTGTAAGTGTGATCGAATGAAACGATACACTCTGTTGTAAAATTGGAAATGAAGGGGTGAAAGGAGTGTGAGCAGATGTATATGTCAACTTTATTCAACAACAACAGAATCAACAGCAACGTAATTAAAATGCAAACGCATTCAAAATATCCATCGAAGATCGCGTATATTTTTTTTCCGTGGTTCATACGTTTTGAAGCATGTTGAAGCACTCACGGTTTGGAGTTGAGCGCCCTCTGCTTGACATCGTGGCGTTGACTCTATCAGTCGGACTTATCTACTGCGTTTGTGAAGGAAACAGGTTTTTCGCGCCCTTTTCGCCAGGCAGTCAGCTTTTTAGTTTCCCTTAATTCCAAAATGCGACGGAATCCACTGGATGGAGATGCAGGAGCCCTTGCATATTAACGCGGGAAGTTTCAGTGCAAGCGTGACAGCTTTTTGGGTAGCCATTTCTCTAGATTTTTGGAGCCTACGAACTGCTTCCTGGCAGTCAGGGAAGATAGCGATGGGCTTATGTGTGCTTACGCAACATATACGATCAGCGGCAAGATGAAGTCCAGCAATCTCTGCCACTGTGCGTTGGCTGGGAAACGTAGACGGCACTGATTCTTCAGTCGATGGGAAGGGATAATTAACGCCGCAGCAGCTGATCCTGATCTAACGTAGCTATCAGTGAAAACGTGTAGGTAATGGCGCCTCTTGTTTTGAAGCAGGTTATTAGCAATTTTCTTCTCTTTATAAGTTTAGTCAAGCGCTTCGATTTCATCCCTTTAAGTTTGTCATAAATGCGTAACGGTGGTCTGCGTGACGGCGCCAGAGGGCTACGTATACAGGCGGATGAGGGCCTGTGAAGCTGTCGCATTCCTTTTCATTGCTTCGCCCATTTGGAAGCATGTTGCGCACTAAGGTCCTCTGCATGAGGCTCCTACGAGTGGCTCTCCGGTTCTGAATTGTAGTTGAAATTTTCGGTAGAACTTCACCGCAAGAAGCCCTGGGCGCTGAATTCGCATTGCGCGCTCCTACCTGGCGTGTACCAATACCTCATATCTACGTACGTTGCATCTTGTCGCATGCACAGGTTTTATTTAATTGTTCTCTGCCGGATACAGATGAACCTGCACCAAACGCGAATATCCTGAAGTTCAGAATAAGAGACTGACCGGACCACTGTACCTTGCGCTAAGGTCTGGCGCGTGTAGCTCCTACGAAGGGCTCATCCTTTTTCTATAGTAGTCGAAAATTTTTGATGGAACTTCAGCGCAAGAATCTCTGGGCGCTCAATTTCTATTGCGCACTCCTCTGCTGTGTGTACCAATTATTTGTAGCTGCTTAGTACTTTGTCGCACGCTCAGGTTTTATTGAAATATTGTGTGCCGCAGACAGACGGATCCGTACCAAGCGCGAAAATCGTAATGTTCACAATCAGAGATGAACAGAGAAACTGTGTTGCGAGACGGGGTCTTCCACGTGTGGCTTCTTTATATCTCTGCACAGAGGGACCCGAAGCAACCGGGAACATCCTATAGAAGTGGTTTTAACAGTTTCACCTAAATAATAAACGAATAAAATAAATATGGGACATGAAGCTGGGCGTTCAGGGTGGTAGACAACGGCTTTAACCACAAAACCATCGTCGCGAAGCAGGCGGAATTTTTTACATGCGGTGTTGTGATCTACGTGCAAAATCTGCGGAATAAAAAAAACTGGGAAATACGAGAAGCAGGGTAGAGAAAAAAACAACACCATAGGCGTCATGCGCTCAACGGTACGAGTCGTGAGTCCGAGCACCGGGAGCCTATAGTGAACTAAATGTTGCGGCACCATCAAGCCGGACGACGCGTGATGTCTGAAGCTAGCTTTGTTAGGCACTAGTACCGCGATAGACGCTCCTGCCCCCTATCTAGGCGGCGTTCTCGATTGGAGCTCCGGTTTTGAACTCTTCTCGCGGCTTTCTTTCCCATGGCAAAAGTGTATTATCAGGAAAGAAACTGTTATTTTTATTTACTTTTTGCAGCATTTTGGGGGGTTTTTCATGGATTTGTATTACCATCTATTTGTATATTCCATGTATTTATTTATATCTCTCGCGATCATTTATGAAGGAAAAACATGATGAGTTCTTATAGGTGATCTTTGTATTGCCTTTTCCAATGCCTATTCTTATCGTCCTCATAATCCTCACTGTACTTTGCATGTATACTTGAAATAGTGTTTATGCCTGGTCGACTGTTTGCCTACGGCCAGAACCCACCCATGTAAAAATCCGTGAAACAGGGATTGACAGTATTGATAAATAAATAAATATGTTGTATAAACCGCAGGCTCTATAAGCGACATTTACGGGGAAAGATGTTTCCTCTAGAGCATCGTGAGGGGCAAAACTGCAAAACAGGACGGGGCTGAGGCAGGCAACAACACAGGGCGGCGCTCCGCTGAATTCTGCTCCTGCATCCCACATCAACGGTACGACAATCGACGGCACCAGCCGAGCAGGCCCACCGCGCGACATGAGCAAAGTGACATTCGCAATCATTTTGTTTGCACTAACATGGAAGTGTAATAAGAGGAATTTACTGCTGCTGGTTTCAACTAAAGTTGGAACGAAGAATTGGCGAGTTATTCTTCTGACATGTCCAGAGTTTTTTTTTTTTTCCTTACTAGTTCTTTGCAACGTTCGGGCTCGCGTTTGTTGCCTGCCGCGCACGGGCTTTAGACTCCGCTCGCTTGTGTTTCTTGTGTGCGCGTTTGTTCTTTCCGCGAGAGAATAAGATTGCCTTTGATTGGCTGCTCACGTGCATTAAATGTATGACCGCGTGCTATCGCTGGTGGCTCTGTTGTTTAAATGCGCCCGACGGGTTTCGCCATGGAAGGTGGTGTCGTCTCCGGCGACGACGAACCAAGACAAGCTGTCCTAGCAGTGGTACTGGTATCGCCATTTCACTGCTTCTAGAGAAATGAGCACACTATACCGCCGCAACTTCCATTGTTTCGCCAGCAGGCGCGAGATAACGTTATTGGTCGGACTGCTGTGAAATTCCGTTGGTACGTTTCGCCGTCGCGCCAGGCGATGACCATCTCGCATTAATTTTGACCGAATCATGCAAGCACACCACCCCTATGTGATATGAAACTGAACTTATTGCCAAATGCCAACGCTGAGCGAATTTTAACGGCTCACAAGCTAAGCACTTGTTCTAGAGGATGGTTTGTTGGCTTTCTCTGAGCGACGAAAGGCACTGTGCAAATAAAAACTGAATTCTCGCAAATAGACTCCGAAAAATTAAGAATATCTTGCGTCACCAATGCTTCAATGGGAATATTTACAACTCACGTAATAAAAGAAGTGCGTAAAGGTTTGTTGAGTTGCTACCACGTGTACCAAAACACTCACTCCGTGTGCGCTAGAGGAGGGCGTAATATGCATGCACTCCTGCACTATCGGACATAAGCAATCAAGCGGTACCACGGATTACACAGCCAATGTTTCTGCTTTTTTTTTGGCGAATCATCCGGTCAGGCTCCCAGTGTGCCTACTGTGCACAGCTCCGGCGCGTTTGAATGCTCGCTTATCGCATCTTTTTTACATGTCAATAGCGGTCCTTTGCCGTCGACATCAAGTGGGGAGTGGAACTGAAGCGCCAGAATTCTCATTGAGGGCGACACAAGCAAGAGAAGAATAATTGGTCACATATTTGTGGTCTTTTTACTTTTCAGGACTCCACTATAGTTACTGTTTCTAAAAATCGTTTAGTTGTTTACATTTTGTTAGAAAACACTACGCTATTTTATAAAAATATATTTATGTTCATGTTCCCTCGAAGCAGCGTGCCGAGGCCGTTGTGTTATCCACCTTGACTGTTGCGAGTTCGGCGTGTCTCCTCATATGGTGGCATCGTTGCGTGGGCTGCTCGCCTTTTGTCAGCATCTATTTCGAGTGCGTGGTTACACATTGTCCTCGTTGTAGGCTCTCGTCGGCTGACTATGCGCGCTGGTTTTCGCCATACCAGCCGCAGTTGCAGTCGTACGGTTTTGACGCTGCTGCCTTCGGAAGACTGCGCGGCTCGAGCGAAGAGCGCACCGCAACCCAACAACTGGCGCTCTGTAGGAAAGTGTCAAAGTAAGAACTGCTGCGCTGGCGTCGCATTGCAAAGGTATTGGGTTTTCCAGTCATTTTGGTACTGTGGTATGTCGTTTCCACTTAAGACCTATACCAGCCAAAAAGGTGCCCTAAGACGCCTGCGCCCCAGGTGGCAGATATGACCCTGAGGCGATGTCCAATTGGTAGTTTGTACCAAAGGCGCATGTTCCTATGTGAACTAATTCTGTTAACTTCCCAGCTCATGCAGTTGGGCTGAATGATTGGGCTGACTATACTGTGTGATATATTGGATAAGAATTATTGTCGTTGTGGTGACGAAACGCAATAATTAACTTGCAGTTGTCTGATTTGAACAATGCACATGCTTTGTATCCGTCTAAATAATAAGGAATGCATTGTTAATGGAGAAATTTCTCGCGCTATCTTTTGTAAGCATGGAGTGAATGCTGCCTTCAACGTTACGCTACACACGTGCTGCTGAGCACTGAAAATTGTGATTGAAAAGGATTTTTATACACACTGAGTTTTGTGGGTGTTATGTCGATGGTGTATTGACGTTTTATAACAGTTATTTTGGTTGGTGTTTCCCTTTTCTATTGCGTTATTAGAAAATTATGAAAAGAAAGTGTTGTGTCTCGCATATCGCGCACATTGACAAAATCACGGATGCGCACGTGCTATTTCTATTTGTGTGTTAGGCACAGAGCAGTCTGTACTAAGGTCGCACTTCCCTTATCGAAATCTTCATTTTTAGTCTTCTGGAGCATGCGGCTGCCTGAACGTTTCCTGGCACTGCACGGTAAACCTTCCCAGTTGCTAGTTTGCTCATACCTCCGCTCGCTTCCTCATTGTATGTTGTCTCGTTCTCCCGGTCTGCGTAGGTTTTAATCCTCTTGATGAAAATGCCTCTCCTCCACATGGCCTAAGAGGCAGCCGTAATTCTAATGGGAAAGAGCAGCTCCATTTACAGCAGTGTTACGCCATTCATGCACAGCACCGAATTAGCTTCTTTTCTGCACGTGCAACTTGCGCCGTGGGTGAGGCCAGTTATGTTTAAGCGAAAACAATTATTTTAAACCTAATTTTGCATTCATCAACAAAACAAAAAAGAGCTTTCCCGTACGCTCCTTGGATTAGGCGACTGTAGATATCCACTTCTTGTGCATCACTCTTCAGTCTTTTTGTTATGATGATGATGATGATTATGGATTTTTATGGCGCAAGGGCATCTTTGTCCAAAGAGCGCCATGACACAAGGTATTTTCGATTCCTCAAGGTGGTGTAAAAGACCGATTTCCCAAGCATTTCACCTTAAATAAGCCGAGCACCAGACCAGGGGAAAGCTTGTACCCATTGTATCAGCGGTGGGTACCCGGCGGCACTGGGGATCGAACCCCGCACCTCCCGCATGCGAGGCGGATGCTGGGTTTGGGTTTCAATCAATAAACGAACTTGAATGAAAAGTTTTGCACGGGTGTCTCTTTTTGTATTATAAACTGCATGGACACAATTCTGCCGAAATATATTGCTCACAAACTTGGGTGCAGGAAAACAGTTCGCAAACAAGAAGCTATCAATATACCTGAAAACGTACGTACCTCTCGGGCATTAAGATACGTAGCTGGTCCTGTTGGCACCGTGACGCCTTGGAAGATAGCGTTACGCACGAGGCAATTGGGGCAAAGGACGAAGACGATACGAGAACAGACTATCTGAAAAGCGCCTTCGTAGCCGGCAAACGTCGTGTCTTCTTCGCTGTTGTCTCGTGTTTCGTAGGGAACCTCGAGGCGTTCGAAGATTTCTTTTCTCACCGAGAAGGCAGAGAGGTACTTCGGATTTTATTTCCGGGAAATGGATTTTAAATTTCTTTACTCTAGTTTTGCTTAACGCCTCCTTGCCTGCAGTCAGTATATCTTTCCCCTGTTTGTAGCATGCGTAGCTAAGGTTTTGGTTTTTTTTTGTTTTCGTCATTGTTCTTTTTGCGCGACCAAGATGTGAACGTGCCCCCCACTCGCCCTCCCCTTCCAGGTTTATTTCTTGACTACCAATGAATATTTGTCCCCTGTTTTGTTTTTACATTGTACCTTTTTTATCTTTCGTCTATTCCTAGAGTTCTTTGACATATAGTGTACAAATTTCCTCTGTTATTATGGGCGCGTTGGCAGCATGCGCCTGTTCACATATCAATGCTATGATTGATGGTATATTACTGCAGCGCCTCATAACAGGCAGATAGAACGGTATTATGTGTATTATGGTACCATGACATGCCAAGTGCTTAGGCAGCATTGCAGTGTGTAACATAAGCACCAATGTATGTCCAATTGTGTTATTAGTTGTGTCTTATTGCTGGTACTATGTGCCCATGTGCGCCTATAATTAGTAAGCTTGATTGTGTCCAATGAGAGTGTCTACAACGTAAGTGATCTGCTCTGGTTTTAATCCAGACGTCTATATTATTTTCAATGAGAAGCTGTATGTTAACGCCCTTTAACCTGTCAAATACAGGGGCAGCAACCTTCGTCAAGCTGCTAATCAGCAGCTTTTTGTTCCTTGCCCTCGGATTTTTTGTACTCTACAGAAAAATGCGAAATAAATTGAATTGAAATTGAAATAATGGTAACTTGGGCAGTCAGCAGGGTCAGTCCGCCCCCTGCCAACTTCTCTGCCGGCATGGTTTTCAGCCCACGCAGACCCTACCATTCTGCGTCGTGGCCAACCATTTCTGCATCTCACGTTGGTAATCGTCCAAGGATACTAGGGATGTGTGGTGGCGCGGGAGGGGTATGTGTAGGTAGAGAAGGTTTGGTTTGGTTTATGGGGGTTTAACGTTCCAAAGCGACTCAGGCTATGAAGGATGCCGTAGTGAAGGGCTCCGAAAATTTCGACCACCGGGGGCTCTTTTGCGTGCACTGACATTGCACAGCACAAGGGCCTCTAGAATTTCGCCTCCATCGAAATTCGACCGCTGCGGCCGGGATCGAACCTGCGTCTTTCGGGCCGGCAGTCGAGCGCCATAACCACTCAGCCACCGCGGCGGCTGTAGGTAGAGAAGGACCTTTGAGATTTTGATATATGAAGCGGAGCGTGGCCACTCGTAATGCCGCTATGCGTTTTAAATTTTTTTAATGCGTTGGCATTACAAGGGTAGGTAATTACGTCCGCCATCAAGTGTGGTCACTTGGAATATAACGAACTTCAGTATACAACCTCGCACATGCCGAACCAAAGGAGGCCACCTATGCTATAACGAATGTTCGTCTGTTGACCTCAGATATCACGAACCTAACTTAATCACCTCGGATATAAGGAGCTTTAGTTCGTAAACCTAGGAGATAACGCACCGAAGCATACAACGAATAATAAAGGGGATACGTGTATATGGGATCAAATGAAGCGATACACTGTGTTGTAAAAATGCAAATACACATGAAACGAATGTGAGCAAATGTATACGTGAACTTTATTCATAAACAATAGTGTCGGCAGCAACGTAAATTATTAACGCGTTCAAACTATCCCCCGAAGATGGCCTAAAATTTTGTTTCGTTGGTTTCCCCGCTTTTAACCAAGTTGGAGGCTTCGTGGTTTGGAGTGTACCGCCCTCTTCGTATCATCCCGGCGGTGCGATACCAAATCGGACTCATTTACTGCGGTAGTGAAAGGAACATCGGCGGTACGGGCCTCTTTGGCGAGACAGTCTGCTTCTTCGTTTCCCGAAATTCCAATATGGGACGGAATCCAATAAATGGTGATGCGGTAGCCCATCTGTCTTAAATCATGCAGTTTGAGGGCGAGGGTCACGACTCCTTGGGTAGCCATCTGTAGATTTTGGAGCTTACGGAGGGCTGGCTGGGAGTCACAGAAAATTGCGATAGGCTTCTCTGTGCTTACGTGTTCTTGTATAACATCAGCTGCAAGATGAAGCCCTGCAATCTCTGCGACTGTGGAGTTCGCGGGGAAACTTAAACGGCACTGTCTGATGAGTCCACGCGCAGGTACAGTGCATGCCGCCGCAGCTGATCCGGATTTGACGGAGCCATCGGTAAATACGTGCACGTGATCCCGCAGCTGGGTTTTCAACAGGAAATAAATAATTTTCTTCTGGACAGGAATCGGAGTGTAGCGCTTGGAGATTCCTTCCAGTTTGTCATAAATATCTATTGGTGGTATGCGAGGCGGCACAGGAGCGATATGTGTGGGTGGAGATGGGGCTGCGAGGTCTTCGTGGACCTTTTCATTGCTTCCCAAATTTTGGACCATTTTTCGCGCTGTAGTGTGCTGCGTGTGGCTCTACAAACGTTTCTCCCTTTTTGTATAGTACAATAAAGTTTCGGTGTAACTTTTTTGTCGCAATAAACGTTTTTTAATCTAATAAGTGCGGGAATCTCTGGGCGTTCAACTTGTATTGCGCACTCCTCTGCGTGTGTACCAGTTCTTGGTACTTCCGTTGTACTTTGTCGCACGCACAGGTATCACTACTGTCGGTCGATCGGAGAGAGATGAACCCGCACCAAACGCGAATACCGTAAACTTCTAAATGAGAGACTGACTGGACGACTGTGTGTCGCGCTATGTTCTGCCGCGTGTGGCTCTAGAAACGTTTCTCCCTTTTTGTATAGTACAATAAACTTTCGGTGTAACTTTTCTGTCGCAATAAACGTTTTTTAATCTAATAAGTGCGGGAATCTCTGGGCGTTCAACTTGTATTGCGCACTCCTCTGCGTGTGTACCAGTTCTTGGTACTTCCGTTGTACTTTGTCGCACGCACAGGTATCACTACTGTCGGTCGATCGGAGAGAGATGAACCCGCACCAAACGCGAATACCGTAAACTTCTAAATGAGAGACTGACTGGACGACTGTGTGTCGCGCTATGTTCTGCCGCGTGTGGCTCTAGAAACGTTTCTCCCTTTTTGTATAGTACAATAAACTTTCGGTGTAACTTTTCTGTCGCAATAAACGTTTTTTAATCTAATAAGTGCGGGAATCTCTGGGCGTTCAACTTGTATTGCGCACTCCTCTGCGTGTGTACCATTTCTTGGTACTTCCGTTGTACTTTGTCCCACGCACAGGTATCACTACTGTCGGTCGATCGGAGAGAGATGAACCCGCACCAAACGCGAATACCGTAAACTTCTAAATGAGAGACTGACTGGACGACTGTGTGTCGCGCTATGTTCTGCCGCGTGTGGCTCTAGAAACGTTTCTCCCTTTTTGTATAGTACAATAAACTTTGTGTGTAACTTTTCTGTAGAAGTAAACGTTTTTCAATGTAATGAGCGCGAGAATGTCTGGGCGTTCAACTTGTATTGCGCACTCCTCTGTGTGTGCACCAGTTCTTGGTACTTCCGTTGTACTTTGTCGCACGCACAGGGTTTATTTAATGGTTCAGGTTCATGGGAGTTCAACGTACCAAAGTGACTCAGGCTATGAGGTAGGCCGTAGTGGAGGGTTCTGAAATTATCAACCGCCTGGGGTTCTTTAACAAGCACTGACATCGCACAGTACGCGTGCATCTAGAATTTCGCCTCCACCGAGGTTTTTTTTTTTTTCAGTGACTGATTTCAATAAGGTAGAGGCAGCCACAGCAACCAGAAACAAGTAGCGAGTTCATTAACATTTTCGCCTCAATTAAAAAAAAAACAATATAACCAAAGCTGGGTTTCGAACCCCTCTCTTTTTATTGTTATCCAACGCCTCTAACCACTGGACCATAGCTGAGAAGCGGGATATATGATTCTACTTATGTTTTTAACTACATATACAATCTGTGGAAGAAAAAAAGCACTACAATTTACGACCGACTGGGAAAAAATACTGCACAGAAAATTTCGGTGTAAAATGATCGATTTACTCCAGACAAGGAAGCGCAGACCAAACAGCGGGTCAAAAACATCTGGGTTCTAGGGCATGTCCTGACATGGCGGAGGTTGGAAGGTTGAACCGGCACGAGCTGAGAGTCGCAGACCACAGTGAGCTAAATGTTGCGCCACTGTCAGCCAGACGACGGTGTTACACAGGTTTCTTAGGCACTGGGCCGGCGATCAACGCTTCTGCCCTCGCTCTGGGGGATGTTCTGACTCGGGGCTGCGTCGAATCTAGCTGCTGAGAAGACGTTATGCAGGTTCTGCAGCGCGCATCTTTCCCATATTCGGCGCTAAACCGCTGGCCTTACAAGCGAAGGCGACATTTACCGAAAAAGATTTTTCCTCTACAGTGATTGCACCGACGAATTCTGCTCCTGTATCGCACATCAAGGCTAGGACAATCAACGGCATCAGCGGACCAGGCCCAGGCCCACAGCGCTACGTGAGCAAAGTGACAGTCGCAATCATTTTGTTTCCAAAGACATGGAAGTGCAATAAGTGGAATTTACTGTTGTCGGTTTTGAATTCAAGTTTGAACCAAGAATTTGTGACATACTTTTGCAATGCGCAGAGTGTTTTATTTCGTTACGAGTTGTTTGCAACGATTGAGCTCGCGTTTGAGGCCTGCCGAGCACGGGCTTTAGTTTCCGCTCGCTTGTGTTTCTTGTGTGCGCATTTTTTTTCTTTTTTTGAAGCGATGGTGTGCGCGTTTGTTCTTTCCGCGGGAGAATAAGATTGCCTTTGATTGGCTGCTCACGTGCATTAAATGTATTACCGTGTGCCATCGCTGGTGGCTTTGTGGTTGAAAGGCACCTGACGGGTTTCGCCATGGAAGGCGATGTTTTCGGCGGCAACGAAAACAAAGAAAGCTTTCCTAACAGTGGTACTGGTATCGCCATCTCACGGCATTTAGAGAAATGAGCACACTATCACCACAGCTTCCAGTGTTTCCCCAGCAGGCGCGAGATGACGTTATTTGTCACACTGCTGTGAAAATCCGTTACGTTTCGCCGTCGCGGCTCACGATGACCATTGCGCATTAATTATGACCGAATCAGGCAAGAACCCCACCCATATGTAATGTAAAAGAAAACTTGCCGCCAAATGCCAGCGCTGTGCGAAATTTATTTGCCAAGAAGTTAACGAATTGTCCGAGAGGATGTTTTGTGGGCTTTCTCCGAGCGACCAAAGGCGCTGTGCAAATAAAACCAGTCTCCGAGAAACGTGGCATACTTTGCGTCACCATTGGTCCAATGTGAATTTTCACAGCTCACGTAGCTAAACAAGTGCGTAAAGATGTGCTTAGTTACTACCACGTGCACCAAAACACTCACTCTGTGTGCGCATGGAGGTGGGCGCAGTATGCATGTACTCCTGCAGTATAGGACATAAGGAATCAAGCGGTACAACTGATTACACAGCCAATGTTTTTCTTTTGTAATTGGTCCGGTCAGGCTGTTCCTTTATCGCAACATGTGGTTCCCTCATTTTCTCTTCTCTACTTTTCTGCTTGCTAGAAAGCCAGACGAATCTGCAGTAACTGGAGACCGGGCATCTGCGCAGCAGGATCTTGTTTGAGTCATGACAAATTTAACAGACTCAGGACAATGTTAATCGTTCCCTGGGAACTGCTCCCTTTTCTTACACCCACGGTTGACTTTGCGTGTCCAGGCGCTCGATCGCCTGGTCACAACTTTAAGAAGTAGAAGTAGCAGTAGTCGCTTACTGACTAAACAACACAAAAAGGAATGTAAAAATATTGCCGGCCGCGGCAGTTGCTATCAATATCTCAACCACCGGAGCTGCATCAGGCGGAATTAAGTGCAGAGAGTGACGATAGCGCGCAGAAGTACGGAGGAGAGCGACTGACAGAAAAGACGGGGAAAGATTTGTACTCTATTTAAAAAGTACGAAAAGTAACAAGTTTGCGCCGCTCGCGGTCTAGTGCCTAGGCAGTGCTGCGCATATTTACAGGCAGTGTTAACTGTATGTTCAAGGCCGCGCGCACGCAGCGTCCTGTCGCTAATAAATCGCGCGAACGGCGCGCTTTGCACAAGTGGCGGGGATGTAGCGTCAGCCGCTGCCTTGAAGAAACGAGCCTGTTTTGCGACGTTGTGTTATCATACAAGAACTTATTTGGTTGGCTTTCATTTCCAACTTAAATTTTATCAAAATCAACATTTAACTAGGATTTGAGTCTGGATGGCTGCTTTTGGATGGTGGTGGTGGTGAAAACATTTATTAATCATAGAGAGAGGTGTTGGGGGTCGTGACCTGAAGGGTCACGCCCTTACAACCACTAGGTGGGATGCCCAGTCACGCACCATACTGGCGGTTTCCGCAGCCCGGGCGCTCTGCGTGAAGGCCCTTTGGGCCTCGAGGGTGCAGCAGCCGGACAGGGTCGCCTCCCAGTCCTCTAGGGTGGGGTTTGGGATAGGGGGTAGGGATGGGTCCTGCTGGCAGGCCCACACCATGTGGTAGGTGTCAGACACCTCCCCACAGTGTGAGCACCGCCTGTGGAATTTAGGATTGAAATGCTTTAGAGTTGCCGGACACAGCATCGTGTTAGTGAGCAGGCGCAGGAGTAGGAGTGATTTTGGGTAGAGGCGTAGTAGTAACCTCTAGCCCTCCATATGTTCCAAAAGGCCGTCGTAATTTCACTGGGATAATGCAGCGCTATACACGGCACTCTTCTGCCATTTATGCTCAGCAGGTAACTCTCCAGCTTATTCTCTCTGCACATGCAACTTGTCTGCTTGGTTAGTTCAATTATCTTTCAGAGAAAAAATAATTTCAATCCTAATTTACTCGTCATCAACACCATAAAAAAAAGAGTTCCCCTATGGTCCTTTGGATTAGACGGCTGTTGGCTTTCTTCATGTACACTTCTTATTGCGTTACTATTCAGAGTCTGAGTCTTTGTCGTGGTTTTTCATTAATAAATAAACAGACTTTTTTTTTTAAAAGTTTGCATTGGTGTCTCTTTATGTGAGCAAAATTGCATCAACACAATTCAGCCACAACGTGTTGCTCAAAACATTGGGTGCAGAAAAAAGAGCTCCCAAGCAAGCAGCTATATAAGCATACCTAAGAGCGTACCTCTCCATCATTGAGAAAAATAGCCGGACCTGTAGAACACCTTGAGATTCACTGTCTTCAAAGAGATACTTCCCTCAACCTCATAGGAAATTAGACACACCAGATGTCGTCTCTTGGCGACAGCTACGACCAACACATTTCCAAACCTCCATGGACTACATCTCATACACCCAACATTATACTCCGACACCTGTCCCTGGTGCCAGGCTCTCCCTACACTCTTACACATTTCGTGGGGATGTGGAGGGCCAAACCGAACAATCTACAGACTGAAAACACGTCTTTTGAGCGGTGGGAGGCGCTGCTGACCAGCGTTAACCTGGAGGACCAACCGGCCCTTATACCACAAGTCCGCAGGGCAGCTCAATCCAGTGGAGCCCTGGAATGAGGGCCCCACCCATAAGCTCGATCAACTCCCCTTCTCTTTAATAAAGTTTTCGTCCTTTTAGTACCTTGACGCCTTGAAGTACAGCGCGAAGCACGAGGAAATGGCAAAGGAAGAAGAGGAAAATTATTGTGGGACTATAAAATGAACGAAAAATAAAGTTTCCCTGCCGGTGCCACTAAGTATAACGGGCTTATATGAAGAACACAGAGGTAGAACTGGGAGAGAGAGAGAGAGAAACGTTTAGTGCATAAAATGTTTGGGTGGGCCTTCATTCCAGGAGCCCATTGGGTTTTGCCGCCACTCTTGCTCGGTTTCTCCAGCGAAAGCTGGTCATCCGAATGTGAGCTGGACAGCGCCGCCTTCCAGTCCTCACTTGTTGAGGTATTGTAGCTTGGTATTGCTGGGGTTTTCTGGCACGCCCATACCATATGCTATAAGTCGGCCATTTCACAGCAGAAGGCGCGCAGTGTGGATCATACAAATTTAGAAACATATAGCTGAATTTGACAGGATTAATATAAGTATTGTATTGCAATTTTCTTAAAATGACCCTTTGCTCCGGGTTTGGATTTTTGTGCTGTTCGGCGTATAATTTCCTTGTTAATCCCAAATGTCGGAGTAAATCCTTCTAGCTTAATAGTGGTTCAGAATAATTATGTTCTTGCGAATGTTGGGGGCCCCGGCTAATAGCGCGCGGGCAGCGGCTTGAGCGCCTTCGTTTCCACCATACCAAACGGTTCCTGGAGTCCATATGACCGTGGATTTAAGGCCTGTATCTTCTTCAGTTCTGAGTATTCTGTTTGCGTGTTTACCCATCCTTTCTCTTGTACAGTTACGACATGCAGCCTGGGAGTCCGTAATTGCACACGAGACCTTCCTGGAAACCATCGCCAAAGCTTTCGCCGCTTCCACAGTTTGGGCTATTCTCTGGCATCGAATTGATGCCCCATCAATTAATTTCCCTTGCGCATCCGTGCATGCTGGCGTTCATGTCCCGCTGACCGCTCCTGCCACGTCCACGTAAATTGCCCCTTCCATCTTGCCCCATGTTCTCCTAATAGCTTTCGCCCTTATCTTTCTTCTTATGATATTTGGGGTGCACATTTCTCGGAATGGGTTGTACATCGATTTTGGTGCTAAGCTGATCTCCCAAGTCCTCTCTCTTCTGCGTAGACCAAATGCATGGGAGCCCTAGTCTATCGAGTACGTCCCTTCCTGTCCTGCTTCCTGACTGCCGTATCCTCTGCGATATCTGATGGCCTTCAGTAATTTCATCTACAGTTCTGTGCATGCCCATGTGTAGTAATCTTCTGTCCCTGCATTGACTCCCCTACAGAGGGGAGTTTCTGCGCTGGCAGTCAAAACAGGATTTCACATAGCGTCGCAATGTAGCTGCAAGCTTGGGCCAATAGTAATTCTGGCGAATTCGTGCCTGTGTTCGAGTGAAACCGCGTAAACGTGAAGTTCCACGTCCACTTCATTTTCTCTCGTTTGCTGAAGGCGGTATTCATGGTTAGTAAATTATTCCTTGCTGCGAACTCTACCAATAACTCCACCCTGCTAATCTAAAAGCCTATGCCATAATGACCCACTGCCTGGTTTCCAGCATGTATCTTGCTTACCTTGGCACTGAAGTCGCCTATCAGTACAGTGTGTTGTATTTTTGCTTTGCTCTGCCGATTCCACGTCTTCATAGAAGCTTTCGACGAGCTGGTCGCCATGGCTGAATATAAGCGCGTAGACCTGTACCAACTTGAGTTTTTACCTGTTATTAGGATTAATTAGGTTAACTGGCACCCTATCGTTAATACTATAGAATGTCTTTGCTGACAAGTATATTCTGCCTGATCAGGAAACCCACGGCTGGTTCTCGTCTGTCCGTTAAACCACGGGAGCATAGTACGTGCCCGCCCTTTAGCCCTCTATACTCATGCTGGGTGAACAGCGCAACAAAGGCAGGACAAGACAAGCGCTGTAAGGTTAGTTTCTGCACATGCTAGAGCCCAAAGTACTAGACATCACATAGAGTAAAGCTGAGATTTGGGCTGATTGGTAAGAATTCATGGTGGGTAAAAAGCGCAACATAGGCGGGACAAAGACAAGGGTTCACCCACCATGAATGCTTACAAACTCACCCAAATCTCAGCTTCACTCTAAACTCCACAACTGTGCTCCTAACCTCACTAAGCCATATGTCATCCTTTATAGTACCGGCTAGTTCCTGGAGCAACACTGTTAGACTAGCCACACTGGATTAAGCTCTAGCATTAAAAGTGGCCAGGTTCAGTTTCCAACGGCGGCCTGTCTAGAGCCAGAAATTCCTAGCACCCTCCGTTGCGCCGCCTTGGACAGTTGCTCCGCAGCCGCTGGAAAGTGGTGACCGAAATTTATTTTTTCTATTCATATAGGAAGCTGCGGACAAGTACTTCGCCAGGGTGGCCAAATCCTATTCTAGTGTGAGTGTGCGTTGCGGGTCTTCGATGCCAGACCGCACCTCAGGCCTGGTTATGCAATGCCATGAACACGCGTTTTTTTTTCCGTTGGAGAATTTCTCGGCACCAGGGTTTGAACCCCGGTCCTCCTGAACGTGAAGTGGGTTGTTTACCCTACGCCATCGCTGCATTACCTCCTCCCTCCCACCCGCCCACACACGCTCAAACAAAACGAATCGGCCAAAACGCGGGATGAAATAAAAATAATTTTCTTTTATTATTATGCCGACCGTTGCCCTGATCACCGGGGGATGTCGGTGTCCTTCCACAGGTCCATGATGTCGCTGCCGGCGGTCTTGACCCTTATTCGCTCGAGGAGTCTCTGCACCTGTGCGGAGGACATGTGCTCCTTCCAGTCGCCCACAGCACCCTTTCGCACGAAATCGCCGGTCATCGGCGCCCGAATCAGCTCTTCCAAGCTCAGCTCCTTGGTCGCTGCAGGCGCGGGAGCTTCGCCAGTCGTCGCATCCTTCTGTAAGAGGCGCGGAGAGAAAAAGAATGAAACGCAGTGTTTAGCAAGGTGTATGCTTCAAGCGGCTGGGTGGAGTTATCGAGAAATTCAGAGGAATGATTCCTTGTTTTATCAGGCTGAAAACCCCCGAGCGGAAAAACTGACAGCACTGTCTTGCCGCGACCCCCTCCCAGCAGACTTCATTCCGTAGCCCACCACGATCACAGGATTACAGGAGACGAGTTCTAAAGCACTACTCAGGTTATCCAGGTGGCGCTGCTTCCATTCCGTGTGACCTATATGCTTTGGTTCACATAGATGGTAATCTTGACGAGGAGGTTTACGCTGTAGTTTTCGGTTACATTGTGCGGCGGGAGAACCTTGCAGCCGGCGAGCCCTGTTGTTTGGCCAGCGCCCTTGTAGACCGCAGCAGCGGTGTCATCTTCGCCGCAGAGTTTCCCGCCGGTGAGCCCTTCAGATAACAGCCAATCGGAGCCTAACCGTCATACCGACGGAATGTATCGCTTTAATCTTTACCCTTGACTTAGCCTTTGCCTTAGCCCAATCGTCATGCCTTTGAGGCGTACTAATAAGCAGCGTCTGCCATCAAGCCGTTTCAGTATTCGTCGTCTTGTTCCAACCTCACCCATAACAATTCCGCAGTCTACAACACAGCCTCTCGCTCGCATTTGTCGCAGTTGCACACATCATACTACGCCGACGCCAGCGAAGTCAGATATGAGGTTTAAAGTTGGAAAAAGGCCTTGATGCAGCTACAGATTTAAAGCGCCTCAGTAAGATTTCCATTTCTTTCAGAGCAATGGGTACATGCACGAAAGATTTTAAAAGTGGCCGTTACGTCGCATTTCTTGAAGCCGAACCTGACGGCTCCCCCTCCCTAGTTGGCCATCACCTCAGCGCGCTTGCGTTTGCGCAGCAGACCACCCCTTGTCGCGCCGGGACACCGGCAACTGTCAGGTACGCGAATGATGCAGACGAATTGAATGCTGATGCTGAAAATTTAGCAAGCTGACTGTTAATCCCTTTAAATCTAGCTTCGTAATCTTTTCATCTCCTCATAAGCCTGTTCTTGAATCTGCATATATTTTCCTTGGCCCTCACATACTCGTTGCTACTGATATGCAATGTTTCCTCGAATAGAACTTGCCTCTAAATTATAATTCCACATATACATCAACTGCCTACCAGGAAAAACAAGTATGGCATAATGATAGTGATTAAGGTACGAGAGAGAGAGAGAAACAGATTGATGGAAAGATAGGGAGGGTAACCAGGCGATGACCAGTAGGATACCCTACACGTGGGGAGGGGAAAAAAGGAAAGAAAGAGCGGCAACGAAATGAGTTTCTCACGTGTCCATCGATCACTATGGCAAGGAGACCGAGGGCGCACACTTAAATCTTAAGGTTTATAGTCGGGAACTCAACCCCGGGTCTTTTAAGAACTTCAGGAGCGCCTTCACTGCTGTCTTTTGTGATGAAGGTTTTGTCCAAGGCCACAGAATCTTGCTTTCTGTAAGAGGTCGAGAGTCCAAGCGGTGGAGTGTAGCAGCCAGGAAGGCCCGCGCTGGCTCAAAACGAGGGCAGTCACGGAGTAGGTGCCCGATCGTTTCATCGCAACCGCACTGCTCACACGCTGGGGGTCTGCCATTTGGATGAAATGGGAACAGGCATTTGTGAACGCCACTCCCAGCCACAGGTGGCACAACAGCGTAGTATCACAACGGAGGAGGCCGAATAGCATTTGAAGTTGAAGTAAGGGGTCTAAGTGGTGCGAGCGGGGTGTCCAGCCTCCAGGGGTATACCGCAGTGACTGTGCAGTCACGTTTCGGGCGAGCAGTTGAATGTGCATTGCTTCGTCAGCTCTTGTTAGTGGTATGCGGATAACGTTGGGTGTATCGGGAGCCGATCGAGGAGCATCGTCAGCTAAGGCGTTGCCAACAATGCCACTATGGCCTGGTACCCACTGGAAGATTATTTCGTGACCCTCTTTTATTGCCTGGTGGTGCAGATGCCGTGTCTCCGCTACAACTTGCTGATGGTCGCTATGGTTCAAGGCAGATTGAAGACATTGTAGGGCAGTAGAATCATAGAAAAGAGCCCATTTTTTAGAAGTGGCCGCAGTTCATTCGGCGGTAAGGTACGAAATTACTTTAACTTACAGAACCTCATTTCACGCTACTACGCTTTCATCCATAGTCATTTTAACTGCCGTATTTTTCTTGCAGAAACACCTACAGAATACACATATCACCGCTACAGCACATACGGGATAAAGCCATGCGCATTATTATGTCCATTATGTCCAATAACTATTTATGCAGTGCTGCACCCTTACTGCAGGCTCATAACACCCTGGGAGTCTCATCCATTGTTCCCTTGGCATTCTAATCGTTAAGTTCGCGAAAGGATCCGTCCCATTTCGATAATAAATGATATCTAGTTTTCTCGGCGAAGTTTCACTCGCTTCTCATGCGGAAATAATTTCCTACTACCGAAGCCTAGAGCTAACTGGATTAAATTCACAGTAAATTTCTCTGCCATATTTTTCTGCAATTCATTATCATTTTGTATAGTGCAGTCATCTAGCATTCATGCTTTCAAGTGAAGTTTTAGTACTTTCCTTCAATCTCGATAAACTTTTTCATTCATAGAACAAAGGGAGCACTAACTTGATTTGGTTTCCTCTTTTTTTTGCATACATATGCAAACAAAAATACGTTTCGTTGATAGTTGCATCATGTTGGATTTCTGCGTGTGTTACAAATAACTTGATGTAATCAGTTTCCGTTTTATCCGCTGTTGTTTGTATGTAATTAGTGTTTCCATGTTTGCAACAGCAGGTTCCCTGTGAAACTGTTGGCTTTGGGACCTCCTCTTGTATTTATCAAATATGTGTACGCACTGATTGATCGTTTAAAATAAACTGGTCCTGGTTCTGACAAAGCTGCGTTCAAAGTTACTACTCGCTGCGTCATCGGTCAAAGACTCCCAGTAGTCCTTGCGAAAACACGTGACATCCGGCACGCTTTCTCTCATGCAGCTCGGTTAGCGAGGGCCCCTCCTGAGCTTTCCTGCCTCTATGACGGAACACAATAAGCGCGAGTGGTGTTAGTGGAGGTCGCTTTGTCGCTGCGAATGCGTGATACCTATCAGTGCTGTTTGGTTCAGGAAATGTTCCCGCTTTGATAAATCAGGGGAAGTAAAATAAGGCAAAATGGAACTTTTACGGAGCACCAGGGGGTTTTAAGAAGCGAAATTTTCTCACTTTTTCAGAAAAGGGACGGTTCAAACTGCTGCATAATACGACGGCTTGAAATAAAGGCGTTTGGGTCTCAGTTAGGCACTTTTCGGTTACGGCATGGATGGAGAATCACTGGTACCCACAGTTGTCATTGTCGTCTCGTAAAAAAAAAGCACAGGTCTAAAAAGAACTTCTTAGGAGACAGATGCTCTTGGAGTGGAAATCCTGAAGACGAGCCTGTGTTCGCGTGAAAATATCCAGGACTATGAAGGGAAAAGGCATGATGAGTGCACCTTGAAGAACACTGCCGCGGAGGTGGCGAGATGACGGTGAGACAGTCTGAAGAGAAAAAAAATTTGAGGAGACACTTACGCTCCCCATTTAGGGCACGATGCGATAGCGTAATGTGTTAATACGCATATATGCAGAAGGTCAATCTATACATTCATAGATCCCTGGGAGTACTCGTACGACTACTGGCCCAGTGGTGCCGCGGTAAAGCGATGCGCCACTGCCCTGCGATGACAGGTGCTCCCAGCGGTGGGCCTTCTGAGGCCTTTGTTGCTCTTTCTGAGTGACCAATCATTAATCTAACTACCTCCTGCAAGAGCGGGCAGTTTTCTCACTATCCGGTGGTGAGGATGTGATGACGCCGCAAGGTAGAGTGACCTAGGTGGCCCACCTGCCTCCTAGGTTGTTCTTTGGAGGCCTCCTACCAGAGCCATCCCCGTGAATGTTCGCTCTCAACGCTGACGACGAGAACGATGACACCGGTTTTTCTGGAGAACGAGGCCATTGACGTTCTCGCGTTGAAACAAGCAGCAGAAGCTTTGTGGGATACGGTTCACCGGGTTCATATAGGGATGCACTTGAGGGAATTCAGTCTCTTGCCATCACGCTTTTGCTCGGGAGGTAGGACCGCTGTTTGGGTGCCACTGTGTTAAGGAAAGAACATGGCTGGGTGTCTTTTTGCGAACGTCGGAAAAGTGTATTGCTGAACCTTTTTTATTGTATTTACCACAATCAAGCGTATTTACCACAGTCAAGGTGACTGTTGGCTTCCTTAATATGTTTGTCAAACGAGCCCCTCACTTCATTTGCCTTGTCTGCTACAATATATATATATATATATATATATATATATATATATATATATATATATATATATATATATATATATATATATATATATATATGAAGGAAGCCAACAGTCACGGAAACTAAGGTGCACAGGGGAATGTTTTATTTTTTTAAATTTGTAGTGCTCATCCATTGGGAGATTAATACTTCGATTAATGTGTCGCTTAAGGAAAACTACTTAAAAGGCAGCAAAAAAGCAACCATGCCGCCGGTGGGATCCGAACCCACGACCTCCGAATATCGTGTCCGGTGCTCTACCAACTGAGCTACGGCGACGGCTGTCCAATCTGCTGCTTTCGTGGGTATTTATGTTTACTGGGTGCAAGCGAACCATTAGCCATTAGCGAAAATTAACGTTGTCTGCTATATATATATATATATATATATATATATATATATATATATATATATATATATATATATATATATATATATATATATATATATATATTCTCCCAAGACGAGGACTTTGTAAAAAATTCCAAACGCATGCGTGAAGTCCTCATTAAGCAACGATACCCCCCCGCCATTGTCGACGATGCCATTGAAAAGGCATCTAAACTCAACCGAGAGCAAATACTGGAGGGATGTCGCTACAACGACGAAACAGACCACCGGGCCAATCTCGTACTTACCTTCACCAGTAACCCGCCTAACGTAAACAAAATCCTCAGAAAACATTTCAACATCCTCAAACAAAGCGAGCGCCTCACCAAAATTTTCACTGCTCCCCCTCACGTGATCTACAGACGACCAAAAAACATTAAAAATATTCTTGTACACTCAAAAACAAATAACCAGCCGGTTTTGGGGTGCCGGCCCTGTGGAAAAAGTAGATGCCAGGTCTGCAAACACATACAAACATCAAGCTGTGCAGTAAGCACAGCTTCAGGCTTCAAATGGGAAATTAATGGCAACTTTGATTGTGATTCCTGCAACGTAATATACCTCCTAGAATGCAGTGTGTGCAGTATGCAGTACATTGGACAGACCGTCAACCCTCTACGAATTCGCTTTAATAACCACCGCGCGCATATCTTATCCCTACCCAACCTTCCCTTGTCAAAACACATTAATGAGCGAAACCACCCATTTGATGCAATTAAGTTAACAGTCCTACAGGGTGGGTTCCACAACACCCGGGAAAGAGAACAACGCGAGTCGTACTTCATTTACAAATTTGAAACAATTCCTCACGGCATTAATGAAAGTCCAGGTGTATTGTCCTCCATCCGCCCCTTGCAGGGCCGTTGCTGACATTACGAGAGCCAGCTTGACATACCTCGGTCGTTTCTTGCCAGCGACATCTTTTTCAAGCTCACACAAATTTCTTCATTCCCTACCCCATCCTGCCCCTATCTTCCCAGTTCGATTACCTTGACGACGGGGTGCAATTGAAGAACCCTTGCCTAATTGCTCACGCCATTCACATTTACCTCCCACACCACACTTGGCCGAACTCGGATGTTTTTCCACTTTTTTTCTTTTGTGGGTGTTTTCAGGCACAGTGCACGTGTGTGTAGTTAAGCTCACGGCGCCCTGATTCTACCTTGACTCGGGCTGCGGAAATGGTTCCAGATGACGGAAGTCTCCTGTCCTGTCTGCATTTTATTTTGTTTATTTGTTTACTTTTTCTGGCCAGGTCACGCGAGTGCAAGCATCTCCAATTTATATATGTTGGACAATTCCGCCACCGTCTGTTTCTGTACACCTTACTCGCTTAAATGCTCCCGCCATTGTCATTTAGCCGCCACACGACACTGGCATGAGCTCGGATGTTTTACTGCTGTGTGTCTGGGTGTTTTCATGCACAGTGCACGTGTGTTTAGTTAAGCTCACGGCGCCGCTGATTCGGCCTTGGCTCTGGCTGCCGAAGTGGTTCAAGATGACGGAAGCTCCGACCCTGTCTGCATTTTATTCTGTTTATTTGTTTACTCTTTGTGTACGGGGCACGCGAGTGCACGCGTCTTTAACTTTTGTGTTTAGGGCGATCCCGCCACCGTCTGCTCCTGTCCACCTTACACGCCGCCGCTCTGTTGCCTTGATGGGTAGCCATTATCCTCTCCCGCTCTGTGTTTTCCTTTTTTTTGTTTCCCTCGTCCGGGGTCGGCTCCCCGCGGCTTCGGGGTGGGCGGCGGGGTACAACACGTTTTTCTTTTTTATTTGTTCCCCCTTTTTTCCCTTTCTATCTGTATCTTTTCTAGTATTCTTTGCCACCGTTTGTTTCTTTTGTTCATGTGTCGTACATGTGTGCCAGTGCCAACTCCTTAAGAAGAGGAAGAAGACCCCTGTAACTTCAGTCTTGAGAAAGGACAGGCTCTGTCCGAAACGTCGACTCAAAATAAATCTATGGCTAAATGAAGCGTTTTCAACTTTGAATTTTTGCCTCTAGCAACCAAATACGTTTATCTTTCTATACTATATATATATATATATATATATATATATATATATATATATATATATATATATATATATATATATATATATATATATATATATATATATAGACTGCGCTGGAAAAGTCTATATAACGGTACATGTCTTTCATTTAATGATCTTTCGAATAGCTAGTGCTCCGTATGCAGTGAAATAATTTTGTTTGTCATTAGAGTGCAGTAATCCAGCGATACAGAACAACATTAGTTTGTCCTGCGAGATAACAGCAAGGTAACGCAACGCCTACAAGAAGGAAGGCAGACCATGCGTTTTGCTATTTCGTCTTTCAGTTTGTCCAGTTGTCCCAACAGTACACCCAGATATATGAGAACAGTACCTCGTCTTTGATGTTAAAGATTTTCTTCATACTGTTCAGTGCCGCTGTTTCTAGGATGCGACCGACCAGCCCCGGCTCCCGGTGCAGCCTGTCTTTGTACTCGTCGCCCAAGAAGGCGGCGATCTTGGCCACCGCGGCTGCGGTGTCCTTCTTGAGCTCCTCGTAGGTGAGGAACAGCACGTTGGAGTCCGCGCGGTGCGGATACCACGAGAGAACGTGGTTGAAGTAGTCCCCGTACTCCATGTCGCCCGTCACGAACAGCTCGAAGAACTCGTCGAAGGTTCCTTTGCTGAAGCAGTAGCCGGGCAGATGCTTGGTGTGGTAGTAGTAGGAGACGCAGCAGTCGAACGGGTTGCGAGTGATGTACAGGTACCTGCGGCAGAGATGCAGCTTTTACGTGCAGTACTGCGAGCTCAGGAAACGCAGGGTGGCCGAGCCTATTTACAGTGCTCTAGTATAGCATCGTAGAGAGAAGAGATCTGTGCGCACCGTTGCTCTGTTCTTCGAGTAGCATGCAATGTTCCGGGAATCGGACAGCTCGTGGAATGCGATAAGAGGTGGTAGTCAAGTAGGGTACACGAATAAAATGCATCGACAGCATAAAGACACTGGACTCATCATGCTTTTGTCTTCCCGTTCTGCAATATGTCCTTGCCAGTATGTTCTCCTCGAAGAGCCCTTGTCATAACATTTTTGACCATGATTCAACATTTTACGGTACCACCGGCAGTACGCTTAACACGAATGCTCGAGCGCGTGTCTTCCGCTGACATTAGCGCCGATAGGCGTCGGCAGCTAGGTCTTATCGAGACAACGTTAGGGTGGAAGCAGGACAGCAGCTGTCTGCAACCACCGCAAGCACACCACGCAGCATGGTCACAGACCCAGAGCCCAGCACTCATCGACTTACTGTTAGTTCAGGACGCGCACTCGAGCGTTCATGTAACGCGTGCTGACGGCGGTACATTAGGTATTTTCCTTCCGTAAAGGAAACCATGCATTGATGGTTTCCATGTGCTCGCTCTATGTATAGTAACCTGCAAATTGGCGCCTCATGTGATGAATCCATCATTAAGGGCGCAGCTGAATCATCATCATCATCATCAGCCTGACTACACCCACTGTAGGGCAAAGGCCTCTCCCATGTCTCTCCAATTAACCCTGTCCTTTGCCAGCTGCGCCCTTCATATGCCTGCAAACTTGCAAATATCATGCAAGGGTGGTCAAACGGGCTAGTTGGTAGCTCATATTTGGAAAAAACAGCGCACTTGCCGACAGCACTTGCCGACAGAACTGCAGAAGCCTTATGGCAGTACGAGCTCTGCTATCTACGAGCCAACACAGAGAAGCAGCGCTTCAGCTTCAACAAGGTGCACTCGCTCGAAAACGTGGTGCTGCCGGACAAAGTGACCAGTGTTCTCAGCCTGGGCCCGAAATATGCCGTTGAACCCAAGAAGTTGCCCACATAACTCCTAAGCATGGTGAGGCAAGTGGCAAATCGTGCTCCTGACTCTGAGACTTCTAACTGCTTGTCTGAAGGCGCTCAAGTTTTGCTGCGCTACAGGCAAAAGGAAAAAAACTGGACCAATTAATTATGTCGCTTCATTTCTAGGAAGACATGATTTATCGCTATTAGTTGCGGCCAAAGAGGATGGCTTTCTTGTCCTACCCGAAGGCTTGTTTGGTAAAAAAGCAGCTGAAGCGTTAGGGGCTGTTTTCGTCCGGCGTGAACAGGTTTCCCTTTCCAGGGTAAAATCAAAGGCTAAGCAGGTTTGCAAGCGACTATCTCTTGATAAACTTGTTGCAAGCATAGATGCGGCAGATAAGAAGAGCTTGGACGTATTTTTTTCAGCAAAAACGCATAAAGTTGACTGCCCATTGCGGGTAATTGTCACAGAAAAAAAACACTTTGCAGAAATCCCTTGGGCTATTCCTTCAAACCAAACTCAAAGTTTTGACATTAGATGACCCTTTCCTTTTGAAGGATTCAAGAAAAGTTGTAGAATTTTTTGCAGCTGAAAAGAGTGCTCTCATGCCTTTTTCGGTCGATATTAAGGACCTTTATTACTCTATTCCACATGAAAAGCTTCTTTCGTGCGTTGAAAGCTGTATTGACTCATTCGGATCAGTCTCCTTTCAGAATTCTATTGGTTTCACTGTGGCCGGCTTCCTAGAACTTTTGACAGTTTACATTAACTCTTCTTTTGTTTCATGGGATGATAGTACTTTTATTAAAAAAAAAGCGGAGTGTGCATCGGCTCCTGCATTGTTCCAATCCTAAGCGATATTTTCCTCGCCCATCATGACCGATTGCTAGAAGTGCAGCTTTCTTCGTCAGCTGCTGTTAAGGTATTTAGATTTGTTGACGACTACCTAATTATTTTGGCCAGTAACGAATATACTTTTCCTAATGCCGTTTCAGATGTGCTTTCTTCCTTTGAACAGTGCCTCGCGCCCGTTGCTCTCACCCATGAGTTACCTGAAAGTGGATCTTTACGCTTTCTAGTTTTAAGGCTATCGACAGCAGATAACCACCTTTGTTGGTGGTTCGAACCAAGAGGGGGCAAGTCCCTGTTACCATACAGTTCGGCTCACTCGAAGCTCGTTAAGCGAAGTATTGTCAGCCTATGCTTCACAAATGCTCTTATAAAATCTTGCCCACACTCTATGTGCCAAAGCTTCAAAGAGCAAACCCTTCGGCTGGCAAAAGCTGGCTACCCTGAGCACTTGCTGATCTCAGCAGCTGGCTCCGTCTTCAAAAAACTCAAAGGAAGAGTAGGGAGTGCTGGCCCAGACCACCAACATAATGTTGCTGTGGTGCCTTACCTGCACAACCTTTCGCACAGGCTCAAAAAGATTGGGCAAAAAGCCGGTGTCCGTGTTGTCTTCTCGGCGCCCGACAAGCTATTCAAGCTCTGTCGTAGAGTGAATGCCCCAGCCTTGCGAGGGCCAACCTGCCCAGTTAAACACCAGGCACCTTTCGTTCCTTGCGAAGTTGGTGTGGTGTACAAAATTGGTTTGAGCTGTGGCAAGGTTTACGTGGGCCGAACCGGGCACGGCCTCAATGAGCGTCTTATGGAGCATTCAAATAATGTCTGCAACACTGCAAAGAGAAACCTGGGAGCCCACTGCTTAAAATGCCCCTCCCGTTCCTGTGAGCCCTTTTTTCACGAATGCACTGTTCTCGCGAAGAATGCACATCAACTCACACGTGAAATCATAGAAGCCGCCCACATTTTAAAGCTAGGAGAAGACTGTGTGAGCACCCCATCGATAGCTCTAACCAAACGGGTATTAGATTATTTGAACCAGGTTTCCTTGGAGTAATTAGGCAGTCTTTTCTTAACCTCGATGTCTTTTTGGTGGATTCTGAATCCTATCCTCGACGTTTTTATTGGATGGGTTCTGAATTCAACCTTTTGATCTCATTGGCCCTTTTGGCATCAAATTTTCCTCCTGTTTTATGCTTTTTTTGGCTCTTTTAGTCGATTTTAATTGTCTTCGTTTTTAACGGCCTGGTTTGGACCTTTTAATGCATTTTATCTTCATTCTGCTTGTAATGCCCACTTGGCTTTTACTATATTTTTGTTATTTTTTCATGTTGTTATCGCATTGTCATTTGTCATTCTGTTACTGCCTTTCGGTGCCATCCTCTACCAGCCCTTACTTTTTTACACTCCCAGTTGCACTTTATCACCTCGTGTCTTTTCACCTCAGTTATCTTTCTGTCGCGTGCAAACATAGCAGCTGCTTCCCATGTATTCCCGCCCACTTTTCGTATATATATTGTGTCACTCTGCAATAAAGAACAAGTTGAAGTCAGCGCTGTGTCGTTATATCTGCCTCTGTCCGTATCTAAAGGTGCGCTGTTTTTTCCAACAATTCCTAGTATCATCCACCAACCAAACCTTCTGTCGCCCCGTGAAGCTGAATACATACCCGTTATTGTAACTTTGGAGTCAAGTCCCACTTTTGGAGATGAAGATACGAAATGAAAATGAAATGAAATCATTATTTCTCGCTCAACATTTACAAATGTGGGAATGGGCACACAAGGAATAAAGCTGCCAGCCGCAACTGCAAAAACCCCCTGTGCCTGTTGGTGAAATAGCAGCCATGGTTGAACACCATGGATTTATAAGAAATTTGTACCCAAAAAGCAAGTTATCAAAGCATGAAAATTACACACACTGTATAAGAATCGTATATTAAAAAAAAATTGAACGCAACACGCAACTTACAAAAAGAAGACAACGGAATGAAAGGAAAAAAGTACACATTTCAGACCTGAGGTAACTGTTTCTACTTCTAGGATATTTGATCACTCGCCTTTTACGATGATTGCCTCCATGTCCTCAAGTGGAACGTGCCTCTGAGGCTAAATTTATTTTCTTTTGGGGAGGGAACAGCTGTGTTGCTAATACCGGTCATGTTTTGGGAGCCTGGGAGATCCATGATCGCAAATAATGAGACTAAAAAGTTGCGTTTTTACCTTTAATGCGCTATTTTCAAGCTACTTCTGGTTATCTCTCACTAATGCTTGTTTCTTTTACGGCACTTTTCCTCTCTTCTCGTAGAAGATATCGGCGCGAAGCTCTAATGTTTGTTTGCTCATTCTCGAAGCCGCCTGTCTGTGGCCCGATCACATTGTTTGGCACGGTAGAGACTACCAGATTCCTCCGGCAAGATTGTGGTGGCGAGAAACAGCATCCCCGACGTTCGAGGTCACCGTAGGTGCTTTCCGTGCCGTTATCGGTAGTTTGCCTCCATTAAACTGAGCGCGGCCGAGAGCAGCGGTGATTATGTTCGACAACCACCGAGCGCACCTGCTGCTTGTACCATAGTCAAGTTGTTGCTTTTTGTGGCCACAAGATTGGCCAATACACAGTTTTCAAGTTCCACGCAAGTCTGCCAGTCGTCCGTCTTGAATGCCTGCAGTCAGCACATTGTGACCACTACGTGACCACCACGTTACTACTACCCCGACGGGGTAACGTCAGAACCACTACGAGGGACCTCTTATAAAGAACAGGCGATGTAAGACGGTTGGGAAGATTTTTGCCAGTCCTTCTCTAAAACATTAACCCCCATTATGCATGCATGTCGATATGCAGGCACATGGCTCTAGGATACCTGGCTTGCGGGTTGTATGGCTGCCTGTTGAAGGGAAGGTGCGTCTTGATAGCGCCAGGCCTGGTTCTCTGGATGGAGCGCGCCGCTCCAACCATCTCCAGGAAAGGCGTGTTGTCCGAAAATTGCTCGTAGTCTTTGGGAGGCACACCACCGCTGCACGGAGAGGGACCGCATAGCGTTCGTGAGAGGATGACCGAGAGTTTAAACGTTCTTAATCAGTGACTCTTCGGAACCGAGTACAACAGTGCCTGTGTTGTCGCTGCGAATTCACCTGTAGATGTTGTAAACAAGGTACTGGAGCCAGGTGGTGCCACACTTTGGGTAGCTGACGATGAACACGTCGTCCGGCCGTGCCTCGTAGGCGAGCGCTGAGCGGACGCACTCTTCGGAAAAGTAGTGGCTCCAATGCATGCCCGCGATCTCGCGGGTCAGCGGACGAGCCATGGCGATGCGCGCCTGCGTGTGACACAGTGTCGATAAGACAATGCCTACCAGATCGCTGCGACCACTGGTGCCTAATTAGTTCTTCAAATAATACTTCTCTTATATTTTTGTAGGGGAATATTACCGGCCTAGTGACGCTGACTGCAGAGCGATGGCCCCTCCTAATCACCTCACAATTCCTCCGTCGTGGACGCAAGAACGGCCACCGTAGACCAGAAAACCCGGCAACTTCGTCGGCCCGCGCACACGACTGTCTCGCGCCGTCGACTACGCTTCCGCCCGTTCATTCGGTATCCGTGATGTCAATTTAGGAGACTGCCGGAAGTCCCTCGTGCCTGTTGCATGTTCAGCTCAAAGCCGTTCACATATTGCGGATGTAGAATAAAATTATTTATTTATTTATTTATTTATTAGTACCTCACAGGCCCCGAAGAGCATTGGGTGAGGGGGGCAAATCGAAAAAAAAAGATACATACAGATGGAAAAAAAACCATAATATCGGTGCAAGAACGCGGTACAAGTCAAATACAAGAAAGGAACACGAAATTTATACAAAACCGAGTTAAAATAACATCAGACACGAAACAACGTAAAGAACAAATGAAACTGTTGTACATTTCGAACATCACTATGGCAATAAATGTATACATAGATGTTTTTTAAACTCACCAGGATCAATGAAAGAGATTATGTTGTCAGGAAGATCATTTCAGAGTTTTATTGCTCTAGGTAATGCAGAGGAATTAAACGACAGGGTTTTCCCATATATCCGGTTGAAGCTGAGTTGATTGTGTAAGCGTTGTGAAGAGCGGAAAGGTGATTCCAGAGGTAACAACGAAGGACGGGTGTGAACATATTTATGGAATAAACACAGAAGTGAAATGGAGCGACGAATTTCAAGTATCTGTATGTCATTAAGGTATTTAAGCTGGGATACACTTGCGAGGGGACTATAATTGCTAAAAATGTACCGGGCAGCTCTGCTTTGAATGGACTCGAGCATATCTATGAGATATTTTTGATGGGGAGACCATATAGGTGAGATAAATTCCAGCTGTGGGCGAACAAATGTAAAATATGCAAGTTTTCGAACGGAGCTAGGTGAGTTTCGAAGGTTCCGGCGTATGAAACCTAATGTCCTCGACGCTTTGTTGCAGACTGCAGAAATATGAGAAGACCATGAAAGATTTGGTGTGAACTGAATTCCAAGGTATTTGTACGACGTAACCCTTGATAGAGAGGTAATATTTATAGAGTATATGAAGTTAGAAACAACATGCTTGCGGCTAGAAGTCATTGATTTGCATTTATTAGGGTTACGAATCATTTGCCAGTTTTGACACCAATCAACAATAGTGTCAAGGTCATTTTGAAGGGTCAGGTGGTCAGTCTCAGAAGCGATCTTACGGTAAACAACACAGTCGTCTGCGAAAAGGCGTAAACGGGATGAAATGTTTGTGGGAAGGTCGTTAATGAAGATTAGAAAAAGTAAGGGTCCAAGTACGCTTCCCTGTGGTACGCCTGAGGTTACGTCACATAGGGATGAGGAAGAGCCGTTGACAACTGTGAATTGCTGACGTAATGAGAGAAAGTTTCGAAGCCAAGATAATGTGAGGGAATCAAGGGAAAGGGTAGATAATTTTGTAAAAAGCCGGCCATGTGCAACTCTGTCAAATGCTTTTGAGAAATCTAAAAAAATGCAATCTGTTTGCTGGTTATCATCCATGTTGAAATGCAGGTCAGTAGTAAATTCAAATATCTGGGTATCACATGAGTAGCCTTTCCTAAAACCATGCTGATTTGAAAAGAAGAAGTCATTTCGTTCCAGATGGTTGTAAATGTGAGAAGCGATAATATGCTCAAGTAATTTACAGCATATGCATGTTAACGAAATAGGCCGATAGTTATCAGGAGAGTTTTTGTTACCCGTTTTGAAGACAGGGATGACTTTGGCTTTTTTCCAGTCAGTGGGCAGTTCTCCGGAGGATAATGATTGCTGAAATATGTGACACAAAATCTGGCTGGAAATTGAAATGGTGTTTTTAAGTATCTTCGAGTTAATGTTGTCCACTCCGGCAGATGATGATAACTTTAGATTTTTAATTAGTGATGCGATACCCTCAGCACTAATGGTGATGGGCTCCATTAATGGGTAGTCAGACTCGAGAACAATTGGCATACCGGAATAATCTTCCTTAGTAAACACTGATGCAAAAAATCTGTTGAACGCGGTTGGACATTCAGTGTCAGCTAGCGGCAAGTCATCAGTATTGTGTAGTTGTATGAGGTCATGTTTACTTTCGGGAGATAGTCTGCCAAAACGTCTTAGGATTAGTCTGCAAAAGTGACGGCAGTTCATGAGTGAAGTATTTGTTTTTGGCAGCGGTAACAGCAGAACAGTACGCTTTCAAACACAGTTTATATCTTTCCAACGAGGTTGAAGAAGGAGCAGATCTAGCTTTTCTGTATAGGCGCTTCTTTTTATTCCGTAATCGACGGAGGGTCTTGTTGAACCATGGATTTTTTATGTCATTAGCTATTGTAATCAGAGGAACATGTTTCTCTATCAGTGCAGATAGTTTGTGTTTGAAGAGCAACCAGTTTTCTTCGGTAGATCGTTCGTTCCTTAGCGGGAAAAACACCTCATTGAAAAATGAGGCAAGTTCCGTGTTAATTCTATCATATCGTGCTTTACTATAATCTCTAATTTTTTTTAGTTGTAATACCTGCAAACAAGCTCGGAACTAGAATATCAAACTGCAACATCTTATGATCGCTAAATCCGTCGATACATAACCGGCCCTATGGTATCGGGAGCAGTAGATAGAGCTAAATCAAGAATGTTAGAACCACGCGTATGCTGGCTAATCACTTGAAATAAATTGAAATCTAGTGTTAGGTTGATGAATTCTGTTGCAGCATGACTAGTTGAAGACAAAGAAGGCCAATCTATTTCAGGAAAATTAAAATCACCCAACAAGTAGATGTTGCTATGTGAACTGTGTTCGACAGCGGCAGCAATGCTAGACCGAAGATCATGAATGAAAGAAGTCGTACAATCGGGCGGACGGTAACACACTCCAAAAAGTAAATTCGAAGATATAGTTTTGCAGGCAGCCCAAACTATTTCGAGGTCTGAGTTAGAATTGATAGCAGTGGATGGTAACGTTTTTTTAATACCAAGAAGCACCCCACCCCCTCTTTTATCTGCACGGTCATGTCTGTAGATATTGTAAGCATGGGCGTCTGGAAAGATTTCATTGTCTTTGATACCGGCGTGCAACCAAGTTTCAGTTAAAGCAACTATATCAGATTCACTGTCTTGCAGAAAAGAGCAGAGATGATCACGTTTAGGCATCAAGCTTCGGATATTAGAAAATGAAAGGGACAGCGTCGGAGCCTGGGGGCATGACGTGGACTGAGGACAATCACTCAATCTAGGTGCATTGCCTAGCTATGGTGATACTAATATGACCGAATCAGTGTCTCGGTCATACGCATATGTTTGTCCATTCTAAGTTTATCAAATGCCAGTTTATAAGACTTGGATTGTGACTTTGCAAATTTGGTCAACTTGCTTCTAGCCTCACGAGTTGTAGCGGAAAAATCCTCACGGATTGCAAAACTGGAGTCCTTCAATTTGTGGCCATTTGAAAGGATGTTCTGCTTGTCTTTAAAGAAGGTCATCTTGGCAATGATTGGTCTGTGCCTATCAGTTTTGAATTTGCCTAATCTATGAACCCTTTCAAACTGTGAAGCAGTCAGATAAATCTAGGTGCTCTGAACAAAATGCAATGACTTTCCCTTCACAATCTGCCCAGCTTTCGTCTTCCACATCGTCGATGCCAAAGAAAAGCAAGTTATTTCGGCGCAATCTATTTTCAGCATCATCACACCTTGAGTAAAAACTAGAAAGCTGGGAAGAAATGGCTTGTATGGCATTGTCAGTTACAAGAGAATCAGGCCTATCAAGTGAGGTTGCCGTTGCCTCGAGGGCTGCCACTCTCAACGTCAGCTGCTTGACTTCTTTATCGGTAGCATCCTGCCTTTCTTTAACACCTTTGATTTCATTAAGTATTACAGCTTGGCCAGCTTCAATTCTTTGGACAGTCAGCAAGAGGGCTTCCAATGTTTGTCTTTCAGTTGCATTCATAGGCCCAGGATTGCTTTCGATGTCACCCGACAGTGAGAGCAGCATACCATAAAAAAATAGGTAAAGGCGAGAAGGCAAAGACAATACACGCTTCAGTACATCAATACACTCTCCAGGGCACGACACCGTAAATAGACAGTAATCACTGCTCTTCACACAGGCAGCGCCTTCCAAATAACTAACCTGCAAAATCCGCAGCGGTAAGATTTCCATGGCGTTCACGGTGCCGTGCCCGAGGTGGGTGTTTCCGGGCTTGCTCTTATATGCGTCGTCGATGTCGGAGATAGTAGCTGAAGATCCATGTTGCCAGATGAAAAATCGGTCGCCAACTACGTATGGCCAAAAAGCAGGCGAGAGCGAAGGTCGCTCAGCGGCAGCGGATGGCGATGAAGCAGCGGGATCCGGGAAACAGCAGGAACCACATAGGAACGCGGCCTGCAAAATCCGCAGCGGTAAGATTTCCATGGCGTTCACGGTGCCGTGCCCGAGGTGGGTGTTTCCGGGCTTGCTCTTATATGCGTCGTCGATGTCGGAGATAGTAGCTGAAGATCCATGTTGCCAGATGAAAAATCGGTCGCCAACTACGTATGGCCAAAAAGCAGGCGAGAGCGAAGGTCGCTCAGCGGCAGCGGATGGCGATGAAGCAGCGGGATCCGGGAAACAGCAGGAACCACATAGGAACGCGGCCTGCAAAATCCGCAGCGGTAAGATTTCCATGGCGTTCACGGTGCCGTGCCCCCCGCGCTTTTGTCCTCTAATCCAGACCACTCATGGCTATAATGTCACCTGCACCATTTTTACCTCTATAACTGGCAGTGCTCTCTCTGTAGAAGTTTACAGCTTCTTCATTCCCCGGAAAGCTTCGGCCTCAGAGGTAATCGGTGTTAAAGTAACTGAAATCAAGAAAGCACTCCTTAGCCTTGTACTGAATATTGCTGATCGCTGAAAACTTCTTCAATTCCGGAGGAGAAGCGTGACGTTTACTTGTCAGCTTTTACGCTTCCAAACTGTCTTCACGTCTTTGGGAGTTGCTCTATGCGTGAGATGACTTCAGCACCACTAGCACCCGTTAATACGCTTGCATACCTGACTTTTATATTCTAAATGCAGCTTGCTCAGATAGAGCTGATGATGCCCGCATTAATTAAAGGGACACTGAGTTAGTCTGGATTTGAACGAAGCCGTACCGTTGTAATGACGAATTTGCTGTTTTCACCTTAAGCGGAGGTTTTATAAGCCAGAAAAAAAAATTAAAATGAAACTAGGGCATTACCAACAGCGGCAATTTAGGCAAAAACACTGCTGTGACGTGAAACTTTTTTTGGGGGGCAGATCCCATAAGCAAGACTGCATAAATTTTCACTTCCCAGCAGTGATAACAGAGTTTTGCTGATGTTGACGTCGCTGGTTTGAGTCCAGTGGCAGAGAAATATGCTTGGGTATATTTGGGGAAATGGGCTTTAGCAGGGCATGTAGTGCGAAGGCATGATAACTACTGGTCTTTAATGGTAACGGAGTGGATTCCAAGAGAAGGCAAGCGTAGCAGGGGGCGGCAGAAAGTTAAATGGGCGTAAGAGTTTATAAAGTTTTCAAGGACGATGGGCGCAGGTGGTAAAGGGCAGGGTTAAATGGAGAGACATGGGAGAGGCATTCGCCCTGCAGTGGGCGTAGTCAGGCTGATGATGATGATGACAGTTGGAGTATGCCACCTGTGGTATATACGCGATGCGGGAAGTGACCGCTCTTTATATCCAGTCTGAATCGCAATCTGTCAGTGTACATGCCAAGAGAGGATTTGAAGGTATATAAAAACGCAAAATACAATATATACAAGGACATGCATACAACATTACAGAGAGTTAAACGTTTCAATACATAGCATTCAGGATAAAAAAGCTGAGCAATCATAAAATGGAGACAACTGACTTTCGTGAAGTGATTCAAAAACGAAAAAATATTTAACTACGCTATGATCACACGCAAGATACAACACAATTCCAATCAGGTGCACAACAAATATTTACCGGAAGTGTTTGAAACAATGCACTGACCGAAACAGCAGCAACCAACAAGCAACAAAGAAAAAAAGGATTTAAAAAATGTGTTAAATGAGTCGCTAACATATTATTTCAAGTGATTGCAAATATTTGAAGCGGGCGTTTTTAAAACCTATTAAATCAAAGCACTCAAGTTATCTTTCGGTCATAATTTATTTTTTCTCTATGATTTGAACAAGAAATGAATATTTGAGATACTATGTTTTACAATCCCCTGGTGTGACGTGTTCGCAACGCTTTGTTCTAGTGACACTAAAATTCAATGCTTTCATGTGTCTCCAAAGTTATCTCATGGCCACCACTCAACACAAGGAAAAAGAATTGATCCTGTTACGCTGAATTTTCTGCTTCATTGTGTTGAGCACGACCCTGCTGTTAGGATCGGTTACTGGCTGGGCTCTACTGTATGAGTTAAAAGTAATTACATAGCTTATTATGTGCCCGCTCACAATTTAGTATGTTTTCTTTGACTAAAGCTCACGCATATCAACGGCATAAATTAGCACGTGAAGTACAATCATTTTAAAGCAATTATTTACTTCCGAGGTGGCATCTTCAAGTTTTCGTCACAGGAGCAAAGCTTACGCAAGGCCTTACTGTAAACGTTGTCAGCATGCGCTGACCAATTTATGTCTTGTCCGAGATAGATCACTAGTTATTAGGCTCCGCAACATGAATCCTGCATCATTGATATTGTAGGGCAGAACGAAATGTACGCGCATTTTGCAGTCCGCCGCTGTGGCTCAGTGGTTAAAGCCCTTGTGTACTGAGCCGGAGTACCCGGGTTGGAACCAAACCGCGTTTCGATGGTGGCCAAACGCAAAAGGCGGCCGTGTGCTGTGCGATGTCAGTGCGCGTTAAAGATCCCCAGGTGGTCAAAGTTATTCCCCACTACGTCACCTCTTGCCTCCTTTCTTCTTTCGCTCACTCCTTTATACATTCTCTTACGGCGTGGTTCGAGTGTTGACCAAGATATTTGAGACAATTACATTGTCATTTCCTTTCCTCACAACGAATTTTCACTGTTTCACTTTGCATGTCATACAGATGCAAAATATTTGGGATGAATTCGTTTCCATTTCCTACTCGTCCCTCCAGAGATATATTTCTTTCAAATTTCAGTTATGTTACAGCAGGTGATTTGAATAATATATATTTCCACACAAATTGGCTGTAATATACATTTTATTGCTACTTGAGGGGAAAGCCTAAGCTCATATCACTAATATGCAGGGTGATATCTTTTAACCTTTACATATTTTTATTTTAAAGATTGAGATACGTCGGTGTGGTCTGTTGAGCTGGAATGTGCAGCAAGGCGGACATTATGTACCACATATTGATAAATAATTAGACGATTAATAAGCTTAACTTAACAAACATTTTATTGTTGAGTTTAGGGGACAAGGTTATATTGCGAAACTGATGACAGTCAACATCGAAGGTGAGCCCTGTTTTAAATCAGCTTAATCGGCAATGTACCTCAAAATATCGAGCATTAAGAACACGGATTTGAAAACTTGTTGAGTTGTCTTAGCCGAGCGCTGTAGCGTCGTGGTAAGCAGGTTAAATTCTTGTGCATCCTCAAATACACAAACTGGGCGTGCATTAGATGCATAAGAGATGCGAGCGACGCCACTTTATAAATATACGATCCGAGAAAGCCAACTCAACCAGCTTTAAAACGGTTGTTTACAAATGCAATATTTTTGACGTTCGATATTTTGAACCTAACAGCCGATTAAAATATTAAAACACAGCCCACATTTGATGATGACGGTCATCAGTTTGGCAATTTAAACTTGCCCGCTAAAATCTAATACAAAAATTATTTGCTTCTTTAGTTAATTAATAGTTTAATTATTGATTCATGCGAGGCAAACAATATCCGTCTTTCTCTACAATGCAGCTCAATAGATCGTATCGACGTATCTCTCTCAGGTTTTTTTAAATAAAGGCCTGTAAAGTTTAAAAAGATCACCATGTACATGGAAAAATGTAAAATGGCCCATTACTGATCCTTGCTGCAGACCTAATAAACTCATTTGTTTGTACTGGAAACAGAATTTAAGGAAAGAAATTGCTCCGTTTATGACAGGCACGTGTCTGTTCAAGTTATTATGATTGTTATACACCACTTAGCTTTTTGTTTGACGCATGATAGCCTTGCTTGCTTATACGCCACAAAACCGAACCCAACGCAAGACGTTCTACCGCGAGAAGAGAGAATTTTATAAGAAGCTTTCTGTGAGATATTCGCTCGGATGCTTTCCAAAAACGCAGAAAAATGATATGATTTTTGAAAAACACATGGCACTACAAGTACGCGCAAAAGAGACGAGACGAAGCCAAACGTATGTTAATGATATGGATTTGTCGTTTTCCATCAATACACGCACATACTGCATTTGTAAGCTCCACCAAAATTCATTGGTTTGGTTTTAGGAGGGTTAACGCCCTAAAGGGACGCCGTAGTGGAGGGCTCTGGCTCAAGCACCTGCGGTTTTTTAACGGGCACTGAAAGTGCACAGTATATAGGCCAATAGCACTCTGCTTCCATCGAAATGCGATCGCCGCGGCAGGGATCGAACCCATCTCTTTCGGGCAGCAGCCGAGCCCTATATAACCACTGAGCCACCACGGTGGCTCTGTTAAAATTGCGTATTTTTAGTATCCTCGCCGTAAACCATGCTGATTTTTACCCACAATACCGTTTTCCTCTCTAAATTTCATGAAGTAGTTGGTTAAATTGTGCTCCAGCTTGTAGTACAGCAACTTGCCAAGCAGATCGGTTGGTAAATCACATCAACTTCTACGCCCTGTTTATGAACAGCATTACCTAAGCCCGCTTCCAATAGTTCGGAACTTGATCGGATTGAAGGGATTTAGTCAAAATATCGACAAGGTAGAATGCAGACTGCTTTGCGTATTACTTTTAAAAAGCAGTCCCGTCTTTTCCTAGCCAAGGAGCATCAAGAAAGGTGAAAAGAGTGGAATAATTGATTTTTCCTCAATACAATTATTGGACGGAGTTATCCTCACTGCCCCTTATACGGCAGACCCTTTCTGACAAAAACTTCGGTTCATATCCAGTACAACCTCTGCAGGAAGTCCAACGGGGACCGTCGAAAACTATTTCATGAGAATGCGACAGGAGAGGTTGAAATTGCAAAAATCTTTTTTGTAAGCCACCGTTGCTTGCAAAAGGAAACCGTAAGGTGGTCTAGTGCCGCATAAGCCCACTCTATTTCTCTGTCTGCTTTCTTGTGCACGCCGGCAGCTACAACTGAAGATTGTCACGTGCACGCTTTGTCAATTATGCCCACTTTCAGCCTGCAAGCGTGCTAAGCCGTTCATCTATATACGGCGAACACCTCGAACGTCATTGACAAGACACTTAGATAAGTCGCTTGTATTTGCACCACAATACGCGACTCATGTGCAACAGCTTCAAAAGGTGCGAGTTTCGGGAGCCTGCATTCAGGGAGGGCTACACCAAATGAACCAGCTTAAGAGAAATTCATTTTCTCACGACCAAATAAATGACGAGACTTTACTTAACAGAGTGTCTTGAAAGAGTTGTACTTTTACAGCAGCGCTTTCGATCAAACTCATGAACGCTCAGTGCAGAAACACACATCACAACGGATATGCATACTGGTCGAAAGCTAGGTATTCAAAGGCAGAATGGCAGACAGACAATTTTTCGAACAGCCAGAAGCTGCGATGAACTATTACTAGTTCGGATATGCTGTCGACGAGGACTATTCGTCGATTGTGGTCGAGTATGACGGATGCCGACGTTCTGTAAAAACAATGAAAGGTCAGAGAAGCAGACGGAAGCTCTTTAGCGAGACTTGATTTTGTGCTTTCTTGCAAAAATGTACCATAACTTTACCTTACTAACCTGTGGACTTAGGAGGTGAGTAAATTCAAGATAAATAGGACAAAGCGCTGATAAAGAACAATTTACAGCGAGCAATAAAACATGCGGAATTTTCTCTGGGTTCAAACAACATCAGTAAATTGTAAATTATTCTACACAGCAGAACCTTGCCCATGTTATGTCCAACGTTGTTCAAAATTATGAGTAAGTTTATTAAAACTATTTTAGTTTAGACTTTGCAGAAAAACCTAAGGGCTGGGAACAAAACGCACCACTAACCGGTGCTTGACACGGTCCTCTGACCCATAAACAATGTTGACAGCTGTGCTTGGAACAGCTAATGATTGGAAGCAACCGAAATAAATAGCGGAACAAGCCCCCGCCCCCCCCCCCCCCCCAAAAAAAAAAAAAACACTCAAAGAAGAGAACGATTCAAAATAATTACTGGGATACTTTGCACAACACTCGTGACAATAAATGAAAATGTAAAAGTCGTTCAAACAAAAACGAAAACATTAAAACACTTTCAGTCTCTAGATACAGAACTAAAGGTAAGAATCAAATTATTAATCAGAGTCCATTGAAGTGATAAACAGTCACTGTAGAAAAAGAAAACAGAACACAACAGAACATTAAAAAAAGAAACAAAGTGTCAACTAAATAGACCATAATACATCTACATAAACAAACTTTCACGCAGCACCCTTCTCAATGCTTTAATAGAAGGATCAGTAACTGTACCGCCAGCCCTACAATAAAAGAAAAAAGTAAAGTTTGTTTTCGAAAGAGGCTTTAAGTAAACTGTGTTGGAAACGTTTCCTACATGAAGAGCTTGATATTGAGCACTGAGCTCTACCGACCACCTGTCTCTGTATCCTTAGCCAAATATCAGAGCGCAAGGGGCGTACAGTAGGCGCAAATATGGAGGTGACAGCTTTAGGGCTAACCTACTTTGACAAAGCGCTTCACCGCAGTTTATACCGGTGAGAAGACCGAGCAAAATACATGAGCTTAGTTGTCTGCTACGCCTTTGCAACCTTCACTGCTATTTTTGGGAAAATGAGGGCCGGTATTAACAGGAAAAAAATTTTTTTTTTTCGCCCGGCACAATAGCGGTCACAATCAAACTGACACAGACTGTACGTAGGGCATGGACATGAATAGTCTGTATTTGCTCTACTAGTTATGAGCGGTATTCTCACATTGCATGTTACTCATATCTTCTCAACGAATGTTCACTGCCGAGGGCAATTCTTAAAAAGCAAAGTTCCCTTACAAGATCTCGGCCGGTGTCGCAGGAGGTTGATAATGTGGCTTGGTCGAAGGCGAAGTCACGTCTGTTGGGCATAAAGCACAAACCGGAGGAAGAGACAACGTTCTTATCGCACGAGTGCTCTCAAGGGGCGTACTATAAGCTGCGCCTTATCAGCCGTGCGTGTACATTAGCGATAATTTTGCCATGAAGCTTGCAGTATACCCCGCTGGCCCTGAGGCAGCATTGTCTCGGAGGACCTTTTTGCTGTGTGACGATTTCAGATTAGAACATGCAACGGGTGACTGGTCGACACCTTAGATTTACTTCATATTTTTGTAGTTCATTGCCTGAGGACCAGATACCTATGGTGTTATTTTGCCCAAAGAAGTATATTGAAGCGCAGAAATTAATGATTACGAAGATATTGCATTTGGTGGCTACATGCGCAGCTGTTTCGTCTCTTTAGCTGCAAATATCTGGACATATATTAAAATGATGTATCTGAAAATATATGCAGAAATATATATGAACCTGAAAATATATGCACCTTCCTTATTTCTCTACAACGCAAACTGCTTTTAGAAATTATAACATAATTCGTTTTGAACATATGCATGTTTTTCGCATTTTGAGGCTTTTTTGCCATTCTTCTCCTGCTTATAGAGATTTCTTAATACGTACTACACATTTAAGGACCGCTTCGAATCGACTGTACACCCAAAACACCGATCTTAGGTATATTCCATATTTTCGAAATAATTATAAACTACAAACGCTTGAACACAATTTATCGACCACTCTTAATAAGTACAAAGCTTGGCTAGTGTTAAACCAAGCGAGTTAAAAATGTATTTTGTTAATATATAGCCAGGTTGCATTTTATGTGCCTCTGTTGTCTGCCGGTGCCGTGTATGCCTATTGAGTGTTTTTTCTTTAATTTTCTTGGGTGCTCTCCATGTTTAACATGCGCCTTTAAACTATTGTTAGTGACCATACATGCTCATTGTTTTCATTGCATTGAATCTATATGTCACTTGCTCCGTTGTTTTTTATGTTTGTTCTAATCTATATATTTGTAAACATTTTTTTTGCTTGAAGTGCTTTTGTCGTGTACTGCCATTTCAGAGGTGCTTGGGTCCAGTCAAGCTGCTTTTTGGCAGCTTTTAGCCCTTGCATCTCTCTAGGATGTAACTTGCATTCTGGAAAAATAAAGTGAAATGAAATGAAGTATACTACTTCCGAAGAGTGCGCCCAGTTATTATGACAATTTCGAATTTTTATATTTTTAAATAAAAAATTGTGAACATGGGGATGCAGCTTTCTGAGGACTTGGGAGGTTTGCATAAAAAAGGCGAATAAAGTTGGAATCACAAACGTTTTAACTCTGCATTCTACATAAACTCTTCTAGTAATTAATATAAACTTCATCGATATGTTCCATATCCATACGAAAATGGCACACAACAAAAACTGTAGATGACGAGTAATGAAAACTACCAGTTTTCATATTTTTTATATTCTGTGCAGGTATTGTGCACTATATGAATATTCATGAGCAATAAACCATGTTTCATACTTTTGCTGCTGTAATAGATGCATGACCTCTAAATAGACACTTAATTACGTACATTGCTATTGGAGCTAACTTTTGTTGTGAATAACATATATGTTCCACGTAGGTGCTTGAAAACTTTTAGAGGACATCCCTACTACCAGTAGAGGGCACTCAGTTAGTCTTGCCAAATTATTTTCTCCAATATTTTGCAATTTCGCGCACACAATGTCTCTTGGTTTATTTCGGAAGAGTTCATCTTAGCAAAGAATCAAACCATAAGCATAAACAGTTGGTTCTGAATTCTATGTAAATTTATCTAGTAAACTATAAAATAACCACTAAAATGCATTTTCGGGATACGGAAGTATTAGTCCTCAGAAGTGTAGGAAACACAGATCAAGAAAGACATGTAAAGCGATAATATATTATTTTACTGATAGTTTTAAATTCAGCACATTATAAACCTCTTGCATAATATCAAACGCGCAAACCGCACGTCTAACGAGACCCTTCTGCAATACTGGATAAATTTCTGTCTGTCTGTCTGTTGTTGCCAGGAAGAAAGAAAAGGAAACTGCACAGGCCTGCCCACTGGCTCAAGTCGAGCCCCAATCGCTACCACGTGCAGATAGTAGGAGAGTTGAAAGATGGAATAGAAAGACAGGGTAGTAAAGACGCGCGGTATAATGACCAAGGCCGATCCCGCAGGCAGTGCAATAACGGGCCAACTGGTGGGGGAAATAAAGCAACCTTCGAACTCTCCGCCACATTTCCAAAAATAAGTCCAATTGGGACCCGCAACAGATATTCTACGGGGTAGGGACACCGAGATGTGAGGTACCCCATTTTCGCCAGCATGTATGAAGCGCCGGTGATTTTCTTTCACTTGAGTTACATAAATGAACAACATGATGTGCGAAGCCCCCATAACTGGTGCCATAACACGAAGTACCGCGGTGACGCACAACCCAAACTTCGGCTACCGCAATACACGTGCGTACATTCCCATTTCCGCCCCGGAAAACGCTGGACAGCGCAAGTTCTTGAAGAAGCTGCATCATATTAAAATCCTGTGTGAGTTATGCGAGTCTTCCGCCTCGTGGTGTGACGCTCGTGGCGGCGGCAAGCCCCGCCCACCAAACGCGTGGCCACGCACTCATTGATCACGCGGCTTCTCCTGTTCGGAAAAATTGGTGCGCCGTGCGCTCAGTGCAGCCCCAATAAACATATCCTTTTTTAATGCTCCGCATACTCACTTTTAAGTTGGTCTTTAACTATCACTATCAGCTTGACTACGGCCACTGCAGGGCAAAGACATCTCCTGTGTCTATACAATTAACCCTGTCCTTTGCCAGCAGCTCCCGCCCTATGCCTGCAAACCTCCTAATCTCATCAGCCCACCTAACCTTCTGCCGCCCCCTACTACGCTTGCCTTCTCTTGGAATTCGCTCCGTTACCCTTAAGGACCAGCGATTATCTTGCCTTCGCATTACATGCCCTGCCCAATCCCATTTCTTCCTATTTATTTCGACATGGATGTCATTAACCCGCGTTTGTTCCCTCACCAACTCCGCCCGTTTCCGGTCCCTTAACATTACATCTATCATTTTTCTTTCCACAGCTCGCTGTGTCTTCCTTAACTTAAGCTGGACCCTTTTCGTTAGCCTCCGCGTTTCTGCCCCGTAGTTGAGTACCGGTAAGAGGCAATTGCTGTACACTTTTCAGGGATATTGGTAAACTGCCATTCATAATCTGAGAAAACCTGCCATATATGCTTGTATTTAAGGAGTAAGAAAGAAATTTGTTTTTCCTATTGCAACAACCTTGTTGTTCTCTGCTTTCTTCAGTTGTTAGCAATGATATTTCCTTATCTGTAAAAGATATAGGCAACGGCGAACGTAACTCCTGCGCCGACGGGAGCGCCACTCGCGGCGAGGAGACCAACTGCTGCAGGATAAGCTCGCCGCTGCGCGAGCTCCAACGGCTGCAATTTGATCGAGGCGGCGGGTCCTGCTGCGTTCTCAGTTTTCTTACACTGCCGATTTTAAGCACAAATTGTCGAGCAGTCGCATTGTGGTCTATTGAAGAGGCTTGCACAACCGATACGTCACCACGAAGTAGGTTTGACAGCTCCGATAGATTGCGCTTGTCCCTCGGCAAACGTTAGATCGCACACACTGTAATGTGTGTCGATTACCGGATAATGAAGCAATGAATGCAGATTTCATGTAACAATAATTGTGATTGGCTGCCCACCCGGCATTGATGAGTGGCAAGCTTTTTGTTGGCGGTGCGAAACCAGATGAGACCCAAACCAGCTTACTACCGCTAGGCGCTGCATTTGTATAAGCGAGACGCTAACTTCTGCCTAGGGGATCTCTCTGGTAGTGCAACAGTTTCTTGGCGAAAAACATTACTTCTGGGCTAGTGTGTTTTGTGCACAAATTCTCATAACTCTGCTGAGCACTTGTCTCCGAAACCAATATGTGATGATTTCAGAACATGGCACAGGGGGAAGCGCTTCTGCGGCGGCGGCCATCAGCTCGCCGTGCTAAAAAAATACTGCGTACGAGATGCACTCGGATACTTATGACGCGCGCAGGAAAACTGCGCAAATAAAAAATAGCTTTAAGGGTGTTCTCTTCATTGCGGAAAGGTTTTTTTCGTGCTGCTTAAAAGACAATCATAATTCTTCTAATGGATAGTTACAGCTCGTTGCAAATATATGTCGCCAATCTTGTCCTGGTGAAAAATATCTTATTCGGTAAGAATGAATTAGAGTTTTTGTCAAAGATAGTGTAAATTGGTTTTAGCTGAAACCAAGTGCTTGATCACTTGGGATATCTTCACCTGAGCCAGTTAATAATTGTTAATTACTCCCTTCATTCACTGCTGTCCTCCTATATGCAGCAACCGCCGATTGCTTTCAGTGCGGTTTTCTACCTGCAGAAGCACCTCATGCTCGTGTTCGGCTGATGCGTGACCAAAACTTCGAATCTTGCGCGCAGTGCTGCGACAACTGCACCGTGATCGCATTATTTTGCCAGCCGCGCTACAGCCGTACGCCACCGGGAGTATTTTGATGTATGCAGCAGAATTCTAGCACTCTCTTACGGTAAACACGCTAACTACACTCTAAACAGGAATACGCCCATATGGGAGTAAAAGGGGAGTAAACTGTCCTCTAGCGCACACAATTTTTCAAAAGGGTGTGCTCCAGAGGACAGCGTACTCCCCTTTTTACTCCTTTCTGTTTAGAGTGCACGATACTGACCGCAGGGAAAATGCGGGCAAGCACAGCGCAGTGGTGGCGACGGCCAAGCTTTACCGTATTGGCCGGACTTTCGGCTGTGCTAAAACAGTCTAAAAAAGCATAATAGGCATGCAAAATACAAGCGTTTATTGTGAGGCAGTACAGCGGCGCGTTTATCATCGACGACGCGCATTTCGCAGTGATCTCCGCGGCGCCTGACAACACTGGCTCCACCACGTGATGTACGTGTCCTTATTCAAGAAAACTCTGGCCCATTTTAAATTTGTTTTGCCACAAAAGAAACCACCGAACTCTACTGTCGAGGCCATGCACTTCTTTTGAAATAATTATCCGCAGGCTTTCCCTTGCGATGACTTCGGTTTTGCGCTATGCATCTGAATGCTATGCCGGCTGCACCGGAGCGATCCTGCAGTACTCTCCCCGCCACTCGCTGGCTTCTAAGGACCCTGGCGGCTGCAAGCAAATGTCCGTTGCTTATAGAAATGATTTTTATGTCGCTTAGTAAAGAAGCTTGTACAGAAAGCAGTGCGTACTAATTTTGCTCACAGTTTATTTCTTTTCTGCGATGATGGTCTCCAATGCTAGCAAGAAAACTTCCTCCGTGTCATGTCTAAAATTTTGTAGAAGCAGTGCAAAAGTCGGTAATTCGGCAAGAACTAGACGCATTCTCCAGTAAGATCAAACCTCGGTAATAAGTTTCAGGCGTACCCTTAAAATATATTGCACGTTATTCACAAGTAAAGTTGGCCAAAAATGCCAGGTATGTAGTCGAGGCTTTGACAACATACCGTCTGGTTCAGGAATCATGGTGATTAGGAGTACTGATCACTGGCACAAGTCAATAAAGATGGAAATCTTTATTGACTTTGGCCAGTGACCAGTACTCCTCACTGCCAGTTATGTAAAAAAGCCTCTTGAGAGGTGATGCATCTATTACACCAGAAATATTATCCAGCGTGTTTTAATGCTTATGAATACTGATACACAATATCTGGATAATCTAAACAATAAGATATGCTTTTTCCAAGACCATGCAAATTTATTTTCGTTCTGTTCTTCCCTAAAGTTTTGCAATCACATTTTCTCAGCCTTATAATGAATTTTAAGTTGGCAGATAATTCTTAAAAGACAATAGATAAAGAGGAGAAGGGAAATGCAGGAATGTTAACTAGAAAGGGGTTCCGGTTGGCTACCCTGCACTGGGGAAGAGGAATTAGGGGACTAAAAGGAGGAAGAGGGAAGGAAAAAAGGCATAACACACACACACACACGCACAACGCTGGCACAATTTGTCACTCAATCCAGTCGCTCTCAAGTAGGAAAAGAGTGCCTTGTATGCCTTGAGGGCAGTCGACTGCTGTGGCCACGGACCGAGGATTTTTTGCTATGTTGATGGGCGAGGATCGAGGTGGTCCAGGGCACAACACAGTGTATGTCTTGCACTCGCAAATGCAGGGCACTCACAGAGATGATGAGCGATGGTCTCCTCACAACCACAGCTTTCACAGGCATGGCTGTCGGCCATCCCATCCAGAAAGCATAGTGGCTGATAAAAGCAACACCGATTCATAAACGGCATAACAATGTTGCTTCGCGACGTGCTAAGTTATGTGGAAGACGAAGACGCAGTCCAGGGTCCAGTGCCTTGAAGCGTAGGTTGCAAAACTCTCCCGTGTTCCACGCTGAATGTGTGAACTTCAGCGTCAAAGGGCGAAGCCCACACGCAGCGTCATGTCTTGATATTGGGATCCTCACTGGAAGTCCGTCGTTGTGAGCAGAACGCGCAGCCGCATCGGCCTGGTGATTACCGTTAATACTACAGTGTCCTGGCCGCCATTGAAAAAGGATGTGATGGCCATTGCATACGGTGCCGTGGTACAGTAGACAGATCTCAGCAACAAGTTGTTCCTGCGACCCGCGGCGTAGCGCAGCTTGCAGGGCTTGAAGGGCTGCTTTAGAGTCGATGAAAACCGTCCACTCATATGGAGGTTCTTGGCTGATGAACTCTACCGCAGCCCGCAAGGCTGCGAGTTCCGCACCAGTTGAAGATGTTGGATAGGTCGTCTTCACTTTCATGAAGATGGATCTGGCCGGTATCACCACCGATCCCGCAGAACTGGTTGAGTGAACTGATCTTTTTGTGTAAACATGTATGCGGTGACTGTAGTAAGAATGCAGGTGATTAAATGTCAGCTGTTTGAGAGCGGGCAGTGATACACCAGGTTTCTTCGTAATGCCACGAATATGGAGGTGAACCCGAGGTTCATGAAGACTCCACAAGGGTGAGCACGGTCTTGACGCAGGGGTGAACTCCGATGGAAAATATGCGCGATGGGCTTCAATGACTTCGGCGAATGCAGTACGCGGCCTAATTATTGGGAGTGTTGCGAGGTGATGACAGGGAACTCGTGTGAGGTGCCAAATATGTGTTCTCATGTTGTTAACAGCAATGTATGTAGTAACAGGATGTTCCCGGGCAACAAGAACAGTTGCTGCTGTTGATGCACATTTAGACAGTCCAAGGCGGATACGGAGAGCTTGCGCTTGCACACTTTGAAGAGCCTTGATATTTGTCTTTCTAATGGAACGGAATATCGGAAGGCTGTATCGCATGTAGCCCAGAAATAGGGAACGGTACAGTTGTAGCATCGAGAGCACTGGTGCGCCCCAGGACCCCCCGAGGAAGGAGAGGACGTGGACAATCGCAATTACTCTATTTCTCATGTCGTAGATATGTGGACTCCACGAGAGGTTCTTGTAGATGACAACACCAAGGAATCTGTGGTTTCTCTTATAGGGAACGGCTTCGCCATTGATGCGAATGGTGTAACGTGACATTATTTTGCGTGTGAACGCCACAAGTGAACACTTTTCGTTCGAAATGTTCAGGCCCCGCAAGCGAAGATAAGATGTCAGTATCGATGCCGCCTTTTGAAGGCTTGCACGAACTTGAGGACGGGTCACCCCTGATGTACAAATACAGATATCATCTGCATATACAGAGATCTGAGCAGATTGTGGCAATACATCGACCAGGCCGATGAGAGCAAGGTTGAAAAGAACTGGACTGAGCACTTCACCCTGAGGGACTCCGCGCGAATTTCGGTGTAAGGACGTTGGTCCGTCCGCAGTCAGGACCACAAGCGACCTCTCTGATAAATAGCTGCATATCAAGCTGAACGTACGGCCTCCGATCTCAGCAGCTTACATTGCGTCCAAAATGGCCTGATTCGTTACGTTGTCGTACGCGCCCTTGATATCCAAAAACAATGCCACGGTCCATCTTTTCAAACTTTTGCTGCGTTGCACCGACGTTACAAGGCCAACCACGTTGTCGATAGAAGAACGGCTCCGTCGGAACCCAGACATGAAGGTTGGATAAATTTGATATCGCTCCAAGTACCATTCCAAGCGTGTGAGCAGCATTCTTTCCATGACTTTGCCGACGCAGCTGGCGAGTGCAATTGGACGGTATGATGAAAGGTCGAGCGGTGATTTCCCCGGCTTAAGAAGTAGAACCAGACGACTGGTATTCCAATCATGAGGAACTATGCCAGCAGTCCATGACTTGTCCAAAAGAGCCCGTCGAGCTTCTTGGTCAAGGTTGGTAAGTGCGGAGTACGTCACACCATCGGGCCCTGGTGATGATGACCTTCTACAACAAGCCAGCGCAGCATCAAGTTCTTCCATGGAGAATAGTACATCCATCCGAGAATCCCGTGAGGGTGGAACATTGTTGCAGTGCAGCGTTGCGCCTGGATTCGGAGGGCCTGTTATTCTTGCGCAGAAATCCTCGGCTACCTCAACCACACTGCGCCTTTGGTGGAGCGCTACGGATATGAACGGGTAGCGCTGTTGAGGGTACGTGCGAAGACCCCGAATTACACTCCAAACACGTGACAAAGGCTTCCGCGGATCAAGTGTTTGGCAAAATGTCCTCCAGCTTTGTGTTTGCAGTGCCTGAATTCTGCGCTGAATCTTCTTCGGTATGCGCCTAGCATCTCTTAGGTCTAGGCGCGACTTTGTGCGTCGGTATCTGCGCTCTGCCCTGCGTCGTTGTGATCGCAGTCGCTGCAATTCGAAATCAAAATCGGTGTAGTTAGCGACAGGGTTAAAGGGGCAGGTGGCGTGTTCCATGGCCTCCTTAATTTTTTGTTCAAGACCGGTAGAGAAGCCCTCTGTGCAAGCAGCCTCCATAAGTAATTTAAAAACTGTACAGTCCATGCGCTGCCTACACGTGGCTGGGGAAAATGTGGAATGACCGGTAATAATCAGATAGGTTGGGATATGGTCACTGCCATGGGTTTCTACATCCGAAAACCACCGGACGCTGTTGGTAAGGCACTTTGAAACGAAACTCAAGTCCAAGCAGCTGCTATAAGTCACCCCTCGAATATAGGTCGGCCTTCCGTCATTAAGGCACTGGAGGTCATGGTCAGAGGCGAAGGACACAAGCTGTATTCCCCTAACGTCCATGCTAACGCCTCCCCACGTGGTGTGATGAGGATTGAAGTCACCCATAATGACAAACGGAGCAGGTATAGCTGCCATTAAACCACTCAACCTCCTGGCGTCGAAAGAACTTGATGGCGCCAAGTACACCGCCAGTAGCATAAACGTCAGGTCTCGGCTCTTCACTGTCAGGGAAATGTACTGATTGTCTTCGTTCGGAGGAACTGAATGTTGCACATATGTAAGTTCACGTCGAATGTAGATGATGACTTTGCTGGATCTGTTGCGCGTGGATGATGCAAATGCCTCATAACCGGATATTCGTAAAATTGCCGGGGTCTTCGGTTCACAAATGGATGTAGCGCGTCCAGCACTTGAAGTGCGCGATGTGCTGCTGGCGTGTGTAGGCTGGAAAGCAGAGCACACATGGCATTCATTAGTGTCGTGAGCATTGCAATCACTTGCTTATCTGGGCCATGGCCTTGATCGTGCCTGTTGGCTGGATCAGTCGTAGGCGCTGCACACTGCCCTGAGTGTGCCAACATACCTGAAACAGTAGGCGTAGAGGGCTTTGGCAGTGGTGGCCAAGTTGCATCTGAGGCAGCAGGTCCAGCCTCACCAAGCTCCGGGCTCCCTTGATTTGGTACGGTTTTTGGTGGAGGCGGACAAGCTGCAGTTGTGCTTGGGGCATTCTCACATGTAACTGGTTTCTTTGACGACCTTCGGCGGCGCGAACGACGTCGTCGCACCTTTGCGGCGGCTTCTTTGTGCGTAGAATGGTCTCGCACCATTTGCTTCGGTACCGCCGGTTCGGTCTTTAGACGGGGGCAGTCTTTCGAGGAAGAGTCATGAGGGCCGTGGCAGTTGGCGCACTTCAAGGTAGTCGCGCGGCAAACGTCACCGCTGTGTGACTCGGAGCATCGCGGGCACACGATGGAGTTGATGCAGACGCCGCTCACGTGGCCGATCCTCATGCACTTCCTGCATTGAAGTGGCTTAGGCACAAAAGGTCGAACTGGATGACGAAAGTGCCCAACCTTTACGTACGATGGTATGCAGTCACCCTTGAAGGTCAGCTTGATGCATGATGATCTCCATAACTGCTGAACTTGAATGATGGAAATGCCGTGCCGTTGGTTGCCGGCTTGATCAACATGGGTAAATCTGCGTCACTGATGGCGATGTCGACGTTGCAGATTACGCCAGCCGTAGTGCCGCTGTTCTGGAGAATAAGGGGGCGTACACTGATGTTGCCGAGTTTGGTGAATGCGGTTAAACGCTCTAGTGCACTTCGCTCCACCACATCAATGGCAATGACCGTTTTTGAACGGGTTTATTCTGACATCTTTATTGCCTCGCGGTACGAGGCTCTCCAGATAGAGATGGCTTGCCTGTTCAGGAGGTTCAAGTTGTCCGTTGGGCTCAACGGCACAAAGAAGGCTGTATGCGCTGAGGAACTTCGCGCCGTGATGATCGTTGGCGTTCTTGATGAGGACACCGTTGACGTGCTCGATGAGGACAATTCGGCTTGTCTATGCAGTCTGCGCTTGGTTTTCTTGCCAACAACCGGCATAAAACCGTCGTCGGCCGAGGACGAGCAGTATTCACTTGGCACCGAGTGCACAACAGTGCCCTGGCTTCTCGAGTCACTCTGGCGGTGCAGGCGGTTCCTCTGGGCGGCGGCTGCTGCCGACCCGCCGGGTTCCAATAGAGGCCCAGGAGCCTCCACTTCCATCGCCGTGGCAAAAAGGGAGCGGCGCCTCCCTGATTATAGCACAAATTACCAAAACACTGCAGAGACGTGAAGGCAGCGTTCTGATACAGAACAACTTCCAATTCTGAGTAGAATGCAGCGTTAAGCGTTTGTGGTTGTGGCTTATTTCTTTTTTTTTGGTTAAAAACCTCCAAAGTCGCCATAAAAATTTCCTGCGAGCCAGGCCTGCGATATTCATTAAAAATGAATATAAATCGTCAACCTGTCCAGCGTTACTTTGCGTAAGCACCCGTATCATGTCTACTTCCGGAATTTCGCATGTGCAATTCTGGAATTTAGACCACCTGGGGTTCTTTAAAGTGTATTAATAGCGCACTGCACATGGACCTCTAGCATTTCGGCTCCATCAAAATTCGACCGCTGAGGCCGGGATCGAACCCTATAGTTTTTCGGGTCAGGAGCTGAGCACCATAACCACTGAGCCTCCTCGGCGGCCCTAGAGATAATGAACATATATTATTTCACTCCGTACAGTCAATACAACGCATAATAATTCAGGCCTATTGCTGTTTCCTACTGAACGCCTATTCATCGCGTGCTGCGCACTCTTCGTCTGGAATCACGTAAAGTCTTTCAGGGGCAGCAGCGGCTAAACTTACGACTGGAACCGTGGCTCGTATAGCGTAAAGCAAGCGGAGACGCGTACTCGATGAGAATGCCGCGCGAGGGCATAAAGGAGCAATGCGCTTGAAGTTAACGGCCATAAAAGGCGATCCGCCGCACGCAACGAAGTTACGGGATAGCTGGATAGCTGGATAGCTGTTCGCATAACCGACGCTGCTGCTCGGGGGTGCTGAGAAAATAAAAAAAAACTGTTTTTTACAGGACAACCCCTGGTCTTTCCAAAGAGTGTAACTTGTAAACAAGTAAGAGTGTAAACAAGCAACTTGTTTGCTATTTAACTTATGGACCGCAAATATATATTCAAATAATTTCCTTCATTATGATGTTCCTCCACTAACTTCATTTTGGCGCTTCTGTCCCACTGGCGCTAGCCGAAGACGCTGGCACTTGTGTCTATACCCCATTCGCGACCTATGTCAGTTGGCTTTGCATACAGGAAACGGTGCAAAATAAAGACACACTGAAAGAAATTGTGTGAAACGGGCACGGGTTTTCCGTTTTTTTTTTCACACATTGGTTCATTGCTCGTTCGGGGTTTCCCTGTTCTTGCGCGATTATCGCCCATTTTGCGTTGTTTGTGCTCAGGATGGGCGCGAAAACAGCGTGCTTAAGTTAAATGTTTCGTGCACTACGTATCCTTCGATGGAGTCGCTTGAGACAAGCATTTAGGAGCAACCGAACCGGCAGGTCTGTTGGCCGGCGCCTAAAATAATCGCCTCATGTAGCAACGAATGTACTACGCCTAGCTCCCGTGTGGTCTACCATAATAATGACTGGACGTAAATTAGCTGGTTGCATTTGGTTGCATTCTGTTCTCTGGTAGCGCAAGCTACAAGATTCAACCCTTAATCTTACTGGAAAGGCGCGCTCTCCGCCTCTGCCTTGGTCTCCCAAGATCAGTTTCAAACGTCCTGCTTTATCTGGAAGCCCGTATCCCTGATCTAACTTCCCGTTTTCAAATACTCACGCTGCGAACTTTCCTCAGGTCGATGGACCCAGTGACTGATGTCAGTACTCCTATTTTTGTGTCTCAGCCGGCCTTATTCTTTTCTCATCATTGGCCACGGTATCAAATGTCACAAATTATGTTAACGCAGAACCTTTTAACACAGATTGGTGTTGATCTCAGTTCTTTGCAGTGGGTTGATGACACGCCGGCAGCAGTGGAATTCCATTTCGACCACATCTTCCCATCTCATGCGAAACACATGCCAGCAAACATTTTAAACGGTTTTCTCTCGGATCACATAAGAAATACCTCCATCATACGGTGGTTGCTACCGATGCCTCCGTCAAATGCCAAAAAGCTTCAGTTGGCATATTTTCGCAGGATTTGGCATGGAGCTATTCTGTCCGCATCCCAGATGATATTACTATATTCTTTGCAGTACGAATGCAGTACGCCTAGCTCCGGTGTGGTCTACCATAACAATGACTGGACGTAAATTAGCTGCTAGAATGAACGTTGTTTCAGACGCCACGGCATAGCAGCTATAAAAGGAGGACGCCAATGAGGTACACTTCGCACTCAGAAGCAGCAGCGGCCTGTCGGCCAGAACCTAAAACAATCTCCAGACATCGTAGGCCGGTTGATTTTTCCGGTAGTTGCAGCTGCTGTCTGTGGTGCTGACTCTTCTATGGGTCGCGAATACAGTTTTATTAGAAAAATGGCTGACACATGCCTAGTGCGCAAAGAAAAACTTATATGTGATTTTCTGTTCCTAACCGACTCTAAATGCGAACAAAATAAAAGAAAAGAGGTTCAATTACAGCATATTGCTCTACGACCTCTTTCTGTAGGATGAACCTGCGCATGCATGTATGTTCCATGTATTTCAAGAAATAAACTTCAAACACGGAACCCGGAAGACTGGGATACTGACTCATTATAAGGTTTTTGATTAAAACACGTTCAAGAAAAACAACACCAACAAAAAGCATGAAAATGCCGCACCCAAAAACTGTTATGGCTTGTAGTAAGCAGCGCAGAAAGAAAGCTGGCGAGTAACCGGAAGAAGAAAACCTTGCAAGTTAAATTGTAAAGATTCATAAGGTGATCACAGAAGTGCTGCCTGTTGTTGCCAGGAAGAAATAAAGTGCACAGGCCTGCCCACTGGCTCAAGCCGAGCCACAATCGCTACCACGTGCGGATAGTAGGAGAGTTGAAAGATGGGATAGCAAGACAGGATAGTAAAGACGCGCGGTGTAAAGACCCAGGCCGATCCCGGAGGCAGTACAATACCGGGCCAACCGGTGGCGGAAGTGAAACAACCTTCAAACTCTCCGCCACATTTTCAAAAATTCCATTTCAGATATTCTACGGGGCCCGGACGTTAAATCGAATGCAGACACGCGTTTGGACGTAAAGGTCAACGAAGATAGTACCGAGCAGTTTATGCAGGAAATGTCCAACAAATACGGCGATCTTTATAGATAAACAACACAACAAAGGTTGCAGACATATCAAGCCTCAAAAAGCCTCAAAAGCCTCAAAAAGACTCGAGCTCTAGCTTAAAGGACCGCAAGTCCAGAAATTAAAGTAGGAAGTGATTGCCTTTGAATAGCACAGCTGGGGACAGAGTTTAGAGATATAAGGGGTGCCTATAGCTGCTATGTCAATGAGAACCTGCCGGAGAAGCTTAAATTATTGGACACTGATTTCTAGCTTCGGCGACAATTTTTTCATTGCTTTCCTTCTCAGATAGAGTGTTAAAACGGCTTCACCTTTTCTCGTACGCCTCTCATGTCGCTCAAACGGAGACGCAAGGCCAAGGGGTTGAGCGAGGCCGCCCACTCGCAGCCCGCCTCGTCACTGCAGCCACTCAGGTTCGAAGCCGAGAATTACCCGCCGCACCTACCTGAGCAACCTGTGCCCGATATCGACGACGGGATCGTTCTACCAGTGGAAGACGAGATATGAGGACGGCTGAGTAGCCGCATGCGCTTGCTTCCGTACCACGAACTAAAGATGCCTATGGTCCATTAGACTTCCGGTTCACGGGTTATCAGTGTCTCTGTTATCGCCAGAACAATGCGACACTGCGCTGTTAGCAGACAGGTACGGCTGCGCCGATTTTCGGACACCTGGCCGCTTCATTTGGCACCCGTGTTGTCATGGCATGTGTTCAAGTTATATACTAACATCTATCAATAAATAATAATTGGTTTTTTGGGGGAAAGGAAATGGCGCAGTATCTGTCTCATATATCGTTGGACACCTGAACCGCACCGTAATGGGAGGGATAAGAGAGGGAGTGAAAGAAGAAAGGAAGAATTAGGTGCCGTAGTGGAGGGCTCCGGGATAATTTCGACCACCTGGGGATCTTTAACGTGCACTGACATCGCACAGCACACGGACGCCTTAGCGTTTTTCCTCCATAAAAACGCAGCCGCCGCTATCAATGACGTAAGCAAGATGTAGAGGCGCTGCTGTCGCCGACTGGGACGACTTGGCGTAAAAAGTACGGTTAGCGGCCAGAGGAATAATTTCTTTTATTTTTATTTGGAACATACTGCTAGCTTCTTTCGTGGCTGTTGCAGGAATGGGGGCAGGTTGGTTTTCTTTTTTAGGTACGTCACAAAGGGAAAAAAATCGCAAAGAAGGTTCACACAACTGAAATAACATTGTAAAAGGGATAATAATGGGAAACAGTTTAAAAATACATGACGCAATATTAAGCAACACAATATAAAGCGCAGTGTGGAAAAAGATTGTTTCAGAAAAAAAGCACGTGCAATGTTTGACTAGAAAGTTCAAATAAGTAATTATGACAGGTTACAAAGAAAACTGCTCAGAGAATCACAGTTAACAACATTTCCAGGTAACATATTCCATTCCCTAATAGCTTCCGGTAAAAATGAATAACGAAACGTGTCAGTATTAACTTTATACTCTGTTAAGTGCTGTGAGTGTTTCGTTCTCGTGTTGCGTTTGGGTGAAGGAACTAAGTGGAGATCAGAATCTATTTTTAGAAAAGCCTTTAAGAGGAGAGGAGGAGGAGGAAAAACATTTATTCAGAGTATAAAAACTGGTTGGGTTCAGTACGAGAACCCATTTGTCGCCATCATAATCCGGCCCCTCTCAACCAGCGATTTCTGGTCGAGGGGGCTGTGGCTATGAAGGGTTGCCTGCCAGCGCTCATAAGTCGGATCGGGATTGCTGTCCAAGTCTGGGTTTTCTTGAAATTGACAAACCGCGTGAAAGAGTGTGCCTACTGCTCCTCAGAAGGGGCAGGACGAATCGTAGGTATCTGGGTACCATTTACTCATTAGGTAAGGATTGGGCAGAGTATTAGTTTGTAGTCGCCTGATTATGTGCTCTTCATATTTACTTAGGGTTTTGTGAGGAAGAGGATATTTCCTTCTTATGATCTTATAGTACTCCGTAATTTCTGCGTAGCTTAGTAAGAAGGGTGATGGGTTGTCAACTGCGTCAGAGAGAGGCTGCGTGCCAGATGCTCGGAGGAGGAGAGCTCGAACAGCTGTGTTGGCCGCCTCATTGCTCGTCGTTGAGAGGTGCCCTGGCGTCCAGAAGATCTGGATGTTGGAAGGATTAGACCTTTCCAAAATTTCCCAACACGGAGCGCCAACGCGGCCTCTGAGGTAATTGCGTACCGCTGCTTGTGAGTCGGACATAACCGTGGCCTCGCTGTTCTTTGATATCGCTAGTGCGATAGCTGCTTCTTCAGCCGATGTGGTACCCACCGCTTGGATAAGGCTGCTTGCAATGATATCCCCCCCGGGGTGAAACTGCTGCAATTTCCGCGACTCCGTTAACGGGTCCAGCCGCATCGACGTAGATCGTGTCCTTGCTTTCATCCCAGCGCTTAGAGAGGTGTCTAGCTCTGGCTAGTCTCCGTCCTCTGTTGTATTCCTCATCCATGCGTTTTGGTATGGGGTGAGTCGTGATGTGTGATCTCATCTGCATGGGCATGTCGATCTTGTCAGCGGCTTCCCGGGGTGGACTGATTCTCAGCTTCTGTAATATTTTTCTGCCAGGCTTAGATGTTGAGAGCCTGACAATTTGATTTACACGGTGGGCCTCTATTAGTTCGTCGATGGTGTTATGGATCCCCAGCTGTAGTAAGCGCTTAGTGGATGTGCATAAAGGGAGTCCCAGCGCCGTCTTAACTGCATTTCGAATAATAACATCTAGTTGGTCTTTCTCCTTTTTGCTAAGCCGTAAGTACGGGGTGGCGTATGTTAGTTTAGAGAGAATGAAAGCCTGAACTAATCTTAGGGCCTCGTCCTCTCTTAGCCCATTTCTTTTCTTGATTACCCGGCGTAGCATTCTAGAGACTTGCTCGGAACAGGCTTGGAGCTGTCTGATTGTAGTGGTGTTAGTGTTGCCGCTGGGTATGATGACTCCCAGGATCTTGATCTCTTTCTTGATCGGAATGCTCATACCCTGGACCGTAATGGCGACAGAGGGAGTGGACGGCAAAAGCCCCGTATTCTGCTTCTTGCCACGGTCGATCAGGAGTAACTCTTATTTCTCGGGAGAGCACGTTAACCCCTGCCTCGCCGCATGCTAGCACACGACATTCGCTGCTTCCTGAAGCCGGTCTTGAATTTCCCCTTCATTACCGCTGTAACACCAGATCGTAATGTCGTCGGCGTATATAGCATGCTCAATGCCTTGGATGCGGTCTAGCTTCTCTGGTAGCCCACGCATGGCCAGGTTGAAGAGAAGCGGAGACAAGACCGCTCCCTGCGGGGTGCCCTTGGAACCTAGATTGAACGGAGAGGGGGTCCGATCACCAATACTTATTGACGCTTTCCTATTGGAGAGAAAGTCCCTGACGTAATTATACGTGCGGTTACCACAGTTGATGCTGTTAAGCTCATCCAGTATTCCCTGGTGGTTGACATTGTCAAATGCTCCTTATAAATCGAGCGCAAGGGTGACCTTGACCTGACATCTGCCGGGGTTGTCCAGAATATCGTCTCTGATACGGAGGAGAACATCCTGTGTAGACAGCTTTTCTCCAAACCCGTACAGCGCGTCAGGGAGGATACCAGTCTTCCTCAGGAGTCGCTTCAGTCGGGCGTTCACGACCCTCTCGAACAGTTTACCCAGATACGACGTCAGGGAGATCGGTCGTAAATGATCAATATCGCATGGCTTTTTGGGCTTGGGAATAAATCGCACTAAAGCCAATTTCCAGGAGTCGTGGATCTGGGCCTTGTTGCAGCACTGCGTGTTCAAGTATTTCACTAATTTTCTTAAGAAGATGTCATCCATATTAAAGAACATCTTGGTGTTTATATGGCCCGGTCCAGGAGCGGTGTTCTTACGCATGACGTCAAGCTCCGCTTTCAGTTCCTCAAACGTTACGTCTTGGTCCATCTCTTCATTGGGTGCACCGGTGTACGCAGGGAGAGGGTAGGAGGATCCAGATCGAGGAATTTTTGTGCAATTTCTGCAATGAGGGCTTCGTTGTCCCCTTTATAGCTGTGCAAGGCGTTACAGAGCGTGTCTGTTTGCTCTTTCCGGTTTGAGTTCGGCTCGATAAGGGATCTGAGGAGTCCCCATGCTTTAGCCGTGCCCATTCTACCGTTGAGCTCTTCACACAGCTTGAGCCAGTTTTGGTTAGCGAGGTTATTTGCGTAGTCATCCGCTTCTTTGATGAGTTCTGCAATCTTGGTCTTCAGCTTGCGATTTAACTTTTGCCTTTTCCACCTCCTTGTCAGAGGTCTCCTGGCTTCCCACAGATGCAACAGGTGCGGGCCAACTGCCGGAGTTTCCGCCGTGGTGTTCGCTGTGGTAGAGTGCCTGGCGACGGTTTTCATCTGCAGCGCTGTCCATGCCTCAATATCTGTGGTATCTTCGTACGGGAGACGTGCAGTTTCCTGTATCCACTTGTCCCAGTTCACAATCTTAGCCTTGCCAAATGGTTTCCGACATTTTACTCCCTGAAGAGTGCAGGAAACGATGAAGTGATCACTGCCCCGGGACTCGCCAGTGTTAGACCAGGTGGCCTGCAGGCAGTTTTTCACAAGCGTGAGATCTGGACAGGTGTCTCTGCTGACGCTATTACCAGCTCTGGTGGGTTGCAGGGGATCCGTTAAGATTGTGAGCCCTTCTCTGTTAGCGATCTCAAGGATCCTCCTACCTTTCGGGCTGTTAAAGTGATATCCCCATGCTTTATGGGGCGTATTGAAATCACCGGCTATGACGAGGGGGTCCTTCCCTGCCCTTTTGATAAAATTATTAAATAGCGTGGCTATCTGACGACATGAGTCCCTGGGGCGACAATACACGTTCAGTATGCGCAAACTGCGTTTTACCCTGTGTTTGGGAAGAATTTCAATGTAAGCATATTCGATATTTTCGGCTAGCGGTTCTTGCAGCGTTGCGGTAAACTCCTTGTGAACAAATATTCCTAGGCTATGCTCGTCTTGGAAAGTTTTGTACCCCTTCATGCTGATAACCGTATTTGCTTATTGAAGTACTATTACAGCAGGTGGCGTCTCCGACGTGTCGGTGAAAAATTTAAGGCTTGCTTTTTATTTTTGAATCCCTGACAATTCCATTGCCAAATTATTGTTTCCTGTCCCCTATGTGCCATGGTCCTTATTCATACTCTTCTGGAAGGGGGTGCCTGTCGGCATATTTGGATTTCCTATTTCGGAAGTTGCACTCTTTGAGTTTAGATTTGAATTCGTCCCGGACTGTGGCAATGGCGGAGTTTATGTATTTCCTAATGTTGGCGGACTCGTTTGCGAGCTCGTTTTTGAAAATCTGAATAACTTGTAAGAACTTTTTATCCTACTCCTCTCTGTCAGCCCTCAGCTCTGCAATGGCGCGCTCATAAACTAACTGAGTTTGGCCGGGCTTCGGGTGTTTTGTCGGGAGTTGTTTGTGACTGCAGCCTGACGAATTTAAGCTCAGCTCGCAACGCCTCGTTCTGTTTTTTTAGCTGAATAATTTTTGTTATCAGGTCGTTAAACTCCTTATATATCGCGTTTCCGGGAGGGATGGAGGCAACCCAGCATAGCCCACCTTTACGATGTGTCTTGAGTCTTCTTGCTTCTCAGAAGACGGTCCGCGTTCTCGGGTGCGTGGCGTCTCCTGTGCCGGTGGATCCGCCTTAGGTGCAAAGGAGACCGACTTGGTGGTCCCCTGCTCTTTATGATGTCTTAACTCTTCCGTTCCGGATCGGCCTGACGAGTTGCGATGTTGACTAGTCTTAGATCTTGACTTAGAGCTGGACGTAGAATTGGAAGCCGCTCTTCTGGATTCCTTCTTCTCGAACTGCTCTTTTCGGCTGGTGCGTACAGCTGCCGCGTAGCTCTTGCTGGTGCCACTGGTTGTCGGTTTCTCTTCCTGATCACCGAAATGTTGATGTTTCCTTGGCTCATTGATGGGATCCAGAAACTGCTTTGCATTCCCTTGAGTAGGTGTGATGATTCCCCTGGCATGCCGCACAAGTTGGGGTGCAATCGTGAGCTTCCCCGGGATTCAGCTTGCCGCACGCGTCACATTTCGATTCAACTGGGCTGGGGCAGACGTCCGGTCTATGTCCTTCCCGGCCGCACAGTACGCAAAACGGTCTAGTTTTCCTATAAAGAAAACATTTGCGCTCGATCCACCCGTACGTAGCAAAGAAAGGGACTTTGTATCCACTGAACAGTATCACAGCCGAGTTGGATCTGCCGAGCCTTCGGACGCCTAATACCTCAATGCCTTCGTGAGAACACCGCAAGACTCATGCAAAGGAGTGGTGCACGGGATTGACCCCAACGCATCAGACAGACACCTATAGAAAGACTTTTCCTCGGAAACCCACGAAAAATTTAAAAGGAGAAAAGCGAATTTAAAGCGCGAGGTTCGGGCGCGGCTACTAATAGTGGTGAGATTTGCCTTGTTTAAGAGTTCAGTTAAGCGACAGATTAATCGAATATTATTCTCACATTGATTAGCACTAGAAATTATGTTAGAAACATTCCCATCGTTGGCTGCCTTCACACACACACACACACACACACACACACACACACACACACACACACACACACACACACACACACACACACACACACACACACACACACACACACACACACACACACACACACACACACACACACACACACACACACACACACACACACACACACACACACACACACACACACACACACACACACACACACGCACGCACGCACGCACGCACGCACGCACGCACACACACACACACACACACACACACACACACACACACACACACACACACACACACACACACACACACACACACACACACACACACACACACACACACACACACACACACACCAGGCTTCAACTCGACTAACAACTTTGTGCGCCGAATAATGCGGATTCACACTTTTGTCATCAATGGCAACCCAAAGTGGCACCATTATCGGCACCCTCTCAGACGGTACGTACATATATGGCGGAATGCCAACAGGGGGGTAAACCGGCCTTATTGCCGGGCCGACGACTGCGCGCGCGCGATGACATTTTCCACGATCCTGCAGCAATTTGATCACATGACCGGCCGCCATCTTGAAATCTCGGACGGACGAGAAACGCAGCCAAAGCAGAAATCTGAGTTAGTTGGTTGCGATTCATAACCGTAAGACTAGCGCTTAACACATGGACATAGAAACGTTATAATGTGAGTAGTAAGAGCTAGCTCTCTTAAAATTTTAGTTATGTTGCAAACTAGTTAATCTTATTTACTGGTTTTCTGGTTCCCGCCAACCCTGGCATTACGATGCTGTGAAACCCATATTTGTACCTCAAAAAGAGGTGCCGTAGTGGAGGGCTCCGGAATAATTTCGACTACCTAGGTCTTTAACGTGCACTAACACTGCACAGCTAGCAGACATGCGCCTTTGCGAAACGCCTCCACTGAAACGCGGCCGCCGTGGTCGGGTTCGAGCCCGGGCACTCCGGATCAGTATCCGAGCACTCTAACCATTGAGCCACCGCGGCGCCCTTCCCTTACGGCGCGGTTGAGTTGTGCGGCAAGGTGTGTGACAGATTCGGACCTTTTCAACCACTACTGGCATGAAGGTCGCCTTCCAGACTTCTGGAAGCATGCCAAGATAATTTTCATACCTAAACCAAGCAAATGACTCGAGCTGGGTAACCTCCGGCTCATCTCGCTCACGTCTTGGCTTGGGAAGGTTATGGACCACATAATTCTACACAGACTTCACACCCACGTAGACAAGGAGGACTACCCCCCCCCCCCCACCATGATTGGTTTCCGGCTGGACAGTCCACCCAGTGCATCATGTGGCATATACAACACGACATCCTCGACCCGGGTGCCATCCGGGCCACACGCACCATTCTCGGCCTCGCCGTCAGTAAGGCGTTCGACAACGTGTCGCACGCATCTATACTGACCAACCTTTCCCAGATGAATGTAGGCACCCGCACCTACAACTATATTGCCAACTTTCTCCACAACCGCACTGCAGAACTCCACAGTGGAGACCTCTGCAGCGACAGAATCACCATGGGCACCCGGGGGTCACCACAGGGAGCAGCCTTGTCCCCGTTCCTCTTTAACATCACTATGCGAGGCCTCCCCTCACTTCTGGACACCATACCCCATATCAAACACTCACTATACGCCGACGATACCACCCTCTGGACGAACTCCGGCTCGGACGGGGAGATACAAGATTCACTCAACAGGCAATCGACACCGACCGCGCTTTCGTGCAGGCAAACGGTCTCGGTTGCTCTCCCACCAAATCCGAACTGTTAGTCATCCGGGATAGGCGGGTTCGCCGAACCATCTCCGATCTCCAAGAGCCGATCACACTCCACATCGACACCCACCTCATACCTCACGTGCAGACCATCCGCATGTTAGGTATGCCGGTGCAGAACAACACGCAGAACTTTGAAGCCATACAACGCCTTCGAACCACCGCTCACCAGATCAACAGCCTCATCCGCCACATCGTCACTCGGCGCAAATGCATGCGGGAGACCGACCTCTGCTGCCTCACACAAACCTTCCTTCTAAGTAGGATTGTCTACTCCTTCCCCTATTACCACCTGCGCCGCAAAGATGAAGAGGCGGTAAACAGCGTCATCTGCTCGGCGTACAAGGCGGCAATGGGACTGCCACAGTTCGCCAGCACGCAGCGTCTGCTCCAGCTCGGGGTATACAACACCCTCACAGAGCTTATTGAAGCACACAAGACTGCCCAGATACAACGCCTTTCTCACACCAAATACGGTCGTTACATTCTCGACCGTCTTAACATCCACCCTACTTCTTCTCTTCCAACTGGAGTCTTTAGTCAGCTGATCGTCAAACCCATGGTCAAGAACATGTTGCCCGGCCGCCACGATGCGCGTTGCCAACTCAAGGCCGAGGCTCTGGAACTGTAGAAGCTTGGGCAAGTTGGTGTGACATGGTTTTTCAGCAGCACAGGGGACAAAGGACGTGACAAGTGCACAGACAGCGCCGTGTCTGTGCACTTGTCACGTCCTTTGCCCCCTGCTCTGCTGAAAAACCAGGGTCTGGAAGACACGTACTCCACCGACGAACACGCCATGTACGTGGACGCGGCGAAATGCGACTCCAACACATACGTGGCCGTCGTAGCCACGCCAACCACCACCCTCATCAACGCTGCCACAGTGCGCACACACTCCCCCACCGCTGCTGATGAGTTCGCGATTGCGCTGGCCATCGCAGATCACCGCACACGCACGATTCTCAGTGACTAAACGAGCAATTGAAAATTTCTCGACGGACTCAGTTTGTCTACCTGACGCACACATCTTTCGCGGCTGCACTCTCGACCGCACTGTAAGCTTAGTGTGGGTACGTGCGCACGCGGGGAACTCTGGGAACGAGGGAGTCGACCTTTTAGCCCGAGGCCTAACCAACCGGGCAGCCGACCCCTAGAACCCGGATGCTCTCGCCGAGGCCCCCTATCCTATGCGGAAATCATCAACTTCTACAAGGAGACAAGACGCATGGGGCCGCCTCCCTACCTCGTCCACGACCGAGCGAAAGCCACCATGCTTCGCAGACTGCAGACCAATTCGATTCTCAATCATTCTAGTCTGTACCTCGTCACTGACGGGGAATACGACCCCGTCTGTCCTAATTGCGACCACGTAGTGTTTTCCACTCAGGCATACTTCCTCTGGGGATGCGAGGATTACCCGCCCCCACAAACTTTACTGCCAGTTCCCTCCTTGGAGGGTTGGATCTAATTTCTTGCAAGACCAGACAAGAAGATACAACTCGCACTCGTCTCGTGGGCTCGACTTCGCCCCCACCTGGGGGCCACACTCAGACAACCTACCCTAACTCCCAACCCTTCAGAAGTGGCAAATGAAGTTTTTCTCTCTCTCTCTCTCTGCGCCATTTCCTTCCCCAAAAACGAATATAATATTAATTTACCTCAAAAATCCTATCTGAAAATTACTTAGTCTTCCTTCTAACACCCGGTATAATGGATCGAATGTATATGTATCAATTGAGGCGCCACGCGCCCACTATTGCTGTGCGATATAGTGTGGTAACGTGGTAACTGTTTTGGTCAATGTGACCTTCGTTGTTGACAGACGCGTCCTTGACAAACGCAAGTTAGAAGAGCTAATGCTCTTAAAATCACGGAGGTCTCCTGACGGCCTCGATCAGGTGGAAACGAAGCCGTTAAATGCGCCTTACATTGAAAGAATAGATCACTTCTGTGGCTAATAGTAGTTGCCATTGACAAGGGTAACGAGTGGCACAATATCTCATTACGAATTAAATGACTGCTCCCCACAGAGCCATCTGTTCTGCAGTATGCTAGAGCATGCTTTCTTAGCCAGCACACAAATGTGCATTGGATGAGCAGGGTATATTTGCTGAATTAGTTGCAGAATATAATGGACACTGACCCCAAATTCACGCATGACGCTGACCATAAAGAGCCGGAGCTAATTGTTAAATTCTTAAAGTTTACAGACAGTCAGCCAGCAAAAAAGTATTGTGTTAGTGTTTGTAGAATTTTATACTTGTTTGCCCATTTGGGCGAGAATTCTCACACGAATACGAGGCGCATTTAATCTCTGTAAAAAAAAAAAAACTTCTGGTGCTTTAGTTTCGGTTAACCCTGGTTGAAAGCAAAAATATGCATTTCCCTGGCTACGTTGGTGGTCGAACGACTGGCGGTTTCCATATATAGTCATACTGACACGCACACAGTAGTAGGATAGGGTAGGGTAGGAGTAACTTTACTAAAATGCCGGAAGTAGACGGTTTTACGCGTCATGACGTTGGCAAAGCGTCGACCCGGGGTTTTTCCCTACTCTGCACTACCCCAGTTCGGCCCGTTTGTGGTGTGTCTCGGGGCTTGTGCTTTTTGAGTGCACCCCGGGCCTGCTGGACAGTCCATAGTTGAGTGCCCTTGTCTGAAGACTGCACTGCACAGTAGTAGGATTTTTTTATTTGTTAAACATCTTGCTTTCTTCGAAGCGACATTAAAGGTGCTCACACAAGACAGTAAATTATAATTGGTTTTTGGGGAAAGGAAATGGCACAGTGTCTGTCTCACATCTCGGCGGACACCTGAACCGCGCCGTAAGGGAAGGGATAAAGGAGGTAGTGAAAGGAGAAAGGAAGAAAGAGGTGCCGTAGTGGAGGGCTGCGGTATAATTTAGACCACCTAGGAGACAGGCTCCATTTCCTACCCTTAAAACCAAGTTTATTTCAGTTTCCTTCTCTTACGGCGGGATTCGATTGTTTACCGAGATAATGTGAGACATGCTTAATTCCCTTCCCTTAGAACAAACTTTCTTTTCACTTCGTTTACGGGTGCGGTTCGGGTGTCCACCGAGATATGTGAGACAGGCGTCATTTCTCATGGTTTGATCTCTACCTAAATTGAAGGTGAAACTTGCGGCCACATTGCCCTCTGGCTGCATTCAAGGTCAAACATGCGGCCCCGCTGGCTGCTCGAAAAGCTGGTGTAGTGAAGCTGTTCGTTTCAAAATGAAAATTCAAAGAAAGGGAATAGCGGAGTAGCTCCCTCAAATCACGGAGGACACCCCATAGCCTTTCTCTGCTTAAAAAAAAAGCTCTGAAGCTCACGTGGGCTCCGCCGCGGTGGCTCAGTGGTTAGCGCACTCGGCTACTGATGCGTAGTTCCCGGGTTCGAACCCGACCGCGGCGGTAGCGTTTAGATGAAAAGGAAACGCAAAGGCGCCCGTGCGCTGTTCGATGTCAGTGCACGCTAAAGTTCCCCAGGTGGTCGAAATTATTCCGGAGTCCTCCACTACGGCACTTCTGCCTTTCTACTCTGAGTCCTTCCTTTATTTCTTCCCTTACGGCGCGGTTCAGGTGTGGCCGATATGTGACAGATACAGCGCAATTTCCTTTTCCAAACAGCCTAAATTAATAATAATAATAATAATAATAATAATAATAATAATAATAATAATAATAATAATAATAATAATAATAATAATAATACAGCGCCATTTCCTTTTCCTAAAAAAACAATTTTCCAACACTCCCTCTCTTATCCCTTCCCTTACGGCGTGGTTCAGGTGTCCAACGATATATGAGACAGATACTGCGCCATTTCCTTTCCCCCAAAAAACCAAAAAAAAAATTTTCCGCAGTGCCGTTCCGACGACTGCGCGGGCGTGGTGACATTCTGCACGATGCTGGAGCAATTTGATCACATGACCAGCCACCATCTTGAAACCTCGCACGTGCAAGAAACGTTCGGATGCTAGTAGTAAGACCTAATGCTCTTAAAATCGAAATCTTGAATATAATTCAACGAAACCTTATCCTCCGAAGATCGCGGTCTTTTGGCGAGTGAGGGCGAAGGCTCCAGAACATGTTTCATCTGACTAAAGAATGGAACAACGCTTGGCCGTCAATGCCCCCACTACGGAGTTATCAGAGATAGGACGACAGATGATGTGTACAGGGTGCGCTGAGGAACGGGCCGGAAAAAAATTTCACACCCGTTTGATGCAACATCCTCGTAAACGACAGCCTAGTTCGCGTGTTGTGCTTAAGTGGGCGCCGATTTGGTCAGAATCTACGCTTCGACATGAAAAAAAAAACAGCTTTTCGTATTTCATTTAAATTGGCAGGTTACATAACAAGCAGGTGTCTGTAGAAATGCTCTTGAATACATTACACCAAGAATTGTTAGATTTCACTTAGACTTGGCCCACGCATGAGTTTGATGAAATACATCTACCGGGATACCTATGTGCGTCAGTTTCAAGGAACTGCGTAAATTTCGACATCATAAACGTCCCAACCAATAAATAAGCGTTAGGAGTGCCTCACGTTAAATTAGTTTTTGGGGAAAGAAAATGGAACCCGCCGCGGTGGCTCAGTGGTTAGGGCGCTCGACTACTGATCCGGAGTTCCCGGGCTCGAACCCGACCGCGGCGGCTACGTTTTTATGGAGGCAAAACGCAAAGGCGCCCTTGTGCTGGGCGATATCAGTGCACGTTAAAGATCACCAGGTGGTCGAAATTATTCTGGAGCCCTCCACTATGGCAACTCTTTCTTCCATTCTTCTTTCACTCCCTCCTTTATCCCTTCTCTTAGGGCGCGGTTCAGGTGTCCGCCGGTATGTGAGACAGATACTGCGACATTTCCTTTAATAATAATAATTCGTTTTTGGGGCGCAGGATAATGATAATAATAATGATATCTGAGTGGCAATACAGGTTTCAAGATAAAAATAACAAATTTGAACAGGAATTGACTTAATAGGGCCGTTTTTAGACTTTAAAAACGCCTTGGATTTCTTTGCACCCATTTGTACTACACAAATGACATAAATGCGGCCTTAGAGTAAGATCGTTCACGCTGGAAAAGAATTGCCTCTAATACCCGTACGCCAATATTAACCATGCAAAGTCCATTATGAACAAATAGCAATATGAATTACCGTAGGGTTCTATTCTTGTAACATTTATTTTTATTTATATAAGGGTGATTCCACGAGAGATGAAATTTCCCAAATATTTGAAATTTTTTCATACTATTGATTTATTGATTATATTATATATTGTGCATGCATTATTCATTTAGGCCAACATTGATTTTTGTTTTGTGGAAATGCTAATATTCCAGGGGGAAAAAATCGTAAACGACGTGATAATGAGGATGATAATTGTAGAAAGGAAATGACGCAGTATATGTCTCACATATCGGCGGACACTTGAACCACGCCGTGAGGGAAAAGATAAAGAAGGGACTGAAAAGAAGAGGTACCGTAGGGGAGGGCTCCGGAATAAGTTCGACCACATGGGGATCTTTAACGTGCACTGAAATAGCATAGCACACGGGCGCATTGGCGAACCCGGGTACTCCCCGGGTACACCCCGGGGAGTAGCCGGGGAGTACCCGGGTTCGAACCCGGGTACTCCGGATCAGTAGTCGAGTGCCCTAGCCACTGAGTCACCGCGGCGGGTCGCCGGTTTACCCCCTACAGTAGTGTTTATAAAAAAATCTAAATGAAAAAACTCCATCCCCAATATTTGTTAAAATTCATGAAACTAGTCTAGAACTAAAGGAAAACGAATACAAAGGACCTGATGCATTATTTTGTTTCTAACAATGGTATCCAAGCTCAAAGTTGTAGCTTCTTGAGCATCGGCAGGAGCGCCTATATGAGGTGGCAGGAGCAGCGAACACTCCCTCCGCTGCTCTAAATTTTTCCCCAGATCCCAAGACCTAGACCTTTTCTATTAAGAGAGAGCGTATACCTAATTACGTTTCTGGGCAAACACCGATCTGTGACATAAGCAGGATTCTATGGCGCTGCTATCTCCGACAAGGACCAAAGGAGACAACGACTTTACACACCACAACCATCAAGTGAAATTTAATGTGACAAAGAGGATATTATGGAAAGGGTCATGGAAGCTTTTTTTATCGTCAACACACAGGAAGGTTGGTCAGATGTTTACGGGAAGCCCCCAAGGTGGAGTAGATCTGTAATAAGGGAGTAATTACTTATCGGCATCTACCCAAGCGCAGCCATACGGCTCCAAAGCCGTATGGCTATATTGCTGCGCTTGGGTGGGCGCCAATGAGTAATTACTCCCTTATTACACGGAAAGGTTGCGCCAGCACGCCTTCAACAGAGCTAGAACCAGGCGAAAGGGCATTCGTAGGTACGTAGCTTAAACAGTTCATAATGAAAATAAAATGGCACGCATGCTCAATGATGGCATCCATTTCCTTTATGACCTGTCTTGTCAAATAGAGCTACCGTTGATATTGGCGCTACGTACAATCGTTGTCTTGTTTCGTCCCTGCCCGCTCAGCGCATCCAAGCTACATAGAATTACATTACGCCTCATGGAATTGTACCTCCTTAATTTAGATAGTTGCCGTGAGAACAGATTAATTTACTGCATGTAGAAAATCATGCACTCATAGATCATAGATGAACATAGACATTTTCCCTCTTTTAGTAAAAACGCCCCAAGAAAGGACCTCTGTCGCTTAATAGTCTCTCGTGTAAAGGCTCTCTTGGTTCCTTTTATTATTTGTCATGATATGGCGCGAGAATTTGGCTCACAGCTAACCACAGGTGTGCCTCGCCAAGAAAGTAGTTCTTCAAGAAGCGCCTAGAACAGTCGAGAAGGAGGAAGCAGATACACGGTGTAAAGAACTTCGACAAAAGACATTAGCAGAAGCTGCCGGAGACAGAACATACTGCCGCCGAGATTACACCAGTACTGGCACGGCAAGCACACACAGCCAATCCACTATAGAGCAGGGGCAGACGAGGAAGACAGGCGGGTTCCAACGCACCGCATGGCAGCGGATAAATGACCAACAGTGTGGGAATATGAAACTTTATTGTCAGGAGAGAACTCCGGACATCTAGAAGGTCAGTGAAAGCAGAAAGGAAGGGTGAATGCATTACGAGGCGCCACAGAAACCGACAGAACCAAGCGCAATCCGCAACGACATTCCGTGCCACCCCGGGAGATCTGGAGACAATAGGCTAAGGAGATACGTTACGCCTCGATGACAGTAAAGGGAAGGGCAATCAAGGGAGGAATGAATGAAGAGACAGGGAATAAAGTGGCAGCTACAGTTCTCGGCTCGTTTAGATACCTTTTTGGATAAGTATGTGCTTTACAAAGGCTCAACAAAACTAGAAATATATATATAAGCTATTAGCTGCATAGAAGTAAACATTCTCGAAGGAAGCTTTAGCGGAGTGCCATTTTTGTAGAGAAAATGCAAGCCATGAAAGATTTACGAAAATATGTGCAATAAATTTTAAGTTACATTCGCAGATACATCAAGCGTAGCTACTTTCACTCGTTCGACATTTCAGAGCACTCCTATTCGTGGGTTTCTTTTTGTCGAATTGTGGTGCTTTCATTTCTGCGTGGAAAGAAAACAATCTAGATTAGATATAAAAATAAAAATAATGAATTAAAGGTTCTTTGGGGCCACTCTACAATTTGGCAAGCGAATTTTCGCCCGAAACGCAATAGCTCAAAAGTTGTATTTCTGTTTACTTAATTACTGAATTAAAAAATAAATAAATTACTCTGCGTTCATCCCTTGTGCCTCACTGTATTATTAAACCTTGGCTAAAGTTAGCTGGAACACATGGCTTATAAGCCAAATGTTTTTGGTGAAAATACACCGTCTGTGTCATCCGTCGTTGCTAACATTTTCTACTTTGTAACAAAATTCAGTAAGCATTCTTTATATAGTTGCTTAGTTGTCATAACATATACGTAATAGCGTAAACGAAGTAGAATAAGAGAAACAAACAAGGTGCAGCATTATTCACAAGTAAACACCGTGGGGTTAGCTTGTACTGTGGCACTCTTGTAACGTTTCTTGATGTCCTAACTTTCGGTGGTGTGAACGCGAACATTTTTCTCAACATCCACAGAGATTTGCTTATGGATTTGAAATGCTGACGATTCATAACGAGGCACAGGTAATGCTTCAGATGGAAAGCACTCGGCTCTAAAATTTTGAAAATGTGTGTTCAGTTATGGACAAAAGTTTCCGGGCATCGGATACGCAAAAAAAATAGCATTCGTGCGTTGCCTCGCTACTCAGTAAAATCGCATTCTTATAGCAGATGAAGCTCGCATGTCTCCTCGCGCCGCTACGCATTTAATTGACCTGCTTACCCTAACCACGCCGCAATAAATTATTTTCCGCCAATGCGCATAACGCAAACTTTTGTTCATGACTGTACGTACACCACAAGCGTAACTTCTAACTTTAATACAAAAAGCCTATGTAGAAATTAACACAAATAATGTAAGGAGCGCAGGCGCTAAGGAAGGGAAAAAGAGCGAACATGCGAATAGAATTCCGCGAATGATAATTCCTGAGAATTATCATTTGCTAGTTCTCGACGTTGCGCCTCTGTTGTGTACCCCTTCTTTGTTTTGTTTTAGTGCGAAAGCGCTGTTTCGGTGAGCAAACCCCGAGCAAGGTCTTAGAGTGTTTATGGGTTTGTGCCAGGTGAAATAAATCACTATCGTCAGTCTGGGTATGTCCACTGCAGGTCAAATGCCTCTCCCATGTCTCTCGAATTAACCTTCTACTTTGCCAGCTGCTCCCACCATGTGCCTGCAAACTTCTTTATCGCATCCGCCCACCAAACCCTCTGCCGGCCCCTGCTACGTATGCCCTCTCTCGGAAGCCACTCCGTTTCCCTTAAGGACCGGTGGTTACCTTGCCTTCGCAATACATGTCCTGCCCAAGCCCATTTCTTTCTATTTATTTCGACTAGGATGTCATTAACGTAAGTTTGTTCCCTCTACCACTCTGCCCGCTTCCGGTCTCTTAACGTTAGAACTATCATTTTTCCTTCATAGCTTGGTGCGTTGTCCTTAACATAAGATGAACCGTTTTCGTTAGCCTCCACGTTTCTGTCCATTAGGTGAGTACCGGTAAGATACAGCTGTTTTACACTTTTCTCTTGAGTGATATTGGTAAACTGCCATTCATGATTTGAGAGAACCTGCCATATGCGCTCCACCCCATTCTTATTATTTTAGTTATTTCCCTCTCATGATTCGGATCAGCGGCCACAACCTACCCTAAGTAGACGTATTCCCTTACCACTTACAACTCGCTACCAATTATGAGCTGCAGTTCCCTTGCGAGGCTATTGAACCTTACTTTGTTTTCCTGTATGTTAATTTGTTAAACCCCTCACTCTGCTGTGCCTAACTCATAATGCTTTGCAGTTTATATCCCGAGTGAGTAAGCAGGGCAATGTCACAAGCGAATCGCGGAAATAAATTATCTAAATATCTGCTACTGGGATTCGAACCCGCGGCGGCGCGAACAAATCAGGTTCGCTTGCCACTGCGTGAGCGCGCTAGGCTATCGCCCCAGCCGAACACGCCTCGAGTTAAACTGCAACATACTCTCGCGGTGTGCATTGTACATTGTCTTCCTGATCAACGAATACTGCTACCAAACTAATATTCACGCTTTCAGCTATGTGGCCGCAGTAACAGAGAGATGTGCCCTGCATGCGTTAGCGTGGGCAATGTTCTGGCAGAAACATGGTACTAGAGACGCATTGGCGTTGACAACACTGCTGCAGGAAGGTGGTGCCCGCCGCGGTGGCTCAGTGGTTAGGGCGCTCGGCTACTGATCCGGAGTTTCCGGGTTAGAACCCGACCGCGGCGGCTGCGTTTTTATGGAGGCAAAACACTAAGGCGCACGTGTGCTGTGCGATGTCAGTGCACGTTAAAGATCCCCAGGTGGTCGAAATTATTCTCGAGCCCTCCACTACGGCACCTCTTCCTTCCTTTATTATTTCACTCCCTCCTTTATCACTTCCCTTACGGCGCGGTTTAGGTGTCCAACGATATATGAGACAGATACTGCGCCATTTCCTTTCCCCCAAAAACCAATTATTATTATTAGAAACGTGGTACTCGAGCAGAGGCCGCCGCCGTAAATAATAATAATAATAATTGGTTTTAGGGGAAAGGAAATGGCGCAGTATCTGTCTCATATATCGTTGGACACCTGAACCGCGCCGTAAGGAAAGGGATAAGGGGGAGTGAAAGAAGAAAGGAAGAGAGAGGTGCCGTAGTGGAGGGCTCCGGAATAATTTCGACCACCTGGGGATCTTTAACGTGCACTGACATCGCACAGCACACGGGCGCCTTAGCGTTTTTCCTCCATAAAAACGCAGCCGCCGCGGTCGGATGTAAATTAGCATTGAAGATAAAAAGTTAAAGGCGTGCATAACTGGCTCCATGGGTAAGTGGACACGTCAATCGCGCTTCGAGGTGAGTGGCGGTGGCCTCCGCCTGCAAAAAGCTGCGGATTCGCATAATTATTTGCGCTTAGCAATGCTAAGCCGACATTCATTTTGTTCGAACTTTTGTGCCGCGGAGTATATTGTAGAGTACGGAATACGTACACGCCGAACATTTATTTTCCTATCTTACGGGCCTCGTGAGTGTATGCGTGTGCGTGGAATCATTTAATATTTAATGGTTCGCAATATTCCGAAAGGAGCAGCGTCACAAAGCCGGCTCCAAAGAGCCATCCGGCATTTCGCTCGCACGAAGCGAGCGAACGCTCCGGGGATTGCGGGAAGACGGCTCTTATTACTCGGAGAGCATCACAGCAACGGGCGCGATAAAGAACCTTGCTCTTAATAAGCGATGGAGACGCGTCACCTGACAGCTTGGTATTAAATTCCTGCGGGGACCATATTTTGAGAACGTTTTGTTTGCCAGTTCACTTCTTTTTGCTCTTCTCGATTGCTATTTGCCACTGGCGATGTCATAACATATAGGTGTAAAAATAGCAGTGGTAATTTGGGTACGCGTAGCTTACCATGGGATCCATTGGGAATATGTGCATTTTATTCATTTGTTTAATAAATAAGATGTTACAGGCTACAAAAGAGAGTCGACGGCTTTGACCGATTGCAAACTTTTTATGTGCGTGACGATGTCACAGTCTTTTTACGGGACAAAAATTATTGTGGGACTATAAAAGGAAAAAAAGATAAAGTGTCCCTGCCCATGCCTGCTACGGGGCAACATTATTATGGCACGATAAAAATAAAGAAAAATAATGTGCTCCTGCCCGTGCCCTGGTACGGGACAGAATATAGATGAGCCCAAGAGAAGGAGGGCTCCCTGCTCCACTTAAGTACCGCGGGTAGAGAAAGCAAGGAAATGAGAAAAAGTACAATAAAATAAATCGGAATTGTACCAAAATTAAAGTATAATAGAGGAAACGTTGTAGGAAAGAAGAGAGAGATAATAATAATAATAAAAAAAGAAAGGAGGATCTACCATCAAGCGTACTCGCAGCCAATGGAAAGGCCAACACAAGCAGCGACACGTATTTCTTTTCAGTCGTTTTCTATCCTTGCACTCCTCTACTCGTGAAGAACTATGCTCATAAGGTCCGCCGGGAGGCCACACCAGCTGAAGGACACCCAGGCCTTGGCGAGGAAGATGAAGCCTGGTCCTCATCTGAAAAGAGCAATAATAATAATAATGATAATAATAATAATAATAATAATAATAATAATAATAATAATATTATTAATAATAATAATAATATTAATAATAATAATAATAATAATAATAATAATAATAATAATAATAATAATAATAATAATAATAATAATAATAATAATAATAATAATAATAATAATAATTGGATTTTGGGGAAAGGAAATAGCGCAGTATCTGTCTCATATATCGTTGGACCCCTGAACCGCGCCGTAAGGGAAGGGATAAAGGAGGGAGTGAAAGAAGAAAGGTGTGTGTGTGTGTGTGAAAAAACTTTATTTCAGGCAGGAAGCTTGAGGTAGCCGGAGCAACCTCTCGCAATCTCTAGGTGGGCTCCTCATTACAGGAGCCCATTGGCGACCGCCGCGACTCGGGCTCGGTGGACCAGGGCCTTCTGGCTTGCTAGGTCCGAGCAACCGAGTAGGGCTGCCTCCCAGTCCTCCCGGGTGGGGTTGGGTTTGGGGGCGAGGTTCGGGGTTGACTGGCATGCCCACACCATGTGAAAGATGTCCGAAGACTTCTCCGCACAGTGTGGGCATTCTCCTGTACAGGCAGGATCAAAGTGTTTTAAAACTGCCGGGCACAGCAGTGTTTTGGTGTAAAGGCGGAGGAGTGTGCGTTCCTCCACCTTTGTGAGGCCCTTACAAGGCTTGTGATAAATTGCATGGCCGAATTGGAATAATTCAGTAATTTCTCGAAAAGTAAGGGCCGGATTGGGTTCGGGATCCGTATCCAAAGGATCTGAAGGCGTTGCCCGGAGAGTGAGCGCGCGGGCGGCGGCGTCTGCCGTTTCATTGCCTTCGAGGCCCATATGAGCTGGAGCCCATACAATCGTTCGAGACGCGGGGGCCCCGAGGTAGTTACTGTTTTGAAGGATGCGATGCGCAAAGAGAGGAATGTACCCCTGTTTAATATTTCTGCAGGCCCCTCTCGAGTCGGTGACGATCACTCGCGACTCCTGGTCTGCGGCGGCTAACGCGATGGCAACTTCTTCCGCATGTGTTATGTCTTGAGCTCAGAACGTTAGGCCATTCACCACGATTTTTTGGTGGACGACTGCGGCCGTGTACCACCCCCCATGGTGAGGGCCTGAGGCGTCCACGTAGAAGATGCCATGTTTGTTCCCATAGTGACGGGCCAGGGCCTCCGCCCGCGCAAGGCGCCTGCCACTGTGGTCGTCACGTGTCATGTTGGCCGGAAGAGGGCGTACGTGCAGGGCGTATCTCCAGATTTCAGGAATGCGTACGCGCTCTTCCGTAAGTGTTGGGTGGTGGATGTGTAGTCGGGCTAATAGGCGGCGACTCGACGGCGTTTTTGAAAGCCTTGTGTATTGATTTGTCAAGTGAGCCTCCCGGAGCTCCGCGAATGTGTTAACCATCCCCAGGCCCATGAGACGCTGGTTGGATGTGGTGATCGGGAGATCGAGGGCACGCTTGCACATCTTTCTGAGAATCACTTCGAGGGCGTTCTCATCAAACTTGCGCAGGTGGAGGTAAGGAGTCGAGTAGAGGACTCGACTGGTCACGAATGCATGCGCCAGCCGCAAAGCGTCTCTGCACCGTAACCCCCAGCGTTTGTTGGAAACCCGGCGGACCATCCGGCCCACATGGTCCCCCACCTTGCGCAGTTTTGCTAGTGTGGTATCAGCCCGTCGATGTTTGTGGATAAGGAGACCAAGTACTCTAGTCTCATCGTGTTCGAGTATCGGGCCGCTGGCCAGAGATAGTTTCATTTTGGTGGCGCACTGAAGCGACGGGCGAATGTGCACAAATTCTGATTTGGACGGTGAGCACTGAAGGCCGCAGCGGCGGGCGTAAGCATCCACGATCTCCGCCGCTTGCTGCAGGTTGGCCTCAATGTCTCCAACCGATCCGTGTTTGGCTCAGATGGTTATGTCGTCGGCATACAGCGCGTGTTGGATGCCTTCGACCTTCGCCAGCTGAGCCGGGAGTTTCATCATGGCTAGATTGAAAAGTAATGGCGAGAGGACCGCACCCTGTGGGGTTCCTCTCGTTCCCAGTTTATATGGGCCGTGTTCTTCGTCTTATATTCGGATGAAACTTCGTCGATCCGAGAGAAATTGCCATTGGGCGGACAGGGGACTCGCGGATGAAATCCGCGAATTCCAGCTGGACGATAAGGGCACCACCGCAAGATATGGCCAGCCTCACCGCAGTGGTAGCAAAGGGGCCGCTGGTCAGGTGCCCGCCAAACGTCCGTCTTCCGCAGTCTGGCCTCGGGCAACACAGGGACAGGCGGGGGCCGCGGCTGGAAAGCAGATGCAGATGGGCTTGTGCTCCAAGGGGCGAGGTCGCAGTTCTGTCGGAGTACCGACGCGTACGTCTGGCGCGGGGGCGTCGGTGTAAGGGCAGCAGGGGCAACAGGTTCAGGGACCACCTGCTGCACTTCCTCTCGGATAATTTGTGCTAACGATGGGCACTGCGGCTGCGACTGGGCAGAGAGGCGCATTTTGTGCAGCTCTTCGTTGACGATAGATCGAACCAGCTCCCGAAGGGTGTCAGCGGAGTCGCTGGAGGCTGGCGCAAAGTCGGCAGTTGATACGGTGTTCACGGCGCGATTGTAATAGCGGGCGCGTTGTTGCAGGGTCTTTTCGACGGTAGTGGCCTCCGATAGAAACTCCGAAGTGGTGTTAGGTGGGTTTCGCACAAGCCCAGCAAACAGTTCTTCTTTTATCCCGCGCATCAGGTGGCGCACTTTCTTGTCCTCGGCCATGTTTGGATCCGCCCTTCTGAACAGTCGTGTCATGTCCTCATAATACATTGCGACGCTCTCATTGGGTCGCTGGTTCCTTGACTGCAGCGCCGACTCAGCTCGTTCCCGACGGTCGGTGTTGACGTAGGTCGCCAGCAACTGGCTACGGAACCGTTCCCAAGAAGGAAACGTTGTCTCGTGGTTCTGGTACCACATCCGCGCCGAGTCGTCAAGAGCGAAGTAAACATTGTGCAGCTTCCGCTCCGCATCCCAGCCGTTGTACCTGGCAACGCGCTCGAACTGGTCAAGCCAGTCCTCCGCGTCCTCAAACACTTCACCATGGAAGGTCGGCGGCGTTCGCGGCTGGAGGACCAGGAAATGAGCAGCTGAGTTCCCGTTGTCAGCCATAGCTGCCGCGTCTCCGTTGCTAGCCATAGGTGCCGCGTCAGTCCTGCGCGTCACAGCTGGAGCCCTGGTCCTAGGGGATAACGGACCGTACTCTGGTGACTGACCTTGGATTCGGCGGCTCGTACTGCGATAAATCGGAGTCAAATCCGTGTTCATAGAGAGCCTTCGGGGCACGTAGATGTTGGAAAGTACCCCGCACCTCCACCAAAAATGTAACGAAGACAGGACCGGCCCAGATCACGGTCTCAGCGAAGTCCAGCGCACAGCAGGGAACTCACAAGATGGCTGTCCGAACCACACACACACTTCGTCTTTGTCTACCGGCACACGCACACTTCGTCTTCATCGTCGGCGCGCTCCCATGAGCACGCGCCAATATGAATTCTCCAATATGATCTGAATCGTATCTTGAAGAATATCTGCTGTATCTTAAGTTTTAATGATTTCGTGTTTCCTAATTGCTAAATTAGATCCTAATTTTTTAACTAGTTTTGTGCGATGAGCTCTTGTGCTGGTGCAGCTTTCAAGGTAATGGTCACAATCTATTGTATCCTGTCCGCATTTACATTTAGAGGTGTTTGCAATATTAAACCTTGACAAGTAAAAGGAATCTTCCGTGGCCTGTAATAGCTTGTGATAAGTAGTGATTTGATGGGAAATGAGCCCGAATGTGTTTAACATTTTTAGTCCATTGATATGTGTAATTTTTTTCCCTTCTTGTTGCCAATATAAATTCCAAGTCTCAATGTTTTTTCTTTAGCCATTGCGTTATGAAATGTTTCGTAATGGGTGTTTGAACTTTCTCTCCTATGTTCCGTGCTGTTTTAGTTCGTCTGCTTTGTCGTTACCCGCATCTACGCTATGTCCTTTGATGTAAGCAAATGTGATATTTTGTTGAATAGTGTTGTAGCTTCCGTTTCATTGCATGAATGACTGGATTTGCACTGTTTGGGTTGTTAAGTGTCTTTAATGTGCTCAAGCTGTTTGTAATTATTTGACAGGGATCTTTCAGTTCGTTTCTGAGCAAGTACTCTATTGCACAAATTTATTTTTATTGCGTGTAAGCTAACCTTGAGTGTTCACCAACGCCACCCTCGTCCATAGCAGCGGACGTAGCAGGTCCTGCATTACCGGGAGTGTGACGTGGAACGTCATTTAGCGGCGAGGGAGGAAGCTGTGCGGTGACCCTCTTTTACTATCTAGGGCATCAAGACTGCCAGAGCCGAGACCCTTGTTAATCTATTAACAAACAAAGGAAGGGAAATAAGAGGCTCGTTTTTTGACAAAGATATGAAGGAAGCCAATCGTCACCAAAACCAAGGTGCACAGGGGAACGTTTCTATTTTTTTTAAATTTGTAGTGCTGAACAATGGGAAAATAATACTTCAATTATACTGCCGCATAAAGAAAACTAGCACCCCCGTTCGAGCCTTGAAGAGTAGAGCACTACCGAGGGAGTTGTCGAAGAAACGCTCCTGCTCAGTCTATCTCATGAACGCCGTGTACCGTCCGAGAGCTGGCTTGGCCACCGCGTTTGTCTTCCGCAGCTTTGTCTCCGTCGCTACCACACGCTACCCTACCTTCCCCTTTCTCTAGCAGGTGTCTGTAGTGTTCGTGACCGTACTTGCTCCTCAATGCCCGTACCCTTCTTTACCAAAGCGTACACGTACTGGAGTATACCTAGTAGACAACGCTGTATCCTATGGATCCAGCGCTCTTCCTCAAGATTCAACGAGCGCATCTCGAAATTAAGCTTCGCTGCTGCCTTCTCGTGTATTGAGGGAGGGCCACCCCACGTCTCACTACACCGCCACAGTCGGGGACGTACGGTGGGCACCAAGAGTACACCGTCCCACCGCTCTCTGTCGTCGCTCCAGAAATTCTCAGGCCTCCGATGAGACGCACAGCACAGTGTTCGCATAGCTAAGTCCCGGCATCATCACTGCCGTACATATGGTGTGCAGAACCTCCTACCTATCGAACGACCATAACGCCTTGGCTCTCAGGACACACTGGTTTCGTAACGCCTTCGCACGGAGGCCACTCATTGTCTGCCAGGTATGCGCGCTGTGTCGCGAGCTCTATTCCGAGATATCTGTAGGCGTAAGCCGACGGTATTTCACGGCCCTGTGGTAGCAGATTGGGCTCCACGTCCATCTTGACATGGGGCCAGCACAACACTGCGCTCTTCCGCGCGCTGAATCGTAGGCCCAACTGCTCTATATGTGCAGTGCAAACATCTAAGTTTCTGTAGGTCTGGCTCCGAGTCCGCCACAAGCAAAATGTCGTCAGCGCACAACAGGCCTGGGAGGACCTGTCGCACTATCCGCTCACCGTCCATGTATGTTAGGCTGAATCCTGCGCCTCACCACTCCGGTTCACTCTCCAGTTCACTCAGCAGCAGCATGAACAGCACTGGGGAGAGAGGACATTCTTGTAGTAGGCCCCCCGCACCTCGATCGCACGAAATCTGAGGCCTTGCCGCTCTACAACTAATTTAGTGTCCGTGTTGAGAGCGCGAATCCCGGCGACTACCTCTTCGGGCAGTCCAAAGAGGCGCAGCTTATTCCACAGGATTCCATTACCTACACAGTCATAAGCCTTCTCCAGAACCAGGAAGGCCGCCCACAAATCTGTTCCCTGACCCGTCGCGAGATCTGTGCACTGCGTCAAGATGAACAGGTTGTCCTCCAACCGCAGTCCCTGGCGAAAACGCTGCTGCAACTTGCCCAGCACTTTTTTCTGCTACGCCATGCTTGGATCCGTCTGCGCACGGCTTGAGCGAACAGCCTGTACAGAACCGGATTCACCGGGATTGGTCTGTCAGCCGAATAATTGCAGCAGTATCCGGAACCTTTGTACAACAGCATTCTTACAATTTTCCAGCCAAGGGGTATTTCCTGTGACTCCATGTAGGTATCAAGGGTCTCTTTCAGTGCCTGTGCCGGTATCGGTCGAAAGCCGCCCGATAACATTCTTCAGGTCCTGATCCCCGAGTTTTCCCAACCAGTCTCATATGTTCGGCCTCATTTCCCTTTCTGGTTCCTGCCCCTCTTCTAGAAGTCCACTGCTGCTGAACTTCGCTGTGACCTGCGCAACCTCCAGCTCCTCGCTGCCCTCAGGTGAGAGCTGTTGAAGTGATCGCGGGGTCATGTAATTAACTGTTGTTTCGGCGAGCACAGCCGTACAACTTTCTCACATTGCGCCAGAACGCACGACGTGCGTTCTGCCTGGTTTTGCTTAGTTCCTCCAAAAACCTTCTGTCCGATGTACGGATATTTTACTGCATTCCATTAGCCGCATGCATTGGCAGGTTGATCACTACCCAGTGGGCAGGCATCCTGCCACAAAACAGGCTTCAGACAAACGGACAACGACTAAATGCGCGGAATGCCCACCATAAGAGCCAGCGCACTAATAAAAACAGTGAGGCAAGAACGAGAACATCGAATAACATACATATAAATTTATTTATTGTCTTATTTCATATTTGGCAATTTTTTTTTCTATCATTACACCAGCCTTTGCCTTGATCACCGGGGGATGTCGGTGTCCTTCCACAGGTCCATAACGTCGCTGCCGGCTGTCTTGACCTTTATTCGCTCGAGGACCCTCTGCACCTGTGCGGGGGACATGTGTGCCTTCCAGTCACCCACGGCACCCTTTCGAACAAACTCGCCGGTCATCGGTGCCCGGATAAGCTCCTCCAGGCTCAGATCTTTCACCTCTGCTGGCTTGAGTTCTTCACCGGTCGACCCATTCTTCTGCAAAAGACGGAGAAGAAGAAAGAATAACCAAAAACACTGTTTAGCAAGTAACCAACAGATGCCTGCCTGGCGTCGCTAAATAAAATGCTCAGAGAAAAAAACAACAGTTTTTTCACTCTCCTCCGTGCTGGAAAAAAAAAAAACGACTCTCGTAGCGCAACCTCCACTCAAGAGAGTGGCAGTTTTCAAGCCCAGGAGTGGCGTCGTCACTGGAACGTTCCATATGAGCCGCTTGTATGGAATTATGTGAATACGGAGTCCATAAGGTATGGAAAAATATATGGCAATACGTATCTTGTATGTGCACAATGTATACGTAATCCTAATTTCTAAAAGATTGCCATACACTGTACCTGACGTAATATGGAGTCCGTAAGACTATGCGTGCTTTCATATAGTCCGCACTGATTCCACATGCTCCATACTGACTCCATAAGATTTCTTATGGAAACGTATGAAATTATGGAACTAGTCACTTGAAAACGTTCAGTATATAGGATATGATTACCGGTGGCACATTCCAGCCAGCCCTGCTTCCTATGTTCGGTGCTGCCCAGAGCAGATGCCCAGTCTGCATGCACCATATCAGTGGTATTATCCTTAAGCAGCAGTTCAAAGTTGGAGTCGTAGGTTACTACGCCGGCAAGAGCGACGACGGCCGTACAGTTTAAAACAGACAGTGATTCTCGGGCACCTATACCTGTAAAATGGTATGCGCTATTTTGTTAAGAGCAATGTGTGAACGAGAGAATAACCCCGGTGCAAGAAGCAGCGTTTAACGATAACTTCAACGCCACGGCTGCGTCGTAGTAACCACAGCTGTCACCGTTTGCCATCACACACAGTTTGCCATCGCACAGTTTGCCATCGATGTTACGCGCTAGTACAGGGGACAAAGAAACCCTTTATTTCTGACATTGACAGCAATGCGTTCCACCCCTACGCGTGGCTTCTTTATTTCTCCGTTATACAACCTTCTGCGCAGTGATGCTTGTTCTCAGTGTTTTGAACTTTGGGCTAATACTCTGTTACTGATACTCAAGTACTGAGCACGGAGGATGAAAGACAAGTCGATGATGCGCATGAGCTGGAAGTAGAAATCGCGATATATTTGACTAAGGAGCTTCATGAGCTAGGCTCTCCTTTTTTTTTCTTTCTAAAATAGGGGTTGAAATTACGTAAATCATGCAATGTCACAACTCTCAATGGATTATTGCTACTAGTATGTTTATACACACGTGGTGGTTGCCTGTATCAGGTTCCGTGAAGGTTTTTGCCTGGACACCACTAACAATGCAACCCTTTAAAGGGGTTGGGACATCAAATTTTAAGGCTAAAGTAAGCTTGTTGCGGGCTTCCTCTTTATGTAAGGTCACCTACGACGAAGTATTGGACGCAACAAGCGCTTAAAATATATTTTAATTGGGCTCCAAAGAGTCCTTAAGTGCTCGTTCTCACGATGGAGGCCCATCGTTAGCGCTTTAGGTGGTGACGTAGAGCCCTGGGAACGATACCAGTGAATTGCAGTGACATCACAACACAGTCACGTGACCTACTATGAACGGCGACGCGCGACATCGGCGAGGCGCTGCTTCGGCGACTCAGCTGTCGGTGTGCAGATCGGCATATATGCCGGTGCGTCAGCCCCTTATATCGGCGGCCGAGCGAAACCTTCGCGTCGATGAGACGACAACTCTCTTGTTTGCACCTCCGCCGCAATACGAATAAGCGAAATGAGTGACTGCATTTCATATGCTCACCCTTCGGCTCACCTGCAAAACGAATAGGCCTAGCCTGTCCGCCGGGTTCGTATGTGCAATGTCGGCGATTATGGAGAGAGAGTTCACAAGTTTTAGCGGACACATATGGTCATCAAGCGAACTTTTGAAAACAGTAACCTTAAATCGAGGATTGTTAACATCTTCGGACGCAAATACATCAAGCGGGAAGCGCCGCTGGTAGGCGGTGTGGCCCTGTCTGTCGGTCAATGCTGCAGGCGCCCGCGGCGGCAGCTAGCAGTCGTCGGTGTCACTTGGGGGCAACAAATTAAGCCTTTTTGTTTATCTCAAATGGGTGCCGAACGTACCTCTAGATAAACCAATTTAAATTAAAGTACTGGACACATCGAAAAAAAGCAAAAAGCAGTTACCACGAGTCAGAAACGCCGGTCCTACGCGTTGTCAACAACATGGCTATGAAGCATTCCCCAGGCTGGCGCTCGCATTCTTCGGCGATTCTTGCAAAGTTATCGCACTGCGCAAAGAAATAAACCCGCAACCGGCGCAAAAGAGATGAGCTTGCTTAATCTAAGTGGAACGCAAGTTGTAATTCTTGAGAACTAACTCGCAATTGGTGCGTGTATACAGATGCAGATATGTAAACAAAAGAAGCGCCGAGATGCAGTCGCCGTCGTGGGCGCATTCTTGGAGAAGTTACGTACCCGTGCGGTTAATTCTGAGCCCTGTACAATTGTCTGGAAGCATTCATTTAGCAAATACATGGACTGTTTGCTAAACTAGCAGCAGATATCGTAATCAGCAGCCACGGGACGCCGAGCAGTCTCGCAGTGCGGCTGCGCGGGCGGCGCGAAGTGAAGACAGAGACGGGTATTGGTCGGTAGGAAAAGTGAGGCATCGGGTGACTGTAATGTGACCAGTGCCAGCAACGGGCCACCGACACAGACGTCCGCCGAGCATCGGTGTCGGCGTGGCAAAGCGAAATACAACGCTGAAATCGCGTTGGCATACGCGGTATGGCGATTGAGGTCGGCCGAAGCGAGCCGCTTGATATCAAGACTCGATGTCGCTCCTCGCTTGCTTGGCTTTTCTCAGCACATCGCAGTGCCGACCAAGTTTGTCGGCACATGAATTCGAAAGGCGCTGCTGTGCACAGCATGTGTACGAGAGCAGACGACGCAGCAATATGCGCGTCACAACTTTTGGGGCCCATGTGACCAGGGTTGCTGCACTTCCCTGATCGTGACGTCGCAGCACACCCCGGCGCCAGAAACCGAGACCGAAATCGCTCAGTATAAATAATGCGATAATAAATTATTCACAGCAATTATATGAATTGCGCAGCCTGTATCATGCGTCCTGGGGCAATACGCAACGTTTGAAGCAAAGAACACGCCAACAAAAAAATTTGGTGTTTCCACCCCATTAAGGGATCGAAGCAAGCATACTTATTCGATGAATACAATATTAATTTATAATCCGAAGAAAATCTAAGTGACACTTCTCGCTGCAAAACAAAAAATGCGTTTTTCTCTTTGTTGAGGGCCACAGAAATTGTCCAGAAACATCCATTTGATGAAATAAATGCAGTAAACCGCGCCTAGTGACTAAGTAAACGATCTTATATTTGGCAAGAATTTCTCGCCAATGGATCAGGTATTCAGGCTGAGAAAAGGTAAAAAGTACCATGAGGCTACTTTGGATTTGGTGGATATGAAGTAAAACCTACGCATGACTCAAATACACTAGCACTATCAAGGTGGATTCGCAGAAAAAAAAAATCATATTTTTCAATCTTGCTGCACTGCTGCAGTTTTTCCTATCTCTCTGCGGTGAGCGAGTGGTCAATGGCGTTCGGTTACCGTGCCCAAAACCGGTGGCTCAAGCGCGCGGCCGCACTTCGTAGGAGGCAAACTCAAGAACACTCCAGTAATGAAACTTAAAACCATTTTAATAACTTCCAGGTGTCGAAATTAAACCGCACTTCAATACGGAATACCTCACAGACCGCCGTGCTGCTCTTGAAAGTAAAGATGCATATAATTTGAAAATTTTGCATGGAATGTCTTCTATGTGCACTGGTTTGTCGCGTGATCGTGGTCGCTCGATTGTTACGGCGACTGTTCGACGCATATGAGTAGGGAACTTAGCTACAACGGCTAGCGTTAGAAAAAAAGTACAGTACCACTGCTTGCCTTGATTTCGAGGCTGTCAGCTTCTTTCGTGCGTTTAGCTTAACGAGCCATTCATGTCGTTCTCCTTGCCAGCTCAAGTGGTAAAGGACGGTACATAGGGCCACTCTGAGTATTTGTTCCTTCCTATTTCTATTGGTTCCGCTATCTAATTAGGATACCCACAGATATGCTCAAAATACCTCGTCTTTTGCGGCGAAGTCGCACGAGTTGAAGATCTTCTTCATATTGTTCAGTGCCGCTGCTTCTAGGATGCGGCTGACCAGCCCCGGCTCCCGGTGCAGCCTGTCTTTGTACTCGTCGCCCAAGAAGGCGGCGATCTTGGTCACCGCGGCTGCGGTGTCCTTCTTGAGCTCCTCGTAGGTGAGGAACAGCACGTTGGAGTCCGCGCGGTGCGGATACCACGAGAGAACGTGGTCGAAGTAGTCCCCGTACTCGAGGTCGCCCGTCACGAACAGCTCGAAGAACTCGTCGAAGGTTCCTTTGCTGAAGCAGTAGCCGGGCAGATGCTTGGTGTGGTAGTAGTAGGAGACGCAGCAGTCGAACGGGTTGCGCGTGATGTATAGGTACCTGCGACGGAGATCCAGCTTTAAATGGGTGCCTTGGACCTCTGATAAACAATGATAGCTTGCAGTGCTCTGGCATACAGCAGGACAGATAAGACAGCCACCCGCAGTGCTCACTAGTTCTTGTAGTGCGACGCTGTGGCAAGCAGTCATCCGGCTCTCGGTACGCCGAGAGGGATGACAGGCGCGCACAGGCGACAAGCAGCAGGTAATAAAAGAATAAAGATACCGATTACGCCATACATGTTTTACTGGTTGAGAATGAGGCCTTACAAAGACAAGCAAGACACAGTGAGACCCCGAGCGCAGGCGTCCTGTTAATCCTCTGCCTCGTCTTTGTTGCGGGTCATACTGATTAATAATGAGAGCAAGAACGAGCCCGAAAACATAGCTTAATGAGCCACGTATATGTTTACTCTGTCTTCAAGGGTCGATGTTCCGGCAAGCTCTCACGCGAACGGTCTTTGGTATGCACATGCGGGGTTCAACGTCCGGAAGCTACACATGGGATATGAAGGAAGCCATAATACAGTGGAGGACTTTGGATTAATTACGGCTATGTGGGGCTTTTTACCGTGCAATGAAATCGCACAGCTAAATGGAGTTTTTCGAATTCATCTGCATCGAACTGCGGCCGCTGGTGTCCGGGTTGTCTGCCTGTATGTTCTGGATCTTAATGTTTTTCGCTGCTAACGTTCCGTAACGGTGGATTGCTTCCTGCTCATGTTTCTTCTGTCATATAACCGCTGTTTTTTTCCTTCCTGCGTCTGTTTTATTTTCCGCTTTCGCATTTCTTCAGCTGCAAACCTACCGGATATCTTCTGACATATCTTCCTTGCCTGCGGTTCTGTGTGCTCATTCCTGTCTGGCTTTTTGTTTTCTCCCTTTTTGTATCTTGGAACTCCGACGTGACCGATTTTGACTCTGGGCTCGTCTCTCCATTTTCCAGATGGCTTTTAGCCTGTCAAAGCTCTGCTTGTCCGGACTCTTTCTCTCATTTTTTTTTGTCTTTTGAGAACGCCAATAAACAGTGAAACAAAGAGGTTTTCTACCGCCACCTTGGAAGCATCCGAACGGCATATATTGGGCCATTGTGGCGGGTAGGAAACGTTCTTTGTGATCGATGACCTTCCTGTGCTTAATAAATTTTGTATGGTACTTGAGAGGAACATATTGCAATGATGCAAGCCGTTGACTGATGTCGTGCATTGATTAAGGCAACGTTTGGACACATGAATTAGGAATTTACGATGTAGGACACTGTCCAATACATCCACCTGTATGAGAGCCTAGGAAATGCTCCGAAAATTGCATTCCTTTTCCCCTCACATTTCAAGATCTCTCGGGCCTTTCGTTTCGTTGCGTATTCCCCGTCAAAATACATCGCAAATATATTTAGCGCCACATTTTGACGTCGGGCGTGTGTCGAACAAATGACAGATGTGTAACATTCTTTCACCTCTGTACTTGCTATAAACAAGGCCGGCTGCCCTTAGGCAAATAAAACCAGCCTCAGAGATCTCTATTTAGGGTAAGTTTTTCCTGCTGTTTACTGACTACGGCCTGTCAAGTACTTTGGCACTTCCGCCGTCGCTAATGGAGACGAGCACAGGCGCCAGGCATTTGCGTACCTGGCCTGAGGGTTGTATGGCTGCCTGTCGAACGGCAGGTGCGTCTTGATGGCGCCAGGCTTGGTCCTTTGGATTGAGCGCTCTGCACCGCGCATCTCCAGGAACGGTGTGTTGTCCCAGAACTGCTCGCGGTCCCGCGGAGGCACGCCGCCACTGGAGAGATCGGGAAGACACAGCACACGTGGGAGAGGGAAAGAGAACTTGAACGCTTCTCACGGTTGCTGATCAGTACAGCAAAAAACCGTTGTCTGCGTTATCGCTGCATATTGACCTGTATATGTTGTAGACGAGGTACTGGAGCCAGGTGGTGCCACACTTTGGGTAGCTGACGATGAACACATCGTCCGGCTGGGCCTGGTACGCAAGAGCTGAGCGGACGGACGCCTCGGAGAAGTAGTGGCTCCACTTCATACCCGCGATCTCGCGGGTCAGCGGACGGGCCATGACGTCGAGAACCTGCGTGTGGCAAGGGCGAAAAGCACTAATCACGACTTCACTGCTGCTATTGCTGTATTATTCGACGTTCATATAACGCTCTCATTGTTCTATATTTTATCACAAGCGCTTTCATCAGCCTGAGACCACAGCAGAACGAAAGCCATATCTAATCACCTATCGAAAATTCCTCTCCTGAACCTGACGTCGCCTCATGCCAGCTGCCTGCCCACCTCTCTCTCGGCTATATCTCTCCGTTCACTGCGTTTCCGTTGTATTGGTACACGTTCCGTCACATTAGGAGGTCGCTGGACACTGCGCCATGCCTAGAAGACACATTCAGCCCAAGCCTATTTGCTTCAAGTAATTTAGTCTACAGCTCAAAACCTATCTCTGAGGTAAGCAGATGCAGTGGCGGTGCTGCCACAGGCTGGGGTAACAGTTTCTGTTATGCCTCATGAGAATACACGTTAGAAGTTCTCAACAGCCGCCGCGATGGCTAAGTGGTTATGGTGCTCGGCTGCCCACCCGAAACACGCTGGTTCGATCCCGGCCGTGGCGGTCGAATTTCGATGGAGGCGAAATTCTAGAGGCCCGTGTACTGTGCGATGTCAATGCACGTTAAGAAACCCCAGGTGGCCGAAATTTCCGGAGCCCTTCACTACGGCGTCTCTCATAGCCTGAGTCGCTGTGGGACGTTAAACCCCCATAAAACCATAAAAAACCAAAAAAAGTTAACCCAATACCCAATACCAATACTTTTTAATGCGAAACCTTTACTAGTCCTATTACGAGAAAAGCAGGAGGCGCGTGTGTGTGTACTCATAGATGCTACAGAAAATCCCAGCGGTGCAAGAGAAATGCAAGAAAAATAGAGTGATGCCACCAAGGTGCCGTATAACACACACAGCATGCCGAGCAGCGCTACTTCAGACATTTGTATATAAGCTCGCCAATGGCCGGCCTCGATGTGACGCCAGTTTTCCCGGGATTCGTACTAAAATTGTGACGGGAGAGTTTACTGTGCAGCGTTCCGGGTGGTCTTATAAAATTTCTAGTTGCATGTAGCTTGCATGTGCTAATCACGTAGGAGGCTTTTTTGCGACAGGGATACTAATCGACGGCATATGAGCCTTGAATTATATGGGTTCTCAGAATTTCGTATCAAAATTGTGATGCAACCGTACGTCGTACAGCATTCATTCTGGGTGGTGTCGAACACGCGTGCGTGTGTGGGTGGTATCATACTTCGATTAGACTGCAAGACTTTTATTTTCCAACAGAAAGGTGGTTTTTCATGTCCAGCATTCGCGGGCAAAAATTTTGAAAATTGGAAAATTGTAAGACACTGTTATGGATATATTGAAGGTAATGGCCGTTATTCTTATAAGTATCGAAATCTTTTTTTTAAAGTGTTTTCATCGATCACATCTAACAGTTATGACTGCCATAAAAACGTATGGGGAATGCATTTGATGATAGCAAGAACGTGAATAGAAAAAAAAGTACGTGTCTGTCGCCGGGTCATCTGAGGGTATATTGATTGTGATAGTGAAATCTTACATTATATGAAAAAATTGCGTCCATAAACGGTTTCCCGCTCAAAAGTGCTTTTGTCCTAATTGCTGGGTATGTAGGCTCCCTGCCTTAACAAGGGCCAAGAGATCTTGATTCTTGCAGCAGCTTCGGCCAGTGAGACGGCTTCTAGTTGGATCTCTAAACTAGAGCTGAGTAGTAAAGCCTAAAATTGGAGTGACAATTTTCGGACCCTCCGGAGGGGCAAGAGGGCGTTCCCAAAAGATATGATTAAGGTAAGCTTTGATTTTATGTTTAGTTTTTAATTTTACTTTAAAAAAATAGACTAATCCTGAAATAAACTCAGTTCGTAAAAACTGAACCTAACGTCTACATCTTGCGTGCACGACACCCTTTCGCATTCCCACACATAACCAGTCTTAAGTGACGGGTAGAAATTTTGTTTTTCTCTCTACAGGAGCACTAAGACTGCCAATCATCGATTTCGCCGATGTCTGTTCGGCCGGTGGGTAACCTGGCTACTTAGGTGGGCAGGTTATGTGACCTTGTGATGCCATCACAAACTGCCCACAGGATTGTGAACAAAGTGCCCACCGTTGCAAATGGCATTTCAGTCAATGATTGGTCGTGAGAGTTTGCTCGGGAACAGCAATCTGCGTCTCACAAGCTCCACAAGCTCTCACAAGCTCCATCGCAGGGCGGTGGCGCATCGCTTAATCGGAGCACCACTGCAGCAGGATGGCATGAGGACTTCCAGCGATCTATGAATTCAAAGTAGAGAATGATGGATTCGGCAAATATGGGATTAACCCTTTAAAGCTATCGCGTCATACAATTAAGGAGGAGCTTAAGTGTCCTGTCCAGTTTCAGTGCGCCAGCATTAAGGCCCCTACTCAGCGATTTCGCCGATATTTGTTTGAAGCACGCCTGACCGTTAAAACCGAGCCTCGAACCGAAACCGAAGTTAAGATCGAACTCCTGCCGCACCTAATTTTGCATTTCGCCTAACCGCGCTAAATCGTACGTCCTTGTTTTTTGCGCATATTCTGTCTTTTCGCAAAAAATGAGCATAACATGAACATTACCTTTATCATTTGGGAAACAAGCATTTGGACGAATTCAAATATAAGAGGGAGAAAGCTTTAGCGAAGCGGAATTTCGAACGAAGAGGGAAGTCTTGCACGATGTGTACACCAGCAGTCAGTTTATTTTCCATCAGTATAGCTTCGATTTCATCGCGCCCAGAATTGTCGGTACATAAGCTCACTGTCAGTAGATAGATAAAAGAGACGAATGAAGTTTGATTTCAAAAGAGACCAGAACTAATTCCTTTCACCAGAACTCGACAAATCTCTTCTTTAAATGCTACCTGCAAGTTTTTGGTTCCCGTCGTCGGATACCCGCGCGGAAAGCACGTATGTATATGACATAGATGCAGCATATCTCTTCCTGTTCGCCTCGCTACGGGTGATTTTGTCGCAATCTCCCGCACTGACATGGTACAAGCGGGTGCGCAGTGCCGATGGCGGATTTAGAAAATAGAGTTTTCTTTGAACAGCTCTTCCGTAGGAACAGGAGCTCCTTAGTTTTGGCACCAGACTTGAAAGGGAGGCAGAAGAAACGTCGTTATCGCACAAGCATGACCTTGTATGCGGGCCTTATCAGTACCGCTGGTATTAGTGGCCGGTAATGGTGTTTGTGCAACGGCGCTGGCCTCCAGAAAGCACGTACTTGGGAATATTTTTTACTGGTTACAGGTCATATGCGACATCTCTCTTTCCTGCAAAGCAGTTTCAGCAGCTGAGCGATTTGGCGTGATTCTGTTCGTATTTTGTCCTCGTGCTCTGGGAGGCGAAAACTGGTCCCCATTTTTCCAAAAGCTTTCTTTTAGGTAAGGAATTCTTTAAGTTTGAATCCAGGGTAAAACCGGGCCAACCTCATTCGAAGCCTAAGGAGAACATGAAGCCGAAACAGAGGAAGAACATGAACAAGGTCCTGGAGAAGAACATGGAGGCGAATTTATCCAAAACACTGCGAAATTTTCGGTCCACGAGAAACCTGACCATCCTTATAGCCTCTAGCCGAATTCGAACCCCCGGCGTTCGCATTCCGCTGGCGCAGTACACTCGGCCCTCACAGCAACTTTTTTCTTTACTGCATGGGAAAGTATTAAAAAAAATTAACGGATCGTGCCTCACATAACCGGCCGCATAATGCAACCCGGCAATGCTTTAGTACTCTGCGACCAGTATTCAGAAAAAATTGTGGGAAGCAGACCGTAATACGTCTCTTCTTGAGACTGAGTATTACTGTCCATAAATATACAGCACAGTGAACTCCAGAGTTTTTCTTAACTGTCAATAATCCGATGGGATAAGTAGTGACCTCGACAGTTTTGCTGAAAGCTCACTGTAATAAGTCTCAAAAGAACACAGCATCACAGGAATGACCAAAACAAAAACAAAGACGAATAGTTTCTCTGACTACGTAGGCGGCAGTTGTCTGACCATGTCACAAACATTGCCTTAGCGTGAAGCCCCCTCTTTACAAACAACGCCGAGATGTGCACATTAAAGAGGAACGTTTATTGCGGCAGTCTGAATGCACATCACCTTAACGCTTGTGTCAAGAAATTCCTGGTACTGCTGCAGATGTAACGTTACAGGGAATAAAGTCTAAAAATGTTGCGTTTTTCTCTCCTAAAGAGGTCGAAAAGGAAATATAGAGAAAACTGCACTTTGAGGAAACAGAAAGCGTCGGCAACTTTCTGAAGAAAACCCTGCAGTGGCCTCTCATACGCCCTGCAGGTAGGTCCGAATACAAAATATAAACGAGCATTCAGCTTCCATTCATGCATGGCTGCCAAAAGCGGGTGTTTTGCCAATTCAAGACACAAGAATCAAGAATTCGGTGGACAAACAAGTGCACAAGGCATATTTCACCAAAAAGAGGCACGTCGCATGGGCTCAGGCTCACAATACGACCGCTACCCGGAAGTAGGGAATATGTTGTGCATAGCCTGTATCTTCTTCATGTATTGCAGCGCCCTTAAGACGTAGGATAAGTTTTTCAACCAAGGATGTCTTGCATTCTTATGCGGGAGCAAACACACAGAGTGCCCTACCCATCGAGGCCCGTGTTTGCCATTTCACTGTTAAGAATTGTGAATCACAGTATGGCCCACTGTTGTGGACCTGGTGCAAGGGAATCCGGAAGTACTGAAGGGCTTCACAGTCCCTGCTTATGCCTCCGTAATGACTTGGTTTCATACCATAATGACCCAATCAAATCCACTTAATTTATCTAGATTAAGAATCGGCCGCACTAGAAACCTTGCAAAGCTGTCTAGTCGTACGGAATGTCTCTATACTCGTTTTCAGACACAGCAGGCAACGCTTCGGAGGCTGCAGAAGTAGTGCATCCGCGAAAGCGTATTACTGCACCAGGTATAATTCGTGCTTCTCGAAGCATCGATGAGTGTTTGGACGAAAACAAAAGGCGGTGTAAAACGATATGGTAGCACTTACGATCGAAGCTTTGAGGCGCTCATGCAGAACTCGAACCCTCTGGCTATAATTTGCACTGACTCTGAACTACTTTTTAGGCGCGGGTGGAGTAAGGGCGATTCGCCCTAGCAGCCGCGTATCAGAGCATGCACCAAAGTCGTTCTTACTTCGCCAAGCCTCGATGAGGGGAAGGACAAAAATGTGGCAGGAAGTAAAATGAAGTCCAGGAGATTGCCATCCACGGCACTTAAGATCTGTCGCAAAGAAATATGCTTTTGCTCTCGTTGATTGTGCGGAGAACTACTTTTTGGACGCGGACTTAGACTGCGGGAACAGATGCACTAGTTTTTGGCAGCGCTGCCTGGTATGTCTGAAATGGAGTATTGCGCATTCTTTTCGTTAGAACAGATGGCGACGCCATGTGCTGGCGCCACCTCATCCTCTTCGCCACGCGCCGAGCTGTGGTCACGCGGGTCACCCTAGAAAAAGCGGAGAAGAAAAGCGCGTTCGCTCTCTAAGAGGTAATAAAACGAAAGTGGCTGGCTGACAACGGACTCTCCGCAAAACTTGAGTACACCTACCACCATCTATGAGCCGTCCAAGAATACGCTACGGCTTTTCAAGAGAGCACTTGAAGCTTACATCTACTCTCAACGGCGGGATAGACTTGTCATTTTCGGTCGATATCCAAGAAGAAACTTTTGTTCTTGCTGAAAGGCTTCTGCAAGTGGGTTCTCTTTTAGTGCCAATGCGCTACTTAACGTCGTCTAACCGTCTATCCGAGTTTGTGCGAAGCTTGACCTTGCGGCTGACATTGGCCAAATCATAAATAAACATTGTCATGACCGAGATTAGAACCCGCTGTGGCGAGAACAGATTAGCTTCGCTGGTCACTGCACGAGAGCACTATATGCTAGCGACGCAGCCGATCACGCCTCGTGTTAAACACGCAACACACTCCAGCGCTGTGCATTGCACATCGCCGTCTTCATCAGCGAATACTGCTATCGAAATAATATCGTCGCCAGACGGGTTTACGACCCAGTAAAGCAAAACCGTCAGCTAACCAGGCTAAACACATGCTTTCACACGTGTACTCGGTTTTAAAACTTTGACACTTTTTCGCGCTTATTACTGCGTAATCTATGTCAGGGAGGTTTTTCTAAGAATTGCGGCGTTGCAGTGCCAGTAGCAGTCGTACTTGGCCGTGACAGGAAATAGAAAAACATCGCCACTACAGCGTTACGCCATCCTATGTGAACAGAAGAAATGGTTGATAGTCTTATGTCTTGATGATCACGAACGAAAGCGTGACATCTGTCGTCCCAGGACATTGGTTTGCGGTCTTTCATGTGAGCTTGGGATACGGTCCTCCGGTGATCCTAGTGGGGTGGGGCTGGAGTGAGAGTAGTACATCTGACGCTGTCCGTCATTAGCTTCAAGGCGATTATTTTTTTCTTTTATATTTGGGCAAAGCAAGACCACAAAATGGTGTGGCAACATAACAGGCGGCTATAAACGAAGCAGTGCCCTTTTTAAACATAACAGAGAGGACTGCATGAACACGTGGCTATATACAGATTACGCCGATTACAAAGATATTTGTATTCCCGATAGCTCGGAAATGGAGGGTTCAGGAGGCGCATTCCTAGGCGGCGCTCCCAGTTTTGTTTTTTATATATGAAACATTTCTACTCCTACGCGTATAATAAGGGTACCGTAATTTCCGGTATATAGGCCGCACCCTAAGTACTGTCCGCAGACCTCAGCTTTGATTGAAAAAATTATTTACTAAAGTTTCGGCACCAGGTACAATGCGCATATCAGGTACATTGAACCGCTTCGGGCATTTCATATTGGAGGTAATGAACAAAAAAAAATCCCGAGCGGATAAGCTTTGGGCTAATCACGAACTATCGTGCGCTTGCGCGGTTAACGCTGGTTCTGCATGGTTTATCTAGACGATCTAGACTTATTTTGCTTGATTTGAACTGGCTTACCGTGGCTAATGTATCAGATTACGTAAGTTTGCGTGATATTCCTTCAATTAAATTGGTTACTCTACAAAATTATAGATCCCTCGGAGTCCACGTAGAGCTCCTTGTGCAGTGCTGCAGCAGTTAAGCGACGCGCCAGTGTCCTGCGATGGCAGGTGCTGGCATCGGCGGGGCTTGTGAGGTTCAGGTTGGTCTTCCCGAGGAACTGCTCGCGACTAATCAGTAACGGAACTGCCACGTTGGGCAGGCTGTGATGACGTCACGTGACCAAGGTGGCCCACCTGCCACCCTTGTGGTTAGCACTCAGCTCTTCTAGGTGGCGGAGAGTCCAGGCAGACAAAAGGACAATAGCTTTTCGGCGGTGTGGAAGCCCTAGTGCTAGCGCCCTAAAAATGTACGCCCATTTTGCTACGTGAAACTAAACGCGACGTACTTTTGTGGCTATGCAGTGGAAGCTACGAGGGCGAGGCTTTCACGAGCGCGCTCTTACCACGCTCTCACGAGGGAGAAAGATCCGCGCCGGCAGCGGGCTCCCAGCCGAGCAGCGGCGCTGCTCCCCGACTGCAAGTGTAAACTGCAGGGGTGAGGCAAAACCGCGCTCTCGTCCTCTTTCCTTGAGTGATAAAGCGCACCGCGATGAAAAGTAAGCAGGCTGTATTTTCGGCGAGCAGTATCACTCCCTGGGAGTGCTGTCATACTGAGTGAAGGCGCAGGCTTACGTCAACCAGTTTGCACTCGCAGCCGGGGAGCAGCGGACAGCGAAGACTGCACCCCTATCTATCGCTCGGTGCAATCACTCTCCGGACGCCTGCGCAGCTGCTCGGTTAGTTTTTTTTAATGGGGCTTTAACTCCCCAAAGCGACTCAGGCTATGAGGAACGCCTTAGTGAAAGACAGGAAATTTCGGCCTCCTGGCATTCTTTAACGCGCACGGACATCACTGAGTACGCGGGTCTAGAGTTTCGCCTGCATTGAAATTCGACCGCCTTGGTCGGGATCGAACCCGCCTCTTTCGGCTCAGCAGCCCAGAGCTATAACCAGTGAGCCACCGCGGCGACGCTCGGTTACTGTTGGCAAACAGTGTATATCTCAACGAGGCAAGCTATACGTTTGTACTATACGACGTCCCAGCGCGCTGACTCTTACGAGGGGCACTTTTGAATACTCGTTCGCCAAAAGACGTCGAAACAGGTAGAGTGATGTTAATAAGCGCCCAGCGATATGAACAAGACAGTGAGACATTGGCCGGTCGCCATCAAGAGCAACGGAATGATCACGTTCGCTCACAGCACTTGGCTGGAAGGTCCGTTCAGGGTCCAGCAGTGACCGCTGGTCAAGCGTACTTGCTCGGCTTTAATCTGCCGTCGCGGAACGAATTAAAGGCGAGAGGAGACGCCGCATTGCGATCCATCCACGACTGTGCGCTTTCGCTGTCAGCTAGCTCCTGCGTTAGCGCTCGCGCCGCTGCGATTCGGCGGCAGACACGGCTACGCTTTCAACACATGTTGGAACGGGGCTTGGTGCAGAAAACATACCGCCGTTTAGGGAATAATAAAAAAAATTCTCCATACAAATGAGGCTCCCTGTGCTAGCAGCAGCTGTCTCGGAAGCAGTGTGCGATTTCCGAGGAAAACATTGGCTACATTTGCGCGGCGCTGCATAATGAGCTTAACTCTGCGATAGCTGCCGTGTTCGCGCGTGGGGTGTTTACTTTACCCCGCGACGTTAAGTACTTTTAGAAGCGGCGGACCGGATTCCCCCACCCTTAATTTCTTAAGTGATTCTCTTTGCAGCGGTGCCTAGACGCGGCACTTCAGCGTACAGAATGCTCCACTTCCGTCCACTCCGCCCCCCCCCCCCCTGGTTTTACTATTATCACTACTATCTACTATTCACTCGTAGAGTTGGCTGAGCGCCTCCTCACCCGCCGCTGACTCTAGCGGCGCGTGTTTGGAGGAATGAAAAAAACAACAACTCATGGCTGTGGCTGTTAAACGCGTGATATAGACAGGGTGTGCAATATAGGTAACTTGAGCCGTGGATTTTTAGTAAGTGCTATGCAACAAATGCGCGACGGTAGCACCGTATTGTTTGCCTTCGGTTGGTTTAACTGAGAGTGTTAATTAAATTGCGCCTAACAAATTATTTAGCCAACAATATTTATACCAGATAAGTGGCACGCTGGCTGTACGTTGCCGGAGGAAGCTGGAGTGAGTGTTTCGTAGCACCCTCTAGAAACTAAGGAGCTTGGGCCTGAAGGAAAAATTAAAAGTTATCTTTTCTAGAAAATTAGGCAGAATTCAATATACACTGTGTCGCGCCACACGAAGGCAAACAGCATGCCGCTGGTTTTACACAGTTGAGGAGCACCGTTTTCTTTTTGTTCACTCGTTGGATCAAGATGCGTGAAACGCCCTACATTATTGGTAACGTTTCAGGTATGGTGAATTTGGAAATGGTGAAAATTTGGACGTTTCACGCACAAACAACGTTATAAAATATCTAGCACTTTTATTCCCTTCTGCGGCAAATACGACGAGCATTTCTCAAGGTAGCTTTTTAATTTTTTTTAAAGAGTCCTTCGGGGAACTGTCTTGCATTCAATTTACATGAGCCTTTCGGTGGGAGGTCAGGTTCAAGTCCAATCTCTCGGTGTATACATATCTGCGTAAAGGAACAAAAGGTGATATGTATGCGTGGGTTGCTACCACCCGCTTTAAGTATGGCGTTACACGCATGTAGCGTCTTTATAACCCAAAGCTACAGCGCTGATTATTAGGCTATCAATTGGTCATTGCGCACAAGTACTGAAGCCACATCCGGGAAAATTTTAAGGCGGAAGAACAGTGCGGCTGTGGCGACCATAACCTCCCGCTCAAAAACCGAGTGCGCCAAGAAGAGATGTTGGACACTTATATTTGCAGTAAAAACAAAAAATACTGTTACGACAGAAATTGCACACAATAAACTGTTTATAACATTTACTATTTATAGAATTTTCAAGGTACTAAATTCGAGCCAATCAACATTAAAGCCTCCTTTTTCGTCTTTCGGGTGCTAAGAATCTCTGAGCTGCTAAGAATATCTGGCTCCGGAGAAGCCGCCTTTGGAGGCTGTATACCTAGCAATGTTTAAATATCGAACCTTATACAGTCAAGCTAGTCTAGCAGTGCTGTTCGAGGAACTAGCGGGTATTAAATGGGACGTCACAGGGCTTAGACGAGGGAAGATAAGGCGTACACAGTGTTAAAGGGCCGCCACGTATACTACGTCATCTTCGATTAGCGGACAGAAGAGAACTAAGTGTGGGATTTCTGATGAAACAGGTTATAAATGGCAACATAGAATAATTCTATAGTACTAACAAGAGGGTAGCAGCCATCGTAATTAGGCTTAAGAGGTACAAACTGAAGGTGGTACAAGCCTACGCACCTACATTCCGCCATGATGACCATATAGTCGAAAGCTTCTGTGAAGACGTGAAATCATTAGTGAGCAAAGTGAAAACGCAGTACACTGTCCTGTTGACCGACTTCAATGCCAAGGTAGGCGAGGCGCCAGAATTGTTAAGAAAATACGTCTACTTAGGGCAGATAGTAACCGCAGATCCGGATCACCAGATTGAAACAACTTGAAGACTACGAATGGGGTGGAGCGCATTTGGCAGGTTCTCTCAGGTCACTGAGATTTTCTCACCGCTAAATGCGCATTTTACTGCCTGACAAACGTCTACATACCAGCAAAGAGCCAGAGAAGCAGGCTTTACTAAGTACAGTATATCGAACGGAATCCTCCTCAGTGTCCCTTTAAACAAGTAACGAGCGGGACCATAACCACATGCAAGCGGGTCTTGAAGGAAGCACAAGCGACGGATCATGCTCTACTTAGCGACCCCAAGGCAGTCATCGTCGCACAAACCAAGCCGCGTAAAATGCATTTCGTGCACGCACAATGATTAGCGTCACGTAATTTATTCTCACTCTGGTTGTGCGCTTCAAATAAGTAGACTGCCGAAGGCGCGCGCTCTGCAGTTACAATCCCGCCACAGCCTCCTCCCACTCTCGGTAGGCGATAATGTCACAATTTACATTTGATGCTCTCGTCTACGTTACACGACAGAACAATGGGTCCGTAATAATTTTGGCAGAGTAAAGACGTGGCAACTTGCGATCACGATGTTTTTCTAAGGTGAGGTCCCATCATTGCAAAGACAAGAGGCGTACTATCAGTAACAAATCAAACGCAGACAGGGAACGGAAACATGAAACCGAGAACGCAAATGTATTAGCCGGTAAAGATAGAATACAGGCAGGTTCTACTAACGCTTCTGAGTATTGTGGTCTCTACGCTACCGCAGTGATGATAAATGTGCAGATTCAATTATTTTTAGTAATATATTATGGCCTGGCATTTCACGTGACAAATATCTAGTTGGCGTTTCATTTGTTGGTGATAGTATAGAGTACGTGCCTTAAAATTAAAATGGAGAGCGCCGGCGCTGGACAAATTAGAGTCACTGGGGGACGAATTGCTTCCCAGCGCGTTCGAGCAGCGGAAGCGCGTACAAACAGCGAGACTCTGGAGGGCCCACCGTGCAATTTGAACCCTCGCCTCATCGCCGTCAAGGGCCAGGCTGCGCTGCCTCCGTCAGTGTCGGCCAAGGGCGCTTTTATTGTTTCACGAATGAAAATGGTAGCGGCGGGACTGAATGATGGTCTAAACGGTGGCGCAGCAGAGTTAGTGGAAAGGTTAGCCCAGGGAGTTGACGGTATAAGAGCAATTGCACCGCAGGTGCTGGTCGTGATGTGCACAGTACTGGCGATTCTGGGACAGACGGGAGAGGTTAACAGGAGCCGGAACCCTTAATCGGGAGATGAGGAAGTTAAGCCAGCAGAGAGGCTTCGAAGTGCAAGAAATAAACGGGGAAGTGCGTGGAGCAAGCTTTTCTAGAGGGTTTGGACGAGATGGCACCCCGTTTTAGGGGGAGGGTGGGAGCGGAGATCGGCTGGCGCCTGGCAGGCCGTGCAGTAGCTTTATTTTAGGGGCCCACGGGAATTCCGTGCGTAGGAGTAGGCGGAAGCGAAGAAGAGTGTAATTGCGGAGGCTGCGCCGAGCGAAATGGCCAGTAGGAGGTTCAAAAAGGAAACTATAAAAAGAAACTTTACACCAGGATCTGTTAGATAAACATGCAAGGAGTAGAAAGAGTGCGAAATGCTTAGAAATAGAACAGTAGTTAAACGACGGAAAAGTAGGCGCATACTCTGTGCGAGACACATATCAGAGACCTAGAAGATCCACCGTTTATCGATGGCTGTGTCGACAAAGGGTTCAACAAAATGACAGTAGAGAAGGAGAGAGGTGTGTAGGTACGCTGATACATCAAGGAACAAATTGGCAAAAAATAATATAAACGTGCAAAAAAGATGTCTGCGTATCAGGCACAATTGCCGGTAAAAAGACATGGCTCGGGGTAACCAATCTACGGAGAGGGGACAAATGCAGGCGAGAAGACAACGATCTTGAAAAAAAGTCTCACTGCCGATATAAAACAGTTCGGAGGTGGTGCCGAAATTATTCTATTCGGGGACATGAATGGTCGCATCGAGGAAGTAGATCGTAATGGGGAGTTAATGTTAGGACTCTGTGAGCAGCTCAAGGTAGTTATAGTAGTTATAGTACATCGCGAAGTTACTTGTGAAGGAAAAATCACGTGGAAATTCTGGAACAGGCAGACGATCATTGACTAGTTCCTAAGGCCGCGGGTAATTTACATCAATTTCATGAAAATTGAAATAAACGGAGCGGGAAAGTACAGATTGGGAAGTGATCATAAATTTATTAGTCAGCAGATGGAAGTCACGATATAAAAAATATAGGAAACGCAAAAAGAGAACGCAAATTTAAACGATGAACAAATAGTCTAAACTGCAGCATACGTATAGGAAGGAATAGAAAAGCGCCCTTCGCTGAAGCGAGATTATAATTAGTTGTAACTACTTATCAGTACGAAAACGGAACAAGTAAAAGTGGCAAACCGATCAAAAGGAAAATGGAAGCCGCAAACCTGGTGGAATAGGAAAATTAAGGAGGCAATCGAGCAGCGACCCGTGCAGTCAAGAAAACACAGAGGGGGAAAGAAGGAGCAGGTACCTCAAAAGGAAATCAACCAGAAATGGAAATCATACGAACAAATGAAACTGGGAGTAACGATCCCAGTCCAGGGCATAAAATAAAGCAGTTCACTGACAGCTGGAAGACTCAAGGGCGCGATACAATTAATAGTGGGCCAATGATATTCTGGAACCACATAAGATGTCTGAGTAAAAAGTAGCAAACAAAGCAGGAACGGATTCAAGATGCTAAACGAAAATGGTAAAAGCGAGACGAAGCTCTCGAAAACAATACATCAATTATAGTTGAGTGATTTAGGAGTGACGATGAGTAATATCCACAAATAAGGGAGCAATTAACATAGGCCAGCATAACAGAAAGGAGCTTAGAAGTGCCCACTCTTAACTGGAAAAAGGCTGAAGCAAATATTCCTAAATGCACAACTGCTGGGATGAGCCAAACTCAAAACAAGCTGAGAAATAAACTTGGTCCAAGAAATAGGGAAACTTGTTAGAAGCGTGGGGAACAGTCATAAAAAAATGAGCATATTCCGGGGTGCTGGCGACCGAGTAGAATGCATGCGATTTATAAAGGGAAAGGAGGTAGGACGAACGTAGAATCCTTCAGACCGATTACGATAACATCTGTTATATGCAGGCTGGCGATGCAGACGGTGAAATAAGATACGCGGGGAACTCCAGAAGGGCAGGAGCGTAGATTATAGCCTGTTCGTGCTTACCCAATGCATAGAAACAGCTAAAGCAGAGAACATACGTCTTTTTCCTTCCTGGACATAAGCGGCGCATACGAAAATTTAAACAGGGAACTCGTATGAAACATCATTATTCTCATCAGCCTGACTACGCCCACTGCAGGGCAAACGCCTCTCCTATGTCGCTGCAATTAACCCCGTCCTTCGGCACCTGCGCCTAACCTATGCCTGCAAACTTAATCTCATCCGCTCATCTAACTTTCAGCCGCCCCCTGCTACGCATGCCCTCTCTTGGAATCCACTCCGTTACCCGTAAGGACCAAGGTTATCATGCCTTCGCATTACATGCTCTGCCCAAGCCCATTTCTTCCACTTAATTTCTATTAGGATATCATTAACGCGCGTTTGTCCTCTCACCCACTCTGCCCGCTTCCGGTCTTTTAACGTTACACCTAGGATTTTCCTTTCCACAGCTGGCTGCGTTGTCCTTAACTTAAGCTGAACTCTTTTCGTTAGCCTCCACGTTTCTGCCCCGTAGGTGAGTACCGGTAAGAAACAGCTGTTGTACACTTTTCTCTTGAGGGAAATTGGTAAACTGCCACTCATGATCTGAGCTAACCTGCCATATGCACTCCACCGCATTCTTATCCTTCTAGTTATTTCCCTCTCATGATCCGGATCAGCTGTCACTACCCACCCTAAGTAGACGAGTTCCTTTACCACTTCCAGCATTTCATTGCCGATTGTAGACTGCTGTTCCCTTTCTAGACGGTTAACATTTTTGGGTTTTTGCATATTAATTGACACACCGTTGTGCTCTGCCTAAGTCATTGATCATGATTTGCAGTTCACCGCCTGAGTGGCTCAGCAAGATAATATCATCAGCGAATTGCAGATTATTTTGGTATTCTCCATTTACTCTTATTCCCAACTGTTCTTAGTTCAGGCCTCTGAACACCTCCTGTACACTGGCGGTGAATAGCATTGGCGAGATCGTGTCTCCTTGCCTGACGCTCTCCTTGATTGCAATTTTATTGCTGTCTTTATGGAGGACTATGGTAGCTCTGCAGTTGCTATACATATCTTCTAGTATTTTTTCTTAAGGCTCTTCTGCACCTTGATTACGCAATGCCTGAATGACTGCCGAGGTTTCCAATGAGTCGAATGCTTTCTCGATATATATATATATATATATATATATATATATATATATATATATATATATATATATATATATATATATATATATATATATATAGCGGTGTCACTGCAGCGCAAGCGACGCAGCTCTCATTTATTCAAGCGTATGTGGTAGAAACGTGTGACCTTGAGAGCGGCTTGCATTGTATGTAATAGTATTTTTTAACGGCAGACAAATTTAAAAACCTGGTAGTTTTCAGCTTAAAAATGTTTCACGGTCAGAAACTTTCATGCTTTAATTGCATTTACTAAAAATACATCACTCACAGTGTTTACAAACCAGATTGATTACGTGAGATTTCGGAGGTCTTAAAAAATATTTGCTACCTTAAGCTCAAAAGTAGTTTGTAAAAGTGATTTATGCCACACAAACGTGAGGTGCTATGTTTCCTTGATGTAAAAATACCTTATTTACAATATTTACCAACAAGCTTGGTTTCGAAGGACGTGTAGATTTACAGTAAAAAAGAAGAGGCGATATTCCGCTTGAGGAATTGTATGTGTTTGGTTGATAATTAATAATACCTCAACCATAATATCCGTACTAACAGGCTTGCTTTAAAAGAATTTTTGTGCTCTTAAAACAAATTTGCCGCCTTAAATAACCCGGGACACTCAGCTGCAGGAATGTTTCCTGATCTGTTTTCTCTTGTTAATAATATCGAAATCAAAATCTGTAACGACAAGCCTGCATAGAAGGGATCTCCAGGTGCCGAGCAAACAAATTTATAGACCTAAAGTTAAACTTATATGCGATTAATCTATAATAATCATTGTTGTTTTGGTGATTCTACAAAAATGAGCGTTGAGCTTCTGTGTCATTCATGCATCCCATGTGCCATATTACAGGAAGTCATAAGGAACTCAGATATTCATGTCTTTCATTTTTGCAATGATAAGGAAGGCTTCCTTATGTGATTGACGATCGCCCTTGAAGTGAATTTTCTCGCCGATCACCCCACCACGCAGAAATATACATGAAAAGATTCCGATGTAATTTCACATAAGCTTCTTTAATGCCATTAAAATCCAAGAACTTAGTTTTTTTCATGCATTCTATTGTGGTGCGCACAAACGCACCACAAAGAAAGGATGAAAGAACTCGACCAAACGCGGAAGGCATTACGGGGGGAGGGGGATAGGCTGTGTTTTTTGTGACACTGCCGCAGGTCTGGAAAGGGTGAGGTGGGGGGGGGGGGGGGCATTGGCCACTGAAGGTTTTCTGGAAAAAAACAGTGTTTGCGGACTGCTATTTGTACTTTACACGGAGAGTTCTACAATTTTTCTAAGTTTGCTGTCCAAGCTGAGCCGGCATCAAGGACTTAATCCTCTTTTGCCCGAAGAAAGAAAGGCACTAAAAAGATTGCGCGGCAATGAGAACATCGTGATCCTGCCCGCGGACAAGGGAAACGCAACGGTCGTCTTGGACAAACGAGAGTGCGTGAACAAGATGACGAGCATGCTGGAAGATGAGAGAACCTACTTACCACTAAATCGGGACCCCACTTCAAAGGAGCAAAGGGACTTGCAGAAACTTTTGGCTGACGTCTTCTCCTTTGTCCCGCCACAACACAAGTCCCACTACTACTTCCTCCTCTGCCACAATGGTTCCGCTCCCGCTCTGTATGAACTGCCAAAGATCCACAAAGAAGGCAACCCAATGCGCCCAATCGTCGATTTCACCCGCTCCCCGCTTCACAAGCTGTCGAACTATTTGCATCGTGTTATCTCCCTTTTGGTTGGTAAAAGCGAAACGCACGTGCACAACTCACACGACTTCATTGAAAAGGTTCGCAACATGGTTATAGAGGACGACGAAATTTTGGTGTCATTTGACGTGAAGTCACTGTTCACGAGCGTGCCCACTGACCTGGCCGTGAAGGTTTGCACAGATGCGCTCCAGGCGGATGCAACACTACCGGAAAGAACACCCATTGAAGTTCCAGACCTCAGCAGACTTCTTCAGTTCTGTTTGTCAAACACCTATTTCACGTTCCAGGAGAGCATATATAAACAGGTTCATGGTACGGCTATGGGAGCATCAATTTCTGTCACCGCTGCGAACTTGACAATGAGATCACTGGAGTCCCGCGCCCTTTCATGCTTCACGCCGCGCCCGAAAGTCTTTCTTCGTTATGTGGACAACTGTTTCTGCATAATCAAGAAATCGGCTGTGAGTAAATTCCTTTTGCACCTGAACAGCATGGAACCGGCCATACAGTTTACCACGGAAGAGGAAGGAGATGGCCGTCTGCCTTTTTTGGAAGTTCTGGTGAAACGCGACGGCCCTGGAATATCATTCAGTGTATTCCGGAAGGACACGCACACTGGCATGTACCTCAACGTCAGTTCCGTACACCCGACCTGTCGCAAGAAGTCCGTTGTTGCCTCGCTTGTCTGCCGATCGGAGAACCTCTGCTCTACGCTGGAAGAGAAAAAGACAGATCTGGACACCCTTCGCCGCGACCTGAAGGCTTCGGGCTATCCCAGTTCTTTTATACGAAAATCCGAGAATCGCCTAGCTCCCCCGCCGCCACATCAACCCCAGCGAGAGAAAAAGAAAAGGATTCCGATACCCTACGTCCCCGGAGTAAGTGAAAGTTTATCCCGCATATTCCAGTCGTACGAAGCCGACGTCGCACATGTACCCACGCAGAAGCTGCGACACGCGTTGGTTACAGTGAAAGACAAGATAAAGAAGGAGAAGTTCTCGGGCATCGTGTATAGGGTTCCCTGCGCTGATTGTGAGCATGTCTATATCGGTGAAACAGGTGATTTTCGGAATAGATTGCAGCAGCACCACAATGATGTCAAGAACAAGCGCGTGGCAACAAATGCACTGGCTGATCATGCTATCTCCGAGGGCCATGACTTCGACTGGGACGGCACGAAGATAATCGGAAAAGAAAAGAGCAAGACGACAAGGCTTTATCTAGAATCTTTTTATATTCAGACGACGGCAAAGACGCTTAATCGCAGCGAAGGCAATCTACCCCCGATATACTCCCGCTGCTTGCGTCATACCATGAAACTTATATAACTTACCTTCACTCCTGTCTTTCTTTCATTGTGAACAAGGCCCCCGTAAGCCAGGGCGGAAACGTCATCTTTTTTAACGATTGGTCGGCGCTTGAAGATTTTCCGCCATTTAATAACTTCGATAGCTCTGCTAGTTCTGTTTTGCCTCTAGGGCTAGACGTCCTCATCCATTGGCGTTTCTTAACCACATCTTTCTTCTCCTGAGATAGCTTGGCGGTATCCTGTCTTAACGTCCTACCGCCTACTTCTACTGCGCACTCCATAATGATAGCTGTCAGATTCTGGTTCATTGTGTGAACATTAAGATCATGTTCCTGTGTTAAAGACTTCGATCTAAATCTAGAGCGCATTACTACCGACAGCAGTGAAATTATCATTCTTTGTGTTGAAGATTAAGATCGTCTGGCTCCGTTAACGCCGAATATCTGTTCTCCAGTGAAATCCTGAATTCCACTAATTTTCCTCTTAACGCTAACTCTTTATTGTGCTTCCGCTTCACTACTTTCTTCGGTTCTCTCTTCAGATCTAGGCAAACTCGAGACCTTACCATTTCGTGGTCACTATACTGCACCTTTCTGACGACCTCGAGATCCTGCTCAATGCAAGGGTGATCATATAGTATGGATTTTTATATAGCATTAAATATTTAGTCTCGCAATTTGGGCACTTCCAGGTCCACTTCCTGTTCTCTCGTTTGCGGAAGGAGGCATTCCTGATCGGTAATTTATTTATATCTGCGAACTCTACAAAAAATCTCCCCTGCTATTCCTAGAACGTATCCCACAGTCGTGGACACTCAAAGATGAAGGTATCGGTCATGAGATAATTGATTTCCTAAAGGAAAAATGCGGAGATTATAAAGTGGAAATTTCATGGGAACCGATAAGAAGTACAGCAAATGTCGGGGTACATAACAGAATAAGTCAGGGTATCTTCCCTGCTTTTCATGCTTTATATCAAAAATATGAAAAGAATGATATGAGGAAGTGTTCTAAGTGATAATGGATACTACATATTAGACGGAAAGGTCATACAGCAGCGAATCCTCTTTTTAATCAGTGTAGACTATATTGTATTATTAGCTGATAGTAAGATTGACACAGTCTGTTCAATTCTTGTGAAGACGAAAGAGGCCGCTCTAGGCTTCACGTTTAGCGAAATTATGCCAGGTCTCATGGATTTCAAGGATTACAGTGAACAGGTGCCTACCTTAAAAGGGCACGAAATGCCTACACTGGTAGAACACAAATATATCAGGTTATCGGCAATCTAAGCACAGATATACATGGAAAAACACAAAGCGATTGTCAGAGCGAAAGGACTAAAAGATGTTGCGATAATGCAGCATATATGGTTTAATTTATGGCGTTATAAGTACATATGAAATACTGAGAGCAGGCACGTAGCCAGAAAGTTCTTTCTGGAGGGGCTTAAGACCATGTATTGCGCCCCGGAAAAAAAAGGGGGGGGGGGGGTCGCATACTTTACGAGAGACTTCAAGGAGTGGGGCGGTTGAGTTCGATTTAAGGAGGGGCCTTGTTACACAACGTTACAATCGCAGTATTAAAATTGTATTCAAGTAAACGTGGAAAATTTATAAATAATATCGTTAAGCTTGACGGATTGTTTAAAGAAAATAGAGGAAAAAAGGAGAGCGTGGTGACCACTGCCACCACCCCGTTTCAAAGGGAGCGGTTCTAGCTTCCATTCATCCAAAAAAAAAGATCATGCGCAAAAGAGACAGCACACTGGGGAACGGAGACGAGGCATGCGTATGTCTCGCCTCCCTTCTCCAGCGTGCCGTCTGTTCTGAGCTTCGTCTTGGCATGAAAACATGCTCCACCTTTGTCCTCGGCGTGTATTACTAGGCCTCCATGCATCCGCAAGAATTAATAATTTGCGTCCATCGTGTCTAAAGTGTTCGTCTTTGCAATGCCACAATTGCCGCTGATATACGTACGAGCATGTGCTCGTATATGTCGGCATCGCAACTGGCAAGCTTTTTATGGTGGTTTAAGAAGGTGACGTTAAGGGCGTGACGCCGAGATACGAAGGTTACTGAAGCAGCTCGCTTTCGAATTGGACCGTGCCGGTGGTAAGGTGAGCCTCAAAGCTGTGGGCTGCGTCCGCCAGACCTTCGTGTCTGCATGCTCTTCTGTCGGTAGAGGGCGCCGGAAATCGTTTTGTCAACTGCTCCCGTGCTCAGTTCCACTTTTGAGGTATCTGCACGTTCAGGATGCTATACAGGTACGCTCGGCAAAAATCCTTCAGGGTTGACAGCCGAGCCATCTACGCTGTCCGACCACTTCGCAAAACAAGCGATTTGGTGAAATAGCAGTCGCAGAGAAGCACGAGTCTGGCTTGTATGATCAGTCACCCTCAATTATCCTGGTGCGGCTACATTGCGTGCGTTTTGGAGACAGTCTTCTAGTGCATTTGCTATTAACTGACCGCTGCTTCATACATCCGCACTCAACTCTCGCCTTGCTGCTGAATTATCTCCTCCTCGCCGGCCACTTTCCCGCTCCGTCGAAAATGAAAATCCTTGACCAACGCCGCATCATGCAAGCGTGCTGCAATACTTCTACGTCAGCTCCACACCAAGAAGGAAAAGGAAAGAAACGCGTTCCGTGGAAATACGAATGTGCTCACACTGAAACACTGAGAAGCCCGGATCCGTTCCGAGTGAAACTTCACAGCAACAAATTCAAGCATGCAAATTACTACATGGAAAGATAGAAGTGGAAGGACGAAGGTTAGAAAAGATAGGAACGGCAAAAGGGTTGCACGTTAACGTTACAAAACCATTATCTAACCAACGTTAACATTGACTTTTTATCTTCTGGGTAGGCTGCCAAGTACAGTTGCGGCTATACCAACAAGAACAAAAATGGAACTGCCATAAAACGTTCAAAAAATCGTCGACGCTAACTCTTTGTCGACATGAGAATTGAGGCGGTTGTTCAGTTGAAGGCTATACCAAAAATCTGGCCGCACTTTATCACCGAGCTGAAAAATGCGCACACTAGGAGCAAATGGGAGCTCTTTAAATCCGGCTGAGATTGTCCTTACTTCGGTAGCTGCATATGACTCAGTGTACAGCATGTTGCTAGTTTTAAACACAGCCGAGTCACGATGACACATCTTGAACTTGCCCTGAAGGAATGGCGCGTGCGTTTGCTTGCAACTGGCTTCGATCTATCAGTGTCAAATTAGCAGCGTTGAGCGTAAAGTCGCCGCGGGTCGTATGCTCGAGAATCAGTGCTCATTCTCCCTTTAACATTATTTAGCGCCCTCGTTAATAATTTAACCACGACCTCCGGCTGGCATGTCTCCCATATTAAGCGAAATTTAGCGTGGGCATCTTTGGCTGCAGTGGAAACTTCGACTCTTGGAAAGGTATATGGAAACACTACGGTGCCAAAAAAAACCAAAAATATGCTCTTTAAAATTTCTGCTTTTCCTTAACTTTGTGTGGGCGCCTCATCAATAACGCAACGCTGGCCGATACGGTATTATTCACACGCATTGGTAAATGACTGCGATATGACAGGCAGCGAAGCTGACTGCTTGAACAACAGCCCGTCCTTTCCGCCTCGCAGATCATACCTAGTTGAGAAACGCCTTTGACCTGAAGCACGCACCAAACAGACGACAGAGCAGTCAAGAAAGGAGACGACTTACGCTTTTCGCAGCTGAGCCTAGACGCCCTCTGTGGCTACGGGCTGCAATGTTGAGCGAGAAGCAGACGAAGAGACGCTGGAGCGTAGCGCTTGGCCGGCGAGAATGCCCCAGAGCGGATCGGCGTACGCAGCGGAATGGATGTCGCAGCGGCGGTTCTTGAGAGCCGGAGGAAGGGGAACCGGCGCACTGCCGCGCCCCTCGCCAGCGGCCGGAAAGACGGGAAGCGAAATTGCAAGGCGCCCCCCCCCCCCCCCCCCTCCCCCTCCCTCGGTGCCCTGCTTAGCGATTAAGGACGCGGCAAACGCGGTGGAAAGAGAGAAAGAGAGCGATGCGAGCGCTGTCTCGCGGAGGGAGACCGCCCCTGGCATAGATCCAGGTAGAAGAATTCAATGTCTGATACCCGTCTTGAGTACGCATCGATAGAGGGCGCTAAGTCAGCCGGCGGGAAGTTTCGGATGGTGCACAGAACATCGGGTGTTGTACTTCACAACTATCACTTCAACTCAGTTGCAATATTTCATTGCGCCATTTGGAGCTATGTACAGTTTGCACTGCCAGCCTTTTCGTACACGGGAACAATAGGGGAAATAGATGCTAAGTAAGAGGGTGGAACACTGAAAAGAAAAACAAACGCTTCTGTCATGACTGCTAAAGCTCTTCGGGGACACAGCAAACACAGTAGAATTTTATTAGCTGCAAACCATTAAATTTCACTCTTCGGTTCAATGCTCTATGAATACTACAAATATTCGAAAACGATTTGAATATTCTCCTAATCGATGCCCACAACACGTCAGATAGTGCGGGTACCAAATCGTTAAAACTATGCGAAATTGTTTGCAAGTATCCGAATTGTTTTCGAGTAACCAATAACTGAAGCCAAAAAAGAAGGCATTTTGTTCAACGAGAGCTTTCAAAACGACCCGCTCTTACGATAACTCTACGCGAGCAAGAAAGTTCAGCGCCCCGATGTGGTCCTTTTCTGCGGCAACGGTTATCGTGCTCATGCATGGCCTCCAAGATGCGCCGCGCAGCAGGGTTCCGCGAGGTTTAACTAACCGCTTCATGCCCGATCCCTCAGGCCATGGCTCATAGCTCGTACACCTTTCATATAACGACTTGGCGCAAGATGGCCCGCGTAGACGCAGTGCCATAAAACTTGAATCACGATTATCTCTCTATTAAGATATGATGCTGGGTCATTCGCTGTTGCCAATAGCAAAAGAAAAAAACATTTTTGGAATGTGGATGACAGAGTGGTCGTGGAGGAATATACTGACCGTTATTCACATCCCCCATGCAAATCACTAGTGCATGTTTTCAGAGTCACAGGTATAACTCCTTGAGTAATAGCGCCACCCCGCAGCGGCACTGCTAGCTACTCTATTCTATTCTACTACTAACACAACTATAATTTTTTAGAACTATATTTATGGTGGCGCCAAAGTCAAGACTATTTAAATTACAGGAAAGGCCATATTATTCGAATGCATGTCCGCATGCAGTGGTTCATTCGGGCAAGCCGCGCAGACGTGACCCCATGGGTGCACTGAGTTGCCCGCAAGTGCAGAACTATGTCGTCTGCGGCCGCTTTTCTTTACTACTTGCTCAGTTTGTTGAGTGGGTTTAACCGTTCTGAACACGGACGCGGTCAGGGGTCATTGTGGTTATTTCCCATGTGTCGTCTCTTTCGTCGCTTTTGCCGCCGCGTTGGCTGAGTGGTTATGGCGCTCGGCTGCCGGCCCGAAAGATGCCGTTTCGATCCAGGCCGCGGCGGTCGAATTTCGATGGAGGCAAAATTCTAGAGGCCCGTGCACTGTGCGATGTCAGTGCACGTAAAAGAATACCAGGTGGTCGAAATTTCCGGAGCCCTCCACTACGGCGTCCCTCATACCCTGAGTCGCTTTGGGACGTTAAACCCCCATAAACCAAACCAAATCTTTCGTCGCTTTTAATACATACCGCCGTCTCATGACGTAATTGAGATAAGAAAAACGTTTGCCTCACTGCTAGTGTATGCATGCATGAGACATTGAGGGAAAAAATGGGCCAGACCTAGAACAACATATTGCACAAGATTCCACCACTTGGCAAAAAAACAAAAAGTATGCACTGGACACGACAAAATTATCCCAAGATAACAGATAAGGGAGTCCATGTATAAGGCAAAAGGTGTCTACGTTAACACTCCAGCTATATTTTCGCATGAAAGGGCGCTCATGTTTAGCGCCGCGATTTTATTTATTCATTTCATTTACAACTATCGCTGTCTATGTTACAGCCATATCAGGGATGGGTTACGGGGTATTTGAATACAAGAGCACCAAGTGAAGTGATTCAGCTGTTCTCCTGAAATCGGTTAGTCCGTAATCAACGCCAAGTATCAACTAAGCTATTGCATAATTTAACAGTCTGTGGTAAAAAAAGCAGAAAATCTGAAGGATGAAACAAAATAAACCATGGTCAATTGTTCCGCCGGGCAACTCGGGCACTAGAAGTGATCAGTAAGATAGATGCTTGAATATTAGGCGGCCAGTGAACGACTCTGTGCTCGATGCTTAGGAGGTCCCACGTGAGTTGATACGAAATGGATCCAGTGATGAAGACCGTGCATGAGATGACCGTGAAAACTTTCGTCCTGACGCCTGTGAATAAATATGACAGCATTCCTTTGAAAGGATTCTAATTTGTATACATTTCTTTTAAAATTAGGTCTCCACTCTGCAGAAGTGTACTGAAGAACAGATCTAATTTGTGATTTATAAAATGTTGACTAAAACCGTTTAACCATTATCACCACCATCAGCCCGACTACGTTCACTGCATTACAAAGGCCTCTCCCATACCTCTCTAATATACCCCGTTCCTGTGCCAGCTGCTGGCACCTTATCCCCGCAAACTTCCTTAAGAACGAAGCAGCCCACGATTTTGCCCGAGGATTCATCAACCAGACCTGCCCAAACCTGAGGGCGGCCAGGGAGCGCAAGGTCACGTATCACGACATAACTATGGACTATCGTAATAATAGACTTAAATATTCCCCCCCCCCCCCCCCCCATAAGTCTTTGACCAAACCTCACCAGGTGGCCTGGAGACAACTCCAGACAAACACTTTCCCCAACCCTTATAAAAACTCCATTATGTATCCGGGAGTATTCGCGCCCCAGTGTAAGCTGTGTAGTCAAGATAGGGCCGACTTAGCTCGTATACTGCATGAATGTCCACGGGACACACCGCCGATGGACCTGCAGCTCTCCAATCGCGAAGAGTGGGAGGTTGCGGTGCTCAGCACCGACCCGAGGACCCAATTCCGGGCCGTGAGCCGAGCTTTGGAAGTCGCCGAGCGCCAAGTGCTCCTGGCCACATCACGCGACCAGCAGTGAAGCAAAGAAAGAAGAAAAGCGCAATGGAGACCCCACTCCATCTACGAAAGAGCACCTTTCAATGAATTTTGACGGAAATAAAATTTTTACCACCACCCCTTAGCTCATCCGCCCACCTAACCTTGTTCCGCCCCGTGCTATACTTGTCTTCTCTTGAAATTCTTGAAATTTTATTCTCTTGGAATCTATAAACTAGGCAGCGATAGGGCAGAGGTAGATCATCCGCCTCGCGTTCTTGAGGACCGGGGTTCGAATTCCGGTGCAACGAAAATCTCTAGCGGGTTAAAAAAAAAAACTGCTTAGTACCTTACTTTAAAGTGTCTTTTAAGCACTCGAGTTGCTCCAGCGCTTTAGAGCAGATTACATTGATTTGATTGTGGCGACTAAAGAAGGAAACGCCAAGGTGTTTTGAATTCGTTAATATGGATCAGACTGTGCCTCTGAATAATAAATGTGAATTCGAGAGGCCATTTCTTATTAGTAAAAGTCATTGCGAAAAGTTTTGCTGAAATAGTGGTCATCCGCCATGTGTTAATCCAGTCTGAAAACAATGAAAACAGGTTGTTAAGCGCATCTTTATCATGAAGGGTACTACACTCGGATACGGATCCAGCCAATGGCATCAGCGATGTCCATGACGGCGCGGTTAATCAGATTAAGCCGTGGTTATTTCCCATTCATTTGCCGCCCCCTGCAATTCTACGCTAGCAGGTCCGAGAGGCAGAGGGGAGATTCGGTCCTGAGGGAGACTTCGTCGATGATATTGGCTGGAGGGGCTTCTTTGAGGAGCTTTCACTGCTCCGTTAAGGAGTTGAATTTGAATATGATATTTACTCAGACATGGACACCCTCAAGAGGGCGTCCTCAACTTCACCTACATCTCATGAGGGCTTCTATCGATGAGGTCAGGTTGATGAAGGATTGGCTCAAGAAAGTTTGTTAAGTCGATGGTGAGGAAGGGCATGTGTTCTGAAGGTGAGAGAGAGAAATATGCAAGGGTTTAGGGCGACGGTGGGTCATAATGTTCGTGCCTGCCCTGTCACTTTAAATTTCCCGTTCGGGGTGCAGCATATTTGAGAACATGCGGGACGACGACTAAAGAAAAACGACTAAAGAAGAACTATAGACTGAAGGCGACTGTACAAACATCTTTCTTGGACGACCTGTCAGTTTGGCCTACCCCGCAGGTCCTCCTTACGCCACAAGATGTTCACGAAAGTCTCTTCCCACCCGGCTCCCCGCTTACGACGCCCCCGCACGGGCGTCTGGCCGCGGATGCTGCAACTCACGTTGTCACACTTCTGCCTGCTGTTAGAAGCCTTTTCAGTACGCCGATGAGTACATAGCCCTTTTGCATCACACCCGTCAACCTTCGGAGACCGGCGTATCGTCAAGCGGTGGTCCCGGGTTTGAACCCCGGACGACGACGAATTTTTCTTTAACTACGAAGGTCTTATGAAAATGTATAGATTTTCTTTGTAACCGTATGGCTGCGCTTGGGTGGATGGGGATGAATAATTGCCTCCTTATCTATGTTCTGGAGGTATTTTGTGGCGCTCCCACCTCCCTCAACATCATCCGTGAATTCTTTCTAACAGCACAAATTACTTTACCTGAGGCTGGTTTTACTTTTTCCTAATGTTTGCGGGGCTATTAATGAAGACAGAAGAAATTTATCGTCTTGTACTTTTCGGCTCACTCAAAGCTCATGACAGGAAGCATTGACAAAACGTGCTTTCTGAATGCCCTAAGCATATTCTGCATCCACTCCATGGAGTTTAGCTTAAGGCAACAGTTTGAGCGACTCACCGAGGCTGGGATCCCTCCCCATGTTCTGACATCGTCAGTAGCGAACCTGACATTTCAGTTAAAGAATCAGCTGACTTGCAAGAATCAGGTGCTGCTCTGAAAAAAGAGAAAAAGAAAAGAGAAGGCGCAGCACCCTTCGTTAGAAGATATTTAATTGCTTGCTTTTGTTCTTTTACGTTCTGAAATAATTATTGAGGTGCATTATATTTCTCGGCTGTTCTTTGAACTTTGCACTGCTTGCATCGTGACCGACTCCTGTGTGATCCTGTAAAGGCTCAGAGTGTCTAAAATTATGACTAAATATGTCTAATGTTTCTCGCACCACCTAAAAACAATCAAGCAAAGCGCCTGCGTGGGCGTGATTTTCTCCGCCCCTAACAACCTCCAGGCATCTGCATGGCGGCGACCGTTTGAAAGAACAGAGTGGTTTTACCCTGCGACACCCTGCTGAGCCGCTGCTCATTAAGCGGGGCGGCAGTTTCTCTCGGGTTCCTTCGCCAAGACTGGAAGGGTTGTTGTGACTTGGGGCTCCCATTTCTTGTCAACCTGCTTAACAGAGCGGGAATTGCACGTACCACGATTCACAGGTCTCAGTGGGTTCCATGCGCTGTCGCAGTCTACTCCATTCGCTTAAGCTGTGTGTGGCATGGTCTACATTGGCCATATCGACAGCAGTGTGAATTAGCGCTCACATGAGCATCTATTTGACGCAGAGATAGTGACTTCCGGGCACTTTAGATTTTACTGGAGAAATTGTGGCTGCCCGCGACCTCCGGAAATTGCTCCATTATCGAAAAAGCTGGAAACAACTTATTAGAAAAAATCATAGACGCCTTCAAAAATGAAATAGGAAAGGCGTACCTGTCTCCTAACGGGGATGATCATCGAACGAATGTTGCTCCTTTTACTGTTCCGGTCGTCCGTTCTTTGATTTCCTCCTTTCAGTGTTCACTGTGGTAACGTTTTTAGGGCTGTGTTCTTTCGGAACTCTCCTTCTGCCCTCCCCACCCCTTCCTGGCTATTAAAGCGGTGTCACTGCTTAGCTGGTTGTTCAGTTTCGCACCGTCCACAGCACAAACCTCTATCGCTGTGCGAGTGCTTGCGTCGCCACAAGGCAACGCAAAACGAGCACCGTATGCACGCGCGCGTGTCCAAACAAGTAGAAAAAGCTACAGCCTCACAGCCGTTAGAAATGGCGAAGGGATCGTCGAACAGTAGTCGGACAGCCGGCCAGAAAAAGACGCAAGACACCAGAGGCTGCGAAGCGCGCAGCCCTTGAAAGGATATCTGATCCAGGTACCTGTCCCGAAAAGGGGCAAACTGTGTTTCTGTCATTTGTTTTACTTTTTCAAGCTTCTTTTTCGCCTCATTTGCCGCCTCTTTCGCTCCCTGGTGTTTGCAGCAAAACTAGCTTTAACTTTGGTTTTCTCCCGTCCCCTGTTAACCCCCACCCCTTTCTCCTCTTCTCCACTTCCCGACCCTGACTGCGCTCTGTTGCTAAGTGCGTACAAACGTAGGCGCTCTGGCTGCGTGCGCTTGTTTGCGGCGTCCATATACGCTGTGCTTACAGATGGTTTGCCCCCTCCACGCATTCGATGCTTCCCGAGGGTGGTTTGGTTAGAGTATTTTTTTGCCCTGCGCTTTTATTGTCTTTGCTTCTTTTTTGTTCTCTTTTTTGTTGCTGTTGTTTGTTCTCGATTCCTGTGCAGCCATCTCCTTAGCCGCATTTGCCGTTTCCGCCTCTCGCTCTACGAAAGAGGTGTCGAGCTCAAACTCAGTGGTCGACCGCATTTGCGCGCCGTTCCTTAAGAACGCCTTTCTTTACTACGGGGACGCGGCGGCAGGAAAAACATGAGACGAGCAAATTGACTGGAGAGAGTCGTTGAGTGCGAGGCGTTTGTGTCCAGCAGTTTATCGCTCCGCCCCCTCGAAACTTACGGAGTGTGCAGGGGTGGGCAGGTTGGCTCCATTATTCAGGGCAGTGTCTATTTTACCGGAAGTCGGGAGAATTTCATGGCTTAATTTCTTGCAGCAGTCGCCTCTGCTTAGCTGCTTAGAAAGTCGTGAGGAGAATTTTTCTGCGTTTTTTACGGTCCCAATTTTCCCGGAGCCGGGGTCGAACCCGCGTCTCACGGGTGAGCAGCCGAGTGCCATAACCAATGAACCACCGCGGCGGCCGTCGTTAGCACATATGATGAATAAGGGTGGCTCTAGTACTGAACCTTTCCGTACCCCTGACACGACCTGCAATTAGGAAGACGTTTTGCGACTAAAACTGCAGGACTTAAACCTTAAAGGAACCGAACACTTATTTTAAGTGTCCGATTTTGTCGGCACAAAGAAAAGCTTGTTGCTTAAATGCTGGATTCCGAAACGGTTTTGTGGGAAACGGTCCAGAAAATTTTTACCGAGAATTTTAAAGTTAGTGATGCTGGAAACCATCATGACTGAGTGCGATGGCTATTGCATGTCGGAAAAAGTGCTGTACCAAAAAAATATTATAAATCTCAGTCACCAGAGATGACATTTTTAGTAAGGAGTAGCGTCCATTTAGTTTCTACAACCGAAGCTGTTACGGCAAAGTGATGTATTCCTCGTCGACGAAAGATTTAGTCGACCGTGGTTGCCACTCCAAAGTTACCCGCCGCGGTGGTTAAGTGGTTAGGGCGCTCAGCTACTGATCCGGAGTTCCCGGGTTCGAACCCGACCGCGGCGACCGCCTTTCGATGGAGGCGAAACGCAAAGGCGCCCGTGTGGTGTGCGATGTCAGTGCGGGTTAAAGATCACCAGTTGGTCGGAATTATTCTGCAGCCCTCACTACGGCACCTCTTTCTTCCTTTCTTCTTTCAGTCTCTCCTTTACCCCTTCCCTTACGGCGCTTTTCGGACATGTCCACGAGATGTGAGGAAAGTACTGCTCCATTTTTGTTCCTCAAAAACCAGTTTTCAAAAAAACAACTTTCTTTGATGTCATCTAGTGGCAAAAGCTAAAAGCACATGGGTTACGATGCGAAGGAAGCATTGATTTTCATCGACTGGAGCACTGGAGAGAGCGTAAGCAAGAATAAAACATGACGAACGCTTCTGAAAAAAAAAACAACAACACTGCATTTGAAACAAACGAGCGATATTTAACCGAGATATGTTCACGTGGTTGGGTGCACAGATAATGGTGGCGATCACAGCGAGATGGCTTTCTTAAGTGATTTTCAATGCTAAATTAAAATTGTAAGTCTTTGCAGTGCTCAATTGTTGCAGCGTGGGGTAGATCTTCTAATTTCCGCCATAATATCACGACACGTTCTGGTCAGTGGTCGGCCCTTTAAGTGCAGGTAATCGGATATACAAGCAATTATTTCATTACCAGGAAAAACGGCAACAAGTTCTAGGAGCGGTTTTGTGGCTTACCGGGGCGAATACTTTCGAGTAGTCAATGCAGATGGAAACAGACAACTGTTATTTATTTATTGCAGCTATTTCACGCGATAATTCTGATAATTACCTCATGGTGGAGTACCCTGCTCGAAAAGTACGGTGCTGCTGTGGCTGAAAGTTTTTTTTTCGCAGATAACTACTGAATGAACCGTTATGAATGATGTACTCGAGAAGTTTACAGCAAGTGTAGAGCAGTGATGTATAATTCTGTAGTTACGAATTAGAAATGTGTTAGCTGTTTCCGATCCGGAGGAACTGTCGGCGCGTAGATGGATTTACTAACACAGCGAGGTAACGGGCGCTGCATTTAGACTGCTACTTTAAAAACATGCTTCGCAATCCGTCAGAGCCTCGACTTTTATTCGTGTCAGTTGTTAGGAGTATATTGTTACGTGACGGTCAGCCAACAGTGATGCGTGATGACCGATGGCAGAGTGATGATTTAATGGTTGCTGGCCTAGCGCGAGCGCGTCATTCCCGCGCCACTGCCAGCTTCGTCTTCTTCGTGACACTACAGCGCCACTTGTAGCAAGGGCAGGAAGCTCTGACAAAGTGTCGCATGTCGACAAAAATTGACCCAGGTCCGTCGCAATGCGGCCGAACCTTAATGCAAAGCGAAAGCTGCTTTTTGTTTACTTTATTTCATGGTTTTTATTTTTAGGTTTGTTCAACTTTTATTGATTTCATTTTTCGTTTCGTTTTTTTAAAATATTTATATGCTTATTTTTCTTATTTTTAAAGTTTGGTTTTTATTTTATTTCATGTAATTATTGTTTTCATTTTCTATTTTATTATTTTTATTTCGCGCTCTGCTGCCACCCAAGGTCGTTTTGCATACCGACATCACTTTGAAGAACGAGAGCATACAGCTTTGGCTGTAAAACGGGGCTCAAGACATCTTCCTAAAACACAGACTGTAAACAGCTCTTGAATTCTTCCGAAATAATCTCCTGATCACGTGGAAGATTATCGGTGTTGATTAATTATGAATCACGAGCGACCGGAAGATCTGTTTTCCAGAATTTTATTTTTTTTTTCAGGGGGGTTGACCAAGAGCCATTCAAATGTTCTCGGCTTATTGCATTTTGCTCTTTAGTTCAGACTTAAGCGCTTATAGTGATGAACTTCAGCTGCTCAGATTCAGGTTTCTGCGTTTTCGGAGTCTTCTGATGCGCCTGAATAGATGAAGTGTCCCATTGGTGCTGTGGGTGCATTCGGTTGCGCTTTGTACACTTCTGAGAAACTGACTCAGGGATGCATTCTTAAAAAAATTTACAAAATTTGTAGTGCAGCTAATCAACCTTCGAAATGGTACTACGTAAAGAAAGAGTGTCATCAACGCGGAAAAAATCCGTAAAAACATGGAAATGAAGCCTATTGCGTCAAAAATCCCATCAAACTTCCGCACAATACTTTTGTGATACGATTGGCCTTCCACGATTTGACAGTCGTAGCTATTTTGTGATAGCTTCTGATCATTAAAAATAATGTCTAGAATTGAGTTCTTGCGGATAATGCTATAAACAACGTTTTTAAGACCTAATCACAGAGCCATGCCCAAAAAAGAGTCACAATTGGCTAGTAGCGAGAATTTGAAGATATCGCAATCCAGTCAATACAAGAAATATTGAAGATACCGGCAAAGATTAATTCACTGGCTGCAACATAGTAACTAGCGCTAAAGAAACACAAGGGCCCACGCGAACATACCGACGGGACACACGTGGGGACGGGAGCCACATAGTCATCGTTCCGATGTTCTCAAACTGGTTCAGAAGCATGGCAAACGAAGCGCCTACATCGGAGGAAATGAAAGCTGAGCACCCCGCAGACGGCATGCGGTGGATTCCCTCCTCTAGTCTTTCCGCTGCTCTTTTTCTACTGCGACTGCAATCCGAACTGCTGTAGCGGTGAGACCAGACGCATACTGCACTCGAGCGACTGTAGGGCAGCTGCGTCGTGGCTCTACAGCGAACGCAGTATTGGCAGCTAAGGGATCACTTCATTCATTTTCATTTATTCATAATCTTGCCATACAAATTATCAAAACACTGACTGAACCCATAGCCAGAGGCTGGTGTGGGGTTCAGAAACGAAATAAATAATGGCAATGACACAGCACTTGTGTAAAATGAAAAGCACAAAATCAACGGCGAAAGACCAAAATACAAGAAATGCAAGAAATACAACCCGGAAAAGACTACCACAGAGGTCAAATGAGGCTCATAACATATGTTCTTAATGTTTTATTTGTTTCATGGGACTGTTTTATTTCTGGGTTTAAAGCATTCCAAACTTTGGCTCCTAAAACTGCATCAATCTTTCGCTGTAGATGTTATTATTCGGTGGCAGATTAAAGTTACTATGCGTGAGGGTTCTTGTGAGTCGAGAAGAAGAGCAAAACAGGGAGCCACTAAAAGGTTGATTATATTTTATTATGTTGTTTACACACACCGATGTCTTTAAAGTCCGCAAAAGGTAAAAAAAAAAGGATATTTATTAACTGGAAAAGTGGTCTACTTGGCTCGTTATACTTGCAAATGAGTTGCTCACAGACGCTCCGGGCTGTCGGGGTGCCTCACCGATAGAGCTGTACGGCCCGGTCATGGCCGGCAGTACCTAAGTGGCCAGGTAAAGACAGTTATGGCAAGCGTTCCCCTCAGCGGGATGGGACGAATTTAACCAACAGCATTAAGCTTAGCGACGTCTGTTGCATAAAGACATCTCCCCCATTGATCTCCAGGCTTCCCTATCCTTTCCCAGGTGCGGTTACCCTGTCCAAACGATGTTGATCAGTATACTCCCCCCAACTTCTCTTTGCCTCCCTCTGCTACGGTTTCAATCTCCTGGACTCCACTCACTAATGGTATCAAATACTTTTTTTACATCGTGTAAGCAATAAATGAAGGGCGATGGAAAAAAGCTCCTAATGTGCGGCTTCACGCGTCAGCAGCCCCACGTCAAAGCCGGTGGACAGCAACAATGGATAGCGAGTAAATTATAAAGAGATTAAAAGGCTAAATGATTGCAGAACAGCTTCGTTACAAAACACACACACCTTACTAAGTATGATCACTTGTCTATGCAGGGATGCCTTTCCGTTTTATAGTTGAAGAAGTGAGCTGATAAAATTATTAGTGGATAATTATTTAAAGTTCATATAGAAAAGAACACAGGCGTTGGTTGCCAGAATTTAAACGGGTATCGACTACTTTCCTTGATCCTTCATGTCCGGTCGCATTGTATGGGTCGTTCTTTTCTAAACAGGACCATGTATCCACAGTGTGTATAAAATATCTCATTTCGTATTAATGTCTACCAGTAAACGGTATCGGTGCAGTTTGTGAACAAAAAGAACATCAGCATTGTGAGAAAGTTCTGCAGTTGTGTCATAACAGCGATCATTCTGTGCAAGACGTAGGTATCGCTTCTGCATGACATAAATTTCTAGTAATAAAACGTGGGTAGGTTAGCAGCAGTTATGACGTGTATAAAGGAGGAAAATATGAAGCAGTATATTATTTTCAAAGAAATAAACTAGCTGAGATGACCGGTTACCCCTGTTATCCGGGCCATATTTGGTATTTATGAGTTTACGTTATATTCCTAGGACATGTGACTAAGAAATATAACACCGCGACATTAGAAATGATTATGTTTACCGACATTGTTGATGTAATGAACCATCCACTACTTTTTCTACGTATTATGCCCGCTATTCAAGTTAATATTCTCTTCCGCATTGCGGCTAGGAAATTATGAGCACTTTTTGTACGATTACCTGCGCTCTGCTCTGAAATGCTCGTTCTTACCTGCATCATTTTCCTTTTGCATAGAGCGCGCAGCACTGGCCTGATTATAATTTCAAGCCTTTACAGCTGCATCTGTTTCTCGAAACCGTACCTGAGTACTGCGAGGATACAATTGTCCTGTTTTTTGTTAGTAAATGGTTCACGCCTAACTGGACACTGCCTACCAAACGCAATCTAGCCCACTTTACTGCAGTGGTAATAACTTGCTGATGGTCGATATGCGCGGCTGCTACTTATTTTGCAAATATGTACTTCGTTACTATGGTAGCAGTTCTGAATACTTATCTTAAATCTTTGTCACTTTCTCAGCCTACTGACGTAAGTTAATTTTGTGGATAAGATTCTCACGCTGCCGGTTACTGCCCCTCCTTTGGTTCCAATTTTCCACCAGGAACAGAAGCCGATGGTTAAGTTTTGCCGGCCCCTTGAGAACTGAGTAGAAACCGTTCGGAGTCTTATTCGAAGAGCGAGCTGCAGTGGTGGCACAGAGGCATTGTTAATGCTTTTGTGCAGTATTCAGCCCTTGAAGATGTAGAAAACATCGACTTTCTATATTTCACCCTAATTTTTTGGTGAAAGCTCATACAGCGGCAAAGCTTTCGTGCTGGAAGGAAGTCGCGAGGAGTCTCTCAGCGCCAAAATGGACGCAAAAGGGGCCCCTTGAGTCACTGTGGTTAGGGCGCTCGGCTTCTGATCCGGAGTTCCCTGGTTCGAACCCGACCGCGGCGGCTGCGTTTTTATGGAGGCAAAAGGCTAAGACACCCGTGTGCTGTGCGATGTCAGTGCACTTTAAAGGTCCCCAGGCGGTCTAAATTATTCCGGAGCCCTCCACTGCGGCACCTCTTCCTTCCTTTTTTCTTTCACTCCCTCCTTTATCCCTTCTCTTACGGCGCGGTTCAGGTGTCCAACGATTTATGAGACAGATACTGCGCCATTTCCTTTCCCCAAGAACCAATTATTATTATTATTATTATTATTATTATTAGTATTATTATTATTACTATTATTATTAACGGGGCGCCTTGATGACTGACGTCCCAGCGGAGATCAGATTTCAAGGAATGGACCACTTCCTAAAAGCATCTGGAACGAGGAGGAGGTGGCGCTGGTGCTCCACAAAGCGCTCCGAAGTCCGAACAAAGTTCCTGTGTGCAGCTTGCAATGTGCCGTTATGCATCGAGTGCTTCTCGCCATTCCATTCAGGCAGACAAAAGAAGTTTTTCTTAAAACCGGTCATCGCATGATCGCGCCTTATGTTCATAGGGACATGTGTTGTCCCAATTTGCTTTTCACCATTTCACATGCACTAGGGCATATGCTGTCCCACCTTTTGAGCTTTCTTATGATCATGTAAAATTTTGCAAGTTGCTTTAAATGCGTCACTTTGAGCCGAATAAATAGTTAATTGTTTCATTATAAGATCTTGCGACCTATAAATGGTTATGGCGCTTGGCTGCTGACCCGAAAGAAGCGGGTTCGATCCCAGCTCCGGCGGTTCAGTTCCAATGGAGGCGAAATTCTAGAGGTCCACGTGCTCTTTGATGTCAGTGCACATTAAAGAACCCCAGGTGGTCGAGATAGCCGGAGCCCTAGACTACAGCGTCCCTTACAGCCCGAGTCGTTTTGGGACGTTAAACACCCAGAACCTAAACTCTTATTGGAACAAGTATTCTTAAGTATTATATAAGTGATTCATCATCATCAATCTAATGACGTTTACGGCAGTACAAAAGCCATTCCCATAACTCTACAATTAACCCAGTCAGGCACCCGCGGCGGCCACCTTTTAATTTGACTTCATTTTATTACCTTAAATGCCCCAAAAGAGGGGTGTTACATAAGAGGTGACAACAATTAAAACCACAGATTAACAATAACAGGAAAGTTTTTACATTTTCAACAAAAAGACTTGGGCAAGTGATTATGGCAACGTTGTTTGGAAGGCCGTTCCAGTCTGCGGCTGCACGAGGAAAGAAGGAATTAGAAAAAGTGTCGGTGCGTGAGCGTGGACGGGCAACTTGTAGGTGATGGCTGGTGCGATGAAATATGCGTGCTGGGGGAAGAATATAAGGTGCGATGTGCATAGGGCTGTTGAAGAATTTGTGAAATAAAGACAGGCTGGCAATGCGACGGCGGAGCGATAATGATGATAATCCGGATGCTATTTTTAAGGAGGAAACGCTGATGTCTTAAGAGTACGATGAATGAATGAAGCGAGCAGCGCGATTTTGAACAGATTCGAGGGCACTTATGAGGTAAGCTTGATGAGGATTCCAAATGGCCGATGAAAATTCTAGTTTGGACCTGACGAATGACTTGTAAGCTAATAACTTTACATGTTGAGTAACATGGTGAAGATGGCGCTTGAGTTAACCTAGCGTCTTGTTTGCGACCGATATTATGTTAGTAACATGCAAGCTCCAAGAAAGATCGCTAGAAATTGTTACTCCTAAGTACTTCTATGACTGAACTAGTTGTACGGGAACTTCTCATATTACGTAAAAGAAATTTAGAGGATTACGGCGGTGGCTGATGGACAAAAGATTACATTTACGTGGGTTAAGTTCCATTAGCCACGTATTACACCACTCCTGAACAGCATTGAGATCATTTTGGAGAGAAGATTGGTCAGCGGTGGTGAGAATAGCACGATAAAGTACACAGTCGTCAGCGAACATGCGTATGTTAGATGTTACGTTTGAAGGCAGATCATTAATGTATATGAGAAACTGTAGTGGGCCAAGCACAGATCCCTGTGGAACGCCCGACGTTTCTAAGAGTGAGTTAGAGTTCTTATTGTTAACGGAGACAAACTGCGAACTATTAGTTAAAAACTCTTCAATCCACTTCAAAATATGGTGGTGCAAATTTAATTGGGAAAGTTTTATGAGCAGGCGTTTATGGGGTACTTTATATCAAAGGTTTTCGCAAAATCTAAAAATACGATGTCAGTCTGTATATTACAAACAAGGTTAGCATGCAGATCATGAACGAACGTAGCAAGTTAGGTCTCGCAGGAATAACCCCGGCGAAACCCGTGCCGAGCAGGTTGAAAAAGTTGTTCGAATCAAGGAATGCCATTAAATGGGTATAGATCACGTGTTCCATGATTTTGCAGGGAATACTAGTTAGAGAGATGGGACGGTAATTAAGCCGCGAGTTCTTGTTACCTAATTTGTAGACTGGAACGACCTTCCCAATTTTCCAGTCTATGGGCAGTTGACCTGTGAAGAGTGACTGAGCGAATAACAAGCACAACAGAGATGAACATATATTTTTGGTATTAATCAGTATTTTAGCGTTGATATTGTCAGTTCCTGTAGAGGATGAAAGTTTAATGCTTTCAATTCGTTACGAAATTCCTGCTGAAGAAAATGTAAGAGAAGGCACAGTATTTTGAATAACTGGGGCGTTTGGAGGAAATGTCGGAGTTGTTTCATTAGTAAACACGGAATAAAAGGCTGCGTTGAACATGTTGGCGCATTCTGTTTCGCATACAGTTCCACCCGAACCATCGGTGAGGGAAATAGTGCGTGTGTGCTGGGGGTCAATGAGTTGCCAGAACCTACGGGTGTTAGTTGACAACATTTTAGGCAGATCGGAGTTGAAAAAGGTGCGCTTGGCTTCTCGAATACTTGATAAGTACGTTTTTTCGGCTGCGTAATATTTGTTCCAAGCGTTCTGACTAGGAAGCAGCTAACTTCTTGACTTAATCCACCTACCCCACTTTCTGCTGCGCCAGCTGCACTTGCCTTCTCTTGAAATCCACTCATTTACCCTTAAAGACCATCGGTTTTCTTGCCTTCACCTTACATGCCCGGCCCATGCCAATTTTTTATTGTTTTCATTAACTAGCGTGTAAGCGCTGATCATTCTGCCCTCTTCCTGTCTTTTAAGGTTACACCTGTGATTTTATTCTCCAATACCTTTCTGCGTTGTCCTCAATCCTCCACGTTTCTGCCCCATAGGTGAATATCGGACACTGGAAAGCTGTATTTGAATTTATTAACTGCAGTGGTGGACTAGTGGTCTGATCATGCACCTCGCATGCAGTTGGTGTGAGGCTCGATCGCCAGTGCCGCCGGGTGCCCATCGGTGATACAGTGGCTAAAACCTTTCCCCTGGTCTGGTGCTCGGCTTATTTAGGGTGAAAGGCTTGTGAAATGGGACTTTGACCCCACCTTGAGTCGAAGAAAAATAATTTGTGCCAAGGCGCTCTTTGGCAACAGATGCCCTTGCGCCATAAAAAATACATCATCGTCATGTATTTGAATCTGTAAGATTTAGAAGCAGCATGACAAAAAAACAGTACAACAAAAAGTAGAGTGATGCGACTTCATACGGGAGTCCGCATATTCCTGCGCCTGTTGTTGGCTTTTTATTTATTTATTTTTTTATTTTTTTTTACATGTTGTAGCCCCTACAGAGACTATCACAGGAGTGGACTATACATTCAAAACTAAAGATGTGGTAGTTAATATTAAAGTATCAAAGCTGAATACACAGGTAATATTATACAAATTGGGAGCATGGGTACCATAAATAAAAAGATTGCGAATCAGTTATGGCCTGTATAAATTTGTCTATAGGGAGGGAACGCACTGTACCGGGCAGTGTATTCCAGTGTTCAGCGGTGCGAGGGAAAAAACTGGATTTAAACAGATTGGTGCGAGCAAAGTACGTGAAAGATTAAGATTATGATAACTTCTTGTTGACCATGGTATGCCACTCGTGATGTGCCTGTCGCTTCAGAGTCGGTAGTGCGAGTTAACGACACAGTGCAGAAATTTTAACGATTCTAGTTGCCGGCGATTGACGAAGGTAGTTATTTGTAATGACTTGAGGGCAGAAGAGAGCGGAAAAACACGGCAATATTTACTAAATATGAAGCGAACTGACTTCCGTTGGAAGGCCTCGGTTGTCTTAATCTCTGTTACCTTGTCAGGATTCAACACGAAATAAGCATAGTCAAGAATTGGCCGGATTAGGGACTTATATAGTTGTAACCTGGTTTCATTCGAAGCCTGAGCTAATGTTCATCTAAGATATCCTAATTTTTTTAGGCCTCTGTTACAAATGAAGTAAATACGTTTGGACCATGATAAGTTGCAGGTAAAAGTAATTCCAAGATACTTGTAATCGGACACCCTTTGAAAAAAGTAATAAAAATTGATGAAGAGGAACTATTAGTGAATGTGATGACAACAATTTTACGAAAGTTAATATTCATCTGTCAACTTTCAGACCACCTACAGAAGCTAGAAAATGAAACGTGCTGCGCCTATGCCACTTGCGAAGGCTCGGTGGCTGTCCGTGGTCACCAGAAATGTGGCGCCTCCGCGACCACATTTGTTTCGCTGGACGACGGGAACCGACACGGCGAGGCCTATGCCAGCAGAGGAGGAAGCGTCCGAGCTGCTTGCCAACCTCGAGAGCTCTCTAGAGTTCGATGCTCGCGGTCGCTAGAGCCCAGCGTTCCCAGCTCGCTCCGCGATGATGATCGCTACAACCTCATAGTTTTTGAACTACTATGGCGATTTACAGCCCCCTTCGCTATAACCGGTATATTTATTCGTTACAGCAGTTAATACATTTCATAAAAGTGTGCATCAGAACACGACAAATCGTTTGACACCAACCGGAAATAGATACATAAAGAAGAGAAGGGAAAGGCAGGGATGTTAACTAGAAAGGGGTTCCGGTTGGCTACCCTGCACTGGGGAAGAGGAATTAGGGGACTAAAAGGAGGAAGAGGGAAGAGAAAAAGGCATAACACACACACACACGCACAACGCTGGCACAATTTGTCACTCAATCCAGTCGCTCTCAAGTAGGAAAAGAGTGCCTTGTATGCCTTGAGGGCAGTCGACTGCTGTGGCCACGGACCGAGGATCTTTTGCTCTGTTGATCGGCGAGGATCGAGGCGGTCCAGGGCGCAACACAGTGTATGTCTTGCACTCGCAAATGCAGGGCGCTTACAGAGAAGATGAGCGATGGTCTCCTCACAACCACAGCTTTCACAGGCAGGACTGTCAGCCATCGCCACCCGGAAAGCATAGTGGTTGGTAAAAGCAACATCGATCCATAAACGGCATAACAATGTTCCTTCGCGACGTGATAGGTTATGTTGGAATACGAAGGCGCAGTCCAGGGTCTAGTGTCTTGAGGCGGAGGTTGCAAAACTCTCCCGTGTTCCACGTTGAAAGTGTGCGCTCCAGCGCCAAAGGGCGAAGCCCACACGCAGCGTCAGGTTTTGATATTGGGATCTTCACTGGAAGTCCGTCATTGTGAGCAGAACGCTCAGCCGCATCGGCCTGGTGATTACCATTAATATCACAGTGTCCTGGCAGCCATTGAAAAATGATGTCATGACCTTTGGATACGGTGCCGTGGTACAGTAGACGGAACTCAGCAACAAGTTCAAACCTCTGCGACAAACGGTTCGGAAGTAATGGCCGTCTGAAGGTCCTCGGAATGCAAAGGGGACCTCGGAAAGGTCGTCGTAGCGAATACCACACATATTCCGGGGCTCATCTGAATTAGCAGTTTTATCTTCAGGAACATGCGAAGCCATTTGATACCACTTCGAACATTCTGCGACAAACGGTTGCTCCTCAAATTTTATGCAAATGGTGGTCCCCGCGGGGTCCCTCTCCGATGGCCACCATAATGGCATATATACTGTACAATGGGTCGAAAGTATATGTATAAAGTCAGGCGCAACGCGCCCACTGTTTCAATGTGATAGAGTGTGGTAACGTGGTATACTGTTTTGGTCAATTTCGATCTTCATTGCAGACAGACGTGTTTTTGACAAACGTAAGTAGTAGAAGCTAACGCTCCTAAAAGCTGGTCCGAACCTTTCAACTACTCCTATTTAACTGCTCGAGTGACCAAGTTTGTTCCGAAACTTAGGAAACAGTTGTTCCCGAGAACCGCCAGGTCACATAAAGGCTCCGCTGGACACTTCAATGACTGACCCGTTAAGGGAGGGCCAACTATGGAAGTTAGCAGCCTAAACCGAAGAAAACACCAGACGGCAGGAGTTGTGTCAGTGCAATAAGCGCAAAGTATAATTTAAGTCTCAATTTCAGACTAAATTAAAGTTATCTCTCATTAATACACTGTTATGGATGTAAGCAGTCTGAAAACCGAACTTAGTCTTTAGACACCAAATAATACGAACATTGCACTCGACCATCTCCGATTTCTTAAAAAAAATAATCGCTCGTAACGTTACTGCAGTGAACACTGTTCCATAAGATTTTTTGCGAAAACGTTATTTGTCGTGGTCGCCATCTTAATGTAAAAAATGATGGCAAAACCTAGTGTATTTAAATTATCACGCATGACCATGTTGTTTTCTTTCATGCGAGTGAAAGACGTTATGGTTTATATATAATGACTTTTACCAAATTTTTATTCAAACGACTCAAAATATGATACACCGAAAAAGTACAAAACACGGTACTTCGATTTTTATTAAGTTTCATTTTCTCATTGAAGTCCATCCAGCTCCTTGTCCTATTCTAAAGAACTTAAATAAGCTAATGGCAATACTACTGTGTGAAAGTAACGTATACCACGGCAGAGAAAAAATATGAGCTTGAAAAATATAGCCTTGTGCGCTATATTCAGTAGCATATTGAATTATGGGGTGTCCAAATTAAAAAAGTGAGCTGTAGTGCTTTGCACAGTGCCCCTCAATGACATGTATTCAAGTAGTTTAACCGGAATGTTTTGGGGTTTAGGAGAGATAATATTTGGTGATTCATTATACGCGCCCTAGTCCGATGACACACTACTCGATGAGATTCACTGGTCACTGACCAAGGTCAAACACAACTAATGACATTTCGGGAGCGCTACGGCTCCCTTGTTCAGCCGTAGCACTCCCAAAACGTCGTTTTTTGTTTCACCTTGGTCAGTGACCAGTGAATCTCATGAAGCCATGATTCCTGACCAGACGGTATGCCGTCTAACCCTCGACTATGACACACTACTCGCTCTTTGCTGCAGTGCACTAAGGCGCCACAGCCAAGTCGACGCACAACCAGCAGCAGTCCATTGCTCAAATTCGATGGTGCGCCGGTCTTGGACGATTCGCTCGAAGGCATGGTTGCGTTGAATAAAAATTTGCATGCGGCTTTGCATTGCTAACCACAAAATGTTGTGCGAGAGCAGGTTTTTGCAGGTGGACAACAATGCCACTTACAGACATGGAAAAAAAATCGCAGGATGCGGATTCACGAAAAAAAATGCTGCGGCTCAGTCAAGCTCACATGTGGGGTCATATTCCCCGTTGGTGACTAGTGACAGCCTTGAGTTGCTGAGTATTGAATGCGTCTGCAATATGCGAAGCAGTCTCACTTGTGCTCTGTCGAGGTCAGGGTGCGGAGGCGGGAAATGGCGTGCCGTCTCTTTATGTAAGTTGGTGATGTCGGGAAACGAGAAACGGGAATGCCGTTTCTCGCCTCCGCACCCTGACCTCGACAGAGCAGAAGTGAGCCTGCTTCGAATATTGCAGACGCATTCAATACTCAGCAACTCCAGGCTGTCACTAGTCATCAACGGGGAATATGACCCCACATGCCCAAATTGCAACCACGGAGAACCCGCCACTCAGGCGCACATCTTCGAAGATGCGAAAATAACCCACCCCCACAGGGCTTCCTGACAGCTCCCTCTGAGAAAAGCTGGGATCAACTCCTCACGCAACCAGACAACGTCACTCAACTTGCACAGATTTCGTGGGCCCAGGACGTCGCCCCCACCTCGGGTCCACACCTGACCAACCTGTCCTAATTTCCGACACCTGTGGCAAAAAAAGTTGTCTCTCTCTCCTGCCCGAAGCCTGGCGCTTCGCCATGCAGGTTCACCCCATACCTAAATAATTTGTTGCCGAAAGCCTTTTGCGACTCATTGCACCGATTTGAATGTGAGCGGTGACGTCACGCTATGAATGCGCAGTTGTTGCTTGGCGGCGGATCATACCGCACGGCACATTGGCCGGTTTGCTCGCAGTCCAGTTGGCAGGTGGTGATCCCGTGACAAGGTCGCGTGACCTAGGATGTAACAAACGGACAAGGTCACGTGACCTAAAATCTAACGGAGGGACGCGGGTATGAGTCATTAAAGGCTATAAAAGGTCTTAAAAACGTGACAAAGGGTGCCCATGATGGAGGTAAGTTCCGAACATTATGGTGCTCGTCAAGGGGTATTTTACACGGACGCGTCTGGCACGGGAGTTGGTATAAGGCGGCCATTGTCCGCCAAAGCATCCCAGTTTAGGGCCTCACTTCTGTGCCCCAACATTAAATTCGCGGAGGAAGTTGCTATCGCACTTACAGCCGCAGATCAAGCGTCCCGTGTCATTATCAGCGACTCAAGGGAGGCTTGGTGCAGTTTTGAACAAGAACCAATTCCAGATCGTGCCATCAAAATTTCACACAGATGTGAGTACAAGGGTTTGCCAACCCGGCGCATCATCTAAGCCCCAGCATATGCGGAGATAGAGGGGAGTATAGTAGCGGCCGCTACTGCCCCCGCGCTTAACTACCTGGAATCGTCTCTCATGCTGCCTGATCCGGCTCCTGATTTCAATCTGGCTGGCTCTGTTCAGCAGATCTCTCTCCTGTATCAAACCTCTCACGACCGATAAGAGTGCGGAGGAGCGCTGGGTTCTACGCCTCTACACCAACATGGTACCATGCCTCGCAATGCTTAAACATTTCAATTCGACCTTTCCGGACGAGTGTCCACATTGTGGGGAAGTGTTTGCGGACCTGTACCACAAAGTGTGGGCATGTCCTGCCGATCCTGCTTTCCCACCCCACCCCCCACTCTCCTGAGAGGACTGGGAGGCTGCCCTGCTCAACTGTTCAACTCTCCAGGACAAACGAGTCCTGGACTGACAAGAACCCGGGCCGCCTCGCAAGCCACAGGGGTCCCGGACTAGGGATCCCTCTTAGTGATTGTTTTCAGGTTTTCAGGCACTGTGCAAGCAATACCTCTATTGTAAATAGTACAAATAAATGGTTTACATCACCAGCATCAATCGAACCTTGAGGTCCGTGGCGCTGGTGAGCGAGAGATACGGGAAGCATGCATTAAACTTAGAAGATATGGCAGACACGCGGTACTGGAGCAATAGGCCGCAGAGTTCATCGGGTGATCAGACACTCGCGATTAACCATTACCTGCTACATGCCAGGGTGGCAGGGTGGGCACGCTGCTATCCAGTGTGCGGAACCCACTCAACGTCACTGACGCCAAGCCGCGTCTAGTTAGTTGCCTGCTACACCACACGTTTCTAACCAGGTTGAGCAGCAGTTAAAGCTCAGCTATTTTGACGCGAAAAGCTTCACTACGCCAGCGTCAGCGGGACCACAAGCCTGACCTTGAAAGTATCTAGCGCTCAGCGGAGCCGCAAGTTTCAACTTGAGTGTAGCTAGAGGTCAAACCATGAGCATAACTGGTGGTAGTCAGGTTCGAAACATGACAGCAGCTACAGCAGCGACACTAGCGGCTGTTACACCAACAATCTCGAATTTGACCTTTAACCTTGACCATTGAACTTAGGTCAAGCGGGAAAGCGCCTGCCGGCATCGCATGTGGAAGTGATGATAGTGGGTTATGCATAAAACTCCTCCCGCCGCGTTGGCTCAGTGGTCAGGGCGCTCGGACCCAGAGTTCGAACCCGACCGCGGCGGCCGCGTCTCGATGGAGGTGAAACGCTAAGGCGCCCGTGTGTTGTGCGATGTCAGTGCACGTTAATGATCACCAGGTGGTCAAAATTATTCTGGGCCCCTCTACTACGGCACCTCTTTCTTTCTTTCTCACTTTCCGTCTTTCTTTCTTTCCTTCTTTCTTACTTTCTTTCTTTCGTTTGTACTTTTTTCCTTTCTTCCTTCTTTCTTCCTTTTTTCTTTCTTTCCTTCCTTATTTCCATATTTTTCTCCCTTTCTTATTTTCTTTCCTTCCTTCCTTTCTTTCTTCCTTTCTTCCCGTTTTTCTCTCTTTTGTTTTTGTCCTCCCTTCTTTGCATCTTTTTTTTCCCTTTCTTTTTTTTTCTTTCTTCTTTCATTCCCTCATTTGTCCCTTCCCTTACGGCGCGGTTCAGGTGTCGGTCGATATGTGAGATACTATGCCATTCCCTTTCCCCGAAATCCAATTTATTTATAAAACGCCCGACCGCAGCGGCCGCGTTTCGATCGCGGGGAAGCGCAAAGGCGGCGGCTGCGTTTTTATGGAGGCAAAACGCTCAAGGCGTCCGTGTGATGTGCGATGTCAGTGAACGTTAAATATCCCCAGGTGGTCGAAATTATTCCGGAGCCTGCACTACGGCACCTTTCTTCCTTTCTTCTTTCATCCCCTTCTTTATCCCTTCCCTTACGGAGCGGTTCAGGTGTCCGCCGATACGTGCGACAGATATTGCGCCATTTCCTCCCCCCCCGTAAAAAAAACCAACGCAAAGGCGCCGGGGTGCTGTGTGAAGTCAGTGTACTTTAAAGATACCCAGGAGGTCGAAATTATTTTGAAGCCCTCCACTAAGGCACCCCTTTCTCCCTTTCTTATCTTAGTCCATCCTTAATCCCTTCCCTTACGGCGCGGTTCAGGTATCCGCCGATATGTGAAACAGATACTGCGCCATTTCATTTCCCCAGAAAAAAATTCATTTTCATAAAGCGCCGGTGCACTGCGATGTGTCCAGCAGAACGCTAGGTGCGATCGATGCGACGCGTGCCGTGGAAAGCGGCAGGAAATTGTCTGTCTCACATATCTCTGTGAACACCCGAATAAGAGAAGGGAAGTGAAATCGCCATAAGGGAAGGGAATTGAAATAAAGTTTATTTTAAGGAAAGGAAATGACGCGTGTCTCACATATCTCGGTGGACACCCGAACCGCTGCATTAGCGGAGGGCGATGAAAGTAGGTTTTAAGGAAAGGAAAAAAAACCAACTTTCATCGCCCTCCGCTAATGCTTTTAATGGTTTTAAGGAAAGGAAAGCCCCGTTGCGGTGGCTCAGTGGTTAGGGCGCTCGACTACTGATCCGGAGTTCCCGGGTTCGAACCCGACCGCGGCGGCTGCGTTTTAATGGAGGAAAAACGCTAAGGCGCCCGTCCCGTGTGCTGTGCGATGTCAGTGCACGTTAAAGATCCCCAGGTGGTCGAAATTATTCCGGAGCCCTCCACTACGGCCCCTGTTCTTCCTTTCTTCTTTCACACCCTCCTTTATCCCTTCCCTAACGGCGCGGTTCAGGTGTCCAAAGATATATGAGACAGATACTGCGCCATTTCCTTTCCCCAAAAAACCAATTATTATTATTATTAAGGAAAGGAAATGATGCCTGAATCACATTGCGCGATTTACGTTCCCGTAAAACCAGTTTCTTTATTAATTTCGCTCTCTGAAATGGTCTGCAGGGTTCTTCATGTCGTTTGGAGCCGGAAATGGTTTCATATATCCGCATAAAACGAGAAATGATACAGTTGTAAATATCACCGAAGGTGTTAATAATATATACAGTCTTGTGTGAGTGCCTTTGATTTCGTTTCGAAGAAAGCAAGATGTTTAACAAAGAAAAAAATTTCTACTACTGTGAGTGTGTTTGTATGGCTTTCTACCGAAACCACCAGTCGGAAACCGCCAGTCGCTGGACCCCAAACGTAGACAGGGAAGTACAGCTTTTCGCTTTCGACCAGGGCGTTAACCAGAGCTAAACCACCAGCAATTTTTTCTGTTATGTGCCTTTTATTCATTTCTGATTAAAGGGGTTGTGAAAAGAAAATGAAGCCGCCCGGTTGTAATTTTCATTGATTCAATAAATATTGTACATGCCGATTCCGAAATATTTCAGCGCAATATTGAGTCTGCATTTAATAAAGCCCGTTGGAAATCGTTGCCTTTTTGCGCTCGTGAAACGACCATGCGGCCCCGGCGGCTGACAGAAGTACTACCCAACTACGTCACATCAAGACGCTTAGAAACTTAGATATATCTTTCAGTTTCGTTTACCCCAAAATAATAGATTAGTATGAAAGTTAGAAAGCGAAAAAAAGTGTGACAATTATTTGCATACGGAACTTTACTCGGCAAAGAACAGCACGTGATCCTAGATCAGTCATTGACCTGGGATCAGTTTCGGTTTTGGTTACGCTTCTCCGTCCTCCGTGGGGTCTTTCGTTTACATGAACTCGATAGCGGGTGGTTCTGTCTGTGTCGCCGTACGGCTCAAACCCCAACAGCCGACTCCTTTCCAGTTCCAGCAAGCGACGCTGCAGCTCGGGAAGATTGGCCATTTTTAAATAACCTTCTGCGCGTGATGCAGCGTGACGTCATTTTGACGCCACATTTGAGTACATATAGTGCTCTGACCTCGGTCAACTATGGGCCAGCAGGCCTCGCTAAGCCGCCATGTTGTGTCGGCGAAAGAAGTCTCGGATTGGCTACTTATGATGACGTTTCCTGTAGAGTTGAGGAGGACGCGTGCCGGGAAATCGAAATTAACTTTATTTCGCTATTCGATCAACCCGGACGATGAAACGAATCACTGTACGCTATAGAATGAAGGGTCAGAATTCCAAATATACACGTCGTCCAAAATTTTCGGAAAACACTTCACGACCCCTTTAAAGAGTTGATAGAAGCTTGTACACCTAGCTAGAGCATTTTGACTCGAGATGTTAGACAGATACGCGCGTGCGCCATTTCCTTTCCCCGAAAACCAATTTAAAGATGAATTACCCGCTAGTCGCGATGGCTCAGTGGTTACGGCGCTCGGCTACTGATACTGTCGAGCTCACCTCTGTTTCTGTAATGGAGGGAAACGCCAAGGCGCCCGTGTGCTTTGCGACGCAAGTGCACGTTAAAGATCCCCACGTGGTCTAAATTATTCCGGAGCCCTCCACTACGACAACTGTTCATTCCTTTCTTCTTTCACTCCCTCCTTTATTCCATTCTTTACGGCGCAGTTCCGGTGTCCAACGATATACGAGACAGATATTGCGCCATTTCCTCCCCCCCCCCCAAAGAAACAAAAACAATTTTCTGTTACCCGCCGCGGTGGCTCAGTGGTTAGGGCGCTCGACTACTGATCCGGAGTTTCCGGGTTCGAACCCGAGCGCGGCGCTGCGTTTCGATGGAGGCGAAACGCCAAGGCGCCCGTGTGCTGCGCGATGTCAGTGCATGTTAAAGATCCCCAGGAGGTGGAAATCGTTCCGGAGCCCTCCACTACGGCACCTCTTTTTCACTCCATCCTTTATAGTATCCCTTGCGGCGCGGTTCATGTGTCAGCCGATATGTGAGGCAGAGACTGCGCCATTTCCTTTCCCCAAGAATCAACTCTCATTTTAAGAGCGTTAGCTCTTACTCATCACGTTTAGAGATTTCGTGGGGTCTGCTACCATTCTTAATAACAACGTCATCTGTGGCTGCAACTACTCATCACGTTTCGATATTTCGTGAGGTCTCATAGCACCCTGACATCAAAGCGCCATCTGCGGCTGCAACTAGAAAAAAGCGCATCTCGCATTGAGACTAGTAGCGCCATCTACATTAGCGTTGTAGAAACGACCACCTGCCGCGTGCCAATAATGACGTCGCGGTCCAATATGGTGGATAGCGGTGTAACTATGTGACTGTGACGTCAGGGAACGAAATGGCGGCATAGTTTCAGTTTCTCGAATCCAATTAGGCGGCCAATAAAATTGGCTGTGCCCTCTCATCTGTTTCCCCACTGTCGCCAAAAACTGCCCTGTTACGGGACCGCTATAGATGTACACATTCGTTCCACTATATATACTCCGGCAACAATGGGCACCCATCCGGGGACAGCTGTATACCGAATTTGGTAGGCAAATAAAACCCTACTGGTTGTGGTATAGAAATAAAACCACAATTACATAATCGGTAAGCATTGCATACATGCAATTACTCCATCAATCATTACCATATCGCACCGCAAGCCGAATTATAGGCCCACCTTGACCCCCTAAACGAAGCAAATTCCGTTTGGGACGTATCTTGACGGGGTGCGACTCGAGAATTTGTAGACGTGCATCGTAATTTCAATAATAGATGGCGCTAGCGGCGATCGTTCCTCTAGGCGCCGTGCGTGCACGCGTAGCCGAGCATGGCGGCAATCCACCCCGTTTCAAATGGTATTACATTCCGTTTCTCGAGACGAGCGGCGCAATCTTCGCTTTCTTCACCTAGTAAATCAAACATCTAACGCTCGTTACATCCACGTCTTCCAGACGGTGGCAGTTTTTATTTAATTACCCGCCGCTCTTGCTCAGTGGTTAGCGCGCTAGGCTACTTTCGGGAGTACTCGGAGCACCCTGCAGCGGCGGTCGCTTTTTGATGGAAGGGAAACGCAAAGGCGCCCGTGTGCTGTGCGATGTCAGTGCACGTACGTTAAAGATCCCGCGCAATCGAACTTATCCCGGAGCACTGCGCAATGGCACCTCTTTCTTCCTGTGTTCTTTTACTCCCTCCTTTATCCCTTCTCTTACAGCGCGGTTGAGGTGTCCGCCGATATGTGTGCTAGATACTGCGCCATTTCCTTTAATAATAATAATAATAATAATAATAATAATAATAATAATAATAATAATAATAATAATAATAATAATAATAATATTAATAATATTAATTGGTTTTTGGGGAAAGGAAATGGCACAGTATCTGTCTCAATATCGTTGGACACCTGAACCGCGCCGTAAGGGGAGGGATAAGGGAGGGAGTGAAAGAAGAATGGAAGAAGGAGGGGCCGTAGTGGAGGGCTCCGGAATAATTTCGACCACCTGGGGTTCTTTAACGTGCACTGACATCGCACAGTACACGGGCGCCTTAGCGTTTTTCCTCCATAAAAACGCAGCCGCCGCGGTTTTTATTTCCTTTCCCCCAACACCAATTTTCAATTTTTTTTCTGTCTTGTGTGAGCGCCTTTAATGTCATTTGGAAGAAAGGAAGATGCTTAAAAATAGAAAAGTAATGTCGCCATGGTCTGGAAGACGTTGATAAAGAGCTTTAGCTGTTTGGTTGGCTAGAATTGATATGAATGAGATTAAAGTGAAGTCCACGATCTTGAATTAATACATACGTACATACTAGCTTTATTTTCCACAAAGAATTGGAAGGAGGCGGAAAGAAAAGCCGTAATGACATCATTAGTTAATTATTATTGTTGTCCGGCATTTTCGATCTATATGTGACGTCACCAAATATCAGCAAGTCAACATACTAATGACGTCATCAATCAATCACCAATTGAATTGTGTATTGGTTTACTAAGGGGGCCGCCATCTTGAATTCCTCGGACTCAGAAAATATCATACCGAAGGGGGGGGGGGGTAGCAGACCCCAAGAAATCGAGAAACGCGGTGATTAAAAGCTCAAGCGCTTAAAAAAATGCCTACTACTGTGTGTGTGTCAGTATGGCTATCTATGGAAACCTCCAGTCGCTCGATCACAAAGGCAGGGAGATGCAGCTTTTCACTTTCGACCAGGGTTAACCAGAGCTAAACCACCAATAGTTATTTTTATTTCGGTTTGCTGATTTTCAGGAAGCATCGCTCGCTTGCAATATACAACGTGCACAGTGTACGCCACTGGAGAAGCGAGCATGGAGGATGCGATTTTTGGAGTGACTGGGTCGTCTCGTCACAGGGGAGGGGCTATGTATGATTAATTCGAGAGAGGCGTTCCCAATGCTCCCTGGCCATGCAGCAGGCCTCGTCGAAGCTCACACCACCACCGCATGCAGTTTGAACTTGGTCAAGCATTGACATTTTGGTTTGTTTCTATTACCACCACCAGAAAAACTTTTTGGGCTAGCAAGGAAAAAACTTTTCTGCAAACTTCAGAAAATTCAAGTAATATATTACATTGACAATATAAGGCTGAAGATTGAATACAGTGCCGCTGTTTTAAAAGAAAGTTTGTTCGCTTGCATGGTTAGGAAAGATTTAAAGCAGGGATGGTCTCAGAACCGACACCTCCACCTGCGCTGGATAGAAAGGCTTGAATGAATGATTGGCGGATCACCTGATAGTTTTCAGCAAGTTTTCAGCATTATTCTGGCGTACTCTTTTTGATGCCTTAATGGTAGTGACCAATGGCGTGGGATAGACGAGACGCCTGAGCGATAATAGTATCAGGTGTTTGGCGCTCAACCCAAGACGGGCACCATTTTGGTCACGTCAAGGATGCATTTTACACTGCACTAAGCACACATGCTTAGGCCCGCCATGATTAGGCCACATGCTCGGGTCTCTGTGCGCTTGAACGCACAACCATTTGGCGGCACGGGCGTTGTATGCGTGGATATTTGACCGGCCATGTCTGCTACCCACTTTGAGCATCTTTGGACGCACGCATTTCTAACCAAAGGACAAACGATACAGCGACAGCAATGAAGAACACTTTCAGTAGATTGCAGTTCTCGTCTCAAAGAAGTCACAGCGTGCTTCTATCACGCTTGCTCCTCACGAGTACGCTATAGAGGCGCACCGAGGTGCCTCCGTTCCTTTGTATGGATCAACAATACTTAAGCGAAAGGGATTCATTCGTCGCAAAAAAATGCTAAGGGCACGTAAGTCTGCTCACGCGACGCAATGCGAAAGTTTGTGTTTCGAGGAAAGGAGAGAGACCCGCCACGGTGGCTCAGTGGTTAGGCGCTCCGCTACTGATCCGGAGTTCTCGGGCTCAAACCCGACCGCAGCGGCCGTGTTTCGATGGAGGCAAAACGCTAAGGCGCCCGAGTGCTGTGCGATATCAGTGCACGTTAAAGATCCCCAGGTGGTCGAAATTATTCCGGAGCCCTCCACTACGACACCTTTCTTCTTCTCTTTCACGCCCTCCTTTAAGCCTTCGCTTACGGCGCGGTTCAGGTGTCCGCCGATATATGACACAGATACTGCGCCATTTCCTTTCCCAAGAAGCCAATTATTATTATTAGGAAACGAAAGAACGCAGTGGCTCTCAGGTACCGACATCTCGGTGGACACCTCAAACGCGCCTCAAATCATGCAACTGAAGGAGCATATGTCTTCGTACGGAACCCCTGTCGCAATCTGACCTCTAACTTCACATCTCGGTGGGCACCTCAACCACGCCTGAACGAAAAATAGTCTCGGCGTGCAATAGAAGTCGCATTTAGCTTTGGTTCGAACCCATGTCGCAAGCTAACCTCAAATTTAACTGAAACACGTAAGCTATATGCAGAGACCCACCCAGGAGGCTGTATGCCGAATGGTTGCTCAAAATTTTGTGAATGTGAGCGTGAATGAAACGGTGATGAAATCGTTGGAATTTCGTCTGCATCAGAGATATTTCTTGCTCAAACCAGCGTCGTCACTTCAGCAGGGACGCTGTCGCCGCGGTCGGGTTCGAAGCCGGGAACTCCGGCTACTGATCCGGAGTTACCGTGTTCGAACCCGACCGCGCCAGCAGCGTTTCGATGGAGGCGAAATATAATAATAATAATAATAATAATAATAATAATAATAATAATAATAATAATAATAATAATAATAATAATAATAATAATAATAATAATAATAATAATAATAATAATAATAATAATAATAATAATATTAATATTAATATTAATATTAATATTAATAATAATAATAATAATAATAATAATAATAATAATAATAATTTTTGGGGGAAACGACGCAGTATCTGTCTCTTATATTGTTGGATACCTGAAGGGATAAAGGGAAGGGATTAAGGAAGGGATAAAGATGGAAGTGAAAGAAGAAAGAGGTGCACTTAATTTCGACCCAATGGGGATTTTTGTCGTGCACTGACATCGCACAGAGCACGGTCGCCTTAGCGTTTTGCCTCCATAAAAAGGCAGCCGCCGCGGTTGGGTTCGAACCCGGCAACTCCGGATCAGTAGCCGAGCGCTCTAACCACTGAGCCGCCGCGGCGGGTACACGTAGGCGCCCGTTTGCTGCGTGATGTCAGTGCACGTTAAAGATTCGCAGCTGGTCGAAATTATCCCGGAGACCTCCACTACGGCACCCTTTTTTCTTTCGTCTCTCAGGCCCTCCTTCATTCGTTCCCTTGCGGCATGGTTCAGGTCTCGTCCGATATGCGAGACATATACTGCGTTATTTACTTTCCAACAAAAACGGTTTTCAATTTTCAGTTCCATATTTTAAGGTTGCTGGGAGTTAGGCGGTAACCCACTGTAAAATGGAATGACGTATCAAGTGGTAAATATAATGCCAATGTGGTTGGATCGGACAGCCTTCTTTTTTCTTATATTCTTTGTGTGGGAGGTAGACGACGTCTATGCTGAACTTGTGCAGACTCAAGTAAAACCCTTATTTTCGCTAGTATGGGAAAGTAACATGAAGACGCCGCCACCAACGAGGAAAGAAAAGACCTACAAAGGACAGGAGCAGCGCCAGTTCCAACGTAATATATTTCGTGTCAAACCAGCTTTCAGGCCTTCCCAGACTGCTCCCGCAGCAAACCTTCAGTTATGTTTGTTAACCTGGTCGCCGTCTCATCATGCCATTCTAGGGTGGTCTCGAACAGCTTCCAAAGAAAACTGGTTCCTTTGAAATTTCAGTGTTTCATAATAATAATAATAATAATAATAATAATAATAATAATAATAATAATAATAATAATAATAATAATAATAATAATAATAATAATAATAATAATTGGTTTTTGGGGAAAGGAAATGGCGCAGTATCTGTCTCATATATCGTTGGACACCTGAACCGCGCCGTAAGGGAAGGGATAAAGGAGGGAGTGAAAGAAGAAAGGAACAAATAGGTGCCGTAGTGGAGGGCTCCGGAATAATTTCGACCACCTGGGGATCTTTACCGTGCACTGACATCGCACAGCACACGGGCGCTTAGCGTTTTTCCTCCATAAAAACGCAGCCGCCGCGGTCGAGTTCCCGGGTTCGAACCCGACCGCGGCGGCTGCGTTTTTATGGAGGAAAAACGCTAAGGCGCCCGTGTGCTGTGCGATGTCAGTGCACGTTAAAGATCCCCAGGTGGTCGAAATTATTCTGGAGCCCTCCCCTACGGCACCTATTTATTCCTTTCTTCTTTCACTCCCTCCTTTATCCCTCCCTTTATCCCTTCCCTTCATATGTGCATTGGAGGCATCTTGGTGTCACGTCACGCGCGTGTGCAAAATACTCAAGTCCGAGTACTGGAAGGACAAGGTGTTTCAAGACGGGCTTCATGTTCTTGCTGTACTCGGAGATGATCGTGCAAAATAACGCTGGAATTTTCAGGATAGTAAGCAGCTGGCCGCATGATATACCGAGTTTCTCTGGGAATGTGTGCTGTCGAGCCTGATTTCCGGTTCTATTTAGCCTTCCGCTCAGGTCCCCAGCCAGGTCACCGTGCCCGGAGACACTGTTTAGCTTGGGGATGTCGAGTGGATTTTGGCGAAAAAAGAAGTTAAGCCTCGTATCTCACAGCCAGTGCCAACAGCGTCTTGCGATAGTTAGGAGAGTGGCTAACCACACTGCAGACCAGAAGACAAGTGTTGGATGCAAGCGCCCTAGTAAGCCCCACTTTCAGAAAATTTCAAAGGTTGTGAACGATAATGATCTTGTACTACTAGAATCAGGTAAGGACAGTTGTTTTCAGGTTATGCCGGCTGGTGTATTCCATGACAAGGCTCCTATTCGCAAGACCTTTAAATAGGTGCTGTAGAAATTTCGAAAACAAAAAGATCAAACCCTCAAATTGTGGAATATTTGCGTCTAGAAGGCATTAAAGAGTTGCAAGTGAAAAAAAGGAACGTTTACTGAAGTATTCTTTACGTTCAATGCTAACAAGCTTGGTATCGGAAGGTGGTGGTGGTGGTGAAAACATTTATTACGGATGAATAGGAGGTATGTTTGGATAATCCCGTAAGGGACCGATCCGTACAAGCACTAGGTGGAGGTCCCTAGTATGGGACCCCAGTGGCGGTTGCCGCCGCCCGGGCGTGCCCGACTAAGGCTTGTTGGGCCTGTAAGTCGTGGCAGCCGAGCAGGGTCGCCTCCCAGTCCTCCCGGGTTGGGTTGGGGATGGGGGGAATAGCGGGGTTGGAGGGGCAGGCCCAAACCATGTGATAGGTGTCAGAGGACACTGCACTACAGAGTAGGCAGCTGCCACTAAAGGAGGGGTCAAAATGTTTTAGCGCTGCCGGGCACAGCAATGTATTGGTGAGAAGGCGGAGAAGGAGCCGCTCATCCGCCTTCTTCAGGCCTTTACATGGACTATGGTAAAGGCGATGACAATTTTGATATGTTGTAATATCTTTGAATGTATAGACCGGATTAAAATCGGGTTCCTGATCGGATGGGGAGGAGAAAACAGCCCGGTGAGAGAGCGCGCGGGCGGCTGCGTCTGCTGCCTCGTTTCCTGCCAACCCCTGATGAGCAGGGGCCCATATGAGGTAACGGTGTGCGGGGTCCGTATCCCGTACGCAATTTTGGTATATTCGATAGGCTAGGAAGGGAGTGCAGCCTTGTTCGACGTTCCGACAGGCCCCTCGCGAGTCGGTGATTATGTATTTTGAATTGGAATGTGAGGCCGCGAGAGCAATCGCGACCTCTTCTGCTTGTGTTACACTGCGGGCTCTGAAAGTTAGGTCGTTAACTGTGTTGCTGTTGTGAACTACCGCGGCCGTGTACCATCCCCCGTGGTGAGGGCCGGAGGCGTCCACGTAGTAGACACCTGTTTTGTTGCCATAATATTGGGCTAGCGCTTCCGCTCGTGCCAGGCGCCGACCATTATGGTCTTCGTGTGACATGTTTGCTGGAAGAGGCCGCACGTGGAGGGCACGTCTCCACAGTTCCGGGATGCGAAACCTGTCTTCCATTGGAGGGGTGTGTTGGAGATATGGAGTCGAGCAAGAAGGCGGCGACCCGACTCCGTTAGCGACAGGCGCGTGTACTGGTTTGTAAGGTGCGCCTCCCGGAGCTCCCGGAAAGTGTTCACCACCCCAAGAGCCATAAGCTGGCTGTTTGAAGTAGTGATGGGGAGGTCAAGGGCACGTTTAACATTTTTGCGAAGGATGACCTCAAGGGCGTCCTCCTCTTGTTTCCGTAGGTGGAGATAAGGAGTCGAATAGAGAATTCGACTAGTTACGAAGGCGTTTGCCAGCCGCAAGGCATCCTTACTTCGTAACCCTCTGCGTTTGTTGGAAACCCGGCGGACCATGCGGCCCACCTGGTCCCCCACCTTAAGCCCCAACTCGATGGACGCATCCTACGCGTACCGGCTGAGCGCCTACGCGCACGGGCGCACGCTGGATCCTGTCTGCGCATGCGCAAAGCGAGATGCGCGCGCAGGCGCGCGCGTTGCTAGATATCTGTTCATGTCAGATATTTTCAGCCCTGGCGGCGCGCTGGCGCACGCGCCGGAAGTGGCTCGCTGGTTTGTGGCCAATGGGAGGGCACAGTTCCCGCTATATCCGGAATGAGCCTCCGTGGCGCGCCGACTGATTTTTTTTGTCAACGAGCTGCGACAGCCCCCTACGCAAACATGTCGTACCTAATAAGCAATGAAAAATTAATCGCTGCTGTTGAGAGGCGCCGCTCGCTGTGGCTTGCCAGCCACACACACCACAAAATTAGGCTCGTTACGGCAGCGTGCTGGAAGGAGGTGGCGGCGGAAATAATGCCGGGAACACCATGTGAAGGTAAGCAGGCACATTGCTCATGACGAGCACTTCATGACTGTAACGCTCTTAAGATTCCTCATGTTTCAATCACGCAGAGAACGTTCACCACATTCAGAAGCGGTGGAAATCTCTCCGCGATAAGCACTGAAATACGTGCCAGTTTGAATGAAAAGCTACTATTAAAACTGCAGTTCAGTTTATATATTACATAACTTGCCTTGCTACTTTCAAAATCTAAAGATTTCAAGTGGCAGTCTAACTGTTTTGGCCAGTTCCAATCTATGAGGTCTAGCAACAACGTGCTAGTGCGCGCACGAGCGCGAGTCAGCGACAGGCTATGGAGCTGCACACCACTTGCGACGCCCGTCGCGACGCGGCGCTGGGCGCACAGGCGCTCTGCGCGTACGCGTAGGATGTGCCCATCGAGTTGGGGCTTTACGGAGTTTGGCCAATGTAGTGTCTGGCCGCCTGTGTTTGTGGATGTAGAGTCCGAGTACCCGTATCTCATCACTTTCGCGTATGGGACCGCTCTCAAGAGAGAGAGATCGGAAGAAGCAACGTAGCAACGTGTTTAATTCGATGCATTCAGACTCACCTTTGCCCTGTAGGGAGCAATGACACTTTCCTTGTATGTTTAGTTCATCGGGCATGCTGAAACACCTACAGACTTTGCTCTTCAAGAGTTCACCGCGTTGTCCATATGCATCGAAGCACAAAATTATATGACAGATCCCCAATCACTTTTCAGAGCTGTAAGGAAGAACGCTAAATCCAAAGGCGAGGGATATTTTTCATTCGGCTATAACAGCTGAAATGAGCAGCAATCTTCTGATCCTCACGAAGTTCCCATTCACAGCTGTGTCGACGATTTCTTGGGCAGTTTGATGGACACTCCAGATCGTCAATTAGAAGCTACCATCACCAGGACAATGTCCGTGTTCTGAAACCGTACGCAGGGTCTGAGTTTTAGTACGGAGATTTCATGACATTGTGCTCTCCAGTACTTAGATGTCAGGCTATTGTTTCGTAAAGAAGGACGGATGCAAAAATCTTGGTTCAAAGAAAGTGTGGCTGCTATATGATAGCGCTAGTTACAAGTTTTTAATGAAGGCGATTTTTTAACTCTCTACAAGCTGCTTGAAATAAATCCCGCCTTCATATGGTGTGAACAAGTTTGCGTATTCAAGTTCAGTGGCTGAAACAGGCAAGCTGCCCGCTCTCTGCTTTGGGCTCTCTGCGAAATAGTGCTTCCAAACTTTAGCGACATCTTCTGATCAGGGAGCCGATGTCGCACAGCTGTGTAACTGTAATACTCTATCCTCACAACGCGTCCCATAACATCATGAACGTATAGAACAAAGAACGTACAAGCTGTATTCGCTACACCTTGCAAGTTTTTGAATCTTTGTGCCTTGAACAGAGAAAAACGACCGGATTTTATTAAAACAAACCAGAAAAGCTTCCGGAATGCAGGACCCGTGTTGTTTATCAGATTCCAATACGCTGTGGGCTCATTTATATTGGAAAAACAGGTCGCAGTTTGATTGAAGATGCCAGCGCCCATCACCAAAATCTACGCAAGAAGAGAGGAAGTTTTCTAATTCACATAAAAAAGTGGCAGGAATCACCACTAAAAAATCATTTTTTTGAAAAATGAAACTGAGAAATTTAGCGAGAGTGTGAAAACCTATTTTTTCAAGAAGGTGGGAAGCGAATGAGTGAGCCGGAGGTCCAATAGGGTTAGTGCAGGGAAATCGTTTTTTTTAAGGATGCCTGTAGTTGTTGGCATTGTGCTGATTTTCAGCCGTTTTGTCGTCCTTATATTTGGATATTTAAAAAACATATGATTGAACTTTGCACGCTGTGCCGGTTGTTCTTACAGTTCTTTTTTGCGTTCTATTTATGACTCTTGACACAAGAAGCTCTTCTTTAGACTTCATTTCTCACTTTTTTACTGCGTTTTTATCGGTCATCGGATTTCAGTGTTCATGCAGTTGCCTTTTGCAACTACTAATTCTGTAGGAGTTTTTCGCGGTTGTCTTGCTTGTTAGCTTGTACTGCTGGTGAAACGTAATTAGCTCCTCTGTCCAGTTCTGTGTATTTGCTATTTGATGGCGAGTTTTGAAAATTGCTCAGAAATTTCTCCGCAAGCCTCACCTGTATTATTTTGTCTGCTAGCTCGATGTAGTGCGTCAGCAGTGAATCCAAAAGATGGAAGTACATTAGTGTTCGTAATAGTGGTATATCTGCGATGCGGCTAGGTTGTCGTACAAAAAGACAGGCTTGGTATGAATTAAACCCAGTTACAAGTGGAGCTGGTCCTGTCATTTGTATGTTTTTTGGTGCCCCTTTCGTCGCGCCGTCTTCTTATTGATTTCTATTCCCACGATGAAAGAAGAGACAAAGAGAGAATCTCACTGTTGTGGTCGGCAACAAACACGATTAAACCTACACATACTGCACAGCTAGTGAAAACGTGCCTAGCGCAAAATACGCTCACCGACAAAACCTTATGGCCAAGGGTGTGTTTACGAAGACGCCTGCCCTGGACTAGCCAGTGCACACAATGAAAAAAAAAAGATATTGTGATAGTTTCGTATGCCCTTACAAATAAATTTGTCTGCAAGTTTGGCCATCTTTTGCCGACAGAACATACTAAGAAAGAGGGGATGGTAGTGCCTCCTTTTCATACTTATTTAGAATTGCGGTGGTTGCGAGCAGAAGTGGAAGACTGCGATCGTCATGTTCAGCAGTTTACAGCACAAGCAGCTGTTGGCTTTGTCAGCAAGGCAAAGGCCACGCGCTCTTGTACACGCAGGTCACAGAGGCCGGCAGCACCAAATGTCCCAGCTTCCCCATTCTTTTCCTTTGGTTAAGCAATCGCTACTTAGATCTCAAGCGGCGTTTGTGTAAATTGAGTAATATTCGTTCATAAGAATTTCCTTCATCAAAATATCACATGGCCACGTGAATGTCTGATCCTCAGTAGCGAGGGTTTTTTTATTTGCTTCGCTCTTAACAGGGCCGCATCGCGGTGCTTTTTCGGACTGCAAGTTAGAGCACATGCTTTTCAATATAAGACTTTTGAGGAATAGTAACATCTAAATGACAGAGATTAGCAGGCTATGTTTTCCGCAATATACCTTTCAGTCCATATAGGGATAAATAAGTCAAACGCTCACAAGCACCAACCAAGAATCTTGTCACCATACGTACGTATGTTATTTCGACCTTGCGCCGTTATCTAGCAATTCGAGTTGCTACCGAGGCGAAATTTAAGAGGCCCGTGTATTGTGCGATGTCAGTACACGTTAAAGAACCCCGGGTCGTCGAAAGTTTCCGAGCCCTTCACGACGGCGTCCCTCATAGCTTGAGTCGCTTTGGGACGTTAAACCCCCATACACCTTAAAATATTCGTGATTGCACGAACGTTGCACGTTTTCAAGAGGGAACTTGTTTCTGCTCCCAACCGTAAATATCATAACACCTGCAAAATTTGGACTCTATGAAAAGCAGGAAACCAAAAAATAAGCAAGCTTTACATTTCGCACGCCGCTCCGCATTCCCTTACATCCTTTCTTAACAGTGAATCAAATGCTGACACACTTTTCAGTTTCAACCCTCTTAATCTCGAAGTTTTTATACTCTCTCGCTACTTCTGGCCCACGTACTTCTCAATAACGGTGCGGCTTTTTAAACGGGATTGTGGTTTATGGCAACGACAATTATCCGTGAAAGAAGCGAAAGTTTGCAAGATCATTTTCACTGCCACAGACATTGGCGCAGGTCGAGCTTTCTCAGTCGCTACGTCAGGTTGGCTGAGACCACTGGATCAGTAAAGGAGAGGTCATGTGTTAAAGTTGAACCTTCTCTCCTCTGCATTCTAGACGGCATATTTTATGCGTTTTTTTTTATTTCGAAACACCGTTTTCTAAAAAAAGAACACCGTTTTTTTTTATGAATGATACCTTCTAACCACGGTGGCCGGAGGCACCGTTCGCAGCTGGTGGATCACTCGGCCCGCAGCGGGGTTTACGGAGCTTCTCCCAAGCGAACACCCCAAAGGAAGCCGAGCACCAGGCCGTGGGCCGCTTGTACCCATTTTACCGGTGGGTGTATGGCGGTGGGTTTTCGAACCAACCGCCTCCCGTAGCTGTGACGGGCGCCCAACCAACTCGGCCACGGCTTCGGTATTTAGAAACATCGTTTTCGGTTATTTAGAAACAATGCGTCGGCTCACTTTATTGCCCTGCGGCTCATAGTTATGTCGCAGAAGTTAGCGTGAACAGAAAAACATTTTCAACTAAAAATTGGCAGTACGCCGCTCATTCCAGTCCTGCTTAATAACATTTGAAGATGAACAGGATGACCTTCCCCAGTGCTTTTTAGCAGGCTCCATCATGGCGTCGTTGCGAATGTCGCGTGCAAACACAACTGACAATTGTTATGTGTCTCTAAAATTAATTTTCGGGCACTTCTTTTTCTTTCCATTGAACGCGCCGAAGCATTCAATTATTTCTTTTTGCGTCTGCGCTTAGAGTGAAAACTTCATTGGCCTAAGATACGAACCCCGCCGCGGTGGCTCAGTGGTTAGGGCGCTCGACTACTGTTCCGGAGTTCCCGGGTTCGAACCCGACCGCGGCGGCTGCGTTTTTATGAAGGAAAAACGCTGAGGCGCCCGTGTGCTGTGCGATGTCAGTGCACGTTAAAGATCCCCAGGTGGTCGAAATTATTCCGGAGCCCTCCACTACGGCACCTCTTCTTCCTTTCTTCTTTCACTCCCTCCTTTAAGCCTTCGCTTACGGCGCGGTTCAGGTGTCCGCCGATATATGACACAGATACTGCGCCATTTCCTTTCCCAAGAAACCAATTATTATTAATTATTATTAAGATACGAACCCAAAGCGCATGTATGTATGACGCAATAAAGAAGGTAGCGCTTAGAGGCGTTAAATTTAGAAGCACGTCTGCGGAAGAGAGACCATAAGGATGTTGGGAATATTGACGTTTTAAACAGTCTCCAGCGGTTTAGACGAGGCTGATATAATATAACATAAGAAAAAAAGGCTAAAATTACCTGCTGACAGTATTGACGAAATAAAAGCATACTTTTCTGAGTGGAACCGACTTTCAACTTGGAAGTGAGCCTCTGTAAACATATACTGTGAGGGCTGCCAATGAGGGCTGCTCATAACGTTACAGTTCCATTCAACCAAATGTACCAATTAAGAAAGATTTTTGTTGTTGTTCCAAACGCACCAAATATGTACTGCACTCCAAAAACGCAGCCAGCAAAGGCGACATTTACATCGTACCCACATATTGCAATGCACATGAGTTACCCATCTCTCCCTTGCTACTTTGGGGAGCGTAATGGTACGTATTTTGTATTTCATTCTGGCGGATACAAGTATCACAACGAACGTCTCCGCTCGCCGACAGCCTCAACTTCACAAGTGGGGAGGGTGCCATTGTGTCTGGCAACCCTTAGCGAAAGAAAAGGTGCGCTAAAATGCATTTATTTTGTTTTATGCGTGGCATATTGCAATCTCTCAGTTCAGCCCTTGGGCGCGGCCGGGCAGCCACTATTGACCTTTAGCGCAACCACGTGACGTGACGTCACGACAGCCGGAGGAAAAGCTGGGCCCCAACTCGCGCGGTCGCGCGCGGCCGCAGCCACCACCTGACTCCCGCTCCTCCCGCTAGGGGCGCTGCGCCGGCGCGTGACGTCACGGAGGAAAAGCTGGGCCCCAACTGGCGCGGTCGCGCGCGGCCGCAGCCACCACCTGACTCCCGCTCCTCCCGCTAGGGGCGCTGCGCTATGATTGACGTCACGGCATATGTATAAAAGAGCTGCGCTCCTTCGCCGGGACAGCCTTATACCCCTGTCACACGGGCATTTCGAGGGCCCTCGAACCGATAGTCTATCGACTCAAAGGCGATCGAGCGCTGCTACACGGGCAGTTTCAATGGCGATCGAGTCAATAGCCTATCGAGTCAACGGAGCAGCACGAAACTCCATCGAGATATGTAACGCGTTCTTGGCTTAACCAAGCTAAGCCTGGCCATTCTTTTTTTATTTTGCATTTTTTTCACTATGCTTCAATTGAAATACGAATGCTTTCTATGTATGCTAGGTATATTATTCTGAAAATTCTTACAAATGCATCAAAAATGCATTTTCTGTGCTCTTGGTATATTTATTATACACTATAAATATACGTAAAATAGACAATAAATACATTAAGCTATGCTAAAATTACACATCAGGGACATTAAAGATGTAATAAAATATACAAATAATACAATAAAAATATGCTCAAAATATACAATTAATACCTTAAAAGTATACTAAAATATACGTTGAATAAAATACACTCATTAAAAATACACTAGAAATATGCAATTAATACTTCGGGTTACAAAAGGTGTGGTAGTCGGATTCACTGGATAATACTGATCAATGTTTTCAGCACCAGAAGTAACGTCTGAACTGTTTATAAGCATCAGGAGACAAATATTAGTTTGGGGCAACCTAAAAAGAATGAAAAATAATAAGCCCCTGCCTGCACCACTGATGTATAAAAGGCTTAATCGAATCTTGAAATAAATGGAAAGGCCCGATGGCAATGGTATACTTTTGCCACCCGTAGGTGGGTAAAATGAGAAAAAATGAGGGGGGGGGGGGTAAAAGCTTTATAGCGACCCACAGCCGGGAGAGCGGGCCCAGGGAGCAGGATAGAATCCCCGATAAAACGCGTTGCCATCAAGAAGTCTATGCCAATGCCAGGTCACGTGACGGAACCTGAACGTGAAACATGTCGCCACGCCAGCAAACACGAACTACTCCGATAGGCCGAATACTTCGCTTGCCTTATTTATAATCCTCGAGAGAGAGACACATTATTTTACCCGGTGAGACGCTTTTGGCGCCGCGACTGTGGGCCCCCAAATTGTCGCACAAGTATCTGAGTGGTCGCATTCGAATCTGCGGTATATCAAGAACCGAATTGTTGGTCGTAACTTGCGGCAGGCATCGGTCAGGAGTCGAACTATCAACCAACAAATACATGAGCGTCTAAGGGAGCCGGTCGGCCCATTCAGTCGGGGTTCTTTTCGCTGGCATGCTGGGGCCAGGAGGTGCGCATAGCGCCCATGCCGGTATCACGCTGTCACGCTGTCACACTTAATTTAAATAAGTGGTGATTGCCTTTCTGCTAGAACGTGATCTCGAGCAGTAGGCTGTTCCACGGCAGCTTGAAGAGGTCTGCAAATATGCTGATGCGGACTACCCATTTGTTACAGTTGAAGTACAGTACGCACGAATTAATTTCGTATTTACGAAAATACCCCTCAAATGCATTGTCAACTTGTCATTTCCCGAAACCCGATTTCGAGTACTAATTTGTTCAACGGCAGCTTGAAGTGTGCTGCAAATACGTTTACGCGAACAGCTCATTCGTCAGAGTTGAAGTGTACTTTTTATGAAATAATGTCGTGATTCTAAAGTACATTTTCAATACATTGCCAACATGCAAAGACCATTTCTCGAAACGCGTTTAGAGCACAAGATTGTTCTGCGGTGGATAAAAGAGTGCTTCAAATATGTTTAAAAGGACTGCCGGTTTGTTAAAATTGCAGTAAACTTGAGACGAATTATTTCATATCTACGAAAGTACACTTATATTATATTGAAAAGATGCTAAGACCACATACTTATTTTTTCACGTCTTTGAAACATGCTCGAAAAATGCTTTAAGCGATGTGAACTTCGAAAGTACGCCGTCCCTTCGCCTCCAGTTTTTCCTGTTTTACGACATTATAATGAAAGCACTGTTGCTTTTTGGGAGACGGTGATGGAAGTGGACGGTAATGAATTTCAGTCCGGTCGGTCAGCTGCTGCCGTCCAGAAGAAACGCCTTGGCCACTCGATTGACGCAAGCAGCCAGGCCTCCGTGGTGTACTCGGCCACCAGTGAAGACTCTTCGGCTGACGACGGCTTCAGCGGAGTCTTAAGCAAGAACGCCAAACGGAGACTGCGCAAAGGTGAGGACTCGTCGTCGTCGAGTACGTTCACAAAGGTGAGGACTCGTCGTCGTCGAGTACGTCCACAATTACAGCGGAGCGAGGATCATCGACACATACTGTCCTATTTGTGCCGGAGACGCCCACCGACAATCTCAACCACATCAATAGACAAGCCACGTCTGTGTTCCTGGAGGCTCGCGTCCCGGGAGCACATAAAGATGTGAGGGTGAATCGTTTTAGGAATGTCGTCGCCATTGATGTCATGGACCGGGACGCGCTTGAGAGTTTGAGCAACATCATAACGCTCGGCAGCATCAGCGTTCGTTCCCATGTCCTTCTATGCAGTGGCACTACGGAAGGCGTCATTTACGACGTCGACGTAGCCATCCGCGACACTGATCTGCCCATTTTGATTCAACCAGCTACCGACGGTGTAGCCATACTGCAAAATCAGCGTCTTGGAAGAACAAAGTACATCAAGTTGACCTTCCAAAGGGACTGCATTCCAACGTACGTGAAGGTTGGGAACTTTCGGCATGCAGTTAGGCCTTTCGTCCCGAATCCTCTCCAGTGCCGGAAATGCATGAAGATAGGACACGTGAGTAGCGTGTGCCATTTCCCCATCGTGTGCCCACGGCGTACTCAGCCACACAGCGGCGATTCTTGCCAGCCAACAGTTCTTGCGTGTGCCAATTGCCGCGGCCCCCATGACGCTGTCTGAATAGATTGTCCTGATCTGAAAAAGGGAAGGGCGATACTCAAACAAACGACAAGAGACAATTCCACACACAGAGAAGCAGTCGCTAAAGTGCGACGACATCGTCGCCCTCGTCAAAGACCTTCTAAAATTGTAGCGAGCATTGGATAGGATCGTCCAAGAATTTCCGCAAATTGCCCTCCCCCTCCGCGTACTACTTTAAGGATTGGGAGCAATATGACTGGCAAGACACAGACGGTTGTCGCAGACGGGCCTTGGCCAGCCCTGCCTGAGCAACACACACCCGCAGTGACCAAGCAGGTATTGCGTACACAGAGTTCCGAGCCCATTGCTAATCAAGCACAAGTCACAATTCCAATCCAAGACCGGGCCCGCCAAGTCACTTGGCCATCGCTCCCGAAGCACCCAGCACCCAACCCAGCACCGCGCACCCAGTTTGTTGAGCCTACTGCTGGTCGGGTAGTAGGTCAGAAACCGGCCCAGGTCGCAGACTAGCAAGTGATTGCAGTGCTAAAGCCAATCGTGCATGCCATGCGATGGCTGGTTTCCAGCATACACATACCAGCTGCACAGAATGCACTGCAGATGATGAATTTGTTGAATCCAGTGCTTGCAGCTGTCCAATAGCTGGCACAACGCATCCTCCTGCCTCATCCTTCCGATAAGAAGTCCGATACTTACGTTGTCATCAACATTACCGGCCTCAACGGCAAGCAGCCTTTCTTGACACTTAAACGTCTGCTCTGCCTTGTGATGGAGGGCCCTCGATCGGTTCCACTCAGGTCGCAGCACTCGGCAGTCCTCAAGGTGTGCAGGCTACAGCCGCGGCGGCCTGTGACTTACAGTACTTGTGTCATTGTCTGTCGTGCCTGCTACGGACCGCGTTTTTCTACTTCTTATTATGTTACGCCCCCCTCATCCATCTCCTCCAGTGTAGGGTAGCCGAGTGGAACATTTTACTGGTTAACCTCCCTGCCTTCCCTCTACCACTTATCTCGCTCTCTCTCGAATGTATTAATTTTATATTTACGGAAGTACGCGTTTAATATATTGACAAGATGGTAAAACTGCATTCATATTTTTCAAGTATTAGAAACGTGCTCGAAGCACGCTTTATGTGACGCATACTTCTAATGCATTAATTTCATATTTATGAAAGTGTACTCTCAACATACTGAAAAGATGTAAGATCATATTTTTACGCGTTGTATTGAAACTGCTCGGATCAAGCTTTAAGTGGCGTATACTTCGTGTGCATTAATTTCATATTTACGAAAGTACACTTTTAAGACATTGTCAAGGAGCTGAAGCCGTACCCATATTATTTCACGTGTTTAAAACGTGCTCGAAACATGCTTGAGTGACGCATACTTCGAATGCATTAATTTCATATTTACGAATGTACATATTTAATATATTGACGAGATTCCAAAACCGCCTTCATATTTTTTCCCGTATTTGAAACGTGCTCGAGGCATGCTTTAAGTGACGTATTCTTGGCAAATTTTCAGAATATATTTGCAATACCAAGCATAAATTTTCAGGAACCTATTTTCGGCATATTTTAGTGCATTCATGAATACAAAATACGTATAGCATACATTCTAAATATCCCGAAGTATATCCCAAACGTATTAATTCTCGCTAAGAGTTGGCTTTACCTTCGACGTCTTTCTGTACAAAAGCGGTCTGGAGGCGTGCTCTAAGTCTCGAAGCTTGACCGCAGAGAAGACGTGTATCCCCATCCAAGACAGCCAACCTACCGCTGCTGCGGCACTGCGCACGGGCCTCCCCCACCGGGCCAACCACCAACATGCCAGTTGTCGTGTATTGTCTGCAAGGGTGGCCACCTTACCGGCAGCAAAAGCTATAAATACTGCTTCATACCTACCATACCCCCCAACCAAGTCCTCTTCACCAACCACCAAAACTGACGACGCCTCCGAAGCAACAAACCCCGGACACCAGTCTCAGTCCCGCGACGGCACACACAGTCACCGCCAACCACCTCGAGAAGAATTCTTCCCCAAACTCGGCAGCGAGACCACCAGTGATAGCTCCTCCAGCCGCAGCCGTTCACACTCGCCCTCCCCCTTCGGGCCAGCCTTCAAGCTGAACAGGCAAACAAGAGACCCAAGCACGTGGGCTGGAAGCCCCCCTAAAACTGAACGCCTCGTCGCCCGACTCGCTGGTAAGGGAGCTGGAAGACAGGCTAACGGAACTCAAATTCCAATTAGCTCAAGCGAACGCACCCGCCGCGGTGGCTCAGTGGCTAAGGCACTCGGCTACTTATCCGGAGTTCCCGGGTTTGAACCCGACCGCGGCGTCTGCGTCTTTAAAGAGGCAAAACGCTAAGGGGCCCGTGTGCTGTGCGTCGTGAGTGCACGTTAAATATCCCCAGTTTGCCGAATTTATTCCGGAGCCCTCCACTACGGCACTTTTTTCTTCCTTTCTTCTTTCAACCCTTCCTTTACCTCTTTTCAGGTGTTCGCCTATATATCAGACAGATACTGCGTCATTTCCTTTCCCCAGAAACCAATTATTGTTATTATTATCAAGCGAACGGAAAAATTCACAGCTTAGGATATGCGCACACGAACCCTAAGCTGCAACCGCAGCAGGTGGCTTGCGCTCCTAGCTCTGACACAGTAAGTGATACACACATGGATACCGACCAACATAAGCGTGCAAGACGTAAAGACCCTCCCTGCCTTCTTTAGCAGACATCGACTGCGAATTTGAGGCCTCCGATGCGCGGATATCTAAATTTGAGGAAACTCTTCTCCGACTTACTCCTACGATTGGCCGCCTTGTAGAGAGCTGCGCTACAATGGCAGCCATCATTCAAGCCCTTACGACACTGCTCGACAGCATCATGAGCCCGCTACTATCCACCACCCCTCTGAAATCTGCAACCCCTCTCAATCTCCGTAGCTACCGACCTGGTCGGAAAGTGGAGCCGCGCGCGCCAGTGCAGGCGGCATTTTGAAATCACCCGTCGCGTTCTCGCAGCGCCCCGAACTGTACGGTAAACGCGATGGCTAACCTCCCCATCACAGCCAGGCAGTGGAAAGGCAGGGGCTTCAAGACAACGTAGCGGACCTTGGAGCACACCATGCTGGCCTTGCGGATAACCGGTAACATAATAGCACTCCAACAAACATATACAGACAGCAAACTTGTCACCTACGCCGCATGTTACGAAGAAAAAACCGCAAAAGCAAAACCAGCACCGCCATAGTGGCCCATCGAATCCTAACAACTAATCAACCGGACATAAACTGCCCTGAAGTCTCGCCGACATTTTTGCAGGTTCTTTCGAATACCAGATAACACGCCCCTGTTCATATCCTAGATATATATAGACACCCCAGCGACAAGATCACACGAGTAGCCACTTTTGTTCGTAAGGCCTTCATGGCTGCACGCACAGGAATACTTCTCATACTTGGAGACATTAATGCGCCGCATGGGATGTGGAGATATACGCACAAAACATGCAGCCGTAAGGGAGCTAAAGTTTGGGAGGCCGCTCAGTAATTGGGACTTAAACTACTCCTCGACCCCGATAGACCCATCCGCATCGGCAACACCGCCAGACGGGATAGCTGTCCTGACTTCGCTTTCGCTCGAAACATCCCAGACGCGCGTTGGGAAAATCTCGCCGTGAGCATAGCCAGCGACCACTAAGCTTTCAGCACGACATTCTCAGCCCCAGACATCGAGGCCCCTCGCCGCACAGTCAAGCACACGAACTGGGATGCGTTCAGAAATGCATGTACTAAACGCGCACACATCTCGATTTAAGGCCTGGACAACTGGACAGCCTCATTGCTCCAGGACGCCGGAAATACCACCTCCACGGCCGCACAGGCGGAGGATGGTAATACGCCTGACGCCGAACTCACCCACATGTGGGAGGCCCAGCGTAGCCTTCATGCTCACTGGCTCCAATGCAAACACAACTGTCCTCTCAACAGAATAGCCAAACGGGCGAGTTGGTGGTACATACAGTTGGCAAATAGCGCAACGACGCGGACAGAATGGAAGAGAATACAGGTCAAGCGCTACAGGATTAACACGTGAGATTATGGAAGCATATCACATGAAGAAAAAAACAAGGTTGTGTATCAGTAAGCCATCTATTTCATTATATGACAGTGAGGTTGCATACCTCGATGCCACGTAGAAACTTGGGTTTTGTCTATGTGCTAGCTGTTAAGTTGGCCACTTTGTCTATAAAATGTACAGCTTTCCTTAAATAAATTTTAGTTGTGAGTCAGCGCTTGTCCTGTATTCTCTTCCACTCTGTCCGCGTCGTTGCGCTATTTGCCACCAGTATGTCCTCTCAAGCTTCGTCTCCCTGGCCTTGAGCGAACAATCGAAACTTACGCCACCAAGCTTTGCCGTGAACAGTGGCATTAAGCATGCGACCGCCTCATTGGATAGATAGGCAGTAAAAAACTTATGGTTTCTACTTAAACATCTCCTTGATCCGAACCACACAAAAGCCACATCCTACAAGAACCTCCCCCGAGTAGTCCACACGCCTTTCATTGCACAAACGAGGAGCTGCTCAACGACCTGACAGACAAGTACATAAACACCTCGACCGAAATCCGCATCCCCGGGTCCTACAGGCACTTGCACACCCCGACATGAACTCGGACATCACAACGTCCTAAGCCCGTGCTGCTCTCACTGACACCATGACCGCCGCATCTGTCGGTGAAGACCGTATAACCAACAAAAAGCTCGTAACCTAGACGACCAAGTCATCGAGGCACTCATGGAACTCTTCAAGAGACACTAGCATGAAGGTCGCCTTCCGGGTACATTTCGCCATGCCAAAGTAATTTTTACACATAAACCTGGCCAAAAAGTTGTGCTGGGCAATCTCCGACCCACCACCCTTACATCTTGCTTTGGTAAGGTCATGGAGCACGTCATCTTCCACAGACTTCAAACCCTCATAATAAAACAGACCTGCACTGAGATAGAGTTCAGAACCGGACTCCCCAGTCAAGAAACCATGTCATAATTACAACACGCCATAATCGACCCAAGCCCCATCCGAGCCATACGGACTATTCTAGGTCTCGACGTCAACAAGGCGTTTGACAACGTATCACAAGCCTCCATTTTGAGAAGTCTCGTTGAGATGAATGTAGGCACTCGTACCTACTATTATATCGCAGAACTCCTGCGCAATCGCACCGCAGAACTCAACATTGGAGATCTCAGCAATGACAAGGTCACCCTGTGTAGTGTGCCTAGATGCCAGCGCCGCTCAGTACCAGGTGGAGACAACTTAAGCGACGCCGCCATATTGAATCACAACTGCCTCTCCCATGTACCGCGAAATGCTCGACTGGTAGCCATGTGTAGCTCTCGCTGCAAAAGGCCGTTCAAGTTAAAGCACTTTCAAGCGCGCCGAGAGCATGAACGACGCTGTTACAAACGCTAGCGCCGCTGATGAGAATCAACATCCCACGCGATCTGCGCAACCACGCCGCAATCTTCCCTTATTTCCACTGCCACGGTCCGTGCCCCCTCCCCTACTGCAGCGAAACAAACAGCGATAGCGCTGGACATCGCTGACTACCGTACCAGCACAGACCTCAGTGACTCGAAACGAGCAATCCTAAATTACTCGGCCGGCTGCATCTTCCTTCCTGCCTCAAGCATCCTGCTCGGCGGAACTCCCGACCAAAAAGTTAGACTAATATTGGTACCCGCCCACGTGGGTAACTTGAAACGAAGGGGCCGACCGACATGAACAAAGAGTAGCAAACCAATCCGGGCGGCCGGATCTATGGATCTAGACGCCCTAGTATAAGCCCCCCGACTTTTCCCAGATCCCAACTTTCATAAAGAGACGACAAGCCGTTTCCCGCCTCCGCAACCCGACCTAGACAAAGCACAAGTGAGCCTCCTCCGCAAATTCCAGACACATTCAATACTCAGCAATTCCAGGCGGTCACTAGTCACCAACGGGGAATATGATCTCACATGCCCAAATTGCAACCACGGAAAACCAGCCAGAGAACACTACTCAGCTTGTACGGATTTCTTGGGCCGAGGACGTCGGCCCCACCTGGAGGACACACCGGACTCAACTGTCCTGATTTCCGACACCCGTGAAAATAAAGTTGCGTCTCTCTCTTTCCTGTCCGAGGTCTGGCGCTTTTTCTTGCAGGTTTGCCCCAGCCCTAAGATCATGAGAATGTGCGCCCATGATGGAGGTAACTTCCGAGAAGTATGGTGCTCGACCTGGTGTATTTTACACGGACGTGCCTGGCACAGCGGTTGGTACATGGCGGCTGTCGTCCACCAACACATCTCAGTTCAGGGCCTCACTTCACTACCTCCAACATTACATTCGCGGAAAAAGTTGCTATGGCACTTACAGCCGCAGATTGAGCGTCCCGAGTCATCATCACTGGCTCAAGGAAAGCTTGCTGTAATTTTGAACAGGAACCAATTCCAGATCGTGCCTTCAAAATTTTACATAGATGTGACTACGACAGTTGCCGACCCAACTTTGCAAACCATATTCTGGGCCCCGGAATATTGGGGGATAGAGGGGAATAAGGTAGCGAACGCTACACTCCGCGCGCTTAACTACCGGGAATCATTGCTCCTGCTGCCCGATACGGCTCCTGATTTCAATCCGGGTGGTACTTTTCAGCAAATCTCTCTCCTGTATCAAAGCTCTCACGATCGATAAGGAGGCGGAGGAGTGCTGGCTTCTCGCCTCTACACGAACACGCTACTCTGCCTGGCAGTACTTAAACAGTTCACTTCGGCCTTTCCAGGCGTGTGTCGACATGTGGGGAAGAGTTTGCGGACCCGTACCGCACAGTGTGGGCTTACCCTGCCAATCCTGCTTTCCCGCCCCACCCCTAACTCTCCTGAGAGGACTGGGTGGCTGCCCTGCTCGGCTGTTCAACTCTCCAGGACCAAAGAGCCCTGGTGACAAGAGCCCGGGCCGCTGCGGAAGCCACAGGGGTCCCGGACTACGAATCCATCTTAGTGATTGTGAAAGCTGAGTCTTCTAGAACGGTGCAAGCAGTACCTCTATTGTAAATAGTACAAATAAATGCTTTATATCACCGCCATCATTCGAACATTGAGCTATGTGGCGCTGCTAAGCGATAGATATGGGCAGCATGCACTAGCCCTCAGTTATGGCAGACACGTGGTACTGCAGCAATAGGCCGCAGCGTTCATCGGGTGACCAGCCATTCGCGATTAACCATTAACTGCCATCTGCCAGCGTGGCAGGGTAGGCACGCTGCCATTCAGTGTGCGGAACGCACTAACCGTTACAGACAGCTTTTCTAGCCGTCAACGGGAACGCAAGTTTGACCTTGAAAGTAGCTGGAGGTCAGAGAGGCCTCAAGTTTCGCCTTGGATGCAGCTAGAGGTCAGACCATGAGCATAACTTGTGGTAGTCAGGCTCAACACATGCCATAAGCTACAACACCGACACCAGAGGCTGTTACACTAACTGTCTCGACTTTGACATTTGCCCTGGACCTTTGAGCTTCGGTCAAGTGGGAAAGCGTCTGCTGGCATCGCATGCGGATGTAATGATTGTGGGTTCTGCATGAAAGGCCAGCCGCCGCGTTGGTTCAGTGGTCAGACCGCTCGGATCCAAAGTTCGAGCCCGACCGCGGAATCCGCGTCTCTATGGAGGCGTGTCCATGTGCTGTGCGATTTCAGTGCGCGTTAAAGATACCCAGGTGGTCGAAATTATTCCAGACCCCTCTAGTACGGCATCTCTATCATTTTTTCTTTCCTTCTTTGTTTTTCTCTCTTTCTTCATTTCTTTCTTTCACTCCCCCCTTTATCCTCTCTCTTACGACGCTGTTCAGGTGTCGGCCGATATGTGTGGTACTCTGCCATTTCCTTTCCCCCCAAAACAATTTATTTATGAAACGCCCGAACGAGGCGGTCGCATTTCGATCGAGGCGAAACGCAAAGGTGCCGTGTGCTGTGCATAGTCAGTGCAGTTTAATGATCCATAGCTGGTCTAAATTATTCCGGAGCCCTCCACTACGGCACCTCTTTCGCCGTTCTTCTCTTAGTCCATCCTTTACCCCTTCTTTTAAGGCGCGGTTCCGGTACCCGCCGATATTTGAGACAAATACCGCTCCATTTCCTTTCCTCACAAAAACAATTGTCATTTTCATAAAAACACGCGGCACTTTGATGCGTCCAGCGGAACGTTAGGTGTGATGAAGCGCTAGCAAATTACGCCTGTCTCACAAATCTCGCTGGGCACCCGAATTTCGCCGTAAGAGATAACAAGTGAAAGAACGTTGGTTTTAAGGAAATGAAATGACGCCTGTCACGTATCTCGTGGACGCCCGATTCGCGCTGTAAGGGAAGGAAAATGAAATAAAAGTTGGTTTTATTTAAGGCAAACTAGCACATGTCTCACATATCTAGGTGGACACCCGAACCACGCCGTAAGCGAAGATAAATTAAAGTTGAATTTAAGAAAAGGAAATGACTCCTCTCTCACATAGCGCCATTTCCGTTCCCCCAAAACCAATTTATTTTACAAATTATGTTTTCTGAAATTGTCTATATGGTTTGCCTGTCGTTTGAAACCGAATTTGGTACTATATCTCCACATACGGTGAGCTATAATACAGCTTTAAGTATTACCCAAGCTATATTCAATATATACTATCTTGTGTGAGCGCCTTTAGTGTCGTTTCGAAGAAAAGATGTATAGAAAATACAAGAGTAATGCTTCCACTGTCTAGAAGACGTTCAGGTAATGAGGTTTAGCTGTTTCGTTTACTATAGTTGATAAGAGATTAAAGTTAATTCAATATTGACATTATCAATTAATTACCACTATTAGCCGAAATTTAGGATTTAAACGTCACTGCACCAATCAATCACCAATTCGATGAACTAATGACGTCACCAGTCAATCACCAATTAAGTTGCTACTCGCCTTACTATGGGAGCCACCGTTTTGAATTCCTCGGACTTTGAAGATATCACGTGATAAATAAGAGCTCACGCTCTTAAAATTTGCCTACTACTGTGTGCATGTCAATATAGCTACCTATGAAAACCGCCAGTCGCTCGACCACAAACGTAGGCAGGGAGATGCAGCTTTTCGCATTCAGCCAGGGTTAACCGCAGCTTTTTTATTCGTGTGTGATGCTTTCCAGGAAGCACCGCCCGCTTGCAGTATACCAGGTTCACAATTTACGTCACTGGAGAAGCGAGCATGGTGGGTACGGTTTCCGTAGTAACTGGGTCGTCTCGTCACTGGTGAGTAATAATAATAATTGGTTTCTGGGAAAGGAAATGGCGCATTATTTGTCTCTTATATCTTTAGACACCTGAACCGCGCAGTAAGGGAAGGGATAGCGGAGGGAATGAAAGATCGGAAGAAAGAGGTGCCGTAGTGGAGGAATGTGGAATAATTTCGACCCCCTGGACATCTTTAACGTGCACTGACACCGCACAGCACACGTGCGCCTTAGCGTTTCGCCTTCATCGAAACGCAGCGGCGGCGGTCTGGTTCGAACCCAAAAACTCCGGATCAGAAGCCGAGCGCTCTAACCCCCTAAGGCGGGTTGAGCGAAACCACATTAAATCTTTTGTAGCGGGAGCTGCACTAGGCTACAAGGAGATCATTTCGCGGTACAGTCGAGACGCCAATTGTGCGCATGTGCTACCATGGTACATGCGGGAGTCCAGTTTTGCGCATGCGCCGTTACCATGGCAACCGGGAAGGAGGAGTAGGTGCGGTTCTCATATTAATTCGAGAATGGCTTAATAATAATAATAATTGGTTTTTTTGGGGAAAGGAAATGGCGCAGTATCTGTCTCATATATCTTTGGACACCTGAACAGCGCCGTAAGGGAAGGGATAAGAGAGGGAGTGAAAGAAGAAAGGAAGAATTAGGTGCCGTAGTGGAGGGCTCCGGAATAATTTCGACCACCTGGGGATCTTTAACGTGCACTGACATCGCACAGCACACGGGCGCCTTAGCGTTTTTCCTCCATAAAAACGCAGCCGCCGCGGTCGGGTTCGAACCCGGGAACTCCGGATCAGTAGTCGAGCGCCCTAACCACTGAGCCACCGCGGGAGAATAGCTTCCCCATTGCATCATTTCCCATTCAGCAGGCGTTTTTTAAGCTCACACCAGCACCGCATGCAGTGTGAACCTGACCAAGCGCTGATATTTTGGTTAGTTTCCATTGCCACCACCGGAGAAACTTTTTCGCAAACAAGAAAAAACCTTTCTGCGAAGTTTGGACAATTCACGTTTTATATTACATTAACAATATCACGCTGGAGCTTGAGCAGAGCGCCGCTGTTTTAAAAGAGAGTTGGAAAGCTTGCACGGTTAGGAAATATTCAATACAGGATGCTTTCAGAGCCGACACCTCCAACTGCGCTGAATAGAAAGGATTGATTGAGCGAGTGGTGGATCAGCAGATTATTTTCAGCATTTCGAACTGCAGTTTTTTCTGCTTGGTTTCTGTTTGAATGGAATTAACAGGCGTTTCATTCAAGTCTCTTTGCGATGTCTGTCCTACTGTGTAATACCTCCACATGTCTGAATGATAATATCAGGTGCTTAATCCAAGACGCCTATTGCTTGACTGTCTTCTTGCTCCATGCTGGTTACGTCAATGACGCGTTTCACGTTGTACAAAGCATACATGTTTAGGCCCGTGGTGATTAGGCAGCAGGCCTGGGTCACTGTGCACTTGAACGCACGACCAGTATGCGTGGATTTTCGACCGGCCATATCTGCTACCCACGTTGAGTATCTTTGGACGCGCTCATTTCCAAGCGAAGGACAAAGGGCACAGGTAGGTAGGTGAAAAATTTATTGATGAGCCTTATGTATGGGTTACTGCATAGGGTTGGTCTTGTTCTTGATTCCGGGTCGTGGCCAATAGTCCATGACGTGCGGCTACCTGTCCAGCCTACTCAACATGCCGCCTTTTTGAGGCCGAATCAGAACTGGAGACCGCGATCTCCCAACCCTCTTTATCAGTGAGGTTACAGCGAGATGGTGGTTAGAATTCTAGGCAGAGATATAAAATGCGGTCAAAGTTGGCTCCGAGCCACACAAAGGGAGCATTCTGGTCGGTATTCGCCTGGGTGGATAAGGGATAACAAAGCCGGAGAAGAGAACGTGCGTGCCTGGAGCAGTCCAGGTAGTTTTTTCTTCTTTCGAGAGGGAGGCGTTTGGTGGAGGTAGACTTGCCTTTGCTCCCTATAATGGAGGATTATTTCATAATAGGGGACGAGCCGGTCCCTAGCGCTACCCCGGTCTAGGTGTGCCGTGCTCGCTAGACGTACGTTTGTGCAAGGGAGTGGGCTACTTCGCTGCCGTGGTTGGCTGCGTCGGTGAACTCAAATTATCTGAAGTGATGGGGGTTCTGTAGAGCAAGAATTGAGAATTTTTCTGGTGGTAGAATGAATCTGTGAATGTGGCAGCGGAGGACGCAATAGCGACAGCTATGAAGGACACGTTCAGTGGATTAGAGCTTTTCGTCTCAGTGAAGGCACAGCGTGCTTCCATCATGCTTTCTCCCCACGAGCACGCTAGAGGCACACCGAGGCGCGTCCGTTCCTTTGTATGGATAACCAATACTTAAGAGAAATGGATGCATGTGCCGCAAGGATAGGATAGGATAACTGTTGAGTTCTAGCGCAAGTGCTTTTATGTGGTTCAGGTGAGTCCATCTCCGCAACGGTCGGTTGCCCCTATTCCAGGGCTCCGCTGGATGCTGCCGTCAGCTGAGCTCGCCGTATCAGACCGATCTGGTGATCGCGGCAGTCACAGGATAGCACACCCTCCCTTTGCACCACAATTAGATTTGGTATAATTGGAACGACGTTGACTTCTTTACATGCCCATGCTACGTGATATAGCGTAGTTTTCTTATGGCACCACGGATACTTGTGTGCGTAAAGTTTGGGGTGGGTTCTACTTAGTGTGTTTAGGTTTGGATATGACCCCGTTTGTAGTAGTCTCCATGTGACAGCCTCTTCTTTGTTAAAGCATTTGTGCGGTGGTGGGCACTGCATTCTTCTGCCTTGGTAGTGTTTTAGTATGGTCGAGTATTCCTGAGGTATAGGCAAGGATTCCTCAAGGTCGTTGATGTCAGATGCTCAGTAGTTACTATATCCTCGAGCTATCCTGCCCGCCTCTTGGTTTCCTGCCACCCCCGCGTGCCCCTGTACCCAGATGATATTATGTTGGATCGGTTCTGCATCTGTCTGCTGTTTCTGGCAGTCTACTGAGCGAAGTATGCGGAGCTTTCTGTGACCGACTCTGCCGCAAATAATTTTGCGGAAGGCTGCTTGTCAGTCAGTAAGAATTGCCAGTGACCACCTAATCCGATAGCCCTCCGCGTCTGCTAGAGCGTCGGCCGCCTCTTCAGCCTCGGCTATCGTGCAGTCTTGCAATCAGGCGCTCGCAATCTCGTGTAATTGCGAGTTGACTACAGTTGCCACTGCGTTGTTGGTGTCATTTCGCCCGGTCATGGCGTATGTGGCAGCGTCCACATACACTGTTGTATCCTGGGTGCTTGTGTGTTAGGTAAGCTGCCGGCCCTTGCCTCTGTGCGTCCTTTGGGGAAGTTGGGGTTTATATTTCTTGGTATAGGTGCCATCCTGAGCGTGCTGCGATACTCATCGAGGATCGTTCCGATCTCAATATTTTCCGAACAGGTCCCACAAGATGATTAGCGTATTGTTTTTGACTGGTTTGTGGACACCGTCAAAAAGTTCAAAAATTTTTGCTTTTCTTTGCTTGAGCGGGCTGTACACATTGACGATGCATACACATTCTATTTTACTTTTCTTTTTCGGTATGATCTGTATTACCACATTCTCTATTTCAGTGTCAGCTATGATGTCATGATTGATGGCTATGATTGCCTTGCTCATAAGATGGCTGTCTTTCCCGTCATGTGGCTGTCGTAGCAGGTGTATCTCGTGAGAGTGGGTGTTCGCACCCGTTTCCTGAAGTGCGATAAGGTGTGGCGGTGTCGGTTGCGAGTGAGTGAATTGTTTGATGAGACCTTGTTTCTTGTGATAGCCCCTGAAGTTGCATTGCCTTATGTCTAAGATGACGTGTTTGCTTTGGTTCGTGTTAGCGATAATTTATGTTCTTGAGCTGGTGGAATTGTTCATTATTAGGGACGTAGATGTATTGGCGAGAGCTGCTAACGCAGGGTGTTGTGTAGGCATTTTACTTAGTGTTCTCTGTGTGTTTTTGTTTGCGGCAGGCACTTCTCAGCTATGCTATTGTTGCACCTGATACATAATCTGTTGCATCATTTGTTTCATCATTTGCTGCATCATCTGTTGTGTTTCCACTTTGAAGTTCGAGCGTTCCTTGTCCTTCATTTGCATCGAGGAGTGCGTTTGTGTAGCGCTTGACAGCGGGGGGGCATTGGATTTTAGGTCGTGAAATATCTTTGTGAGCTCCCCTATTTGGCTTTCCAACACGTTCTGATTAACAGGGGCAAGTTCTAGTTCACACTTTATCGCTGTTTTCTCCGCGTCTCCATGCTCAAGGTCACGGTTGTGTCCATTATTTGTACAGGTGTTGTTTTTGTTACTTGTCCCCCCCCCCCCCCCCCCCCCCCCGAGTGTGGAGCAACCCCGGAAGCATAGGCTCTCAAGCTCACTTCGTTGCAATTTTGTGGGCGGACTCGGTTTCTTCTTTCTTCCGCTGCTGGTTTTCCGCCATTCGTCCTCGCATAGGGCGGCAGCGGGGGAGACGACTGGGACCGCGAGCGGTTCCGTGATGAGCGGGATCCCGAGCGGCTCCGTGATGTCTTCCCCTCCATGCAAGCTTGACCACCGCGGCCGTTGCTGCGGTCACCGCGGGTGCGGCGTCTGCTGTCGCGTCCGCCGCTGTTGCTGCTGTTTCCACCTTTATCGTAGCTGAGGGCGGTCTTGCTTCTCTGGCTTCTGGCTTTCGTTGGTCGTTCGCGGCAGTCCTTTGACCCGATAGCGTGGGCTTCACCACAAATCACACAGTTTGGATTGCAGGAATGTCCATTCGTCGGGTTTTGCGTTCCGCACTGGCCACACGCGCGCACATTCGGTGTAGGGCACAAGTTGAAGCGGTGGCCTCGCTGGGAACACACATAACACACTTGTCTCATAGGGCGGTACGGCTAGCATGCCGTCTCACCGCCGTAGTAGATAATGTATTTTTGGGATAATGGTTCCATCAAAGGGGATGACGGTCGTCTTGGTTTTTCCTAACATCCGGGCGCGCAGTATGGTGACTCCTTGGGTGCGCACTCGTAAATGGGCCTTGAGCTCTTCCGCTGTCGTCCCGGGTCTATTCCATGTATCGCGCCACGTTGGACATTTTCCTCGCGCCCACGTAGGTGTTCATCTCAAATGTGCGTGCCGCAGATTTTAGGCTGGTAATGTGCCTCACGAGTTGTGTGGCTGGTTCATGTGGGAGGAGGAGGAGGTGGAGGAGGAGGAGAACTTTATTGAACCAGGGGCCCTATTCTCGACACGCATGGCCGCCGTTCGCCGCCATATTGTCTCTCTGATTGGCTCATTGGGCGATCACGTGCAAGTCACGAGTTTTAAATTTGTGGCGCGAAACCATCAGGCTTCGAAACAGCTTTCTGCCGTGACGTCAAAATGACGTGTACTTGAAGACTGATTTTTAGCACAGTATATTTTGTGCCGGGTTGGTAAATTTAAATGTCTGTGGAGGGAAAACGAAGCTACAGCAGGCATGGAAGAAAACACTTGGCTCGTTTTAGCAATTTTGAGAAAAAAATTTCGTACTGTGAGGGTTGCTTCCTAGAATGTGATTGGCTGGAGGAATGTCACGTGATTCACGTGATACGCAAGCATAATTCAGTGATGTCAAAATGACGTTTAGTGACGCAAAGGAAATGCTGCCATTGCTGAAAAATGCCCCATTTCGCCGTCGTAATTTGGTACGGCCGCGAGGTGGTTGAATTACGGCAAGAAGAAAATGGCGGATACAAGTCTGAGTTATACGTCTGACTCCGCAGTTTGGTACCAATTTATTTGAAGTGATGAATTATGGCAAGGTAAACCTTGTTTTGAATGTAGAAAACTTTGAAACAGCTTTTTAAGGGCACTTATATAGTAACTATTCGTTGGAAGGACCGACACAAAGAAGGTTAATTTTTTTAATCGTCTCAGGAGGTCTCTACGTACTTTTCTGCCTCAAACACTTTGCGGACGTTACTACGGCATCATCAATGCACCGTCTCTTCCACGACGACGAAGACGCGGAGGCAACGTGCGACGGTATGGGCCATCGTATTTGAGGCAACAACGAGGACGTTCGGACTAGCTAGAAGTTCGCTAGAAAGAAGTTCGGACGATGGCTTTGTCTCCGGCATTACCCGTCGTATTGGACTGGCTAGGAGTGCTTTCGGACAGGCATTATCGTGAGCGTCGAGACGCTTTCGAGATGCCCGATGACTTGTTCAGGCAGCATTTTCGCCTGACAAAAGACTTGGTGAGGTGGCTGTGTGACGAGTTGCGGGAAGATCTGCAGAGGCAGCGCGTCAACACGGCAACTGTGCTCACCGTGGAGCAGCAGGTGCTGTGTGCGCTCCGGTTTTACGCCACAGGCAGTTTTCATGGCATGATTGCAAGCGACGAACACCTAGCGGTTAGTCAGCCGAGTGTGAGTCGCTGCATCCATGCAGTCACCGACGCGATTGTGAACGGCCTGGGACACGAGTGGATCTCCTTCCCATGCTCTCCGGCTGAACTGGCGACCGCACGCGAAGGCTTCGAGCTGCTGGACAGTAGATTCCCGGGATGTGTTGGCGCCATCGATGGGACACTTGTCTGCATAGCGGCACCATCTGACGAGGTCAACAGACCTGCGTACTTCTGCCGCAAGGGATACTATGCCTTGAACGTCATGGTGGTAAGAACGACAACAATAAGCTTTGTAGCGGCGCTCTTCGGTGCATGACCTTTGGTCTCCTGTAACCAGAAACATGCCGTCGTCGGCACTCGTTTGCGGCGTGCTTACCTGCATGTTTTATTAGACTAAAGGGAGAACGGTCTGCTGGAGAAAGCGGGTTAACATTTGTGCCTGTAAAGGAAAGCAGAAAAAAATGGCACAATCGTGCCTTCGGAAAAAGAAACATACAATGCACGGAGCCTCCAAACTGCCTGGAGTGCAGCCTTTGTGATTTTCTGTATTTTGCTGCGTCTGAGTTCTTATATTCTGGCAACATGACACTCAAAGGTAGAAAGAAAAAGAGGTAGTAGACTGGCACTTGCACACATAGCCCATTGCATGCCCATGTATTTGTTCCTGTAAGCACTGCAACTGCACATTACTGACAGGACAGTGTTCATTGCTTGAGTAGTGGGAGTTGCACAAACAAGGTGCTCTTGGACAAGGACTACACAGTATGACCTTGTTTGCACAGTTCATGTCATGTGCTATGTTATCTTTATTGTTTTATGACACTTTGTCTTGGGTGATGCGGGTGTTCCCACTTCACTGTGAGATTAGATTCTGAGTGCTCAGTCCAGTTAGTGTTGGAGCCTCTTTTTTCTCATCTGTGTCAAATATCACAATCAATCACTTTGGTTTTATGGTTTCAGTATGCTGTCTGCTGTAGTGCAACATACTGTACCAGTGTGCAGTTGATAATGCAGTGGAGGAAAGTCAGTGTTTTGGTGCATGTCTGTGCTAGCAAAAACTATGGCATAAGGTAAAAAAAAACTGCTAACAACAACACAGACGGCGGCTGAAGTTGTTAAATTGCAACACAAAATATACACCTACGCCACATCATAAATGTTACAATACGAAGACTGGTTCGCACTTGTAAATTGGGCGGGTAAAAAAATGAATATTTGTTCATGCTTCTTTACAGGTGTGTGATGCCCATCTTCGCATCAGGGCACTTGACGCTACATTCCCAGGGTCTGTGCATGATTCCTTCGTGTGGCGGACAACACTGGTGCATCATGCACTGTGCAACCACAATTTTCTGCAATGTGGGGAATATCTACTAGGTATGTGAATTCTGGCACAAGGGCGAAATAGTTGGACTGAACAAATGTAAATCCAGTCAGTAGATCTCAGACGACAGTTGCATGTAGCTGGTTAAGCATATCTACAGTGAACACACGGTTGAGGCAATTTGCTTTCAAATTAATGCAAATCCAGGGTTTCTACATGTCAGCAGTAGTGTCAACGAAGGCGTTGCATTAGTGAAACTGCTATCGGTAAGGAAATCGGAGGGCAGGAAGAGTTGAGGCTTTCCTTCAAGGTATTTATAACAACATACGTACATAATAACATAATAACATTAATAACACAGGATCCAGACCTGCTTATTCCTGCACATCGAGTGAGTCAAAAAATAAGATATTTGTTCACGTTCCTTCACGGGTGAGCAATGCAATATACAGTAGTATCACAACTATGTAACAACATAAATATCACAACATGCAGATTTGCTTTTACTTGTAAACCGAGAGGGTGGAAAAATAAGGGATACTTCTTTATGCTGTACCTCAGAAAATGTGAGGTCACATATAGCTGAGGCTCTCCTTCAAAGCTGATACGTCTACCGGTACATGTTACTACTTGTATACAGCAAACTTACAGGCTGCCATATTGCCTGTATCATGGCTGATAACAATGACAGCAATAATTATTGTATCATAAATAGAGGCCTTTGTAATGAGGGGAGAAAAGTAATAAATGATGAAATAAATAATGGACTAAAAAATTCATGCACCCAAATTGCAGATGTTGCGCATTTTGAAAAATGTCAGTCTTCATTGGCCTGCAGGTGATGGCGCCTACCCGCTGCAGCCATGGTTGGTCACACCCATTCTAGGATGTCACGCTCCTGGCAGTCCTGCTGCCAGGTTCAACAGTGCACATTCATCGCTGAGGTCTGTTGTCGAGTGCACGATTGGTGTCCTGAAGAGCCGGTTCAGGTGTCTACAACGGTACCGCGCACTGCACTACGAACCGGAGACTGCAGCGAAGATTGTAGCAGCTTGTGCAGTGTTGCACAATGTGTGCATATATTCACGGCCTCCTCAACTTGCCCCCCCTGACAACGGTGACCCTGATGATGACACAGACCTCTGTGATGACAACGGTGCCTTTCCTGCTCTATACCAGGCAGGTAGATATAAGCGTGACCAGCTGCTGCAGACATTTTTGTGCCAGCCTCGCCCGTAGACACGTTTATGTGCAGCCGGCAGCTGCCTCGGCAGCACCAGCCGCCTCGCCTGCACCAGCCACCTCGCCAGCACCAGCCACCCTGCAAGCAAGGATTGGCATTATTGCATACTTTGTTTCATACGGCAACAAGCATGTTGCACTGTTTATTTTTAAGCTTTTGTTTAAAGTGAAAACTGAGTTCCAGCTATTTATTTAATATATTCGTCCCGCAGCATGTGCTGTGTTTCATCATACTGCGTTGTGTCTGTGAGCACAGAACGCTGTCTTCGCAGTATTTCTTCCCTGAGGCACGAAGCCTCTGCTCACTTCTCATTGCATTGTCTTCATCAAGAGGATGTGCCCCCGCAAGGAATTCAGCTTCAGTGGTGCTGTACAAACGCAGTCTACAGTGTGCTGCTTCAAGCTGAGTGCTTCATGCGTGAAGTTATGTGTGGTGGTGCAGTGTTGTGAAAAGCTGCTACTGTGCACAGTGCTCTTTACAGGGGAATGTGCAGCATTTGGCGAAGTCCTGTCATAGTCGACATTGTGGCAGTGGTCGTCGTCGCCCTTGCACCTGCCATCATTGTAGTGTTAAAAGAGGTGGGCGTCGCCCACCATTGGAGCAAACTGTGGCCATGTGTGTGACCTTGTATCACGCCTATCCTACACTCTGTGAAATGTGGGCTGTATGTTAATGCTATCTTCAGGACTTGTTTATATGCTGTGCCGTGTACTGTCAGTATGTATGCAGCATGCCAAGAGAGCAGTCTGTGCGTTCACCATCCACCTGCAAAAGAACTTAACTTTTTCCCTGTCCTCAGTGCCTCCAGTATGGAGCCTGTGTCGTGTGTGTTGTGTTTTGGCTACCATTCATTGGCAACCACTTGAGCATTATGTTACCTCTCTGGGCTGCAGCATCGCTGCAGGTCACAAAGTGCGCACAGTACGCAAGATGCAAGGTGGCAACGGTATCTCCCTGAGAGTGCAATTTCTTCCAGTAGAGAAGTGTTTGCGCAAGACAGGAGAGGAAATGTTCGCTGTGCTTTTATCTAGTCATGAACTTAGTATAACATTGAACTCTGACTGATGTGCTTCGCATGAGAATCGTAGTTTTTTACACATCCTTAATGAGCAACCTTACATCTCGTTCCGTTTCCGCTTCACTGTCACGGGCAAGACACGTTATATCAGAGATGTAACGAGTTCTAAAGAGTTGCCAGCCTGTGCTGCACAGTCGAATGGCATTACAGGTTCAGTATGAGCTCAGAAAGACATGTATACACAATTACTTGTTCATTGAAGGAAATGATGTTAAGGGCATACGTGTTTTTGATGAACACACGATGAACACAATGCCATGAAAAGCAGTCATAGTGGCCCTTATATTCCATGCTGCATTTGCCACCTTTGCGTTGCTTCCAAACACTCTCATTGCAATTTTTGAGTGATTGGAGTGTCTTGGCTGCACTTACACAAACCTCACTTGCTGTATTGAGGCGTTGCCTACATTTTACTTGTATGTTAATGTGAAATTTTTTTGCTTCTGTTGATGACATGTTCTACCTGTGTATGGCACAGTAGTGTCACCATTAAGTTCGTGGTTATAACCTAAGGGCACATTTATACATTGCCAACACCTCTGGTACACATTGTACGGTAGATTGAGTTGCCACCTGACTGGCTTTATCAGCATGCATGATATAGCATCTTAATGTGCCACTGCTCCCTCCTTTTCTTTTATCGCTTCAGACCATTTATTGTTATCCTTCGAGGACTGTCTCATGTCACATATGCCACCTATTATGTGTTTAACACCTTAAGCTATGAAATTTGGTTTTTATAGAAAGGAAAGACACAGTAACTATTCCACTTCCGGGAGGTCACCTCAACAGTGCTGTCGGCGAAGGGATGGAGGAGGAAATGAAAGCAGGAAGAGAGAAAAAGGCACAGTAGCAGAGGTCCCTGTAATAATTTTGACTGCCTAGGGCTCCTGATCATGCACTGACATTGCATAGCTCATGAGTTTCTTCGGCGTTTTGCCTCCATCGAAATTCGACCGCTGTGACAGGTATTTAACCTGCATCCTAGAACTGAGGAGCCAGAAATACCTCTCCGTACAGTAGCCTGCACGGCCTATCATGGCTTTTCTCACTACACTGCTCTGACTGCCAAGGTCGTGCTCTTTTCTGTTCCTCTGAACTCACCTTATGGATCGCCACCATTCTCACAGGGCGCCTGGTTGCGGGCCTGCAGTGTGCTGTTAATGTCACGCAGGGCCTGCACCAGCTGCTCGACGGCGTTGACCTGGCGGACCTGCAGGCTTTCAATCTTTTTTTTGCAAAGACAACAAGCGTTCTTTATCACCGTCCTGGGGGAAACACTTAACAAACATAGTCATTAATACTTTACCCCTTCCAGGTGGGCCCTGATGTGTGCCAGGTCTGTCGTTATCTGCCGGAGCTGCTGGTCCTGTATCGTGGCCAGGCGCCCTTGTTGTTCTATTAGGGCGGCGATCGCGTTGTGCCTTTGCTGCACACTGCCTGGGTGGTCTTGCTGGCGAGGTGGAAGTGCATGAGGCCGCCTGATTGAGCCACCTTGCTGGTGCGGTGCAGCTTGTATTGGTGGCGGTGCAGCTCGCGTACCTGGCTGGCCCTCGTTCTCTGCATATGTGTAATTTCAGTGTGTTTTCCTGTAGTGAAACCACAAGACACCTCTGCCTTGGAACATGCGTCACATTTCTGTTGCATTGTGTTATGCCTCACTTTATTGCAGGAGCATTTTTTGGGTCGTACACTTTTTTCATTTCAGGTACCATACATTGAAATTTGGCACCATGTGTACAACACAATTTGGCAATAAATGCATAAAACTAATGTTATGACTGCAAAAACAGAAATGTTTTACTGAAAAATACAAGTTTGTTCAATGTAAATCAGCATATATATTAGCCAACTGACAGTGTGATAATTATGATCACATTTCCTGTAACAATGCTTAAAAGCTATGTCTCACCATGCTTGCAACTAACTGTAACCTGCACCATGCTTAGAAAGCTGTTGTCTACTGAAGTACATGACAAACCTTGTACTGAGCAATTGTCATGCTCATCCATGGCTTCTGGCGACTGTGGCGCTGGGCTCGGTGCCTGCGAGTGCATAAGATGAATACTCACAGTTCATTCATACTTCAGCGGCAACACAAGCATTGGTTTCTGGTTATGCTTTCAACGCTGTGCCATGCTATATTTAATTTTGAATAAAAATGATTTTATATATTTACGATTCCAGCTTCATTCTTTTTGAGACATCTTTTGCTGTGGCATATTTTCAGAAGGATGTTACGAATTTACCTTGGTGATATGGGAACAAACGCTATGTCATTTTACGCACGGCCAACACGTATGCTTGCGTCATTCTGTAATGCGCTTACAGAGTTGCCTTGCGATTTCAGCTCCTGCCTGATAGCAGCCACCGCTTGCTGTGGAAAGGTGCTTACATATCTTTTTGCAAGTTGGAAAAACTCTTTCATAGTTACTCACCGGTGAAACTGAGGCTGCTGGTGCCATGCCGAATACGGCCGGGGACCTGCACCCCACGGAGCAGTCTTCGCCAACGATTGCCAAAATGCGGGCATCACTTGGGCTCAGCACTGCCTCTGGGTTCGGCAGCCCCCCGCCTGTAGGTCTGCATGAATAAAAGATATGGCTCTCATACCTAAAGTGGAAGTGAGGCGGGAGAGTTAAAAGCATTCCGAGAGGCCCGACTATTTCTTGACAAAATCTAGGACAAAAAGCTTGCAGCCTAATATGCCAAATGTATAGGTTGCCCGGCTGGATTACACAGAGTAAGGTTTTCCAATATGTCCAGTTTTGAACTATGTGTCTCTTAACGGGTCTCGTGCTGAAAGTCATGTATCGCAGCACTGGTTGTTCAGAAGCCGCCAGAGCGTGTGACGACGTTCGGTGCGTCTGCGTATGTTGCACTGGGTAAGCACAAGTGCACAGCAGTATACTGGCCTTTGCACAGGCGCTCCTAACTGGACGAGCAGGCAAAATTCGCAAGCACCGAAGAGCACACACGTCATAGTGAAAGTGTAACCGTGCCATGCCGCGCACTGAAAGCAGATTAGCTCGCCTGTGCTCTGCACCGACTAGCGAGCCTGCAGTTCGCGCTTGCCTCACCCGCTGCTGCCAGAAGCGCTTCCAGCCTTCCGGCGAGCGCGTTGCCGGCCCCAGCCCGTTCAGCTCGGCCGCGAGCTGCACCCACAGGCGCTGGCGTGTTTCTGCCGGCATCGCCTCGCTGGCCCCGCGGCCCAGACCGGCATGCTGCTCCATAAAACAGAGCATGGCTTCAAGTTGATCTGTGCTACAACGCGGTGTATAAACACCGCGCTGCTTACTGTTGGCCACGCTCGCGCAGGAGGCTCCATGTTCGTCACTGGCGCTCCGTAGCAGACGACTGCCAAAACAAACACTGCTCACGAGAGTTCAGTCGCAGACCCCCCCCCCCCCCCCTTTTCAGTGTAGTAGCAGGTGTTCAAAAATAAAAATTTAGTTGCATTTATTTTATTGCGAAATGCCTCTAGTTGTTGGATGAGCGTCATTTTTTAGCGCATCACGAAGCTGTCGAAATCATCGGCATTTTTTGTCACCAGAACCACTCATATACAACGGTGCGATGCTGGGGCCATGGAGCAAAATTCGTTTCCAGCGGCCGAGGCGTTGCTTAATGTGCTTTTTTCGTTTTTCGACCGTGGCACTTTGCAAGGCCCAGTTGCCAAGGGCAAGCATTACTCTGCCAGTGAAAGTGCGCGCCATTCGCTGCATATGCGTGTTCTCACCGAAGCCGCTGTGGTCTGTGTGTAGGCACCGTTTGATCCTGTTTACAGCTGGTGCACAGTGAGTGCTGTTTAAGACGGCCTCGCAGCAGAATGACTATAATGACGCTCCCGGAACGTCGTTCTTTTTCGCACTTGGCGCCAACAGTAGCAGACGACATCGTTTGTGTTTATCCTTTTTTGTTTTATTCTTCACATTTCGTAACCTCTTTCAGTGCTTACGTAACCTGGCACCGCCTTGATGGTTACGTCACGCCTACGTCACAATTTGAACAAAATGGCGAAATGTCGAGAATAGGGCCCCTGGAGAGGTCTGCCTGGTTGTCGGCCTAAGATGATACTGAAGGTGAGGGTAAAAGAAGAGTAGAGAAGAGGATGGTGAAAAGAAAAGGAAAAGAGAAAAAGAAAGGGTGAATGGTGAAATCAAGCTCACTCAAGAACTCACACACACAAATATGAGTGTCAAAGAACGTCCACCAAACCCGTGTCTCTTAAAAACACTAAAAATGATTTTTTTCCCGCGCACATCCGAAACCGCATCCCTCCAGGGTTTAAGGACATGCTCTAGGGCCACGGGGCGATCCTGTCGAAGTCCTGGAGCACTTATAAGTGCCTTGCAATGATTGTTTAGTTGGAAGCGGGAGATCAAAACTGCCAGATCCTTGGGAACACCACATGTGGGGCACGGAGGGCTACTTGATGCACCAATTTCATGTAAATAGGATTTAGTGGAGGCAATGTCCCGGCGAATTCGGTCAAGGCAATTTTGATCATGTCTAGCTATATCGCGTGGCATGCGGAAGTCACTAGTAGGGTCGATACGAAGAAGGAGTCTATATTGATGCGGCGGATCACACCTCGAAGAGTGTTGCGTCTGCCAGGACTTTGTAGTTAGAAGCCTCGCGCCATCACTGCGAGAAGAAGGTAAAGGTAGAGGGAAGGTGGTGTTGCCATGCGCCGACCTCGCTGCACCGTCAGCGTGATCGTTTCCTCGGATATTAAGTGCCTTGAATGCTAAATTCCTACACCTCGTTTTACGTCTTGCTAGATTTCCGTTTTCGAACTCATCACGGCTTCGAGAAAAATTGCAAATTTCTTTTTCAAGGAAAAGCTTCACTGCGAAAGTTTTTCGAACCGTTAGCGGGACCGCAAGGAATGCAGATAGAGGTCACGGTGGCCGCAAGTTTAACCTTGTATGTAGGTAGAACTCAAACAATGGGCATACCTGGTGGTAGTTAGGTTCGACACATGACGCCAGCTACAGCAGCGACACCACCGGCTGTTACATCTATCTCGACTTTGACCTTTGACATCTGACCTCTGACCTTGACCTCCGCTCAAGCGGGAAAGCCTCTGCCGGCATCGCATGCGCCGGCCATAAAAGTGCGTTCTGCACCCGCCGCGGTGGCTCAGTGGTTAGGGCGCTCGGCTACTGATCCGGAGTTTCGGGCTCAAACCCGGCCGCTGTGGCTGCGTTTTTATGGAGGCAAAAAACTCTAAGGCGCCCGTGTGCTGTGCGCTGTCATTGCACATTAAAGATCCCCAGTTGGTCGAAATTATTCCGTAGCCCTCCACTACGGCACCTCTTTCTTCCTTTTTTCTTTCACTCCCTCCTTTATCCCTTTCCCTACGGCGCGGTTCAGGTGTCCAACGATATATGAGACAGATACTGCGCCATTTCGTTTCCCCAAAAACCAATTATTTTTATAATTCTGGTGTCCGCCGGTATGTGAGGAAGATACTGCGTCATTTCTTTTCCCCAAAGACCTTTTTAATATGCAGGTGCACTTTGATGCTTCAGAGGAAGGCTAGGTGTTCTCGATGCGACGCCTACCATGGAGACCGAAACCCGCACCGCGCCCGTAAGGGGAGGAAAATGAAATGAAAATTTGTTTTAAAGGAAAGCAAATTATGTCTGTCTCACATATCTCGGTGGACACCCGAACTCCGCCTTAAGCGAAGGAAAATGAAAGTTGCTTTTAAGAAAACTAAATGACACCTGTCTGACATTGCGCGATTTCCTTTGGCCCAAAAAAGCAAATCATTTGTTAATTTGGCTTTTCTGAAATTATCGGCAGGGTTCGCGCGTCGTTTGGAAAAGATTTTGATTCCAAATTTTACGCATGCAACGAGCCATAATACGCTTGTATATATCACTGAAGCTATATTAAATATATACTGCATTGTTCGAGCGTCTTTAATGTCGTTTCGATGAAAGCAAGACCACGGCGGTGGCTCAGTGGTTAGCGCGCTCGGCTGCTGAATCGGAGTTCCCGGGTTCAAACCCGACCGAGGCGGCTGCCTCTTAATGGAGGAAAAACGCTAATGCGCCCGTGTTCTGTGCGATGTCAGAGCACGTAAAGATCCCAGGTGGTCGAAATTATTGCGGAGCCCTCCACTACGGCACCTCTTTCTTCCTTTCTTCTTTCAGTCCCTCCTTTATTCCTTCCCTTACGGCGCGGTTCAGGTGTCCAACGATATGAGACAGATATTGCGCCACTTGCATTCCCCCAAAACCAATTCTTATTATTATTAAGGAAGCACGATTCTTAACAAATAAAAAGGCATACTACTGTGTGTGTATGTCAGTATGGCTATCTATGAAGAGCGGGAGTAACTCGACCAGAAACGTAGCCAGGGAGATGCAGCTTGTTGCTTTCGAACAAGGGCAACCCGAGGTAAACCACCAGCAATTTTTTTAGATTAAGGAAACCGCGCAATATCTGTCTAGCATCTCGGCGGACACCTGATCCGCGAATTAAGGGAAGTGATAAAGGAAGATCAATTAGAAGTGAAGAAAGGGATGCCGTAGTAGAGGGCTTCGGAATATTTTCGACCACCTGGGGATCTTTAACGTGCACTGACATCGCAGAGCATGCGGGCGCCTTTGCCTTTCGCCTTTATCTAAACGCGGTCGCTGCGGCCGGGTTTGCAGTCCGAATGAGTTTGGCGGTCTGATACGCGGCTGATAAAGCGAATTGCACTTACTCTATCCGCTTATAAGAAGTAGTTCATACTTAGAGAAAATTATAGCAAGCGTGTCCGAGTATTAAGCGCCTCAGAGCTTCGACCGGAATTTTCAGTACTACCGCTTCGTTTTATACCGCTGTTTGTTTTCATCCGAACACTATCCAATGCTTCGAAAAGGACGAGTTTTACGAGGCGGAGTAATATCCTTTCATGGACCCACTACTTCCGCCGCCTCCGCAGCGTTGCCTGCTATGCATGAAATGGAGTATAAGACCTGGCAGTTGAAATACCGAGCGACAACGCCTTGTCTGCCAGATCATGCCTGCGATTTACGTGCTTCGGCGGCAGCAGCAAAGCGACGAAAGCGTGAAGATGCGTCTGTGAGGGCGAAATAATGACAAGGAAAGGCACATAAACAAATAGCCCTCATTAGAAGCCGCAGGGCCGCCGCGAAGGAAAAAATTGAAAATTGATTTTTAGGGAAAGGAAATGGCGCTGTATCTGTCTCATATATCAACGGACACCTGAACCGCGCCGTAAGGGAAATATTAAAGGAGAAACTAAGAAAAGAGAAAAAGAAAGAGGGCCTGTAGTGGAGGGCTCCGGAATAATTTAGACCACATGAGTATCTTTAACGTGCGCTAACATCGTACAGTACACGGGCGCCTTTTGAGTTTCGCATCAATCGAAACACGGGCTCTGTGGTCGGTTTCGAATCAGGGTACTCCGGCTCAGTAGCCGAACGCGCTAACAACTGAGCCACCACGGCGGGTCCGCGAAGAATCGGAAGCGGAGAGAGAAAGGCACAATCAAAGAAGAAGGTGCCACCAAAGCATTCCTCTCACAGGTTCTTGATTTTCCTTTACGTTCGGTAGGATCTCTGCCGTGCCTGAGCCCCGCCGGGCTATATACTAGTTTGCCAACTGAGGCCTGTCGGCTTTCAGCAAACGTTTTGTGTCTGGAGTCTGCACCCGGCGCGCATGTACTTCATCTGTCGCCAAACAATGCCTGCACGAGCCCAGCTGACGCCGAAACATTCGTGTTATGCTCAATAATTGAGATCTAACTTTTTCTTAACCCAATCTTTCTCCTACCTTTTGGCGTTTTATTCTCTTTTTGTCTTCTGCAGGCGGCGCAACTGTCCGGAATTATATTTCACACTACTCATAATTTCTTAAATAGATTGCAGTTTTCTAATGACGGACATTGGAAAGTGGTAATGATGCGCTGGCGCTCGTTCCTGCGTTGAGGGGCGTGCATCGGCGCCGCTTTCGGCGTAAACCGGCGAACAAGTTCTTCACATTGTATAAATCAGAGCGAACGCAGAGGAGGACGACATGCGGCGACAGCGAAGAAAGCGCCAGGAGGAAAGCGGTAGCATGAAGGCAGTGATCACCTAGACGCCACGACCACACTTGACAATCCCGAAGGAAGCAGTCGGAGGGTTGAGTTCGGCCCGACTCCTGTTGCGACGAAGGCACGTTGCCCAAGGACATCTTTGTTGCGGCGGCACCTGGCGGCCGCCACATGATGTGTCCGGGCCGCGTCACGGGGTACACCGTTCTTCTGGAAACTGCAGCGAAAATTCATTGGTAGCCAGAATCGATAGAGATCTTCATGCGGTGTCCTGCGTGTGAGGCTGCGTATACCACAGCGCCATCAGTGTATCGCACTGGAATGCGGTTAGCCAAAGGTTGTTTTTGCAGTATTATAGCTTCTTATCTCGCTCTGGTTGTATAATAAAAGGAATAGTAATAATAATTATACTTTATTCTCATCAAAATGATGGAAGTGGCGATGGGCAGAAGCTGCTCGAGAAATGGCAGCTTTACATTGGCCCACAGTGCCCTCTACAAAGCGGCTACCGTAGGAACAAAAATAAACGCAGGCATACATTTGTTTGCTACACATTTTCGAACATGTATACGTTGTAATATACAAACAATTAAAACAAAATAAACTACAGTGACATACACAGGGAACAAAGCGTACATTTATACATACACTGGAGGAGAACAATAAGCACGTGCCATGACTAGTCGTCAAATATATAATGAGAGGTTTAGGAGTAAAGCGGTAGTATTTCAACTTTAGACATTTTTGATGTCAGTATCAGTTTTACTATATATATATATATATATATATATATATATATAGATATATATATATATATATATATATATATATATATATATATATATATATATATATATATATATATATATATATATATATATATATATATATATATATATATATATATATATATATAACAACGCGGAAAGCCTGAAACGAAAATTCCGCCATTGGGTAATTGGTTCTGGGAGTTACTGCATTCCACTCTTTTTCGTGGCGGGCAAGGCAAGTTACAGTGTTCTTTTGCAATGACAACAATCCGCTCAGGGACATGCCATTCTCTTTTCGCACTTGAAAGCATGTGTTGCCTTACAGTTATATAAAATCCGGGCCGGTATCATATATGTTATTTGTAATTAACTATGAGGAGCAATTATACGGCAGATTATAGAGTATTCTGACAAACTTTTTCGGAACTATGTAAAATTGAACATTACACCTAGGCTCCGCGTTAAAGGTCCGACGCTCTTGCTTTAGTGTGAAAATGCCCACACATGCAGAATCAGTCATTCTTGACTTAACATTCATAGATTTTTGGAAGGCTGCGTATCCCTCTTAGCGCAGTAGAGCAGAGGGTAAGCAATGTTTCATTGCCTTTTCATGGCAGGTGTTGCCACTGGTGGGGCTTGTGCGGCCTAGGTTGCTCTTCGTGGACTTCTGCTGACCATTCATTAATTTTGCCCCATCCTGCCGAGGTGCGCAGGTTGCTCACAATCCAGTGGGCAACTTTTGGATGACCCCACATGGTTACCTGACCTAGGTTGCACATCGGCCTCCTAGGTTGATTGCCTGAGGATTTTTCAGTCAGGGTCAATAATGACCACGACAGCGACGCCAGATTTGCTGTGACACGAGCACCTGACCGCTGTGGCGTTAAAATCTTTTGTTGATTTTTATATGGCACTGCCCCAAAGCAACGAAAATAATTAGGATTTGAGTAAAACAGGGATTTGAAAAGCAGGAGTTTAACTTGAAATGGGAGATGTTATCTGTGCAGCGATATCAAGCCACCAACCGCAGACTGCTTAATTAGAACGAAATCGATGTGTTTGTTCAATACAATACTCTAAACAAACATAATCACGATAATTTTAATATCTACTATTGCTATTGTTACGCCTCAATGAACTAAATTTAAAAGAGAGTTTAGCTCCTTGGATTCTGTTCAATACAGCAGAGCCTTTATATTCTTAAGATACCTAAATGGTCTATGACTGACCACGTTTTAGCTTGATAAGAGTTTCATTCATTTTAAAGTGTATAGCAGATAAACTTATACTGGCATCGTCTGAGTAGAAAAGAAATGTAAATATATCAAAGAAGTGGGCCAAGAATTCTGCTCCGAGGGACACCTTTTACTGAAGCTTTTAAATCAGAGTGTTTATGATAGAACATCATGAACTGCTTCGAAAACAGAGATGCAATATGATGAGTTGTACAAAATGTGGATGGATACCACATACCTCTAGTGATGAATGCAATTTAATGCTTTTGAAAAATCTACGTAAACTCCAAGCACAAAATGATTCTTTTTAGCTTAGAAAAAATAGACTATTTCTACTCCGGTAAAATATTCAGTCGACTTCTTTTTTTAAAAACTCCACTGACCAGAGAAAATCAGCTTCTGAAGATCAAGCAAAGAAGAATGCTGATAATGTACATTTTTCTAGGCCTCTGGAAAATGTCGGAAAACTAAAAGGGGTTGTCTCGAAAAGCATCGCGACTTTGGCGATTTACATTCATCTCAGAAAACAAGCACTGGGCAAGCAAGTATGGAGCATAGGAGTTAAGGAAGGGCATTAGAGATCCGCAACAAATTTAGGAGGACGAATCTGAACCCCTTCAGCATCACAACGTACACTGTTGTTCATTAATTCTGAAACTGACCTTGCTTGATCGTCTGGTAAGGCGCTAAGAAAGGCGCTAGAATACCTTCAGGAAGGTCAAACATTGCAGACCTCTTCTAGTACACGATCACTGAAGCAACTGAGAAGATGGCAGTCACAGTAAAAGGCAAGAGCATTTCCAGACACTTGAATACCTTTAATTATGAGTTTCTGAACCCCAGACGATGGTCTTGCGAAGCAGGTAGAATCACGTTGCACAAAACTTTACAATTTCGCTTGTGCAAATATATTTGGCAAGCGTGGAAATCATAGCTTATGAAAAACAAGCAAAAATATGGACAGGATATATTGATACGTGGCGGCTAGAATCAGCAGTAGAAAGAGCAGAGGTAACCTGCTACGCAAGGAACCGATGGCTTGGAGTAGACTCTCAGCACACAAGCGCGCACCTCAGCGTCGTCTTCGTTACCAACCACTTCGTCGTCCTCCCAGCGTCCGTAGCATGACCCCCCCTAGCGGCAAAAGCACCGTCCCGGTGCGCACTACACAGGCCAGCTAGACGGCGAGTTGTAAGGTTTGAGGCGGGACACATGGACGATGTCGGTGCGGGGTGCAGCGGCCGGAGATGGCGGATGTAGCGGGGTGATCTCGTACGTCACCGCGGTCACCGGACGTACGACCCGATAAGGGCCTGTATATCGGGGGAGCAGTTTTTCACAAAGGCCCACACGGCGGGAAGGGATCCAGAGTAACACAAGGGAGCCAGGAGAGTGGGTGACTTCACGACGGTGACAGTCATGACGTCGTTTCTGATTGACTTGGGAGGCCGACAGCCGCTGGCGGGCGACAAGACGGGCAGCGTCGGCGCGAGCGATGGCGTCCCGAGCGTAAGGACTCGTGGAGGCGGTGGCGGGCAGTACACTGTCGAAGGGCAGCAAAGGATCGCGGCCAAAGAGAAGGTAAAAAGGGGAGAAACCGGTTGTATCGTGACGCGTAGAATTTTAGGCGGATGTAACAAATGGGAGGCTAATATCTTAGTCGCGGTGATGGTCGGAGACGTACATGAAAATCATGTAGGTGATGGTACGGTTCAGACGTTCAGTGAGGCCGTTCGTCTGCGGATGGTAGGCCGTGGCGAATTGATGACGGATGGAGCAGGAGCGGAGGAGTTCGGCGACCACTTTGGAAAGAAAGCAGCGACCGCGATCGGTGAGCAGGTGACGGGGAGCACCGTGGTGGAGTATGACGTCGTGCAGGAGAAAGTCAGCGACATCAGTTTTGCAGCTGGTTGGGATCGCTCGAGTAATAGCCTAGCGCGTGGAGTAGTCCGTCGCGACGGCGATCCATTTGTTTCCCATAGCAGACACCGGAAAAGGGCCGAGCAGGCCGAGGCCGACACGGGAAAACGGGTCTACGGGCATGGGAATCGGCTGAAGGTGCCCGGGAGAGAGAACCGAGGGGGTCTTCCGCCGTTGGCACAGTTCGCAAGCGGCCACATAGCGGCGGACAGAACGGTATAGACCGGGCCAAAAGAAGCGGCGGCGTACGCTGTCGTAGGTGCGGGAGACTCCAAGACGACCGGCCGTGGGAACGTCATGAAGCTGTTCAAGGACGCTGCTGCGCAGGTGTTGAGGGACCACGAGCAAGAGGTCAGTGCCGTCAGGCCGCATATTGCGCCGGTAGAGGACGTTCTCATGGAGCACGAACGGGGCGAGGGACGAATCACAGCGGTTGGCAGTGAGGCGGTCGATGAGGGAGCGTAACGACGAATCCAAGCGCTGTTCGCGCGCAATATTGCGGAAGGCCGAGATGGATAAGACGCAGGCGTCAGCCTCGCATTCGTTGGAGGAAGGCGGATCGACAGGGTAACGGGACAAGCAATCCGCGTCCTGGTGCAAGCAGCCGGACTTGTGGACGACACAAAATGTGTACTCTGGAAGGCGAAGAGCCCAGCGCCCCAGCCGGCCAGTAGGGTCTTTGAGCGAAGAAAGCCAGCATAAGGCGTGGTGATCCGTGATAACAGAGAAAGGGTGCCCAAACAAGTAAGGGCGGAATTTTGCAATATCCCAGACCAGAGCGAGGCATTCCCGCTCGGTGATAGAATAGTTGCGCTCTGACACAGAAAGGAGACGGCTGGCGTACGCAATAACGCGAAGCTTGTTGGGTTGCCGCTGAGCAAGTAGGGCACCAATGCCATGGCCGCTCGCATCGGTCCGAAGTTCCGTAGGGGCTGAAGGATCAAAGTGCGCCGACACAGGTGGAGCAGTGAGGGCACAGATAAGGGCTCTGAAGGCGTCAGCTTGGGGGGTCCCCAAGAGAACGGGATGTCCTTCTTGAGGAGCGTGGTAAGAGGTCGGGCTATTTCCGCAAAGCTCTGGATGAACCGGCGGAAATAGGAACATAGGCCGAGAAAGCTGCGCACATCACCGGAGGAGCGCGGAGTAGGAAAAGAACGCACGGTGCGGACTTTGTCGGGGTCGGGTTGGATCCCAGCAGAATCGACCAAGTGGCCAAGGACCTTGAGCTGACGGCGGCCGAGGGTACATTTCTTCGAGTTCAGCTGAAGACCAGCGCGGCGGAAGACGGCAAGGATGGCTGAAAGGCGATGCAGGTGGCTTTGGAATGTGGACGAAAAAACAATCACATCATCTAAGTAGCAGAGGCATGTCGTCCACTTAAAACCGCGCAGGAGGGAGTCCATCATGCGCTCGAAGGTCGCAAGGGCATTGCACAGGCCAAAAGACATAACTTTAAATTGGTACAGGCCGTCCGGGGTGACAAAGGCGGTTTTCTCCCGATCCCGTTCATCGCCAGCGATCTGCCAGTACCCTGAGCGAAGATAAATGGAGGAAAAGTAACTGGCGCCATGCAAGCAGTCGAGAGCGTCGTCAATTCGGGGCAAAGGGTAGACGTCTTTCTTTGTGACGGCATTCAGATGGCGGTAATCGACGCAGAATCGCCAGGTTTGATCTTTCTTTTTAACAAGCACGACAGGGGACGCCCAAGGACTACTTGAATGCTCGATGATGTTGCGGGCCAGCATCTTGTCCACCTCTGCCTGAATAGCACGGCGCTCTGCGGGAAAGACCCTATAGGGCCGTCCGTGAATAGGGCGGGCTTCGCCGGTGTCAATGTGGTGGGCGACAACAGAGGTTTGACCCAAGGGACGGTCCCCAAAGTCGAAAATATCACTGTAGGAGGACAAAAGGCTGTGAAGAGCTGTATAATCAGCAGAGGGCAGATCGGCCGCGATCATCCGGGAAATAGAGTCCTCACGGGAGGGTTGCGATGTAGGGACATTGGAGACGGCAGTCGTTGGGTCAGGAGCCAGGACAGAAACTGTGCAATCGGTCAATGGGGACAGATCAGCAAGGGAAATGCCGGTCGGAAGTACCTGAGGGGACAGGCTGAAGTTGAGGACAGGGAGGCAGGTGCAGGTGTTGGTGATGTGCACAATGGTGTGGGGAAAGAGGACATTACGATTCAGAATCACAGCGGTGATAGGGCAGGCGACGTAGTCTCCATCAGGGACGGGAGGAGAAGGCGACAGAGAGATGTAGACAGCAGTTTGTGGCGGGAGACGAGCAAACTCGGTGGATTGAAGGCGAGGTGAGCTGGTGGAGTCGTCATTGCACAGGGGCAGACCCAATCGAAGAAGGCCTGAGGAACAGTCAATAAGAGCTGAATGGGCGGTTAAAAAGTCAAGGCCAAGGATTATGTCCTGAGGGCACCGGGTCAGGACGGTGAACAGAACGGGTATATGACGCCCGGCAATGCTGACTCTCGCAGTGAACATTCCAATCACGGCAGCGGGGCTGCCATCGGCGACGCGAACCGTGGACATGGCGGCAGGCGTTAAAACTTTTTTCAGACGGCGGCGCAAAGAGCTCAGGAGAGACACTTGGGCGCCAGTATCAATGAGGGCAAGGACCGGGACACCATCCACGAGAACATTCAAGAGATTACGTTGGGCAGCGGGGGTCAAGAGAGGATTTTCAGGCCGGGTCAATGATGCAGCGTCACCTCCGGGGGCTGCATCGGCTAGTTTTCCGAGAAATGGCGGGAGGTCGAAGGAGAAGGGCTGCGGCGTGTGGGAGGAGAACGGGAGCGGCGGCCTAATGGGGAAGGTGAGCGGCTGGACCCACGAGCGTGCGGAGCGGGCTTGTCAGGGAGCGGATCGGGTCGTTGTGTGAAGCGGTGCGGGCCGTAGTCGTTGCGGCGGTCGACGAAGGAGTAGGGGCGAGGTGGCGGGGACCAACGGCTGCGGCAGTGACGGGAGATGTGTCCGACGCGAGAGCAGGTAAAACAGATCGGCCTGTCATCAGAGGTACGCCATTCGGCAGGATTGCGATATCGGTACTGAGGCGAGAAGCTGCGACTGTAAGTGGCAGCTGCGATCACCGGAGGGTCCGGGCTGGCATGAGCGTTGTCCACGACGCGAGGAGAAGGGCCGGCCAAGTTCGCAACCTCCTGGCGAACGACGGCTTGGATGAGGGCCAAGGTGTTGTCCGGCAGTGGCAAGGAAGAAACAGCGGGCGTCATCGCCTCCAGTTCGCGGCGCACGATACGGGTTAAGTTAGCCGGGTCGGAAGGCTGCCGCAATGTTGGCAGATCTTCACAGGATGAGCCAGCAGCAGTGTTCGGCAGCCGGTCAAAACGGTGAGAAATGCGCCGGTGTTTGGCTTGCTCGAAACGGCGGCACACCTCAAGAACAGAAGCGACCGTGGAGCAGTCTTTGCATAGAAGCAGATTAAAGGCATCGTCGGCAATGCCTTTCAGTATGTGGCCAACTCGATCTGCTTCGGACATGTCTTTATCAACTTTACGGCACAAGGCGAGGACGTCTTGTATGTAGGCTATGTATGGCTCGGAGGAAGTTTGGGCGCGGGACGCGAGTGCCTTCTTGGCGGCGAGTTGACGGCCGATGGGTTTTCCGAAGAGGTCGCGGAGCTTCTGCTTACATATGTCCCATGAGGTCAAGTCATCTTCGTGGGTTTCGAACCACACTCTCGCGGTGCCGGTCAGGTAAAATATCACATTAGCGAGCATCAGCGTTGGATCCCACTTGTGCGTGCTGACGCGTTCGTAAAGGGCCAGCCAGTCGTCCACATCAACGTCGTCTGTGTCGCAGAACGTGCCCGGTTCTCGGTGTTAGGCGACGACGACCGCTGGCGGTGTTGACGGAGAGGGAGATGGCTCGGACTCGGTAGACATGTTGGCGAGACGGCGGCCACAACGGAGAGCCAGCTTGAGGTCGGGGATCGAATTTAGCAACCTCCACCAAATGATACGAGGGGGCAAGCCAAGGAACAGGGCGACATGATGGCAGAAGATATGATTTAATGGCTCAGGACCTAGCGTGAGCGCCCTGTCCCATGCCACTGCCTTCTTCTTCGTCTTCGTAACATTACCCGGGTCCTCCTAGCGATCGTCCCGATCGATTGTTGGGATTCTGGATGGTTAGATGATGATGGGAATGACCGGAAAGGATAGAAGAAGATGAAAGGCTTGCCACCAAGTTGAAGGAGATTGTCTGATGACCGGTTGCCCCCCGGAGATTCAGGTCCAGAGGTTGGTCGCATACAGCGAAGGTCAAGGGTTAAGGAATCGCCGGACTGCTTGGGCTGTGGTGCAGTCTTGGTTCAGGTCGTCGTCTGGTCTTAGTACGTCTGGTCCTGGTTGTCGTGTCTTGTGGTCGGGGCTGGGGACGGGGCGGGGGAAAGCGGCTGGTCGGTTCTGGTCAGGTCGAGCTGAGGTTGAGCCGGACGGCGGAGTCCAGGTCCCCTCAGCCGACGACGAAGGCGACCAGAAGGCGGCGATGCACCCAGCACCTCCACCAAATGATACGTGGCGGTTAGAAGCAGCAGTAGACAGAGCAGAGGTGACCTGCTACGCAAGAAACCGATGGCTTGGAGTAGACTCTCAGCACACAAGCGCGCTCCTCAGCGTCGTCTTCGTTACCAACCACTTCGTCGTCCTCCCAGCGTCCGTAGCAATATATATGAAATTTTATCATTGTTGGTGCACAGACTACGTAATCACAGTGCTTTTCCTGGATGGCAAAAGATTATCTAAACTCCGGCACTAGAAGATCATCCCTCATCCCGTCTACATGACAGTTAAGGATGAAATGCTTTGAGCTCTCTTTTTTGGAGCTAGGTTAGGGCAAATATGCTTCGAAAGCCGCGGCGAGCCTTAAGTGGAAATAGAGGATAAACGTAGCTCGAATTTACAGTTAAATATTTCTCAAATTACAGCTATTGTCAGTGCAAATAGCATCTAATACAAAACACTAGTCCTGTACAGAATTCGAACCAGTGCCGGCGCGAAGAGAGTAGCTTGTTTTTCGCATGGCTTAGAGCGCAAGTCTTAGCTGTTACATAGAATAACCTAGTCTCACTTTACATACATTTAATTGCTATATTTTGCTGTTCTTCATTATTTCATCTATTTTTTAGCGCTTACAAATCACAGCCGGTTGTAGTTGCGCCCTTGTGGTCGCAGGACACCTCCTAAGTAGGTAAACGCTCTGTGACAGCTAGTAGCGTGTATATGTACACGAATATGCGGCTGGGAACCCTAACTCGTCACTGGGTCTGAATATCCTGCTATGACTACAAAAGTCATCGAGCACATCCCGTAAGGCACGTGTTGCTGTTACGTAGTTGAACAGCGCAATAAAACAACGGGACACAACTAAGAATGGACAGCACAAACGATGACTCGCAACTAAATTTTTATTCATGTCAAAGGCAACTTAAATACAAGTACACCAAGCACAAACGAGAGTAAAAAACAAAAGAAAACAACACAAAATATAATCATCATGCCCACAACGGTGACAATCAGCACAAGCGCCAAACTACACACCATGGCCGGATAAGAACATCATCTCTTTATCAGTTAGTGTGACAGAAGGATCACTAATGCAACTATCTGATTCCAAGCGGATGTGAAAAGCCTCGAAAATCTCACGCGTTAGGCTGTCAGATATGAATCAGTAGCAACTCGCCCAGTTCGTAGACTTAATGAGTGTTGCTAATAATAATACGATCACAATCGGTAGCTGCCGCTGCCTTCTTTTGGTGAGATTTAAAGGATTGAATGCGTCGGCAGATTGACTTCAGTGGCTGGCTGACGAGGAGACACTTCAAGATGCATGTATTTCCGTCAGTTCAGCAATCTAGTTCGACCTCACAATGATCGGTAGTTCCTTCACTCTATATGTCGTCACTCATGCCTTCGTCGGCTTCATTTCAGGTTGCATATTCCATTTGCACATTTGATGCACGGGCATGATGTTCACATTCAACCGTTCGTTAGGTCGGCACCGATCATGCGGCCGGTAACGCAGATTGTTTGGAACAACTCTGAGGCACTGTTTACATTGAGGTGGCCGACGCACTTGAGGAAACATTATCTTGCTGCTCATCCTGCTGATGATCTTCGCGAAGTCAAACTTTTGGTTTTCAACATCTCTTGCTTCGTTTGTTCTGCTTACCCATGCGCGAAAAATAGCCAAATTTGCGGAAGGTGTAACAGTCGTGACCTTAGGCGGAACCGCCACGCCGTTTTTGCGCTGTTTCACAGTGCGAGCATTCCTGCTCCTGCTTCGGCTGCGGGATGGAAAACAGTGTCCTCCAAGCTCCTGGCTTTGACGAATTCCTTCTCTCCTGCTTTTCTTTAGGGTGAAATGCATAGAAGAGGGCCTTTGTCCTCATCTTGAGTAGAAGAAAGTAACTTTGCGCCTTGGTGCTTTTTGACCATAGATGCCCTCGCGCCATAAAAAATTATAATAATCACCATCTTCCTGCTTTTCTAGCTTTTGCATGCAAAACTTGGGCTGCGGTTTTTTGTGTCTAAAATTTTGGCTGCCTTGCATGTTATAATTACTGTTGTCAACTGTGAAGTGCCGCTCACAAAAAAGCCTCGGCCTCAGTCTTTGGTCTCTAATTGCGACTACGATGTGGTACAATATGAATCTTTTTTTAGCCCCAACGTTGCATTTTCCTGCTTGCCTCTGGCTGCATGTTACAAATTAATCGAACGGCTATGTTCTAGTTACATAAAGTTGCTGATAGGGGACACCTGAATTGTGTTTTTGTATGGCCTGTAGAGAGCTTTGAACTGCTCGGGGAGGTAGGTAACTTGATCCGGCTGCTGTGCGATGTTGGCGCTCTGAAGTTGAGGGGGAATGCCGAGAACATGAAAGAGTAAAGCCTTCTCAGTGGTGGAGGGCTTGGCGGCCACTCGCAGCCCAGTTCGTAGCTGTTGCAGGCGTCTTCCTACTTCTTCCATGCCTCGTGCAGTTAACTGGCTCGAGGTGTACAGATGGTTGCACAAATGCACTGTCTAAATTTTCGGGGCAGTCGCTCAACATCACATCTTATATGTGGTCACTATGGGAGAGACTTGTGAAGAGAAAAAGAAAGAAAGGTTTTCCAGGATTGTGGTTTGACTGTGGCTGCACAGGTTGCGCTAGCTGCGAGGCCTTGATAGGTGAGGAATATACAAGAAATGGCCCTACCGGCGCCGATCTTGGGCAGCCGATGTACGTATAGATACCAACCAACAAGTTTAGCTACGCAATAAAAGGGCAAAAGCACGTCGGCATTTCAAGAAACCATGTAGATCCACGTGAGCTCACCGCTGCACTTCCGTCTACGAGTGCACCGGCAGCAGGATGCTCTGGCGTCGTCATCAGGCGATCTCCAGCAAGCGCGAGAAAACCAGCCCTACACGAAACACAGGCAGCACAACAGCATTGGTCGAACGTTGGGCTATCAATGGCACAATTTGGCACGAACATTGGTCCTACACTGGCATTTACGCTGAGCGCTACCATTTTGACACATTGGCAATACTTTCATGCCAATTTAGGGCTAACGTACGGTCGATCAAGGGGCCAACGTAGGCCTGGCGTTCGTTCTGTGACATGGGACAGTAAAGGTCTCAGATTCGCATCCAGCTTTCGAACATCGGCAGCCAGGTTTTGAACATTTGCATGCAGCCTTCTAACATTGGTATCCAGCCGTCGAACATTGGTATCCGGCTTTCGAACAATGATATCCAGCTTTCTGCAACATGGGCCAGTAAAGGTCTCGGACTGGCATTCGACTTTCAAACATTGGTACCTAGCTTTCGAACCATGGCATCCAGCTTTTGAGCAATGGTATCCAGGTTTCGAACACCGGCACATGCAAACCCGGCTGCTGGTTACTGACCAGCATTTTTGATTTAGTCTTGGAATGTAACAAGGCTGCATGGCTGGCTTCTTGCTTGGGGTGACAAATATGTGTAGGGTAAGAACCCTAAGAGGTCCTCACAATCCAACACTCGTCTTTAGGGAAGGGCTGCCCTATACAACGGAGATGCAAACCTTGCACCCTGATTACTTTTCGCAAACATGGTACTATTCCACCTACCAGCCCGTATGAAGGTAAGCAAGAAAAGAGCCAACCAAAAGTATTCAAAGCAGCTGTGAGGCGCTTAAGGTGGTGTGTCTATAGGCAATGGTCGGGCAGGGGTCAGGACCTGGAGTGGGAAGCCGGGCTTGTGGCGGGGCCCTGGGCAGAACTTGTGGTCGGGTGCTGGGCAGAATTTGAGGTGGGATAGATTTATTTTCATTTTTGCTGCGTGCCGATGATTCAGGTTAGAGAACACAGCTCGGCAATCTGCAGTAGCACGGCTAAGATATCCATAAAGTGTTTAACGAAGCGGTCCTCCTGTGAACTGATCCGTCACATCTGAAGTAATCGTTGCACTCCTATTGCAAAAGAACTTTTCCACTGCACTCAAATTCCTTGTCCAGCTCTTGCACGATGACCTCACAATGCGTCGAGCCTGCAAAGGGAGGCATGATGCCATGATGAACCTAAATATGGCCGTCACAGGACACAAACAGAAATGACTAAATAGCACTGTAATTTGTGAGGCACAGTCGGCGTGAAAACACTCGACACACATTTTACAGGATAATTTGTAACAACTAGCACCGCATTTTTCGCACAAAGTGAAATTTAATTTGCCTTGTCCCAAATTGGTGATTTTTAGTTAATTGCGCCGTTTCGCACCTCCGGTAAGATATTCCATGTGAAAAAAAACAATGTAATGTAATATTGAAAGGAAGTAACTGTTTTATTTTGTTTTATTATCATAACTGCGTATCTATAAATTGAGAGCGCATTTTTAATTCAGATGCACAGGTTGTAGCATCTCCTACATATCAACGTCCAAACAGCAGTTTTTAACAAAGCTTGTTTGTTTGGATGGGGTTAAAAACAAATACGCTGGACGGAAAAAGCTCAGAACATCTTTGTTTTTTTTTTTAAATCCAACAGTTTATCTTAGTCGCTTCCAAAGCATGTAACACAGATTCGGAACTGACTTGAAAACCACACAAAACACCCGTCTGACAGTCCGGAGTAATGTAATTTTTTTTTTCATGAGAGATAACTTGGCAAAAGCTTTTGCCTTAAATTGCGGATTTTTCATTGCACCTGCAAATGTGTTAACCACACAGAAAGAGCGCAGAAGTAGCCCAAGCAGCACAGGTCATCGGCCCAATATTGCAAGAAAATGGTTTCATCCTGGTCGTTTGTAGGGCCAGCTTTGCCAATACAGTTCCAATGCTGGGCCAATTACTTGTGCTGCTTGGGAGTACACATATCCTTACCGACTGGTCTGTAGTTGAACACAAACTAGTTCCGATTCCTATCCCTCACAAGCTGAACATGACAAACGTATTCCTGAATGAATTGGATGAAAGATCAGAAGAATTCATACCCGCTGTGCGACAAAGTGCTGAACGTTTGGTGAATTCATTTCACCAAAGACGAAAAATAAAATTCTTGCCATTCGGGCAGATCTGCACTGCGCACGACGTCAAGCCAGAGATTTGGCAATGAGAGTAGATACATAGAAGTCGTCCTCGTGCTCTGTCTCGTTCTCTTTTCCTGTCAGAAAAAATAAAGCCGCATGTAGTCAGAGCAAGTCTTGCTCCCAAAATCACATTGATTTCCGAGCGCATCTTAAGATAAAATATTTGTAGTACTTACAAGTAAGGTATTGCAGGCCATTGTAGTGAACCGCGTCGGAGCTCCCGGATGTGGGTTTTCGCTTGCGCAGACTACGAACGGAGCCAGCTCGAGTGCGCATGCTCTTTTGTCGCGTTGGTTTTGTGCCGCCGTGCCAGACAAGACTCGTCCGGTCAAGATTGTGCGTGGCGATGCATCGCGCTTTGACGAATGGCAGGGGAGACGACGTTGATGGGAGAGAGAAGCGCAAGGAGGGGAGTCATTTTCTTTTACACAGCTTTTGTGGTCCCAAAAAAAGTTTCGAGCTGAAAGGTAGAAAAAAGAAAATCTTGGGGGGAGGGCGGGGGCAACGAGCCGCACAGCGCCTACCTGCGCCTGGAATAAACAGCTAGGAGAAAGCGAGCAAAAAAAAAGCGTTTTGGGGGGGGGGGGGCGGGGGGTAGCGCGCTGCCTTCAAAAGGGCACGTGCGGGAGATGAGTTGGGGAGATAGGAGACCTCAAAAGAGAGAGGGGAGGGGGCCGAAACATGTGAAAGAGGCTTGGAATTCTCTGAGAATGAGTCATAAGCAGTTTTTAAGGTAAGGCTGCGGAAAACGTGGAAGCGTCAAAGTATTCTTGCAAAGCCGCTGGAGAAGCATCATGTCCGGCGACCGAAAACTTTGAAGCGAAAATTGTGGAGCTCGAGATGGACTTCGCCAAAACGACTTCCGACACTCGCGCGTTCTGTGGGGCCGTGTGTTAGTTCAGGATGGCTTAAATGATATCATGAAATAACAAAACATAAAAGAATAAATTAAACATTATGCAAGCAAATTCGCACTCTTTCATAGAATTACATAGGGGACATTTGGCAAACAAGCTAGGTTAACATGCGTCTAACACCATTTGTGAGTACATTTATTCACTGGTCGTCGAAGAATCCTTCAACGTTTTGTTGGTGCTGAAATTTCACACAAAAAGCTAAAAGAAACAAAATCGTGTTGAACTGTGACTCGCAACTATTTCAGATGCTTTTCATCAAGAAGGGTAATATACGAAAGAAAAAAAATTAATTTGCGAGCAAATAAGTAAAGACGTCTGCAAGAGATATGGCCCTCAATGCAAATTACGCAACAGAACAATAAAATGCACAAAAAACGACATTTTGAAACATTAAGATCTGCAGAAAAGGAAGAAAAACCAAATCAGAAAACACAGGGGAAGGCGCGATAACAGGGAACAACGTACGGTTGGTCGTCCAGTTGGTCAAGTTCGTGGCTAAGGCATGCCCTCTGGGGACTGTACTGCGGGCAGGAGCACAATATATGGCCAATTGATTCTTCATGGCCGCAGTGGGCACAGGTTGGTGTGTCGGTCATCCCTATGCGGAAGGCATAGGCTTTTGTAAAGGCAACACCCAACCAAAGTCGATATAAAAGCGTGGCGTCTCTACGGTGAAGCTGTGATGGCGCTCGAAGACTTAATGTTCGATCAAGTGAGTACAGTCGCGCATTTATTAAATGCGGCTCATTCCATTGCGACTCGGTGCACTGCCGAGCAAGTAGGCGGAGCTTCCGTGCCGCGTCAGTTCTAGAAAGAGAAATTGGGACGTGGCGCTCTTTAGTATGGGCTAAGCGGGCAGCGTGATCCGCCCGTTCATTGCCGATAATCCCGCAGTGACTTGGAAGCCACTGGAATGTTATTTCATGGCCGGCATCACTTATATACATTTAACACTGGATAAGGGGTGGCAAGCCCAGGACAACACAGCCAGGTTTCGAAAATGGCTTAGCGAATTCTGGCAGAGAGTGGGAGAACTCCGGCTAACATGACCCATGATAGCCAGGCTTTGAAAATGGCTTAGCCAATTCTGGCAAAGAATGGGAGAACTCCGGCTAACATGGCCCATGATAGCCAGGCTTTGAAAATGGCTTAGCCAATTCTGGCAAAGAATGAGAGAACTCCGGCTAACATGACCCATCATAGCCATGATTTTTTGATGGCACAGCCGAAATCAGATCCTCATTGGCAGCACTGGGCATACTTAGGAGCACGCTTTGCAAGTGCCTTTCCAATATTGGCCCGCTGTCATGTGCTACCTCGGATAGGACCGCCCGATGTGGGGTTCCCCGGTTAGGAAGGGGAAAAAAACTTGGAGGCGACAACCCCAAGATGGAGTTCTGCCCTGCGTCCCTGAAGGAAGGCCCGAACATATTGCCATATGCGGGTGCCGCCACCAGTGGTAGATAATGTCGTCATGATATCGTCGTGGTTTATTGTGTCGAAAGCCTTATGAATAACCACGGCCAGTATAGCTCGCGTAGGCGCTGTACGGCGCTTTGTGTAAAAGAGGGACTCTTTAAGGGCGAGCAGTACGTCTTGCGCCGAGGTGTTTAGATGGAAGCCAAATTGAACGTCTCAGCGTGCCAGTGGTTATTAAAGAGCTCAGTGAGTTCCTGGAGGGAGACTTTGTCTAGATGGAGTAGTGCCTTGTACGTAATGCCATCCAGTCCCGGCGTCGTAGAGCGGTGAATACTAAAGAGTGCTCGGCGGACTTCGTTTAGGGTGATGTCGGCATCAAGTTGCGGGTTAGGTGGAGGAAGATTGGGTGGATCTGCTGACTGAAGGAATGGGGGTATATAATTGTCCCGTAGCTGGCCAATTACGTCTGTGCCCTTTTGGCGCTCTAGTGATATTAGAGGTTTGTTTAATTGTGTCTCAGATTTTGTGGTTTTGGATATAAGAGAGCGCGTTGGAGGGACCACGTCGGCTGAGTGCTTTATGTACTCTTGAGGTCGATACAAAAGGTTGCCCAATTTGCGCCCGCTAGCGGGTTCGCGTATTCTTCTGTCTCACGAGTGAGAGCGGTTTTGCGGAGTCTCAATTTACGATTGTGTCGCTGGTGACGCGAGCGCTTCAGAAGTCCCTGTCGGGCCTCCCATAGATAAGCCAGATGCGGATAAACCTGATTGCCGTAGTGGTGTTTTTAACGCGTTTGCTGTTTTCATTTCATTTCACTTTTATTTCCTAAAAGACTCCCTGTTGATGGTTTTACATAAGAGCGGGGTTAACATGAGAAAGAAAAACACTTTTTCATGATGACAGGTGGGATTTACCTGTTTCTAGGAAGGTTGATGGTCATGTGATGGCTACAATTTCAAGAAGAAGGTCGTTCCAGTCACTTACTGTTCGGAGGAAAAGTGGCTTGTAGAACGTAGTCGCACGGGCACGTTGGCGTGAAACATTAATCAGATTTCCATAGGATTACGTGCGCGATGGCGGTGCGCAAGATGTATGGCTGCTGTTTGAGCGGGGAATAATAAAATTTGTGAAATAGGCACAAGCTATAAATACGGTGACGAAGGGAAGGACTATAATTCGGACGGTAGCTTGCGAGATGAGACACTATATATACATCCTTTGCCCATATAGTTCCGAGACGGAGCTCATTAAAAAAAATATGCGTTTAACATTGAAAACATTTGTGCAGCACCCCTTCGCAAGTCTCATTTTCAGTCTGTGCACCGCGCACAACGATTCCTGAGGTATTGGAAACATTTTTAAAACGCTTATTTTTGCAGGCTGTCAGCACCTTTGTCGTGGCGTCTTGAATGGCCTCCACGCTCTCAATCTACCGACCTTCTAGGGCTCTCTTCACAACAGGAAACAGAAAAAAATCGCATGGGGAGAGGTCAGGCGAGTATGCCGGATGGGGAAGTACACTAATGCAGTAATTAGCGAGAAATTTTGTCACGCTGAGGGCAGTGTGCGGTCTTGCGTTATCGTGGCGAAGGCGCCATTGTCCAGATGCTCTTAAGTCGGGGTGACGGCGTTCGCAGTGCATCACGCATGTGTTGGAGCACGCGGATATGAAGCTCCTGATTCGCCCCCTGCCCTTGTGGGACAAACGCTTGGTGTATGACACCTCTGGCATCGAAAAAAACTATCATCATCGTCTTTGTTTCGGTGTTCGGTCGCTGAACCTTATTCGACGCCGGAGAGCTTGTGGACCGCCATTCGGCGCTCTGCCTCTTTCTTTGAGGATCGTATTGAAAACTGCATGATTCTCCAGCAATGATGCTGTCGACGAATATAGCATCGTTCTATGCCTCGGAGAGAAAATCAGCGCTCACTGAAGCCCGCGTGTCCTTCTGGTCGTGTGTGAGGGAGTGCGGCACAAGTCTAGCATTCAGCTTTCGTTTCCTCAAGTTCTCACTCACGCAAAATTTGGTGGAATGTTGTCTCACTTATGTCAAGAGCATCTGATAGCATGCGGACTGTTATAGTGCGGTCTTGCTCCACGATGTCTATGATCTGAGCCGCGTTGATTTCATTCCGTGAGGTTGAAGGGCGCCTCTGCCATTTGTCTTCTTCCACCAACGTTCTTCCCGAAATGAACCTCTTGTGCCGCTCGAAAACTCGTGCCCGCGATAATGTCTCGTTGCCGTAAGCGTCACGAAGAAGCTCATGCGTCTGTGTGGCTCTCTTGCCAAGCTTCACAGAGACTTTTATGTTTACACGCTTTTCGAGGTGAACGTTCATCTATTATCATTCACTCACAGTAGAATGCGCAAACGACTACTGACAACTGGCCGCCCTAGCAATATCCAGCGGGCTCAGCTTTGAAGAGTTGGCAGAGCGGTTTGCCGATCGGTTCGCGCCGCCCAGCCCCGCAAACGCAGCTAACATAGCTGCTCCTGTGAGCCCCAGAATCGACGCCGGTCCCTCGCACGTCGCCTCGGAAGGTCCATGTGATGCGCCGTTCACCGCGGCGGAACTGAACAATGCGCTGCAGCGCTGCCGTCGCCGCTTGGCGCCCGGACCGGAATGGGTGACATACCAGATGCTGCGAAACCGGAATGCGCTGCAACGACAGATCCTCCTGCAGCATATCAACTGGTGTGGGAACGCGGGGAGCTACCTGAGGATTGGCGAACCGCGGTCGTTTGTCCTATCCGAAAGGCAGGCGCCCCCTACGGAGCTGAGCGGATACCGGCCAGTGGCATAAAGACCGGCGGCAGGTAAACTCATGGAGCATATGGAGTTGCAGCGTCTGAACGAGCGGGCTGCGGAGGCTGATTTGTTTGACGAGCGGCGGACGGGTTTCCGTGGGATGCGGTGCACGGCTGTTTCTATATAGGACGTTATTACAGCGCTCGGGCATGGCAGGGTGGCAGGCCAGGTTTCGCTGCTGCTACTAATGGACGTCTCGGGCGCTTTTGACAACGTTCACTGCGCCCCAAATGTAGCGGTGCTTGAGGGGGCCGGTGTGAGCGGGCGCCTATTGCGATATGCTCATGGCTTCCTGAGCGGGCGCACCATACGCGTACGAGTAGGAGGTAAGCTCTCCAAGCCTCGCCCGGTGGAAATGGGCGTGCCGCAGGGCACTGTCTTATCACTATTTCTGTTTAATGTGGCCATGTCGGTGGTGCCGGCCTCCCTCCCCACGAGCTGCCGACACCATGTGTAAATGTCCATATATGCAGACGACATATCTCTGTGGTGCCGGGGACCACCGGGCGAGGAGTTCCGCGTGCGGGTGTGCGTTCAGGGAGCCTTAACCGCAATCGATGCCAGCTTGCGCGGCCTTGGTCTGTCGTTCAGCGCGGACAAATCGGTGGCCATGGCCTGCGTTTCGCGCTCGCGCGCTCACCTTGCGCCACTGTCACTGTATGGGACTCCGATTCCTTGGCGTAAATCGGTGCGGTACTTTGGTCTGGACATCGACTGGCCTTTCCTTCCGCCCCGCGGCGACCAAGGCATGTCTGCAGATGAAGAGGATCAACGCCGCCGTGCACAAGCTCACCGCTCGAGGCCGCAGCAATCCGCGCTGCGTCTATACAATTCCGCAGCTTTGGAGGCGGTGCTCTATGCTCTGCCGCTCGTCACGGTGCGCAAGCCGCGCTGGAAGAAACTCGAGCTTCAGCACTGCGTAGGCCTGCCCAAAAACTAGCAGTGCGCCGCAACATTGGCCGAGGCAGGAGCGTGGCCACTTGAGCTCCAAACAGCGCGCAGGGCATGGAATCACATCGACCGGCTTCACCGCGCACCGGATGGCGGCTCGCTGCTGCAGCGTATGCGCTCGCACCCGCACTCACGAATGGGCGCGGCGCTGCTCGAGTATGAGCAATTGACACAAGACCCACCCCCCTACGGCTGCTGCGGGCCCTGGCCTGCTGCCTCGGAGATACAGCGAGAGATCGTCGGCATTGCGGGAAAGCGGAGCACACCCCTCTGCACTGTGCAGCAGCCTTGGCCAGAGCCGTCCTACACGAGGAGCTCCAGGACCATCTCCTCGTGTACACCCACGGCTCAGTGGCCCGCGACAGCTGCTCTTTTGCAGCCGCGGCTACCATGCCCGCCCTGCGACTGCACAGCCAGCAACACGTAACCTTCCTGGGCTCCTCCACCACGGCGTAGTTGATGGGGATCCGGCTCGGACTGTACCTGCTGCTCACCCTCGGCCCTTCGCCACCCAGGAGTGCTCTGCTGTGCGACTCGCGCGCCGCCCTCAGCCGCCTGCAATCTAACGGCCGCGGTACCCCACTAGTGCGGGAAATTCGCTCGTGCATCGAGCGCCTCGCGCAGAGAGGTTGTGCCGTGCGTGCACAGAGGGTGCCCGGTCACTGCGGCATCGCCGGCAGCGAAGAAGCTGACGACCTCGCGACCGCTGCACAGCAACTACCTGCCAGCGATCTGCCCCTGGGGCTGGAGGACGTGCGTGTGGCCATCCACGACCATCTCCGAAAGCAGCACTCCGACGCACGCATCGCAGGATGTGAGCGCATCGACAGTATCACCGGCTGTCGCGCACTTACACGGTCACAACGTGCAATGATCCTCCGCGCGCGCATTGGCTGCGTGTGGCCAGGGGAACGACGGTTGCGTCACGGAATCACGAGGAGTGATGTGTGTGACGGATACGGTGCAGTGGAACACTAGAACACCTGCTCTTTCACTGTGCCGCGTTCGCCGATGCTCGTCGCGATATGCTCGATGCCTATGGGGCGCAGGGCATACTACTAGACTCCATCAAGACGCTATTGTGGCCGCAGGGCAGTGCGCGCACTCGTGAGGGAAGTTTGGTGAGCCTCTGTGCATTCCTCGAACACACGGGCTTGACGTCTTGTCTGTTTTACCTCAGGTAGTTACACGCAGTGACTGAACGCTCCGCGAGTTCTACCTTGAACGATTAATAACTGGACGTCCCACAACAGTTGTAGCCAACACAGTGCTGTGCGCGTGTGATTTGTTTCCTCTAATATGAACTAATCACACGCACAACCTGGACACATTGCTTATTGTGTAAATAGTTTGTATATATCACTTCTCCTCCTATCCTCTCTTCCTGTCCCCTCACCTCTTTCATTTAACTTCTCCATTCTGCCTGCTATTTTTTATTTCCGCTGCCCCAGCCCAGGTGTTTGAGTATCGACGGCAGATGCCGGGGCTAGTAAAAATCTTTTCCTTCCTTTTTACTATTCTTTTAAAAAAAAACCATCAGCACCACTACTGACAACGTATTTTTCTACATGTAGGGTCATCTAGCGGCTACCTCAGAACTTAACATAGATAGCTCAGGTTTTCCTGAGAAGATGGCGCTACACATATGCACCAAAATTTCTTTTGGGGAATCGTTTCTCGAGAAGAAAATAAATCACTCTCGGGCTGTTCCAAGGGATTCTCCCGTTGTCCAGAGGGTCATATCATATGCGTATATGGCTCTGTGGAGCCCTGGGATAGAAGCAAGGGAATTTGCCAGTGGCGCTAGAGCAATGTTAAAGAGTAAAGGTGATAGGACCGCCCCTTGTGGGGCTCCCCGGTTAGGCAGGGGGAAAAACTTGGAGGCGACATCTCCAAGGCGGAGTTCTGACGTGTGTCCCAGAAGTAAGGCCCAAACATATTGCCTTTTCCGGGTGGCGCAGCCAGCGGTAGATAATGTCGTCATGATATGGCCATGGCTTATTGTGTCGAAAGCCTTATGGCTAACCACGGCCAGTATAGCTCGCGTAGGCGCTGTACGGCGCTTAGTGTAAAAGAGAGGCTCTTTAAGGGCGAGTAGTACGTCTTGCGCCGAGATGTTTGGATGGAAGGCAAATCGAACGTCCCAGCACGCCAGTGGTTATTAACGAGCTCCGTGAGTCCCTGGAGGGAGACTTCGTATAGATTGAGTAGTGCCTTGTGCGTTATGCCATCCGGTCCCGGCGCCGTAGAGCGGTGAATACTAAAAAGTGCCCGGCAGACTTCGTTTAGGGTGATGTCGGCATCACGTTCCGGGATATTTGGAGGTAGCTATGGTGGATGTGCTGACTGAAGGGATGTGGGCATATAAGTGTACCGTAGTTGGCTAATTTATTCTGTGCCCTTTTGGAGCTGTAGTGATATTAGAGGTGCGTTTAATTATGTCTCAGATTTAGTGGTTTTTGGATCTAAGAGAGCGCATAGGAGGGACCAAGTGGGCTGAGTGCTTAATGTACTCTTGACGTCGTTACAAAAGGTTGCCCAGTTTGCGCCGGCTAGCGTGTTCGCGTATTCTTCTGTCTCACGAGTGAGAGCGGCTATGCAGAGCCTTAATTTGAGATTGTGTCGCTGGTGATGCCAGCGCTTGAGAAGTCCCTGACGGGCCTCCCATAGATGAGCCAGATGCGGATAAACCTGTGGCGCCGTAGTGGTGTTTTAATGCGTTTGCTGTTTTCATTTCCTTTCGTTTTTATTTCCTTGAAGACTCATTGTTGATGGTTTTATATAAGGGTGGGGTTAACATGAGGAAGCAAAACACTTTTTCATGATAAGAGGTGGGTTTTAACTGTTTCTAGGAAGGTTTACGGGCAGGTTATGGCTGCAATTTCATCGGGAAGGTCGTTCCAGTCGCTTGCTGTTCGGAGGAAAAATGACTTGTGGAATGTAGTCGCACGGGCACGTTGGAGTGAATGTTTCATCGGGTTACCAATGCGGTGATAAGTGTGCGATGGCGATGCGCAAAATGTATGGCAGCTGTTTGAGCTGGGAATAATAAAATTTGTGAAATAGGCACAAGCTAGAAATACGGTGACGGAGAGAAAGACTATAATTCGGACTGTAGCTTGAAGGATGAAACACTATAATATGCAACCTGCGCCCGTAAAGTTCCGAGACTGAGTTCATTAAAAATAATGCTTTTAACATTGATAACATTTGTGCAGGACCCCTTCGAAATAGCCTCATTTGAAATCTGTACACAGCGCACAACGATTCCTGAGGTATTGGAAACAGTTTGAAAACGCTTATTTTTGCAGGCTGTCAGCACCTTTGTCGTGGCGTCTTGAATGGCCTCCACGCTCTCGATCTAGCGACCTTCTAGGGCTCTCTTCACAAAATGAAACATAAAAAAATCGCATGGGGAGAGGTCAGGCGACTATGGTGGATGGGGAAGTACAGTAATGCTGTGCTTAGCGAGAAATTTTGTCACGCTGAGAGCAGTGTGCGGCCTTGCGTTATCGTGGCGAAAGCTCCATTGTCCAGATGCCCATAAGTCAGGGCGACGCCGTTCGCAGTGCATCACGCATGTGTTGGAGCACGCGGATATAAAGTTCCTGATTCACCCTCTGCCCTTGTGGGACGAACGCTTGGTGCATGACAGCTCTGGCATGGAAAAGAACTATCAACATCGTCTTTGTTTCGGTGTTCTGTCGCTGCACCTCATTTGACGCCGAAGAGTTTGTGGACCGTCATTCGGCGCTATGCCTCTTTCTTTGAGGATCGTATTAAAAACACCATGATTCTTCATCAGCAATGATGCTCTCGACGAATATACCATCTTTCTATGCTTTGGAGAGAAAATAAGCGCTCACTGATGCCCGCGTGTTTTTCTGGTCCTTTGTGAGGGAGTGCGGCACAAGTCTGGCATTCAGCTTTCGTTTCCCCAAATTCTCACGCAAGAAAAATGGAACGGCAAGCTCTCTTACTGATGTCAAGAGCATCTGATAGCATGTGGACTGTAATGGTGCGGTCTTGCTCCACGATGTCCCTGATCTGATCCGCGTTGTTTTCATTACGTGAGGTTGAAGGGCGCCCCTGCCTTGTGTCTTCTTCCACCGACGTTCTTCCCGAAATGAACCTCTTGTGCCGATTGAAAACTGGCTCCAGCGATAATGCGTCGCCGTAGGCGTCACGAAGGAGCTCCTACGTCTGTGTAGCTGTCTTGTCAAGCTTCACAGAGACCTTCACAGAGCTTATACACTGTCCGAGGTGGACGTTCATATCTGAACATTCACTCACGGTGGAATGTGCAAACGACTACTGACAACATATTTTTCTACATGTAGTGCCATCTAGCGGCTGCCACAGCAATTGAAATAGACAGCTCAGGTTAGCCAGAAAAGATGGGGCTACACATATGCACCGACATTTATTTTGGGGAATCATTTCTCGAGAAGGAAATAAATCACTTTCGAAACTTTACGCGCAACGGTTGTAGGATGAGTATTAGCGCTGAATGAAACGGGCGGCTCTGTTTTGCACGGCTTCTAATGAATCATTGAGGTATGCTTGCTGTGGATTCCAACTGGTGGATGCATACTCAAGCTTTGGATTTATAAATGATTTATAAGCAAGTAGCTTTACATTTTGAGGGATGTCGTGAAGGTGACGTTTATGAAAGCCTAGTTATTTATTCGCCGATGATATTAGCTTTCTTACGTGCTCACGCCATAATAAATCATTGCTGATAGTGATGCTGAGGTAATTATATGACGGGATAAGTTCGAGAGGAGAACCAGCAATATTATAAATAAATAAGTGGGGGTCGTGACGGCGATGAAAAGACACGAGCTTGAACTCTTGAATCAACCAGTGATTGCACTATGATTAATGAGATGAAGATTGTCCTGAAGAGATTCTTGATAAGCTGTATTAGTAACTGGGGCATAAATAACGCAATCGTCATCGTGCAGACAGACATGATATGATAAAATATGTGGCAGATCATTAATATACATTAGGAATAGGAGGGGTCAACGACAGTTCCTTGAGGAACGCCCGATGTTACTGGTACACGGCTAAAGGAGTAGTTACTAGGAACGGACTGTGAACGATGTGCGAGGAATTCTTTTACCCATGCAATAGTTTCTCGATGCAAGGTGAGTCTGAAAAATTTAAGGAGTAGACGTTGATCAGGTACCTTATCAAATTGTTAATAATAATAATAATATTAATAATAATAATAATAATAATAATAATAATTGGTTTGGGGGGAAAGGAAATGGCGCAGTATCTGTCTCATATATCGATGGACACCAGAACCGCACCGTAAGGGAAGGGATAAACTAGGGGAGTGAAAGAAGAAAGGAAGAGAGAGGTGCCGTAGTGGAGGGCTCCGGAATAATTTCGACAACCTGTTCGGCAAAGTCTAAAAATATGGCGTCAGTTTCTAAGTTAGCATCAAGGTTGAAATGAAGATGGTGAAGAAATATATGCTGTGGCTCGCCCGATAAGCCTTATCTAAATCCATGTTGGGATGAAGAGAAAAAATTTGTAGTGTAGATGCTGCATTATCTGGAAGCAGATGACGTGTTCCATGAGTTTTCAAGGGATGCTAGTCAGAAAAATGGGGCGATAGTTGAGTCGAGAATCGCTGTTACGTGCTTTGAAAACAGGGGCGACCTTCCCCATCTTCCAGGCTTCTGGGATGATACCTCTGGCAAGTGACTGAGAGAACTTGGAAGAAATGTGCTTAGTGTTTTCTGAGAAACTTTATGTTAATTTCGTTAAATGCGGCTGATGATGAAATTTTTATTTGGTCGATTGCAAGCGAAATGCCAATTGGGTGAAAAGGGATGGCTGGCATTGCCAATTCAGTAATTGAGGGTAGTGGAAGGAATGGCTCTTTAGGTTCTTTCCGTGAGTACTGATGAAAAGGCGGCATCACAGATATCGGCACACTGAGCATCATTGAAAGAGTCGCCGTTATTATTATTAAGGGTGACGTCACACGATTGCTGGGAATTTGTCACGTTCCAAAATTTTCTCGGTTTGATTTTAATCACTTTTGGTAAGTCGTGGGGAAGCGCTTGGGCAGCACATTTCACTGCTGCCAAGTAGGCACCTTCAGCGCTTTAGTATTTTTTTCATGCAGAAGAGCTGGGTTTAAGTTTCGCTGCACCTTACAGCCGCTGTTTTTTATGTTTTAGTATTTTTAGTGTTTTGTTGAACCAATGATTCTTTGAATCAGTGTTGATAGTACAGCATAGAATATATCTGATCGTTAGATTACAAATTTTGCCTTTAAAGATTGACCAGTTTTTGTCGACTGCATGCTGATGGAAGTGAAGTTCAGAAGAGGATTAGAGAGAGTTTAATTCATTATTTATTGTTACGTAGTCGCCCTTATCGCAAAACATTAGTGTTTTATTGGACACTTTCCTTTGAAAGCGAGAAGTGTTAAATGAGGAGTGAATAACTTTATGGTCACTGACTTCCCTCAGGTAAGTAATAGAAGCTAAGGTCAGAGGATGACTAGGTAAAAGTAGATCAAGAATGTTTTGTGAAGTCTCTGTGTTGCGTGTTGGCTCAGCTTTAGCTGGGAAATATTAAAATTGAGACAAACATCGACAGATTCTTGCGGCTGTTGAGAAACGGTAACGTGAGGTTGATGCCAGTTTATAGATGGGCAGTTAAACACTCCAAAAGGAAAAACGGATAGCCTCCACCAGACGGTCTGTCCAGTCAGTGACAGTAAGGGGTTCGGTATAATTAGCTGCCAAGTACAAACGCAATTTATCCCAGTGAGGGAGGTGGTGTTAACGAGGGCAGAAAATTTTTGAATCATAAGCAATAGTAGTGGAGAATGGAAAGAGCTCACTCAAAGGCTGTCTTAGAGCACCGTGTGATATTCAAGGATTATGTTCGGTGTGGCCCGTTTGACATCGGAAGTGGTGTCGCGGGTGACATTTGTACCAGTGCGCGTGGGTATGGCGGGGTTTGTGATCAGGCCAAGGTTGTAATCAGCCATTGCGGTAGAAATGAGGTTACCTTTGGTAGAATCCGAGGTGTATCCCCAGTGCGTGTGACGTGCATTCAAATCACCCACCACAGAGAACTTTGAGGAACGAGAGGAGCCCAGGATGCACGGAATAACTCTGCCTTTATCTTTGGGATTATTGTATAAGTTAAGAATAGTGAGGCCATATGTGTGCCCGGGTGAGCTGAGCTTTATCGCGGCATACTCAGTGCCGTTGTTGCCGGCCGTGATTGTCGATGTGCGGTCTCGCACCGGCATGAATACGAGTGTCAAGATTGCAGTACGCGGCATAAGGTCGGCCGCATGACAACTGCGGATATGTATGCAATTTGTTTCCGTTTCTTGCAGAGCGATGGCATGGGAGGGGGCATTTGGTGAGCGCGATATATGCCGCTTGTTGCCCTTGCATCAAGGTGTATTGCTGGGCAAGTTAGCGAGACATTCTGTAGGAAAACGGCACAAAAAGCACAGGACAAGAAATACACACAGTCTGAAGCGCTAACAACTGACTGCATTTAGCGCGAGAGCGAAATAAATACACAGAAAAAATGACTAATACGCAAGCGTGGAAAATGAAAACCCACAACGTCAAGGGAAGGGAAGCAAGGTCGTCAGTCTGTGTTAAGATAGTTCAGCTCGTGGCATGATAATTAAACAGAAGGTTTGCTGGCACATGAAGATCTCTTGCGGGCGATGACAAAGACTTCATAGCTTTCCCTCGTGCGTTGCTCAGGGTAGCGTCTGAAAATTCTCTACTGTTGAAAAAGGGGAACGCAGTTCTCGCACGGTTTATAGTTGGAGGTGCTCATGCAAGAAGAATTCGGGACCAAGCGCTTTCAGAATTCTCCTGGAATGAGCCCCTACAATTTTCTTGAAGCGCTTTCATTTTACCTGCAGTCGACTCTGCTCAAGTTTAACAAATATTCCTACATAAAGAAAGAGGGAATATGCACTGGCGCCTGTCTCGCAACCCAGCTCATTCATATTCTGCTAGCTCACTACGACAGACTTTTACAGGACGCGCTGACCGACTCGGACGTGAATAAAATGTTTCGCGATGTGGACGATTTTCTCAAATTTTTTAGGAATGAATCTATTGACGTGACCACTTATGTGGAAAATCTGTTCGCAATTTTCGAAACCCACCTTCCCCTTTTCGACTGACCAAGGAACTACCGAATGAATGGTGGCGACGTTTCCTGCATATGACGCTCATCACTTGTGGCGAGCACCTCTGCCTGTGCTAAGAGCCTCATGCTTGCGAAAGTTCTCTGCCGTAAACCCCCGCGCACTCCAAGATCATCAAGCGGCAGGGTGCCACAGGAGCCATCAAGAATGCCATCACCAGTTCGTGCGAATACCAAGTGCCGGAAAGCTTCCTCGTGCAGATCGGACGGTCGCAGTCAGCTGGATTTCCAAAATCTTTCTTGTCCAGTGTTGCTGAATGGTTATTGAAAGGCTGCGGAAATACTACGAACCGGAAAAAATTCCAGCAAAGGTTTAGTCAGAAAGTCGAAGTTATCCCGTACGGCCACCAGTTCTCACAAAAACGCAAGCGCGTTGCGCGCAGAGTGGGAATACTTGTGATGTTTAGTGCCCCATGCAAACTGCAACGTCTGTGCAAAAAGGTAAACTCTTGTGGCCTCCGAAAGGTTGCATGCGGCAAAAGGCACGACAAGCATTTTGTTGATTGCTGTACTCAGGTAGTTTATGAGGTGCCCTTTTTTGCGGAGCCTGGAATGTTTGTCCGGCGGCGCGCTCTATAGATGATCGCCTCAGGGAGCATGCCTCATCCTTGGAGGACATTGTTCCCAAAAGAAACCTGGTCGTACACTATAAATCGTGCGAGAACTGCGTCCTTTGTGAACAGTGCCAAAATTCGCAGAAGCAACCCCAAGCAACGCACGAGGGAAATCTTTTAATCCCTTGTCATTGCGCGTAAGGGATCTTCATGTGCTAGCAAACCTTCTGTTTTGTTATCAGGCTACGAGCTGAACTCTCTTAACACAGATTGACGTGCTTGGTGCCCTTGCCTTCATGTTGTGGTTTTTCCTTTTTCCGCGCCTGCGCATCAGTCATTTTTTCCGTGTATTTAATTAGCTCTTGCACTAAATACACGCAGTTGTTAGCGCTGTAGTCTGTCTCTCTACTCCTGTGTTTTTTGGGCTGTTTTCCTGCAGAGTTGCACTTGTTTTTGGCGTATGCTGCGACAGTTCCATTGCCATACAATTCTTTCTGTTGGTGTAGAGGACTGGCGTCACCGCCGACCTTTTCGTGGGCTATTGTTTTCTGCCATGTTGCTGGCCTGGAGATAATGGATGAGGACGGGCAGCGTGTTGAACTGAGCGCTGCTTGCTAGGCAATTGCTGATGAGGTACAAGTTTGAAAAGCTTGTTGATGCCGGACTGATATTTTTCAGCGTAAGTTGATCGTAGCTTTTATCCTGTCAGTCATGGACTGTATCAGCTGCGCCTGGGATTGTATTAGCTGTTGGTGCTTCGATCCGAGTTGTTCTGCAGCTATAGTGTTGATTATGCTAGTGATTTATGAGCGAAATTCAGTGGAACGTATGTATTGCTTTACCGCTTCTTGAGGTGTACTGGGGGGTCAGGGGTAGGGTAAGAGGTACTAGTGGAGGCTGCTTGTACGGACAGCTCACCCTTTTCAGCTGGGCAGGTTCTTTTCTCGGGTGTATCGTTCTGGAGTGACTCCATCTCCTGGGTCTCCTGGATGCGGTTGGTGGATTCACTGGCTTTCGAGGTAGAGGCCCGTGGCTCGGTGGCGTCCATCTTGGTACCATTGTGCTCCAAAGCTTTATGTCCGGCGTTCACGATGTCCACACTGTGCTTTTCCGTGTGGTTTTTGTTATCTTGTTTGTGTGACGGTTCCGGGTTCTCGGTCTCCATGGCCTGCTCCGAAGGCATCTGGGTGGCCGTGGTGGCCACTGGTTTCTCCTACCTCAGCGGTGGGAGGGGTGATCATTCTTCTGTGCTCCAGTTACAAGGTTTCTTTACACAGACGGTGAGTGCCTTGCTGACACCGTTGCTCTGATTCCGTTTCGTGGCCAGTGTTGTGCTATATCTGTATCTGTTTGGTTCTCCCGGCCGGTCTACTTGTGTTTGGTTCAAATTGGGCCGATGCTCATTCCTGGGTTGATCCTCAGTCTTGTGCTCATGCCCAATCTTGTGCTTCTGTGCAGTGTTTTGCTCCTGCGAAGTCTTTTTCGTCTTCTGCACGTCTGAAAGGTTGCTCTGTGCAGCAATGTCTCCATAAGGATGGCGTCGGATTGCGGCTTCATTAGTTTTGCCTGCCTTTTTAAAGCAAAACCTTTACTGGCCGCTAACGCGCTTTCGCTGTGGCGGTGCTCCGAGGAGGCACAGAGACAGACCTTGAGCCATTGTCTAGCAACCGCCGCAGCTGGGCGGACACCGCTAAGACACCACACCCTCACCGCACCATCTGGTATGACGTCATCTCGCTTCGGTCGTCATTGCGCTTTCCTCCGCTCGCTTTGCCAGCTGTGTCTCATGGCTAATAACATGCCGGAGGATTGAAAAGGACAGCTCGCGAGCGCCGCAGCCATAGTTGACGCGGTTGGATGGACGACAAGTCTGCTCAGCAGAAGTAGGCCTGGAATCGACATCGGAACGAGCTGAAGAGGAAACGAGTCCCAAGGAAACAGAGGAACAGCGCACCAAACGACTGGCTAAACGCCGTGCATATGTCGCCGCGAGACTGGCACGTTTAAAATCTGATGGCTCGACCGCTATCAGCAGCGACAGCAGCCGGAGTCGTCTTTAATGCAACGACAACGACATAGCTAGACAACCAGATTAACCTGGACTTGCAATAAAGTTTTACAAAGGCTAACAAAGCTACGCATTAGCTTTCGCTACGTACATCCTGGCACAGTCGAGCTAAGCCACTGCCAATCTTCCCTCTTTTGCTGTAATTCTTTTCTCTTGCTGCACAGTTCGTGTCTATGGTGGAGTGGTTTGGATGTGTCGCAGACAACGCAGTGATTTTTGCAATCGACATGTCCTGGTGGAGAATCACGTATTCCGCAATTGTAGCATCTTTTCTTCTTCCGAATGGGGGAAATGTCAGCACGGTATCCTGTTTTCAGGCAGACCTGCATCACTGGTCGGAATGGTCTGCACCTGTATTCTATGCCGCTGAGGTAGACAAAACCTGGTACTGCTTTGCCTTCAAAGGTATGTAGACATGCCCCCTTTGTGCCGAAAGGTCTGGCTTGAATGATGTTTATTTGTTCGGGATATGTTTCCCTACAGTTTAGCAATTCCTCCTCTGTTTTTATCGATAAGGCGCCGATAATAATGCCTTTACATCAGTTGTCTCGTAAGACTGCATAAACATTCTGTGAAAATTTCTTTCCTCCTAGATTGATTGCTTGAATGTTGCATAACTGTTCAGTGGGGTTCGGATCCGGGGTGCTCAGAATAGCGAAGTTTTGCTCCGCCTTGATTCCAACCCTGGCATCGTAGGTTAACTGGCAGCTGAACTTGAATTTCAAAGCTGTAAGTAGTGACCTACCGGATTTGTTATGCAGCATCACCCATGCGCGTAGACGTATTACCATCTTGTAATCATCACGCGCCAGGCTCGGTAATTTGACGGGGCGTGCGGGTCGTGATGTTCCCGCAGTTGTGTGTGCATCTGCCTCCGTTACAGGTTCGAATCGTGTTTTGCGTGCGTCGATGATCGTGAACCATTGCGTAGCCTTCGGGCAGGCTTCAGCCATGTCTCGTGCCGTCCAGTTAGCATAAGAGTCGGAGTACGGCTCCTCCTGCGACGTCCCGTGCGTTAGGCCCCCCTCCGGTACGTGGGTGTTAGTAATTCCGGGTGTGGAGTCCTGAGTTTCCATGTCGGCAAGTTCGTGGACTCCCTCCGGTGCCGTGGGCAGCGAGCACGACCCGCTGTGGTGGATGGGAAGGCAGCGGTGTCGGTCATATGATGCGCTGATGTGGAACGCCGCTCCGCCGTGCGCCACCGAGGGGGAATAGGCTTAGTGCGGTGAATTCGCCTCGGAGGTCTTTGTAAGGTGTCTGTGCAAAATAAAGCGTACTTACGGATAAAGAAGTCCTTGTAGAGGTTCTTTGGATGTTCACAATGACCCGAGGCAGGAATCTCGGGTGCTATGAAGGGTAAGAGGGAGAATAAAGCAGGAAGTTTGCAGAGCAGCCCATATGAAGCGCGTCCGCTCCCAAGTTGATGCAGATTGGCTTCTTGAGGGCACTTAAGTCTACTTACGAGCAGGAATGGGAAAGCATGAAACTCGAAAGAACGCGGGTGTTAAGGCAAAACCTTACTTGCCTCATGAGTCCTTTATTGTGTAAATAGTTTTTGTGTATATTACCTCTCCCTCTGTCCTCTCTTCCTGTCCCCTCATTTCTTTCATTTCGTTTCTCCATTCTGCCTGCTATCCTTTATTTCCGCTGTACCAGATCAGGTGCTCCAGTATCGATGGCAGCTGTTGTTCTAGGGAAGTGCCCGCTTCACCTATCAATCAAACGACGTGATCAAAACTAAAATAAAACAGAGTAAAAAGCAAAAATTACAAAATTGTATTGTATTAAAATAAAATGAAAAACCAAAAACACAAATAGAAAATAAAATAAAAATGAAACAGCAGGAAAAATTACAAAGAAATACAGCGCCTATGGCCGTCGTGGTGGTGGTAGAGGTGGTAGTGGTTTTATTAAAATAATAGTAAAAAGGAAGGAAAAGATGTTTGTTAGCCCCGGCATCTGCCATCGATACTGGGGCAGAGCAAATAAAGGATAGCAGGCAGAATGGAGAAATGAAATGAAAGAGGTGAGGGGACAGGAAGAGAGGATAGGGGAAGTAATATGCACAAGCTATATGTAAGTAATATGTACAAATATATTTACACAAGCCAAGAAAGTTTGCTACCCGCTCGGCGCCTTGATCGCTCGCTGTTGAAAAATGGGTGACAAACCACCTGGTACAATCAAAGATCTGCTGAAGTATGTAAATGATCAGAATGCCGACCTTAGAAAGGAAGTAGAACTGAAGCAAAGCATGACTTTCATGAACGATTCCTTCGAAGCCTTTCGCACGACAGGTGAAGAACTCGAGGCCTTGAAGAAAGAGCACGCAGCCCTAAAACTAGAGAAAGATGAACTAGCACAAACCTTAGCAAAAACGCAGAAGGAACTGATTGAACTAAAGCAATACTCCAGGCTTTCTAACGTGGAAATTAAGGGCATCCCGGAGACCGAGGACGAGTCACTGGTAGAAGTGGTCCAGAAAATAGGTGAAAAAATTGGACTGGACGTAGAAACAACCGACATAGACGTAGTACATCGTGTTCCCAAAAAAGAAAAAACGAAAAAGAACGTAATTGTCAAGTTTGCTTCACGCGCAGCTCGGGACAAATTTTTGCAGTCTGCAAGGAAAAAGAGGCTATCCGCAAATGACATCGGTTTTTCCGAGACCACACCCGTGTACCTGAACGAGCACCTGTGCCCCGAATACAAAGCATTGCTTGGAATGGCAATTGCCCGAAAGAAAGCCAACAACTGGAAGTTCGTCTGGGTTTCTAACTCTAAAATACTGGCAAGGAAAGCAGAAAATTCCACTGTCATACACATAGCCACTCACGACGACCTGTCTAAGATAGTATAGCCGTTTCCTTTTTTCTAAAGCATTGCGCCTACATAGCGACAAGCATAAAAATGCTGAACAACACAGCCAGAATACGTGGGAAAACATATCTTTACTACACTGCAACATTAGAAGTCTGCATAAAAACTATGACTCACTCGCTGCCTTTCTTTCTCACCAGAAAATGCGATATGACGTCATAGCAATTTCAGAAACGTGGCTTAAAGGAGACGAATCTCTGAATCTACCTGGTTATAAATTTGTGTCCTTGCCAAGAGCGGCTGGTTCTAGAGGCGGTGGTGTAGCTTTTTACCTGTCATCGGAAATCACAAAAAATTACTGGACATTACAGAGACCAGTATGGGTAACTACGAAATGCTCTATAGAACTAGGGAACAACATGGTTATTGGTGTCATGTACCGTCCACCCATGTCTAGAACTCAGCCATTTTTGGACAAACTAGAAGAGGCACTGTACAGACTCACAAATAAGGAAAAAAAGGCGGTTATTTGTGGCGACGTTAACATCAACACAGCTGTTTCATCTAGTAGTGAATACGTAAATCTTTTGTCATCCTACGGCTTTCAAAACCATATAGCAAGTCCAACCAGAATAACGCCAACATCATCATCTACAATAGATCACATATTATCAAATTTGGATGTCAGCCCCTTGAAATTTGGTGTGATAAAATATAACATTACAGACCATTTCCAGACCTTTCTTATCGCTCCTACAATAGCTGTACATCATTCCAAGGACAACACTCATATGTCACCTAGATGGGACTATAAGGCAACAAAAATTTCTATCCAAGAAAAAGACTTTTCAAGCATCGATTTTGATGACGCCAAAAAAGCATATAATGCATTCAGCACGCTGCTTTCATCATGTTGCGTCCAAAAGCAATACAACTCTCGCAGAGCATGGCGCCTTCATTCACCTATTTGTCCTTGGATGAATGAAGAAATACTCTCCATAATCAGACTAAAAGAGCATTGGCATACTAAGTTGATGAAAAATCCAAACAACAATTATTACAAGGAAAAGTACAGAAGCATACGGAATATGTCACTTTCTATGATGCGGAGGCGAAAAAAACAGTATTATAGCAACCTGGTTAAGAAAGCCCAAGGTAACTCAAAAGAAATATGGCGGATAATCGCTTCCATTACTAGATCCCTCGAGAAATGTATTTTGCCAGAGCTCAGTGCCTTCAACTCTGACCTAGCATGTCTTGCTTCAACGTTCAACCATTTTTTTCTTAACATAGGTAATAGTATAGCTGCCACCTTGCAAATCAACTCTTGTACTGTTTTGCCAACTCCGTGTTCTAATACTTTTGCTTACACAGAGATAACAGCTGCCGAAATTGTTGCTGTCGTCCGCCAGATGTCGCTTAATAAAGCTATGGGTCATGACGAAATATCAGTGAACATCATTAAGGACAACATTCATATTTTGTGCCTTCCACTGGAAAAAATATTTAATCAGGCTTTTTTATCGGGTATCTATCCTGAAACGCTCAAGATTGGGAGAGTTGTATCGATCTACAAAAACGACAATCCCAATGATGTAGAAAATTACCGCCCAATCACCATACTGAGTTGCATTAATACGCTCTTCGAAAAACTAATAGCTAAGAGAATACAGGATTTTGTTGAAAAATATGGCATCTTAGCCAGAGAACAGCATGGTTTCCGAAGAGGTCATTCTACAGGCACAGCAGTACACTCAGCAACAGAAATAATTAACCGGTCTTTAAATTCAAACAAGATTATTATAGGCATATTCCTTGACATTAGAAAAGCATTCGACACTGTTAAACATGACATTTTGTTACAGAAACTTGAAAGTTATGGATTTCGAGGACCAGCCAGCAATTTTTTCCGTAGCTACCTAACTAACCGCATGCAATTCGTGCAAATCTCAGATCAAAGATCTTCAATGGGGGACGTTAGGACAGGAGTTCCGCAAGGATCAGTACTTGGCCCCCTGCTTTTTTCCCTCTTTATAAATAATTTTCCTCGTTTCATTGAGCATGGACAAGCAGTCATGTACGCAGATGACACAGCTCTACTAATACCTCATCAGTCGGCAGAAAAGGCTGAATCACTTGCAAATGATAGCCTCCAAAAAGCAGCAAATTGGTTTAGCACTAACAAACTAGCGCTAAATGTTAAAAAACAAAGTTCATTGCTTTCACCTCCCGTCGTAAATCTACCCCCGTAGAATGTAGTCTGCATCTCGATGGATTACCAATTGAACGGGTTCAAAGCAACAAATATTTAGGAGTAACTCTTGATGAGAATCTACACTGGGCACCTCATATAGAAAACTTATGCAAAAAGTTAACCTCTGGGTGCTATGCACTAATTAAAGCACAAAACATTTTGACAAGAACACACTACGAATGATATATTTCAGCGTTTTCCATAACCATTTAATATACTGCATTGAATCCTGGGGTTTCACCTTCGCATCCTACTTAGCAAAAGTTAGCACTCTCCAGAAAAGGGCTGTCAGAATAATATCATATGCACCGACAGCAATACCATCCAAACCTCTTTTTGATGAATTAAACATAATGCCCTTCACCAATGTACGTGAGTACAAAACGGCCATTTTAGTCCGCCAGATAATTAGCACGAACTCTCCACGTCCTTCTTCCATATTCATCTCTCCCAAACGTGACACTAGGCAGGCACAGCACAATAATTTTAATTTACCTATAGGTCACAACATATACGGGCGGCGCTCAATTCCTTTTATCGGGGCTAAAATATGGAATACTGTGCCGTGTTACATGAAATACACGTCCAACTTTGTTTCTAAACTAAAACGCCACTACCTTAACAAGCAATCTGATGCACCAAGCTAAACACGTGTTGTTGCTCATAGCAATGCTCCATATAGTGATTGTTTAACTCTGACAATGTTTGTAATGGATCCATCACTAGCCATAGCGGCTAAGGATCCAGATGACTACACAGCATTTTGTGTATCAATTTCTGCGTGAATAAACGTTCTGATTCTGATTCTGAAATGCGTCCAGGTTATGCGCGTGATTAGTTCATTTTAAAAGAATTAAATCACACATGCGCACAGCACTGTGTTGGTTACAACTGGAGTGGGGCGTCCAGTTATTAATCGTTCAAGGTAGAACTCGCGGAGCGTTCGGTCACTGCGTGTAACTACCTGACGGAGAACAGACGGGACGTCAAGCCCGTGTGTTCGAGGAACGCACAGAGGCTCACCAAAGTTCGCTCACGAGTGCGCGCACTGCCCTGCGGCCACAATAGCGTCTTGATGGAGTCTGGCAGTATGCCCTGCGCCCTATAGGTCACGAGCATATCGCGACGAGCATCGGCGAACACGGCACAGTGACGCAGCAGGTGTACTAGTGTTTCCACTGCGCCGCATCCGTCACACATATCACTCATCGCAATTCCGTGACGCACCCGTCGTTCCCCGGGCCATACGAAGCCAATGCGCGCGCGTTGGATCATTGCACGTGGTGACCGTGTAAGTGCGCGACAGCCGGTGACACTGTCGGTGCGCTCACCTCCCGCGATGCGTGGGTCGGGGTGCTGCTTTCGGAGATGGTCGTGGATGGCCGCACGCACGTCCTCCAGCGCAAGGGAAAGATCGCTGGTAGGTAGTTGGTGTGCAGCGGTCGCGAGGTCGTCAGCTTCTTCGTTGCCGGCGATGCCGCAGTGACCGGGCACCTACTGTGCACGCACGGCACATCCTCTCTGCGCGAGGCGCTCGATGCGCGAGCGAATTTCCCGCACTAGTGGGGTACCGCGGCCGTTAGATTGCAGGCGGCTGAGGGCGGCGCGGGAGTCGCACAGCAGAGCACTCCTGGGCGGCGGGGGGCCGAGGGTGAGCAGCAGGTCCAGCCCGAGCCGGATCCCCATCAACTCCGTCGTGGTGGAGGAGCCCAGGAAGGCTGCGTGTTGCTGGCTGTGCAGTCGCAGGGCGGGGATGGTGGCCGCCGCAGCAAGGGAGCAGCTGTCACGGGCCACTGAGCCGTCAGTGTACACGAGGAGATGGTCCTGGAGCTCCTCGTGTATGACGGCTCTGGCCAGCTGCTGCATAGCACAGAGGGGTGTGCTCCGGTTTCCCGCAATGCCGACGATCTCTCGCTCTACCTCCGAGGCAGCAGGCCAGGGCGCGCAGGAGTCGTAGGGGGGTGGGCCTTGTGTCAATTTCTCACACTCGAGCAGCACCGCGCCCATTCGTGAGCGCGGGTGCGAGCGCATACGCTGCAGCAGCAAGCCGCCGTCCGGTGCGCGGTGAAGCCGGTCGATGTGATTCAATGCCCTGCGCGCTGCTTGGAGCTCAAGTGGCCACGCTCCTGCCTCGGCCACTGCGAGTTTTTGGGCAGGCCTAGGCAGACGCGCAGGGACTTGTGGTGCTGAAGCTCGACTTTCTTCCAGCACGGCTTGCGCACAGTGACGAGCGGCAGCGCATAGAGCACCGCCCCCAAAGCTGCGGCATTGTATAGACGCAACGCGGCTTGCTGGGAGATGCCCTGGCCTCGAGCGGTGAGCTTGTGCACGGCGGCGGTGATCCTCTTCATCTGGAGACAGGCGTTGGTCGCCGCGGGGCGGAAGGAAAGGCGCCAGTCGATGTCCAGGCCAAGGTACCGCACCGATTTACGCCAAGGAATCGGAGTCCGGTCAAGTGAGAGTGGCGCATGGCCACTTTAGTTGTTTGTGGAGCTCTCCTCATCAGCCATGTGTGACCAAGGGTCTCAAAAGGTACCAAGCCACTTAGCTGCACCGCGTTCGCACGGATTCTGCTCGTACGCCGGCGTGGATGTATAAGACTGGCCTAGCGTTGTCACAATTGTGTTCAACGTGTGGTGTGTGTGGTGACATAGAACATTACCTCTTGTGCTGTACTTTGTACAACGCGGAACGGGCTGTGTTATTCGGATCCCTCAAGAAGGCAGGAGGTCCTCACAGTTCTCTTCAGGACATTGTTTTCCAGCGCGGGAGCCAGTCGAGTAGAAGGGATGCTTCTCGCCTTTATCTACTTTACCTGCAGGACACGGATTTGGCCTCCACATGGTGACCTCAGGAGTGTCTATTTGGGTTTTTGCGGACAGTGTTTCTGTGATTTCTATTTAAGTGTCGCTACGGTGGAGCAATTGCCGGCAGCAACTGCAAGGCTAATCCCACCGGTAGTTTACTACCACGGTGCGCGCGCGAGCGCGAAACGCACCCCTGCACACGGAACGCCTCGCCCGGTGGTCCCCGGCACCACAGAGCTATGTCGTCTGTATATATAGACATGTACACATGATGTCGGCCGCTCGTGGGGAGGGAGGCAGGCACCACCGATGTGGCCACATTAAACAGAAATGGTGATAAGACAGAGCCCTGCGGCACGCCCATGTCCACCGGACGAGGCTTGGAGAGCTTACCCCCTACTCGTACGCGCATGGTGCGCCCACTCAGGAAGCCATGAACGTATTGCAAAAGGCCTCGCTCACACCAGCCCCCTCAAGCACCGCGAGAATTGGTGCGGGGGGAAAGTTGTCAAAAGCGCCCGAGACGTCCTATAGTAGCAGTAGCGCAACCTGGCCTGCCACCCTGCCATGCTCCAGCGCTGTAACAACGTCCGATATAGAATCAACCGTGCACCGCATCCCACGGAAACCCGTCTGCCGCTCGTCAAACAAATCAGCCTCCGCAGCCCGTTCGTTCAGAGGCTGCAACGCCATATGCTCCATGAGCTTACCTGCCGCCGATGTTAATGCCATTGGCCGGTATCCGCTCAGCTCCGTAGTGGGCGCCCTGCCTTTCGGACGGGACAAAGGACCGCGGTTCGCCAATCCTCCGGTAGCTCCACGCTTTCCCACACCAGGTTGATCGGCTGCAGGAGGATCTGTCGTTGCTGCGCATCCAGGTTTGGTGGCATCTGGCATGTGACCCCGTCCGGACCGGACGGGGTCAGGACCGGGCGCCGAGCGGCGGTGGCAGCGCATTGTTCAGTTCCGCCGCGGTGAACGGCGCATCACATGGACCTTCCGAGGCGACGGGCGAGGGACTGGCGTCGCTTCTGGGGCTCTCAGGAGCAGCTATGTTAGCGGCGTTTGCGGGGCCGGGCGGCGCGAATCAATCGGCAAACCGCTCTGCCAACTCTAAAAAGCTGAACCCGCTTTAGATTGCGAGGGCGGCCAGCGGTTGACGGTTTGCCTGTGGTTCAGTGATGCGCCGCAGGGTGTCAAACAGCTTCCGCGAGCTGACATCTCCCTCCATCCTTTTACATAGTGAAGCCCACTGCCGGCGGTATAGCTTGTTGGCGTGGCGGTGCGCTGCTGCGTCCAAGCGGTTGTAGACATTCCAGTCGGCGGCTCTGTCGCGCCCGTCGCTCTGCGCGATCTCTCTTCTCTCGCAGATTGAGCAGCATCATATCAGGTGTGGGCTGCCCTGCCCTTACCTCTGCTCCTTGGGTGGCAGCGAGAGCGCTTCGGACTAGACTAGAAAAGAAATCTGCGCCAGTGGCCGCCGCCTCGTCGACCGCCCGCCTGAACGCACTCCAGTTGGTAATGGAGTAGGCACGTTTGGGGTGCGCCTCCAACGCAGTTGGTTCGATTAGGTTGGAGTAATGATCTGAGCCCTAGAGAGATGGTGATCGGCGCCATGTCGCCTCGATGCCTCTGGATGCGAAGGCAACGTCGATGCAGGAGCTGGTTGTTCCGCGTCGTCGAAAGGTGGGCTCGCCGGTGTTCAAGGGGGTGAGTCCCAGCTGCGTTGTTGCGTCGTGCAGGTCGTCTCCACGCGCGGAGTGGTGCGCACTGCCCCGCGCACTATGGTGGGCGTTAAAATCACCACAGATGATTTGGCGCGGGGCACAGCACGAAGACACAGCACAAAAACACAGCGCTGGACGCACATAAACACTGGCCACCAACGTGTCAACACCACCGACGCGCACTGTCACCACCACACACTCCTGGGCGTCAGATGTCGCCGCCACCGAGCCGACGAGGGTGCGCTGGACGTCCTGCCGCAACGTATATCGCGCACCTTGATTTCCCGGGGCGATGAGATGTGACACAACAGGACACTGCGGCACAGGTGGGTTCCTCGCACGTGGTGGCTGAGTGGTAGCCAATGTAGCCAGGTAGTCGCATCTGGGGCTCCCCGTCATGTGAACGTACGTACGTCGCCTGCAGCGCGATAACCTCCGGCGAATCCTGTGCGATGCGAACTCGCATTTCGGCATACCGCGCCGCAAGGGAACGCACGTTCCACTGCAGGATGAATGGTATGCGGGAGGGAGTCCGGCGGCTAGCCATCATGCTGGCTTATCTGTGCGGGAGCACCCGCTGCCTCTAAGCAAGCCCGGTGTCCATCGGTGCTCTCCGGAAAAAGTGCGCTGAGGGCGCGCAACGCCAGCTTTAGGCGCGCGAGCTCCGCGTCCCGTGCGTCAGGGGGCTGGCCGTGAGAAGCGACCGCAGGCTCGGGCCGCGCTGTACGGGACGCCGGGCAACCGGATCGCCGCTGCCGCTGCCGGCGCTGCCGTTGCTTCTGTGTCTGCTGCTGCTGCTGGAGTGTTCCCCTGACGGCCTGCGCAGAAGAAAGCGCGCGCGGCGTCTGCTGATGTTGCTGGGCTCGGGCCGCTGTCTCAGCCTGGACGACGGCTCGGACAACCCGCCTGGACATCGGTGCCATGGATGTCGCCATTAAAGTGGCCACGTGACGCTCTCGCTGCCAGTGCGCGCACGCTGGGTCAATGGCTGCGTGCCGCCCCCCGCAGTTAATGCAGCGGGGCTTGCTCGCGCAGGTACCAGGCTCGTGCGGCCCGCCGCAGCGCGTGCATCGGGCAGGAGCACGACACACCAGGTCGTCGTGAAAAAAACCCCGCGTTCTCGAAAGTTCCATGCTTTCACATTAGTGCATGTAAGCGGACTAAAATTCTCTCAGAAACATTTTTCCACAGAGCCACTGAGCGTTGCATTTTTTAAAACTTTCTTTTATTTCTTAGTTTTGCTTTTTTCTTAAATTTTGGTTCAATTCTATATTCATCATCATCATTCATCATTTATTGTCCCTTAAAGGCCCCTGTCGGGGTATTACATAAGGGGGGAGCGTATACAAGGTTGATGTGGAAAAACAATGGTCACAAAAATATAACAATGCAATATAGGAACATAAAGAGAAGCAAGGAACGCGAATAGTTAGAACGGTGCATGTAAAAAATGCCTTTAGGCCACAAGCACCACACACGTCGGCGAGAGGTTAGGGGAAAAAAAAAATGTCAACCCAGGTGATCTAACAACATCGCCTTAAACCTTGTCGCATCGTGCACATTTGTTAGTGAGTCGGGCAGAAGGTTCCATTCTTCAATTGCGGTCGGAAAGAAGGACTTGTTGAAAGCATTGGTGGAGCCATGAAGTCGTTGGACGCTATTTGAATTAAAAAGGCGGCGCGATGTACGAAAGGGAGGAGATATGAGGGAACCACGGAGATAGGGGAAATTGAAGTATAACTTATGGAACAAGCAAAGGCGCGCAACTTTTCGTCTGAGAGCTAAGGAAGTGAGGTCAAGTGATGATTTAATGGAACTTACGCTGGAATGAAAGTCGTATGTTGACGATATGAAGCGTGCTGCACGGTTCTGGACGGCTTCGAGCATGTTAATTAGGTAGGACTGATGAGGACTCCAGATCGCGGATGCATACTCCAGCCTACTGCGGACAAAAGTTTCATATGCCAGTTTACGTATGTTAGCGGGGGAAGAGGGAAGTGATCTTCTAATAAAACCAAGTGTACGTGAAGCGTCGGCCGTGATTTTTGTAATATGATCAACCCAAGTTAATTTGCTATTGATTGTGATGCCAAGGTAACGATAAGATTCAACTTGCAATAGGTCCTCAGAAAATAAAGAGTAAGGATAAGTTAAATTGGAGCGTTTCCGAGAAATTTGCATAAAACTGCACTTCCTAATGTTCAGTTCCATCATCCACAAAGAGCACCAATTTTCGATGAGCTTCAGATCGTTTTGGAGGGCAGCTTGATCGTCTTTAGTATTTATACGGCGGTAGATAAGGCAGTCATCTGCGAAAAGACGGATGGTGGATGAGATGTTGTGTGGGAGGTCGTTAATAAATATTAAGAAGAGAAGCGGACCCAACACAGACCCCTGTAGTACTCCGGAGGAGACGGAAGTAGAATTTGAAGGAAGTCTGCCTATTACGGTGAACTGAGAGCGAGCTGTGAGAAAATTGTGAATCCAGTCTAAAACAAGTGGGTGAAGGTGAAGACCTGAAAGTTTGAACATAAGACGTTGATGTGGGACACGGTCGAATGCTTTGGAAAAATCAAGATAGATGACATCGGTTTGGAACAAAGAATCAAGGTTTAAGTGAAGGTCCATGGTAAACTCAAATAACTGTGATTCACATGAATAGCCGTGACGAAAGCCATGCTGATTTTTGAAGAAAAAGGAGTTGGAATTGAGGTGGGATGCAATATGCGAGTATATAATATGCTCAAGAAATTTACATGGTATGCAAGTTAATGAAATAGGACGATAATTCGACTGGTCGCTCCGGCTGCCAGCCCTGAACACAGGAATGACTTTGTTAATTTTCCAGTCACTAGGTATGGAACTGTTCGCAAGAGATTGATCAAAGATTATTTTTAGAAAATGAGAAGATACATTTTTTGTAGCTTTTAATATTTTGGCAGTGAGGTTGTCAGGCCCGGCAGCACTGGATAACTTTAGTTTGTCTATCAGAGCACAAATGCCAGCAGTAGTGATGTTGATAGGTGCCATCGCAGAAAAGTTTAAAAAATCTTTGTGTGATGTATTCCAGGCAGGTTCATGTGTGAAGACTGATGTAAAATAAGAGTTCATGACGTCAGATCGAAGTTCTGGAGGCACCTGTGAACCATCAGGATACAAAAGGGTAATGCAATGAGTGTTGCCTGATTTGGGTGATAACATCCGCCAGAATTTCTTTGGGTTTGTTAGTAGAATGCCATACAGATCATTGTGGAAAAACTTTCTTTTTGTACACCTTAGGAGACGCGTGTAATCCTGCAGGCACGAGAAATATTTTGTCCATTTATAAGCCAGTGCAGTTCTGTTAGCTTCACGAAAAAGACGCTTTTTCTTTTGAGAAAGCCTCCTTAAGGAGTTAGAGTACCAGGGCTTGTTGGAGTCACCGCGAATGCATATCAGCGGAACATAGGTTTCGACCAGATTTGAAAGTTTGTTTTTGAAAGTTAGCCAGTTTTCTTCGACAGACCTATTAGATGCAGACTGCTTGAAATGAAGAAAAAAGTTCTCAAGCTCCGAGTTGATACAGGCGAAGTCTCCCCTTTTATAATCGCGAATGAACTTAACAGAGCGCTGCCGTTGGGGAAACGGGAGTGATAGGTTGAAAATAACTGTGTTGTGGTCACTGAAACCGTCAGTGCTCGATATGTATTGGATGAGTTCGGGGCTAGATGCAAAGACTAAGTCAAGGGTGTTACTGCCACGTGTAGGGAAGTTTACTGCTTGGGTGAGGTTAAATGTCATGACAACGTCAAGGAAATGTTTCGCTTGACGAGAAGATGTGCTCAAGTTTCCCCAATCGATGTCAGGGAAATTAAAGCCACCGCAGAGGATGTAATTGGCTTTAGGAAAACGGGTATTAAGATCGAGCAGAACCAAGTAACAATCGGCAATAAAGGAACTGTCACTGTCAGGAGGGCGATAACATGCAATAACTATGCATGTGATTGTGGAAAGGGTAATTCTGATACAAAGAATTTCCTGGCAGGGATGAGTCATGAGAAGAGAAGTATTAAGACTGGTTTTAATAAAGACTAAAACACCCCCACCCCTGCGCGAGGCCCTATCACGTCTGTAGATGAAAAACGGTTTATTGTTGTCAAGCAGTTCCTCGTCTGAGATATTATCGGAGAGCCACGATTCTGTAAATATGGCAATATCGGTGCCGTGATCGTCAAGAAAGGCTTCCACTGACTCTCTCTTCGGAAGATAGCTACGAATGTTTGCTAAAACAAAAGCCATAGTTTCACAAACATGTGAAGGTGACGGAGGCAAAAGTGGCTGATGGTGGGAGGGGAGCCTTGAAACAGACAGTGACCGCTATGACCGATGCTCTACCACGGAATCTGTATCCGCATCGTAGACGAACTGCTTATCGCCCATGGTTAACCTGTCATATCTTACTTTGTATTTTAAACCACTTTCCTTGCCGAACGCACGAAGTTTCTTTTGAGCTGTACGCACGCGCACTGAAAAATCTTCACGGATTGAAAAGTCAGTTTCTTTGAGCTTAGGGCCAGCAGAAAGGATTTTGCATTTATCTTTAAAATGCGAGAATTTGACCATTATTGGCCGTTGTTTCCCTTGCTCGAAGCGGCCTAAGCGATGCGCTCTTTCAATGTTGGCGGAATCGATTGATGTGCTTAACTTATCTATGCAGAAAGAAATCACGACCGTTTCAGATTGCTCCCATGTTTCATCCGCCGTATCAGGTAGTCCGAAGAACAGCAGATTATTTCGGCGAAGTCGGTTTTCCGAGTCGTCACATTTTTCTTTGAGGATTCGAATTTCAGATGAAAGGCTGTGAATAGCCGGGTTTGAATTAGGCGTTGGACTGACATCGTTGCACTGACTTGTTGCGACAATTTTTTCGAGTGCATCGACGCGCGATAAGAGGCTACTGACCAAGCTTTGGAAATTCGACTGGGAAGCACGAATCACTGCAAGTTCAGACAGAACGGAATTTTGTGCAAGTTCTAAGCGTGACAAACTTGCAGCAATAGAATCAAGAGACGGAGGAGGACCAGGATTTAACTCGATGTCGCCTGACAGGATAAGAAGCAAGGAGACAAAGTGAGCATGTACGGCGAGGGAAAGTAAGCATCGACACAAAAATGCTTGGCAACGCTTGAATGTGCCTGAGGGGCACGACACCGCAAATAAGCATGGATCGCTAGAGCACGTACAAGATGCGCATGGCAAATAACCAACCTGCAGCAAGAAGAAGGGCATTCTCGTGTCCATGCTCGTAGCGGTGCGGTGCCCCAAGTGGTCCGTGAAGGGTGGGTGGCTTTGTAGTAGTGCACCCGCGCAGATAGTGGCCTGGGGTTGCCAGGCGAAGATCCGGTCAAGAGCTGGAAAAGGCGATGACGGTCGAACGATGCTTTTATGCTGATTCCAGCCGGGCTCTTCGCAAATTCCCGCATCAGTGGTGACGTTGCAGCCAAGGCAGGATAACATCGGCAAGAGTTGCGACAGCAGGAAGGCCTGCAGCAAGAAGAAGGGCATTCTCGTGACCATGCTCGTAGCGGTGCGGTGCCCCAAGTGGTCCGTGAAGGGTGGGTGGCTTTGTAGTAGTGCACCCGCGCAGATAGTGGCCTGGGGTTGCCAGGCGAAGATCCGGTCAAGAGCTGGAAAAGGCGATGACGGTCGAACGATGCTTTCATGCTGATTCCAGCCGGGCTCTTCGCAAATTCCCGCATCAGTGGTGACGTTGCAGCCAAGGCAGGATAACATCGGCAAGAGTTGCGACAGCAGGAAGGCCTGCAGCAAGAAGAAGGGCATTCTCGTGACCATGCTCGTAGCGGTTTAATTTTTATTGATAATATTGTTTTTATTTTACCAGTGATGTTCATTCTTTTATATTTTAGTTTATATTTATTTATTATATGCAATAATTGTAACGTTTTCGCTTTTTAATCTCATTTATTTTTATTTACTTATTTTGATGACATAATTTGATTGACAGGTGAGAGAGCGCGCAAACATTTATTAAGCGGTTGTAGAGGATGAGTCGCTGCAGTTGGTGAATGCCGACGGTTCTTAGTTTGAGTTTCTAGTCCGGGAGGCCGCAAGATCCGGCCGCCTCGCGAGCCAGGCGTGATATTGCACCTTGTGCCGTTGCACTCGAGAAGGAAGATCTCCCAAGCATCTTTAGAGGTGGCGGGGTGTGAGGGTTGTGGGGACTGTGTTGACCGGCCCACACTATGTGAGATAGAGAACAGATCTCGCCACAATGTGGGCACACGGGATTCACTTTCGAGTCACAGAGAGCAAGCATGGTGAGACACCAGTAGGTGTTCGTTAGTAGCTGTCGCAGAATGCGTTCGTCTGCCTTCGATGGCCTCTTTGCCGGTTGAGGGATGGCGGACACTTCCTGCGGACTCATGAAGCAAGTAAGGCTTTCGCCTCAATACACAGAAACCCCAAAGAAACGCAACGGGAAAGGGAGCGGACCAGCTAATACCGAAGAGTTGGCATTGCCACTCCCTCCCTCCACACGGCAAAGAATATCGTGTGCCAGCGCCGCAGGAAGCACGCCTCCCCGTCTGTTTCAAGCCGGTCACACAAATAAGTGGAGACGAAGAGGCGCAGGCTCTGCAGCGCGGTGTATATCACGCATATCACAAGTAAACAGTCACGCAAAACCCCAAAACGAAGCCACTAACAACGTGTACCTTATAGACTTCCAATAATCTGCGGAAAAACGTGCGTGAACTAAATAGACATCGTTGCAATGACCTATTGCAAGTTGATAAAGAATTGATGCTGTACTTATTTACGCGCCACTCGTATTTCCCTGCACAGTATTTGTTGGGGTATATCATAAGCACTTTTTACTTTTTATGACTGAACACAAATTCACGCTTTTATTTCAATTCGTTTTTAGCTGTGTCCTGCAAACTAGGCGCCGCGGTTCACCTTTGAACATTGATATTTGAGGAAAGCAAATGCAGCAGAAATTCTCTCACATCTCGGAGGATACCCAAACGTGACTTAAAGGAGTGGGGCTCGGTGAATGTGAAGAAAGAACGAGAGAAAGAGCTGTCATACTGCAGGACTCCGGAGCAATTTTGACCACCTGGGGAGGAATGGATGAAAACAACTTTCATTAGACAAAAAAAAATCTAGAGTGGGCCTCTACTGGTCTAGGAGTCCACGGGCTTGTGCTTCACATAAAGCGCGGTCCACCAGCCATTTATGGGCAGCGGGCTGAGCGGTCCGCAAAGCAGCCTCCTAGGAAGAATGAGTGGGATTGGGAAGGGGGTGTTGCTGCCTGTGAGGAAGGACATTCCCAAATGTAGTGGAAAGTGTGGATCTGGGCACGCCACAGGTGTTACAATCAGGAAAAAAGGTGGGGTAAAAGCATGGGAGACGATAGGGTGAAATAAAGCAGCCCGTCGGTAATTGTCGCCGTGTGGCGCTAGATAAGGGCGACAAGGTACTGTTGCAAATGGGTTGCAAGCCCCAAGGGTAGCGTTGGCCTGGCGGCCTGGGGCAAAGCTGGAAACATTCGAAGGTCCCGGCAAAGGATGAGTCGACTGGCAACAGAACAACTTGTTTATTCTGGCATCGCAAAAGAGCAGCCGGTCAGGGCGACCACGTTACTCGAAGGAAGAAATCGACGTCTCCCGTTGGCGTCCGGGGCAGCCCCCTTTATACCCACGGAGTCGAAGGCAAGAAGGAACGGCTTGGGAAGAGGCGTCCGATACGGCGACGCTTGAACATGTCCAGACGTGACGGGCGCGTCCGCTAGGCCGGCGCCGGTCAGACCTCCTCGCCTCCCAGTTGGGGAGCTCCTCTCCCCGGCGGCCGCGCTTTGACAAGCGTGGGCACCAACATGCACACACACACACACACACACACACACACGCACGCACGACGACACGTGGCACTGAAACCTGCCTGGACGCGCTTGGCGGGAGGCGTTGCGGCAGCGATGAACGGGTCCAAATGACCGCCGCTTTGAACAAAGCCGCGGCGTCCGTTGCATCCGCGCCGGCTATACCGCGCGTCGTAGGCGAGACGTAACAGACCGCCCCGCCGGGAGAAGGAGATCCCGATGGTCAGGGGACTGCATCCGCTGTCCAGAGGGATGTCGCTCGATGATGCTCGTAATCAAAACCGGTCGTCCCTCGACGTTGCTTGAGCGCAGCGCACAGAGAAGGCCTCGTTCTCGGGTTCAGGATCACATAGGACACTGCAAAGTCACTTCGGGAGAGTTGCCATTTTTGTGCTTGTTCCCAGCAAGCGTTAGAACTACGCCGAAACGCAACCGCTCAGTCAGCAAGCACGAGACAACCCTCACTAAGCTCTGCCAGGCTCTTTCCCCTTTTATACTACTGCCTAGTTCCTTACAGTAGTCAAGCAGCACTCAGAACGCGTCCACAAATTGGAAAATTGCACTAGAAAGCACATAATCACTTTGAAACACTAAACAAAAGCAATATGTTAAAAATCCTGCCTCAGGAAGAAAACATCAGTAACCAACAACTTTGAGGCGGATTCCTACGTTAGGGGCTTCGACTTAAGCCATCGGCGTTACCGTTGAGACTCCCCTTTTTGTAACGCACCTCAAAGGAATATTGTTGCAAAGCGAGGCACCAGCGCAGGAGGCGGCCATTTTTGGGAGAGATGGTCTGCAGCAATTGGAGAGGGCAGTGATCCGTCTCAATGATAAACCTCGAGCCGGCTAGGTAGCATGACAATTTCTGAACGGCCCACACGAGACACGCACACTCTTTCTCGGTGGCGCTGTACGCCTGCTCACGACAGGTCAGCTTACGACTAGCATACAGGACGGGGTGCTCCACTTCTCCATTGTCCCTTTGGCACAGTACAACGCCCATGCCTCGCTCACTAGCATCGCACTGAACAACGAACCCTTTTGTGTAGTCTGGCGATCGTAGCACAGGCTGGCTTGTTAGGGCGCTCTTTAGGGCGCTAAAAGCTCTTTCCTTTGTCTCGCTCCAGACGACTGTTTGGGGCTCTGTTTTTCTTTGAGCATCCGTCAGGGGAGCCGCGATATCGGAGTACCTGGGGATGTACCTCTGATAGTAGCCGGCGACACCTAAGAACGACCGAATATCGGTCTTCGTGCGCGGTTGCGGGAAGTCTCGCACAGCGGCCACCTTTATTTCAGAGGGGCGGCGACGACCCTGTCCAATCACGTGACCGAGGTATACAACCTCGGCCTGTGCTAATTGGCACTTGGGAGCTTTGACTGTCAAGCCCGCTTCGCGCAGGCGGGTTAGCACTGCCCGCAAGTGTGCCATATGCTCAGACCAGGATGCGGAGAATATCGCTACGTCGTCTAAATACGGTAAAGCGAATTCTTCCTGTCCTCGCAACACTTTGTCCATGAGGCTTGAAAAGCAGTATGGCGCGTTCTTCAAACCAAAACTCAAAACTTTAGGACGGAATGTTCCCATTGGTGAAATGAACGCCGCATACCTACTAGCCTCTTCTGTAAGTGGAACCTGCCAATAACCCCTGACAAGATCTAGGGTGGAAATAAACTGAGCGCTACTAACTTTCTCAAGGCGCTCCTCGATGTTAGGGATCGGATAAATTTGATCCTTAGTAATGGAATTAAGCCTGCGGTAGTCGACGCAAGGACGAGGTTCCTTGCCCGGTACCTCAACTAAAATCAAAGGGGAGGTATAATCACTCTCACCCGCCTCAATAACACCGAGCTGTAGCATTTTCTTTACCTCAGCCTCCATAATATCGCGCTGGCGGGGTGACACCCGGTACGCCTTGGATCGTACTGGCTCTGGGGAGGTAAGTTCTATATCATGAGTAAGGACAGAAGTCCTACCAGGCCTCTCAGAGAACTGACCTTGAAACTCTTGTAAGAGTTGGTGTAGTTCGGTTTTCTGCTCAGGCGACAGCGGTGCTTTACTGAGTAAGTCACTAATGACCTGATCAGTGTCTTCCCTGTTCGTCACTGAGCCTAGTCCCGGAAGCTCGACCGGAAGCTCTTCGGGAACGTTTACCATCATACACACCACTGCTTCCCGTTGTCTATAGGGTTTGAGCAGATTACAGTGGTAAACTTGCTGTGCTTTCCGCTTTCCTGGCAGACTCACCACGTAGTTAACATCCGACAGTTTTTGAACAATCCGTGCTGGGCCCTCCCACTGCACGTCGAGTTTGTTTTTTAGCGATGTGCGCAATACCATTACCTCATCGCCCACCTCAAAACGACGGGCCCTGGCTGTCCGATCATAATAAACCTTGGCCCTCTGCTGGGCCTTTGCCATTGCTTCACCTGACAACTCCTGTGCCCTTCTTAAGCGTTCGAGGAGACTAAGCACGTACTCGACCACGACTGGGTCGTCGCCCCTGCCTTCCCACGAGTCTCGAAGCATGCGAAGCGGAGACCGCAGCGAGCGACCGTACACCAGCTCAGCTGGCGAAAACCCCGTAGCCGCATGCGGCGCGGTCCTTAATGCAAACATCACCCCAGGCAGACACAGCTCCCAATCACTTTGTTGCTCAAAACACAATGCTTTCAACACGCGCTTCATGACGGAGTGGAGCTTCTCAACGGAATTCGACTGTGGGTGGTACACTGAGCTGTGTAACAGCTTTACCCCACACCTTTCGAGAAAGGCTGTCGTCAAAGCGCTAGTAAACACTGTGCCCTGATCTGACTGGATTTCCGCAGGAAAACCAACTCGCGCAAATATGGACAGTAGTGCATTGACTATCTCAACTGAGCTGAGTTCTTTAAGCGGCACTGCTTCAGGGAACTTTGTCGCTGGGCAGATCACAGTCAAAATGTGTCTGTACCCCGTGGCTGTTACCGGCAGAGGTCCCACTGTATCAATAACGAGCCGTCTAAAAGGCTCCGTAATGATAGGCACCAACTTCAACGGCGCCCTCGATTTGTCTCCTGGTTTGCCAACCCGCTGACAGGTGTCACATGTCCTCACAAAGGTTTCTACGTCACGAAAACACCCTGGCCAATAGTACTCTTGCAAGAGACGGTCCTTAGTCTTCTTAACTCCTAGGTGTCCGGACCACGAACCGCCATGCGACAAGCGCAACAGATCCTGACGGTAGCACTGAGGCACGATCAGCTGATCGAATTCGACTCCCCTGCGGTCTAGATACTTCCGGTACAAGACCCCACCTCTTTCCACAAAACGAACATTTTTCTTGGCGATACCTTCCTTGACATTGCAGCGCATGTTTTCTAGGCTGCCATCCTTTTTTTGCTCGGCTATCAAAGCCGACCGGCTGACTTTTAGCAACCTATTAAGTCCATCGGACGTAGGCGCGATGAGCAAATCTGCAGATAGCTCTTCCAACTTTCCCGTGTCGGGCGTTTCCTCTTCAGTACTTGGTGCCTTCAGCGCTACAGGCTCAATTTTATTCAGTTCGGACGTGCTCTGAATATCAGCTTGCTGCGCCTCCGACCCTTTCTCATTGCTCGACAACGTCGGCCCCGCAACTACCGCCTTTGCAGCGAGCTCCCGAACTCTCGATCTGGTTAAGGCCTGAACGCTAGCCTCACCAAACAAAAGCCCCTTCTCGCGCAGGAGGTGATCGGACCTGTTCGAAAATAGGTACGGGTACTGGGGGGGCAGCATAGATGACACTACGGCCTCCGTCTCAAGTGCTCCGAAAGGTCCTTCAATAAGCACTTTTGCTACGGGCAGACACACGCTGTGAGCTTCCACGGCTTGCTTGATCCATGCGCACTCGCCCGTGAACATATCGGGTTCTACGTAAGAGGGGTGAACTACATCTATTGTAGCTGCAGAATCACGAAGCACTCGGCACTCTTTCCCGTTCACGAGGAAGTCTCGCATGTAAGGCTCGAGAAGCTTCATGTTCTCGTCAGTGCTACATAATGACAAACACACGACTTCTCTTTTTGTTTCTGGACACTGCGCCGAAAAGTGACCCGGCTTCTGGCACGTATAACACACGCGCGCTTGCCTCCTCTCGAACCGCTTTCTGCGTTCGACTTCGGCTGCCGCCGTCTCCTTACGTTCGGTCGGACTGCTTTCACTCGCATCCGCACTACGCGTGTCCCCCCTTGCTCTCATGGGTGTGAACTTCGGCCTCTCAGACTTGGAGCCAAATTCACCCTTTTGACCGTCCTTAGCTCCGCGAGCCCGACGCGTCACAAACTCCTCGGCTAGCTCGGCGGCTTTAGCCACTGTACTAACGTCTGGCCTATCCAAGACCCAGTACCGCACGTTCTCAGGTAACCGACTATAAAACTGTTCCAGCCCGAAACACTGCAGAATTTTCTCGTGGTCGCCAAACGCTTTCTCTTCTTTGAGCCACTCCTGCATGTTTGACATAAGCCTGTAGGCAAACTCTGTATATGACTCATTTCTGCCTTTTTCATTTTCCCGAAACTTCCGACGGAACGCCTCCGCTGACAGCCTGTACTTTTTTAGCAGACTCGATTTCACTTGGTCGAAATCCTCTGCCTCCTCTCTCTTCAAGCGAGCGACTACGTCGGCCGCCTCGCCGGGTAACAAAGTGAGCAAGCGCTGTGGCCACGTTTCCCGAGAGAACCCCTGCTTCTCGCACGTTCGCTCAAAGTTAACCAGGAACAAACCAATGTCCTCTCCAAGCTTAAACGGCCGCATCAGGTCAGTCATTTTGAACGATACCCGTTCTCCTGCACCGTGTGCCTGACTTCCATTACGAGCGCGTTCCATCTCTACCTCGAGACGCTTCATTTCCAAAGCGCGCTCTTCTTTCTCTTTTTGCTCTTTACGTTCGCGCTCGTCTTTCTGCTCTTTACGTTCGCGCTCCTCTTTTTGCTCCCTCTCCTCAATGGTCTCAATGCATTCCGACAGCTCGTCATCCTCAGCCTCCAACTCAAGAATAGCCCTTAGCAGTTCTGGTTTTCTGAGTTTGTCTGAGACATCCAGACCCAACTCTCTTGCAAGCTCCAGCAATTTCGGTTTGCGCAACGACTTCAAATCCATGGCTGCTCCGAATGCTGCTTTCTCTACTGCCTACTATTGTCTTGCCGCAAACTAACCCGGCAGCAACGACAACCACAATTACCAGCTCTGTTTCTGACACTAACAAAAGCCTGGCAAAACTCAGAAGAAGAAAGTCCCGCACTCACCAAACCTTGCAGCCAAGAATTCAGCGCAGTCGTTCCGCTGCAGGCAACCAGTCATCACACAGGGCTCGTTGCACTGCTCCCGGATGGTCGTTGTGCTGCTCAGCATACAGTTGACCGCATATCTTCGCTGCTGGCCTCCGTTGTCGGGATCCCACCGCTGGCAACCAGTTGTTGCAAATGGGTTGCAAGCCCCAAGGGTAGCGTTGGCCTGGCGGCCTGGGGCAAAGCTGGAAACATTCGAAGGTCCCGGCAAAGGATGAGTCGACTGGCAACAGAACAACTTGTTTATTCTGGCATCGCAAAAGAGCAGCCGGTCAGGGCGACCACGTTACTCGAAGGAAGAAATCGACGTCTCCCGTTGGCGTCCGGGGCAGCCCCCTTTATACCCACGGAGTCGAGGGCAAGAAGGAACGGCTTGGGAAGAGGCGTCCGATACGGCGACGCTTGAACATGTCCAGACGTGACGGGCGCGTCCGCCAGGCCGGCGCCGGTCAGACCTCCTCGCCTCCCAGTTGGGGAGCTCCTCTCCCCGGCTGCCGCGCTTTGACAAGCGTGGGCACCAACATGCACACACACACACACGCACGCACGACGACACGTGGCACTGAAACCTGCCTGGACGCGCTTGGCGGGAGGCGTTGCGGCAGCGATGAACGGGTCCAAATGACCGCCGCTTTGAACAAAGCCGCGGCGTCCGTTGCATCCGCGCCGGTTATACCGCGCGTCGTAGGCGAGACGTAACAGTACTGTGGGTTGGTGGTAATGTCATGCGGCTGAGTGTGTAGAATGTGTTGATTTGATGATATGCATAAATAACCGATGGGGCCTCTTACGCAGGGTTGGGTGCCTGATCGTACGGGTTCCGGGAGGAGAGTTGACAGGCCATCGCATGAATGCGCTCATTACCGCGATCGAGGCATGCACAGGAATCCACGACAGAGTAACCGTTCGGTCGAGAAAGGTGGCTGTGGCAAGAATATGGCGTGTTGCTGGCGTCGCCTCTCCCTTTAGGTAGTGGTGGTATGCTGCCTGGGAATCTGTGCAAGTTTCAGTCAAGTTTGTCAACGGCAGAGTGGGCCAGCGGAAGTGAAGTGGCGGCTCCTTCCGTCTCTGCATGTTTATTAGGTCGGATAGTGGGGGTGACCTCTGCTGTGCCGTCTTCAAAGGCTGCGACTGCCATGAAAAATCCTACTTTCGAATTTCCTGCCGCGTCAACATAATGGATATTGGAGCGGTTGCTCTATATTTTGGTGTAATAGCTCGCTCGAGCCTGCCGCCTACCCTGATGAAGGCTAGCGCTCATATTGGGTGGTAGGGCCTTCTGATATACGTGATCCTGCGTGTGCAGAGGAATCATGTAAGGTGCAGTACTTGTAGGGGTGGGAATGGGTGGATTGGGATTGAGCTGTAGCAGTAGGCATTGTCCTGTTTCCGTGCGACTCAGGCGGACTAATTGGTTGGTGCATTGAGTCTCTATTAATTCGATCACGGTATTGTGACCACCTTGGGATCTTCAACGTGCACTCACATCGCACTGCACACGGGCGCCTTCGCGTTTCGTGACCATCAAAACGCGGCCGCCGTGGTCGAGTTCGCACCCGGGAACTCGTGTTCGGTAGCCAAGCGCCTTAACCGTTTTTGTAGTGTAGTGCCCTCACTACACTGGTGCGAAGAGGGCCTTGGAAAATACTTTTCAGACAGTTGGACGGACGCCTTCTCTCTGATAAAACTACCGTAGGCCCAAGGCGAACCTTGGGGATGGTAGACATGCAATGAAGACTGTGGTCAGGTTGACCTCACATCCCGACTCTGACGCTTGCGTGTGCTCTGCTGTGCGCGTCTGCACGGTGTACAGTGCGCGCTGTGACTGCACAGCTGCTGCTGCTGCTGACAGGAAGAAAGAAAAGCAAAGTGCACGGGCTTGCCCGCTGGCTCAAGCTGAACCACACTCGCTGCCGCGTGCTGAAATTAGAGAGCTAAAAAATAGAAGAGCAAAGATAGAATGAAAACGCGCGCTAATATGCCCCGGGCCGATCCCAGAGGCAGCGCAATACCGAGCCTACCCGTGCCAGAGTGCTTCAAGCCATACACGCCGCCATATTATAAAGCTAATTTTAATATATTGGGTCTAAGGACCCACAGCAGATAATAAAGAAGGTATCAAATACCATGGCGCTATCATACCACCACTCCTAACGGACAAAAAAAAACGGGTTTGAGTGCACACCTGTTTCTGCCTGGATGTGAGAGTGCGGAGAGCTCTTCCCTGCTTCTGTGCGCTGTGTGTGTGTGTGTGCGTGTTTAGGACATATGCTGCATCAGAAAGAACTGCGCTCCATGTGGCACATGTCGTGTCGCTAGATGAGTGTCACAAAGTGTGTGCGTAGTCTCCTCTAACGTAGACCACTCGAAGCATTTATGTATTATGACATCATCACCTTCCATTCGTACCCTCTCTATTCTTTTACTTCTCTTTCCCCGTCCCCAGTTTGGAGCAGCAGGCCAAGGCCGGCTCCACTGCGGGACCTCTTTCTTCCTTTCTTCCCTTAGTCCCTCCTTTATCCCTTCCTTTACGGCGCGGTTCAGGTGTCAGCTGAGATGTGAGACAGATACTGCACCATTACCTTTCCCCAAAAACCAAAAACCAAAACCACGCCAAGGTCACGCTACCACAGGCCGACCACTACACCTTTCCATTCATTGAATTTCTCTCTCTCTCTTCTATCTTTGTAAATAGGTTTCCAGGAGAGGACAGAAGAAGTAACTGCCCCACTTTTCCCTGAACACCGCGGCTCGTAACAGAGGGTTGGATAAAGTAGCAAGTGAAAGAAGGCAAGAAATGGAAACGTTGTTCCGCCTGAACTTCCTGAACAGTGTGTGCCCATTTCGAGGATAGCGAAACGCAAAAGTTCAAAGTGTGGTGTGCGATGTTACTAGACGTTGATTGTCCTTAGTATTTTGGTGGCTGCCCTGCATTTTTCAAGACACGTCTTTCGAGACCCTCTCACTCGACCGCGTGTGAGCAGTCTTCGGGGTGGCACTGCGATGCCGTTCCGATATATATATATATATATATATATATATATATATATATATATATATATATATATATATATATATATATATATATATATATATATACCGTCTCAGCGGATGCCGAGACTGGAGCGAATTCAGGTCACCATTGGTGATAAAATTGTGGTTACCCGTCGGGTGCACAGGAATCAGGGCGTGGCCAACGAATTGGTACAATCTGGTGCATAGTTTGTCGAGTTAAAGCCTGGTGTCTGCTAAGGATTCCTACTGCCGACCTTTGGTCCTCGAAACCGTAAGGGTGCGACCTTCGGAGGGCCTAGGTGAGCGAACTAATAGTCGCAGAGGGATACGCGGGGTGCCGAACGAATAGCCGTTTCGTGTTGTAGACGTCGCTATCCGAATTTGTCGAAAGTATAGATGAAAACAACTTAGCTAGCGCTCTTCATTTTATTTTGCATTCGCTAATCATTCGTATATATTGTAGCGAAGGCTGCACTGGGCTACCAGTCGATCATTTCGGGGTGCATGGGAGAGGAAAGTTGTGCGCATGCGCCGTTACCATTCACCGGAGAGGAACAAGGTGTGGCGTGCGCTTCACCGTCGCCGCGGCCGCGCGCCCGCTCCACCGTCGGAGCCGAACGTGACGTCACATGGATGAGCAGCAGCTGAGCGCATGCGCCGATACAAAGGTATCAATAGAAACCCCACAGCTCCGCCGCGTTCTTCGTCGCCGCCTCGCCGCACGCCGCTCTATCCCCGAACCGCGCGTCGCATGCGTAGTTTTGCGTATAAAAGGCAGAGATGTAGTGGGCGTCTGTATCACAACGTTTCACACGCATCCTAAGAAGGGAAGTCCAGCCGCTGCTAAATGGCGGTACAGACAAGAGAAGATCAACTCTTCCGATTCTGAGCTTCTCGTCTGGAAGTTGGCTACTCAACAAACAGAGAATGAACGTCAGAAGGCGAAGAGAGCAGCGGAGACACCCGAGCAGAGAGAGGAACGCCTAGCGAAATGGAAATGCCGGACTGCCGAGCGTAATAGACGGCGCATAGCCGCCGAAATAAAGCCCATGAAAAGGCGTCCGTCAACGGAAACCAGGAGAACAGGATGTGAAGGTCCGTAGTGTGGTTGATAATACGATTCGAATATCCGAAAAACAAGCTCAGCTAGGAAAACAAACCTCTCTCTACGTATGTACTGGCATAGCCGAGCTAAGCCACTAACAATTTTTGTAGCTAGAGCTACATTACGCTACCCAGTCGAGCATTTCGCCTGGAGCCAGGGAGGCCGATAGTGCGTATGCGCGCAACAAAAAAGGAGCAGCAGGTGCGGGGCGCATGACGGCATAGTTTGCCGCCGGCGTCACGCGTGAATGCGCATGCGTGGCAACAGGAGCAGGGCGGCTGGTGCGCGGCGCATGATGTCAGAGCTCAGCCGCTGCCGTGGCCACATGTGGGGCTGTGTGGATAAACTGCGCATATGTGGCTGTGTGTATAAAAGCTGAGGTGCGACGACTCGGTGTATCACAATCGTTTCGTATGGGTGACGAAAAGGGCACTCCAGCCAGCGCTATGCGGCGTAGCATGGTTAGGTCTCTTGGCATCTTGCGCCTCGATCATGGTGAACAACGGTGAAGCATGCCGCGTTCGACTACTCGAAAGTCGCTTCGTCTTCCAGGAAGTTTGTGTGGCAACAAATACGTCTATCAATGAAACTATCGATGTGGTTCCCACATGTATACCCACATGCAGAACAATGAGTTCTGTGTGACTTTGGGAGATTTCAATAGGGAACAAGACTCTCTTAGTCAGTACATGGAAGAGAAGTATGACCGCAATTTAGTTCCCGATCCTCGCATTCTGACTGCACAGTGCGGAAATGCCATTGACCTTGTGTATCTGACAGAAACCAAACAGCCTATTTACTGGGTATGAAGCATTGAAACAACTGCGTGTTACTTTACCGATCATCAGGTAGTGTTTATGTCTTTGAAAAGTTTTGAATATATAAACAATGTGTGTCACCGAAAACTTCTTCAATGCATAACATTATAGTCGCTACAACAAGCTCGACAACATGCGTAACCAGGGGGGAACTGCAGCTCTCGCTACGTATATCCTGGCATAGCTGAGGTAAGCCATTGCCAATCTTTTTGAATAAGCTCGTCACCCATGCGTCGTATACACTCGTATTCTGGTTCGCTGGCGTCGCTAAACAGCAGATATGATTACGTGCCCTTACTGCACGATGCTAGTGCGTGGCGGTATATCCTGACTCTTGTGGGAGTGCCCTGGCTTTGTCATCGGGTGTTCCGAGATACGACACTACCGTGTGAACTACCACACCTTTCTAGCAACTGATTCTGACGCCGTAATTCTGTTCGCAAGACATGTCTCTCTTAGAGGCCTGATGCGAGCAATGTCAATTGAATGACGACCGTGAAAACTGCAGACTCCATCTATTCCTCGTAACACCCTCCCATGGCGATGCGCCTTTCTTCCCCAGTACTTTCATCTCAGTACTTCTATCATATGCAACATCTGAAACCCCATGTTCATTACGTAGTCCCCGGAATTCCCGGAGGAGGAGGCGAAAATTTTATTGTAATCTGCGGGGAATCTTCAGGGATGCTCTCTCCTTGGCTGTAGCCCCAGGAGTCTTTTCTGTAGAGCTCATTAACTTTTAATGCATGGCAGGTTGCACTCAGTCCAGGTGCCCGGTGGCCACCACCGCCCGTTGAGCTCGCTGCACCAGACCTTGTTGGTCTTCACAGCGGTCGCCGGACAGCAGTGTCTCCCACTGCTCCGCACTCAGGTTTTTATACTTTGGGGACCACGTCTATGTTTTGACAGCACATTGAGATGTGATACAGTGTGTGTATTTCATCGCAGCTGAAACGTTGGTCCGCTTATATCGTAGGGTGCGTTTTGTTCGGCATGCGTAGGTATGGGTAACAACCTGTCTCCAATTGTTTCCAAGTGAAAGCTTGCTCTCTGTTGAGAGGGTTGTGTGGCGGGGGATATCGAATTCGCCTGCTTGCAAATATACAAATCAAGAACGCTCCAGACCTTGTCAAAGGCCCTTGTACAGCGCTGTAGACGCCAATTGTTAACTTTCAGGAAGCATGACAGATTTGTGCACCACATGCTAACATACGACAGAAGAAAGAAACGCGTTTACGCGAAGCACGTGCCTTATTGTACACATTTCATCTCCTAGGCATAATGTGACCATCCGCTTGTGGTACTGCGTGGAATTTGTAATGAAGGATAGATGTCTACACTATCACTAATGAACAGAGACACCACACAGCGTTTAATGCAATATTTTTTTATTAAGTCACAGAACTGCAAGAACTTAAAGATCCCCAGGTTGTCGAAATTATTTTATAGCCCTCCACTACAACTCTCACTCTTTATTCTTTCACTCCCACCTTCTTCCCTCCTCTAGCGGCAGAGCTCGGATGTCACATAGAGCTGGGAGACAATTACTTCGTCGTTTTTTTTTCTGACAGACCAATTTTCAATTCTTTAGTTCTTATTTTATATTTCTTTCGCAAAACAACGCAGCTATTGCGATCTCCTGATGGCAGGGGGTTGATGGATGGAAACAACATAGATTGCACGAAAAAAATCTTCCAGGGTGATCCCCTACTGGTCCAGGAGTCCACGGGCTTGTGTTTCACATAAAGCCTGATCCACCAGCCACTTCTGGCCGGCGGGCTGAGCGGTCTGTAAAGCAGCCTCCCAGGAAGAATGAGTGGGATTGGGGATGATGGTACTGCCTGTGGGGAAGGACATTCACAAAGATAGTGGAAAAGTGTGGATCTGGGCACGCCATCGGTGTTACAATGAGGAGGAAAGGTGGGCTGAAAGCATGAGAGGCGGTAGCGTTAAATAAAGCAGCCCGTCTGTAACTGTCGCCATGTGTCGCTGGATAAGGGCGTCAAGGTATTGTGGGGTGATGGTAATGTCATGGAGCTGAGTTTGTAGAATGTGGCGATTTCATGATATGTAGAAAGGACCGATGGGGACTCTTGCGCAGGGTTGGGTGCCTGATCGTCCGGGGTCCGGGAGGACAGTTCTCGGGCCAGCGCATGAACGCGCTAATTAGAGGGGATCGAGGCATGCCCAAGAATCTACGATAGAGTAACCATTCGGTCGAGAGAGGTGGCCGTGGAAAAAAAATGCGGTGTATGGCCGGCGTCGCCACGCCCCTTAGGTAGTGGCAGTATGCGGCCTGGGAATCTGCGAAACATTTGGTTACGTTTTTGTGAATGGTGGATTGGGCCAGCGCTAGTGCGATGGCGGCTCCTTCCGCCGCTGCAGGTGAATTAGTTCGGATAGTGGCGGCGGCTCCACTGCGATTTCTTCATAGACTGCAACTGCCGTGAAAAATCCTACTTTAGAATTTTAAGCCGCGTCGACATAGATGATATCAGGTGGTCTGAGGGCAAAAAATGCCGCCGGAAGCAAGTTGTGCCGATGAGGGTGCCTCGTTGCCAGCGCTGCCGTTTAAGGAGGAGACAACCTCGCCGACTCTGCGATATTGAATTACACGGAATGAGCTGCGCAACGGTCGTAACGGCGCCGTTCATTCTCTCGGTGTGCTTCAGAGTGCTTTGATTTATACAAGCTTTCCAAACGAACGCATTACCACTCCCTGCCGTAGCTTGCTCTGCGTGTTTTCCACATGGCCCAGAAGCAATGTCCACTATGCTAAGTCGCCAAGCCGCAGCTGTGCCGAAACCGACAAGGAGTGTGAGCTTCGGAAGCAAATGGAAGGCACTAAACGGCCCCCTGCGACAGTGCTGACCTCAGGCGCGCTTTATGCTACGTGGCATTAGTGAGATGTGCGCTGCTTTTACTGCCTTTGACAACGCTGTAGCAGAAACGCGGCATTAAAGTGTGCTGTGCGATGTCAGTCCACACTAAAGACCCCCGGTGGACGAAATTATTATGTAGCCCTCCATTACGGCACCTATTTCTTCCTTTCTTCTTTCATTTCCTCGTTTATCCCTTCCCTTACGGCACTGTTCAGGTGCCTGCTGATATGTGGCACAGATACTGGGCCATTTATATTCCACGAAAACCAATTTTCATTTTCTCTATTCTTTCCCTCCCTTTCGATGTTCGGCGCTCGATGTTCAACATTTAGTAAGTCGTCTCTTCTTTTAAAAAACGCGATAATAATATAAAGATCTTTTGCCACGCAGGTTCTTCTGTCCGGGGCCCGTCCCCTGGGGATGCAAAACCCCATGGGAGTGGCAGCGACTCCAAAGCGACTGAGTGGGCCAGTCGCGCACGTGAGGTCCGATGCCTGTGCGGAGGCAAGCCTGGTTTCATAATCAGGTTGGACTCACGGAACTGGGCTCAAAAAGTGCTCAAAAATCAAAAGGCCTCTGCACGCGGGGACGTGCGTGGCTACCGGCTGGCGCGTCGGTTTCTGGCCACGGAGAGGCCAGGTCTGCGCGGGGGTTTCCAGCAGAAGGGCTCCTTGGGAGCGATGTCCTCGGGGAAGCAGCCAGGGATGGCTGACCGCGGGGCCGTGAGGCTAGAGCGCGGGACGCCGAGGTAAGGGGGACCTTAGTACGACCGATGCGAAAACCGTCGATGTTGTCGGTGGAGTAGGCCCGGGTTATCTCACCTTCGGCCAGGTTCTTGGTTTGTGGTCCGGTCAGCCCGGCCCTGAACACTCCCTCCTCAGTAGGTGTGGAGCAAGCCAGGGGAGGAAATAAGTGCAAGGTTGGTTGGTTGGAAGCACAGGTGGGTCCCCGGGAGTCTAATTCCATTGGCTGGATCCACCACACATACTTCCGGAGTCTGAAAAGCCGCGAAAAACACTTGACGGTTAGTAGCTGGGCAGCGTTACGCAAGTCCAAACCGGACCCCTGAAAGTCGTGGAGGAGCCCGAGGCAGCTGCCCCGGGTTAGGATTCCCTGTCTCCGAGTCGGAGCTATTGCGTCGTTGGGTGGTCGGGCATCCCGTGAGTGGAGCCGCACCATTGGACAACATCGACGCCCTCCCGGTCCTGGCCAGACAGGAGTCGAGCGATGATAAAATGAGGGTCAATATCTCGCTGTCCCCATTCGCATCACATTACCCATAACCCTTTTCTCAGTCCTATTCCCACAACCTATGTCCCACCCCCTCCGCTACGTCCCAGGGGAGATCAGGGGAGTCTCCCCGGGCCCGCTCCCCCGGCTGTGGGTCGCTTAGTAGCATTACCCCATTTTTTTTATTTTCCCACCTCCGGGTGTCAAAAGCACAACATTGCCTTCGGGCCTTTTCATTTATATTACGATTGGGTTAAGCCTGTGATACTTTAGTGGTACAGGCAGGAGCTTATTGACGTTTTTTTATGGCAGCTCCACCATACTCTTTCTTCCGTTCAGGAGGAAGAAAGTTTCTCTCATTTCGAAGCGAAATGTTCACTACGCTAACTCGTAACGATTTCGCGGTGCTTGAGATTTTCCCAGGTTGTGGTTATGACAGACTCGGTCCATTTGCTCTTCCTTATCCTCGCCCACTGAGTCTCGGGCATTACGCCTCTTTAAGTTTCTGATTCCGCTCCATCTAAATTCGGTAAGGTTGCTTTGGGCACCAGGTCGCATGGGTCTTCACTTAAATGAGGTTGCAGATTCCTTAGCAAAAGCCTCTCTCTGCGGCCCAATTATTGCTGTCCTGCCAACGTGTGCATATAAAGCTGCGGTGAGGTTTCACAGCTACACAATATTTCAGGAATTTGCTGCCTCGGCTTTTACATCATCTCCCGAATATCAGCATCTTCTGCATCCTTGGAGTAGCAAAGACTGGCGCTCACGCAGACTAGAGGTCTCTTTCACGCGCTTGCGTTGCCGGGTTCCCCTTCTAAATTTCTACCTTCACAGGTCTGGCCTAGCGGCTTCCCCATTGTGCCCTTTTTGTGCCGAACCTGAGACAATAGATCACTTCCTGCTGTTCTGCCGCCGCTTCTCTAATTTGAGGAAGCGTCTTTTGCAAATTCCATTTCATCAACTGGGCCTGCCTGTGTCTTCCGCGGTTGTTCTTTCCATTGGCGCTTCTTTGCTTGGACGAAGCGACAAGAGTGTGCGCTCTGCTGTGCAAAATTTTCTTCAAGAAACGCAGCGCCTCCCATTCTAATTTCTTCTTCCCGCTCTCAGTCAGTAAGACATTGAAACATTACAGGCATTGTATACTATTATGCACATTAAGCCATTGCCCCGTCTTCAGTCCCCAAGTTAACAGGACCCCTGTCCTTCAGTCTTCCAATCTATCAAGCTACATCCTATTACCACTCCTTTTCCTGTCAAAAATTTCCTGTATCCAGCAAAATACCGCCTGTGTCTAAGCCACTCTTCCGTAGTGGGTATGTGCCAGCAACATCTGATGCCTTCCTTCCTTCCTTTCAGTCAGTCTCCAGCTTTTTTCTGTGTTTTTGCGTGTATACTCCGAGGACGCCGTCCCCCATTATACAGCGATGGATCAGAACCCTCCGCGGCATCCTAACGGCCTGGCGGCCTCCTCCTCGAGCTCGTCGAGGAAGCGGTGCAGCCGTCCGAGCGACCCAGACAGCGATGACCCCATCGAGTACCTCAGCGAGGCCAGCAGTGAGGACGGCTTTGAGACTGACCTCAGCCGGAGGACCAAGAGAAGAGTACTAAGAGCCGGATCGTCATCCAGTGAGTCCACTGTAAAAACAAGTGGCAACACACCGGCACACACCATCTACGTCCTTCCTGTGCAGCCAACCGACAACATGAGGCGTCTTAACAGCCAAGTTGTCTCTGTAGAACTCGAGGCCCTCGTGCCTAACCAAATAAAAAACGTTTGAGTGAATGCGCGGAAGAACATTGTAGCCGTTGATGTCCACCATGCGGCGGCGCTAGAACCACTGCAGGCCATAACTCAGTTCGGCGGGTTATCAGTGCGTACTGTCATCCCCCTCGGCGGGAACGAGTCCTCTTCCGGCGTAATTTATGATGTCGACGAGGCTATCTCGCGAGATGATTTGCCCATACTCGTGAAGCCGGCAAATGACGGCACCGTAATTCTACGGGTATCACGTCTGAGCAATTCTCGTTGTGTGAAGATTTTGTTCCAAGGCAACAGCCTTCCATCACACGTGAAGGTAGGCCACTTCCGTCATGCCGTGCGGCCTTTTATTCCGAAATCCCTGCAGTGCCACAAATGTTTTAAACTATGTCATGTGAGCGGGGTCTGCGACAACACGAGAGTGTGCTCTCGTTGTGCCGGAGCTCATAGCGCTGAGTCCTGTAATGCACAAGTGCTTAAGTGTTCCAACAGCAACGGGCCTCATGACGCCTCATCTAAGAATTGTCCGCGGTTAATAAACGAGCATGTTGTTCTAAAGCAAATGGTTGGGGACAATTCTGCGCACCGTGAAGCTGCCGCGACTGTTCGGAAAAGGCGTTCTCGCCGCAAGAAGAACTCAAGAAAGTCTATTGCAAAAAGCAACCACATTGACGCGCCCCCGGCACCTCCTTCTCAGCCTCCTCCCGTGCCGCCACGTACAAGTGTGTCCAGTGCGCGAAATATCGCCAAGGATAATCAGACCTCTTCGTGTTCGGATGCTTGGCCAGCGCTTCCGCCGTTACGTCCTGCTGAGCCTCCTCAGCGCAAGCTCCCATCGCCGAGCTCACCTGTCGTTAGAGAAAGGCTCCCAGAGCAACATCGCCAAGCCCTCGTGATCCTCAGGACGGTGGTCAACGCCATTCGCCCTCTGATACAGGCCCTGCAATCGTCAACCGCCCGAAGCGTCTTACTGGTGCTGGACTCTCTGGTTCCAGCACTACAAGATCTTTACAACAGAATGGCTGGCCAGCTTCCCACGTTTCGTGAGGAAGTCATGGGCGCTGTAGCCTTCCAGTGGAACGCAAGAGGCCTAAAGTCACGAAGCGCAAGTTTTCGGCAATATGTTTTCAACAACCACCTCCCGGTATTAGTCATCTGTGAACCTAACTTATCCCAAGCAATCAGGCTTTCCGGGTACGAGCCCTTCTTTGCTCCTACATGCGGGGAGCGCAGCAAAGTTCTGGTCTACATCCGCACCGACATAACGTGCGTTTTCTGCCCAGTTCAACCCCACAACGACAATCAGTACGTGTGTTTCTTAGTCAAAAAAGGATCCCTGCAGTTCACATTGATTTCGGCGTATGTCTCCCCTCCTCTCAATTGGACTGTGAGAGGTTGAAGACAATTATGGAGGCAACCCGGGCTCCTTGGATTATTAGCGGAGATTTTAAGGCCCACCACCAACTGTGGGGAAGTCCTATAGCCAACGCCAGAGGAAGGAATCTGGCCTTATTTTCTTCAGAAAACGAACTTTACGTAATGAATGACGGCAGCCCGACATACCTGCGAGGCAGTTCATACAGCAGTTGCCTAGGCCGGACGCTAGTTTAGCGGTCTCTGCGCCGACGTGTCCAGTGGTTTTGTGATGTGCAGACCCACGGGAGTGACCACATACCCACCTACCTCAAGATTCCAGGTCTTGGGGCGTCCGGCCCAGCTAAACACGCGCACACCTTTGGGTGGCATTTAAAACTCCAATGGAAGAGGTGTGCAAAGAAGCCCTCACTTCCAGTTTGGAGGACATTATAGCAAAATCAATGAAGGCTGCTAGAGGCTTCCTCACGTCAAACAGAATGCGCACCGAATTTGATGTCCAATTAGACCATCTACGTGCTATTCGTCGAAGTACAGAAAGGCCTTAAAGATGGACCAAATGCGTAAGGGACCTGAGAGAGGCGCGTCGTGTGCACAGGAAAATTAAGCGACGAATGGACACGCTGGTGGCACAGCGCTGGAAATCCTTCGGTCAATCTCTTGATCCTCGAAAGCCCGTGTCCCTCATTTGGCGGACAGTGCGGGGGCTTCGAACACTTCCAAAGCAAAGACAGGCTTTCTATGCGTTGGCTCTACATCAAAACCGTCATCAGATCAGAAGTTGCAACTGACTTCTGCAGGACGATCGCGGGTGCAGTGACTACCTCTGGTTCCCAGCGTGTTCCTCCTGCACCACGGGATTCAGCGATGGATGTTGCCTTTACTCGTGAGGAACTTGATGCTGCCTTTACAGAATGTAAGCGTTCGTCTGCACCAGGTCCAGGCGGCATTACATATGCTGCGATGTGCCACCTTGGCCACGACGCGCGTAGAGAGCTACTCAGTCTTTGGCAAGTCTCGTGGCAAGACGGAGTTGTCCCTCTTCAGTGGACATCCAGTCGCATGATACCATTATGAAAACCAGGGAAATCCCCGCTTGACCTGTCATCATACAAGCCAATAGCTTTGGCCAGTTTTGTGGGAAAAGTCATGGAAAGAATGCTTCTGGCGCGTCTTGAGTGGTACTTTGAGCACAATAACGTCTATCCTAATGCCATGGCGAGTTTCCGACGGGGACGCTCCTATATAGAAAGTGTCATTGATCTCGTGTCCACAGCACAGCAACAGAAACGCCACAAGCGCACGTGCGCGGCACTTTTTCTTGATATCAAAAGTGCATACGATAACGTGACATACGAGGCCATCCTTGATGTGCTAGAGGCTGTTGGAATCGGTGGATGGATTTATAGGTGAATCCAAAGCTATCTGACCAAAAGGACATTTTTTATTATGTGTGAAGATGGCTCCACACCCGTGCATTGCACCTACCGGGGCGTGCCCAGGGCGGAGTGCTCGGTCCTACTTTGTTTAATCTAACACTTATAAGACTCCAGGAGTACCTACCTAATACCATCCATATCCCTATGTATGCCGATGACATCTGCATCTGGGCCTCCTTTGTGATGCGTCTCCAGGTGCGAGCAAAACTTCAGAGGGCAGCAACCATAACTTCCTCCTATCTCCGAGAGCAAGGTCTGAGCGTGTCAACCGAGAAGTGCGCTATAGTGGCATTCACGCGCAAAAGTATGACTCGTTATCCGCTAACTATTGACGGCCATGTCATTGCCTATCGTGAATCTAATCGTTTTTAGAAATTGTTATAGATCGGAAGTTATCATGGAGCCCGCATTGCAGCATTGTAAAGCAAAAACTAATCTCTATCACACACATGCTCAGATTTCTTGGCGGAAAATCATCTGCATTGTCGATGCTATCAATGCTGCAACTCTACAGAGCACTCTTTTTGGGATATTTGCGTTATAGTGCACCAGTGCTTTCAAGCACATGCAAGACGAATTTTCGTGCCCTGAAAGCTATACAAGGTCAGGCACTTCGCACATGCCTGGGTATCCCTCGCAGCGCATCAACAGTTGTTACCATTGCAATCGCCCAGGACTACCCACTCTCGACTTATATAACCCTTGACACCCTGCGGCTCCACATACGGCATCTAACAAGGATTCCCCAGCACCACCTTGTGTCAGTGGGGAATCAAAGACCATACGCAACGTTTTCAAAGGTTATAGCAGCCCACCAGTCGTCCATCCCATCGCAGTTCATCCCGGCAGCACGGCTTTCCTCGGCGCTGTGGTGTCTGCGAGAGCCATGTGTGCGCCTTACAATTCCGGGCATAACGAAAAAATCGAACTTATCAACACCGGCCCTTTTACAGTTGACACTCTGCGTACTCCACGCCGCATATAGTGACCGCACTCATGTGTATACAGATGTTTCGGTCTCAGGTACAATTTGAACCTATGCAGTGGTCATTCCTGCGAGATAGACCAGTGTTATTCAGCAAACTTCGCATCGGACAACCTCCACCGGGTCAGAATTGGCCGCTCTTTATGCGGCTGTGCAGTACATCGGTGCACAAACACCACACAAATGGGCTGTGTTCTGTGACTCAAAAGCAGCCTTACTGTGTTAATTCTGCTTTACGCCATGGCGATCACGATCAACTCGTAGCTGAATTAAGACATCTTCAATACCAGGTGCAGGAAGAGGGTCATGACATCGTTTTTCAGTGGATACCGGGACGCTGTCGCTTTGTCGAAAACGACGCAGCTGACACTGCAGCTCGAGCGGCACACGGCAGCGCCAACATTGTCCAGATACCACTGACAATAACCCACGCAGCAAGACATCTGCAAATGCTTGGCCGAAGACAGCTTTTAGCGTCATGGTCCAATCAGGTGATAGAGAAATGCGCAGAATATAACCAACCTCTATATATAGCTTTCATTGATTACGAAAAAGCATTCGACTCAGTGGAAACCTCAGCAGTCATACAGGCATTGCGTAATCAGGGGGTAGAAGAGCCTTATGTCAAAATACTGGAAGATATATATAGCAACTGCACAGCTACTATAGTCCTCCATAAAGTCAGCAATAAAATTCCAATAAGGAAGGGCGTCAGGCAAGGAGACACGATATCGCCAATGCTGTTCACCGCATGTTTGCAGGAGGTATTTCGAGGCCTGAATTGGGAACAGTTGGGAATAAGAATAAATGGAGAATACCTAAATAATCTGAGATTTGCTGATGACATTGCCTTGCTGAGTCACTCAGGAGGTGAACTGCAAATCATGATCAACGAGTTAGACAGGCAGAGCAGATCGATGGGTCTAAAAATTAACATGCAGAAAACCAAGGTAATGTTCAACAGTCTAGCAAGGGAACAACAGTTCACAATTGGCAGCGAGAGCCTAGAAATTGTTCCGGAATACGTCTACTTAGGGCAGGTAGTGACAGCTGATCCGGATCATGAGAGGGAGATAACTAGAAGGATAAGAATGGGGTGGAGCGCATATGGCAAATTCTCGCAGATCATGAGTGGCAGTTTACCAATTTCCCTCAAGAGGAAAGTGTACAACAGCATAATCTTACCGGTACTCACCTACGGGGCAGAAACGTGGAGGCTAACGAAAAGAGTTCAGCTTAAGTTAAGGACAACGCAGCGAGCCATGGAAAGAAAAATGATAGGTGTAACGTTAAGAGATCGGAAGCGGGCAGAGTGGGTGAGGGAACAAACACGGGTTAATGACATCCTAGTCGAAATCAAGAGAAAGAAATGGGCTTGGGCAGGGCATGTGATGCGAAGGCAAGATAACCGCTGGTCTTTAAGGGTAACGGAGTGGGTTCCAAGAGAAAGTAAGCGTAGCAGGGGGCGGCAGAAGGTTAGATGGGCGGATGAGATTAAGAAGCTTGCAGGCAAAGGGTGGATGCAGCTGGCAAAGGATAGGGTTAATTGGAGAGACATGGGAGAGGCCTTTGCCCTGCAGTGGGTGTAGTAAGGCTGATGATGATGATGATTATGATGATGATGGTCCTCTACTAGCAACTCCACATGCCGTCTGCACCGCCTAATCCCCTTCCTCCAACTCAGTCCTCCGTCCGGCCTCTCCCGCTGCGATGCCACGCTGTTGTGTTGCTTGTGGCTGGGAGTGGCGTTCACAAATGCCTACTCCCACTTAATCGCAATGGCAGACTCCTACGTGTGAGCTCTGTGGGTGCGACGAGACTATAGAAAACCTTCTTTGTAACTGCCCTCGGTTTCAGCGTGAGCGTACACTCCTGGCTGCAACAATCCGCCGTTTAAATCCTCGGCCCCTTAATTTAGGCAAGATTCTGGGTCCTTGGAGTAAGCCCTCATCGCAGAGGACAGCTTTGACGGCACTTTTCAAGTTCTTGAAGGACTCAGGAACTGAGTGCGAGATTGTGAACTATCGGTGTACCCGCCGCGGTGGCTCAGTGGTTAGGGCGCCCAACTACTGATCCGGAGTTCCCGGGTTCAAACCCGACCGCGGCGGCTGCGTTTTTATGGAGGAAAAACGCTAAGGCGCCCGTGTGCTGTGCGATGTCAGTGCACGTTAAAGATCCCCAGGTGGTCGAAATTATTCCGGAGCCCTCCACTACGGCACCTCCTCCTTCCTTTCTTCTTTCACTCCCTCCCTTATCCCTTCCCTTACGGCGCGGTTCAGGTGTCGAACGATATATGAGACAGATACTGCGCCATTTCCTTTCCCCAAAAGCCAATTATTATTATTATTATTATTATTATTATTATTATTATTATTATTAACTATCGGTGTGTGCCCTGTGTACCCTTCAAGTAACGGCCAACGGACATGTAGAAAAGTGATCATCTCCCTTTGTTCTCCCCCTTTCTGTCTCTCCCGCCGTTCCCCTTCCCACGTGTAAGATAACCTACCGGGCGCTGCCTAGTTAGCCTCCCTGCCTTTCTCTTTTTCTCTCTCTCTTTCTTGAGATTTTGACCTTAAAGTGAACCAGAGATCAAACCGCTTACCGCGCGGTTCGGGTGTCCACCAATATATGTGAGACAGTTCCTACGGCATTTCCTTTCCTCAAAATCGGTTAGGGTGCCCACCGAAATATGAGACAGTTACTGCGCTTTTCCTTTCTACAAAACAGTTTAAAAACCAATCTCCAATTTTCTTCGAACCCGCCGCGGTGGCTCAGTGGTTAGAGCGCTCGACTACTGATCCGGAGTTCGCGGGTTCGAATCCGACCGCGGCGGCTGCGTTTTTATGGAGGAAAAAACGCTAAGGCGCCCGTGTGCTGTGCGATGTCAGTGCACGTTAAAGATCCCAGGTGGTCGAAATTATTCCGGAGCCCTCCACTACGGCACCTAATTCTTCCTTTCTTCTTTCAATCCCTCTCTTATCCCTTCCCTTACGGCGCGGTTCAGGTGTCCAACGATATATGAGACAGATACTGCGCCAATTCCTTCCCCCCAAAAAACCAATTATTATTATTATTAATTTTCTTCGAAAGCAAAGGAAAGGCGCATAACTGGTCCACTTAGATGGTGCACAACTTATTAATTGGTTTTTGGGGAAAGGAAATTGCGCAGTATCTGTCTCATATATAGTTGGACAACTGAACCGCGCCGTAAGGGAAGGGATAAACAACTCAGTCGCACTTTAGCTACGTAGCGGTAGTGACAGGTGTGCGCTGCATGCGTTGGAATTCACATTGTTGTAGCAAAAACTCGGCACCGAAGCTATAGACCGTGGGTGCTCTTTGTTTTTATTGGCGTTAGCATTGGCAACGCTCTAGACTCCGGACTACTTTGAGAGAAGGAAGGCGCATAACTGGCCCAATGGAGCAGTGGACGCCTCAGTGGCGCTTTGAGGTACGTGGCGATTGGAAGAGAAGTTGGCTACATGCATTAGCATTGAAAACGTTGTGGCAGACACGCGCCACTGCAGCTATAGGCCGCAGAGTTAATTTGGTGAACAGCCTCACGCAATCCACCACAACTTTATCCCGCACCTTGTATCGCGGCCGAGTGAATCCCACCCTGTGGCTCAGCGGTTATAGCGCTCGGCTATTGATCCGGAGTGCGCGGGTTTGAACTCGACCGCGGCGGTTGCGTTTCGATGGAGGCAAAACACTAAGGCGCCCGTGTGCTGTGCGATGTCAGTGCACGTTAATAAACAATAATAATTGGTTTTTGGGGAAAGGAAATGACGCAGTTATTCTCATATATCGTTGGACACCTGAACCGCGCCGTAAGGGAAGGGATAAAGCAGGGAGTGAAAGAAGAAAGGAAGAAGAGGTGCCGTAGTGGAGGGCTCCGGAATAATTTTGACCACCTGGGGATCTTTAACGTGCACTGACATCGCACAGCACACGGGCGACTTAGCGTTTTTCCTCCGTAAAAACGCAGCTGATCCCCAGGTGGTCGAAATTATTCCGGAGCCCTCCACTACGGCACCACTTTCTACCATTATTCCTTCACTCCCCCCTTTATCTCTTCCCTTACGGCGCGGTTGAAGTGTCCAATGATATATGAGACGGATACTGCGCCATTTCCTTTGCGCAACAGCCAATTGAATTCAATTCATGGTTGGCGCGTTGCCTATCCAGTGTGTGAAACACACTCAACGTTAGAGGCCCAGCCGCGTCTACTTGCCGGATAAACCACATGTTCCGCTCGCTTTTTAGGTTCAGCAGTAGTTGAACATCAGCTAATCTTCGGCACGTGTTTTTTTAGATCATACGCTTTGATAACGTCCACACGCTGTCATCCGCTCGCACGCTGCGGTTGGTTTCAGATTACGTGTTATTGATTATTGAATTTGTTTATATTGGAATAAAATGCCTACCTTAACAGAAATAACCAGTTTTTATGGGTGATTAAAAGAAACGTTTCAGCAAAATGTTTCTGTACTACCGAACTTCTCACCTTTCCAAACTCTGCACACAGTCAGTTAGACGTTGAGCGAGAAAGCGAAGAAATTTCACCCAGCTGGGTATAAGGTTTTAAATCAATTGCTAAGAAATGGAACATAGCATTTTATATACCTTGCGGATTTGTAGCCGATTTGAAGGATGAATAGCCCAACATCGTCATATGTATGACGATGTTAATAAAAATGTTCGTACACTGCCTTCTGTGTGCTTTCTGTGTCAGCTAGATTACCATTTAGTCTGACACTTATTGATTGCCTGGTTTCTCCAATATATCGTTTTTGACAAGGGGAGCATTGAAAAATGTTCATAACAGACGTCGAGTAAGAACGCTAGTGGTTATATCGAATATGATGTCGGTTGCCTCTTTTCTCTCTCTTTGAGCTGTTGAAACTAATTTATATTTGGTCTGTATATAAAAAGGCACACTTCTATAGTATTGAGGGTAAGAATTATGCCATAAATGAAATATTTTTATACCAACATCCTCTCTTTAAACGTTCAAAAACCAAGGCTTAGGAACTTATCAACGCAAGAACTGCAAACGAAAACACACCGAGCAAGCATTGCCAATCATTCTCTTAAAGCGATACCAGCAGGACTGCCGTTGAGCAAAGAACTTGGCGGTGAGCAAAACAATAACGGATTCGTAGAAAGGAAGTCATGCTACACATGCAGCGGCGGATTTGAAAAGTCGTTAAAAGCCTCATAAATTGCTAATATTTGGTCCCAGCTTGACACATATTTTATTGCCACATGTAAAAATATAAAAGTTGCGAATTACACTGAAAACAAAATGGAAGTGAGATCGTACTAGAACCTGTGCCCCTTGTATCCCGAGTCGCGCAGACTACGGCTACGCCATCCAAGCACGTTCGTTCAACTTGGTTTAAGCGAAGGCCTTGCATATCTTGTCCGACAGGGTCCGCATCTGCTAACTGATATGCATAAGACGCCCGACTACTGATGGAAGCGATTAACGTTTTCTCGCAATGGCCTTAATGAAGAGCTTGAATGTCCCCGAAATATTTCCGTGCATATTTGCATTAGGACTTCGAAAGCATACCGAACGCGGCTCCAGTGTGCGCATGTGTCCTTAAGAGCGGCTCTGCAACGCAGTAGCGACGCTTATCGCTGCGTCAAACACATGACGCCCTGTGTTCATCTCTAGGAGTACATGACAAAAAAAACGGCAAAGCACAAGATTCCAAAAGGAGTACGGTTGACAAAACCCCCCTTTTTCCGCTTTGCAGGTACCTTTCTATTGGGCGCTAAAATATATACAAACAACTGCATATATATTTGAAGTTAAAATTAAAATTCAACAGGTAAATAAAATTTTGCTTTCTTGACTTACGGAGTGCTTCAGAGGTTCCATTAAGCCTTTATTGAAATGAAGAAGCTTCCGTTATAGTCAAGAAACAAATTCATTTTGATTCCATTCTCTCTTCTATTTTTGTCTGCTGCGCGCGCACTAATGGCGGTGCATTCGGTCATTTATCCTTATAAATGGAGAAGAGTGAAGGAAAGGAACGACGCATCATTTGTTATTCATCGCTCGAAAATTAAAATTGGTTTTTGGGGAAGCGAAATAGCGCAGTATCTGTCTCAAATATCGGCGGACACGTGAACAGCGCCGTAGGAGAAGGGATAAAGGGGGAGCGAGAGAAGAAAGGAAGAAAGAGGTGCCGTAGTGGATGGCTCCAGAATAGGAGGAGGAGGAAAAAACTTTTATTGAGCTCTCAAATTCGTTTTTGATCGCTTCAAATGGTGTCTTCCTTCTTCTGTTGACACTCCATCTTGTTACAGGTTTGGGTCCCTTGTCTAAGGCTGCACTGAGTATGGGTGCGCTTTGCACTCTGTTTATCAGACCCTTTTGTGTCTCCAGGCGTGTGCTGGTCGGCATACCCTCCCACTGTTTCATATTCGGGTTTTTGACTATCATAGTGATCGGCGGCTCCATACTTTGACAGGCCCATGACGTACGATCTTGCCTCGTACTGTGTCGGAAACATTTTGCTTAAGATATTTAGTTGGGGAAGGTGTCTGTTTGGATTAATCTCCATGCAGCTGCGTCCTCCCTGCTTAGTCTTGCGTTGGGTGGTGGATATCTTATTCTTACCCCTTTGTAGTAATTCAGTATGTCTGAATATTTTAGGGTTACTGGTTCGGCTTCCTCGTGGCTGTATGCAGAGGTTGCTCGGCTTGAATGCCCTCGAGCCACTCTATCAGCCACTTGGTTTCCCTTTACTGCTGTATGCCCTGGTATCCAGATAATCATGTGTTTAATGATTCTGTCGGCTGGGTGGGTGTCTATCAAGCGTAGCACTCTGCTCCGTTTTGTGGCATTCATGTAATTTCGACTTGCCGTTTGGTAGTCCATTACGATCGTCAGGGATCTGCCGGTACGGCTGCGTTCCGAGATTGCTAGAGCTATCGCCGTCTCTTCCGCTTCCACTACCGTGCAGTCCTTTAGTGACGCGCTTGTCACTTCTTGTAGGTTTTCGTTTACAATTGTGGCTACTGCGCAGTTTTGGAGGTCGTCTCTCGCAGCGTCGGTGCATGCAACGTTGCTTTTCTCCTCTAGCCTATTTTGCATGTGCTCGGCCCTAGCCTCTCTTCTTGCCTTATGTAAATTTGAATCCATAATTTTTTTTATATTGGCGCGACATGCATTTTGCTCCGATACTTTTCAGGTATCTCTTTTGTGGCCTCAAGTTCCTTTACTAGTCCTTCGCTGAAGTATCTCCTTAAGAGTACCCTTCCTGTTTTTGTTTGCTTTAGTCTTTAGATTTGGTTGCTCATTATTGCCTCCTTTAGCTCCGCAAGGGTATTATGTATCCCTAGCGCTAATAGTTTTTCCGTTGATGCGCGTTGTGGCAGGTGTAATGTTGTTTTGTATGCCCGCCTTTTTATAGCGTCAATTCTTTGCTCTTCCTGCTTGGTGTAGCTATGGTAGGGGTGGCTGTATGTTACTGTGCTGATTACGAGGCTTGTGACCAGCTGGAGCATGTCTTCCTCCCTCATGCTCTGTCTTCTGTTGGATACCCTGTTTATCATGTGTGCTACTTGCGTCGTGGTGTTCTTGAGTAGCGCCAGAGTGTGGTTGCACCTTTGGTTGGACTGGAGCCACATTTCTAGTTTTCTTACGGTTGTCTTCTCTGGTATCGGCTGCCCCTCCAGATAAACCCTTAGCTTATACTCTTCTTCTTGCGGCACCGTCTGGTTCATCAGAGCAAGCGAGGCCTCTTTCTTTTACGTAATCATCTATGCATGTGGCCGCTTCTTGCAGCTTCTCTTCTTTTTCTCCGAGTGAGCCTAGGTTTATCCAGACCGTGATGTCGTTGGCGTACTTCGCGTGTCTTATTCCTTTTATCATTTCTTGTTGCTCGGCTAGCCCGATGATTGCTCTATTGAAGAGTAGTGGGAAAATTACTGGTCCTTGGGGGCTTCCTTTGTTTGGGGTGCGTATCACCTCGAATCTGACTTCTATTCCAATCGTTGCAGTCCTATTTCATAGAAAGGTTTTCACGTATCCATGGATCTTTTCCCCACAGTTTAGATTGTCCAGTCCTGTGAGTATGGCTTCATGGCTGACAATGTCAGAGGCTCCCTTTATATCCAAGGCCATAACTATGTGTTCTCCTTTCTTCGGTATATTGCTCAGTACTTCTTCTTTGAGTTGTAGAAGTAAATATTGCGTTGATAATTTCGATCGGAAGCCGTACATGCTCTGCGGATAGAGATCGCGGTCTTCCATATATTTTTGGAGCCTCATCGTTATCACCCGTTCATATATCTTGCCTACGTACGAGGTTAGGGTGATTGTTCGTAAATTTTCTACTTGCACCTGTTTTCCTGGCTTCGGAATCATTACCGTCTCTGAGTTCTTCCACTCTTCGGGCACTGTTTCCTCGGTCCATAGTTTGTTGATGCAATCGCTTAGTTCTGCATCCAACTCGTCGCTTAGGTTCCTGATTAGTGCGTTCTTGATATTGTCTGCGCCCGCCGCCGTGTTTCTTGCGGTGTTCCTTATTGCTGCATATACTTCCTCCCTAGTTATGGGTATATCTAGGGTATGGTTTGCTGCTCCCTTATATCCTTCCGCGTGTTATTCGGATTGCCGTTTCCATAACATTTCTGTCTTACTTTTTCTATTAGTTCTTCTTTGGTGCCCTGGAATTGATGTACCTGCCTTTGCATCGTCTTGTTGTTTTCGGATTTGCTCTTGGCCTTGTCCAGTAGGGTCTTAACGATGTTCCACGTTTTTGCCGTGCTTAGTGTCGCACATAGAGAATTGCTAAATTGCTGCCAATTAGTTAGTTGTTCCCCATATTCCTCCGTATTCGGGGTGATCTCGGCAATCTTCTTATTTGGTTTCATATTTCATTTTTGTCTTTTCCTCCTCTTAGTGAGACTCTATCTTGACTCCCATAGCTTCAGCAATCTGGAGTACACTTCGTGTGTCTGCTCTGTGAGGTCAATTTCTTTGGTGTAGTCGTTTTGTTTTGCTTGCAGTTTGCCACTCCATTCTTTTATGGATTGTATTCCTTCCCTCCAGAGCTCCTTGCATGCTTTTCTGAAGGCGACCCAGTCTTTTATCTTTGCGGTGCCTATTCTTCTCCTGGGGTGATCTGTACCAATTTTTGTTTTGATTATGAGGTGATCGCTTCCTAGCCCTTCTTGCATGTTTTCCCATGTTGTTAGCGTGGTTTGGAATAAAGGAGGGAGCGAAAGAAGAAACGAAGAAAGAGATGCCGTAGTGGAGGGCTCCGGAAAAATTTCAACCACCTGCTGGTGGTGAAGACATTTATTAGGAAGGAACAGGAGGTACGTTTGGATCAGCCCGCAAGAAAGCGATCCTTTCAAGCACTAGGTGGACGTCCATAGTTTGAGACCTCAGTGGATGTAGACGCCGCCGGGCGCGACCGACTAAGGCTTGTTGGGGCTGTAATTCGTGGCAGTCGAGCAGGGTCTCCTCCCAGTCCTCCCGGTTTGGGTTGGAGATGGGAGGAATAGCCGGGTTGAAGGGGCAGGCCGCCATCATGTGATAGGTGTCAGAAGACACTGCTCTACAGTGCGGGAAGCTGCCGGTAAAGGAGGGGTCAAAACGTTTTAATGCTGCGGGCACTTCAATGTAAGTAAGTAAGTAATGAACATGCTCTTTATCTTGAATGCGGATGTAGGATTGACGATTCATTAGAAATTGGCATATGTATCGGAATGTGTTGAGGTCTCAGTCGATCTGACATAGGTTACTGAGGAGCATCTCGTGTGTTACATTGTCAAATGCCCCAATAAGATCCAAGGCGAGTTCTACCCGGTCATTACGGGAGCATTCGAGTGGATCAAGGACTGGATTTTTAATGTGCACTGAAATCGCACAGCACACGGACGTCTGCATTTCGGCTCCATCGAAGCGCTGTCACCGCGGTCGGGTTCGAACCAGAGTACTCCGTATCAGTAGCCTTGTCCTAGAAGTTTCACAATGAATAGCGCGTGAATAAAAAAGGAAATACAGACAGGAAAACCGTAGAGAAAGTTTCTGGATTAAAGTTCGACTAGCCGAGGTTCTTCAGCAAGACACCATACGCGCGGGCTTGTTCGCGTATTCTGCATATGCAAGAAAGTTAAAATGGCCGCTTCCGTTTCTTGACAACACCGCCACAGCACTGGTGTACGACCACCTTTAAATACTTTTTATATGAGCCATTATGCGCCAGTTTACAGGGTTGTATATTCATTGCCACGATTCTTATCAATCCTAAATGTATCCCATCCTACTTTTTTCCCCAGGCTCTAGCTCGCATGCCTATCCTGATAGCCGACCGTTGCCTCCACAACCAACCCTTACTTGAAGACTGCGAAGGCAGTGCGAGACAAGTGCGGATGATGGCAACGTGCTCACGGAATGGAGCCATGCGTGAGTCATCATAGGAGATGCGTAAAATAGCTATGCTGCAAAAACCATTTCTCAAGAAATGCATTGCTGCCTACCACGGCTACTGAAGAACTCAGTCTGAAAGAGATGCCGGGGGGAAAGAAAACATTACTGAACCATAATGGCTTTCTCCATAATCAGCGAACTACAATTTCACAATATATGGCAGGGTTTGTATTCATCAGCAAGAGAAGTAATCTCTACTGCTCACACCGCAAAATTTATTTCAGGCGGCATAAGCACTCCGTATATGAGAAATGGCGATGTTTCAAAAATGAAACATGGAAAGCAGCATACTGAGTCGTTGCGAATGTACTTGTATTTATTGCACGGGCATTTCTAGCAGTGGAATGTGGACTATCGCAATTTATCAATATAAAGTGGAGAATGTTCTTATATACTGATTGATACGCAGAGCACCACAGACTGCTGCGCATACCTTTTAACTAACTACTGTGTCATACCTTTAAGGCAGATCTTAAGTGTCCGGATACCCGTTTGTGACCACCTGGGCACTGCCTACATGGTTTACACGGTTTACAGTCTGTCATGCGTAGGAGTTTTCATTTGTGTTTTCGTGGATCCGCTACTCCAATATAGGTAGGCACGTAGAAACTTTACTGTTCAACCAAGTAAGGGAAGGCGTTAGGGGAGGACTGGTTAGCTTGGTTCTTAATCCCGGTTGGCGGCCATCAGTCCATTACTACTGGCGATCTTAGCTCATTCCACCATCCTCCTCCGTGAGGCCGGCTCTGAACTAGAGACCGCGTACTCCCAACCTTCTAGGTTTGTGAGGTTCCAGCGAGATGGCGGTTGAAGATATCGGCATATGAATAGTATTTTAAAACTTTCGAAAACGCTGCTACGGGGGACCCTAAGAGAAGGAAAACGAATGACAGGTTTTTTTTTTCTCTTGGTGTCCCCCATAGCAGCGCTTTAGAAAGTTTTAAAATGATGTACCAATTTGCTCATTTGTCCGTGTTACTCCAATGAAGAGCATATGCTCGCAGTTTGCTCTCGGAACCCCACAAAGAGAACATTCGGGCTTGTATTGACCCGGATGTAGTTGTGCCAGATAGGCCGGTGAAGGAAACGTTCTGGACTGGAGTTGCTTCCATATAGTCTGTTGTTCCTTCGTGAATGTGTGATGTGGTGGAGGATATGTGAGCTTGTGTTGACAGGTGTGTGTTCAAAACACGAATTTCACGTGCGTCTACTCACCGTGATGCGAGTGCCATCCAGTGTGTGTGTGTGGGCATCACCCATAAAACTCATAGTATTATGCCATCATCAACCTTCATTCGCTATCTCTTCATTCCTCTCCTTCCCCTTTCCCCAGTGTGGAGTAGCAGGCCAGGGTCATGCCACCACCGGCAGACCTCTGCTCCTTTGATCTCATTAGAATTCCTTTCTTTCTCTCTCTAGGTGCCCTTGAACCTTTTTCATTTTGTTATTTATTTTAGTAAAAACAAGTAAACAGCCACCACACCATGCTCCGACATATCATACGTGAGGCTGAGGCTAATTGCTCAGTGAATGAGGGAAGCCTCTTTGTTGAGGTGATGTTGGCATATGGTTAACGAACTTGTTTTGTCGAGGCGACAGTCCTTGGGGGTAATAGAAGGTTGCCAGTTTTTTTTACAATGTAATATCGTCCAGGGCGCACCTAGCTCTTCTCGCTGCAAACGTACACCACGCTACTGCGCTTTTTGCGAGTAAAGAAAGACGGCTTTAATAAGACCAAAGCTGCTATGCTGCATGAGAGATCGCCGCTCGTGATGCTGACGATAAAAATTGTGGCGCAACGGCAACTTTAGGCAAAGCGCCCCATTGCAGACAATTGTCTACTCGAACAGGAGTCGAATACTCATTTCCTCAAGCATTTCACCGCAGATCAGTGCTGCCGCAAGTCAGGGCAAGTATTTCATGCACTGTATTACCGGTAGCCATCCGAGGGCTCTGGAAATTGAGCCCCGCACTTCTCACATGCAGAGCGCATGCTCAACCTATTAGAACACCACGGCCTTGCCTCCGTTAGTATTGGGAGATAAGGTGAGAAAAGTAATATTTGCAGAAAAGGGTTGTGGAGTAAGGATGAGAAAAGATAGCTCACCAATCTCCCATTCGCTGGCATATTTCTCCTACTAAGGGTGTACTGGATTATGAAGTCTTTCCTGATGCAATGACTAGATCCCAGCGATGCCGCTCGACCAGAAGTTGTCCATTAGTCGGTCTGAAGCCCTATTAAGCGCGCTAAAGGGCTCTGTGTTTCCACACTCGGTGTTTATTTTCGCACGATCCGTTCTATTTGTTTCTAGTCGCCTTATTTGTTTTAATGCATCGGGTCGATACTTCTTTGAGAAGGGTCTAATGCCGCGAATCTTTGGAGTGTTTTTTTTCTCATTCTTCAAACCTCTGGAACGCCGCTTTCTTGCTTTGTTTGCAATGCAAGGCGCGCCCAGATTTATCTCGATTGATCGCATCCAGGCCGAGCTGACTCTACGTTTTTCCAGAATGTTCTACTAACTTTGCAGGCTTTATCACGAAAGTTCGCTAACAGCTTTAAATTGAGCACGGTCGACAGCGGCGGGCGCTCTGTTCGACGACCGCTGAGCACGTTTGTTGCTACGTTGCCGCCGAGTGATTCAGTTCATTATGGGCGCAAGTGAGCCCAAATAAAGTTTTGTTTGGACACTACTTTCACAGCCTTTCTTCTCTCCGGTCTGCAGTCACCACTTCTTCACAATATGAAAGGCTAACAAACATTTTACCAGCTCGAATGAAAAAACAACTCAGGTTTTTTACGGGAATGTGCAAAATATAGGCTAAAATACACTGATGTAAAGCACTGAACAAAGAAATAGGGCTTGCGCTATCGAAGGTTCAGATGGCGAGCGTAAGTGCGCGGTCTCTTCAAGCTCTATATAAAATTACGAATAACAGTGCAAAAAGAAACACAAAAATAAAACCAAGTGACAAACATGCGTTGTACTAATGTGCAAGACAAATAAAGCAGAATACAGCGCCTGTTTATAATTATTAATTATTCAGTTTTCCCCTTGATCACAGTCTCTCGAACTTTAGTCACCTGATCAGTGTGTATACATTTTTAAATGTTAAGCTGGATGTGAAGGATGTGCAGCGCTGCCATGCTCGCAGGTTGTGAAGCCACCATAGCACATTATTCCAGTAATACTTTTGCCGAAACGCAGTCTGTACCACGGTGTATGAAAAAGCCGTGGTCTGTACGAAAAATTAGGAGCGCTAATAGAGTAAAACGAACAGCACGTGTTCTGAGACTTCTAATTTTCCTAAAGGTTTGATACGGCCTTTACACTGCAGGTCAAGACTCGCAATATGTTTAGCGCCCAACAGGCCTGAAAAGACCTCCTGGGCAGCGCTGTTTTTCCGTGCGCATATAGTTGCTGCTGCTACATTTACAAGCAATCGAAACGAAATTAAATAACTTCAGCCACACGTATCACACGCACTGCTTAGCAAGTGGTGGTGTGGTTTTTGTGGACTGCTATTTGTACGTTACACGAAATGTTCAGGAGAAGACTGGAAATAACTGCAGGGCCGTCGCTGTGTCGTCGTAGACACAGAACCAAAACTGGTGAAACTCCAGGCGAACGGGAAGGTGTCTTCGACCTCCATGGAAAACTGGACAGTGGCGGACATGGAACAGTTGAAAACACCTAGCCGGGATGTTGTTCTGTCTCTCGCTGAACGAATGGGCGTTAGCGGCGTCCTATATCTGCTGGCTGTGTGCGGCATACGGAGCCTCATTCTAATCCCGGACAAAACACCGCGTGTTGGCTCCAATCGTTCGCACTGCCGTACGTCGCGCAGTGAGGACGGCCGGCGCTTGGCCGCAAAGCAGAAGTGTGCGTCGTGACTTGTTCGGATAAGCTGCAGCGTCATGTGCGGCCCTCCGACTGCCCTCTACAAAGGCGCATTATGGAGCACATTATGGACGCTACGGGAGTGCTCGATTCGGCTGGTGACTTTCCAGTCGCTGCTGAGGACGTGTCCTCCAGAGCTTACACATCGGTTGTTTCCGCGAATGACTCCAAGGAAACTGACGGGAAAGCGGAGCCCCAAGCAGCGCTGCCTCGGTGTGACACGCCGAATCGGGAGCCCAGTGTGCAGGCTGCCACTCACTCTAAATCTCTCAAAGGTGCCACTATGGTTACTCTAGCCCCTGTGCCTAGGCCTTAGGAACAGCTTGCAGGTTAGGCTGATCTACCTTCAACTGGGGCCCTCCCTCCTGTTGAAGAACCTGTTCAAAAGTGCCGTCAGTCGTACGCATCTGAATAAAGTGACGACGGCGATCCAGTGAGTGTGAAGCATCGCCGGCGCACGTCGAAACACAAGAGGAAGTGCCGACGTTCGCGGTCCCATAGTCCGGTCGGGGGTCTGGATTCATCATAAATTTCTTCGGACAAAAAATGCAACTATAGTTTAGATTTGTGTGGTCTCCATGGTCACCTCGGAAGCGGTGCTGTTTTCAACGCTGAGAGAGACCGCCTGGAACCTCCGAGGAGAGCGGTCGCTTTTCTCCGTGCTCACTATAAAACGTCTCCCAATATCGGCGGCAATGGCATCCCAGCATACGGCCTGAGCGTTCGCGCGAGCGCGCCGTTTCCTGGATTACAAGCGCGCTGGGCCAACGACTCCTCTTCCTGTGTCCGCGCTCGCTCGCGGTAGCGCCCCTGTGAACACTCCACCATGGAGGTGCAGGTGCAGGGAGAGATTCTTCACCCCAGAGACTACGACCCAAGGGACTGGACTCACATCCTTAGTGTGCCTGCCCGCTCCAAGAACCGCTGTACGCCCACAAGCCAGGAAACCGCAGCGTCTGCAAGCGGTGCCGCCATCTCACCTACTGCAGGCCCTGACAAGTCGCACCTGCAAGCAACGCGCGCAGCTGAGCAGCGCCCTCATACACTTTGGGATGACTACTTTAGTGCCTTTAAACACAATGCCTTCAATCAGGGACAATTCCGCCGCAAATGATTTCATGCTGCCACCCAGGTTACCGCCGGCTGTTATGTACCGTATAACCGACTGTAGATCCGGATCGTTTGCCGTGGCCTCCACAAGTCGATTAAGTGTTTTTCTGCTCACCATGTCCGTGACCGCTCCAACCGCATGAACTTCTACTTCGTCTTCGGAGGCTGTGATGTCCAGTGGTTTCTTGGGTGACGCCCTTGACAGCATATCGGCCAGCAGCAGCTCTTTCCCTGGTACGAATTCAAGGGAATAATCGTACTGGCACAAGCGCAAGGAAAACCGCTGAAGCCGTGGTGGCATATCGCCGATTCCTTTCGACGCAATTGCTAGGAGGGGGCGGTGGTCCGTCTCGATAACAATTCTTCGGCCGTAAACGAAATAGTGAAATTTTTCACACCCAAAAGTTATTCCCATTGTTTCTTTCTCTATTTGTGAGTACCTTTGCTCAGTCTCACTCATGACGCGTGATGCGTAGGCGACAGGTCGCCAGCTATCTCCGTGTCGCTGCAACAGTGCGGCTCCTAGCCCATTTTTTGATGCATCAGAGCTAATTGTTGTCTCTCTTGCTGGATCAAAAATTCCCAGCACCGGTGCGCTGCTTAGAAGTGCACAAATAGCTGCCCACTCAGCGGCATGCTTGTCTGTCCACTCGAAGACTGTTTCTTTTTTTATAATACCTCGTAACAACTTGGTCTTTTCAGCAAGATGCGGGATATACATCCCAAAATAATTGGCCACACCAAGCATTCGCTGAACCGCGGTCTTATCAGCCGGTTGCGGCATTTCAGCAATCGATGCACTGAATGAAAGATTCGGCTTTATCCCGTCTTGGCTGATGAGGTCGCCCAAGAACTCAACCTCGGTGCACGCGAACTTGCAGTTGGCTGGATTGAACGTCAAGCCTGCTTGCTTTGCTAGTTCCAGCGCTCTACGAAGGCGCTTGTCGTGTTCTTCCCGGGTAGCACCCCATATCAGGACGTCATCGACATACACGCGCACGCCTGGTGCTCGATCAAAAATTGAGCTCAACGTTCTTTGAAACACTTCAGGCGCTGACGCAATCCCAAACGGCAGTCTCAAAAAACGATAACGCCCAAAAGGTGTCGCGAACGTGCAAATGATTGATGTGGCCTGATCCAATGGAATCTGATGAAACCCTGAGTTTGCATCTAGGCGCGAGAAGTATTTAGCGCCTGCCAGCTCTGCCTCAATATCGTCACGTTTAGGCATCTGATAGTGCTCCCGTTTCAAGCATTCGTTAATGTTTCTAGGATCCATGCAGACCCGAAGTTTGCCATCCTTTTTCCTGACAATGACCAGCGGACTCACCCATTCTGTTGGTTCATTGACCCTTTCAATGATATGGGCCTCTTCCATGCGCTGCAGCTCCTCTCGCAGTGGTTCTCGCAGTGCCAAGGGGACGCGTCGCGCCGGCTGTTTCACTGGTATGGCGTCTTCGCGCAGGACCATCCGGTATGGGCGGGCTACACAGCCGGTACCTTGAAAAAGCGGCGAGAATTCTTGCAATATTTTGTCAGACTCTGCTGTATCCACTGCGTTGACTGAACGAACTACGAGTCCCAGCGCCTCCGTTGCATTTAGTCCAAGTATCGCCTGTTTGCTTTTCTTCACTATGAAGAAGGTGAAGGTGCCGGACTTGTCGTTAATGACCACTGGTAGGGTCGCCACGCCGAAGTGCTTAATTACGTCACCACTGTAAGACCGAAGAACGGAGCTGCTTGGAGTCAGGCATGGCGTAGCTATGAACTTGCGAAAGACTGAATAAGGCAGCAAGTTTGCCTGGGACCCAGTGTCTACTTTAAAAACAACATTCTGGTTCGACACCTTGGCTTCAACTGTCCAGTCAGCGGTCCTATCGACTGTGCATACCCTTACATTGAGGATGTCGAAGTTGTCCTCGTCGTGAACGACTGCACTGACTGCAGGCTCTTTCTGGCAGCAGGCCGCGAAATGATTGGCCCCTTTGCACGCAAAACATGTCTTCCCGAACGCCGGACACTTGTTCCGCTCGTGCAATCGGTTGCATCGGCTGCATCTGAACTGTTCACGCCGTTTTACCGACGCCACTTGCCTTTCCATTTGGCCCCAGGTCTCATTTTGGTGAGCCGACACTTCGGCAGCTTTGCAGCTCTGTTCTGCTTTAAGCAGCGTTAGGTTTTCAACTTTGAGCAGTTTCTCCCGTAGCTTCGGATTATTTGTGCCGAACACAATCTGGTCACGGATCATTCCGTCGCTCAGTGTTGAGAAGTTGCAACTCTGGGCTAGCTTTCGCAGGTCGCGTAGAAATTGTTCAAAAGGTTCGCCTTCCGCTTGAATCCTTGAGCGAAACACGTACCTCTCGTAGACCTCATTCTGCTGCTCCTGACAGTACGCTTCAAACTTGCTCACAACCGTTGCATAGTCATTCTTGCTTTCTTCCGCCGAAAAAGTGAAGTCATTAAATACCTCAAGAGCGTCATCGCCGGCAACACTTAGCAGCAGCGCAGTCTTAGCAGCTTCCGTCCTTGGCTCCTTGGTCGATGCTGTTGCTTCCAAAAAGAGCTCGAACTTCTGCTTAAACAACGCCCACTTCTTCGCGATGTTCCCGGTCAGAAGTAGCTGGTCGAGCGGCTTGAGTAGCTCTATTTTTCCTGGCTTGTAGGCGACGCCTTCGCGTTTCTTGTTCAAGCCACTGCTTGAGAGGCAGACAGTGATCCCACTTCTGACACCATGTAACGACCAAGTCACGCAAGAACAGAATGAACCTTTATTGATAGCAGCTGCTCGGTTTTATAGGGCAGGTCGATGTAGGCACGTGTTCGCGTCAACGGCAGCGGTCGGTTCGGGATGGGCTGGCACGCACAGCGCATGCGTATCATGTACGATACACTAAACTCATTTGTTTTCATAATCCCCATAAAAACCTTTCGTCTGTTGAACCATTGTTCTTACATTCTTAGCATTGTCTTAATTGTTGTTGCATTCCTATTAATTTTTCAAATATTGTTAAGTACCTTGGTATACTTTTTGACAGAGATATGTCTTGGAACAGTCATCTCAGTGTAGTATGTTTCAAGCTTCGTGGTTTATGGAAGAAGACGAAGTTGTTCTGTATCAGAACGCTGCCTTCACGTCTGTGCAGTTTTTTAGGTAATTTGTGCTATAATCAGGGAGGCGCCGCTGCCTTTTTGCCACGGCGATGGAAGTGGAGGCTGCTGTGCCTCAATTGGAACACGGTGGGTCGGCAGCAGCCGCCCAGAGGAAGCGCCTGCACCGCCAGAGTGACTCGAGCAGCCAGGGCACTGTTGTGTACTCGGTGCCAAGTGAAGACTCCTCGTCCTCGGCCGACGACGGTTTCATACCGGTTGTTGGCAAGAAGGCCAAGCGCAGACTGCGTAGCCAAGCCGAATCGTCCTCATCGAGCATGTCAACGGTGTCCTCGTCAAGAACGCCAACGATCATCACGGCGCGACGTTCCTCAGCGCATACAGCCTTGTTTGTGCCGTTGAACTCAACGGACAACTTGAACCTACTGAACAGGCAAGCCATCTCTATTTATCTGGAGAGCCTTGTACCGGGAGGCATAAAAGATGTCAGAATAAACCCGTTCAAAAACGTCATTGCCATTTATGTGGTGGAGCGAAGTTCACTAGAGAATTTAACCGCAATCACAAAACTCGGCAACATCAGTGTACGCCCCCTTATTCTCCAGGACAGCGGCACTACGGCTGGCGTAATCTACAACGTCGATATCGCCATCTGTGGTGCAGATTTAACCATGTTGATCAAGCCAGCAACCGACGGCATTTCTATCATTCAAGTTCGACGGTTAGGCAGATCTCCATGCATCAAGCTGACCTTCAAGGGTGACTGCATACCATCGTACGTGAAGGTTGGGCACTTTCGTCATCCAGTTCGACCTTTTGTGCCTAAGCCACTTCAATGCAGGAAGTGCATGAGAATCGGCCACGTGAGCGGCGTCTGCATCAACTCCATCGTGTGCCCGCGATGCTCCGAGTCACACAGCGGTGATGTTTGCCGCGCGACTACCTTGATGTGCGCCAACTGCCACGGCCCTCATGACTCTTCCTCGAAAGACTGCCCCCGTCTAAAGACCGAATGGGCGGTACTGAAGCAAATGGCGCGAGACCATTCTACGCACAAACAAACCGCCGCGAAGGTGCGACGACGTCGTTCACGCCGCCGAAGGTCTACAAAGAAAGCAGTCACATTTGACAATAATGCCGCAAACCCAACTGCAGCTTGTCTGCCTCCACCAAAAACCGTACCAAATCAAGGGAGCCCGGCACTTGGTGAGGCTGGACCTGCTGCCTCAGATGCAACTTGGACACCACTGCCAAAGCCTTCTACGCCTACTGCGTCAGGGATGTTGGCGCACTCAGGGCAATGTGCAGCGCCTACGAGTGATCCAGCAAACAGGCATGATCAAGGCCATGGCCCAGATATGCAAGTGATTGCAATGCTCACGACAGTAATGAATGCCATGCGTGCTCTGCTTTCCAGCCTACACACGCCAGCAGCACATAGCGCACTTCAAGTGCTGGACGCGCTACATCCAGTTCTTGCGGCTCTACAGTAGACGGCATCATGGCTCCTTCGGACCTGTCTTTTAAAAAAAAAGTCAAGCAACCTTTCATTTTCCAATTGAACGCTCGTGGGCTCCAGTACCGGATTTCCGATTTACGGCACTACGTCTACGAGAATCACTTTCTCATTCTTGTGATTTGTGAACCGAAGACTCCGGCAGTTTTGCGAATATCCGGTTACGAGGCATATTCATCACCCACGTGCAACAGATCCAGCAAAGTCATCGTCTACATTCGACGTGAACTTATATATGTGCAACATTCAGTTCCTCCGAACGAAGACAATTAGTACGTTTTCCTGACAGTGAAGAGCCGTGACCTGACGTTTACGCTACTGGCGGTGTACTTGGCGCCATCAAGTTGTTTCGACGCCAGAAGGTTGAGTGGTTTGATGGCAGCTACACCTGCTCCGTGGGTTATTATGGGTGTCTTCAATGCTAATCACACCATGTGGGGAGGCGTTAGGATGGACGTTAGGGGAAGACAGCTTGTGTCCTTCGCCTCTGACCATGACCTCCAGTGCCTGAATGACGGAAGCCCGACCTATATACGAGGGGTGACTTATAGCAGCTGCTTGGACTTGACTTTCGTTTCAAAGTGCCTTAACAACAGCGTCCGGTGGTTTTCACATCTAGAAACCCATGGCAGCGACCATATTCCAACATATCTGATTATTACCGGCCATTCCACATTTTCCCCAGCCACGTGTAGGCAGCGCATTGACTAGACAGTTTTTAAATTATGGAGGCTGCTTGCAGATAGGGCTTCTCTACCAGTCTTGAAAAAAAACTAAGGAGGCCATGGAACACGCCACCTGCCCCTTTAACCCTGTCGCTAACTACACCGATTTTGATTTCGAATTGCAGCGACGGCGATCACAACGACGCAGGGCAGAGCGCAGATACCGACGCACAAAGTCGCGCCTAGACCTAAGAGATGCTAGGCGCATACAGAAGCAGATTCAACGCAGAATTCCGGCACTGCAAACACAACGGTGAGGGCATTTTGCCAAACACTTTATCCACGGAAGCCTTTGTCACGCGTTTGGAGTGTAATTCGGGGTCTTCGCACGTATCCTCAACAGCGCTACCCGTTCAAATCCGTACCGCTCCACCAAAGGCGCAGTGTGGTTGAGGTAGCTGAAGAATTCTGTGCAAGAATAACAGGCCCTCTGAATCCAGGCGCAACGCTGCACTGCAACAATGTTCCACCCTCTCGGGATTCTCGGATGGATGCACTATTCTCCATGGAAGAACTTGATGCTGCGCTGGCTTGTTGTAGAAGGTCATCACCACCAGGGCCCGATGGTGTGACGTACTCCGCACTTGCCAACCTTGACAGAGAAGCTCGACGGGCTCTTTTGGACAATTATAACAAGTCATGGACTGTAACATAGTTCCTCATGATTGGAAGACCAGTCGTCTGGTTCCACTTCTTAAGCGGGGGAAATCACCGCTCGACCTTTCATCATACCGTACAATTTCACTCGCCAGCTGCGTCGGCAGTCATTGAAAGAATGCTGCTCACACGCGTGGAATGGTACTTGGAGCGATATCAGATTTATCCAACCTTCATGTCTGGGTTCCGACGGGGCCGCTCTTCTATCGACAACGTGATTGACCTTGTAACGTCGGTGCACCACAGCAAAAGTTTGAAAAGATTGACCGTGGCATTGTTTTTGGATATCAAGGGCACGTACGACGACGTAACGCATCAGGCCATTTTGGACGCAATGGAAGCTGCTGAGATCGGAGGCCGCACGTTCAGCTGGATACGCAGCTATTTATCAGAGAGGTCGTTTTTTGTCCTGACTGCGGACGGACCAACGTCCTTACACCGAAATTCGCTCGGAATCCTTCAGGGTGAAGTGCTGAGCCCAGTTCTCTTCAACCTTGCTCTTATCGGCCTGGTCGACGTAGTGCCACAATATGCTCAGATCTCGGTATATGCAGACGACATCTGTATTTGGGCATCAGAGGTGACCCGTCCTCAAGTTTGTGCAAGACTTCAAAAAGCGGCATCGATATTGACATCATATCTTCGCTTGCAGGGCTTGAACACTTCGACCGAAAAGTGTTCACTTGTGGCGTTCACACGCAAAATAATGTCGCGTTACACCATTCGCATCAATGGCGAAGCCATTCCCTAAGAGAGGCCATAGATTCCTTGATGTTGTCATCGACCGGAACCTCTCGTGAAGTCCACTTATCTACGACATGAGAAAGAGACTAGTTTTGATTGTCCACGTGCTGTCCTTCCTCGGGGGATATTCCTGGGGCACATCAGTGCGCTCGATGCTACAACTATACCGTTCCCTATTTCTGGGCTACATGCGGTACAGTCTTCCGATATTCAGTCCCATTAGAAAAACAAATATCAAGACTCTTCAAAATGTGCAAGCGCAAGCTCTACGTATCTGTCTCCGACTGCCTAAATGTGCACCAACAGCAGCAACTGTTCTTGTTGCACGGGAACATCCTGTTACTACATACATTGCTGTTGACACCATGAGAACACATATTCGGCACCTCACACGGGGTCCGTGTCATCACCTCGCAACACTCCCAATAATTCGGCCGCGTACTGCATTCGCCAAAGTCATTTAAGCCCATCGCGCATATCTTTCATCGCAGGTCACCCCTGCGTCAAGACCGAGCTCCCCCTTTAGGAGTCTTCATGAACCTCGGATTCACCTCTATATTCCTGGCATTACAAAGAAAGCTGGTGTAGTACTGCCCGCTCTCAAACAACTGACATTGAATCACCTGCATTCTTACCACAGTCCCCGCATACATATTTACACAGATGGATCAGTTCACTCGACCAGTTCTGCGGGGTCGGTGGTGATACCGGCCAGATCCATCTTCATGAAAGTGAAGACGACCCATCCAACATCTTCAACTGGTGAGGAACTCGCAGCCTTACGGGCTGCGGTAGAGTTCATCAGTCAAGAACCTGCACATGACTGGACGGTTTTCACTGACTCTAAAGCAGCCCTTCAAGCCCTGCAAGCTGCGCTACGCCGCGGGTCGCGGGAGCAACTTGTTGCTGAGATCCGTTTACTGTACCACGGCACTGTTTCCAAAGGTCATGACATTATTTTTCAATGGCTTCCAGGACACTGTGGTATTAACGGTAATCACCAGGCCGATGCGGCTGCGTGTTCTGCTCACAACGACGGACTTCCGGTGAGGATCCCAATATCGAGACCTGACGCTACGTGTGGGCTTCGCCCTTTGGCGCTGGAGCTCACACTTTCAGCGTGGAACACGGGAGAGTTTTGCAACCTCTGCCTCAAGGCACTGGACCCTGAACTGCGCCTTCGTCTTCCACGCAAATTAGAACGTCGCGACGCAAGACTGTTATGTCGTTTATGGATCGGTGTTGCATTTACCAATTACTATGCTTTCCGGATGGGGATGGCCGACAGCGCTGCCTGTGAGAGCTGTGGTTGCGAGGAAACCATCGCTCATCTTCTCTATGAGTGCCCTGCATTTGCGAGTGCAAGAAATACACTGTGTTGTGCCCTGGACCGCCTCGATCCTCGCCCATTAACAGAGCAAAAGATCCTCGGTCCGTGGCCACAGCAGTCTACTGCCCTCAAGGCATACAAGTTACTCTTTGCCTACTTGAGAGCGACTGGATTGAGTGACAAATTGTGACAGCGTTGTGCGTGTGTGTGTTATGCTTTTTCCCTTCTCTCTTTCTCCTTTTAGTCCCCTAATCCCTCTTCCCCAGTGCAGGGTAGCCAACCGGAACCCCTTTCTGGTTAACATGCCTGTCTTTCCCTCCTCCTCTTTATCTATCTATCTATCTATCTATCTATCTATCTATCTATCTATCTATCTATCTATCTACCTATCTATCTATCTATCTATTTATCTATCTATCTATCTATCTATCTATCTATCTATCTATCTATCTATCTATCTATCTATCTATCTATCTATCTATCTATCTATCTATCTATCTATCTATCTATCTATCTATCTATCTATCTATCTATCTATCTATCTATCTATCTATCTATCTATCTATCTATCTATCTATCTATCTATCTATCTATCTATCTATCTATCTATCTATCTATCTATCTATCTATCTATCTATCTATCTATCTATCTATCTATCTATCTATCTATCTATCTATCTATCTATCTATCTATCTATCTATCTATCTATCTATCTATCTATCTATCTATCTATCTATCTATCTATCTATCTATCTATCTATCTATCTATCTATCTATCTATCTATCTATCTATCTATCTATCTATCTATCTATCTATCTATCTATCTATCTATCTATCTATCTATCTATCTATCTATCTATCTATCTATCTATCTATCTATCTATCTATCTATCTATCTATCTATCTATCTATCTATCTATCTATCTATCTGTCTGTCTGTCTGTCTGTCTGTCTGTCTGTCTGTCTGTCTGTCTGTCTGTCTGTCTGTCTATCTATCTATCTATCTATCTATCTATCTATCTATCTATCTATCTATCTATCTATCTATCTATCTATCTATCTATCTATCTATCTATCTATCTATCTATCTCTCTATCTATCTATCTATCTATCTATCTATCTATCTATCTATCTATCTATCTATCTATCTATCTATCTATCTATCTATCTATCTATCTATCTATCTATCTATCTATCTATCTATCTATCTATCTATCTATCTATCTATCTATCTATCTATCTATCTATCTATCTATTTCGTGGTTTATCATGTGTACTATACAATGATCGATATTTATTACCTTTTCAGACTCGCAACTTGGCGAATGAAATTAAATGCCATACTAAGAAACATCCTTCGATCCGTGGCATACAACACGGATGCTTCAACTGACTGCAATTTGTTTTCGCTTTTACAGCTGCCCTCTTTTGATGCCCTTTTTTGGTTCCTTTCATTCCTGTTCGTTCTTTTCGACATCACCGTCGTTTTACGGTACCTCGCTGCTACATTCATTATGGCCACTTCACTCGTAATTATTACATACCCAAAATTTTTAATTCTTTGCCTGATTCGATCTTTTCAGTTTCTTCACTGTCACAATTAAGGAACTTCTTAAAAACTCATATGTCGGTTATTTAATCTGTTTTCTTTTTCTTGTTTGCTTTTCATATTAAGGTTTAACATTGTTTGCTTGCTTGTCACGCCTGTTTTTCATATATATGTCATTCGCCGACTGCCGAGTATTGCCCGACAAGCCTTTATAGCTTGGACAGACTTGTCCTAAGAATTGTAAATGTGCTGTCTGAAAATAAAGGTGTTTATTATTATTATTATTATTATTATTACGTTTACAACAGACTGGTACTTATCCTTGCCCACGGAGGTTGAACATGTTTCATCTTGAGACGTGTACAGAACCTTATTGCCAGGATTGTGGTGCCTTAGTCACGCTCGAACATATGCTCTGGTCTTGCAAAAGAATAGAACACTCGGCGTTCAAGGACGCGTCCTGGTGGGAGGCTGCATTTCGCAGCCCGGACTTAATGAACAATTCTGGGCTCTCCAGCTGGCTCACGACGTGGGCGCGAGGCTTGGCCTTCCAGTCCCGACGTGGAACCGGCCCAGTTAGTGGTTAATTATCACTACTTGCTGGACCAAATACAGTTTTCCATCCACCCCTCCATCAGTGGCGCTCTTATTACTCTTAATTCGGGCCAACTATCCAAATTCACTGTTCTTATAATAGCTTTATCAGATGACGATTATACTATTATCAATTGCCCCGTCACGTTGGAAGAAATCGAAGTATCAAGTGATCAATTACCTCTCTCCAAATGCTCTGGTCCGGATGGCATCTCATGCAGGTTTTAGAAAACTTTCAAATCTATGCTGAGCCCCAGTCCTCCTCCAGATTTTTCCTTAAAATTTAGATGTAGAGATCATTCTTCAATCGTTTGCTAGGAATCACGCTGTCTTAATTCCAAAGAGCACTGACAAAGCAAATTTGGCCCAGTGGATGACTACAGATCTATCGCGTTTTCAAAATGTGGACTATAAAATTTTCGCGAAAATTCCTTCAAATCCAAAACAAATAGAGCTCAGTGCTGAACTCAGTAAATCGAACTGGCGCCAATTATGCGGCGGATTACGAGGTAATCTCTCCTCCTTGAGGGGCTGGCATCTTCTACGACACATGATAGGTCCCACTTAAACTAAAAAGCAAGCCCGTCTTACCTTGAAAAGACATACACATCAAATCGATATAATCAATCACCAAGCAGTATTACGCCGACTTCCATAAACTTATTCAACCGTGGGCCAAGCAGTACCATATCCTTACTACATAGGCCCCGATCAACCCTGCCCCGACGCCCAATTATGGAGGTTGAAGTCAGAGCAGTCCTCATTAAGCTCCAGAACTAAACCCTTGGTGAGGATAAAATCACAAATGTCATGCTCAGAAATCTAGATGTCCGCTCTATTCCCCTTCTCACGACTACTTCAATGAATTCTGGGAAACGTAGAGCTACCTGTTGAATGGAAGTATGGGAAAATAATTTTCTTTCCTAAACCCAATAAGCCCATTAATGCCTAAAATTTCCGTCCCATATCGCTGACTTCCTGCCTTGGAAAACTGTTTGAGCATGTCATCCTCACCGTTCTCACGCAAGATATGGAATGCGGTGGATTTTATCTACATTGCGTGGTAGGATTTGGAGTCCAGCTTTCGGCACAAGACGCTTTGCTGCAGATTTCACGCGCTGTCTTCAATGACATGTTACATCACAACAGAACAATCCTGGCAGTAGACCTCACCAAAGCCACTTGAAAACGTTACGCACAGCGCCATCCTGCAGGGCGTTCAAGAGCTGCAGTTAGGGCCTAACACCTATAACTATATCCGCGCGTTCCTTAACGGCCGCACCGCTTCCCGGCATATAGATGATACGCGACCCCCTACCTCACACTTGGTGTCATTGGCACTCACCAAGGGGGAGTGTTATCACCCTTTCTCTTCAACTTCATCCTCATTCCACTGGCAAACGCTCTCACCCGCATCGAGTGCTTGGGACACATCCTTTATGCGGATGATATAACTGCGCCACATAACGCTCAGATGGCGACATAAAATCGACCCTTCAGGAAGCATCTACAGCTACTGTTACCCGCGCCACAAACATTGGTCTAGAACGCCCTTTCCACCCCCCCCCCCCCACAAAGTCAGCACTCTTCATAATTCGGCCGCGGCGGGCCCCTATCGCCTCCATCAGGATCTACCTGCATGACACCCCATAACACAGAACATCTGCTCTCCGCATTTTTTGCCTTCATTTGCAGCACACGGATGAAAAACAACCTTTCTCTAAAAGCACTAAAACAGTCCATTTACTCCATCATCCATCTTATTAAAGAGGTTTCACACTGACGATCTGGTCCAGACGAAGCAGACGCTCTCAAGGAGCTGCATGCCTTTGTGCTTAGTCGCATTCATTACGCCTGTCCTCACCTGAGCCTCTTCTGTTCGGATAACGTTAAAATCAGCGCTCTAATCCTCATGGCTATCAAACCAGCACTAAACATACCAAACAGCACTAGCACGGAGAGGCTCTTAAAATTAAGTATGCACGACACTATACAAGGACTTATAGAGGTACAATGACACACACACTGCCTTCGTTTGGCTGGTACGGAAAAAGGGCGGCACATTTTGGACTCTGGGAAATCGCGTACCCGCACACGCATCAGACCTAATCTCTCTCCCTCGTGTGCGCGCGCCCGTTTTATAATCAACCCTTTCCAAATAATGTCCACTCAGAATGCCATCAATCCCGCCGAATCCCGCGAGCCAAAAGCTCGCCAAAAAGAATATGGCAATTCTGAGGATGTGCGCTGTGTGCACGCCGCGTGTGGTCCTGGTCCAATCCATTTAGTTGCTGCGGCTCACCATCCACCATTCTCTGGCTCACCACACACCCACTTCGTAGTCCCCTCCTGTATTCCTGAAGAAGCTGAGGAAGCTGCTATAGCATTAGCCATCGTCCAGACCAATGCGGCTTAGTAGTTAGCGATTCCAAAACAGCCATTCTTAACTTCGCCCGCGGACGCGTCCATACTCTCGCGTGGCATGTAGTGAGAATGTTCACCCAAAATTCCGATAGGCGTATTGAACTCCTTCGGGTGCCGGCTCAATCTAGCAATCCCGGAAATGAAGCCGCTGATAACACAGCGCAAGGACTTATTTCCCAGGCAAATGGCTACCGCACATAGATTTCATCGAGGGACAGGGATCACACTTTCACAGAACACACAACAAGCACGCCTCGGCCGTCGACTCTACCCTTCTCTCCATCTCCGCCTATCCTACTCCCAACTAATCCTCTGTAGGTGACTCCAGGCCCGAAATATTCCCACCCCTCAGGTCCTATCCTACTTCCACCCTGTTTCCCCAGAGTGCACTCGGCGGAGAATCGCAGGCCACCCTGGATCACATCCTCTTCGGCTGCCCTGAAGATCCTCTCCCGTAGGTACAGGCCGCCATTAGAACAAGGGAGGAATGGGAGGGCCTCCTTGCGTCGCAGGACCCAGACACCCAATATCTCTGTGTGAACCGGGATGCCAGTGCTATGGCACTACGTGGCCTGGACACATGCGCGTAACGGTAGGGCTGTGCGGTGGCCCTGAGACCTTAAATGGTCCAAACTCGCTCGCTAATAAAGTTCTACATCCATCCATCCATCCATCCATCCGTCCGTCCGTCTGTCCGTCCGTCCGTCCGTCCGTCCGTCCGTCCGTCCGTCCATCCATCCATCCATCCATCCATCCATCCATCCATCCATCCGTCCGTCCGTCCGTCCGTCCGTCCGTCCGTCCGTCCGTCCGTCCGTCCGTTCATCCATCCATCCATCCATCCATCCATCCATCCATCCATCCATCCATCCATCCATCCATCCATCCATCCATCCATCCATCCATCCATCCATCCATCCATCCATCCAAGTCGTATTCACCTCCGATGTCACTTCCTGTTCGCCCACATGAGATGTGCGGTTTGAGCGACCGCTCAATACAATGTAACATACATATTGCATGTAAAATTCTCGTTTCTCCGGATCCTATGACCAGCTTGCTTTGCTGATGAATGACCTTGCGAAGGAATTTGATCGTCTGATATTCGTTTCTGTTTACACTTTTCGAGCGTGTCAGTTTTGGATAAACTGTTCTAAAAGGAGAGCAACTTTTTCACGGTAACTGTCCACTCGTTCGATTGTTAACAGTCACCTATCAGAGCCTCTACCAATTTTTCATCCATGAAACAAGGCTGTCCTATGCCACCGCTACTCTTTGCCCTCTACCTAGAGTGACTTTGAGTGCGCTGCGGAACAACAATATCCGTGGTTTTGGTTGCCTTTGGCAATGAAGTAAGAGTGATTGGCGTACGTCGATGTTTTGGCGTTCCCCATGTGGGCGAAACTATCTACCTAGAGTCACTTTGAGTGCGCTGCGGAAAAACAATATCCGTGGTTTTGGTTGCCTTTGGCAATGAAGTATGAGTGATTGGCGTACGTCGATGTTTTGGCGTTCCCCATGTGGGCGAAACTAACTACCTAGAGTCCCTTTGAGTGCGCTGCGGAAGAACAATATCCGTGGTTTTGGTTGCCTTTGGCAATGAAGTAAGAGTGATTGGCGTATGTCGATGTTTTGGCGTTCCCTATGTGGGCAAAACTATCTACCTAGAGTCACTTTGAGTGCGCTGCGGAAAAACAATATCCGTGGTTTTGGTTGCCTTTGGCAATGAAGTAAGAGTGATTGGCGTACGTCGATGTTTTGGCGTTCCCCATGTGGGCGAAACTATCTACCTAGAGTCACTTTGAGTGCGCTGCGGAAAAACAATATCCGTGGTTTTGGTTGCCTTTGGCAATGAAGTAAGAGTGATTGGCGTACGTCGATGTTTTGGCGTTCCCCATGTGGGCGAAACTATCTACCTAGAGTCACTTTGAGTGCGCTGCGGAACAACAATATCCGTGGTTTTGGTTGCCTTTGGCAATGAAGTAAGAGTGATTGGCGTACGTCGATGTTTTGGCGTTCCCCATGTGGGCGAAACTATCTACCTAGAGTCACTTTGAGTGCGCTGCGGAACAACAATATCCGTGGTTTTGGTTGCCTTTGGCAATGAAGTAAGAGTGATTGCATACGCCGATGATTTGGTGTTCCCCAAGTGGTCGATACTATTTTGGAGGCCTCCACTACGGCACCCCTTTCTTCCTTTCTTCTCTTAGCCCCTCAATTATCCCTTCTCTTACGGCACGCTTCAGGTGTCCGCCGAGATGAGAGACAGATACGGCGCCGTTTCCATTCTCCCAAAACCCAAATTCATTTTCAAAGCCTTTCAAAGTTGAAGGGCCCTTAAGTCTGCTAACGTGTAGGAATGCGAAAGCATGTATTCTCTGGAAAAAAATGATTTTCGGGGAAAGAAATTGGTGCACTATATGTGCCACATAACGGTGGACACCTGAACCGCACCGTAAGAGAAGGCATAAAGAAGGGACTAAGAGAAGGAAGGAAGAAAGAAGCGCCGTAGTGGAGGGCTTCGGAATAATTTCGACCACCAGGTGGTGCTGCTGGTGTTGACAGGAACGAACGAACTTTCTAAGAATGTTGAAGAGCGCAATTTGGTAGGGATAGCAATGCGACTAAACGTTGTCTTGAATGGTGAAGTAGCAAAAGTAGTGGAAAGAATAGCGGAGGGAGTTGCAGATTTAAGGGCGATAGCACAGCAAGTAGAGATCGTGGTGTGCACAGTGCCGGAAGTGCAAGGACGGAACGAAGAAATTGCCAAGGACGTTGTGGCTGTTAATCGGGAGATATGGAAATTAAGCCAGGAGAAAGGCTTTGATGTGGCAGATATAAACAGGGAAGTGCATAGAGCTGGCTTTGTCGGAGGATTTACACGAGATGGCATCCACTTTATTAGAAGGCTAGGAGCCGAGATCGGGTGACGCCTGGCAGTCCGGGAAGTAGCTTTTTTAGGGGGTCCACTGCGGCTCAGGGCATAGGGGTAGATAGAAGCAAAGTAGAAAGTGTAGCAATCAATGCTGACGCCAATAAAATGGCCACTAAGAGGTCCAGGAAAAAAGCTACAAAAAAGAAATTTAACACTAGGATCAGGTACATAAACATGCAAGGCGGTAGAAAGAGAGCGAAGTAGTTAGAGATAGAACAGCAGTTGAAGGACGATGAAGTAGGTCTATACGCGCTATGCGAGACACATCTCAGGGATCTAGAAGACCCACCATTTATTGATGGCTACGTCTGGGAAGGGAGCAACAGAACAACTACGGAGAGGAAGGGAGGTGGAGTAGGTATGCTGATACATCAAGGAACAAATTGACAAAGAATAAAATCAACTTGCAAAGAATATGTCTGGGTATCGGGTACAATTGCCGGTAAAAGTAAATGGCTAGGAGCAGTTTATTTAGGGACAGTGGACAAATGCAGGCAAGAGAACACGGATCTAGTTAAGTGTCTCAATGACGATATAAAGCAGTTTGGAGAAGGCGCCAATATTATTCTGTTGGGGGACATGAATGGCCACATCGAGAATCTGGATGGATACACAGATTATAAACGGGAAGTTGATGCTAGACTTCTGTGAGCGACACAACCTAGTTATTGCAAATAGAGAAACTGAGTGTGAGGGACAAATCACGTGGGAATCCCGTAACAGGCAAACGACCATTGACTACTGCTTAATCTCGCAGGGGAAGTATAGCAAGCTCGCAATTATGGAAATAGACGAAGAGGGGAAGTACAGCCTCGTTAGTGATCATAAGCGTATTAGTATACACTTTGGAGCCCTGCTCAAAAGACAAATGATGGGGAGTCAAAAAGAGAGCGGAAAATTAAATGACGAACAAATAGCGCAAATAGCGGCGTGCATAGAGGAAGCAATAGAGACACATCCCATTGAAAAGGGGGATTATAATAAATTAGAACTCCTCATTAGTACAAAAATATAATAAGTAAAAGGAGTAAACCGCTGGAGAGGAAAGAGGAAGCCACGAAGTTGGGGGAATAAGGAAATTAGGGAGGCCACCGAACAACGACGGTTGGCATCACGGGAACACAGAGAAGCAAAGAGGGCGCAGTTATCTGAAGAGGAAATAGGCCGAAAATGGGAATGTTATCGACAAAAGAAACAGCAAGTGCAGGTCCTTGTCCAGGCTAAAATAAAGCAGTCCTCTGATCGCTGGATGGCTGAAGTTCGCGATGAAACTAAAAGGGGGCCAAGAAAATCCTGGAACAATATAAGCTGGCTGGGCAAAGCGAATCACAGAAAGCAGGAACAGATTGACGTTGCCGAAGGAAAATGTTTAGAGGGAGACGACGCTGTGAACTACATTCCATCAGTTATAGCTGAGTCATTTAAGAAAGACGATAGAGTAATCACCCCAAATGAGGGAGCAACACAGGAACGCACAATAGAAAACAGCGTGGAACCAACGAATCTTAACTGGAAAAAGGCGGAAGCAAATATTCCAAGATGTACGTCAGCACGGATCGATGAAATTCCAATCAAGCTAATTAATGAACTTGGCCCAAGAGGCAAAGAAACGCTGATAAAAGTATTGGAGGCAGTCATAACGAATCAGCAAATTCCGCACAGCTGAAAACAGAGTAAAATGAATATTATTTATAAAGGAAAAGGCAATAAGACGAACATAAAATCCTTCCGACCGATTACGATAACATCAGTTACATACAGGCTGGCGATGCAGGCAGTGAAAAAAAAATGCAGTCATGGGTAGAAAGCAATAGAATACTCGGAGAACTTCATAACGGGTTCAGAAGTGGTAGGCGCTTAGATGATTGCCTGTTCGTGCTTACCCAGTGCATAGAAATCGCTAAGGTGGAAAACAGACCTCTGTATTTAGCCTTCTTGGACATAAGCGGTGTATATGACAACGTGAACAGTGAACTCCTGTGAAACATAATAAAAGGTGAAAGTATCAGTCATGAGGTAATTAATTTTCTACAGGAAATATATCGAGAAAATGAAGTTGAAATAACATGTGAAGGAAATAAGAGTACAACAACTATCCAGATACACAAAGGATTACGGCTAGGTTGTCCTCTATCACCCCGGCTGTTCTTGTTTTATATGATAAGTATGAAAAGAAGGCTACATGGAAGCAATCTAGGTTATTATCTGTCATACACATTAGGCTTAAATGTTGTTGAGCAATGACTACCGGGTTTAATGTATGCGGACGATATTGTACTGTGAGCAGAAAGCCAAGAAGATTTGCAAACTTTGGTGAATTGCTGTGGAGACGAAGGAGACAGTCTAGGTTTCAGTTTTAGCGCAACTAAGTCAGGTGTGATGGTTTTCAACGTCACAACTGATCAGAAGCTTACAATACAAGGCCATGAAATACCCCGAGTGGCCGAATACAAATATCTCGGGGTATGGGTAAACAACGGGCATATGTACACGGAAAAGCACGAACAGTCTCTTATAGCAAAAGGGCGAAGAGATGCCGGGATAAGGAAACATAGGGCATTGTGGGGGTACAACAGGTATGAAGTCCTCAGAGGTATTTGGAAGAGAATAATGGTGCCGGGGCTTAATTTCGGGAATGCGGTTCTATGCTTAAGGGCTGCAGTTCAGTCGCGATTAGAAGTAAATCAGAGAACTGTCGGAAGATTAGCACTAGGTGCCCACGGGAAAACCACAAACGAGGGGGATATGGGCTGGGCAACGTTCGAAGCACGGGAAGCTCAGAGTAAAGTACTATACGAAGAACGTCTGAGGAAGTTTGATGATAACAGGTGGGCAGCTAAGATATTTAAATACCTATACAGAAAGACCGTTGACACACAGTGGCGGAAACGAACTAGAAAACTGGCCAGTAAGTTTGCCGGAGACGAGGAAGGAGAAAGAAAGAGCATTAAACGACAGGTTAAAAACGTGGAAGGTAAAAATTGGATAGATTCAATGGAAAAGAAGCATAGTGTAGAACTATATCGATGCTGGAAAAGGCAGATCAGGAAGGAAACGTTAAATGATAACTCAAGAGGCAGTGCCCTGCTCTTTGAAGCTAGGTCAGGGTGTCTTAGAACGCGCAGCTACAGAAAAAAATTTAACGAAGAAGATTACCCATGTGCTGTGTGTGGTAAATCTGAAGAAACAATAGAACACCTCATCCTAAAATGCGATGGTATCCATCCCGATGTCGATGCAGGCACAGTCACTCTTCCTGAGGTCTTAGGGTCTAGAGATAACAATAGTCATGTAAATAAATCTGCGGGGGAAATTAGCAAAAAGCGATTGGAGGATTGGTGGCACAAAAGCAGAGATATGACATAAGTTTTAAAGTGTAGGAAGACGTTTTTTTTAAAGGAAATGGCGAATTGTATTAACAACTTACAGCCGAGTAAACAAAAATAAAGGAAAAAACTGAGCATAGTGGCAACAACCACTGCCCCGTTTCAAAGGGGACACTCCTACCTTCCATCCATCCATTGGAAGAATGAAAAGGAAAAAGCCCGAGCTTGCCCGCTGGTTCAAGCAGAATCATAATCGCTGCCTCTTGCTGACTTGGGGATCTTTAACGGTCACTGATAATGCACAGCACACCCGCCGCGGTGTCTCAGTGGTTAGGTGCTCGGCTACTGAACTAGAGTTTCCGGGTTCGAGCCCGACCGCGGCGACACCGTTTCGATGCAAGCGATACGCATAGGCCCGCGTGTGCTGTGTGATGTCAGTGCACGATAAGCATCCCCAGGTGGTGGAAATTATTTCAGAGCCCTCCAATGGGGTACCTCTCGCTTTCTTCTTTCACTCCATCCTTTACCCCTCTCTTACTGCGCGGTTCGGGAATCCGCCGGTGTGTGGCACCGATACTCCGCAAAAATTTGGCTGTGGTTTAGCTCTGGTTAACTAGCTGAATTGTGAAAGCTTCGTGTCCTCGTCACGTCGTCTACGCAGCGTCTCGTTTTGGTCCTCTCGAGAACTCAAACCGGTCTCTTCCGCAGTTGAGTCACTCCAGAACGTGGCACGACTTGTTCTCGCCGCATCTTTGCTACGACGATTCTCTAGTCGTGCGGCGCATTCACGTTCTGGCGTCTCTTGAGCGTGTTGTCTGTTCCTCGCTTCGTTCTGACATTTTTGCGTGTCTTTCGCGCTCTCGATAACGAAAACAATACACCGACTGACACTGACTGATGTTACTCAGAGGAAGAAGGAAATAGAAAGAGCACAGGCCTGCCTTCTGGCGCAAGCCGAGCCACGCTCGCTGCCGCGTGCTGAAAGTAGACGGGTAAAGGATGGAGAGCAAAGAGACAAAGACGCGCCGCGCTAATAGTTCCCAGGCCTTCCCGGAGGCAGTGCAATACAGGGCCGACCCGTGCAAGAGTGCTGAGAGCCACGCACTCCGCCATATTAAAAATAATAATTGGGTTTTGGGTAAAGGAAATGGCGCAGTGTCTGTCTCATACAACTTGGACACCTCAACCGCGCCGTAAGGGAATTGATAGAGGAAGGAGTGAAAGAACAAAGGAATAAAGGAGTGCCGTAGTAGAGGGCTACGGAAAAGGGCTACGAAATAATTTCGACCACCTGGATATGGATATCTGTAACGTCCACTGACATCACACAGCACACGGGCGCCTTAACGTTTTGCCTCCATAAAACGCATATTCCAAAAATAAGTTCAATATCTTCGGTCCAAGGGCACGCTGCAGATAATAAATCAGGTATCAGGAATATCGCCCCGCCGCGGTGGCTCAGTGGTTAGGGCGCTCGGCTACTGATCCGGAGTTCCCGGGCTCGAACCCGACCGCAGCAGCAGCTTATTTATGGAGGAAAAACGCTAAGGCGCCCGTGCGCTGTGCGATGTCAGTGCACGTTAAAGATCCCCATGTGGTCGAAATTATTCCAGTGGTGGTGGTGGTGGTGAAAAGCATGTATTAGGCTATATGTAAAGAGAGTTACTCGGGGAGAGGCCTCTAGCGGGCATCGCCTCTTACAATAGAAGGCGGAGTCCCTCATTCCGGGACCCCGTTGGTCCTGACCGCTGTTCAGGTCCGCCGAACCAGGGCCTGTTGGGCCGATAGGTCCTTGCAGCCGACAGGAGCCGCCTCCCAGTTCCCCAGGAACCCCGAAACTTTTCGTGTGACCCCTCCGAAACCGCCACTATCACCCTCCCCCCCCCACCATCGAGAGGAACCTGCTGGTCCTGGTCCTGAGAAGGTAGGCCCGAAACTGGTTGTTCTATGACAATGTTTCATCATTGCCACGCCGCGGAACGCTATGGCGACCACTACTCAACGCGGCTACGATCCCAATGCAATGGCGTGGGCTGAAATCGACATTCAACAACCCTAAGACAGGTTTCCACCCATTGAAGATGAAGGACTCTTTACGCTGATTTCCATGCGTAAGCGGACCCAGCGTTCCAAGACATCCAAAAACGGTACCACGATTGCGTCACTCAAGCAAACACAGGCAGCTGGGCTCAACGGCCGCCTCTTCTCCGGCAGCGATCGCGCTGCGCTGCCGCTGGATAACAAGGCTGCTTTATGGCGCCCGGAAGAGACGCCGAAAATGAGCTCAGAAGATATAATCGTGGTTCTCAAGCCAAGGCAAACCATGAACCTCAAGGAAATTTTCCAGCACGGCGAGGTGGGAGCGGCTATTGCCCAGTACGTGGGAGGAGTTGCTGGCGCCGCGCTCAGCATATGGCCAGTCTGGACCCAGAATCTCGTCGTTTGTGGAACCCAACACATCGAAGCAGCCAATAAGCTGACTAAAGACTTTGACCTCAATACCGGAGCGGACTCCCATCCATTTCAGGGCCACGTAAATCTTAATGGTGAGGTGTGCCGAGGTGTGATCAGGGTGCGGGCTGATGAGACGACGGCTTCCCTCAAGAACAAGGTGAAGTGGCGCGAAGGTGAGATAGCCTTTGTGCGCAAACTGGGAAAATCAAATATAGCGGTGCTCACCTTTGTGGGCCGCAAGGTGCCGCGCTACGTGCACTACAATTGTGAATCCACGCTTGTGCGAGAATACAAACGGACGATCCCGGCATGCTTCCGCAGCGGGACCATCGGCCACCGGGTTGACAACTGCCCACACCCGGACATCGGAAGTTGTGGATTTTGCGGGCAACATGTGGGTGCCTCCGAGCAGGGTCTTAACGAACATGACTGTACCCCATGCTGCATGATCTGCGGGCAAGCGCACCGGACTGGCTCCGTTGACTGCAAGGGCAAATTTTGGCGTCTCCAGCGATCGAGACCGCTAGCCCAGCAGCACCAAGGGGAGCAACCAAACAAGTCAAGCAAGTCCCCTGGGAACAAGACGGGCAAGTCCGGCCAAGCGGCTGGGAAACAAGGCAGCAGGAAACAACTACCTTCCGCTTCCAAAAAGGCGAAATTCGGGACCGGTGACAAGCCGCCAGCTTTCCAAGCCGGGGATTTTCCCCCTTGGCAACAGCCCAACTTCAACATCAAAGGTAAGCAGCTGGGCGGGCGTCGCCTCTATTTCCTCTCCCTCCCCTTCCCCCTCGAGCTTGAGCTGAGAAAAGAGGTAGCGTTTCTCAAAAACCAGAACGCGCAGTTAGAATCCAAATTGAACGCACTAAAAAACGCTAGGGCAGAGCCACCTCCATCGAAAACAATGGAGGACGCTGATGAATCGGCGTCTGAGTGCTCGAGCGTCGCTCCGTTGTCAGGTGCTCCTCTCACTGCAAATCTAGAAAGCCGCATGACGGCTATTGAGCAAAATATGGCTGATCACATGACCCAACTGCCAGCGATTATTACACAAATCATCCAAACACAAATGCAGCAGCTGGTAACAACCATTACTCAGCAACTGACTGTGTCCGTTACGCAGCAAGTCACACAAGACATTAAAGCCTGGATACAGGCTAACGCAAAATTTCTGTGGCGGGCAGGACCCGTTAAGGGAAGTAGGCCGTCCATCCAAAATTTGCTGCGAAACTATTGAGGAAGAAAATCAGGATAACCCCCTCGCTACCATGCAGGGCACCAGCGCAGTGGGTGGGGTGAGCCAGCCAGCCTCTGGCCTTCATCATGGCTCCGTGCACTAAGAGGACACCTCGTAAAATAAAACAGGAACCTTTGGCCATCATAGAATGGAATTGTAGAGGCTTTCGCGACCGCGCGAAACGAGCACACCTACGCCTTTACCTTGAAACATTGGACTCTCATGCCGCCATTGTCGCGCTTCAAGAACCTGGGGCATCGGCCAAAATTTCTGGATACAACACTTTTCAGAGGGACCCATCCACCTGTATTCTTGTACATAAGTCGTACACAGCACAGGAGGTAGACCTCGACATAGAGATAACATACTCTTACACTATGGTCACCGTGTTACCTCTGCGACGCTCTGACCCCCCTGTACACATATTAAACATATACTGTCCGCCCAAGCTCGAACATATTACTTTCTCAGATATCTTCAGCCGGGCATTGAAGATAGCGGGTCGGGACCCATTTTTGATTTTGGGAGATTTCAATGCCCTCAGCCAATTATGGGGCTACAAAAAGGGGAAGGCACGAGGTAGAAAGCTCTCGGAGCTTATCTCTACTCTAGGCATCACCCTCCAGACCGACCCAGCGCATCCCACACGAATGGGAAACTCTGTGACTCGGGACACGTGTTCTGATCTCACACTTTCCAAACACATCCAACACGTGGAATGAAACAACACGAAAGAGACACTAGGCAGTGACCACTGCATCATTAACACACTATTCACACGCGGCCCCTCAAAAAGCCCCTCACACACGCTCGACTTCCAGACTGGCAGGCTTTCAGAAAGTCCCTGCCCTGAGGCAACCTGATTAAAGATGGATACGATCAGTGGGCCGAAACACTTATGACAACACTCAAGCAACACGAAACACAGATACAGACCACGGAAGACTGCCCGGCAGTGGACAATCATCTATTACATATCTGGGAAGCCCGCCGCAGCCTAACCAAACGTTGCAAAAGACAGAAACATAACAGATTACTCAAGAAGCGCATCCTAGATCTCACTCACAAGGCAGCTCAGTATGCCTCGCAGCTTGCTGACGCCAACTGGATAGATCGTTGTAATACGGCTGCCAGACAGATGTCCGGCAAGAACACTTGGAGGTTTTTCCGCAGCCTTATAGACCCCGCGCAGACCCGGGGCGAAACACAGCGCCAATTACAACGAGCACTCTATAATTTCAAGGGCAGCAAAACACAACTTGCAGAGACACTCAGGGACAAGTATCTCTGCTGTAAACAGGACCCTCGCGGTCAGGAGTATCTTTACGCATGCAAAGATAATGCTGTGTTGGACCAACCGTTCCATTTATTTGATCTCAAGGCAGCCCTGACCAAAATGAGGAGAGGCACTGCGCCTGGACGGGACAAAGTCACAGTTAAACTGCTGGCCAATCTCCCTGACCAGGCGTATGAGGCTCTTCTGAAATACATCAACACTATATGGAAGGGCGAGAACCCGCTCCCCCTTGATTGGAAAACAGCCCAAGTAACCTTCATCCCCAAGGCGGGAAAGGAAATCAACACAGACAACTTGAGGCCTATCTCGCTCACCTCGTGTGTGGGCAAGCTGATGGAAACCATGGTGCGGGATAGGCTCTCCGAATACTTGGAGCAACGAAACACATTTCCAGACACTATGTTCGGCTTTCGCCCACATAAGTCGGCACAGGACGTACTCCTCCAGCTCAACAGAGACATAATACAACCAGTCGAACACCTACACAATGACAAGGTCGTCCTGCCCTTGGACTTGACAGGAGCCTTCGACAACATCAAACACAGCGTCATACTGAGACACCTCAATGAAACCAACTGTGCCCGCAACACTTTCAACTATATCAAAGACTTCCTGACCGATCGAGCCGCACTAATCAGAATTCAAGAGGAAGAATTTGGTCTGTATCAAACGGGTAGGCGGGGGACGCCACAAGGCGCGGTGCTATCCCCTTTACTCTTTAATTTGGCGATGCTCGTCACCCAGACAAGTTGAACGGTATCGAAGGCATACGGCATGCGCTGTATGCCGATGATATCACAATCTGGGCCACAGAGGAAAACTTAGGGTGCATGGAGGAATGCCTGCAAACAGCCGCTCACGTAGTGGATCGCTACGCAGGGCACTGTGGTCTCCAATGCGCACCCAACAAGTCTGAATTTGTGCAGCTTAGGACATCCCCTAAGGACACTACCCAAATGCATCTCTCCTTAACAAGTGGCCCCATACACGAGGCCAAAGGGATTCGAATATTCGGGCTCTTCATCCATAACCAAAGAAGAGTAGACACAACATTGCAGAAACTCCGCAAAGTTGGAGACCAAGTAGGCCGTATGGTCCGTCGCGTCTCCAACAAGAGAGGGGATTTGCGAAGCAGGGATGCCGTGCGGCTGGCCCATGCTTTCGTAATCAGCCGAATCCTCTATTCGGTCCCTTATCTACCCTTGCGGAAACACGACGAAGACAAAGTTGAGGTAATACTCCGCAAAATGATTAAGAGGGCACTTGACCTTCCTGTGTCCACCTCCAATGCGAGACTTCTTGCATTGGGAGTGGTGGACACTTTTCAGGAACTCAAGGAAGCCCATCTCGCAAATCAATACACGACGCTAGCCCAAACGAAGTCGGGTCGGCACTTGCTAGCCCGCCTTCACATCCAACATGATTTTCACATTCAGGAGCGGGTCCGAGTGCCTGAACTCTGGAGACGCGCCGTCAGAGTTCGACCCCTTCCCACTAAGATGGACAAGGAGGATCATAGTGGTCGTCGTCAGGCTATGGCGGAAGCCTTAGCGCACCACTATGGCAGCAAACATGGTTTCTTTTGCGTATATGTAGCTGGGCCTACCCACAGGGGGTGGTACACGGCCGCGGTCATACATCAAGAAATACAGGTGGATGGGCTTTCCTTTCGAGCCCCAGGCACAACACAAGCTGAAGAGGTTGCCATCGCCCTAGCTGCTTCTGATTCAAAATCCAAACACATAATAACAGACTCACGTTCAGCATGTTGCAATTATGAGGCTGGCTGGATAACTTCACTAGCTGAACGAATACTAAGGAACTGCAGCCGGGATACCGATCCTAACCCCCGCGGCCTGGTTTGGACTCCGGGCCATCAGGGCCTAGCAGGAAACGAAGCTGCAGAGGCGGCGGCCCGAGCACTCATTCACTGCGCGTTCCCATTGGCTCCTGAGCACCTAGAACCTGAAGGTAGCTAATTACTCTCCTTCAAAGCTATCACATCCTATTATAAGGATAGGCATCGCCTCTACCCGGCCCCTGCAAAGGGACTGGGGAAAGCAAACGAACGCGTTCTACTCCGATTATTCACGAACACAATGCTGTGCCCGGCAGTACTAAAACACTTCGATCCCGTGTTCACTGGCGGGTGCAAACACTGTGGGGAGGTGGCTGACACCTACCACATGGTTTGGGCTTGCCAGCGCAACTCAGCTCTCTCCCCCCACCCCAACCCTACCAGAGAGGAATGGGAGGCGGCCCTGCTTGGCTGTTCGGACCTTCAGTCCCAAAAGGCTTTGGTCAAGAGGGCTAAGCTGGCGGCTTCGACCAATAGGGTCCCGGAATAAGGACTCCACCCATTGCGGGGCTCTTTAAAGAGCCTCACCTCTTTCATTAAATAAAGGCTTTTCACCACCACCACCTCCCAGTCCTCTCGGGTAGGGGAAGGGGTGATGGGGTGCAGAGAAGGATTTTGCCTGCATGCCCAAACCATGTGAAAGGTGTCTGCCACCTCCCCACAGAATGAGCAGCAGCTGTCAAAAGAGGAGTCAAAGTGCTTGAGAACCGCCGGGCACAGCAGGGTGTTTGTAAAGAGCCTAAGGAGAGTTCGTTCGCCAGCTTTACCCAGTCCCTTCATAGGAATTGGGTAGCGCCGGTGTTCGGCACGATAGTGCTCTGTGATATATCCTTAAAAGAAAGAAGAGGGATTTGATCCGGGTTAAGGTCCTCCCAAAGAACGCCTGGTGCCCGGTAAGTGAGTGCGCGGGCTGCCTCATGGGCGGCTTCGTCACCTGGCATGCCTTGGTGACCGGGGATCCATATGATTGAGCGGTGAGTTGGATCGCAGTCGCGAGTACTGTGATGAAGAATTTGGTGAGCAAGTGGAGTGATCCAACCGAACTCAAAGTTCCGACAGGCTCCGCGAGAGTCTGTGAGGATGAATTTACAGTCGGGATGGGAGGCTGCGAGGGCGATCGCTACCTCCTCCGCATGAGTTGAGCTGGGCGCCCTTAACGAGAGGTCGTCCACCTGTCTTCCCTTGTGTACGACTGCAGCCGTGTACCATTCCCCCCTGGATTGGTGGTAGGGGCCTGCAATGTCGACGTAGAAGACGTGTTTCTTTGAGCCATAGTGGCGGTGCAGGGCATTCGCCCGCGCCTGGCGCCAGCCATTATGGCCCACCTTGTTCATCTTAGTCGGAAGGGGTCGAACGTATAGGGCGCGTCTCCACAGTTCGGGCACTCGAGCCCGTTCCATTGTATGATGGTCATGTTTGATGTGTAACCGGTCCAAGAGGCGGCGACCGGACATGGTCTGAGCGAGACGCGTGTATTGGTTAACGAGATGCGCCTCGCGAAGTTCCCTATAGGTGTTCACCATCCCCAACGTGAGCAGTCGCGCGTTGGAAGTGGAGATCGGGAGGTCGAGGGCTCTCTTGAAAAATTTGCGGAGGACAACCTCCAAGCAATCTTCGTCGTGTTTCTCTAAGCGGAGGTAAGGAGTCCAGTACAGTGCTCGACTAGTTACGAATGCATGGGCGAGCCGCACCGCATCCTTACTTCGCAACCCTCCTCGCTTGTTGGAAACGCGGCGAACCATTCGGCCCACCTGGTCGCCGACTCTGCAGAGTTTGGCAAGGGTCGTGTCTACCTTGCGATGCTGATTAATGAAGAGACCGAGTATTCGCAGCTCCTGCGCTTCACGGATGGGGCCGCTTGCGAGAGAGAGCTTAACGGAGATTTTGTATTTCGGAGAATGTTGAATATGCACAAATTCAGACTTGGACGGGGAGCACTGGAGGCCGCAGTAGTACGTAGCATAGTGGTCTACTGTGCGCGCCGCTGCTTGCAGGCATTCCTCCATCTCTCCTATGTTTCCCGTAGTAGCCCAGATGGTGACGTCATCTGCGTACAGTGCATGCTGAACACCGCCGACACCCGCCAGCTGCGCTGGGAGGCGCATCATGGCAATATTCAAGAGAAGCGGGGACAAGACAGCGCCTTGTGGTGTGCCCCGCGTTCCCATCTCAAACCGGCCGTACTCGGTCTCTTGTATGCGTATATAGGCCAAGCGGTCTGTTAAGAAATGTTTGATGTAGTTGAATGTACGAGGACCGCAGTTTGTCTCGCTAAGATGTTTTAATATGACGCTGTGTTTAACGTCGTCAAACGCACCCTTCAGATCGAGTGCTAGGACTATCTTGTCATTGTGTGGGTGTTCTATGGGTTCGAGAACCTCGCGATGAAGCTGTAAAAGTATGTATTGTGCAGAGTTATGAGGTCGGAAACCCAACATGGTGTCTGAGAAGGTGTTCTTGCTCTCGAGATATCCGAGAGGCGGTCACGGACCATCGTTTCCATAAGTTTCCCTACGCATGAAGTGAGGGAGACGGGCCGGAGGTTGTCTGTGTTTACCGGTTTCCCCGCCTTCGGGATAAAGATTACGAATGATGTCTTCCAATCAGGTGGCAACGAAGTGTCCCCGGTCCAAATGGCGTTGATATATTCAAGTAGGGTTTCGTATGCCCGATCGGGGAGGTTTGCCAACAGTTTGACTGTGACCTTATCCCTCCCGGGCGCCGTCCCCCTGCGCATTTTGGCAAGAGCCGCGCGAATGTTGTGAAGCTGGAAAAGCTGATCCAGTTCCGGATTATCGTTGCCTGCATACGAATAATCCTGCCCGCGCGGATCTTGATTCTGACTGAGGTATTTTGAGCGTAAGACATTCGCTAGCTGCTCTGTGTTTCCTTGGAAATGGTGTATTGCGCGAGTGAGGTGTTTGTGGGTTTCCGAGCGTGTTTGTGTGGGGTCTATGAGACTCCTAAAGAGCCGCCAAGTGTTGCGGCTTGACATCTGTCTTGCTGCGCTGTTGCCTATATCTACCCAGTTATTGTCAGCGAGCTGGGCAGCATACTCGGCAGCTTGCTGGGTGAGGTCAGAGATGCGAGCGCAGAGCTTACGATTGTGTTTTTGCCGCCGCCATCGTTTAGTGAGGCTGCGGCGAGCTTCCCAGAGGTGTATCAGGTGGTTATCCACGTCCGATGCACGCTCCGGAAGCTGGATCTGCTTTTCGTGTGAACGGAGTGTTTGCACGAGTCCATGTGCCCAAGTTGAGTAGTCTTGGTCCAAGAGAGAAGTTACTGGGAGGGCCTGGCGGAAAGCATTCCAGTCGGGAAGTTTGGCTGTTGCAAGGGGGCGATGTAAGGGTCGAGTGTAAATTACAGTGTTCAGTATGCAGTGGTCGGTACCAAGGGTGTCCTCAGTGTTGATCCACTCTTCGTGTCGGATGTGTTTCGTGAGGGTAAGGTCGGGGCAGGTGTCCCGAGTGACGGAATTCCCTACACGTGTCGGGTGAGCAGGGTCAGTTAGAAGAGTGATGCCCAGCGTAGATATAAGTTCCGCCAACTTACGACCACGCGGCTCTTCATTGCGATAGCCCCACATTGGACAGGGGGCGTTAAAATCGCCCAATATTATGAGGGGGCCGCGACCCACGATCCTTAGCGCTGCGCTAAAAATGTTAGAAAAACTGATATTTTGAGTTTCAGGGGGCAGTAGATATTAAGGATGTGTGCGGGGCTATCTGTTCGCCGTAGAGGGAGGACAGATACCATCACGTACGAATATTCTAGATTTAGGTTGAGATTAACCTCCTGCGCTGTGTAGGCGTTATGTACTAGGCGACAAGTGAACGGGTCTCGTTGGAAAGTACTATAGCCCGAGAGCTTGACCGCATCCCCTGTTTCTTGCAACGCAAGGACTGCGGCGGGGTGTTCAAGGTTGTCAATGTACGCCCTTAAGTTGGCGCGTTTGGTCCTGTCTTTGAAACCCCGACAGTTCCACTGTACAAGGGAAAGAGCTTGCTGTCTTTGCGGGGGGCGGCGCCCTCTAGGGTGTTGGTTGGGAGGGGACGCAGCCATGCCGATTTGAAGAGAGACTGCCTTGGAGAGCCGGAACATGTTCCGCCACCTGCAGCGGAAGCGGTTCCGGCTCCTCCGAGAGTTCGGTTAGATGAATGGGTCGATTGAATTTTGACGAGTGGTTCGCGTCTTTGAGGGGTCCCATTCGGCGGAGAAGCCGAGGGTTTGACTCAAGCCACGTCTTAATGTTTGCTGTCACGGCGGCCGTAACTGTTTCCGTGACTGCCTTGAGCAGGTTGTCTTGGATTTGGCCAAAATTGGACATCTGAGTCGTTAATTGGGCGAGGGCATTTTCGAGGGCGGTGAAACGCACGTCAGAGCTAGAGGGTGTCGGATCCGCCGGCACTTCTTGCATCGGTTCCGGAGCTACCTGGGCGGTGGGCGGGGAGGACCGAGCCATTTCTAGCGCGTCAATTGTGGCATGGAGTTGAGCATTCTGTGCCCGGAGGGTCTCGAGCTCGCGGCGGAGGTCCGCGACTTCAGAGTTTGAGGGGGGGGAGGAAGATTTGGTGGAGGAAAAGGTAGGGGAGTATGGGGAGGCGGAGGAGGCCCATCTCGGCGGCCTACCTTGGGCTGTGATGTCTTCTTTGGCGCGCCAAGCGGAGGGCCCACGAGAGGCGGAAAATCCCCGTTTTGGAATGCGGGGGCACCTGGATCACGGGATGCGTTCTTAGTTGGTCGAGGAGGCTTGGGAGCACGCCCGGGTAAGGCGCCCGCCGGTGGAGCTTGTCCGATTTTGGCTTGCACTATCTTGTTGCTATGCGGGGGACTTTCGGAGCTGTGCCAGGACCCGGGGCCACAGCACTCTGAGGTTGTTTTCTATGACCGGTAGTGTTGCCCTGTTGTTGCAGCCGTCGGAATTTGGCTTTGCAGTCTTGCGAGCCCGTAAGATGGGCGCCACGCAGACGATGCAGGAGGGAATGCACTCGTGGGACGCCATGTTGCCGTCTTCGAGGACTGCGACCGTTTGGCCGCAGTGTCCGCAGCGATTGTCTTGAGGATTCGGGAATAATTCCACGCGGTGACAGATGGTGCCGCATCGGAAACACGCGGGAATAGTCCGCTTATATTCGCGCACCACAGTCACCACACTGTTATAGTGCACGTAACGCGGTACTCTACGCCCCACGAAGGTGAGAAGGGCAATCGTCGACTTCCCCAGCTTGCGGATGAAGGCAATCTCTCCTCCGCGCCATTGGACTTTAGATTTCGAGGTGGTAGACGTTTCCTGCTCATGGACCGTAATAATACCCCTGCAGACTTCACCGTTGACTTTAGCGTGGCCGACCATCGGAATGAAGCCATTGGGAGATTGCAGGGTAAACTCGCGAGCAAGCGCGTTCGCCGCATTGACGTCTTGAGTGGTGGCGATGATATTCTGGTCCCAGATGGGCCAGATACTAAGCGTGTCCACCGAAGAGGCGTTTACATAGGCTGAGAGCAAAGCACCAAGCTCACCGTTCTGCAGGACAGTCTTCAGAGAGATCGTCACTCTGGGCTTGATGACGATCGTGAAATCTTCATTGCGGAGTCGAGGCATAGCGGTGGGCCGCCATTTCTTCGATACCACTGTTTGAGAGAGCTGAGGGTTGGAGCTTGCAGTGTTCGGATGCACAGAAACAGCGGCACTCACGGTGAGTCCATTGACCGCCGACGTGTTCAGGCGTTGCTGGCGTTTACGTAGTGCCACCAACGAGAAGAGACCTTCGTCTACTATCTCCTGCGTGGGAGTGGAAGTTTCAGGCGGAGACAATGCGCCTGCGACGACTTCTGTCCATGCCATCGTCTCGGGATCGTACCCGCGGCGAGCAGAGGCCGCCATGGCGTCCGCGAAGAACGGTGGAGACTGGCTATTTGGCTTTAGGCCTAGCTAAAGCTCCCACAGGTTGAAGTCAGAAATGGGCCTAAAAGGCCGAATAATTGGCCCACCTGGTCGAGAGCGGTATTTTCGTGTGCCGGGAGATGTTATTCGTCTAGAAGAAGCAAAATTTCCGCGGTCGTATGGAATTTTTTGGTAATCCGGGCGAAAATTGCCAGAGCCGAAATGAGGCGCATCCGCTCGAGACGCTCGCCGGCCGCGTTCCCCAAATTATTCCGGAGCCCTCCACTACGGCACCTCGCTCTTCCTTTCTTCTTTCACTCTCTCCTTATCCCTTCCCTTACAGCGCGGTTCAGGTGTCCAATGATACATGAGACAGATACTGCGCCATTTCCTTTCCCCCAAAACCAATTATTATTATTATTATTATCAGGAATATCAGGTATATAATGCACTAAGGTGAAGCGCATATATATTTAAATATATATATATATATACACTCCGCGAGGCGACACCTCCTCTCACTCTACCTCAGCAGAGGACATCTGGTGGAGTGAGCGGCCGCAGCAGCAGTGTCGACGAAGGCGCCATCTGTCAGAGTGCGGCTGCGGCGTAGCTAGTCAACGCCGCTCAAGGTCATTCGTCGGGCACGACACACCGCATATGGCTGGAGTGCGAAGAGCTGAAATGGCTCGCTGGCTGGCGTAGTAAAGCAGTCGCTTTAAAACCAATTGCAAAGCACACGGGCGCTTCAGCGTTTCGCCTCCATCGAAACGCGGCCGCTGTGCTCGGGTTCCAACCCGGGTGCTCCGGATCAGTAGCCAGCACACTGACGATTGAGCTACTGCAGCGGGCCGTTTTGTGGAAAGGAAAGGTTCTTTGAAGAATGCACAGGACTCAGTAGCTCATTGATTTCGACATCTCCGTCGACACCTCAACCGCGCCTTAAAGCATGCAACTGAAGGTGCATATGTCATTGATCCGTACCCCTGTCGCAGGTCTCAGAAAGGGTGCAAATGAAGGCGCATATATCATTGGTCCGAACCCCTCTCGCAAGCTAGCCTCCGCTCCACTAAACATTTAAGCCGCATGCAAAGATAAATGCTATGACGCCACCCAGAATACTACAAAAGGAACGGTTGTTTAAAATTTTAGTGAATGAACTCGGGAATACTGCCATGACATTGAGGTAAACTAGTTATTTCGCTAAGATTCCATGTGCACCTGCAATATCCGTTGCTCGAACCAACGTTCTCTCTTTGCCGGACGCGGTTTTGCGCCGCGCGTCTTTTAACGCGAGAGCGTTAGAGCTCGTTGCGCAGAAAAGCCGGTGTCGTCGGCTTAGGCCGGGAGCGAAAAATCCTCCTCGCACACCTCCTCCTCATCCTCGCCATGTACGCCACTCCCAAACAGATGGTGCGTGACGACAGCGCCTCCCGCTCGTCTCGTTCGGGCGCAGTGGGGCCGTGCGGGCACGCAGGAATCCCACGGTGAGCGGCGAACAAGGCAGCGCACATCCAAAGCGCGTTCACCGCGAAGCTTGCTGCTTGCTCCCGTTCGTTCGGCGCGGAAGCTATCTTGGCATTCATGGCATCGGGTTTGTCGAGAATGATGTGCCGACGAACTACGACTGCAACTTGAGTCCCGCGCGTTTCGGCAAGGCGCCTGGCAGCGCTTCTACGTGGTTTGCCGCTCCGCGCGTCCGTTTCACCTACGTACGCAGCTGAGCGATTTGTCTAACGGGCAAGCCGTCGCGACGAACGGGCGATGGCGTTCCGTGAACTCCCTGGCAGTGCTGCAACACGCGGTCGCGTTCCACACTTAAAGGCGAAGCTTACGCGTCCTCCCTTTTTTAGTTTAATTAGTGATGATATCGTTTTTCATTTCGTTTGTTCCAGCTTTACAAGCGTACTGACATTTTTATATTTACAGTAATGAATTTCTTAGTTCATTTTACTTGTTAACAATGCACGACATCATTCTTCATCACCGCATATAACACCATTAACTCGTATTTATTCACCGTGAGCGACGTCACGTTTGATTTTGCAGAGACAATTCAGCCATATAATGATTCCGCATTGATAGTAATCAGGCGGAGTAAAAACGACCGGATGCGAGGATGACGACAGTGCCCGAAGTGCAGAGGACAAATATACGAAAAATCGAGCGCAAGGCCAGAGTCGACTAATTGCAGTCTGATGTGCTGCCCTCCATCGCTTCCAACGCTCAAGCAAATGAAGACTTTGTTCAAAATAATGAAGAAAGTATTCATCACTCAAAGAAAGGACGGCAAATTCGGTGTTTATTAGCACGTCACTTAGAAAGCAGCGCTATATTGTTAGTTGAAATGGATGATTTGTTCTATCTTAAAGGTTGACGATTCGAACACTGATATTTTTTTCCATCTTAGTTTGGGTCACCCTAGCGAGGAACGCCGTATGCACTATATGTTTGCATATTTCTTTAGTGGGAAAGAAAAAGGAATTGATTGTTAGGGAAAAGAAATGGCGCAGTATCTGGCTCACAAATAGACGGACACCTGAACCGCGCCGTAAGGGAAGGAATAAAGGAGGGAGTGAGAGAAGAAAGGAAGAGAGAGAAGCCGTAGTGGAGGCCTCCGGAATAATTTCGATCACCTGGAGATCTTTAACGTGCTCTGACATCGCACAGCACAGGGGCGCTTTAGCGCTTCGCCTCCATCGAAACGCAACCGCCGAGAGCCCTAAATACTGAGCCATCGTGGCGGGTGACAGAAGATAATAATAATAGTAATAATTGGTGTTTTGGGGAAAGGAAATGGCGCAGTATCTGTCTCAAATATCATTGGACACCTGAAGCGCGCCATAAGGGAAGGGGAAAGGAGGGAGTGAAAGAAGAAAGGAAGAAAGAGGTGCCGTAGTAAAGGGCTCCGGGATAATTTCGACCACCTGGGGATCTTTAACGTGCACTGACATCGCACAGCACACGGGTGCCTTAGCGTTTTTCCTCCGTAAAGACGCAGCCGCGGTCGGGTTCGAGCCCGGGAAGTCGCCCCGCCGCGGTGGCTCAGTGGTTAGGGCGCTCGACTACTGATCCGGAGTTCCCGGGTTTGAACCCGACCGCGGCTGCTGCGTTTTTATGGAGGAAAAACGCTAAGGCGCCCGCGTGCTGTGCGATGTCAGTGCACGTTAAAGATCCTAAGGTGGTCGAAATTATTCCGGAGCCCTCCACTACGGCACCTCTTCTTCCTTTCTTCTTTCACTCCCTCCTTTATCCCTTCCCTTACGGCGCCGTTCAGGTGTCCAACGATATATAAGACAGATACTGCGCCATTTCCTTTCCCCCCAAAACCAATTATTATTATTATTAGTCCGGATCAGTAGTCGAGCGCCCTAACCACTGGGCCACCGCGGCGGGTGTGAAAGAAGATGAAAAATTGGTTTTTGGGGAAAGGAAATTGCGCAGTATCTGTCTCACATATCGGCGGACACCTGAAGCGCGCCGTAAGAGAAGAGATAAAGGAGGGAGCGAAAAGAGAAAGCAAGAAAGAGGTGCAGTAGTGGAGGGCTCCGGAATGATTTGGACCACCATTGGGTCTTTAACGTGTACTGACATCACACAGTACACGGGCGCCTATGCGTTTCGCCTCCATCGAAACGCTGCCGGAAGGAAATGCGCCCGCCGTAACTCTTCTCGGACAGCTCAGACGAGCCCTGAGAGAAAAAATAAATTAAAATCCCTTTTTTTAAGAAAGTAAATCGTTCAGTAACTGTCTCACATCACCATGAACACCCGAATCACGATGTAGTAGAAAGGATATAGCAGGGAGTCAAAGAAGAAAGGAAAAAAATTCATTTGCTCTAAAGTCGGCTTCTTAGCGGAAATGCGAAAGCCTTTCCCTGTCCCGTTTCTCCCAGAATAAGAAGAATCATCCACTTTTAACTTTTTTGGTTTCTTTATTTTTGATATTTTCTTCTTTGAGTTTGATTTTATATATCAATATTATATTTTACTTTATTTCTATATATTTTCTCACTTTTAAAAATTTTGCTTTTTGTTACTTTATTTTTAGAATTATTTATTTTTTCAATTATTTTCTCCCATTTTTCTTTTGAATTCTTTTTAATACGCACGTGGAGTGACCACATCTTGTATGCGTTTCCTGCGGGCAGGTCTTGCACACACTCATGAACCAAGAAAGGAATGAATGCAAACAACGTTATTAGACAAAAAGTAGCCGTCATTCCTTGCGCTTGCCCGCGCTTTTCGCGCGTTTCACTTTTGAGTCCATAGCGGCGGGAAAAGCTGATCGTCTGCTACGGAGCGCGGAGAGGAGCCGGCGCAGCGGACGCGACAAGGCGCCAGAAATGGAGTGCGCCGCTAGCGCCGCTCAAAAAGAACGTCACGCTAACTTCCGGTTGACTCCGCCGATTTCGGCGGAGCCGTCCCGACTGCTCCACGGAGCAATCTCGGATCGGCAACCGCTCCCTCTTTACGATTGGAAGACGCGATCCGTGGCTCAAATGTGCGTTTGGAATACAGTTGCTCCGGAACGAGCAGAAAACGTTGCTCCCGAAGTGCTCCTAATCTGCGTTTGTAAGTCACCATTAGTAATGTGCTAAATATTGGGTTGAGCTAAGGGCGTCCTAAAGAACGAGATAATTTACAGTAAGAATATGTGCGCACACTGCAGTGTGGATTTCGAAGGCAAGGATGTGCAGCCTGTTTTGAGGTGGTATCAACAAAAATTAATTATGAACATGCAATAGTGAGTTTGTGTGCTGAAGAGAAAGCGCTGAACGAAGCTACAGACACTGTTCCGTCATGCCCTTAAAGGCGGAGTTTAAGTGTGCCCAAAATATCTTGCTTGTTCTGCCTTAGAAAACACCTGTAATCTGTTGAAGTAGCGTCGTTCTTTTGGAGTGCGGCAATGTATCGATCCAGGACAAGTGCCATTTCTTCTCAGTGCCTCTTTATTCCCGTATTCGTTGTGCCTTCGGCACTTTTTCCACAAGGAACGACGGGCATTTGCTAAAAATGTATGGCCACCTGCAGCCACATGCAACCGGAGCGACATGAACTTCGTTTAAATGAAAGAACAGAAAACTTTATTGGCAGATTTGGGAGGGCGATGTGTGTGTGGGTTCCTAGTTTGGGACTATGGCGTCTGCCGATATTGTCCATGCTCGCGCCAGGACGGTCTTTTCGGTCAAGGGTCCAGAGGTGGACAGGTAAGCCTCCCACACCTCAATAGCTCGTGCTGCATTTCGAGTCTCAGGCGATTGTTAGGACAGCTCCACACCAAGTGACGCAAGCGCGCCTTCTTCCTGCACAATTAGCACTGGGGGGCGCAAGACCCGGGGCTTCATAGGATTTGACGAGCGAGCGAGCTGTAAGTACCAGTCTGGAGGTGTCGCCATCTAACTTCATCCACATTGCAGAGGCCCTTGTGTGGTGGGGGATAGCTTTTGTGAGCCTGCAATATTCTACCTTCTCCGCGTATGTAGCCGTGGAGCAAGGGAAAGGTGAGTCTAGCCCTGGAGGTGACGAGCTCGGTCTTCGCTATAGGTGCACTCATTTCCTTCCACGCCTTCCGCGCCAAGTTATCCCGGTGCTCAGAGAAAGCATTTCAGTTTCTCGAGATGGCTTTGACTTTGCTGTATTCTGGCGTCCGGGGGGCCAAATTCTGAGCGTGAAATAATTACGGCAGGTACTCACTGAGTCCATGCAGGTGGCATGCGTGGTAGCCATAATAGTGGCCACCTTCTCCGCTGTTGCTATACTGTCCTCAGATATAGCGGGAGAAGTTCCGTTTGCAAAACCTTGGGATGAACTGTAGAAACGGCGCATGGTCATGTTGAGGCAAAAAATTTTTCAATGTCTAACATGTTCAAAACAAGAAAAATCAGGGCAATGGGAAATAGATAAAAGTAACTAACACATGCATTCAACTGTGCTGAACTCAGAGAAGAATCTTTGACAATTCGCTTTTCTTAGTGTGGACAATATGCTACAGCTTGTTACTCCAATTAAAAGCCCCAACAACGTGTGGTTAAGCGGTCTACCTAAATGAGGCATACACGAAACAGCCTATCACACGCGTTAAGTTTTCGATTGTTTGTTTTTGAGAGGTATGCACTATCCCGTCATTCAGAGTAGTACGAAGCAGCAAGCCGATAGCCGCAGCAAACAAGCCTCTGAGGAAACTTCTGCCATTGTAATGAAGAATTTTGTTTTGCAATCAATTCCTCAAGGACTCCTCCGATGAAAACCAATTACCACATCAAAAAGCAAATATTTTCCGCAAAACTGATCTCTGCAGTAAAATTAACTGGGTCAAATTAAATAAAGGTAGAGACACCTTAGACAAGCTGATACTTGTATCGATACATTATCGCGTTTGGATTTAACACGATATGGCCCCTAATTCACACCAGTATTTTATAACCTAAAAAAAAGGATGCTAGAAAATTTGAAATTCTAGGCTACTGACGGTCCGCTAAATTCATCCAGAGCTGTAGTGAACGTTCCTTAATCTCTTCTTTGCAGATGAGGTGCACATGTCTACTCAGTTCAAAACTGCTTCGGAAGCATTCGTTATAATGATTTATAACTTCTGGAAATACGCTTACTCTGCCTGTATCAGTCGGAGCAGGGACGCTCATGCCGCGGGGAATGAAATGAATTATCTGCAAAGGGTTTCTATTGCACAGATGCGATACTTCATCTATAAATCTCTCGGTTCTCGAATGGCGCAACGTAGCATAGAATGGCAGTTCTTGCTGCAGAAATATGTGAGCACTGTCTTGCACATGATATCTGCAAAAGGATTTGCGGCCACCATCTAAGCAGGTGTTCCCTGTTTTGAAATTGTCATATATATGCACGCAGTCGCCTCCCGCCTACGAGCAAAGATCGCGAGATTACGAGAACGCTTGCTCATGATTACGAGAACGCTTGAATAAAGGACGAGGTGAAGGTCCTTCTTTAAAAATAAAGTACGAGTATCGCTCGCATCCGCTATTTTAAAAAGCAAACAACGGTGACGCAGGAAGAGGTGTTAAGGCTGGGATTTGTAAGGCATTATTGCGTCATCAGCAACATCCACTCCATAATGAAAGAGCATATATCGCTGTTCACATCACACGTATTATCGCACGGCAGGAAGGAAGCTTTCATTTTAAACTCTATTTTCTCCGCACGATATGCTGTATTGGCTGCAGTAAACACAGCAGCATAGTGAGAAACCGCTGTACAACGAAGTTTTGCTGCGACAAAAAAAAAGATATGTCGGTAAAAGATTTTTGAGCAAAAAATTTGAATGGTAGACTACAACATTTAGGTTCCCGTAGATTTACGCCGACGATAGGTGCAGACATATAGGCAATGACTTTCTAGTGCCATGTAAAGTTCGGTCTGTGCTCGCTGCGAATCGATTATCGGTGAGAGAATGGAGGAGGAGTTAAAATTTTGTTTGAGGACAGCTCCTGGGAACAGTGGAGAAGAGCGCTTGCTCATTAAGGCCCGTTGATTATGTACCCAGCCCGAGTGAAGGCAAGCACTCCAGGAGGGGGGGGGGGGGGGTTAAGGGAAATAAAGGGAGGAATTGGCAATGTTACACCAGTAGAGAATGCATTCTGTCTGAATTGATCTCTGGACAGTTGGGAAAGTGACATCTCTCACGCCATCTTAATTTGTAGAGCAGTAGTGGAATCAGGAGAGGGTTAACTGTTGGAGAAGGACGTGTGCTTGTTGCGTGTTGAGTGGCGGGTGAGAATGGGGAAAATTATGCGATTTTTCTTGGTGTTTTGTTAGTGTTCAGCTATTGCTCCTTGTTGCGACTTCTTTCATTGCCGTTGTATTTTACCAGATAGAAGGCGCCCGGATGTTGATTTCGCGGGCCCACTTAACTAACAACGTATTTCCCTCTATCACAGCCTGAACAGGTATCCAAAGCAGGATGACTTTAATGTTCAGATTGCTGTTACATGATTCTAGTCCAATATTGTGTAGGTGAGCTGTCAATAGTCGGCGTTGTATATAACAGCTGGCTTTGCTGGAGTCAGATTAGATGTTCATGCTAGAGATCTGGTGTTTATTTAGTGAAGATTCTTCCATATATTTATATATTATCGCGTGAGTTTCTAGAGTGGTTATGTTCAAAGGGTTGTAAAATGGCGCAGCTCTACCGGTGATTGGACCTGTTTTCTGGGTGCATGTATTGCATGCGCTTATGACCCCTTTGTAGACCGTGTGCCTTTCGTGTATCTCGTTATGCATGTCCTGTCTGTGTGGTGCTGGTTTGCATGTGCTTGACATCGACCGTCAAGAAGGTGTAGCGCCATGTTTTTGGCATGTGTGGAAATCGATGTCACCCGGTAGCTCAGGGGCTTTGGCTAACTATCGTAATGTTGATGGGCCTGATGCCTTCTCGGTTCAGGATGCCGCATCCATGCTCGGTAGAAGAGAATTGCGCTACTAACCTCTGTGCTGCTGTGATAGGTCGATAGGATTGAGAAGGAGGCAAGTAGGTCGAAGTCACCGTTTTCAGATGTATAAGGGTAGACTCAGTGCGGCCTTATGAAGAGTGCTGAGTGAAGATTCCAGTTTCCCTGTTTGTGTTAGAGTTAGATGCGGGGTGGCGTACAGGATTTTGCTACACACAAGTGCAGTGACGAGCTGCGTGCTTGTTCTTCTCTAAACCGTGTTTTATTAAGGATACCTCGGATTATAGTTTTGATATTTTGGTAGCAGTTTTTAAATTGTACAAATTTACAGTCTTCATTGTTATTGTCTTGCATTATGAGTCCAGGTATTCTGCGTGATGTCACCTTTGGTACTTGCTTGCCCTGCAGGGCGAGTTTTACCAGGGAGTTGGTTTTCTCTTCGTATTGCATTTGATTCATCAGGCGGGGTTCTGATTTTTCTACTGAAGATTGGAGCCGGGTTTTGTGTAAGCGATCGACTATTGTCTCTGCATTCCGGTAAGGTCATTTCGACGCCCCTGTTCATCCTGCTTCGCGCCACAGGTTAATGTCGCCGGCGTGGAAAGTGTTATGAAGGTTGGGAATTCTGTATAGCTGCCTGGATAGAGCTGTTGAAAACAGAATCAAGAAGGGGAGATATAATCATTTCTTCAGGTGTCCAATGGGTAACGTTACCTGGGAAAGAGAGGGAGAGTGCTTTGTTTTCAAACACGGTGTCCTACCTTTGAACAAACTGCGAATGCAATTGTCCATGTTGGAGCCAGTCTTGTGTCGTGAACGGACTTGAGTATGCAATCGTGTGTAATGTTATCAAAGCCCTTTTTTATGCCTATTGCGAAAAGTAATTGTGTCTGTGCTGTCTTTGGCTGCAGAAGTGTGTCCCATAGTGTGCGAAATGAGTCCTGCGTGGAGATATATTTGCAGCTTCCTATGAGATGTTCCGAAAAATGTTTCGTGTTTCTCAGATGCTGTTCTAATCTGATCATCGCAAGACGTTTCATTTTTGGAGCTACACATGTCGTTGAGAAAAAGGTCGGAAGTTGGTAGAGCGGCTGGCTGCTTCTCCCGAATTTTAAATCATGCCAGTGCGTGATGTTCACCATTCGTCTGGGAGAGAACCTATCTTCTAAATCATCGTTCATGGGAGACAGCAGCATTTATTTGTCTGTGTAAGGCAGGTTGCAGAGAACTGTATATGTGACACCATGTTGGGATTCAGGTAGCGTGACTGGGCCGGAGAAGAGACGACGACGATCGGAGGAAGAAAACTTGGAAAAATTTATACAATGATTATTTACATTTTGTACAAGTACGGGCAATTGAGAGAGCTTCTCAGTAAAGAGAGCTTCTTAGTAGTCGGGAGTCTCTGATACCTCTGAAGAAGGGGGCTCTTTCTTGGTATCAAACTAGCAGCTTCTTAAATACTCTTCGTATTCCCCAGATCCCTACCTGGGGAATACCGTTCGAAGAATGATGTCCATTCACACAATGGCACTGATGGTACCACCCACGGCAGGGCGGTCCTGATGTTTCTTCGAAGCTCGGTCGAGGGAAAGGGAACAGGACCCGGTCACGTTGTCGTCATTGCGGCCTCCAGGTAGCCGCGCACGTGCGTCGGGACCACGCCCATGTTGACCCGGAGGGCACCTGCATGACAAAGGAATGCCGGCTGTCTCCCAGCAGGTGTCGAATAGACTTGTACTGGTGACCGGAACGCGGAGGTTCTGTCGCAGGTGCGGCACTCGGGCATTTGTTCAAATCCAGCGTGACTGAAGGGGACCACACTGATACCGCACTTCGTCGTGGCGAGGACCGGAACAAATACGCTTATGGTCGTCGCTGCCATTCCTGTTGAACATGTGGGGACGCTATTGTTGTCGCTGCTTCCGGCATTCCTGTTCGAACACGTGGGGACGCTATTGTCGTCGTTCCCTCGGGCAGTCCTGCAGTCACCTCTCCCCTAGAGGGCTCACCCACCCTCGCGGTGGTCTTCATGGAATCCTCCCCATGCCCAACTTCGCCGAATTCCACAGCAGGAAGGAAGCGTGAGCACAACAACCGTCAGGAGCCGGCGCCGTCGTCTTATGGCTTGGAAATAAGGCAATGTTTATTTTGCCATAATGAACTCGCAGTCCATGTTGTCGTTTGTGTTGCACGTGTAGTTTGTGTATAGTGACTGATATGCTGTAGGCATGTACAGGGTCCGCAGTTCCTCAAATGCTTTTTTTATACCTTGCGTGCTAGCATGGTTCTCTATGGTAGGAATCATGCGTTGCGTCGCGTTGAGCAGGGCGCGCAAAAGTTAATAATAATAATTGGTTTTTTGGGGGGAAAGGAAATGGCGCAGTATGTCTCATATATCGTTGGACACCTGAACCGCACCGTAAGGGAAGGGATAAAGGAGGGAGTGAAAGAAGAAAGGAAGAGAGAGGTGCCGTAGTGGAGGGCTCCGGAATAATTTCGACCACCTGGGGATCTTTAACGTGCACTGACATCGCACAGAACACGGGCACCTTACCGTTTTTCCTCCATAAAAACGCAGCCGCCGCGGTCGGGTTCGAACCCGGGAACTTCGGATCAGTAGTCGAGCGCACTAACCACTGAGCTGCACTGCGGTGAAAAAGTTGCCACGTGTGTTTTTTGTGTAACATCTTGAAGATTCCTTCGTGAATGTGGTTCCATCCATTCGTTACGAGCGTCCGGGCATGGTTGATCGCCTGCTTTTGTATATCGTCTATCCTGTTACAAAGCTCTTCTTTATGCGGTTGGTTGGCTAAGGCTCTCATAAGTTTTTCCATTTTTTCCAGACGCGTATGAGGTGCGGGTCGGGCCTGTCTGCCAACGCCGAAGTTGTTTGCGTGCCTGTGGCTTCTTTTTAGTTTCTATGATTGCTTTAGTACATGTTCCAGGTTCCGGTCCAGTGCGTGTGTGCTATACTCAGTGTCATTTCTCAAAATTTGTTCCAGTCTGCGAAGGTGACCACATCATTAAGCTCTGATAGGGCTGACGAAAAAGCTCGACGAGAGCGCTGAAAGCACTTATGGAATGTTCGCGGACGATATTACGATATGGACAACTACAGGCCCCGTAATGAAAAAAAGAAGAGAAGCTGCAGATGGCAATAAAAGCAGTTGAGCAGTTCGTGAGGGAGGGGCCCGCCGTCCTCAGAAGAAAAGTATTAATACGTAAGGATCAAGAAGGACGCGAGAAAGTGTGATGCGCCGATAGAACTGAAACTCCGAAACGAGCCAGTGCAGGAGAAGACGGAAATCTTTGAGATGTGGCAACAAAAGATCGGAGGGTTCAGCAAAACCATCGGCACTGTGAAGGACACAGTGGTGCAAGTCGCCAGAATGAAGCTAAGAACCTGCAGAAATAGGAGGGGAATCAGGGAGAAGGATACCTTCAAGTAATAAGCTAATCACGAGCAAAGAGACATGCAGCCTCCACTACCATGAGTTCAGGAAGCAGGAGCTTACCCAAAGGGAGACAAACCTACACATATCGTGCAAACGGCGCTCAATCTTTTGCAGTGAAGAGCGAGAGAGAACTTGAAAGCTTTGGGATTGTCGCACACTTTTAGCGAGCAACAATAAGCGCAAAGAAGCGCACAGCTGTTCATAGTTACGGAGACGAGAGCAGGGAGGTACCTGCTAGACAAAATTTATCTACCCATGGGCACGCAAAAAAAAAGAAACAACTGAGCTACGAAGAGAGGAGAAAATTTGAGTTAGATTACTACACGGACTCATGGTGCCGAAGCGTCACCGCGAGAAAAGTCAAGCCAGAGTCCGGGCCCTCGACATGCAATTGGAACACAACCATAGCGTAGTCTACACGTACGCAGCCAAGTAAATGAATAGCAAGCGCAACAATAGCCAACCAAACCATAGAAGCCGCTGAAGAAGACGTCATCACTGTAGAAATCGCGTTGGGAACAGCAACAGGAGAAGATATGGTTATGGTCACAGACTGAAACAAGCTTGTCGGAACCACATGTGGGGCAGAGTCTACAGGGCACCAACCCGAATGCAGTGAAAGGCACCAAGAAGTAAGACCATCGGCCAACATGAAATTTTATAGGTTCCGGGACACGAAGGATTAAGGGGCAATGAGGTAGCGGGTGAGTTGGTTTGAGCATGCGACAACTGAGGAGACTCAGTATTAATCACCAAAGGCACCACCGACCCTGTCTCTCCCACGTACTCCGACGTCATATATTATTACAGGGGCCAACGGAAGCGCTACTTGGCCCTGCACAAAGAGGTTTACAAAGAAGAGGTGGCAGACTGGTGAAGGCTGCAGACAGACCACTATAAAACCTTACGTAAACTATATAAGACTTACTCTGCACAACACACCAACGAGCGTGCGTGGTGCAAGGACAAATCGACACTTGTACGCGTAACATGGACTTCCCCGCAGTCAGAATTAAATCCAAAATATACAGCCCGATTGCGACGCAGTGTGAGTGTGGACGCTGTGGGTGCACCAGCTGTCCTCGTACGTCAACCCAAGATGACATCAACTAGGTCGGCAACCTGCGCCAAGGGTCGACCAGGGTGCCCACCGGCCCGTAAGGGCTGTCAACACCTCAAAAATATTTAAAAAATCGACAGTGGTTTAGCTCTGGTTCAACCTGGAGTGACGTGATAGCCAAAGCTGGCCGAGTAGAGCTTGGTCACATGACCAACCATGTGACGTGCCACGTGATCAGACACAGCGCCGAGCCGCCGGCAGCTGCTCCGCATCACGTGATCAACCACGTGACAGCATGGCCGCCCTGGTGGCGCAGCCACGCCAATGGTATGGTGGCTAGAAGGAGAGGTGTCAGCATCGTTGCGGTCGCGCCGTGTTCGGAGGCGCGCTGGTATTTCATGCCGCCGCGGGGCGGCGCGCACGTCGCTACCGAGATCCGTCGAGAGCACCCGCCAGCCGCCGTCGCCGCACGTTTCGTCGCCTACAGGCAGGTACAGGCACGTGTTCCCGCAGCGTCTGCGGTGTGCTGGTTTTAAATTGTTTGGAATTGCTACGCACCGACGTGGCCATGCCACAGTGATGTCCAAATAACAAAGACACTGTTTCGCACCTGAATGCAAAGCGGGGTATGTTTCGGCCCGCAAACAAGGGAAGAAGGCGTCTCTCTTCGCTGTTCCCGTCGACGATGGACGACGCAGGGCCTGGGAGCGCGCAATTTCTCGTGCTTACAAGCCATTGGAGAAGAACTGCGTTGTGTGCGAGGCTCATTTCGACGAGAGATTCATCGTCCGTAGGTTCAAGCATGTCGTCAACAGCGAGTCTGTGGAAATCCCTCGTGATCGCCCTACAGTGACAGGCGATGCGATTCCCACGATATTTCCAAATGTGCCTGCTTACCTCACAAAAAAGCGGCCTCCAAAAAGAAAGACGGTGTCGTCCAATGAAGGTGCAACGTCAAAGCGAAGAAAGGTTGACTCCATTCACGACGAACCGCTGAGTTCTGAAACCGACGTTCCGTCAAGTTCGAACTGTAGCGGCGGCTACAATATCTTGGAGGGTATGACGCAAGACGACCTTCCAAGTAAGTACTGGGCGAAACACGTAATCCCAAACGATACGGACGTTGTGGCGTTCTCAGTGTGTGCTTCAAGTGGTGGAACTCTGTGCTTTGAAAAGTTACTTTTGTGTTCAAGTAATGCCTCACCCTTTCATTGCTCGGCATATGTACAGGGTGTTCTTGTAAAAACAGTGGATGTCGACAGCATTAGTGATGTTAAGGACCTCCTGTTCGAAATGGATGCCATAATTCCTTGCGAGGGGTTTGAAATGGAAACAGGAATGCAAAGTGGGCAAATAAAAACAAAGCACAGACTCCATGGAGGGAAACTGCACAGCCTCACGTGTTGTGGGACAGTGCAAAATAGAAGCCGATGCTTGCAGTGCAAATACCTTCGTAAGCTGTTGATAAATCAGGCATACTATAAGCGTACAAGAGCGAGAAAGGCAAGAGGTAACCTCGCACAGAAGCTAACGCGAAAAAATGCGCAGCTGCGACGGCAAAAGCGCAGCATTGCAAAGTTGAGTGAGACCATGGAAAAGATGAAGCAGGACAACGAAGCTATAAGCAGCTCTAGTTTTGAAGAGAAGTTGCAAAGCCTGCCAAAAAAGCAGCAAGTGCAGGTACGTGAATGCTTTGAAGCATCTAAAAGGAGAAAAACCAATGGAATGGTATTTCAGCAAGAGTGGATCCTTGAATGCATTGTGATGAATATGAAAAGCCCCCGTCTTTACGAGCACATTCGTAAGCTCAAGATCATGGTTGTGCCAAGCCCTTCGTGCCTGCGTACTTAAGTCCCTAAATGTAGAAGTGGTTTTGGCTTTAAGGAAGAAGTGCTCACGGCTGTTGCAGAGAAAGCACGCACTATTGATCCGTATCACCGACACGGCGGCATACTCGTGGATGAAATGAAACTGTCTGAAAACTTGACTGTAGACAGCAAAGGGCAAGTCCAAGGGTTCGTTGACCTCGGCAAGTACACCTCACCAGGGCAAGAAGGTGCTCAATGTGACCATGGCCTTGTAATTTTTTTTCAGCCATTCACAGGCACATGGAAACAAATTCTCGGTGCGTTTGGTGCCCGAAGCAATGTAAAGGCAGATGTTCTGGCCAAAATTATTGTTGACGCTGTGATTTGTGCCGAGAAATCGGGGCTCTTCGTGGATTTTGTGACATCCGACGGGGCTGTGTGGAACCGCAGCATGTGGAAAATTTTCGGCGTAAGTGGGAAGCTCGAAAAGACAGTGTGTAAAGTAAAGCACCCAGTGGATTCAAGCCGGTATTTGCATTTTTTGTCAGATTTCCCCCACCTGGTGAAATGTGTGCGTAACGCTGTAACCTCCGAAGGGCTGTTAACACCAGATGGTCGAGTTGGCAACGAATATGTAAAGAGGCCTGCAAATGCGACACTTCAAGTTCAGTGACACTCAGGGCAATGCCACACGTCACCATGGCTGTTTGTCAGCCTAATGGCTTCGAAGAAATGCGGGTCAACTTGGCGTTCACCTTCTTCAGTGATGAAGTTTTAAGGGGCCTGTGTGTCTACAACCGCCAAGTGGAACACTGCTATGGCAATGGCTGTACCAAGGCTACTTCTGCATTTGTCTCTATGATGAGAGACCTCATTGATGCCATGACATCGAGATACTCAAAGCGAGGTTTAAGACCAGACAGTAAAGAAGTAGCAAGCATCAAACGCTTTCTGGAGTTTTTAGTGACCTGGGAAAAAAACTTTGCCTAAGCAGGGTGGGTTCTTGAGCGAATCAACAGCCGAAGGACTCCGTGTTACTCTTACCAGCACACTTTCCATCCTGCTATATGTCACGAAAACCCTGGGGTTTAAGTACTTCATGACTTCTCGTTTGAGCCAAGACGCGCTTGAAAACCTCTTCGGGATACTGAGGCAAATGTCTGGCTCTAACGATCACCCTACACCGACACAATTTTTGATATCTCTGAATTGCCTCAGTTTTTACAGCTTAGCGCAGTCACCCTCCAGTGGCAACATTCCTTCAGCAGTCCTGAGCAGCCTTCTAAGTCCGGGTGCTCACACTAATCCCATGAAACTACAGAATAAGCTGGATGAGCTCCTAGATGTGGGACGTCTCAACGAAGTTCATGAAATGATTGTGGCATGTGAAGCACTCCCTGAGCACGCTGAAATCGTTGGACGCAAAAGTGACTCCCGGATCACTTATTACGTCAGTGGCTATGTGGCCCGGAAGATGTTGAAAAAGACGAAGTGCAGCGAATGTAGCAGGCTGTTGCTTCACACGGAGGACTCGAGCTTGCTTCCGGCAGAGTCGTGCCTCGCACGTTACATTAATAGGAGTGGCCTCCTGTACCCGTCTGAGTCCCTAGCAGACCTGGTCAAAGCTATGGAGGATGCTTTTACTTACTGCTTCAGTTTCAACAAGTTGAAAACTGATAGCATCAAGGACCTCATCTCTTGCCTGTCTGTGAAGAGGTTAAATATGGTCGGCTGTGAGCAGCACAAAGTGGAAGTGACGAATCAAATCATTCGCTTCTTCACATTGACAAGGATGCATTTTCTTGTTGCTGGAGAAAATGCGTGAAACCAAAAAAAGAGAGAAAAGTTGAAGTTCTTGAAGTTGAGACGTACTACATAACTTTCATAATGTTAACACAGCCAACAAGGTTTTCTTTTTTCATGGTGTTGTACATTACCCACATTGTGTCATCTGTTGTGACTTTTTAGTAATGTCTTATTCGCATTGTTACAAAGGTCGCATTAGTAAATTTGATGTCACAATTTGGCTGTGTTTGACAAAGGTAGAAATCAATTTTTGTAAGCTGGTTTATGACTGCATCTGTGTTTGCCAATCAAATCTCAGTGCCATGTGTGTATGCCTATTTTAGCATTGGATATAGTCACGGACGCCGGTAGGACGTTCAATCCCTGGCAGAACAGTACCTGGCCAGCACACTGCGCAGAGCGTAGCCGGCAGGGCCTAGCACCGAGCAGAAGAGGACGAAGTCCGGCGCGCGACAAAGGTCGAAGACAGACCACACGGGGGAGCCGGCAGCGTGATGGCTAAACGAAGTGCGGCATTGCCCCTCCCCTCTGGAAAGGCATCGACTCGATGCCTGACAGTGAGGGGAGCCACGTGTTGGTGTTAACAGAATCCCAGGCACCGAGCGTGGTGAGAGTTGTCCTAGCGGGCATGGTATGGCTTGAGTCTTGCGACGTGCACAATTTCGGATGTCGGCGGGCGTCTGGAAGAACGAACACTCCCTTGCGGGCGCTCTTCATACGTAACGTCGCTGAGTTGGCGGAGTACCTCGTAGGGGCTGAAGTAATGGCGCAAAAGCTTCTCGGAGCGACCGCGCAGACGGATGGGGCTCCAAACCCACACTTGATCGCCAGGCTGGAAAATGACTTCGCGGTGACGGAGGTTATAGCGGTGAGCATCGACTTCTTGCCGCACGCAGGTTCGTTGCCGAGCCAGCCGGCGGGCAGCCTCTGCATGGCGAACGAATGCATCAGCGTCGGGCAACGGATGGGCGGGCAATATCGGGCAACAACATCGTGTCCAACATAGTCACGACTTCACGACCGTGTACCAAACGAAATGGCGTGAACCCCGTCGTCTCTTGAAGGGCAGTATTGTAGGCAAACGTGACGTACGGAAGGATTTCGTCCCAGTTCTTATGGTCGTCGTCGACGTACATAGAAATCATATCAGCGATAGTCTTATTGAGGCGCTCGGTTAGGCCGTTGGTTTGAGGATGGTAAGCTGAGGTCTTACGATGACTTGTGCCACTGAGCCGCATAACTTCCTGAGTAAGCGTGGACGTGAACGCTGTGCCTCGGTCAGTTAAAACAACATAAGGGGCGCCATGGCGGAGGACTATGCTGATGAGAAAAAGTCAGCAATTTCAGCAGCAGTGGCGCGGGGAAGGGCTTTCGTCTCACAATACCGGGTGAGGTAGTCGGTGGCAACCACAATATACCGGTTACCCAATGATGACGTGGGAAATGGGCCCAGTAACTCCATGCCGACTTGGTGGAAAGGAATTCTCGGCGGAGCAATAGGTTGGAGCAAGCCAGCCGGCTTGAAAGGTGGTTCCTTCCGACGTTGACACTCGCGGCAAGTACGTACATCACGCTTGACAGTCGCAGAAAGCCTGGGCCAGTAATAACGGTGACGAACTCGTGCCATCGTTCGAGAAAACCCGAGGTGGCCGGAAAGAAGCTCGTCGTGGCATGTCTGCAAAACGTCAGTGCGGAGCGCCGCTGGAACCACGAGCAGGTAACCAGAGTCCGTCGGGGCGTAATTTCGTTTGTAGAGGACGCCATCTCGCAAGCAAAACAACGACAAGCCACGCGCGAATAGAGGAGGCGGTAACGAGGCGGTACCCTCAAGATAATCGATGAGTGGCCGCAATTCCGTGTCGTCCCTCTGGTGTTGAGCGAGGTCGGACGTGGTCAGAGCACCAATAAAGAGGGGGTCATCTTCGAGGTCATCAGAGCTGGACGGGATAGGTGCACGGGACAAGCAGTCTGCATCGCTGTGTTTGTTGCCCGACCTGTAGACAACTGTTACATCAAATTCTTGCAAGCGAAGGCTCCAACGAGCTAGCCGGCCCGAGGGGTCTTTTAGATTCGCGAGCCAGCACAGTGAGTGGTGGTCACTCACGACCCGAAACGGGCGACCATACAAGTAGGGCCGGAACTTCGTTATCGCCCACACAACAGCTAGGCACTCCTTTTCAGTGGTTGAGTAATTGGCCTCGGACCGAGACAGCGTGCGGCTGCCGTAAGCAATCACACGCTCAACACCATCTTGCCACTGGACGAGGACTGCACCGAGGCCAATGTTGCTGGCATCGGTGTGAAGTTCTGTATCCGCCTCCTCGTCAAAATGGGCAAGAATGGGCGTTGTTTGTAGGCGTTTGCGGAGTTTTTCGACGGCGTCCTGCTGTTCCTGTGCCCAGACGAAAGGCTGATCGTCTTTTGTCAGCCGTGTGAGAGGCTCAGCCAGCCTGGAGAAGTCTTGCACGAAGCGTCGGTAATATGCGCAGAGGCCAAGAAACCGGCGGACAGCTCGCTTATCAGTGGGAGTCGGGAACGCAGCTACAGCAGCCGTCTTGTCGGGGTCGGTGCTGACACCCTCAGGTGTCACAACATGGCCCAAAAACTTAAGCCGTTGGTACGCGAAGTGGCATTTTTCGGGTTTTAGAGATAGACCGGCTGATCGGATGGCCGTCAATACTGCACTCAAGCGTTTGAGATGTTCTTCGTGGGTCGCAGCGAAAATAACCACATCATCAAGATAGACGAGACACGACTGCCATTTGAGGCCAACCAGGACAGTGTCCATCATTCGTTGAAAGGTGGCAGGAGCGGTACACAGGCCAAAGGGGAGCGCCTTGAACTCGTACAAACCGTCAGGCGTTATGAACGCGGTCTTTTCACGTTCACGTTCATCGACTTCGATCTGCCAGTACCCACTGCGTAGATCAAGAGAGGAAAACTATCGGGCATGACGCAGGCGATCGAACGAGTCATCAATTCGGGGCAACAGATAAACGTCCTTTTTAGTAATCTTGTTGAGGCGACGATAGTCGACGCAGAATCGGAGAGTGCCATCCTTCTTGGCGACCAGCACAACGGGCGAAGTCCACGGGCTTGTTGACGGCTGGATAACCTCGTCGCGGAGCATTTCCTCAACCGGCCTCCGAATCACCTCCCGTTCTTTCGCAGACACTCGATAGGGATGGTGTTGTATAGGCCTCTCGCCTTCATCCGCTACAATGCGGTGTTTAGCGACAGATGTTTGTCGAACTTTAGAAGTGGTCGCAAAGCAGTCACGAAAAGAGTCGAGGATCATGTGGAGGCGGTGTTTCTGATCGGCGGTTAGGTCGGGGTTCACGTCAGTCATAACGGGGGCGTCAGACGTCGATGCATGGGTATCGTTGAGGGAGCAGGCGCAGTGGGAGACTGAGTCCCTAATTTCATCGAAATAGGCTATGGCGGTTGCTCGCGGCAAGTGGCGGTATTCGGCGCTAAAGTTCGTAACAAAAAGCTGCGTTCGCAGTCCGCGGAGGGAAGTAACACCCCGCGCAACGCAGACTTGTTGTTGACTCAGCAGTAACGACAGGTTACCTTCCGCAACCCCGTGAGGAGTGCGTGGGTTGGAGCATTCCACCGTAATAAACAAACTGGAGCGTGGTGGTAGCGTGACATTGTCATCAAACACGCGAAAAACAGGCCTGTCGGGCTCGCTGCTGTCGGCTATGGCACAATGAGTTGAGAACGTCACGACAAGTTCGCGGAGGTTGATTATCGCACCGTGTTCCCGAAGAAAATCTAACCCGAGGATGAGGTCCTTCGAGCAATGAGCCAACACAGCGAAGCAGGCAGTGAAGGTGACACCACGAATCTCCATTCTAGCGGTGCAGACACCAAGCGATGTCACCAGATGGCCTCCAGCTGTCCGGATGTGTGCTCCAGGCCAAGGTGTCAGTACTTTCCTCAGGACAAGCGTCAGACCACGACTCATGACGGAGAAATCGGCGCCGGTATCTACGAGAGCAGTCACGCGGCGGCCATCAACGATGACCGAGATTTCAGCCGAAGCTTGGTCACCGTCAGAAAAACGCTGTGTGAGGGAGGTCGGACTAGGGGATCGTTCTCGCGGTCGGGTTGGGGCGTCAAGCGGAGGCGTCTCCGTTCGTCGAAAAGTCGTCGGACTTAAGGGTCGTTCAGATTGTCCAATTGAGGCGTCAAGCGAAGAAGGCGTCTCTGGGCGTCGAAAGGTCGTCGCGGCGTGGGGTCGGAGGTCGGGTCGCATGCTAACGTCGGGCCGCCGTCCTCAGTTTTCCTGGCGCGGGCTGGAGGACTGCCGGACGTAGGACTGGCGAACTGGTGAAGAAAACCGTCGAGGCGACGGTGACCTGGACTGACGTTGGGCAGTGGGTACAGGTGGGACGTTGGCCGCTAGGTACTGATCGATCTCGCGGGGTCGTTCACCATAGCGCGGCAGGGGTGCGTCGGGCGAAAAGCCGCGCAGGCCAATCCGGCGGTACGGGCAGTGACGACGGATGTGGCCTGCTTCGCCGCAATGGAAGCACAGAGGCCTGCTGTTCGGCGTTCGCCAAATGTTTGCCTTCGTGACGGGTGGGCGGTCGTCTGGCAGCGCTGTCGTATGCGGGAATCGGTGGGACGGCGCGGTAGGGGCAGGAGAGTAGAACGCCGGCGGTGGTGGCGCAGGACTTCGCAATGTCTCGCTGTATGTCATCACATAGGGCGCTGGCGGTGGCGGTGGTGGAGTGGGCTGCATCGTGCGGCGTATCTCGTCACGGACAGCCTCCGAGATGGCGGCGACACTAGGAGGCTGCTCCACAGAGCGAAGCTTCTGCAGCTCTTCGCGAACGATGCTCCTGATGAGCTCTCGGAGGGAGGTGTTCTCATCCCCGGGCCTCGGCATGTGGCACTCCACAGCAGTGATGTTTGAGGAACGGCCGTAGTGCGCAAACCGCTGCTGCAGGGCGCGCTCCATGCCTACCGCCTCCTTTGCAAAATCGGCGACTGTAGCCGGAGGATCGCGCCCGAGCCCAGCGAACAATTGCTCCTTGACGCCCCGCATCAAATGGCGCACCTTCTTGGCTTCCGACATCGAAGGATCAGCGCGGTTGAAAAGCCGGGTCATGTCCTCCACGAACATCGCCACGCTCTCGTTTGGCTGCTGCGCTCTCGATTGCAGGGCCAATTCAGCACGCTCCCTCCGCTCGTTGCTGCTGAACGTCTCCAGCAACTGGCGCCGGAAGTCTTGCCAGCTGTGGATGGCGGACTCGTGGTTTTCGAACCACGTCTTGGCGGCGTCCTGGAGGGCAAAGTAGACGTTCCGAAGCTTGCGGTCCTCGTCCCACAGATTAAATTCAGAGACCCTGTCATACCCGTTCAACCAGTCCTCCACATCTTCAAACTTGTCACCATGAAACGGCGCGGGTGCACGAGGTGAATGAAGAAGCAGCGGTGGCGGACTCACAGTTTGCTGGAAGGTCTGGCTGGCCACCGTAGAGTTTATCTTGCGGGACGGCGCGGCGAGGGGATTGTACTCGGGAGCTAAGCCTTTCAAGCGGCGGCTTGACTTGTGGACAGGTGTCGTGTCCAGGGGGTGTGGCTGAGCGCTGGAGGTTCCTGGGACCTCATCGCACATAGATCGTACCCAGCACCTCCACCAAAAATGTCACGGACGCCGGTAGGACGTTCAATCCCTGGCAGAACAGTACCTGGCCAGCAAACTGCGCAGAGCGTAGCCGGCAGGGCCTAGCACCGAGCAGAAGAGGACGAAGTCCGGCGCGCGACAAAGGTCGAAGACAGACCGCACGGGGGAGCCGGTAGCGTGATGGCTAAACGAAGTGCCGCAATATTGACTTCTTTTTACTTGCCTTGTTTACTTTTTATCTCAGTTTTTGTATAACTTGCAGTTCTCACCTACATTGATGCGTATTTTCTGTTCATTTTCTTTTGATGGGGTTTTTGACGTTTAATTGTGTGTGTCAAAATAAATGTCTTGCTAGACCTTGCTTTTCGATGAAGTCATCAAAATAAAGCGTTCAAGTATGGTTTCTAATGCTTCTACTTGAATTGAGACGTCATGGATAACACTGCAGCATCAAATCGAAGCTGCACGGACGTTGTTTTGGTTACAAACTCATGGCAAGTCATTCGATTCGCCATCTTCCAGCGCTTCGGGGTGCCAGCGGCGCACGCAGCGAATATACAGGGAAGCAAGTTCAAACATGGTTTTCAGTGCCTATACACGCTTTGCTTCGAGCCGTCAGAAAAGTGTGCCAACTAGCCTTTGTTGTAAACCGCACGGTATCCTGAAATAGCTGCGACAGAAAGCGGCTGCTACGGGCACGCGCGGGGAGCGTCTCGGAGCCGACAGCAGCGCCGCCGCGTCTGGATGAATTCTCGCTCCTTCTCCGGCGCGCCGATGCTGACACCTCTCCCTTCTAGCCACCGTACCAATGGCTCGGAATGCTACCGTAATGTAGCGATCGCTACAAAACAAAAGTTTTCAAGTGTCCAACATTCGACGCATATTCGAAAAACCGGCGCAGCTCGGAAGCAATCACGCCAGCACGCTCCGTTCGAACGGGGGAGAAAGAAACCCCGGAGAGCGCCTAAGCTCGTGTGTGCGATTCCCCTTTCCATCTTTCTCGCCAGCGCGGCGCGAAAGGAAACATCTCCGCGCGTACCGGCGATTATTCGAGAATGCTCGAGCAAATTCTACTCATTGTAAGCGGAGAGGGCACAGCCGTGAGCGGCCTGAGTGATGTCCTCTCCCCTTCGCTCGCGCACCGGCGGTGACGCGTCGCAAGAAGACGCTGCAACGTTCTGGACGCCGGTCTCCACGCCTGGCCATTGAAAACGTTCTCAATGGAAGCGTTTCTTACAAATATAATATATGACAAGAAGATATATATAAAAATATATTATAACATATATATATATATATATATATATATATATATATATATATATATATATATATATATATATATATATATATGACAAGAAAATATAACTGAATTAGTACTTCACGTGTAGGAAAAAAAATCGAGATTTTTAACAATTTTCAATGTCTGAGGAATTGTTGGCGACAAAAAGAATCATTCTATATTTATTTGTTACTAAATTACGATGGTGTGAGTGATGCCAATTGCAGAAAATGTGAAAGGTCAGAAAATGAACCTTAACGTTTATTCTCTCGTTTTCAGCCTGTTCACAGGAGCTTTGGTCAAAGAAATGCAGCACTGAACTCAAAGAAAGTCTAGAAAGATCAAAGAAATTAACTCACAATTTTTTATGACCACACATATAGCGAGCGAAATTTATAAATTTCTACTGAATATTTTGCTATAATTTTTCGTCACGAAACAGAAGACCCCAAGGCTAAGAAAATGATTTCAGAAATAAAACATTTCCACCAAATTAACCAGTTTAACAACGAGAGAGAGAAGTCGGCCTGTCTGGTGCGTCATCCTGCGGCTAGAACAGCGTTTAAGTGAGGCAGAGGAGAATGGGGACACGACGCTGTCCCTACTTTTCACAGAGCGTGACACGTACGCATGTCAGCAGACGGTGAGCGCACGTCTGCTATACCGAAACAACGCCTGCACTTCCTCTCACTACTGTCCCGAAGTAAAATCATTCTCGCTAAAGCAAAGTGTCGAAAACTTGCTATTTTATTCAATGCCCAGCGTAGAAATCAACGACAGAAACGCTTTCTGTTTACTACTAACCATATAAACCATACACAGTGGCGAACGATTTCTTTGAATGCACCGCACGTGGCCAACGTGAGCTTGTGTACTTCGAGAAATTATTAAGTTGAAATCATCAACCATTCCTGTGATTAGCAGGAACCGAAAACGCGCCTACAAGCGTGAAAACCCGCGCTCAACACCTCTCCGCTTGCCACTCCCTGGCCTTTTGCGTACCGCGAGCCCGCTAGCGACTGCAGCGTCACCACGTCTGTTTGAAAACATGCAGGAGGTCTATATTTGAATGGCGTTGACCACTGTCAGTCAGCCTGAGATGCCGTTCGAGCTTCAGGGAAGCGCGCCCGCTCGACTCCCGGGTCGACACAACTCGCCCAGCCAAGGACCAAACGACCCGCCTTGCCACTTGGTAGCTTTTATTGCGAAGCAATACTACTTTAGGTCGCACTTCAGCCCGTTCCGTGGCGAGGCGGTGGTAGGCACCATTGACCTTTAGCGTGACCTCGCTGCGTGACGTCACACCACGTGACCTAGAGTGACGTCACACCAGCTGTGTAAAAACGGGGCCCCATCTCACGCCGTCGCGAGGCGAGGCGGTAGCCACCAACGGCGGCCAAACTCCCGCTCCTCTCACCAGGGGCGCTACGGTCAGAGTGACGTCACACCAGCTGTATAAAACAGCTCCGCTCCTCTCGCCAAGGCAGTCATACAGCCAGATGTTACGATGGTGCCTACGAACAAGGCAGCTCGGCAGAATGCAGAGGAAGCATCAGCGAGCTACGGACACGGAAGAAGAACGAGAAGCTTCGCAATCACCAGGCTTAGCAAGCTAAGCGACGGCCGTTTTTAGTCTGCCACGCAGATTTAAGGGAATCTGTTTTGACAGAGATAACTATCCCGCCACACGCCCTAACGCTATCTGAGAGTGTCCGAAAAGTACGTGAAAAGCTGGCATCAATACAGCCCTCGAGATCTGGTACTAATGCTGTCTTCGTCGCTTTGGCGGATGTTTTTGCGAACGCGCGTCTATTTCATTCTTCCTTCTCAAATCTCTTTCAACCCGCTTTACGCCTGCGACAGTGATCGCGGTGCAGTTGGAGGCAGCCGACAGGCCCTTGTGCAGCTAGAAAGACTTAGCCAGACAAAAACAGGCACAACCATCCTCGGGTGGTTAGGCCTGCAAACAGACAGAGGCCGACACGAAAAAAAAAATACATTCCCATAAACACAAGGAAGTATTTATAGATCCCACTTCTATCAAGGAACATGCACCCGACACACAACAAAGAACGCAGAGAACACAAAGCAAAAACCATCGCCAAAAATATGGAAAACAAGAAATCCGTGTAAGTAGCCTATGTCGACCCGTCAGGTGGAAAACAAGGAGCCGCAGTATCTGCAGTGGCATATGAAGACGGTACACCCAAAATTACCGCCTCATTACGCACGCGAGACATAACTACGGCCGAAGAAAATGCAATAGCACTCGCTTGAGTCGGGACCCGAGCATACATAACAACTAGTGAGAGCAAAACCGCCATTTCGGATTTTGCGAAAGGTAGAATTTCAGAGGAAGCCAGACGCAACTTCTTAACAAACCCTATTGATCGAAAAATATTCATGATATGGATACCTGACCACGCATCTCTCCTTGGCAACGAGGCTGCACACATGCTCGCTCGAGATCTCTGCTACCGAGGGCCGTAGAACAGCCCGGATGCAAGGGAATGATAGATTGCATCATTACACACCACGAACTTACCGGACTCTATAAATTACATAGAATGGTACTTCCACTCCCACATCGGTCTTTCTCCAATAATGAGGCGCGCATTTGGAAGTGGTTACAAGATGAAAATTACATCTGCCCAGTCTCAGTCTACCTGACACAGACCAGGAATTTAAAATATTAAAAGTGTAAAAATTGCGCTGGGAGGGGAACTCTTCATCACATAATTTGGGAATGCGCCGATTCCCCAGGCGCCGGCTTCAACATCAATAGTAGATAAACCAAGGAAGTTTTGCTGCGGAGCGAAACTGGACACTGCCAACCAGCAGCTAGCCACTCAGCTGGCGGCTGAGGTCTTGAAGAAGCAATGCATCTTCGCTTGTCCTTAGTCTGCGGAGCATCCCCTATCCGTTTCACAGGCCTGCGCGCCGGTACGGGGGATTTGGGGGCTCCTTTTTGGTGGACAATAAAGTTTCCATTCATTCATTCATTTATTCATTCATTCATTCAATCATTCCTCTTTCTTCATCCATCAGTGACAGCAAAAAAAATCTGAAGACGCTTAAGTACAAGGGTGCAATGCGGCAGCTTTTCTGAGTAGTATAAGGCAGCCGCACAAAGCCTCTAACTATACCACTGAATAAACGTTCCTCATTGGACGAGGGGCAGCGCATCCGGCCGACGAACCAAGAGGCAGAAGTTCGACTCTCGGCTCAGCATCGTTTCTCTTCAGGAATATTTTAGATGAACTGGGGATGTTTAACGTGTACTGACATCGCACAGCACACGAGCGCCTTAGCGTTTTGCCTCCATAAAAACGCACCCGACCGTGGCGGCTGCGTTTTTATGGAGGCAAAACGCTAGGCGCTCGTGTGGTGTGCGATGTCAGTGCACGTTAAAGATCCCCAACTGGTCGAAATTATTCCTACCTCGACTGCGGCACCTCTCTCTTCCTTTTTTCTTTCACTCCCTGCTTTGTGTCTTCCCTTACAGCACGGTTAAGGTGTCCCCAAAGATATATGAGACAGATACTGCGCCATTGCCTTTCCTCCAAAACCGATTATTATTATTCAGGGCACTTGCGTTTCCTACTTCAGGGGCATTACGTAACGGTAGATGATGTCACGACCCTGAAGACCAGTAGGGAATTCTGCACTGATGTCACCACATCTATACTGAATGATCGCTGCGGGGCGCGTGAATTACCCGCGCGAGGTCATGTGATTGTGCAGTCACGACCCAGTCGGCCACCAAGAATTATGCGACATACAAATTTTTCCTCTCACAGGACTTCAGCGCTATTGGCGTATAATAATTGACGTGCATCAAGCTGAAAATTCGCGGTGGGTTTCTGCTCGCGTCGATGACGGCGCCCACACTCAACATATTGGCTAAAAATCGGGTGACCCTGTGCACGCAGACTCTGCGTCGGACAGCTTCAGCCTTGATGTGCAAGGATAAACAAGACTGCTCTATTTTGACATAGTGACGCAATTCACTCATCGTCTTCTCAGGTGCAGCAGTCTACCACAATAAGCTTCACACTTTCACATTTAAGTACAAGTACACGATTTGCAGTTCTGAACCAATGCCTGCTGCCAGAACTAAAGCCTCCTCTAAAAATAATTGTTTTTTTTTGGGTGGAAAGTAAAGGCGCAGTATCTGTCTCATATATCGTTGGACACCTGAACCGCGCCGTAAGGGAATGGATAAAGGAGGGAGTGAAAGAAGAACGGAAGAATAGGTGCCGTAGTGGAGGGCTCCGGAATAATTTCGACCACCTGGGGATCTTTAACGTGCACTCACATCGCACAGCACACGGTTGCCTTAGCGTTTTTCCTCAATAAAAACGCAGCCGCCGCGGTCGGGATCGAACCCGGGAACTCCGGATCAGTATCCGAGCGCCCTAACCACTGAGCCAACGCGGCGGGTCTAATGCCTCCTCTATGTTTATAATTCCGGGCAGATTCTACCGATCCGCCCGAACAAGGCTCTCTAATCCCCTGCTTTGCTCCTCATTCCTGTCACCAAGCCTTCGCACCTGCTTAAAATTCTTCGGGGAGAGAACCTAAGGACACTGTAGAATTAATTGAATTATTTCCTAGAGTAACTGGAAAAGAACCACCTTAGTAGCGACAGAGAACAGAAGGCGGGCGATGTCATTTTTGTTTCAAATAGAAATCACAACAGAGGTGGTGGTGGTAAAATACATTTATTTATCATTATTTGAACTCCGAGATCCCGAGGGATTTGCCCGAAGGGCAAGATGTCGCGCGGTGGCTCAGTGCTTAGGGCTCTCGGGTACTGAGCCGGGGTACCCGGGTTCGGTCACAACTGCGGCGTCCGCGTTTCGATGTAGGCGAAACCTGAAGGCGACCGTGTGCTGTGCGATGTAAGTGCCCGTTAGTAATCCCGAAGTGGTCGAAATTATTCCTGGGCCCTCCACACGGAATCTTCCTTTCTTCTTTTACTCCACATTCCTCCCTTCCCTTACGACATGGTTCGGCTGTCCACCGAGGTATGCGAGAATTACTGCACCCTTTCCTTTCCTCAAAAACCAATTTTCATTTATCCGAACAGCGATAGCGTATCGTTGACTCCCTGGCAGCGCTGCAACGCTCTGTCGCGCTCCAGTCTTCAAGGCGAAGTTTAGGCGTCCCCCAATATTTGTTACTTTCTCTCTCTTTTGCCGTGAACCAGCGGTCAGCATCTCTGTTGGAGCAGTAGTAATAGTACTAGCAGCAGTGGTTGTTTATTTGAAATAAAAATAAAAAGAAAAAGGAAAAGATTTTTGCTAGCCCCGGCCTCTACGATCGCTACGGGAAGCACTGAGCTGCTTGGGTAGTTGAAATAATGAGATAGCAGAGAGCTGGAGAAATGAAATGAAAGAGGTGAGGGGACAGGCAGAAAGCATATTGGCGATGAAGCTGCTACAATAGATCATATTCACACTATCAACAAAGTAAAAGAGAAATGATCAGCATATAACCAGTCCCTATATATAGCCTTCATTGATTACGTCAAAACATTTTCACTTAGCGGAAACCTCAGCAGTCATGCAGGCATTACAAAATGAGGGTGTAAAAAGTAATGTGAAAATATTGGAAGAAGTTTGCAGCAGCAGCACAGCTATCATAATATTCCATCATGTAAGCAATAAAATTCCTATAAAGGATGGCGTCAGGCAGGGAGACATGATCTCGTTAATGCTATTCACCGCCGGTTTACAGGAGCTTTTTTGAGGCCTCAATTTTGAGCAGTTTGGTATAACAGTCAAATAAGAATAGCTAAATAAGCTTCGATTCGAAGATACCATTGCCTTCCTGAGTCGCTCAGGAAATGAACTGCAAAGCATAATGAATGAGACAGCCAGAGCAGAAGGGTGGGCTAAAAGTTAATATGCAGAAGACTAAAATAATGCTCAACAGTCTAGCAAGAAAACAGCAGTTCACAATTGGTAGCGACGTGCTGGAAGTGGTAAAGGGGTGTGTCTACTTAGGGCAAGTAGTGGACGCTGATCCGAATCAAGAGAAGGAAATAACTCGAAGAATAGGAATGAGAAGAAGCGCATATGGCAGGGTCTATCAGATCATGAATGGTAGTTTACCAGTATCCACCAAGAGCAAAGCATACAACAGCTGTATTTTGCCAGTACGCACCTACGGGGCAGAAACATGAGGCAAGCGAAAAGGTTCAGAATAAATTATGGACAACGCAGCGGTCTATGGAAACAAAAATCATAGGTGTAACGTTAAGAGACCGTAAACGGGCAGAATGGGTGAGGGAACAGAAGCGAGTTATTGACATCCTAGTCGAAATCATAAAAAAGCAATCTTCTGAGGAACGGCATTTAATGCAAAGGCAGGTTAACCGCTAGTCTTTAAGGGTAACGGAGTGGATTCCATCAGATGCCAAGCGTAGCACTGGGAGACAGAAGGTTAGGTGGGCGGATGAGCTTAAGAAGTTTGGGGGCATACGGTGGGCGAAGCTGGCAAAGGAAATGGTTAAATGGAGAGACATGGAAGAGGGCTTTGCCCCGCGGTCGGTGTAGTTATGCTAATTATGATGATGACGATGATTTTTATAATGATATGTATACAGGTCGGGTACGAATGATATGCATAATCAAAGGGAAAGGAGCGCGCGCGCGCACAGCACACTATACCTTAATGTTCACAAGGCACGTGGGCTCTTGGCGGTGCAGCGGCCGCTGGCTACGAGCCGTACTGAATTCGGTGGCTTTCGCATTGCTACGAAATGTGGCAGCTTATTAGAATTTATAGTGATTCTATATTTGAATCCTAAGTGTATCATTTAACTTTTACCCTCCATACTGAAGATGTCCGGAAGAAGCCTTGGAACAGCGCAAAGCGGAAACATGAGATCAGTTACTGAAGGTAGCGATAAATTGTGCTAATGTGAAGTTACCCACGCCTGTAGCCAAAATTAAACAAATAAAATTTACTGAGCAGACCTATATTATAGATGTGAAACGTAGAAGACGCCCGTGTGCGGTGCGGGGTCAGAGAACGATGAAGGTCCCCAAGTGGTCGAAAGTTGGCCGGGCGCCTCCACTACGTCACCTATTTCTTCGTTCACTCCTTCCTTTATCTCTTCCCTTACGGCGGAGTTCGTCTTTCCACCGAGATATGTGAGACAGTTACTCGCGCCATTTACTTTCTTCTCGAAACAGTTTTCATTTACATTGCGCAATCGTGATATTCGTAAGCTTTCGTGGCTTATCTTTGCATACTACGCTTTTGAAAGGACAGATGCATTTATTATCTCACTTCTCTGTGAACACCTCAACCGGACCTTTGGAGAAGGGGTAAAGGCTGAAGTGAAAAAAAAAGGAAGACAAATTTTAGGAGGCTCTCGTAATAATGTCTACCACTGTGTGAACTGAAATCGCTCAGCACACGGGCGCCGCTTAATGCGAAAGCACACATGCGATCCTCAGAGAGGAGCAATATGTTGCTTGTGCTTCGTGCTCGTGTACCGCTCTTTACCATAACAACTGTGACGTAAAGGATCAAAACTTTGGCCAGGCGCAGTCTAAATTTTACGTTGGCCGATTTCAATCAAAATTTATCATCATCATCTTCATCGTCATCATCATCAGCCTGACTGCACCCACTGCAGGGCAAAGGCCTTTCGCATGTCTCTCCGATTAACCTTTTCCCTTGCCAGCAGCGCCCACCGTATGCCTGCAAACTTGTTAATCTCATCCGCCCACCTAACCTTCTCACGATCCCTCCTGCGATTGCCTTCTCATGGAATCTACTCTGCTACCTTTAAAGGCCGTCGGCTATCTTGCCTTCGGATCACATACCCCTGCCCAAGCCCATTTCTTCCTCTTGATTTCGACTAAAAGGTTATTAACCCGCATTTGTTCTCTCACCCACTCTACCTGCTTCCGGTCTCTTAAAGTTACACCTATCCTTTTTCTTTCCATAGCTGGCTGCGTTGTCATTAACATAAACATGAACGCTTTTCGTTAGCCTCCACGTTTCTGCGCCGTAATTGAGTACCGGCTATATACAGCTGTTGTACACTTTTCGCTTGAGAGATATTGGCAAACTCCCATTCATTATCCCAGAGAACCTTCCATGTCAGCTCTTCCCCAATCTTTTCCTTCTAGGTATTTCCCTGTAATGATCCGGATCAGCTGTAGCTACCTGCCCTAAGTGGACGTGTCCCTTTACCACTTCCACCATCTCACTGCCAATTGTGAACTGCTGTTCCCTTGCTAGACGGTTAACATTTTTGGGTTTTTTGCATATTAATTATAGGCACACCTTTCTGCTCTGCCTAAGTCATTGATCATGATTTGCAGTTCACCGCCTGAGTGGCTCAGCAAGATAATATCATCAACGATTTGAAGATTATTTGCGTATTCTCCATTTACTCTTATTCCCAACTGTTCTCAGTTCAGGCCTCCGAACACCTCCTGTACACAGGCGGTGAATGGCATTGGCGAGATCGTGTCTCCTTGCCTGACGCCCTCCCTGATTGCAATTTTATTGCTGACTTTATGGAGGACTATGGTAGCTCTGCAGTTGCTATATATATCTTCTAGTATTTTTTCTTAAGGCTCTTCTGCACCTTCATTACGCAATGCCTGAATGACTGCCGAGGTTTCCAATGAGTCGAATGCTTTTTCGTAATCAATGTAGGGTATATATATATATATATATATATATATATATATATATATATATATATATATATATATATATATATATATATATATATATATATATATATATAGCGGTGTCACTGCAGCGCAAGCGACGCAGCTCTCATTTATTCAAGCGTATGTGGTAGAAACCTGTGACCTTGAGAGCGGCTTGCATTGTATGTAATAGTATTTTTTAACGGCAGACCAATTTAAAAATCTGGTAGTTTTCAGCTTAAATATGTTTCACGGTCAGCTGGAGGAAACTTTCATGCTTTAATTGCTTCCACTAAAAATACATCACTCACAGTGTTTACAAACCAGATTGATTACGTGAGATTTCGGAGGTCTTAAAAAATATTTGCTACCTTAAGCTAAAAAAATAGTTTGTAAAAGTGATTTTAAGCCACACAAACGTGAGGTGCTACGTTTCCTTGATGTAAAAATACCTTATTTACAATATTTACCAACAAACTTGGTTTCGAAGGACGTGTAGATTTACAGTAAAAAAGAAGAGGCGATATTACGCTTGAGGAATTGTATGTGTTTGGTAGATAATAATACCTCAACCATAATATCCGTACTAACAGGCTTGCTTTAAAAGAATTTTTGTGCTCCTAAAACAAATTTGTAGCCTTAAATAACCCGGGACACTCAGCTGCAGGAATTTTTCCTGATCTGTTTTCTCTTGTTAATAATATAGAAATCCAAATCTGTAACGACAAGCCTGCATAGAATGGATCTCCATGTGCCGAGCAAACGAATTTATAGACTTAAATTTAAACTTATACGCGATTAAGCTATAATAATCATTTTTGTTTTGTTGATTCTACAAAAATGAGCGTTAAGCTTCTGTGTCATTCATGCATCCCATGTGCCATATTACAGGAAGTCATAAGGAACTCAGATATTCATGCCTTTCATTTTTGCAATGATAAGGAGGGCTTCCTTATGTCATTGACGATCGCCACTGAAGTGAATTTTCTCGCCGATCATCCCACCATGCAGAAATATACATGAAAAGATTCAGATGTAATTTAACATGAACTTCTTTCATGCCAATATACACCAAGAGCTTAGTTTTTTTCATGCATTCTATTGTGGTGCGCACAAACGCACCACAAAGAACGCATGAAAGAACTCGACCAAACGCGGAAGGCAATACGGGGGTAGGGGGATAGGCTGTGTTTTTTTTTACTCTGCCGCAGGTCTGGAAAGGGTGAGCTGGGATTTCTGGAAAAAAATAAACATTGTTTGCGGACTGCTATTTGTATTTTACACGGAGAGTTCTACATTTTTTCTCCCTAAGATTCCAGATGAGAGTTCGTAACCTCTAATCTTTATCATGCGCGGTGAACGTAGCGCACGGTGGCGTTCATAATGCAGCAAATTTTTGCACTGTTCGTTCATTCTGCAAAGCTGCCGGCACGCTGCTTTATCGCCTTGTTTGCGACGCAAGACGCGACCAGATTTATCTCGATTGATCGCATCCAGGCAGAGCTGATTGTATGTTGTTCCGGAAAGTTATATTAACTTCGCACGCTTTATCTCGAAAGTTCGCTATCAGCTTTAAATTGAGCATGGCCGACAGCGGCGGGCAATCTGTTCGACGACCTCCAAGCGCGGTTGTTGCTACGCTGCCGCCGAGTGATTCGGTTCATTGTGGGCGCAAGTGAGTCCAAATGAAGTTTGGTCTGGACACCATTTTCACAGTCTTCCTTCTCTCTGGACTGCAGTCACCACTTCGTTACATAATAAATAGAAGACAGCACATGTTTATAATCACTTCTTATTCTATTTTCCCTCTTTATCACAGTCTCTCTAACTTCAGTCACCTGATTAGTGTGTATACATTTTTGAAACGTTAAGGTAGATGTGAAGGATGTGCGTCGCTGCCATGCTCGCATGTTTTGAAGCCACCATAGCGCATTATTCTAGAAATAATTTTCCAGAAACACAGTCTGTGCCACGGTGTAAGAAAAAGCTGCGGTCTGTATCAAAGATTAGGAGCGCTAATTGAGTAAAACGGACAGCACGTGCTCTGAGACTTCTAATTATTCTAAAGGTTTGATACGGTCTTTGCCTCATGCCAACGCTCGCAATACGTTGAGCACCCAACAGGCCTGAAAGGACATCCTGAACAGCGCTATCTTTTCCGTGCACAAATACTTGCTGCTGCTACATTTACAAGCAATCGAAATGAAATGAAAGAACTGCAGCCACACGCATCACACGCAACAATCAGCGAGTGGTGGGGCGGTGTTTGTAGACTGCTATTTGTAGGTTACACGAAATGAGCACGACAAGAGAGGAAATAATTGCAGGGCCACCGCTGTGTCGTTGTAGACCCAGAACCAAAACTGGCGAAACTCCAGGCGAAGGAGAAGGTGTCTTCCATCTCCACGGAAAACTGGAAATTGGCGGACATGGAACAGTGAAGAACACCTAGCCGGGATGTTGTTCTGTCTCTCGCTGAAGGAATCGGCGTTAGCGGCTTCCTATATCTGCTGGCTGTGTGCGGCATACGGAGCCTCATTTCAATCCAGGGCAGACCACCGCGTGTTGGCCCCATTGGTTCGCACTGCCGTACGCCGCGCTGTGACGACTGCCGGGGCTTCGCCACACAGCAGAAGGTTGCGTCCAGACTTGTGCAGATCAGCTGCAGAATCACGTGCGGCACACTACTACGCTCATTACTACGGCACACTACTACAAATCCACATTATGGATGCTACGGGAGTGCTCGATGCGGCCGATGACCTTCCAGTCGCTGCTGATGACGAGTCGTCCAGAGCTTACACATCGGTTGTTTCCGCGAATGACTCCAAGGAAAGTGAGGGGAAAGCGGAACACCAAGCAGAGCTGCCTCGGTGTGACACGCCGAATCGGGTACCCAGTGTGGAGCCTGCCACCCACTCTAAATCTCCCAAAGGTGCCGCGCAGGTTACCCTAGCCGCTGTGTCCAGGGGTGAGAAACAGCTTCCAGGTTATGCTGCTCTACCTTCAACTGGAGCCCTCCCTCCTTTTGAAGAACCTGTTTAAAAGCGCGGTTAGATGTACGCATCTGAATAAAATGACGACGGCGATTCGGTGAGTGTGAAGCATCGCCGGCACGTATCGAAACACAAGAGGAAGTGCCGACGTTCGCGATCCCATAGTCCTTTCGAGGGTATGGATTCGACATCAACTTCTTCGGACTGAAAAATGCAACTCTGGTTTAGATTTGTGTGGTCGCCATGGTTACCTCTGAAGAGGTGGTGTTTGCAATGCTGAATCTGCGTGGCCTTAGCTCTCACCAGAAGTGGAGGCAACTTTGCAGACTTCTGAGCTGCAGGCGGCTGAGGTATTTGCCAATCGAATACGCTCGATACTGCAATTATCTTTGAGTGTTGCCATGCCATTGTTTGCTGCTTGGAAAATGTTTTAGGAGGAGATGGGCTTGATAGCAATTGAAATTGGGTCTGTTTGGCTCTTTTCCAGGAAGTTCCAGGAAAGGACACGCACAAGAGAACTGCATAACCTATTTGAACTGAAATGTGAGTCACCTAGATTGTATTCAGCAAAATTTCATCTGCATCTCCAGTACCCTCTGCTCGTACCAACGTCGTCTCTTTGGCAGACGCGGTTTTGCGGCGCCCGCCTCTTTCCGTGATTAATTAGTGATGACATCATCGTGACTATTATTCGGTGCCATCCACAAGATTTCGAACAAGCTTTTGAAGACCATGGAAGATAGGTCGATCAACTACCTTACCGGGGAGGTTAACGCTATGTGGAGAGATGGGGCGGTTCCGGAAAAGCGGAAGATGGCGGTGCTCCTTCCCAAGGCTGGCAAAGCCCCGGGCATTGATAACTTAATGCGTATTTGGCTCACTTTGTGTGTGGGCAAGGTGGCCGAGCATGTGGTGCTTAATCGGCTTACAAGGTACCTTCAGGAGAACGAGGTCTGCCCCCCACTATGATTGGTTTTCGAGCCAGGCTGTCGACTCAAGACGCGATGAAGCTCATCAAGCATCGGGTTATTCACGGAGATGGAAGGGGCGATGAGGCCATCCTAGGGCTGGACCTGGAGAAGGCATTTGTCAACGTTCGGAACTCATATTATTCAGTCCATTTCGGATCTTGGCCTCGGTGAGCCATTTCATGACTATGTCAGGTCCTCCGTGTCAGGCAGGAAGGCTACCTTGAGGGTTGCGGAGCTGGAGTCAAAGACGTTAAATCCTGGACGCAAGGGCACTCTTCAGGGTGCTATCATATCACCAACACTGTTCAATCTGCCCATGGTCAGATTGGCCAAGAAGCTCTTGGAGATTGAGGGGATTAAACACGCCATGTATGCATTTGACGTTACCATATGGTGTCCCGGGGGTAGTGAGGGCCATATCGAGAGTTCTACAGGAGGCAGTAGATGTAATCGAGACTTATTTGGACCTGACGGGGTTAAGGTGCTCCGCCTCTAAGTCGGAGCTGTTGCTCTACAGTCCCACTAGAAGGGGACCCAAGCCAAGGGGATGAGTCCCCGTGGCCAAGCTGAGCATTGAGCTTCGCACAAGAAATGGCGATCTCATCCCTAGTTTAGATAAGATAAGGGTTTTGGGAATGCTTATTGAGTCGAACGGCGCCAACACGCTGACGATCCAGAAGATCATTGCAAAACTGAAAATGCGGTAAGCCTAGTGAAGAGTGTGACAAAAGGCAGACGGGGTCGAAGGAGGATAGTCTGATTAGGCTTATGTACGCATTTGTATTGTGTCACTTTACTTATGTGGCGGCCGTGCACAAGTGGAAACCATCATAGAAGTAGAACCTTGGCAAGCAAATTAGGAAGATCACCAAGAAAGTTTTGGGACTGCCAATGTGCACCAGTAACGACCCACTTCTCCACCTGGGAATTTATAATAGCTTGGATGAGATAGCTGAGGCTCAAGAGAGGATGCAGATAGCGCGTCTCTCTAAGACTAGCGTGGGTTAGGATATTCTAAAAGAGGTTGTTCTTCAGGAGATTTCGCAACTTCACGTCGGTATTCCCTTCAAGGTCAGTAAGCGATTTCACGTCAAGCCTGTTCCCAGGAACATGCATCCGGAGCGAAATGTGGGTAGAAGAAAGGCCAAGGGGGCTTGTCTCTTGAGACTCATTCGTGATGAGAATAAGAAGGTCGGCCTCGTCGAAGCTTCTTTTAACGAGGAGAGGAAGGCATTTACCGCAATTGTCGTGTACAATGAGGGCAGTGTTAGCGCTGCTACCGTTCGGACTGTTAGGCCAGAGGTCTCGGAGCGAGCGGCTATTGTGCGCATCCTGGTTGACAGGCACAGGCCTTTTGTATATAGTGATTCAAAGTCGGCTGTTAGGGCCTTTGAGAAGGGCTCGGTGGCTAAGGTTGCTTTTAAATTATGCACACCTGTGCGATCTCTCAACACTACTTATGTTGGCTCCCTGTTCACCTTGTAATTGATTGTTGGAGCCCCTCCGAATATCAAAAAGTCCGCTCATGAGGCATCGCGAGATCTTACCCTCCACTTTGCCCCGCGCCACGGCGTGGCTGTACTCTCCGAGAACAGAGACCCCCGCTTCTACAAAAAATGAGGTCACGAAGTATTACCTTCTTAATCGAAGAGCTTGCGATTAGCCGCGTCCTAAACTAAACATGGCTAAGGCACTTAAATTACGTTTACTACAGACTGGTACTTCTCTTTGCCCACGGAGGTTGAACATATTTTATCCTGAGACGTATACAAAGCCTTATTGCCAGGATTGTGGTGCCTTAGCCACGCTCGAACATATGCTCTGGTCATGCGAAAGAATTGAAGACTCGGCGATCAAGGACGCGTCCAGGTTGGAGGCTGCACTTCGCAGTCCGGACCTGGATGAACACTTCTGGGCTGTACAGCGGGCTCACAACGAGGCCATGAGGCTAGGCCTTCCGGTCCTGACGTGGGAGCGGCCGGTTAGCGGTTAATTATCCCTACTTGCAGGACAAAATAAGGTTTTCCATCTATTCGTCAGTGGCGCACCTACTACTCCTAATTCGGGGATACTAGCTAAATTCGCTGCTCTTATAAGAGCTTTATCAGACGACGATTGTGATATTATCAATTTCCCCGTCACGTTCGAAGAAATAGAAGGAGCATGTGACCAACTACCTTCTCCAAATCCCCTGGTCCAGATGGCATCTCATGCATGCCTTACAATACTGTCAAATTTATGTTGATCCCCGTCCTGTTCTAGATTTTCGCTTAAAATTTAGATGTAGAGATCGTTCTTCAATCATTTGGTAGGAATAACGCTCTCTTAATTCGAAAGAGCACTGATAAAGAAAAGTTGCGCACAGTGGATGGCTACAGACCTATCGCGTTTTCAAAAGTTTACTATAAAATTTCGCAAAAATTTCATTAAATCTAAAACATATAGAGCTCAGTGCCGCACTCAGTAAATAGAACTGGCGCCAATTATGCGGCGGATTACGAGGTAATCTCTCCTCCTTCAGGGCCTGGAATCTTCTACAACATATGATAGGCCCCACTCAAACTAAAAAGCAAGCCCGCCTTACCCTCAAAAGACTTACCCATCAAAATCTATAAAATCACCAAGCACTATTACGCCGACTCTCCATCAACTTATACAACTGTGGGCCAGGCAGTATCATATCCTGACTACATAGGCTCCGATCAATCCTGTCCTTATGCCCCATTATGGACGTTGAAGTCAGAGCAGGCCTTATTAAGCTCCAGAACTCAATCCCTGGAGGTGATCAAATCACAAATATTATGCTCAGAAATATAGATGACCGTTCTATTTCCCTTCTGACGGACTACTCCAATAAATTCTGGGAAACGGGGGAGCTGCCTGTTGAATCGCATCACAGGAAAATAATTTTCATCACAAACCAAGTACGCTCATTAACGCCTAAAATATCCGTCCCATATATTTGACTTCTGCATTGGAAAACTGTTTGATAATGTCGTCCTCACCACTCTCACGCAACATATGGAATGCCATGGACTTTTGCTCCATAGTATGGTAGGATTTGGAGCCCAGCTATCAGCACAAGACGCGTTGCTGCAGATTTCGCACTCAGTCCTCAATGCATGTTACATCACACCAGAGTAATCCTGGCAGTAGACCTCAAAGCATTTGAAGGAGTTACGCACAGCGCCAGGCTGCAGGGAATTAAAAAGCTGCAGTTAGGGCCTAAGACATAACTATATCCGAGCCTTCCTAACGGCCGCACCGCTTCCCGCCATACAGATGATATCCAGACCCCATCCTTCACATTTGGTAACATTGGCACTCCCACGGGGGAGTGTTATTACTCTTTCTTTTCAATCTCACCCTCATTATCCTGGCGAAAGCTCTCACCCGCATCGCGGACATGGGACACACTATTTACACGGATGATATAACTGTCTGTTCCACATACGGCTCGGATGGCGTCATAGAATCGAAACTTCAAGAAGTATCTACAGCTATCGCTACCCGCGCTACAAAGAATGACCTTGAATGCCCTCCCCTCCCCCACAAAGTCACCACTCTTCATAATTCAGCCGCGGCGGGTTTCTACCGCCCCCATCGTGATTTACTTGCATGACAGCCCCATACGACAAACATCTACTCACCGCATTTAAGCCTTCATTTACAGCACACAGTGAAAAACAACCTCACTCTAAAAGCACTAAAACAGTCCCTTTACTCCATCACCCATCTTCTTAAAAAGCTTTCACACTCACGAGATAGTTTTGACGAAGCAGACGATCTCAAGGAGCTGCATGCTTTTGTGCTTAGTCGCATTCCCTACGCCTGTCCTCACCTGAGCCTCTCCTGTGCGGATAACGTTAAAATCAGCGCTCTAATCCGCATGGCCATCAAAGCAGCACTCAACCTACAAAACAACACTAGCACGGAGAGGCTCTTGAAATAAAGTATGCACAACACTATACAAGAACTTATAGCGGTACATCGACACGCACACTGCCATAGTTTGGCTGGCACGGAAAGAGGGCGGCACATATTGGACTCTCTGGGAAATCTAATAACCGCACACGCAACAGACTTAATCTCTCTCCCTCGTGTATGCTCGCCGCTATTATAATCAACCCCTTCAATATAATGTCCACCCAGAATACCCTAGATCCCGCCGAGTCGCGCGAGCCAAAATTCGCCATAAGGAATATGGCATTTCAGAGGATGCGCGCTGCGTGGACGCCGCGTGCGGTCCCGGTCCAGATCTTTTAGTAGCTGTGGCTCGCTATCCACCATTCTGTGGCTCACCACTCACCCACTTCATGTACCCCTCCTGTATTCCTGAAGTAGCAGAGGAAGTTGCTATGGTATTAGCCATCGCCCAGACCAATGCGGCTTATGTAGTTAGCGATTCCGAAACAGCAATTCTTAACGTCTCCCGCGGACGCGTCCATCCCCCCGCGAGGAATATAGTGAGAATGTGCACCCAAATATCGGATAGCCGTATTGAGCTCGTGAGGCTTTCGGCCCACTCTAGCAATCCCGGAAATGAAGCCGCTGATAACGTAGTCTGAAGACTTATTTTCCGGGCAAATGGCTTCCGCAGCCAAAATTTCTCGAGGGACCGGGCACACACTTTCTCTGAACTCGCACAACAAGGATGCTTCGACCGTCGACTCTACGCCCCTCCCCAGACCCGCCTATACTACTCCCAACTGCCCCTCTGGTGACGACTCGAGACCCGAAATCTTCCCACCCCTCAGCTCCTATCCTATTTCCACCCTGTTTCCCCAGAGTGCACTCGGCGGAGAATCGCACGCCACCCAGGACCACATCCTCTCCGGCTGCCCTGAAGATCCTCTCTCGCAGGGACAGGCCGCCATCAGAACAAGGGAGGAATGGGAGGGCCTCCTTGCGTCGCAGGACAAAGACGCCCAACTTCTCTGTGTGATCCGGGATGCCAGTGCAATGGCACTACGTGGCCTGGACACATGCGCACAACGTGAGGGCTACGGGGTGGCTTTAAGACCTTGAATGGCCCAAATGTGCTCGCTAATAAAATTATCCATCCATCCATCCATCCATCCATCCATCCATCCATCCATCCATCCATCCATCCATCCATCCATCCGTCCGTCCGTCCGTCCGTCCGTCCGTCCGTCCGTCCGTCCGTCCGTCCGTCCGTCCATCCATCCATCCATCCATCCATCCATCCATCCATCCATCCATCCATCCATCCATCCATCCATCCATCCATCCATCCATCCACTCAAGTCGTATGCACCACTCGATGTCACTTCCCGTTGGTCCTCATGAGATGTCCAGTTTGAGCGGCCGCTCTATACAAAGTAACGTACATATTGCACGTATAATTCTCGTATCTTTCTCAGGATCTTAAGAGCAGCTTGCTTTGCTGATGAATCACTTTCGAAGCTATTTCATCGTGTCTGGTATTCGTTTCTATTTACTCTTTTTGAGCGTGCCAGTATTAGATAAACTGCACTAAAATGCGTGCAACTTTGTCACGTTAACTGTTCTACTCGTTTGATTGTTAACCGTCACCTATGAGAGCCTCTACCAATTCGATAATCGATGAAGCAAGGCTGTCCTATTTCACCGCTACTCTTTGCGCTCTACCTAGAGACACTGCGAAACAACAAAATCCGTGGCTTTGTTGCCGTCGGCAATGAGGTAAGAGCGATTGCGTACGCCGATGATTTGGCGTTCCCTATGCGGTCAAAGTTATTCTGGAACCCTCCACTACAGCACCTATTTCTTACTTTGTTCTCTTAGTCCCTCCATTAATCCCCTTCCGGCGCGTTTCAGGTGTCCGCCGAGATGCGAGACAGATAAGGGCGCAATTTCCTTTCTCCCAGAATAATATAATAATATTATTTAATAATAATAATAATAATAATAATTGGTTTTTGGGGAAGGAAATGCGCAGTATCTGTCTCTTACATCGTTGCACACCTGAAGCGCGCAGTAAGGGAAGGGATAAAGGAGGGAGTGAAAGAAGAAGGGAAGAGAGAGGTGCCGTAGTGGAGGGCTCCGGAATAATTTCGAGCACCTGGGAATCTATAACGTGCACTGTCTATAACGGGAACTCCGGATCAGCATCTTTCCCAGAACCAAAATTCATTTTCAAAGCCTTTGAAAATTGAAGGGCACTTATGTCTGCTTACGTAGATAAACTCGAAAGCATGTATTCTCATGTATTTTCTGGAAAAATTGATTCTCGGGTAAAGGAAATGGTGCAGTATCTGTGTAATTTAAAGGTGGACTCCTCAACCGCGCCGTAAAGGAAGGCATAAAGAAAGGCCAAAGAGAAAGAAGAAAGAAAAAGGAGCCTTAGTGGAGGGCTCCGGAATAATTTCGACACCAGCTGGTGCTGCTGCTGCTGTTAAGAGGAAGAACGAAAAGGAAAGTTCACGGACTTGCCCACTAGCTCAAGCTGAACCACAATCGCTGCCTCCTGCTGACTTAGGGATATTTAACGGTCACTGACATCGCACAGCACACCCGCCGCGGTGGCTGGTTAGCGCGCTCGGCTACTGATCCGGAGTTTCCGGCTTCGAGCCCAACCGCAGCGGCAGCGTTTCGATGCCGACGAAACGCATAGGCGCCCGTGTGCTGTGCGATGTTAGTGCAAGTTAAACATCCCCAAATGGTCTAAATTTATTTCAGAGCCCTCCACTGGGGTACCTCTTTCTTCTTTTACTTCATCCTTTATCTCTTCCCTTACTGCGCGGTTCAGGGGCGCGATTACGGATCAGTATCAATCGAAACTGTCTCAAAAAGTGTATCATTTGCCTCTCTCCTATTGGTAGGCCGTGGGCGGCGGCCATTTTGATTGTTTTCGTCACTGACGGACGTCGTAGATGGCCCAGAAGTGTTGACGTTGGCCATCTAATTATGCGGGCAGATTGAGACGATTTTTTGAGACTGGAAAAGGTAGTATCAACACGTTTGAGAAAGAAAATGGCGGCTGTTTACATCGTCGTATACGCGGGTGACCGCGCGAGCAACGGTGTCGGAGGGTGCATGAAGACGACTTTGACGCGCGGGAGAGTTATTTCGAGGAGACTGCGCAGTGTCTGTGCGACGAACTCGCCGTTGAACTGGGAGGTGCGCGGGTGAGTGCGCTATCAGTGGAGCGGCAGGTGCTGTGCGCGCTGCGCTTCTTCGCCTCCGGTGGATTTCAAGGCGCCGTTGGAAATGAAGAAAACGTCGGCGCAGCCCAACCGACTGTGAACAAGCCTTTGCGGCGGGCAGCGGAGACCAATGTCAACGTTGGGTCACAAAAGGGGGGTGTTCGCTTTCCGAGGAGACCCGAGGAGAAGGCGGCGGCGAAGGAGGGCGTCCTTTGCCTAAACGTTCGCAGCGGCAGCATCTCCGGCGTCGTCGGGTCGATTGGGCACTCATCACTATCAAGGAGTCTGGGGGCAGTGCTGCGAACGAGCCGCAAGCGGTTCTACGCTGCGGACGTGATAGTGAGTATACCTCGGCCACTGTTTTTGACCGCATGAGTTCAAGTGCTACAAGTGCGGGCCTCGGCAGCGAGAGTGAGTACGGGCTGTGCTTGTTTTTTCTCAGATCTGTGGCGCGAACATGTGCATCCTGGCCGTGTACTCGCGCTGACCCGGATCCTTCCGCGACGCGTTTGTCTGGCGGCATTCCGAGGCGGAGGAAGGCCTGCTGCTGGACGACGGTGATTTTTTTTTTCTGGGTAAGCAGTAAAATAGCCGTGTCACCCGTCGGGCGAACTCAGTCACATCTATTGAGCTCCAGCACTATGCATTTGCCCGGATCTGCTAAAGCTACAAGAATCAGTCTGGACAGTTACACAAATGCAGACACTTTACACTATGATACAGTGAATTGCCACCCTTTCCTTTTGTTAAATATAATTGCAGCAGAAACACAGGACACATATTACATTGCTAAAATGCATAGCCTTTCCTGTTGAAGAAACCGAAGCAAAATGCACCTGACAGCGCTTGTGTTTTGTAGGAAATCATAGCGCATCATTTATATGAATATGGTGGTAAAAGACTGACCTTACAGTAGTGTTCACTTATACATCTAAATCCTGCATGTATGTATGCTCTTGAATGTCATATTCAGCAAAGCCTGGATGTCGGCTACTTGGCATGAGTCTTCTACTGTGTAGCAGAGTGTCCTGTAATGCTGTTGAGATCACTGAGAAGGGACATGCTTAGCTGCGTCATTTTTTTGTTATGCAGGAGACTGTCTACCCACTGGAGCCATGGCTGCCTGCACCAGTTGCGTGGCATCACAGGCCTGACTCAGCAGAAGGCCTGTACAACACGCCACATGCTTTCACACAATTTGTGGCTGAGCACAGTATCAGTGTGCCGAAGAGCTGCTTCCGTTGCTTTCAAGGGCACCGGATGCACCACTGCCAGTGGAAGTGGACAGTGCGCATCATCACCGCACGTGCTGCACTTCACAGCCTCTGTTTGGATGTGCCCATATCAGCAGAGGGTGCAGGCGACACTGCCTCTGACCCAGATAACAACGGGCCACCTCTAAATGGTGGCTACCCCTTACAGACAGGATGCTGTACTTTTGGCCTCTCTAGGACGACCCGTCTCCAGAGGAAGGCGTACCGAGGGATGGTGCAGCGGCAGTTGCGATGGAAAATCTAGCGTCCAGAGACGACTCACCATGCTGGCGTAGAGAGTCATATCAGCCATTCTTCCCCTGTTGCCACTGTCATTTCCTTGTGTCAGTGCACAACACACATCTGCAAGTGTGTGAGAAACTGTGTGATGTGGTTGTGCCCTTGGCCAACCTGTGTGCAGCCAGAAGCCAGCAGTGACAAACAAGTGCCCCCCACCGGCTGCCACTTCATTTTCAGTGTGTTTGCTAGAATATCTTGCAGTCCCTCAGCAGCATGTTGCAGTCGCTTCCTGAAGACGGAAAAGGTGTTGAAGCAGCTCGCCCGATTTCTGAAAAGCATCATTTTGAACTGTCTTTTGTCAATGCTTATGTCAGCTCACCCGCCCCTTCTCTGCTGTCTCCTTCCAGCTCGGTGAAGTGCCTGTGGTCATTACCTGTGTGACGAACATGCATGAACCAAACGTGTAGTGCTGGAATAAGGCATGAAATATTTGTGACGCTTGTTGCAATCAAAAAGCTGTTTTTATTGCATCATACATTCAGTAAGCGCGTTTATTATTTTAGGCACAGCATTTGACACGAGTGTTTCTATTGCAGAAAAGGCAGTGTACATACAAGCATACTTGACCTTGATGTACAATTACCATATGGCATTTCTGAGTGCAGTTAAGAAAAAAAATTCAAAAACATTGAGTTCAAAGTGCATGTTTTCTTTCATCCAGAGGCTACCTGTACAATAAATATGGCATAGTACAGTGTACATAATGCATTTTCTGGACTACAAAACATTTTGGCACATATAAGTAGTGTAAATACCAAAGCTAAGCTTTACCTTAATGGTGTGTGGCTAGGGGTTTCACTGTGCTAAAAGCTGTACCTACTGCATGGAGACCGCTGTACAACAATGCATAATAAAGATTGTAAGGTGCAGTGGCTACAATGACTGCTGAATTACTAGAACATCTTCACTGATACACAAAAATGTGTAAACATCACAGACACATCATCAAGGAGATGGTGTGTGATTAGAGGTTAGTTTACAATCACAAATCTGCAACACCGTTACTGGAAATGCTCTACAGCTCTAAGAATATACAGGCAGCTCCATTATGGGAAATTTTGAGCACTCGGTTATTGCCCCATAACTGACACCTAGCTTGGTTTGCGTAACACAGGGCTATGAAGTCTTGTCCATGTTGACACGAGACGATGACAATGCCGAATGGCCGGACAAGCTCCTAATGCTATCGCATATGTGTGATAAGTGCAACTGCTTTCAAGCTACATTTCGCCTAGGTATTTAATATCCTAGTCATTTTCAACTGGCTGTTTCCTTTCAAACTGGAGTGGCCTGTATACAGGGTGCCTCAGATATGATGGTGCATAATTTTAAAAAAAACAAGTGGTTTTCCGACCTGAAAGGAAGTGCATGTTAGAAGCTGCGCAAAGTATTTAAAGCCCTTCAAACACTGCCCTTACCAAACCCAGTTATATTAACATCACTCCGCCTGCTGAGCAAAATACAATAACATATTACACATCACTGCCCTGTCCTACCTACCTCACTGCCCTGGATCATATGCAATTCAAGCGCTGTGTACCAGCAAACATGAACAAACTTGCTCAACTTTCTGCCCAGTTGCAATTAGCCTCTATACAAGCAAACTACTTCTTTCCTGGTTGACCCTGGGTCTACTACATGATCAGTAAATAACGTTAATGGAACAAGCTCGTTCTCTCCTCGGTGGCAATAGCAAAGTTATCAAGTCAAGTGATTCCTTTCTCTCTAAACAATGTGGAGCATAAACATCACAATTTCTGCATCTTGCACAGGAAAAAAAAAACTACGGCAACAACTGAACATAAACCGAACGGAGCTACAAAAATACAAAGGGAACATCAAGTGCTTAGCCCGATGTGGGCGGCAACACTTGGTTACAAGGCAGAAGAGTGATTGCTGCCACAGAGGCAGGCCGTGTCGGCTCATTTCCCGCACCGAGATTGCAAGCTATCAGCAGCTGCACCTGTCTGTCGGCAGTTGCTTCTATGTGATGATTCAAGGTTTTCTGGTATTTTCTAAAGAAAATAAACAGAACCACACGTCACTCGGTGATCGATAGGCGCCGACCGAGAACACAGACTAAAGTTGTCTTCGTCGATTTTCGAGCCGAGCGCTGCTTGTAAGTTGATCTCGGCAGGCCCGTAGCATTCACTGCCATCAATCAGATTTTTCTGCGCACTTAAGACATCCGCAAAGTACCTTGATTTTAGACGGCACGCGAAAAAACAGGAACTAGCCATGGAATCAGCTGTTTTCTTGCAGGCCGCCATGTTCACGTTATGCCACTGCCAGCGCGCCCTCATGGCAAGAGAAGTTAACGTGCAGCAAATTTAATTGCAAAACTGAGAATGCTTCTAATTTTCCCTCATGTTGTTGAAATTGCAACACAGTTTACTACCAAAATAAAACATTACTTGTTTTCTTTATTGCGTTTTTGTTCATTTCCAGACTAACATGTTCGCGCTGTACCGCTGACAGCACACCTTCGCGGCAAAAAAAGTGACTGAACAGCAAACTTAATTGTAAAAATGAAAACACTGCTTCTTTTCCTTGGTGCTGTTGGGTTTGAAATACAGTTTCTTAGCAAAATAAAACATTACTCGTTTTCATTCACTGCGTCTTTACTGCAAAACATTAGTCTACGGTCCCTTGTCGTGCGAATAGTGTTTTCGGGGCGGAGCCCACCGCCTCCTTGCTCCGCATTGGCCGATTCGGCGGTCGGCATTACTCGCTGTCGTCATTTTGACGTCACTGTCTCAATATTGAGACAGTTTTTTGAGACTGATCCGTAATCGCGCCTCAGGGGCGCGATTACGGATCAGTCTCAATCGAAACTGTCTCAAAAAGTGTCTCATATTGCCTCTCTCCTATTGGTCGGCGGCCATTTTGATTTTTTTCGTCACTGACTGACGTCGTAAATGGCGCAGAAGTGGTGATGTTGGCCATCTAATTATGCGGGCAGAGTGAGACGATTTTTTGAGACTGGAAAAAGTAGTATCAACACGTTTGAGACAGAAAATGGCGGCTGTTTACATCGTCGTATACGCGGGTGACCGCGCGAGCAACGGTGTCGGAGGGTGCATGAAGACGACTTTGACGCGCGGGAGAGTTATTTCGAGGAGACTGCGCAGTGTCTGTGCGACGAACTCGCCGTTGAACTGGGAAGTGCGCGGGTGAGTGCGCTGTCAGTGGAGCGGCAGGTGCTGTGCGCGCTGCGCTTCTTCGCCTCCGGTGGGTTTCAAGGCGCCGTTGGAAATGAAGAAAACGTCGGCGCAGCCCGACCGACTGTGAACAAGCCTTTGCGGCGGGCAGCGGAGACCAATGTCAACGTTGGGTCACAGAAGGGGGGTGTTCGCTTTCCGAGGAGACCCGAGGAGAAGACGGCGGCGAAGGAGGGCGTCCTTTGCCTAAACGTTCGCCGCGGCAGCATCTCCGGCGTCGTCGGGTGTGTCGATTGGGCACTCATCACTATCAAGGAGTCTTGGGGCAGTGCTGCGAACGAGCCGCAAGCGGTTCTACGCTGCGGACGTAATAGTGAGTATACCTCGGCCACTGTTTTTGACCGCATGAGTTCAAGTGCTACAAGTGCATGAGCTACAAGTGCGGGCCTCGGCAGCGAGAGTGAGTACGGGCTGTGCTTGTTTTTTCTCAGATCTGTGGCGCGAACATGTGCATCCTGGCCGTGGACTCGCGCTGACCCGGATCTTTCCGCGACGCGTTTGTCTGGAGGCATTCCGAGGCGGAGGAAGGCCTGCTGGACGACGGTGATTTTTTTTCTGGGTAAGCAGTAAAATAGCCGTGTCACCCGTCGGGCGAACTCAGTCACATCTATTGAGCTCCAGCACTATGCATTTGGCCGGATCTGCTGAAGCTACAAGAATCAGTCTGGACAGTTACACAAATGCAGACACTTTACAGTATGATACAGTGTATTGCCACCCTTTCCTTTTGTTAAATATAATTGCAGCAGAAACACAGAACACATATTACATTGTTGAAATGCATAGCCTTTCCTGTTGAAGAAACCAAAACAAAATGCACCTGACAGCGCTTGTGTTTTCTAGGCAATAATAGCGCATCATTTATATGAATATGGTGGTAAAAGACTGACCTTACAGTAGTGCTCACTTATACATCTAAATCCTGCATGTATGTATGCTCTTGAATGTCATATTCAGCAAAGCCTGGATGTGGGCTACTTGGCGTGAGTTTTCTACTGTATAGCAGAGTGTCCTGTAATGCTGTTGAGATCACTGAGAAAGGACATGCTTAGCTGCATCATTTTTTGTTATGCAGGAGACTATGTCTACCCACTGGAGCCATGGCTGCCTGCACCAGTTGCATGACATTACAGACCTGACTCCGCAGAAGGCCTGTACAACACGCCGCATGCTTTCACACAATTTGTGGCTGAGCGCTGTATTGGTGTGCCGAAGAGCTGCTTCCGTTGCTTTCAAGGACACCGGATGCACCAGTGCCAGTGGAAGTGGACAGTGCGCATCATCACCGCACGTGCTGCACTTCACAGCCTCTGTTTGGATGTGCCCATATCAGCAGAGGGTGCAGGCGACACTACCTCTGACCCAGATAACAACGGGCCACCTCTAAATGGTGGCTGCCTCGTACAGACAGGATCCCTCCTCACCTGCCTCCTGAGAAGAGCATGCGGTGCTGTACTTTTGGCCTCTCTAGGACGACCCCTCTCCAGAGGAATGCGTACCGAGAGATGGTGCAGCGGCAGTGGCGATGGAAAATCTAGCGTCCAGAGACGACTCACCATGCTGGCATAGAGAGTCATATCAGGCACTCTTCCCCTGTTGCCACTGTCATTTCCTTGTGTCATTGCACAACACACATCTGCAAGTGTGTGAGCAATTGTGTGATGTGGTTGTGCCCTTGGCCAACCTGTGTGCAGCGAGAAGCCAGCAGTGACAAACAAGTGCCCCCCACCGGCTGCCACTTCGTTTTCAGTGTGTTTGCTAGTATATCTTCGAGTCCCTCAGCAGCGTGTTGCAGTCTCTTCCTGAAGACGGAAAAGGTGTTGAAGCAGCTCGCCCAATTTCTGAAAGCATCATTTTGAACTCTCTTTTGTCAATGCTTATGTCATCCCACCTGCCCCTTCTCTGCTGTCTCCTTCCAGCTTGGTGGAGTGCCTGTGGTCATTACCTGTGTGACGAACATGCATGAACCAAACGTGTAGTGCTGGAATAAGGCATGAAATATTTGTGATGCTTGTTGGAATCAAAAAGCTGTTTTTTATGGCATCATACATTCAGTAAGCGCGTTTATTTTTTTAGGCACAGCATTTGACACGAGTGTTTCTATTGCAGAAAAGGCAGTGTACATACAAGCATACTTTACCTTGATGTACAATTACCGTATGGCATTTCTGAGTGCAGTTAAGAAAAAAAATCTGAAAAATTGAGTTCAAAGTGCATGTTTTCTTTCATACAGAGGCTACCTGTACAATAAATATGGCATAGTACAGTGTACATGATGCATTTTCCGGACTACAAAACAAACATATTGGCACATATAAGTAGTGTAAATACCAAACCTAAGCTTTTAGCGTAATGGTGTGTGGCTAGGGGTTTCGCTCTGTGCTAAAAGCTGTACCTACTGCAAGGAAACCGCTGTACAACAATGCATAATAAAGATTGTAAGGTGCAGTGGCTACAATGACTGCTGAATGACTAGAACATCTTCACTGATAGACAAAGATGTGTAAACATCACAGGCACATCATCAAGGAGATGGTGTGTGATTAGAGGTTAGTTTACAATCACAAATCATGCAACACCGTTACTAGAAATGCTCTACAGCTCTAAGAATATACAGGCAGCTCCATTGTGGGAAATTTTGACCACTCAGTTATTGCCCCATAACTGACACCTAGCTTGGTTTGCGTAACAAAGGGCTATGAAGTCTTGTCCATGATGACACGAGACGGTGACAATGCCGAATGGCCGGACAAGCTCCTTGTGCTATCATATAATATGTGTGATAAGTGCAACTGCTGTCAAGCTACTTTTCGCCTAGGTATTTATTGTCCTAGTCATTTTCAACTGGCTGTTCCCTTTCAAACTGGAGTGGCCTGTATACAGGGTGTCTCAGATATGATGGACCATAATTTAAAAAAAAAAAAACAAGTGGTCTTCCGACCTGAAAGGAAGTGCATGTTAGAAGCTGCGCAAAGTATTTAAAGCCCTTCAAACACTGCCCTTACCAAACCCAGTTATATTAACATCACTCCGCCTGCTGAGCAAAATACAATAACATATTACACATCACTGCCCTGTCCTACCTACCTCACTGCCCTGGATCATATGCAATTCAAGCGCTGTGTACCAGCAAACATGAACAAACTTGCTCAACTTTCTGCCCAGTTGCAATTAGCCTCTATACAAGCAAACTACTTCTTTCCTGGTTGACCCTGGGTCTACTACATGATCAGTAAATAACGTTAATGGAACAAGCTCGTTCTCTCCTCGGTGGCAATAGCAAAGTTATCAAGTCAAGTGATTCCTTTCTCTCTAAACAATGTGGAGCATAAACATCACAATTTCTGCATCTTGCACAGGAAAAAAAAAACTACGGCAACAACTGAACATAAACCGAACGGAGCTACAAAAATACAAACGGAACTTCAAGTGCTTAGCCCGATGTGGGCGGCAACACTTGGTTACGAGGCAGAAGAGTGCTGCCACAGAGGCAGGCCGTGTCGGCTCTCATTTCCCGCACCGAGATTGCAAGCTATCAGCAGCTGCACCTGTCTGTCGGCAGTTGCTTCTATGTGATGATTCATGGTTTTCTGGTATTTTCTAAAGAAAATAAACAGAACCACACGTCACTCGGCGATCGATAGGCGCCGACCGAGAAGACAGACTAAAGTTGTCTTCGTCGATTTTCGAGCCGAGCGCTGCTTGTAAGTTGATCTCGGCAGGCCCGTAGCATTCACTGCCATCAATCAGATTTTTCTGCGCACTTAAGACATCCGCAAAGTACCTTGATTTTAGACGACACGCGAAAAAACACGAACTAGCCATGGAATCAGCTGTTTTCTTGCAGGCCGCCATGTTCACGTTATGCCACTGCCAGCGCGCCCTCCTGGCAAGAGAAGTTAACCTGCAGCAAATTTAATTGCAAAACTGAGAGTGCTTCTAATTTTCCCTCGTGTTGTTGAGATTGCAACACAGTTTACTACCAAAATAAAACATTACTTCTTTTCTTCATTGCGTTTTTGTTCATTTTCAGACTAACATGTTCACGCTATACCGCTGACAGCACACCTTCGCGGCAAAAGAAGTGACTGAACAGCAAACTTAATTGCAAAAATGAAAACACTGCTTCTTTTGCTTGGTGCTGTTGGGTTTTAAATATAGTTTCTTAGCAAAATAAAACATTACCCGTTTTCATTCACTGCGTCTTTACTGCAAATCATTAGTATACGGTCCCTTGTCGTGCGAATAGTGGTTTCGGGGCGGAGCCCACCGCCTCCTTGCTCCGCATTGGCCGATTCGGCGGTCGGCATTACTCGGTGTCGTCATTTTGACGTCACTGTCACAAAATTGAGACAGTTTTTTGAGACTGATCCGTAATCGCGCCCCAGGTGTCCGCTCGTGTGTGAGACCGATACTCCCCAAAAATTTGTCTGTGATTTAGATCTGGTTAACCCTAGCTGAAATGCGAATGCTTCGTTTCCTCCTACCCGCCGCGGTGGCTCAGTGGTTAGGGCGCTCGACTACTGATACGGAGTTCCCGGGTTCGAACCCGACCGCGGCGGCTGCGTTTTTATGGAGGAAAAACGCTAAGGCGCCCGTGTGCGTTGCGATGTCAGTGCACGTTAAAGATCCCCAGGTGGTCGAAATTATTCCGGAGCCCTCCACTACGGCACCTCTCTCTTCCTTTCTTCTTTCACTCCCTCCTTTATCCCTTCCCTTACGGCGCGGTTCAGGTGTCCAACGATATATGAGACAGATACTGCGCCATTTCCTTTCCCCAAAAAACCAATTATTATTATTATTCGTTTCCTCGGCACGTCGTCTACGCAGCGTCTCATTCCGACGCTCTCGAGAATTCATATCGGTCTCTTCAGCAGTTTAAGAGTCACTCCAGAATGTATCACGACTTATTCTAACCGCATCTTTGTTACGACGCTTCTTGAGTCGTGCGGCGCGTTCGCGTTCTTCTGGCGTCTCTTGAGCGCGTTGTCCCTTCCTCGCTTCGTTTTGTCATTTCTGCGTGTCTTGCGCGCTCTCCATAATGAATACAATACTGCTGCTGCTGCTGTTGCCGACAGGAAGGAAATAGCACGGGCCTGCCTACTCGCTCATGCCGAAGCACGCTTGCAGCCGCGTGCTGAAAGTAGGAGAGTGAAAGTATAGGAGATCAAAGATATAAAGAAAAGGCGCGCGATAAAAGGCCTATAGGCCCCGGGCTGATTCGGGAGGAAGTGCAATACCAGGGCTACCCGTACCAGAGTGCTTCAAGCCAAGCACTCCGCCATAGTCCAAAAATAAGTTTGTTATCTTAGATCCGAGGACCCGCAGCAGATGATCACATATCATACGAAGATCACGTATGAGATGAGGCGAAGCGCATACATATATACACTCCGCGAGGCGACACCCAGCAGAGGACATCTGGTGGAGCGAGCGGCCGCCGCAGCAGCGTTGACGGCGGCGCCATCTGTCGGAGCGAGGCTGCGGTGTTGCTAGGCAACAGCGGCTCAAGGTCGTTCGTCGGCCACGGCACACGGCATACGGCTGAAGAGCGCGAAGAGCCGAAATGGCTCGCTGGCTGGCGTAGTAAAACTATTGCTTTAAGACCAGCTGCAAAGCACACGGGCGCTTCAGCGTTTCGCCTCCGTCGAAACGCGGCCGCCGTGGTGAGGTTCCAAACCTGGTGCTCGGGATCAGTAGCCAGCACACTGATGATTGAGCTACTGCTGCGGGCCATTTTTTGGAAAGGAAAGGTTCTTTAATGAATGGACATGACAGAGAAGCTCTCAGGTTCCCACATCTTGGTCGACACCTGAGCCGCGCCTTAAAGCATGCAACTGAAGGTGCATATTTCATTGATCCGTAACCCTGTCGCAGGTCTCAGAAAGCATGCAAATGAAGGCGTATATATTATTGCTCCGAACCCCTGTCACATGCTAGCCTCCACTTCACTAAACATTTAAGCCACGTGCAAAGATATCCATCCATCTAGGGCCCCATCCATCAAAGGCCTCCATCCATCAAGGGCCCGTCGATTGCGCCGTAGGTGTTCTGTGGTAAATTGGGACACGTTTCGCACCACCGTCGAAGATCTCTCTCTGCAATCATCTACACTACTTTTGGACTGCATACAAACTGCGCTGAATAACGCTACTGCTGTCACCTGGACGGACGTGAATCGCCGGTGCCGGATATGGGTCTGCTTAACCTGGAGGCTGCTCGCCGACAAGCGGAGATGGCAGCTTCCCGAAACCCGACTTCTGCGCAAGCACGGACAAGGATGAATTACCTTACTGCCAAGGCTCGCAGATATGAACGCGATCTCTCGCGATGGCAGTGGAATGCGTGGTGTCATCGAATGCTGCTCTCTGACGAACGTTTCGTGCAATGGAACATGGTTCCCATCGTCCTGACGCAGCGGCCACAGCATGCTTCACAGCTAATTTTGCTGCGGATGATTTCGCCAGAGAGGCAGCGCGGAAGTTTTTCCCTAAGGATAATGCGTTGCGTTCAAGGGTCATAGGAGCCCCCTTGGCTGCCATTCCAGCATATGTCGATAAGATCCGATCTACAGCCGATGCCGAGGAAATTGCAAGCCCATTTTCAATACCCGAGTTGCTTGCAGCAATAGACGAGGCCCGTCGGATGACTGCCCCCGGTCCTGACTCCATTCCGTATGAGCTTTACAAAAACTTAAGTTCCGTTGTGCTGCCTCAACTCCTCGCCACCATTAACAAGGTATGGATAGAAGGTGTCGTACCACAAACCTGGAAATCGGCTATTGCGATCCCCATACCAAAGCCGGGAAAGCCGCCGACAGACCTCGAAAATTTCCGACCTATATCGCTTACGACAAAATTATTCAAACTTACCGAAAAAATGTTTGCCACACGACTGTCGTGGTGGGTTTTGCACCATGGTTTCTACCATCCCGCTTAAATTGGCTTTCGTACGTCCAAAGGTACAGAAGATGGACTGGCTGTCTTGGCGTCAGCAGTTCTGGCTTCAGCTCGTAGCCACAATGTACGTAGTGTACTGGCCATGGACGTTGAAAAGGCGTACGGTAATATCAGTCATGCTGCCATCCTGGAATCGATTGACATGCTGCATTTCCCCGTTAGAGTGCGCAATTTTGATAAATCCTTCCTTGAAGGCCGACACTTTGCCATACGCCTTGGTGTTGAGGCCGTCGCATCATTTGCGCATCTACGCGGCGTTCCCCAGGGATCGGTGTTATCGCCAATATTATTTAATATTGCTTTCATCTTTCTTGTTTGGCGCTTACATGATGTCTCTGAGATTAAGTTCTTATTGTATGCTGATGATATAACGGTGTGGAGCACTCACAACGACCTGAGGACTCAAGCAGCAGGCCTACAGTCAGCCATAGATATTACATCGACTTTTGCTTCTTCAATCGGTCTGCAGCTTTCAGTGGGAAAAACCACGTTCGTGTCAGTCGCCAATCGCTGCGGGCGCCGTAAACTGGCTGCAACACCGATTCGCCTCCATCTATCCGGAGCTCCAATTTAAGGATGGTCTGCCGTAAAAATCTTGGGACTTGACTTTGCACGAGTCAGGAACAGGTACTGCTTGGCTTTCTCGAGCTAAATACCAAGCATTTCAGGCGTTGGGTTTGATTAGACGCATTGTTCCTAAAACAGGCGAAGTCCACTATCATGTTGCACGACAGTTCGTGCGGGCGGTTGTGCAACCACGCCTCGTTTACCAAGCCCAATTCCAGCATTTGACGAGGGCTCAGTGGGACCGTCTGGAAGCTGTTAATCGAGACGCAATGAGGGTCATCACTTGCCTTCCCCGCATTACCCCGATCGTGGCGCTCCAAGAACATGCAACATGCGCAGCTGAATACACTAGATGAGCTTGAGCAGCAACGACGCGATGCTCGCCGCCTAAAGTCAAGCCTTACACACACAACGTGTGCACTCAGGGCATATGCTTCATCGCACTTCATTCTACAGCCGCCCCCGCCAGTTCTTCGTCCTTGGCGTTTTGTGCAGCTAAGCGATAAGAATCCAACTTATCTACGTCGGTCATCATCTACCCGAGCGGCATCGTTGTTTCGCGACCGAATTACAGAGCAAGACGCCAATCTGCCGCATGGCTCCATCGTTATGTACGTTGACGCAAGCATCCAGGCCTGCAAAACAACAACGACACTTTACTGTCCTTGGAAGCCTGCTCTGAAGAAAATGTCAAGGTTTCGCCTCTCAGAACCTCCTTCTTCCTTCTGTGCGGAGATGCTTGCGGTTCAAGAGGTACTTTGCTCTGTTGCCGCCGTTCCCGTGCTACCCGCTGCCCGCATTGTCATTCGCACCGACGCCCTTCACGTCACACGCCTACTACGACGAGTCAGTCGCACCCCAGAAATCTGCCAAGACATCCATCCTCTAGCGTCACGCATCCTGCAGCATATCCGTATTCAGTGGGTCCCACGTGAGCTCCTGAGCGCACAAAGCCGCGCAGATTCTCCGACCCGCCTTTCGACCTTAACCTCGTCTTTGCCTCGAGTCCTCACTCTGGATGACACCACCCTCCTTTTAACAAGAAAGGAACTCCTCCGGCGCCGCACACGTGCTGTAATCCCGCCGTGTGCGGTAACTCTAACCAATGGTCTTACCCGTGCAGAAGAGGTTGCGCTGAGGAGGATAAGGGTCGGGGTTGCCCTAACTCCAGCTGTGACAAGCAAGTGGCTGCATTTCAAAGATTTATATTCCCGCCCCGGCTGTCCAGTCTGCAAGAACAGAGACTGTGAGGGGGATATCCATCACCTGTTGTGGGACTGCCAGCGCTGAAGCCGACGAGAATTCGGCACTTGGCGGCAGTGGGACTCTCACCAGACAATCCGGATTGCTATATTGCCTGGACACACGGTCCATATCATTGTTTACTTCATGATTTCATCAAATCAGCCCACCTTTTTTCATTTATTTAAGCCTCTTACTCATCTCTCACTTCATAGTTTTTATGCCCTGAGGCAATAAACATCGCTTCAAAAAAAAAATGCAAAGATAAATGCTATGACACCACCCAAAATACTGTAGGAGGAAGTGTTGTTTAAAATTTTGGTGAATGTACTCGGGAATACAGCCACCACATCAGAGGTAAACCAGTTATATCGCTGAGATTCCATCTGCACCTGCAATATCCGTTGCTCGAGCCAACGTTTGCTCTTTGGCGGACGCAGTTTTGCGCCTCGCGTCTTTTAACGCAACAGCGTTAAAGAGCTCGTTGCGCAGACAAGCCGGTTTCGTCGGCGTCGGCAGGGAGCCAAAAATCTGTCCTCCCCATGAGCGAAAGATCCTCCTCCTCGCACTCCCTCTCCTCTGTCTCGCAATGTACGCCGCTGCCCCGACAGATGGCGCATGATGGCAGCGGCTCCTAGGGTTCCTCAATGCCAGCGCCGCCGTTCCCGGGTGGAGACAACTTAAGCGACGCCGGCATATTGAATCACAACTGGCCTCTCCCATGTACCGCGAAATGCGCGACTGATAGCCCAGTGTAGCTCTCGCTGCAAAAGGCCGTTCAAGTTAAAGAACTTTGAAGCGCGCCGAGAGCATAAACGGCGCCGTTACAAACGCTAGCGCCGCTGATCCCGTGTGATTCAATATGGTGGCGCTGCTGAAGTGGTCTCCAGCGCGGGGCGCGCGCATGGAGGCACTCTAGCGCTTCCCGCCCGTCTCGTTCGGGCGCACTGGGGCCGTGCGCGCACGCAGGAATCACACTGTAAGCGGCGAACAAGGCAGCGCACATCCAAAGTTCGTTCACCACGCAGCTTGCGGCTTGCTACCGTTCTTTCGGCCCGGCAGCTGTGCTGGCATTCGTGGCATCGGGTTTTTCGAGGATGATTTGCCGACGAACTACGCCTGTAACTTGAGTCCCGCGCGTTTCGGCAAGGCGCCTGTCACCGCTTTTACGTGGTTTGCCGCCAGGCGCGTCCGTTTCATTGTACGTAGCAGAGCGATTGGTCTTACGGGCAAGGCGGCCGGTCGAAAAGGCGATGGTTCCGTGGACTGGCAGTGCTGCAACAAGCGGTCGCGTTCCACTCCTAAAGGCAAAGCTTCAGCGTCCTCCAATTTTTTTTCCTTGATAAGTTAGTGATGGCAAAATCGTTTTTCATTTAGTTTGTTCCAGCTTTACTAACATATTAATTTTTTCATGTTTATACTAATTATATTATTAGTGGATTTTACTTGTTAACAATGCACGACGTTGTTCATCACATCACGGCATATAAAACCATAATAGTTTACACATTTATTCACCTGAGCGACATCTTGTCTAATTTCGCAGTGACAACTAAGCCATATATTGGCTTCCCATTAATAGCGATCAGGCAGATTAAAACGACCGGATGTGAGGATAACGATAATCTTCGATTCCAACTTGTGGCCGAATGTCCCAATGGCAAAAGCACAACATCAACAAAACAATGAGCGCCACGCCAGAGTCGACTGAATGAAGTCTGATGTGCTGCACACCATCGCTTCCAACGCTCAAACAAATGAAGCTCAGTTGAAGTTAATTAGGAAAGTATTCATTACCCAAACGAAGGGAAGCCAAAGTGCATGTTCACTATCACGTCACTTAGGAAGCAGCGCTATATAGTTAGTGAAAGTCGATGATTTCTTCTCTTTTAAAGCTTGCCGGTTCGAACACTGATATTTTTTTCCACCTTAGTTTTGGCCGGCTTAGCGGGGAGCGGCGTATGCACCATATCTTAGCATATTTCTTTAGCGGGAAAGAAAAAAATGTCTGTGGTTTAGCTCTGGTTAACCCAATTCGAATTGCGAAAGCTTCGTTTCCTCGGCACGTCGTTTACGCAGCGTCTCGTTCCGACGCTCTCGAGAATTCAAAGCGGTCTCTTCCGAAGTTGGAGTCACTAAGGGAGGTGTCACTTCTCGCCGCATCTGCGTTACGGCGCTTCTCGAGTATTGCGGCGCGTTCTTCTGGCGTCTCTTGAGCGCGTTCTCTTGCTCGCTTTGTTCTGTCGTTGTTGCGTCTCTTTCGCGCTCTCCATAACGACTACAATATGCACGCCGTTTAGCTAAACGTTGTACCCGCTCTTCATTAGTTTCTTCCGCACGCCGCCGCTTCTTAGCTGCAGCACATCGTTGCAGCTTCACCTTATACACATCAACCGACATACCGTGGAAGATTCGCTGGGACGACTGCGACGAGCCGAGTTGAAGAGCCGCTTTTCCGCAGCTGGCATGACGTCACGTAGAGCGAGCGCCTCCCCCACGGCAGCGGCGCGTGGAGGATTTGCTGGGACGATCGCGACGAGCCGAGTTGGGGGGGGGGCGCTTTTACCCAGCTGGCATGATGTCACGTACAGCGATCGCACCTCGCGGCAGCGGCGCGCAGCTGCAGCATGGAGGATTTGCTGGGACGATCGCGACGAGCCGAGTTGGGGCCCCGCTTTTCCACAGCTGGTATGACGTCACACATAGGTCACGCTAAACGTCAGTGGTGGATTCTCCGGGACGACGGCCAAGAGCGGAAACCTCGAGCAGTATTGCTTTAATAATAATAATAATTGGTTTTTGGGGAAAGGAAATGGCGCAGTATCTGTCTGATATATCGTTCGACACATGAACCGCGCCGTAAGGAAAGGGATAAAGGAGGGAGTGAAAGAAGAAAGGAAGAAGAGGTGCCGTAGTGGAGGGCTCCGGAATAATTTCGACTACCTGGGGATCTTTAACTTGCACTGACATCGCACAGCACACGGGCGCCTATGCGTTTCGCCTCCATCGAAACGCGTTCGGAAAACAATGTGCCCGCCGTAACTCTTTTTCGTGGACAGCTCAGACGAGCCCTGAGACAGAGAAAATAAATTAAAACTTCTTTTTTGAGGAAAGAAAATCGGGCAGTAACTGTCTCACATCACCATGGACACGTGAGCCGCGCCGTAATGGAAAGGATATATGAGGGAGTGAAAGAAAGAAGGAAAAAATTCATTTGCACTTAAGACTGCTTGTGAGGGGAAATGCGAAAGCCTTTTCCTGTCCCGTTTCTCCAAGAAAAAAAAATCAATTTTTAAATTTCTTGGTATCTTTATTTTTGATATTTTCTTTTCTGACTGCTTTTTAATTTCTCTTTTATATTTTACTCTATTTTTATGTTTCTTTCTATTTCAACTTTTATTTATTTTGCATCGTTTTCCTTTATTTTTTAGAATTATTTATTCAATTATTTTCTCTCATTTTATTTTTTTCCAATTCCGTTTGATAGGCAGGTGGAGCGGACACTTCTTGTACACGTTCCTGTGGGCACGTCTTGCGCACACTCATGAACTAAAGCTGGAATGAATGAAAACAACGTTATTAGACAAAAAAATGAAATCTTCCAGGGTGATCCTCAACTGGTCCAGGAGTCCACGGACTTGAGCTTTATATAAAGCTCGATCCACCAGATATTTATAGTTGGTGGGCTGAGCGGTCCGTAACGCAGCCTTCCAGCAAGAAATAGTTGGATTTGGAGGGGATACTTTCTACACAGACCTGTACAGTAGCCAATGCAATCAGAGCTTTAATGAGAATGACAGCAGTGCACAGCAATGTGTCATCCCGCCAGTAACGAAAGATGAAGTAAAGAAAGCCTTAGAAGCAATGAAAAGGGGAAAAGCAGCTGGGGAGGATCAGGTAACAGCAGATCTGTTGAAGGATGGAGGGGACATCGTGCTAGAAAAACTAGCTACCCTGTATACGCAATGCCTTATGACCTCGACTGTACCAGAAGCTTGGAAGAATGCAAACATTACCTTAATTCATAAGAAGGGAGACGCCAAGGACTTGAAAAATTACAGTCCGATCAGCTTACTATCCGTTGCCTACAAAGTATTTACTAAGGTACTCGCTAATAGAGTCAGGGCAACGTTAGACTTTAATCAACCAAATGATCAGGCAGGCTTTCGTAAAGGATATTCCACAATAGATCATATTCACACTATCAATCACGTGATAGAGAAATGCGCAGAATATAACCAACCTCTCTATATAGCTTTCATTCATTACGAGAAAGCACTCGACTTAGTGGAAACCTCAGCAGTCATACAGGCATTGAGTAATCAGCGGGTAGAAGAGCCTTATGTTAAATACTGGAAGATATATATATATATATATATAGCAACTGCACAGCTACTATAGTCGTCCATAAAGTCAGCAATAAAATTGCAATAAGGAAGGGAGTCAGGCAAGGAGACATGATCTCGCCAATGCTGTTCACCGCATGTTTACAGGAGGTATTTCGAGGCCTGAATTGGGAACAGTTGGGAATAAGAATAAATGAAGAATACCTAAATAATCTGCGATTTGCTGATGACATTGCTTTGCTGAGTCACTCAGGAGGTGAACTGCAAATCATGATCAATTAGTTAGAGTTAGACAGGCAGAGCAGATCGATGGGTCTAAAAATTAACATGCAGAAAACCAAGGTAATGTTCAACAGCCTAGCAAGGAAACAACAGTTCCCAATTGGCAGCGAGAGCCTAGAAATTGTGACGGAATACGTCTACTTAGGGCAGGAAGTGACAGCTGATCCGGATGATGAGAGGGAGATAACTAGAAGGATAAGAATGGGGTGGAGCGCATATGGCAAATTCTCGCAGATCATGAGCGGCAGTTCACCAATTTCCCTCAAGAGGAGAGCGTACAACAGCATAATCTTACCGGTACTCACCTACGGGGCAGAAACGTGGAGGCTAACGAAAAGAGTTCAGCTTAAGTTAAGGACAACGCAGCGAGCCATGGAAAGAAAAATGATAGGTGTAACGTTAAGAGATCGCAAGCGGGCAGAGTGGGTGAGGGAACAAACACGGGTTAATGACATCCTAGTCGAAATCAAGAGAAAGAAATGGGCTTGGGCAGGGCATGTAATGCGAAGGCAAGATAACCGCTGGTCCTTAAGGGTAACGGAGTGGATTCCAAGAGAAAGTAAGCGTAGCAGGGGGCGGCAGAAGGTTAGGTGGGCGGATGAGATTAAGAAGTTTGCAGGCAAAGGGTGGATGCAGCTGGCAAAGGATAGGGTTAATTGGAGAGACATGGGAAGGCCTTTGCCCTGCAGTGGGTGTAGTAAGGCTGATGATGATGATGACTTTCTATAGGGAAGGACATTCTCACAGGTAGTGGAAAAGCGTGGATTTTAGCATGTCACGGGTGTAGCAATGATGGAGGAAGCTGGGTTCAAAGCGTGAGGGACGGTAGGGTGAAATAAAGCAGCCCGAATGTAATTCTCGTCATGTGGCGCCGAATAAGTGTGGCAAGGTACTGTGAGGTGGCGGCAGAGTCATGCGGCTGAGTTTGTAGACTGTGGTGACTTGATATGTAGAAAGGACCTATGTGGCCTCTTGCGCAGGGTTGCGTGCCTGATCGTCCGCTGTCCGGGAGGGGAGTTCTCGGGCCGGCGAATTCCGTGGGATCAACGACAGAGTAATCATTCGATCGAGAGAGATGGCTGCGGCAAGAATATGATGTGTGGCCGGCCTCGCCACGCCCTTTAGATAGGGGCGGTATGCGGCTTGTGAACCTGTGCTATTTTTGTTATAATTTGCTCAATGGTGCAGTGGGCAAGCGCAAGTGCTATCGCGGCTCCTTCCGCCTGTGCAGGAGAAAGTAGTTTGGATAGTGGCGGTGGCCTCCATTGCGCCATCTTCATAGGCTGCGACTGCCGTTGAATATTCTACTCTATTTTCTTCCGCGTCGACATAAAGGATATCGGAGCCGTTACTGTATGTTTTGGTGTAATAGCACGCTTGAGCCTGTCGTCTACCCTGACGAAGGCTAGCGGTCATATTGCACGGCAGGGGCTTCTGGCATATGCGATCCTGCGTGCGCAGAGAAATCTTGTAAGGTGTAGGACTGGTTAGGGTTAGAATGGGCGGATTGAGACGAAGCTGTCGGGCAGGCGTTGTCCTGCTGCCTGCGACCAAGGCGGACTAACTGGTTGGTGCGTTGAGCCTCTATTAATTCGATCAGTGTGTTGTGGGTATCAGTGGCCAAGAGGCGTTCCGGGCTAAGCATCCCTGGAAGACGTAGGGCGGAGGTGACAGCCGTGCTTATTACGATGTCCGCCTGTTCTTTTTGGCGCTGAGGGAGTATGTTGTATGGGAGGTGGTATGTAATGCGGCTAATAATTAAGGAATATGTCATATTCAAGATCTCGCGTTCAGACAACTCATGATTGCATGCTGCCACGCGTCTGATTAGTGCAGCGATATGTTTGGTATGTGCTTACAAGAGCTTAAGGACACGCTCGGCGCAACCGCCACCCATAAGCCAAGAAAGGCTTTCGCCTTCGAAGAGATGACGTAGAGGAGGACCCCGGAATAAACTCGACCACGTCAGGGTCTTTAACGTCCACTTAGAGCACTATGGCGCCTTTTTCGCCATAGCGCACACAGATTGTTCGGTCGAAAACCCATCTGTGTAGTTAGCACCATGTGTTGGAAATAATGAGGGGCTGCGTAAAAAAATCCTATCATGCCAACCACTCACCCTTCACTGCAGCGTTTCGCGCAGCAAAAATTTTCTAGTTAAGTTAGAGCGTTGCTCTAAGCATGGTTTCGAACCGGTGGCCTGTAATCGGGGGCTGCGTGAAAAATTTACCAACGTAATTTGTGTTTGTAATGATTGATGATTGATTGGTGTGTGATATGCGTTGAATTGTAATGAAATCGTTGCAATCAGTTGATCAAGATAACAAATAAAAAAATTTCTCAATTGGGCTCAGCGGTGTCACAATGCACATTAAGAAAAGCCATTGCTTGATGATGCCAACAAAAAAATACAGTGTATAATTAATCACATATTTATTTATACATTGAAAAAAACGAAAAATACGTTCAACGGTGTAGAAATGCGAAGTGTAAACCCGTTATCTGGGCATCAGGCCATTAAGAAGACTAAAGGTCGAGCTCTGGAAGAATTCGACTGGCCGGGAGTGCAGGTGGAGATTAAGAGGTATGTCAGGTCACGCGACTCGTGCCATAGGAAGTGCCCGAAAGGCAAAGTATGGAAAGCTCCATTGGGGCGCATACCTCTTATCGACACTCCTTTTGATTCTGTCGCTGTCGATATTGTCGGTCCGCTGTCGCCCACATTGGTGAAAGTGAATAGATATATTCTCACTATCGTCGATTTTGCAACAAGGTATCCCGACGCCATGGCTCTGCCAAAAATAGATTCAGCAACCGTGGCAGAAGGTTTGGTGGCGATGTTTTCACGAATAGGTTTTCCAAGAGAGATCCTTTGTGACAAGGCTTTCTGTTTCACTTCCGAAATGATCAGAAAGCTCAATGATTTCTTGGCAATGAAACATATCAGCACGATCTCTTACCATTTAATGTGCAATGGGGTGGTGGAAAAATTTATCGGCACACTCAAGCAGATGCGGCGGTAGCTCAGTCAGGAACCGTCCAAAATATGGGATTATTATATCACTCTGCTTCTGTGCGCATACAGAGATGTGCCGGAGGCAAGTCCGGGGATTTCTTTGTTTGAGTTGATATTTGGGTGACATGTGCGAGGACCGCTCGCAGTCCTCAGAGAGTTTTGGACAAGGGAATTGTCCAAAATATGGGATTATTATATCGCTCTGCTTCTGTGCGCATACAGAGATGTGCCGGAGGCAAGTCCGGGGATTTCTTTGTTTGAGTTGATATTTGGGTGACATGTGCGAGGACCGCTCGCAGTCCTCAGAGAGTTTTGGACAAGGGAAGAGCTGGGAGAAGACACGAAGACAACCTATGGTTATGTTGTCTATCTAAGAGAACGTCTCGAGCAAACTGTGAGAGCGTCACACCAAAATCTGTTGCGTGCCCAACAGTCCCACAAGAAATTTTATGACAGGAATAGCAAGAAACGGCACTTAAGGGTTGGAGATCGTGCCCTCGTTTTTAGCCGAGCAGCCACAAAAACTGCTAATGCAGTGCAAAGGTTCATTTGTGGTTTGTGGAAGAAAGAACGATGTGGATTATTGGATCAACTTGGGCCACACTAAGAAGCTTTTCCACATCAATATGCTGAAAAGACACGAAGAGCGTGCGCCCAAGAGACCGTGCAGGCGTCTTCTTTGTCGTACTCGAAGAAGGTGGCAGGCTTGGAAAACGTAGGCGTTGATTGCACGACTCGTTTATAAATTACCGGAGGGGGATGCCAAAAGTACAGTGCTACTATCCGGTGATAGCAATTGTTACCTGTGCAAATGTAGCCTGGTAGTGTTTGTGCGGTATTTTTTGCCTCCTTTCCCGGTAATGGGTTGCTCAGTGTGTACATATTCACCGTCGTGGTACAGACATGTTTAAAGTTTGTGTCTGATATTTTGAAGTTTTTATTTTCTCTTTTGTCACATTGATAAGGTTTGACCCTCTGTGTATAAAGTCGGGCATGTTCCCTCTGTGCGCGTTTCCTTGTACCTCCATGTGTCACTGTGTAACGTGCCTTCGGTGACTTCAACAGCCTCTAACATGTCCGTTTACCACATGAACATTAGTTTTGTGTACACGAACAGCGTTTCTTTATGTGAAAAAACTTGTTCGAAGGGGCGCACTCCATCCCTCAATCTGAGACCGGAAAAGCACCAGCAGAGCTCATGTTGGGTCGGAACTTCCGCTCTCCCCATGTGAAGACTTCACCCCGACATCGAAAGCGGGGACTTTTGTCAACGTGTGCCGACAAATGTGTTCGAGTGTGGGGATGTTGTGTACATGAGAAATTTTAGCCGAGGGCCTACATGGCTAGCCGCTCGGATGTTACGCCATCTGGGCCACGCCATGTACGAAGTTCAGACGGCTGAAGGAAATGTGCATAGACGTCATCGGGACCATCTGCGAAGGCATGAGTGTCGGAACCGGCAACTCCAGCTAGTAAACAGGTGATTTCTTCAGTCTGCCACCGACTCCAAGCGCGTAACCCGAACTACCCAACGCTGAGGCACCACTGGTTCTTAGATGGTCTACTCGTGAGCGACGACCTGTGCAGCGCTACGGCATTAACTGAGGGGGAAGGGATGTGATAACGTGATAACATGCCGATGCGACCATTCTGTGACCCGCGTTGCTGCCACCTGCCGATGAGATTACTGAGTGTGTTATCGTGTATGCTTTTGTGATGTTCGACGTCCTTTCCCACTTGACTATATATGTGCCCTATTCTTGTACGCTTTTTATAATAAACGTTTGCCCTCGGCGTCGACGCGTCCAACTGTGAACGTTACAATGAGAGACCACCTGCGTCTCCCCGTGTTCTTCTCCACTTATACCACCACCTGTCTCCAATGCGCCAATTTCTTCGACTTGCCACTTGGTAGCTTATTTCTGGCTATGTTTGCCACTCAGATTTGAGGGAATCTATTTTAAGACAGTTAACTCTCCCGCCACACGCTCTAACGCTCTCTGGGAGTGTCCTAAAAGTACGTGAAAAGCTGACATCAATACAGCCTTCGGGATCAGGTACTAATGCTGTCTTCGTCTCTTTGCCGAATGTTTTTGCGAACGCGCGTCTATTTCATTCTTCCTTCTCAAATCTCTTTCAACCCGCTTTACGCCTGCGACAGTGATCGCGGTGCAGTTGGAGGCAGCCGACAGGCCCTTGTGCAGGTAGAAAGACTTAGCCAGACAAAAACAGGCACAACCATCCTCGGGTGGTTAGGCCTGCAAACAGACAGAGGCCGACACGAAAAAAAAATACATTCCCCTAAACACGAGGAAGTATTTATAGATCCCACCTCTACCGAGGAACATGCACCCGACACACAACAAAGAACGCAGAGAACACAAAGCAAAAACCATCGCCAAAAAATGGAAAACAAGAAAGCCGTGTAAGTAGCCTATGTCGACGCGTCAGGTGGAAAACAAGGAGCCGCAGTATCTGCAGCGGCATATGAAGACGGTGTACCCAAAATTACGGCCTCATTACGCACGCGAGACATAACTACGGCCGAAGAAAATGCAATAGCACTCGCTTGATTCGGGACCCGATCATTCATAACAATTAGTGAGAGCAAAACAGCCATTTGGGATTTTTCGAAAGGTAGAATTTCAGAGGAAGCCAGAGGCATCCTGTTAACAAACCCTATTTATCGAAAAATATTCATCATATGGATACCTGACCACTAATCTCTCCCTGGCAACGAGGCTGCACACGTGCTCGCTCGAGATCTCTGCTACCGAGGGCCGTAGAACAACCCGGATGCAAGGGAATGATAGATTGCATCATTACACACCACGAACTTACCGGACTCTATAAATTACATAGAATGATACTTCCACTCCCACATCGGTCTTTCTCCAATAATGAGGCGCGCATTTGGAAGTGGTTACAAGATGAAAATGACATCTGCCCAGTCTCTGTCTACCTAACACAGACCGGGAATTTAAAATATTAAACGTTCAGAAATTGCGCTGAAAGGGGAAATCTTCATCACATAATTTGGGAATGCGCCGATTCCCCAGGCGCCGGCTTCAACATCAATAGTAGATAAACCAAGGAAGTTTCGCTGCGGAGCGAAACTGGACCCTGCCAACCAGCAGCTAGCCACACAGCTGGCAGCTGAGGTCTTGAAGAAGCAATGCATCTTCGCTTGTCCTTAATCTGCGGAGCATCCCCTATCCGTTTCACAGGCCTGCGCGCCGGGACGGGGGATTTGGGGGATCCTTCTCGGTGGACAATCAAGTTTTCATTCATTCATTCATTCATTCATTCATTCATTCATTCATTCATTCATTCCTTCATTCATTCCTCTTTCTTCATCCTTCAGTGACAGCAAAAAAAATCTGAAGACGCTTAAGTACAAGGGTGAAATGCGGCAGCTTTTCTGAGTAGTATAAGACAGCCGCATAAAACCTATAACTATACCACTGAACACACGTTCCTCATTAGACGAGGGGCAGCGCATCCGGCCGACGAACCAGGAGGCAGAAGTCAGAAGTTCGACTCTCGGCTCAACATTGTTTCTCTTCAGGAATAAATTATTCCGGAGCCCTCCACTACGGCACCTCCTCTTCCTTTCTTCTTTCACTCCCTCCTTTTTCCCTTCCTTGACGGCGCGGTTCAGGTGTCCAACGATACATGAGACAGATACTGCGCCATTTCCTTTCCCCCCAAAACCAATTATATTATTATAGCGTATCGTTGACTCCCTGGCAGCGCTGCAACGCTCTGTCGCGCTCCACTCTTCAAGGCGAAGTTTAGGCGTCCCCCAAATTTTGTTACCTTCTCTCTCTTTTGCCGTGAGGCAGCGGTCAACATCTCTGTTGGAGCAGTAGTAATAGTAGTAGCAGCAGTGGTTGTCTATTTGAAATAAGAATAAAATAAAAATGGAAAAGATTTTTGCTAGCCCTGGCATCTGCGATCGCAACGGGAAGCACTGAGCTGCTTTGGTAGTTGAAATAATGAGATAGCAGAGAACTGGAGAAATGAAATGAAAGAGGTGAGGGGACAGGCAGAAAGCATATTGGCGATGAAGCTGCTACAATAGATCATATTCACACTATCAACAAGGTAAAAGAGAAATGATCAGCATATAATCAGTCCCTATTAATAGCCTTCATTGATTACGTCAAAGCATTTTCACTTAGCGGAAACCTCAGCAGTCATGCAGGCATTATGAAATGAGGGTGTAAAAAGTCATGTGAAAATATTGGAAGAAGTTTGCAGCAGCAGCACACCTATCATAATATTCCATCATGTCAGCAATAAAATTCCTATAAAGGGTGGCGTCAGGCAGGGAGACATGATCTCGTTAATGCTATTCACCGCCTGTTTACTGGAGGTTTTTTGAGGCCTCAATTTTGAGCAGTTTGGTTTAAAAGTCAATGAAGAATACCTGAATAAGCTTCGATTCGCAGATACCATTGCCTTCCTGAGTCACTCAGGAAATGAATTGGAAAGCATAATGAATGAGACAGCCAGAGCAGAAGGGTGGGTCTAAAAGTTAATATGCAGAAGACTAAAATAATGCTCAACAGTCTAGCAAGGAAACAGCAGTTCACAATTGGTAGCGACGTGCTGGAAGTGGTAAAGGGATGTGTCTACTTAGGGCAAGTAGTGGATGCTGATCCGAATTAAGAGAAGGAAATAACTTGAAGAATAAGAATGAGAACAAGCGCATATGGCAGGGTCTATCAGATCATGAATGGTAGTTTACCAGTATCCACCAAGAGCAAAGTATACAACAGCTGTATTTTGCCAGTACTCACCTACGGGGCAGAAACGTGAGGCAAGCGAAAAGGTTCAGAATAAATTATGGACAACGCAGCGGTCTATGGAAACAAAATTGATAGCTGTAACGTTAAGAGACCGGAAGCGGGCAGAATGGGTGAGAGAACAGACGCGGGTTGATGACATCCTAGTCGAAATCAAGAAAAAAAAATCTTCTGGGGAACGGCATTTAATGCGAAAGCAGGTTAGTGCTAGTCTTGAAGGGTAATGGAGTGGATTCCATGAGATGCCAAGCGTATCACGGGGCGACAGAAGGTTAGGTTAGCTTAAGAAGTTTGGGGGCATGCGGTGGGCGAAGCTGGCAAAGGAAATGTTTAAATGGAGAGACATGGGAGAGGCCTTTGCCCCGCGGTGGGTGTAGTTATGCTAATTATGATGATGACGATGATTTTTATAATGATATGTAGACAGGTCGGGTACGAATGATGTGCATAATCAAAGGGAGAGGAGCGCGCGCGCGCACAGCACACTGTACCCTGATGTTCACAAGGCACGCGGGCCCTTGGCGCTGCAGCGACCGCTGGCTACGAGCCGTATTGAATTCGGTGACTTTCGCATCACTACGAAATGTGGCAGCTTATTAGAATTTATAGTGATTCTATATTTGAATCCTAAGTGTATCATTTAACTTTTACCCACCATACTGAAGACGTCCGGAAGAAGCCTTGGAACAGCGCAAAGCGGAAACATGAGATCAGTTACTGAAGGTAGCGATAAATTGTGCTAATGTGAAGTTACACACGCCTGTAGCCAAAATTGAACAAATAAAGTATACTGAACAGACCTATATTATAGATGTGAAACGCAGAAGACGCCCGTGTGCGGTGCGGGGTCAGAGCACGATGAAGGTCCCCAGGTGGTCGAAATTTTGCCGGGCACCTCCACTACGTCACCTATTTCCTCGTTCACTCTTTCCTTTATCTCTTCCCTTACGGCGGGGTTCGGATTTCCACCGAGATATATGAGACAGTTACTGCGCCATTTACTTTCTTCTCGAAACAGTTTTCATTTACTTTGCGCAATCGTGATATTCGTAAGCTTTCGTGGCTTATATTTGCATACTACGCTTTTGAAAGGACAGATGCATTTATTATCTCACTTCTCTGTGAACCCCTCAATCGGACCTTTTGAGAAGGGGTAAAGGCTGAAGTGAAAAAAAAAGGAAGACAAATTTTAGGAGGCTCTCGTAATAATGTCTACCACTGTGTGAACTGAAATCGCTCAGCACACGGGCGCCGCTTAATGCGAAAGCACGCATGCGATCCTCAGAGAGGAGCAATATGTTGCTTGTGCTTCGTGCTCGTGTACCGCTCTTTACCATAACAACTGTGACGTAAAGGATCAAAACTTTGGCCAGGCGCAGTCTAAATTTTACGTTGGCCGATTTCAATCAAAATTTATCATCATCATCTTCATCGTCATCATCATCAGCCTGACTGCACCCACTGCAGGGCAAAGGCCTTTCGCATGTCTCTCCGATTAACCTTTTCCCTTGCCAGCAGCGCCCACCGTATGCCTGCAAACTTGTTAATCTCATCCGCCCACCTAACCTTCTCACGATCCCTCCTGCGATTGCCTTCTCATGGAATCTACTCTGCTACCTTTAAAGGCCGTCGGCTATCTTGCCTTCGGATCACATACCCCTGCCCAAGCCCATTTCTTCCTCTTGATTTCGACTAAAAGGTTATTAACCCGCATTTGTTCTCTCACCCACTCTACCTGCTTCCGGTCTCTTAAAGTTACACCTATCCTTTTTCTTTCCATAGCTGGCTGCGTTGTCATTAACATAAACATGAACGCTTTTCGTTAGCCTCCACGTTTCTGCGCCGTAATTGAGTACCGGCTATATACAGCTGTTGTACACTTTTCGCTTGAGAGATATTGGCAAACTCCCATTCATTATCCCAGAGAACCTTCCATGTCAGCTCTTCCCCAATCTTTTCCTTCTAGGTATTTCCCTGTAATGATCCGGATCAGCTGTCTCTACCTGCCCTAAGTGGACGTATCCCTTTACCACTTCCACCATCTCACTGCCAATTGTGAACTGCTGTTCCCTTGCTATACGGTTAACATTTTAGGGTTTTTTGCATATTAATTAATAGACACACCGTTCTGCTCTGCCTAAGCCATTGATCATGATTTGCAGTTCACCGCCTGAGTGGCGTTTTGCTTTGAGGGCGGAGTTTATACATCCTCGCCCGCTTTGTGTCCTTATATTGACAAGACTGTTTCATTGTAAGCCTGCCCTGACGAAGGGAATACCATTCCCGAAACTGTTGGCACAATAAACGTTTAAAACGAACAGTCGCGTTTGTCGTAATACTGTACTTACATATATATATAGCGCTGTCACTGCAGCGCAAGCTACGCAGGTCTCATTTATTCAAGCGTATGTGGTAGAAACGTGTGACCTTGAGAGCGGCTTGCATTGTATGTAATATTATTTTTTAACGCCAGACAAACTTAAAAAGCTGGGAGTTTTCAGCTTAAAAATGTTTCACGGTCAGCTGGAGGAAACTTTCATGCTTTAATTGCATCCACTAAAAATACATCACTCAGTGTTTACAAACCAGATTGATTACGTGAGATTTCGGAGGTCTTAAAAAATAATTGCTACCTTAAGCTTAAAAAATAGTTTGTAAAAGTGATTTTAAGCCACACAAACGTGAGGTGCTACGTTTCCTTGATGTAAAAATACCTTATTTACAATATTTACCAACAAACTTGGTTTCGAAGGACGTGTAGATTTACAGTAAAAAAGAAGAGGCGATATTCCGCTTGAGGAATTGTATGTGTTTGGTTGATAATTAATAATACCTCAACCATAATATCCGTACTAACAGGCTTGCTTTAAAAGAATTTTTGTCCTCTTAAAACAAATTTGTGGCCTTAAATAACCCCGGACACTCAGCTGCAGGAATGTTTCCTGATCTGTTTGCTCTTGTTAATAATATCGAAATCAATATCTGTAACGACAAGCCTGCATAGAAGGGATCTCCAGGTGCCGAGCAAACTAATTTATAGACTTAAAGTTAAACTTATATGCGATTAATCTATAATAATCATTGTTGTTTTGTTGATTCTACAAAAATGAGCGTTGAGCTTCTGTGTCATTCATGCATCCCATGTGCCATATTGCAGGAAGTCATAAGGAACTCAGATATCCATGTCTTTCATTTTTGCAATGATAAGGAAGGCTTCCTTATGTGATTGACGATCGCCACTGAAGTGAATTTTCTCGCCGATCACCCCACCACGCAGAAATATACATGAAAAGCTTCCGATGTAATTTCACATAAACTTCTTTAATGCCATTAAAATCCAAGAACTTAGTTTTTTTCATGCATTCTATTGTGGCGCGCACAAACGCCCCACAAAGAACGCATGAAAGAACTCGACCAAACGCGGAAGGCATTACGGGGGGAGGGGGATAGGCTGTGTTTTTTGTGACACTGCCGCAGGTCTTTAAAGGGTGAGGTGGGGCATTGGCCACTGAAGGTTTTCTGGAAAAAAACAAACATTGTTTGCGGACTGCTATTTGTACTTTACACGGAGAGTTCTACATTTTTTCTCCCTAAGATTCCAGATGAGTGTTCGTAACCTCTAATCTTTATCATGCGCGGTGAACGTAGCGCACGGTGGCGTTCATAATGCAGCAAATTTTTGCACTGTTCGTTCATTCTGCAAAGCGGCCGGCACGCTGCTTTATCGCTTTGTTTGCGATGCAAGATGCGACCAGATTTATCTCGATCGATCGCATCCAGGCAGAGCTGATTCTACGTAGTTCCGGAAAGTTATAACTTCGCATGCTTTATCTCGAAAGTTCGCTTTCAGCTTCAAATTGAGCACGGCCGACAGCGGCGGATAATCTGTTCGACGAGATCCAAGCACGGTTGTTGCTACGCTGCCGCCGAGTGATTCAGTTCATTGTGGGCGCAAGTGAGTCCAAATAAAGTTTTGTTTGAACACCTTTTCCCAGTCTTCCTTATCTCTGGACTGCAGTCACCACTTCGTGACATAATAAATGGCTAACAAACGTGTTACCAGCACGAGTGAAAAAAAAAATTAGGCAGTGGCTTAGCTCTGGCTAAGCCTGGATATACAATCGAAAAGCTTCATTTATGCTTTGTTTGTCATCATGGTTTTGCTTCGTAGCTTATCTGGTATTGTATACATTGTTCATCTGTAGGCGTAGACGTGGTTACTCAATGGCATATGTTTACGAGTTATACACAGAAGCGACAGTATTAAACTTCTTTAATTATTATTGTTGGACACATTGTCTTGCTGTTTCTCTACAGGCATGAAGACAGCCCGGTGATCCGAGTAGTAGCAAGCGGCTGTCTCTATGGTTGTTACAGAATATGTAGAATCCACAGTTTGTCTTTGGTATACAAGGTCTATAGTGGCAAACCAGGTGGCATAGGTGGATAGCGATACCCACTGCTAACACTGAATAGAGAGATTTTCTGTTTCACCAGAGATCCCTTGCACAACGCGCACACCCTAGCCACAGTTCCACTCAACTCGACAGATGCTAAACTTAACGTCCAACGCATACTGTCACTTACCGGCGTCAAATCTTGCAACTGCCAAAGTCTTTCGCACACATCACAAACATGGCCGAATGAGTTGTTCACAAAGTTTAGTAAACACCCTTGTCGCACTCGAACTTTCACTAAGTCGTACCGCGTGTTCCCTCTTCCTCACTCGCTTGGCTGCTGCTGGCTGAAGATGCGGCCAAGGCACGCTCTTCGTCTTCTTTCCGACGTCGTTTAGCAAGTCGTATTTCCCGTTGTTCAGGCATTTCGGCTGCACCTGTAGCTTTAGCTTTATCATTTTTTCGCTGTTGTGCAGGCAACTCCCAAGCGAGTACTTCTGGATTGGACGAATTTAGTTTCTCAGCTTTTCTGCGTAGTCTAGCAGCAGCCGCACTTTCCTTCCCTTCCATGTCGGCTGCGCACGCCAATTCTCTGGCAAGCGCATTATATAGCCTCCTTGCGCATGCACATGACGCACATGTGCAGTAGCGCGCGGCTGCACCGAAATGTCTGGCGACGGCAGCGGCGAGGAGCGACCACCTGTGCGGCGCGTGACGTCACTCGTTTCCGCGCATGCGCATAACTCACCCGTTCGGCTCACGCGAAGCTCCCCTTTTCCCGCGTAGTGAAGCTTTTCGCTTCAAAAGAACTCCTGTTTTTTACGAGAACGTGCAAACTGAGAGCTCAAATACACTGAGATAAAGCGCTGAACAAATAGATAGGGCTGGCTCAATCGCAGATTCAAACGGCGAGCGTAAGTGCACGATCTCTTCGAACACTTTCTATAATTACGAATACCAGTGCAAAAAGAAACGCAAAAAGAAAACCAAATGACAAACATGCGTTGTACCAATGTGGAAGACATAAAAAACAGAAGACATCACATTTTTATAATTACTTCTTATTTTGTTTTTCACCTTTTTCACAGCCTCTGGAACTTCAGTCACCTGATAAGTGTGTATACATTTTTGAAATAATAAGCAAGATGTGAAGGATGTGCGTCGCTGCCATGCTCGCATGTTTTGAAGTCACCAGCGCATTATTCTAGTAATAATTTTCCAGAAACGCAGTCTGTGTCACGGTGTAAGAAAAAGCCGTGGTCTGTACGAAAGATTAGGAGCGCTAATTGAGTAAAACGGACAGCACGTGCTTTGAGACTTCTAATTTTCCTAAAGGTTTGATACGGTCTTTGCCTCATGCCAACGCTCGCAATATGTTGAGCTCCCAACTGGCCTGAAAAGACATCCTGAGCAGCGCTGTCTTTTCCGTGGACAAATACTTTCTGCTGCTACATAAGCAACCGAAATGAAATGAAAGAACTGCAGCCACACGCATCACACGCAACAATCAGCGAGTGGTGGGGCGGTGTTTGTAGACTGCTATTTGTAGGTTACATGAAATGAGCACGACAAGAGAGGAAATAATTGCAGGGCCGTCGCTGTGTCGTTGTAGACCCAGAATCAAAACTGGCGAATCTCCAGGCGAAGGGGAAGGTGTCTTCCATCTCCACGGAAAACTGGAAATTGGCGGACATGGAACAGTGAAGAACGCCTAGCCGGGATTTTGTTCTGTCTCTCGCTGAAGGAATCGGCGTTAGCGGCGTCCTATATCGGCTGGCTGTGTGCGGAATACGGAGCCTCATTTCAATACAGGGCAGACCACCGAGTGTTGGCCCCATTCGTTCGCACTGCCGTACGCCTCGCTGTGACGACTGGCGGGGCTTGGCCACACAGCAGAAGAGTGAGTCCTGAGTGGTGCAGATAAGCTGCAGAATCACGTGCGGCCCACTACTACGCTCTACAAAGGCCCATTATGGAGCACATTATGGATGCTACGGGAGTGTCGATGCGGCAGATGACCTTCCAGTCGCTGCTGATGACGAGTCGTCCAGAGCTTACATATCGGTTGTTTCCGCGAATGACTCCAAGGAAAGTTTGCGGAAAGCGGAACACCAAGCAGAGCTGCCTCGGTATGACACGCCGAATCGGGCACTCAGCGTGGAGCCTGCCACCCACTCTAAATCTCCCAAAGGTGCCGCGCAGGTTACCCTAGCCGTTGTGGCCAGGGTTGAGAAACAGCTTGCAGGTTATGCTGCTCTACCTGCAACTGGCGCTCTCCCTCCTGTTGAAGAACCTGTTCAAAAGCGCGGTGAGACGTTCGCATCTGAATAAAATGACGACGCCGATTCGGTGAGTGTGAAGCATCGCCGGCACGAATCGGAACACAAGAAGAAGTGCCGACGTTCGCGTTCCCATAGTCCTTTCGGGGTATGTATTCGACGTAAACTTCTTCGGACTGAAAAATGCAACTCTGGTTTAGATTTGTGTGGTCGCCATGGTCACCTCTCAAGAGGTGGTGTTTGCAATGCTGAATCTGCGGGGCCTTAGCTCTCACTAGAAGTGGAGGCAACTTTGCAGATTTCTGAGCTGCAGGCGGCTGAGGTGTTTGCCAATCGAATGCGCTCGATACTGCAATTATCTTTGAGTATTGCCATGCCATTGTTTGCTGCTTGGAAAATGTTTAAGGAGGAGATGTGCTTGATAGCAATTGAAATTGGGTCTGTTCGGCTCTTTTCCAGGAAGTTCCAGGAAAGGACACGCACAAGAGACTGTATATCCTATTTGAATTGAAATGTGAGGCACCTAGATTGTATTCCGCAAAATTTCACCTGCATCTCCAATACCGTCTGCTCGTACTAACGTCGTCTCTTTGGCGGACGCGGTTTTGCGGCGCTCGCCTCTTTCCGTGATTAATTAGTGATGACATCATAGTGACTATTATTCGGTGCCATCCACAAGATTTCGAACAAGCTTTTGAAGACCATGGAAGATAGGTCAATCAGCTACCTTACCGGGGAGGTTAACGCTATGCGGAGAGATGGGGCGGTACCGGAGCAGCGGAAGACAGCTATTATGGTGCTCCTTCCCAAGGCTGGCAAAGCCCAGAGCATTGATAACTTAATGCCTATTTGGCTCACTTTGTGTGAGGGCAAGGTGGCCGAGAATGTGGTGCTTAATCGGCTTACAAGGTACCTTCAGGAGAACGAGGTCTACCCCCACACTAGGGTTAGTTTTCGAGCCGGGCTGTCGACTCAAAACGCGATGAAGCTCATCAAGCATCGGGTCATTGACGGAGATGGAAGGGGCGTTGAGGCCATCCTAGGGCTGGACCTGGAGGTGGCATTTGACAACGTTCGGGACTCATATTATTCAGTCTATTTCGCATCTTGGCCTCGGCGAGCGATTTCATGACTATGTCAGGTCCTCCCTGTCAGGCAGGACGGCTACCTCTAGGGTTGCGGAGCTGGAGTCAAAGACGTTCAATCCTGGACGCAAGGGCACTCCTCAGGGTGCTATCATCTCACCAACACTTTTCAATCTGCCCATGGTCAGATTGGCCAAGAAGCTCTTGGAGATTGAGGGGATTAAACACGCCACGTGTGCATTTGACGTTACCATATGGTGTCCCGGGGGTATTGAGGGCAATATCGAGAATTTTACAGGAGGCAGTAGATGTAACCGACACTTATTTGGACCTGACGGGGTTAAGGTGCTCCCCCTCTAAGTCGGAGCTGTTGCTGTACAGTCCCACTAGAAGGGTACCCAAGCCAAGAGGATGAGTCCCCGTGGCCAATCTGAGCATTGAGCTTCGCACAAGAAATGGCGATCTCATCCCTAGGGTAGAAAAGATAAGGGTTTTGGGAATGCTTATTGAGTCAATCGGCGCCAACACGCTGACAATCAAGAAGATCATTGCAAAACTGAAAATGCGGTACGCCTAGTGAAGAGTGTGGCAAAAGGCAGACGGGGTTGAAGGAGGATTGTCTGATTAGGCTTATGCCCGCATTTGTATTTTGTCACTTTACTTATGTGGCGGCCGTGCACAAGTGGAAACCATCATAGAAGTAGAAGCTTGGCAAGCAAATTAGGAAGATCACCAAGAAAGTTTTGGGACTGCCAATGTGCACCAGCAACAACCCACTTCTCCAGCTGGGAATTATTAAATGCTTGGATGAGATAGCTGAGGCTCAGGAGAGGATGCAGATAGCGCGTCTCTCTAAGACTAGCGTGGGTCAGGATATTCTAAAAGAGGTTGTTCTTCAGGAGATTTCGCAACTTCACGTCGGTATTCCCTCCAAGGTCAGTAAGCGATTTCACGTCAAGCCTGTTCCCAGGAACACGCACCCGGAGCGAAATGTGGGTAGAAGAAAGGCCAAGGGGACTTGTCTCTTGAGGCTCATTCGTGATGAGAATACGAAGGTCGGCCTCGTCCAAGCTTCTTTTAACGAGGAGAGGAAGGTGTTTACCGTAATTGTCGTGTACAATGAAAGCAGTGTTGTTAGCGCTGCTACCGTTCGGACTGTTAGGCCAGAGGTCGCGGAGCAAGCGGCTATTGTGCTCATCCTGGTCGACAGGCACAGGCCTTTTTTATATAGTGATTCAAAGTCGGCCGTTAGGGCCTTTGAGAAGGGCTCGGTGGCTAAGGTTGCTTTTAAAATTAGGCACAGCTGTGTGATCTCTCAACACTACTTATGTTGGCTCCCTGTTGACCTTGTTATGATAGTGGTAGCCCCTCCGAATAAAAGTCCGCTCATGAGGCAGCGCGAGATCTTACCCTCCGCTTTGCCCCGCGCCACGGCGTGGCTGTAATCTCCGAGAACAGAGACTCCGCTTCTACATACAATCAGGTCACGAAGTATTACCTTCTTAATCGCAGAGCTTACGATTATCCGCGTGTTAAACTAAACATGGCTCAGGCACTTAAAATCGTTTACTACAGACTGGTACTTCTCCTTGCCCACGGAGGTTGAACATGTTTTATCCTGAGACGTATAAAGAACCTTATTGCCAGGATTGTGGTGCCTTAGATACGCTCCAACATATGCTCAGGTCTTGCGAAAGAATAGAAGACTCGACGATCAAGGACGCGTCCAGGTTGGAGGCTGCACTTCGCAGCCCTTACCTGGATGAACACTTCTGGGCTGTACAGCGGGCTCACGACGTGGCCACGAGGCTAGGCCTTCCGGTCCTGACGTGGGAGCGGCCCGGTTAGCGGTTAATTATCCCTACTTGCAGGACCAAATAAGGTTTTCTATCCATTCATCAGTGGCGCACCTACTACTCTTAATTCGGGCATACTACCTAAATTCGCTACTCTTATAAGAGATTTATCAGATGACGATTGTGCTATTATCAATTTCCTCGTCACGTTCGAAGAAATAGAAGGAGCATGTGACCAACTACCTCTCTCCAAATCCCCTGGTCCAGATGGCATCTCATGCATGCCTTACAATACTGTCAAATTTATGTTGATGCCCGTCCTATTCCAGATTTTCGCTTAAAATTTAGATGTAGAGGCCGTTCTTCAATAATTTCTTAGGAATAACGCTCTCTTAATTCCAAAGAGCACTGATAAAGAAAAGTTGCGCTCAGTGGATGGCCACAGACCTGTCGCGTTTTCAAATGTTTACTATAAAATTTCGCAAAAATTCCATTAAATCCAAATCAAATAGAGCTCAGTGCTGCACTCAGTAAATCGAACTGGCGCCAATTATGCGGCGGATTACGAGGTAATCTCTCCTCCTTCAGGGCCTGGCATCTTCTACAACATATGATAGGCCCACTCAAATTAAAAAGCAAGCCCGCCTTACCCGCAGAAGACTTACCCATCAAAATGGATGAAATCACCAAGCACTATTACGCCGACTCTCCATGAACTTATACAACTGTGGGCCAAGCAGTATCATAACCTGACTACATAGGCCCCGATCAACCCTGTCCTGACGCCCCATTATGGAGGTTGAAATCAGATCAGGCCTTATTAGGCTCCAGAACTAAACCCCTGGTGAGGATAAAATCACAAATGTCATGCTCTGAAATCTTGATGTCCGCTCTATTCCCCTTCTCACGACTACTTCAATGAATTCTGGGAACGGGGGAGCTGCCTGTTCAATCGCAGCACGGGAAAATAATTTTCATCACAAATTAAATAAGCTCATTAACGCCCAAAATCTCCGTCCCATATCCTTGACTTCTGCATTGGCAAACTGTTTAAGCATGTCATCCTCACCGCTCTCACGGAACATATGGAATGCTATGGACTTTATCTCTATAGCATGGTAGGATTTGGAGCCCTGCTCTTGGCACAAGTCGCGTTGCTGCAGATTTCGCACTCAGTCCTCAATGACGTGTTACATCACACCAGAGTAATCCTGGCAGTAGACCTCACCAAAGCATTTGAAGGCGTTACGCACAGCGCCATGCTGCAGGGCATTAAAAAGCTGCAGTTAGGGCCTAAGACTTATAACTTTATCCGAGCCTTCCTAACGGCATACAGATGATATCTAGACACCATCCTTCACATTTGGTAACATTTGCACTACCGCGGGGGAGTGTTATTACTCTTTATTGTCAACCTCACCCTCATTCCCCTGGCGAAAGCTCTCACCCGCATCGCGGACATGGGACACACTCTTTACACGGATGATGTAACTGTCTGTTCCACATACGGCTCGGATGGCGTCATAGAATCGAAACTTCAAGAAGTATCTACAGCTATCGCTACCCGCGCTACAAAGAATGACCTTGAATGCCCTCCCCTCCCCCACAAAGTCACCACTCTTCATAATTCAGCCGCGGCGGGTTTCTACCGCCCCCATCGTGATTTACTTGCATGACAGCCCCATACGACAAACATCTACTCACCGCATTTAAGCCTTCATTTACAGCACACAGTGAAAAACAACCTCACTCTAAAAGCACTAAAACAGTCCCTTTACTCCATCACCCATCTTCTTAAAAAGCTTTCACACTCACGAGATAGTTTTGACGAAGCAGACGATCTCAAGGAGCTGCATGCTTTTGTGCTTAGTCGCATTCCCTACGCCTGTCCTCACCTGAGCCTCTCCTGTGCGGATAACGTTAAAATCAGTGCTCTAATCCGCATGGCCATCAAAGCAGCACTCAACCTACAAAACAGCACTAGCACGGAGAGGCTCTTGAAATAAAGTATGCACAACACTATACAAGAACTTATAGTGGTACATCGACACGCACACTGCCTTCGTTTGGCTGGCACGGAAAGGGGGCGGTACATATTGGATTCTCTGGGAAATCGCATAACCGCAAGCAACAGAATTAAGCTCTCTCCCTCGTGCATGCTCGCCGCTATTATAATCAACTCCTTCAAAATAATGTCCACCCAGAATACCCTAGATCCCGCCGAGTCGCGCGAACCAAAGCTAGCCATAAAGAATATAGCATTTCAGAGGATGCGCTCTGCGTGGACGCCGCATGCGGTCCAGGTCCAGACCGTTTAGTAGCTGTGGCTCGCTATCCACCATTCTCTGGCTCACCACTCACCCACTTCATGTACCCCTCCTGTACTCCTGAAGTAGCAGCGTAAGTTGCTATGGTATTAGCCATCGCCCTGACCAATGCAGCTTATGTAGTTAGCGATTCCTAAACGGCAATTCTTAACGTCGCCCACGGACGTGTCCATCCCCCGCAAGGAATATAGTGAGAATGTGCACCCAAATTTCCGATAGCCGTATTGAGCTCGTGAGGGTGCCGGCCCACTCTAGCAATTCCGGAAATGAAGCGGCTGATAACGTAGTCCGAAGACTTATTTGCCGGGCAAACGGCTACCGCAGCCAATATTTCTCGAAGGAGCGGGCACACACTTTTTCTGAACTCACACAACAAGCATGCCTCGACCGTAAACTCTTCGCCCCTCCCCAGCCCCGCCTATCCTACTCCCAACTAATCCTCTGGAGGCGACTCGAGACCCGAAATATTCCCACCCCTCAGCTCCCATCCTACTTCCTTTCTGTTTCCCCAGAGTGCACTCGGCGGAGATTCGCAAGCCACCCAGGACCACACCCTCTTCGGCTGCCCTGCAGATTCTCCCCCGCATGAACAGGCCGCCATCAGAACAAGGGAGGAATGGGAGGGCCTCCTTGCCTCGCAGGACCAAGACGCCCAACATCTCTGTGTGAACCGGGATGCCAGTGCAATGGCACTACGTGGCCTGGACACATGCGCATAACGTAAGGGCTACGCGGTGGCTTTAAGACCTTGAATGGCCCAAATTTGCTCGCTAATAATCCATCCATCCATCCATCCATCCATCCATCCATCCATCCATCCATCCATCCATCCATCCATCCATCCATCCATCCATCCAATCAAGTGGTATGCACCACTCGATGTCGCTACCCGTTGGCCCTCATGAGATGTCCAGTTTGAGCGGCCGTTGTATACAAAGTAACGTATATATTGCACGTACAATTCTCGTATCTTTCCCCGGATCTTAAGAGCAGCTTGCTTTGCTGATGAATTACCTTCGAAGGCATTTCATCGTGTCTGGTATTCGTTTCTATTTACACTTTTTGAGCGTGCCAGTATTGGATAAACTGTACTAAAAGGCGTGCAACTTTGTCACGTTAACTGTTCTACTCGTTTGATTGTTAACCGTCACCTATGAGAGCCTCTACCAATTCGGTCATCGATGAAGCAAGGCTATCCTATGTCACCGCTACTTTTTGCGCTCTACCTAGAGACACTGCGAAACAACAATATCCGTGGCTTTGTTGCCGTCGGCAATAAAGTAAGAGCGATTGCGTACGCCGATGATTTGGCGTTTCCTATGCGGTCGAGATTATTCTGGAACCCTCCACTACGGCACCTATCACTTTGTTCTCTTAGTCCCTCCATTAATCCCTCCTTTCCTGCTCACTTCAGGTGTCCGGCGGGATGCGAGACAGATAAGGGCGCAATTTCCTTTCTCCAAGAATAATATAATAATAATATTTAAAAATAATATAATAATATTATTAATTGGTTTTTGGGGAAGGAAATGCGCAGTATCTGTCTTTTACATCGTTGCACACCTGAACCGCGCAGTAAGGGAAGGGATAAAGAAGGGAGTGAGAGAAGAACGGAAGAGAGAGAAACCGTAGTGGAGGCCTCCGGAATAATTTCAAGCACCTGGGAATCTATAACGTGCACTGACACCGCACAGCACGCGGGCGCCTTAGCGTATTGCCCCCATAATAACGCAGCCGCCATGGTGGGTTTCGAACCCGGGAACTCCGGATCAGGGTCTTTCCCAGAACCAAAATTCCTTTTCAAAGCCTTTGAAAATTAAAGGGCACTTAAGTCTGCTTACGTGGATAAATTCGAAAGCATGCATTCTCTTGAAAAATTAATTTTCGGGGTAAGGAATTGGTGCAGTATCTGTCATGTAACGGTGGACACCTCAACCGCGTCGTAAGGGAAGGCATAAAAAGGGACAAAGAGAAGGAAGAAAAAGGAGCCTTAGTGGAGGGCTCCGGAATAATTTCGAACACCAGCTGGTGCTGCTGCTGCTGTTAACAGGAAGAATGAAATGGAAAGTGCACGGACTTGCCCACTAGCTCAAGCTGAATCACAATCGCTGCCTCATGCTGACCTGGTGATCTCTAACGGTCACTGACAACGCACAGCACACCCGCCGCGGTGGCTGGTTAGCGCGCTCGGCTACAGATCCGGAGTTTCCGGCTTCGAGCCCAACCGCGGCGGCAGCGTTTCGATGCCGGCGAAACGCACAGGCGCCCATGTGCTGTGCGATGTCAGTGCAAGTTAAACATCCCCAAATGGTCTAAATTTATTTCAGAGCCCTCCACTGGGGTACCTCTTTCTTCGTTCACTCCATCCTTTATCCTTCCCTTACTGCGCGGTTCAGGTGTCCGCCGGTGTGTGAGATTGATACTCTTCAAAAAGTTGACTGTGGTTTAGCTCTGGTTAACCCTAGGTGAAATGCGAAAGCTTCGTTTCCTCGGCACGACGTCTACGCAGCGTCTCATTCCGACGCTCTCGAGAATTCATATCGGTCTCTTCAGCAGTTTAAGAGTCACTCCAGAACGTAGCACGACTTATTCTAACCGCATCTTCGTTACGACGCTTCTCGAGTCGTGCGGCGCGTTCGCTTTTTTCTGGCGTCTCTTCAGCGCGTTGTGTCTTCCTCGCTTCGTTTTGTCATTTTTGCGTGTCTTGCGCGCTCTCCATAATGAATACAATACTGCTGCTGCTGCTGTTGCCGACAGGAAGAAAGGAAATAGCACGGGCCTGCCTACTGGCTCAAGGCGAAGCACGCTTGCAGCCGTGTGCTGAAAGTAGGAGAGTGAAAGGATAGGAGAGCAAAGATATAAAGAAAAGGCACGCGTTAAAAGGCCCATAGGCCCCGGGCAGATCCGGGAGGAAGTGCAATACAAGGGCTACCCGTACCAGAGTGCTTCAAGCCAAGCACTCCGCCATAGTCCAAAAATAAGTTTGGTATCTTAGATCCAAGGACCCGCAGAAGATGATCACGTATCATACGAAGAACACATATGAGATGATAGATAGATAGATAGATAGATAGATAGATAGATAGATAGATAGATAGATAGATAGATAGATAGATAGATAGATAGATAGATAGATAGATAGATAGATAGATAGATAGATAGATAGATAGATAGATAGATAGATAGATAGATGGATGGATGGATGGATGGATGGATGGATGGATGGATAGATAGATAGATAGATAGATAGATAGATAGATAGATAGATAGATAGATAGATAGATAGATAGATAGATAGATAGATAGATAGATAGATAGATAGATAGATAGATAGATAGATAGATAGATAGATAGATAGATAGATAGATAGATAGATAGATAGATAGATAGATAGATAGATAGATAGATAGATAGATAGATAGATAGATAGATAGATAGATCGATAGATAGATAGATAGATAGATAGATAGATAGATAGATAGATAGATAGATAGATAGATAGATAGATAGATAGATAGATAGATAGATAGATAGATAGATAGATAGATAGATAGATAGATAGATAGATAGATAGATAGATAGATAGATAGATAGATAGATAGATAGATAGATAGATAGATAGATAGATAGATAGATAGATAGATAGATAGATAGATAGATAGATAGATAGATAGATAGATAGATAGATAGATAGATAGATAGATAGATAGATAGATAGATAGATAGATAGATAGATAGATAGATAGATAGATAGATAGATAGATAGATAGATAGATAGATAGATAGATAGATAGATAGATAGATAGATAGATAGATAGATAGATAGATAGATAGATAGATAGATAGATAGATAGATAGATAGATAGATAGATAGATAGATAGATAGATAGATAGATAGATAGATAGATAGATAGATAGATAGATAGATAGATAGATAGATAGATAGATAGATAGATAGATAGATAGATAGATAGATAGATAGATAGATAGATAGATAGATAGATAGATAGATAGATAGATAGATAGATAGATAGATAGATAGATAGATAGATAGATAGATAGATAGATAGATAGATAGATAGATAGATAGATCGATCGATCGATCGTTGCCAGGAAGAAAGAAAAGGAAAGTGCAAAGGCCTGCTCACTGGCTCAAGAAGGGCCAAAGTCGCTACCACGTGCAGATAGCAGGAGAGTTGAAAGATCGGATAGAAAGACTGGATAGTAAAGACGCGCTAAAGGCAAGGCCGATCCCGGAGGTAGTGCAATACCGGGCCAACCGGTGGCAGGAGTGAAGCATCCTTCAAACTCTCCGCCACATTTTCAAAAATAAGTCCAATTGGGCCCGTAACAGATACTCTACGGGGTCCGGACAATCGCTCCTAGGAGATGAGGTGAAGCGCATATATATATATACACTCCGCGAGGCGACATCTCTCCCTCTACCCCAACAGAGGACATCTGGTGGAGCGAGCGGCCGCAGCAGCTGCGTTGACGGCAGCGCCATCTGTCGGAGCGAGGCGTCGGTGTTGCTACGCAATAGCGACTCAAGGTCGTTCGTCGGCCACGGCACACGGCATACGCCTGAAGAGCGCGAAGAGCAGAAATGGCTCGCTGGCTGGCGTAGTAACGCTTTTGCTTTAAGACCAGTTGCAAAGCACACGGGCGCTTCAGCGTTTCGCCTCCGTCGAAACGCGGGCGCCGTGGTCAGGTTCCAAACCGGGTGCTCCGGATCAGTAGCCAGCACACTGACGATTCAGCTACTGCGGCGGGCCGTTTTTTGGAAAGGAAAGGTTCTTTAAAGAATGGACAGGACACAGAAGCTCTCAGGTTCCCACATCTTGGTCGACACCTGAGCCGCGCCATAAAGCACGCAACTGAAGGTGCATATTTCATTGATCCGTAACCCTGTCGCAGGTCTCAGAAAGCATGCAAATGAAGGCGTATATATTATTGCTCCGAACCCCTGTCGCATGCTAGCCTCCACTTCACTAAACATTTCAGCCACATGCAAAGATATCCATCCATCAAGGGCCCCATCCATCAAAGGTCTCCATCCATCAAGGGCCCGCCGATTACGCCGTAGGTGTTCTGTGGTAAATTGGGACACGTTTCGCACCACCGTCGAAGATCTCTCTCTGCAATCATCTACACTACTTTTGGACTGCATACAAACTGCGCTGAATAAGGCTACTGCGGTCACCTGGACGGACGTTAATCGCCCGACGCCGGATGTGGGTCTGCTGAACCTGTGGGCTGCTCGCCGACAAGCGGAGATGGCAGCTTCCCGATACCCGACTTCTGCGCAAGCACGGACAAGGATGAATTACCTTACTGCCACGGCTCGCAGATATGAACGCGATCTCTCCCGATGGCAGTGGAATGCGTGGTGTGAGCAGTTCTCGACAAAGTAATCGAATGCTGCTCTCTGGCGAACGTTTCGTGCAATGGGACATGGCTCCCATCGTCCTGACGCAGCGGCCACAGCATGCTTCACAGCTAATTTTGCTGCGGATGATTTCGCCAGAGAGGCAGCGCGGAAGTTTTTCCCCAAGGATAATGCGTTGCCTTCAAGGGTCATAGGAGCCCCCTTGGCTGCCATTCCAGCATAAGTCGATAAGCTCCCATCTACAGCCGACGCCGACGAAGTTGCAAGCCCATTTTCAATCCCCGAGTTCGTTGCAGCAATAGACGAGGCCCGCCGGAAGACTGCGCCCGGTCCTGACTCCATTCCGTACGAGGTTTACAAGAACTTAAGTTCCTCTGTACTGCCTCAACTCCTCGCCACCGTTACTATGGTATGGATAGAAGGCGTCGTACCGGAAACCTGGAAATCGGATAATGTGATCCCCATACCAAAGCCGGGGAAGCCGCCGACAGACCTCGGAAATTTCCTGCCTATATCGCTTATGCCAACGTTATGCAAGCTTACCGAAAAAATGCTTGCCACACGACTGTCGTGGTGGCTTTTGCACCATGGTTTCTACCATCCCGCTTAAATTGGCTTTCGTACGTCCATAGGTACAGAAGATGGACTGGCTGTCTTGGCGTCAGCAGTTCTGGCTTCAACTCGCAGCCACAATGTACGTACTGTACTGGCCATAGACGTTAAAAAGGCGCAAGGTAATATCAGTCATGCTTCCATCCTGGAATGATTGACATGCTGCATTTCCCCATTAAAGTGCGCAATTTGATATATCCTTCCTTGAAGGACGACACTTTGCCATACGCCTTGGTGTTGAGGCCGTCGCATCATTTGTGCCTCCACGCGGCGTTCCCCAGGGATCGGCGTTATCGCCAATATTATTTAATATTGCTTTCATCTTTCTTGCTTGGCGCTTACATGATGTCTCTGAGATTAAGTTCTTATTGTATGCTGATGATATAACGGTGTGGAGCACTCACAACGACTTGAGGACTCAAGCAGCAGGCCTACAGTCAGCAATAGATATTACATCCACTTTTGCTTCTTCAATCGGTCTGCAGCTTTCAGTGAGGAAAACCACGTTCGTGTCAGTCGCCAACCGTTGCGGGCGCCGAAACCTGGCTGCAGTACCAAGTCGCCTCCATCTATCCGGAGCTCCGATTCAAGGAAGTTCGACCGTAAAAATCTTGGACTTGACAATACACGAGTCAGGGACAGGTAATGCTTGCCTTTCTAGGGCTAAAAAGCAAGCAATTCAGGCGTTGGGTCTGATTAGACGCATTGCTTCTAAAACAGGCGAAGTCCGCTATCATGTTGCACGACAGTTTGTGCGGGCGGTTGTGCAACCCTGCCTCGTTTACCAAGCCCAGTTCCAGCATTTGACGAGGGCTCAGTGGGACCGTATGGAAGCTGTTAATCGAGACGCAATGAGGGTCACCACTTGCCTTCCCCGCATTACCCTGATCGTGGCGCTCCAAGAACATGCGCATCTGAATACACTAGATGAGCTGGAGCAGCAACGACGCGATGCTCGCCGCCTAAAGTCAAGCCTTACACTTACAACGTGTGCACTCAGGGCATATGCTTCATCGCACTTCATTCTACACCCACCCCCGCCAGTTCTTCATCCTTGGCGTTTTGTTTAGCTAAGCGACAACAATCCAACTTATCCACGTCGGTCATCATCTACCCGAGCGGCATCGTTGTTTCGCGACCGAGTTACAGAGTAAGACTCTGCCGCATGGCTCCATCGTTATGTTCGTTGATGCAAGCATCCAGGCCTGCAAAACAACAACGACAGTTTACTGTCCTTGGAAGCCTGCTCTGAAGAAAATGTGAAGGTTTCGCCTCTCAGAACCTCCTTCTTCCTTCTGTGCGGAGATGCTTGCGGTTCAAGAGGTACTTTGCTCTGTGGCCGCCGTTTCCATGCTACCCACGGCTCGCATTGTCATTCGCACCGACGCCCTTCACGTCACACGCCTACTACGACGAGTCAGTCGCACCCCAGAAATCTTCCAAGACCTCCATCCTCTAGCAGCACGCATCCCACAGCATATCCGTATTCAGTGGGTCCCACGTGACCTCCTGAGCGCACAAAGCCGCGCAGATTCTGCGACCCGCCTTTCGACCTTAACCTCGTCTTTGCCTCGAGTCCTCACTCTTGATGACATTACCCTCCTTTTAACAAGAAAGGAACACCTCCGGCGCCGCACACGTGCTCTAATCCTGCTGTGTGCGGTAACCCTTACCCGTGGTCCTACCCGTGGAGAAGAGGTTGCGCTGCGGAGGATACGGGTCGGGGTTGCCCTAACTCCAGCTGTGACACGCAAGTGGCTGCATTTCAAATATTTACATCGCCGCCCCGGGTGTCCAGTCTGCAAGAACAGAGACAGTGAGTGGGATATCCACCACCTGTTGTGGGACTGCCCGGCGCTGAAGCCGACGAGAATTCGGCACTTGGCAGGAGCGGGACTCTCACCAGACAATCTGGATCGCTATATTGCCTGGACACACTGTCCATATCATCGTTTGCTTCTTGACTTCATCAAATCAGCCCAACTTTTTTCATTTATTTAAGCGTCTTACTCATCTGGCACTTCATACTTTTTATGCCCTGAGGCAATAAACATCGCTTGAAAAATGCAAAGATAAATGCTATTACACCACCCAAAATACTTTAGAAGGAACTGTTGTTTAAAATTTTGGTGAATATACTCGGGAATACTGCCGCCACATCAGAGGTAAACCAGTTATATCGCTGAGATTCCATCTGCACCTGCAATATCCGTTGCTCGAACCAACGTTCGCTCTTTGGCGGACGCAGTTTTGCGCCTCGCGTCTTTTAACGCAACGGAGTTAAGGAGCTCGTTACGCAGAAAAGCCGGTATCGTCGGCGTCGGCCGGGAGCCAAAAATCTGTCCTCCCTATGAGCGAAAAAGCCTCCTCCTCGCACACCCTCCCCTCTGCCTCGCAATGTACGCCGCTGCCCCGACCAATGGCGCATGATGGCAGTGGCTCCTAGTGTTCCTGTATATGCTCCCGCAGGGAGCAGAGTTGCGCGACTGTTTTTCTCGCGCCGCTCTTGACGCCATTCACCAAGCGGCCGTCACGTGATTCCGCAGACGACGTTTGTTTCATCTTGAAGTGGAAGAGCCGACTTTCCAGGCGCAACACCGGTTCCTCGCCAGCCCCAGTACCCTCTCGGCTGCCATCGTGATCGGACGCGTCCGGTGCGGTGTGTTCCCGCCTTTTCCGCGCGCTCCAATTGTATATATTTTGATAGGGTGCAATGACGGCAGCCTCCAACTATGACGGGTGCAGTGCGCCAAACTGCAAGAACCGCACCGAAAGCGGCAAAGCTTTTTACGCAGTGCCGTTCGTACGGTCAGTCGTACGTCAGCGATTGCGCTGGCTTTTGCGTATGGGACGCGTGAAAGCGGCTCCGAAATGAACTTGAATATGCGAGGTAAGAGAATAAACAGCACAACTTTACCGTATTTGCATGACTCATTTAGCCACATAACCTCCATTGTCTCATACCTCCCTCCGGCGTTGCAACCATCATTTGGCTATGTGCCTAGTCTGATAAAAAGTACAGTTCAATATAAATTATAAATTGTTCAGCAGGCAAGCTCAAACTTCATGCGGCGACTCATGTTTGCCATCAACAAATTATCTTCATTTTTCCTCCAACGCTACAAGTTCCAAATGAAAATGTGAACAAAGGTTCCGTTCCTAAACTGGCTGCACGTGACAGAGCATTTCTTATGTGCAGCCGCTGCCAGCCCGTCTGCTTATTCTGCTGCCACCTCCAACATTTTGCAGAAATGGTTTGTTCTGTGAAATAAAGAATGTTTTACAAGCAAACTGTATCTGAAATTTTGTTCTAGTCCCAGTTTACTACACAGAAGTGGGAGGCCAATCTCTCAGCATGAGAACAAGCTTTCCTAGACTTTTTAACTATTTTATTTGTTGAGAATACCTTTAAGGTTCCACTGACAAGGATGTTAACTCTGGAGGAGAGGGGAACAAAATAGCATGAAATACTTGAAAACGCAAAATTGGATATTAAGATAATTATTTTTCCTTGAGTAAAAGCATAGAGCAGTCCAAAACAAAGATATTTCAGAACGCAGTGGAGGTACATATAATTCAAGTAGGTCAAGAGAAAACGCAATAGTGCTTAGGGAAAAGCGAGCAATTAAATAACAGCACCAGAAAGAGATGTCACTTTCAAGATCCTTGGAAACTTGTATACCACAATTCAGCTGCAGTGACTTAAGGGAGGCTTCTCTAACTTTTGGATATTAAAGAAGTACTGCACGTGATTAGTTTGGCTTGAAAAGATGACCATGGCATAGGAAAAATGCAATGGAAGGCTCGAAGTCAGAGCGACAATTGATACGTATATTTTGTGAGAGATAAGCGCGCGAGTTTGCGATATCTGTGCCTTTGGTAGGTTAGATTTACTTGCGTGCAAAATGCATAGCTTTAGACTGCCCGCATTCACATCGTATGCAGCGTGGTTTCACAAGCTTCGTACCCCATCGGCGGTCGCAACCCTATAGAATAATATATTTCAATGTGGTTCTGCAGGGAGATGCATTACCGCACTTCTCTTTATCGAACAACTGACGCAGTTTTTTAATTTCTAAGCATTTCTGCGCCATTATTGTCCGTACTGCGAGCTATCGCTGTCATTCCGCGATCTTTCTGTCATGCTGTATGATATTTTCGGCAAATCAGACTATTTTTCGACGTTTTTTTCAACGAAGTATGATGGGCTTAGCATCGATCCCTGAGCACTGAGACAGTAAAAGAAAGAAAGGATGCCCGCAATCGAGCGCCATTTGTAAGCTTTTCAATAAAAAGCGAACTGCTCTACAACGCCAGCCCTGTCATAATCCCAGCGCCTGTGCGCTCGAGGAGCTGCTTTCCCGCACAGCTTGGAACAAAATGGCGGACCTTCGCGCAACTCAGCGCCCTGCGGGAGCATATACAGGAATACTAGCGGCTCCTAAAGCCCCTCGATAATATGAAAGTACCGCCAACCATTGAAATTTACCGCTGCCGCGCGACCTCCTCGCCTTCTCCTTCCCTTCTCCTCGCCCCTTGCTCGCCCCTTCCCTGAGGGTCGGGTCTCCGCCGACTTCCTGAGCGACGATTGAGCTCTCTGCCGTTACCCTTGGAAACGCGCGGGTCCGGCGTATTGCTTGTGTTTTAATTTTTCCTCCGCTCCATTTTTCTCCTACGCTCGGCGAGCGAATATTACAGCGCCGTGCTTTTATTGCAACGTGCAAGCGCTATGGCATGCTGTTGTGCGTACAACAGCAGCAAGCGGCCTGATGGTGGTTATGCGGTATTATTGATACCATATATATTCTCGTTGGGGGATTTTCACGTTGTTGAGGTCGGTGCTTTATGGTGTCTCCCCTCGTGTCCGTGTTCGTCTTTGCGCTGTGAATTTAAGCATGGAATACCAACTCGCCCGGCAACCCATTTTAAGGATTAACCACGACGTCCTAAAAAGTGGTTGACACCGTTGGTTGGAAGGCATCATTCGAGGGTTGTTGCTGCTTCGTTTTTAGGTTATTTTGCATGCGAGGCCAGAACGGAACGAATCTCCAAAGCATCCGCGCATTGCATCTTCTATGGAAATAGCGACTGGTCTCCAAACGTGCTAGTTCTTGCACCTGTAGCGTTGTCTTTATAACAACAAATAGGCAATTTTTAACAGACAGTATTTTAGCCTAAGATCCCATTGTTCATTAACTTTCGCTTGCATGAAACTGCTGCATAGATGTACAAAGTGATGTTGATTTGGGCTATGACATACACCACTGTTGTATTTCCTTGAGCATGTTTTTCTCAACTGTCATCAATACTGCATAGCACATATGGCTACACTAGCGTGGATGCTGAATATTATGTGATACTGCCGTCTTTTACGTGTAGCTTGTCAATCAAGGTTCTTTTGCGTGCGCGAAAATAAATCATCCTGCTGACTATGCTCTCATTTTTTTATTGTTACATTTTAGTTGATGCCTAATCAAAATACCAGCTTTAGATTCCCTACTACATACTGGAACGAAATTTCAATGTCAAGTATAATATTACATTATTGAGAGGCATTCATCTTGCCTAGAGATAACAATGCGTTCTCTCATAGGTGTACCGAGTATATTCTTACGCTTCCTTGGCACCAGTGACGAATAATGTTCGATGAATGGTTGTCCGCGCTCCTTGATCGCATTAAAAGTGCGCAATTAAATGCAAAAGCAAAGAAAAACATTTCGAAGCACTTCGTGTTAAGCCTAGTTAGAATTTTAGCTCTGTTTTTTGAGGTTTTTCTTTATGTTTGGCCAGCTAGCATAACGCGTTTACGCTTGCCCTTAGTTTTCCATCTATAGTGCAAATTTAGGATTTAACTGCAGTTAAATATTCAGCACTAATTAATTCGGGCCGATAACTAGCACACCTCATTTGCACTGAACCTAAGCTTTCGAAAGGTATAAGACTCGATACTACTATGCAAAGGGTGGTTTTGATTGCATATAGCTCAATAACGCTAATTGATAGGTATGGTAAACTAATTCAGAGCATTTGCATTCATCCTAAGCTTTTCAACGGTATATGACTTTAGCAAGGCGGAAAGTTGGGCTGGTTGGTGCATGATTTTGAGGCAGGAACAGCGCAGCACGAGACAAAGCATCGTGTCTCCCCTGTCCCTTCTTTGTCTCGTGCTGCGCTGTTCCTATCGCAAGGTATACGACTTCATCGTCTAGCCCATTGTTTGGTTTTGTAGCAAATTAACTAATTAAGGCAGATTAATGTGGATCGCTGACTAGCACGGTGCCATTACAGTTGGCCTAAGTTTTCCTACTATATTGACTCGATGCTGCAGCGCAAATTTGGGTTTTTAATTGCAATTTACTAAATATCAATTAATTTGGCTTCCAGTAATTAGTAATAATAAGTATATAATTAATCAGTGATCAAAACTCACGGTTTACCACGTGACATATACTATGCCTAGACTCATAGCTTGACAGTAGCGAAACAGACTAAGTCCCGCTTTGACCTTCTCTGATATTGAAATTCAGAGAACCAGCCCGGGTCGTTTTCCGAAGTTTTACTGCGGCGACGGAGCTCACGCTCTAAAAAACAAACACAGACAAAGTCAGAGGCAGTACTAAATCAGAAGCACAAACTAAAACACCATATCATGTGACTTAAATGCCTGCAGTACCGAGCTCGCCTGAAGGATTTGTTTACGTCAGTATTCCCCATTCACACAGTTCTAAGAAGAAACCATTCTCTTCATGAACGTTACTTTCGCCATTATCAACGTTTTTCTTGCAATTTTTCAAAGATTTTGTGCACTCCTGGAGCGCAGAGCTAGCCCAAAAACACGCGCTTCGCTCACTGCTGCGGTCGGCCGGCGGGCGCCAAGGAGAAAATGCGTGTCGTGTGCAGAGCTCACAGCCGCCGCACGAGGAGAATCGAGGAGGAAAGCGCGGCGCGGAGGAGAATGTTGCTACTTTCAAATTATCAAGGGGCTTTAGCGGTTCCTAGGGTTCTTTAATGCCAGCGCCGCCGTTCCCGGGTGGAGACAACTTAAGCGACGCCGCCATATTTAATCACAACTGGCTTCTCCCGTGTATCGCGATATGCGCGACTGGTAGCCCAGTGTAGCTCTCGCTGCAAAAGCCCGTTCAAGTTAAAGAACTTTGAAGCGCGCCGAGAGCATGAACGGCGCCGTTACAAACGCTAGCGCCGCTGATCCCGTATGATTCAATATGGTGGTGCCGCTGAAGTTGTCTCCACCGCGGGGCGCGCGCATCGAGGAACTCTAGCGCTTCCCGCCCGTCTCGTTCGGGCGCACAGGGGCCGTGCGCGCACGCAGGAATCACAGTGTAAGCGGCCAAAGAGGCTGGAATAATTTCGACCACCTGGGGATCTTAAAGTGCACAGACATCGCACAGCACACGGGCGATTTAGTGTTTCGCCTCCATCAAAACGCAGCCGCCGCGGTCGGGTTCGAACCCGGGAGCTCCAGATTAATTATCAAGCGCCCTAAATACTGAGCCGCCACGGCGAGTGAAAGGAATAATAATAATAATAATTGGTTTTGTGGGAAAGGACATGGCGCAGTATCTGTCTCATATATCTTTGGACACCTGAACCGCGCCGTAAGGGAAGGGATAAAGGAGGGAGTGAAAAAAGAAAGGAAGAATAGGTGCCGTTGTGGAGGGCTCCGGCATAATTTCGACCACCTGGGGATCTTTAACGTGCTCTGACATCGCACAGCACACGGACGCCTTAGCGTTTTTCCTCCATAAAAACGCAGCCGCCGCGGTCGGGTTCGAACCCGGGAACTCCGGATCTGTAGTCGAGCGCCCTAACCACTGAGCCACCGCGGCGGGGCCGGTTGAAAGGAAAAGAATTGTTTTTGAGTGCAAAGGAAATGGCGCAGTATCTGTCTCATATATCTTTGGACGCCTGAACCGCGCCTTAAGTAAAGGGATAAAAGATCGAGTGAAAGAAGAAAGGAAGAGGTACCGTAGTGGAGGGCTCCGGAATAATTTCGACCACCTGGGTATCTTTATTCTCCTCCTGCACTCCCGGCCAGTCGAATTCTTCCAGAGATCGACCTGTAGTCTTCTTAATGGCCTGATGCCCCGATAACGGGTTTACACTTAGGATTTCTGCACCGTTGAACGTATTTTTCATTTTTTTCATCGTTTAAATAAATTATTGATCAATTATACACTGTATTTTTTTTGTTGGCATTATCAAGCAATGGATTTTCTTAATGTGTATTGTGAAACCGCAGAGCCCAATTGAGAAATTTTTTTATTCCTTATCTTGATCAACTGATTGCAACGATTTCATTACAATTCAACACATATCACACACCAATCAATCATCAATCACTACAAGCACAAATTACCTTGGTAAATTTTTCATGCAGCCCTCGATTACAATACACTATACAATACAGTACAATTATACACTGTATTTTTTTTGTGTGCGCCATCAAGCAATGGATTTTCTTAATGTGTATTGTGACATCGCAGAGCCCAATTTAGAAATTTTTTTATTTCTTATCTTGATCAACTGACTGCAACGATTTCATTACAATTCAACACATATCACACACCAATCAATCATCAATCACTACAAGCACAAATTACCTTGGTAAATTTTTCACGCAGCCCCCGATTACAGGCCACTGGTTCGAATTCATGCTTAGAGCAACTCTCTAACTGAACTAGTAAATTTTTGCTGCGCGAAACGCTGCAGTGAAGGGTGAGCGGTTCGCATGAAACAATTTTTTTCGCAGCCCCTCTTTATTTCCAACACACGGTGCTAACTACACAGTTGGGTTTTCGACCGAACAATCTGTGTACGCTATGGCGCAAAAGGCGCCATAGTGATCTAGGATGCAGTGGACGTTAAAGACCCTGACGTGATCGAGTTTATTCCGGGGTCCTCCTCTACGTCATCCTTCGAAGACGAAAGCCTTTCTTGGCTAATGGGTGGCGGTTGCGCCGAGTGTGTCCTTAAGCTCTTGTAAGCACATACCAAAGATATCGCTGCACTAATCAGACGCGGGGCAGCATGCAATCATGAGTTGTCTGAACGCCAGTTCTTGAATATGACATATTCCTTAATTATTAGCCGCATTACATACCACCTCCCATACCACATACTCCCTCAGCGCGAAAAACAACAGGCGGACATCGTAATAAGCACGGCTGTCACCTCCGCCCTACGTCTTCCAGGGATGCTTAGCCCGGAACGCCTCTTGGCCACTCATACCCACAACACCCTGATCGAATTAATAGAGGCTAAACGCACCAACCATTCAGTCCGCCTTGGTCGCACGGCAGGAGGACAACGCCTGATTGACAGCTTCGTCTCAATCCGCCCATTCTATCCCTAACCAGTCCTACACCTTACATGATTTCTCTGCGCACGTAGGATCGCATATGCCAGAAGCCCCTGCAGTGCAATATGACCGCTAGACTTCATCAAGGTAGACGACAGGCTCGAGCGTGCTATTACACCAATTTCCCCTCACAGGCAGACTTTAGTGCAAATGAATTTTTTCCTTCTTTCTTTCACTCCCTCATATATCATTTCCATTACGTCACGGTTCACGTGTCCATGATGATGTGAGACAGTTACTGCTGCATTTTCTTTCTTCAAAAAAGAGATTTTAATTTATTTTTTCTGTCTCAGGGCTTGTCTGATCTGTCCACGAAAAAGAGTTACGGCGGGCGCATTTTTTTCCGACCGCGTTTCGATGGAGGCGAAACGCACAGGCGCCCGTGTGCTGTGCGATGTCTGTGCAAGTTAAAGATCCCCAGGTGGTCGAAATTATTCCGGAGCCCTCCACTACTGCAACTCTTTCTTCCTTTCTTCTTTCGCTCTCTCCTTTTTCCCTTCCCCTACGGCGCGATTCAGATGTCCGCCGATATGTGACATTTTCCTCCCCAAAAACCAATTTTTACCCGCCGTGTAGGCACAGTGGTTAGATGGCTCGGATACTGAGCCGGAGTACCCGGGCTCGAACCCGACCGCGACGGCCGCGCTTCGATGGAGGCAAAACGCTAAGGCGCCCGTGTGCTGTGCGATGTCAGTGCACGTTAAGAGGTATGTCAGGTCATGCGACTCGTGCAATAGGAAGTGCCCGGAAAGCAAAGTCGCGAAAGCTCTGTTGGAACGCATGCCTCTTATCGACACTACATTTTATCGGGTTGCTGTCGATATTGTCCGTCCACTGTCACCCACATTGGTCAAAGGGAAGAGATATATTCTCACTCTCGTCGATTTTGTCAAGCGACATCCCGATGACGTGGCTCTGCCAAAGATAGATTAAGCAACCGTGGCAGAAGGTTTCGTGGCGATGTTTTCACGAATAGGTTTTCCAAGAGAGATAATTTGTGACATGGCCTTCTGTTTCACTTCCGAAATGATCAGAAAGCTCAATGATCTCTTAGCAACGAAACATCTCAGCACGATCCCTTACCATTTAATGTGCAATGAGGTAGTGGAAAAATTTATCGGCACACTCAAGCAGATGCGGCGGTAGCTCAGTGAGGAACGGTCCAAAATTTGGAATTATTATATCGCTCCGCTTCTGTACGCATACAGAGATTTGTACGCATACAGAGATCTGTACGCATACAGAGAGTTGATATTTGGGTGACATGTGCGAGGACCGCTCGCAGTCCTCAGAGAGATTAGGACAAGGGAAGAGCTGGGAGAAGAAACGAAGACAACCTATGCTCTCAATCTAAGAGAACGGCTCGAGCAAACTGTGAGAGCGGCACATCAAAGTCTGTTGCGTTCCCAACCGTCTCATAAGAAATTTTGTGACAGGAATAGCAAGACACGGCACTTAAGGGTTGGAGATCGTGCCCTCGTTTTTTAGCCGAGCAGCCACAAAAACTGCGAATGCAGTGCAAAGGTTCATTTGGGGTTTGTGGAAGAAAGAACGACGTGGGTTATTGGATCAACTTGGGCCACACTAAGAAGCTATTCCACATCAATATGCTGAAAAGATACGAAGAGCGTGCACCGAAGAGACAGTGCAGGCGTCTTCTTTGTCGTACTCGAAGAAGGTGACAGGCTTGGAAAACGTAGGCGTTGATTGCACGACTCGTTTATAAATTGCCTGAGGGGGATGCCCAAAGTACAGTGCTACTATTCGGTGCTAGCAATTGTTACCTGTGCAAATGTAGCCTGGTAGTGTTTGTGCGTTATTTTTTGCCTCCTTCCCCGGTAATGGGTTGCTCAGTGTGTACATATTCACCTTCGTGGTACAGACATGTTTAATGTTTGTGTCTGATATTTAGCAGTTTTTATTTTCTTTTTTCTGACATTGATAAAGTTTGAACCTCTGTGCATAAAGTCGGGCATGTTCCCTCTGTGCGCGTTTCCTTGTACCTCCATGTGTCACTGTGTACCGTGCCTTCGGTGACTTCAACGGTGTTCAACTTGTCCGTTTACCACGTGAACATTAGTGTTGTGTACACGAACAGCGTTTTTTTCTATGTGAAAAAAACTTGTTCGAAGGGGCCCATATGAGCGGTGCACAAAAGATCCTTGGGGGATTGGTGAACGCGGTGCGTAAGACCTCGAAGCGCCGCGCGTGCCAGAACAGCATTGCACGTGTGCGCGTGCAAGGTTTGTGTTAGAGGCGACGGCGACAAAGAACGTGGCGAGAACTAGGAGCGGAGAGCCGACGTGTCAGAAAACCGAGTTGTAAAGAAAGGCAGCGCAGCGGAGATCGAGTCATTCAAGCGTGGTGGTGGCAGCCATCGGACGTTGCGTCCGCCCTCCCCTTACCTCCCTTGGATCACGGACACATGACTACTGCGTTCCTTGCAAGCGTGGAGGTGGCAGCCAATGGACTGAGGGTCAGTGCTGCCGAAGCGCACTCCTGGATAGCCTGCTTTAAGGCTCCTGCGTTTCGTAAAGCCGTCGACGAGACCTGGCTACGTTATTCCTGCTGCTGCCAAGTTCTTCAGGCAGTTGATGGGTGTGATAACGTGATAACATGCCGATGCGGCAATTCTGTAAACCGCGTTGGTGCCACGTGTCGATAATTTTATTTAGTGTGTTATCGTGATGTTGATGTTCGACATCACGATAATGTTCGACATCACATGATTTTCGACATCACGATGTGATGTTCGACGCCCGTTCCAGCTTGACTATATATATGTGCCCTGTTCTTGTACGCTTTTTATAATAAACGTTTGCCCCCGGCTTTGATGCGTCCAACTGTGAACGCTACAGTGGCGACGAGGCACGGTCTAACTCTGCGGGGGGAGGACGGACATTGTTCGTGAGATGGCTTTCGGCAGTCGTTTCTGCGAGTTTAGGCTGAACGGGATTTCTTCAATTTGAAGAATACGTGGAGCGCATCGATTTCCGCTGCGCAGCGAACAAGCTGCTGAGTGACGCCGACAAGAGGGCAGCTTTACTGATCTGTTGTGGGGAGGCGACGTACTCCCTGATAGCAACCCTCGTAAAACCTCAACGACCGCCAAGTGTCGAGTACCAGGTCGTCGTCGACGCCGTGAAGGACTACGTCAATCTGAAGCCATCAGAGTTGTACTCAAGGTACGTTTTTTCGAGGCGAGACCAGGAGTACGACGAATCTGTAGCTGAATATGTCGCATTATTACACAAGCAAGCTGAGAACTGCGGCTTTAGCGACAAACAGCTGCCCTTGGGTATAATGCTGCATGATCGCCTGGCAATCGGATTGAGGGACAGCGTTGTTCAGCAACGGCTGCTGAAAGAAAAAAACTTGACGTTCAAGAGTGCATACGAGCTCGCAGTGACCGCGGAAATAGCCGCTAAAGAGCAACGCGTAATGAGCCAGCATAAGCAGGCAGCTGCAGACGTGACAGAAGAAGTGAGCACGCCCCCTAAAAACGAGCAGGAGGAAGAGAACCGGATCGGAGCGTTGCGGCAAGTTCCGGACGAAAGGTGTTTCCGATGTGGCGGCAAGCACGAAGCGTATTGCTGCAAGTACAGGAACGCGATATGTTTCAACTGCTCTAAAAGAGTGCATCTAGCCAAGGCGTATCGAAGAAAAAAAAATGCAAGTGCAGAATCAGCTGGAGACTACATCTACGCCGGCGCATACAGAGTACGATGCTCTACTCAGCATCAGTCCAGTAACGAACTCTCCCAGATTTGTTGTCACCGTCAGCATTGGTGGTCAGAACGTACAAATGGAAGCCGACTCCGGAGCAACTAGGTCAATTATCAGTCACAGGCAAAATGAAAAACTGCAAGTCGGTACAAGTATCAACCTGGAAGAATCACATGCTCAGCTCGTCACCTGGACGAAACAAGGCCTTGACATTGTGGGAAAGCCAAGGTTCCCGTAGAATTCAAAGGACGAAATTGCGAGCTGCCGCTACTGCTAGTGAGAAATGACGGCAGCACAATTCTAGGCCGTGACTTGTTCAAGGCGTTAAACTTAGAGCTTACAGGTCTTCATACCATGAGCAACCGGCAAGAAGCTATCCTGTCAATCTATGCGGACATTTTTAGCGAGTCATTTCCAGGCTCTACACTGCCGCCGACTCACATTGAGCTCAAGCAGGACACTTTGCCAAGGTTTCTGAAATGTCGCAGCATTCCGTTCGCGCTTAATGACGACGTCATAGCTCAGCTGGACAGAGTGGAGAGACAAGAAATTCTGCAAGCAACGCAGTATTCAGAATGGGCTACACCTATCGTTGTTCGAAAAAACAACGGATCGCTCGGAATCTGCGGTGACTATCGAAGCACAGTCAACCGAGCGTTGAGGAGCAACGGCTATCCTTTGCCTACGAGCCAAGAATTATTCGTAAAGTTTGGCTAAGGCCGCGTCTTTTCGATGTTGGGCTTGACGCAGGCATGCCAACCACTGGTAGTTGATGACGCCACAGCGCAGGTTCTCACGATGAACACCCTAAAACGGTTGTACAACGTGCGATGTTTGCCGTACGGCGTGTAAATAGCTGCAGGGGTGTTCCAACGCGTAATGGACACAGTCCTCGCGGGTCTACCGCAGGTAGCTGTTTACCTGGATGACCTTCCGGTGGCCAGCGAAACCACAGAAGAGCACAGCCGAATGCTCGCCGAGGTTTGCGAACGAAGTGCGAAAACGGGACTGCGGGTCCAGTCGGCAAAGTGCGAGTTTTTTAAAGAAATCCCGGAATTCTTAGGCCGCAGGATAGACTCGTGTGGCATCTACCCATCGAAACCTAGGGTAGAAGCGATTCATCATGTGCCTGTATCAAAAACTAAGAAAGAGCTGCCAGCATTTCTCGGCAAGGTGAACTTTTATAATCGTTTCTTGAAAGGCCGCCGCCAAGTCGCAGAAGTTTTGTATCGTCTACTGGAGACTAACGTCGCGTGGATGTGGCGTTAAGAACACCATGAAGTGTTCGAAAACCTGAAGCAGCTTCTAACGTCCGAGTCGCTGCTGGTGCGTTTTGATCTCAGCGCGCCTTTAGGTCTGTCATGCGATGCTTCACAGGTGCGAGTAGGAGAAGTCCTAGCGCACCGCGACCCTCAAGGACGAGAGAGACCCATTGCGTATGCTTCAAGAACGTTAACGAAGACCGAACGGAAGTATGCTCAGATAGATCGAGAGGCTTTAGCTATCGTTTTTGGCGTTCGTCATTTCCATCTGTATCTGTGTGGAAGAAAGTTCTTTATTCTCTGAGATCACAAAGCGCTGCTCGGCATATTTCGACAAGAGAAGTAAATTCCACCGGTACTGTCACCACGCATGCTCCGTTGGACGTTAATGCTGTCGGCTTATGATTACCGCCTTAAGTATAGGAAAACGCAAGAGCATGCCAATGATGACTATTTAAGCAGATTAGCAGCAAAGGAGACGCGAGGTGAAACCGAGGCGCCGGGCGACGTCCTTCTGCAAGAGGCAATGGGGTATCCCCCAGTGACTGCACAACAAGTGGCATCCTCTACCAGGCAAGATCCTCAATCGCTTGAAGTGAAGGCGTGGATTATCGACGGCAGGCCCAAGCGCAATGTGCCATCAGAATATTTTGCATACCATGCGAGACGATATGAGCTATCCGTCGATCTCGACGGCGTCCTTTTGGGAAACCGAGTAGTGCTACCGTTATGACTACGGAAGCGAGTTCTGGGCATGCTACATGCAAATCATCCAGGAATTACGGCCATGAAAGCTCTCGCGAGGTCCTATGTTTGGTGGCCCAGAATTGACGCGCAGATTGAAGATTTCGTTCGGCACTGCAAACCATGTCAAGAGAACAGGCAAAGTGATCCCAAGACGCCTGTACATTTCTGTACGAAACTTGAAAGACCTTGGAGCAGGGTTCATATCGATTTTGCGAGCACAGTCGAAGGCGTTTGTTTTCTTGAGGCAGTGGATGCGTTTTCGAACTGGGCTGAGGTCGAGATAATGCCATCCCTTCAGTCCTCTTCAGTGATCGAAAAGTTGCGTAGAATGTTCGCATCGTACGGTCTACCAGGCCTGATAGTGTCTGACAATGGGACTGCTTTCTCAAGCAATTTCAGGAATTTCTATAACTATAAACGGCATCCAGTTTATGTACACAGCGCCGTATCATCCTTCAAGCTGTGAAAGAGCAGAACGGATGGTTCGCGAGCTCAAGTGTGCGCTCAAGAAGCAAAGACAAGGCACAGTGGCGCGTAAGGTTTCTTGCTTCTTGTTCAAGCAGCACTCCACCCCTCAATCTGAGACCGGAAAGGCACCAGCAGAGCTCATGTTGGGTCGGAACTTCCGCTCTCCCCATGTGAAGACTTCACCCCGACATCGAAAGCGGGGACTTTTGTCAACGTGGGCCGACAAAGGTGTTCGAGTGTGGGGATGTTGTGTACATGAGAAATTTTAACCGAGGGCCTACATGGCTAGCCGCTCGGGTGTTACGCCCTCTGGGCCACGTCATGTACGAAATTCAGACGGCTGAAGGAAATGTGCATAGACGTCATCGGGACCATCTGCGAAGGCATGGGTGTCGGAACCGGCAAAACGAGGTAATGCAACAGGTGATTTCTTCAGTATCCCACCGACTCCAAGCGCAGAACCCGAACTACCCAACGCACATTACTTATTGTGTAAATAGTTTGTACATATTACTTCTCCCCCTGTTCTTTATTCCTGTCCCCTCACCTCTTTCATTTCATTTCTCCATTCTGCCTGCTGTCCTTTATTTCCGCTGCCCCAGCTCAGGTGCTTCAGTATCGATGGCAGATGCCGGGGCTAGCAAAAATCTTTTCCTTCCTTTTTACTATTATTTTTAATAAAACCACTACCACCACCACGCTGTGCCACCACTGGTTCTTAGACGGTCTACTCGTGAGCGACGACCTGTGCAGCGCTACAGCATTAACTGAGGGGGAAGGGATGTGATAACGTGATAACGTGCCGATGCGACCATTCTGTGAACCGCGTTTCTGCCACGTGCTGATAAGATTATCGAGTGTGTTATCGTGTGTGCTCATGTGATGTTCGACGTCCTTTCCCACTTGAGTATATATGTGCCCTATTCTTGTACGCTTTTTATATTAAAAGTTTGCCCTCGGCATCGACGCGTCCAACTGTGAAGCTTACAATGAGAGAGCGCCGGCGTCTCCCCGTGTTCTTCTCCACTTATACCACCACCTGTCTCCAATGCGCCAATTTCATCGACGCAACGCCAGCGGCGACCCACCGCGATGGCTCAGTGGTTAGGACGCTCGGCTACTGATCCGGAGTTCCCGGGTTTGAACCCAACCGCGCCGGCTGTGTTTTTATGGAGGCAAAACGCTAAGGCGCCCGTGTGCTGCGCGATGTCGGCGCACGTTAAAGATCCGCAGGTGGTCGAAATTATTCCCAGCCCTCCACTACGGCACCTCTTTCTTCATTTCTTCTTTCACTCCCTCCTTTTTAAATTCCCTCACGGCACGGTTCAGGTGTTCAATGATATATGAGAGAGATACTGCGCCATTTCCGTTCCCCAAAAACCAATTATTATTATTATCGCCAGCGACGCATCGCACTACACACACCCTCGTCCGCCCTGTCTGCAAGGCGTCCCCGCTCCACCTGGGACGCTCAGTAACTGGAGAACTTTCCTTTATTTCTGTAGTGTTGTACGCATGTTGAGTGTGTTTTTCTTATTTTCTTGTCCGTTTCTTATTGGCCCTTTTTCCTTTAGATTATAAATACGGCTTCGTTTCGTTTTTTTTTATCTCTTTGTTCTTTTGTTGTCTTGCTCGAATCGGCACGCGATAGCGCTCCCCTTCGGAAAGTCTGGGACGCGCTACCAATTCGCGGCAGCGCATCGGGGTGGTCACTATTCACGCGTGAGTATCTGTTGCTGTAGGAGCCGCCAACGTCGTTGCGGCGCACGAGGTTGCTGCATCGCGCATCGTTTAATATATTTGACACCAGTTTTCATAACCTCATGCGTAGGGAAGCTGATGGAGCACGTAATTCAAACCAGATTGACTTTTTTCAAGAAGCAATACGTGCAGTGTTCGCAAGAGATGGTCGGTTTCCAGCCATACTTGTGCACGCAGGACGTGATGCTCAGACTAAAACATGATGTCATAGATTCGCGATCGAAAGACGCCAAAGTGATCCTGAGCCTAGACCTCACCAAGGCCTTCGACAAAGTCAGCCAATATGCTATTGGCGTACGTACAACAACATCAAAGACTCCTTATCGGGAAGGAAATCATGCATGAGATTTCAAACTTTAGAGTCTTCCATGATTGAGTTAGGAAGCAAAGGCACACAGCAGGGCTCAAGGCTATCGCCTTTTCTATGCCGCGTGGTGATGAAGGACCTCCCGGGGAAACTCAGCCAAATCGAGGGGATGAATATAAGCATGTATGCGGACAACATCAACCTTTGGAGTAACGAGGGGAGCGATGCGAGTAGGGAGGAACACCTGCAGGCAGTGACCGACATCATTGTCGAATGCGCAGCCGAAAGGGGAGTTTCTTGCCGAAAAATCAGTTGCTCATATACAGGCCAAAATAACTTCGGTGCAAAAACAGCAGACACTTTCATATTCGGGTAGAGGGCAAACGGTGCCATAAGTAGAACAGATCAGGATCCTGGGGATTGTCATCCAATCGCACGGGCTTAACGGGCTTAGCAAGAAATTCGAAACCTACGCGTTGCAAATCGTAGGCATCTTGATGTTGACTAAATGAAGAGGCCTCAACGAGAGAAACTAAAACTTATCCAGGCACACGTAATAAATGGAATCAGTTACCCGGCGCCCTACCTCGACATCAAGACCGGAGAGAAAGACAAGCTAGACTCTCTAATCCGGAGATTCGCTAAGAAGTCGCTAATGACTGCCCATGGGCACCTCGACAGAGGGACTGCTCCAACTCAGGGTGCACAACACGTGGGGGGAATTGGCGGAGGCAGTGCGAGTCTGAAAATCTCAGAGACTAAGTACGACGAGACAGGTAGGGTGACCTTGCCAAAGTGGGACTCAAGCCAGACAGAGGTATCCACACCTAAGTCGAAATTAGTAGGGAAAGCACGAACGCCTTGGCAGTCCCGCGCTTCCCTAGAAACATGCACCTGGAATTTAACGTAGCCAGAATGACCAATTAAGCTAGCCGAAGCTCTACAGGGAAGGTTCGAAAATATGGAAGCAAAGGAAGTCGCCTATGTCGATGTGGCGAGTGGAAGAAGGGGTGCGGCGGGAGCCTCGGTTGTCGATGGCAGAGGGGCGCCGGTATCCGCGGCAGCCATCTGAGGTCGCAACATAGAGTGCGGAGGAAGTTGCGGTAGCGCTCGCTTGCGTAAAAACAGAAGCCATGTTCGTGATTAGCGATATAAAACCTGCCGTGAAAAATTTTGGAAGGGAAAGGTATCGCCGGATGCGGCAAAAATCCTCACCCAAAGTACACTGATTAAAAACTAAGTTAATTTGGACATGCGCGCACGCTGCCTTCCATGATAACGATGCGGCTCACGACCTCGCCCGAGCTATCTTCTTCCGGGTAGCCGTCAAACCCCTCGCTCACTGGGCATACGACGAGCACCTGCAAAATTACGGGGAAACCATCGACCAATATAAATTAGAATGTAGACTGGTAGGTCCGCCAGATGGCGAATTAAATAATACAGAAGCTGTCACGCGGAGTCGGCTTCAAAACAGTACTTTCATGTACCCGATCTGGGCATTTCATGTGCTACCAGAGCTAAATGAGAAGAATCAGTGCAAAACTGTGGGGCGATAGGGACCCTCGGCTACATACTTTGGACATGCCCATAATCCCCAGGGGTGGAACAAATTAGTAAGTACAGATGCCTGGTAGATCCTATTGCGAAGCGCGTACCCTATCATCCAGCGACGCACCATGCATCTGGCGCAAGAGGCCGCAGCAAGCCAAGGGCTGCCTACCAGCCTCTAAACCGCGGGTGTGCGACTTCCCGTCTTCCCAGGCATGCGTGCCGTGGGCGGAGAGGGAGGCGCCTTTTTTTCTGATAGAAATAAAAGTTGTGTCGACCAATCAGCTACTCAATATGAATATAGAACGAATTCCGCGATGAAGGATCTCGTGTCTCCGTGAAGCTGTTTTGCCGGCTTTGAACTACGAGCTGCGGTAAAGGCGGAAGAAGAGATGCGCTGGTACGCTCCGCGATATGGGTGCACGCAAGCAAACTCAGGTGGTCAAAATTATTCCCTTGGCGCTCAATACATCACGTCATTCTTGTTTGGTTATTTCGGATTATTTCAAATACCGGCGATTCTTCAAAGTGCACTTACATGGTGCAGCACAAGACCTTCTGGCATTTCGCCTCTATCGAAATGCAATCACCGTGGACGGAATCGACCCCGACTGTTTCGGGTTAGCAGCTGAGCACATCTTTCTCTCTTTCTTTCACTCCCTACCTTGCATTCCTCAAGATGCCGCTGAAACAAAAAATCTTTATTATTACAAAGTACTTCAGAGCTTGCCCCTCGGTCTGCGCACGAACCCACTGCACTCACGTACGTGTTTATTTCCTAAGGTCCATAAGAATTGCGGCCTTGGTGGCGATGGTCTTTACGGCCGCGTCCTCCGAGCGCAGCATGTTCTCACATTCCTCCTAAGTCTAGACGTTCTCAAGGCAGCGCGGGGTGGGTGGGGAAGATGGGGGGGGGGGGGGGGGGTCCGCCGGGCAGAGGAGGAGGATGTGGAGGGAAGAGGCGAAGGGTTCTGAGCATAATGTGCACTGAAGGGTGGGAAGAGGAGGATTGATGTCGGGGTAATGTGAGGGGTAAGGGGAGAGTGTGTGTCTCTAGTCAGCCTCAGAGTATTTCGTGTTATCTAAGGAGGGGTGGCGTGACTGACAGAGAGGGCGCGAGGCTCTGTAGGCATGCGTAAGGTCGCTGATTGCATGAATGCGCTTCTTTATGAATCCCCGATCTCTGGCCCTCTGATCCTGCTGTAAAGAACCTCGGGCTGAAAAGCTGGAAGCCTCAATCCCGTAATTTGCACATTGCGCAGGCACCCATGTTAGCACGACTTGGTGGGATGGGGTGCATTTTGCGTGCCCGGTGTTTCAAATGCAAAGACATGAACACGGACTCGCGAAAAATTTATAATTGCAGTTTTGAAGTCTTTTTAAATTACTCGGCTTGCTTGGGGTGATGATAATTGCAATGACGGCTTTTTTCTGCGGCCTCTGGGGAGGTGCCGGGAAGAGGAAGTTTGAGGAGCGCGGACGAAGAGTACAGAAAGGCTGCTTTCCTTTCATCGCCCGTGCAAGCAGCGCCAGCCCATAGGGCGTCCGGCTCGGAACAACACTCTCGGTGAAGTGCGTTCGCACTCGCCCTGCGGCGCTGCTGATGATGGGACGGGGTATATTTGGTGTCCAGCGAAAAGTACTGCAGAGGTACTGCGGTTTTCATTTCCTAAATATTTACTGCCAGTTTGCCACCCGTCAGCACGAAACATTGAGCGAAAGTACATAAGCAGTGTGTCTACAAGCACATCGACAAGCAGAGCTATCGATGTAGGGATACATAACACGCTCTTTACCTAAAATTAATAACGTTACGCATGACCATATTTGCGATTCACTGGAAATGTGAAGTTCTTGCTGTGCTTGGATAACGCTCTGTACAATTCATTTTCGTGAATGATCTTCATGAGGATGGTGAGGTCACTCAGTGCAGCTACTGTGGCTGGTTATAGAGCGCATACTCTGGGTTATGACAAGTGCTTGGGGAGATCATCTATTTGTCTTAGAGCAAAGTTTGGGCTGCAAGACATCCCGCTGCTCGGAGCTGCGGGTGAATTCCCTTTTCTGTGAATGTGCCTCTGGTCCAACGATTGATGGCGAGACTTCCAGGCGGTGGGACAAAGTTAGATACATTGGCTTTTGTACAGTTCCGGCTATTACGACGCGACACGCGGAAATGTTGCTTGTGTGCAGGTCAGTGCGCTTGTGCTGTTTCTCCTTGCTTGCCTGCAGGAGATACTGCGTAGATTTATTATACCAGCGTGCTTTCATGGCGTTCGATTGAATGTTCGTAAATTTCAACCCGTTATAGATTCAGCCGGTGAATGTATTCCTGACTAGGTGTGGAGCGATAGTAAAGAAGCACTATTACTATACCCTTGCTTTTCTCAACTGCTTCAGTCAACGAGTTGAAGGTCCGTAAAGCAACAGGGTTAGAAAGAAGAGAGGGCTGGCGCGTTATGTTCCAGACGCGCAGAAACTTTATGGGCTCCTTACTGTGGAAAGGTGGTCCGCTGTCTGGAACGAGTGTCGTTGATATGCCAAACATGGAAAATGTTTTCTTTAATTCCTGTATCTGTGAAAGTGGTTCCCATTTGTCGTACTTTTGCATACTTGTAAAAATAATCGAATACCAGCAGATACTTTCCCTTCAGGTGGAAGATATCAAACAATGGCTGGGTCCAATAGAGGCTGGTACGAATTGAGAACTTGATGTAAATGGCAAATGCTAGAGCTTTCGATCAAAGTCTCAATGTCCTGACTTAGAGTTATTCACTGTGGCTTGACATACTTTTGTGCGAAAAAATGCCTCGACGTTCCTTGTAGAGCATTTGAAGCAGATTTGCCTAGCGCATGGTCATTTAACCAGGCGCTATCCATACCACATGAAGCCTTCAGCTATATGTAGCTCTTTTCTCACATGGCAGAAGAGTTTGATTTTCTAGTTACCTAGGAAAGTTTCTAGGACGATCATGTATCGATATACTTGGTCACCTTTTGAACTGTAGTGTCTATAGCTATATATACGGCGGTCTTGGGAAGTCTCGGGCTGTGTGGCACAAGAATGGTCGTTATTGACCTTCAGATTACTTGTGCGAGCTCTGGAGAGGACATCTGCTACTGCAGTTTTCTTCGAGCTTTAGTCAGCGTCAAAGCTCACCTCTCCGTGTGCAGTATTAGAGTTCGGAGTCTGGGTGACATTTCTATCATGTCCTTATTCGACATGTTAGCCAGCGCTATGCAAACTGTCTGGATAGCCATTTGACATGTGAAGGTGTAGTAGTGAAATCATTCACTACTACACCTTCTCAACTACACTACTACACCTATTACACCTTCACTACCGCTAGATATTCTTTCTCAGGATATGCACACATCATCTGGGTCGCTGTCGGAGCTGCCGAAACGAAGGCCAAGATTCTGCTTTTTGGCGCAACACTAATTCCATCTCGCGCGAGCTGTCGTCCGTTGCAACTGCTACGGTCTTTTAGGGGTCGAAATAATGGAGCAAGAAGGCCGTCGTGAACTTATAGTTGATCAACTTGATGGTTTCGGTAGGGTATTGCGCCTAATGCCAGGAGACATCGGTCTTTCAAGCTCATGAAGAGGCCTGGGGTTTAGGAAAAGTTGCGAATGAGTTTCGTCAAGTAGATGACCATTCCAAGAAATCTCTGAAGTTCTTTGTTCAATGGCAATGACATAAACTCGATGGCTGTCCCTTGTGTTAGGTCTGCAGCAATCTCAAGTGACGATAATTGGTCCCAAAGGTATGTCTGGAAATCATGCCTGCCTGTAGTATTTTCTTGTGCAGCTTGAGGTTGTTGAATCTGGCGACAACGGACAGCACTCCCCTTAGACTTATGACATGCTGTTCAATTTGTTTGGGGCCGGAAGGATGACAACGAAATAAACCTTGGGGCTTAGTTACTACTTAAAAACTATATATGTGGCTAGATAGAACAGTTTAGTAGCTGCAACAAGACCAATATAATTTAAAAACACCTAACCAAGACTTAGGAAGTCGAACGCGATAGGTTTAGAAATCGGGGCAGCAATAGCCTTCTTTCGACTCACCGTTCTTGCTGCCTGCTCACGAGCTCGCTCCTGTGCTAACACCTGACACCTCAGACGCTCCGTTTCAGCCTTTCTTTTTCTCAACTCCGCGTCCTCCAGTACCCTACGCCGCTTTTTCCAGCCTCTTTCTTTCGTTATTGTGCATAACCTGGGCGTTGATATCGCATTGCTACAACCTCAAGTGCTACTCCAGATTCACTTTGGTTGGCACTCGACGCCTGCTTGTACACCGCCGCCGTCTTTTGAGGCCCGCAGCTGAGCGACTGACACAACGCCGCGAACGAGCTGGCTCTCCACTCACCGAAACTCTGGCACTTGTCGAAAGCACAGTTGCCATCTTAAACATAAGCTGACACGTCTGAGAAACGCTGATATTCGCCGCTTCACCACAGAGCAGTGCTTATCACAACCTGTGACAACTGTACAGCTGGCACCATGCCAACACTCCTCAGTAATATGCCTTGACGCTTGGCGAGCGGCGTCGCCCACTCATTGGTTTATTGTGGCGTGATGTCACGACGATTGCCAAAAAATCCTGAATTAACGGGATAAGGCACATAGATTTTCCTCAGATCGTCGGCTTACTACAACTATATCGCTTTAAAGGGAACCCAGATGAAACGATAGCGTAACCAAAGCTCCATGAAAGTGCACAAACGCCACCTTATAACCTCCTTTGGATCCTCCTGGTAGTGTGCACGATTAGCGCCGAGAACATAGAGACTTTCGCACAGTGCGAGGAACTCTTGAGGGACTGGAACCTGGTAGTGTTGCCTTTTGACACCTGCGCACAGATGGCGTGTGTCTGAATAGAGCCGCACCTTGCGATCTTCTTTGTGGACCAAGAAAACTTCGTAAACCCACTTGGATGCTCTGTGAACTTCGTTATTGTGTCGTTTTGGTTTCCATATGTTGCAGCTCGGCCTTCCCATTGGGCTCTGTGACGCCGGGTACTCGGCGTGAAGCGGACACCGTAGCTGTTATCTCCCTGCCATGGACAAAGTTTTAGGCCCCTTAGCCTGCTTCAGGCAGCAGAGACTTGCAATGAACTTTCTTTTTACATATTTAAAAGACATTGGACATCTCGATAAGCTCTAAATTCACTTGCAGGTTACCTTCATGCATTCTTCTTGCAGTGAACTTTGTCAGCCCATTCGTCGGACTATGCACTCCATCACTCCATAGGTTACATCAATACTTGCCACTGCATCCTTAGTACCCATTTCATGGCTGCATTTTATCTTCGTTTTTTTTTCTTTTTTCCCACCTCTTCCACGCTGCTCTCCTTCAGTCTTTATCTCCCAAATTCCCCTCCCTACGCAGAGAAGCATGCCAGCAATATTGAAACGCCGGCTAAATTCTCTGTTTCTTCATTAAAGAGTCTCTCTAACTCCCTGCCTACGTTTGTGGTCGAGCGACCGGCGGTTTTCATAGATTGTCATACTGACACACACACAGTAGTAGGCAATTTTTAAGAGCGCCAGCTCTTACTCATCACGTTTCTCGATTTCTTTTTATCTTCTACCATCTCCCTATGGCGTGATATATTTTCAAAGTCCGAGGAATTCAAGACGGGGGCAACCAAAGTAAGCCGAAATAGAAACTCAATTGGCGATTGATTGGTGACGTCGTTAGTTCATCGAATTGGTGATTGGTTGGTGCCGTCACATATAAATCATAAATGTCGGCTAATAGTGCTAATTAATAGATAATGCCTTTAAATATTTTAATGTCGTGGACTACACTTTAATCTCATTCTTATCAACTATTGTAAACCAAGCAGCTAAAGCTCATTACTTGAACGTCCTCTAGAAGGTGGCAGCATTACGTTTTTTTGTTTTAAACAACTTTTCTTCCAAACGACATTAAAGGCGCTCACACAAGACAGTATATATTGAGTATAGCTTGGGTGATACTTACAGCTGTCTTAGTTCTCGCCATATGCGGAGATAAAGAACCACATTCGGTTTCATACGACCGGCAAACTCCGTAGGTAATTTCAGGAAGCCATATTGAAAAAAGAAATTATTTTGGGGGGGAACGGAAATGGTGCTATGTGAGACAGCAGTCATTTCCTTTCCTTAATATCAACTTTCATTTCCCTTCGCTTACGGCGTGCTTCAGGTGTCCACCGAGATATGTGAGACATGTCCTAAGTTGCCTTAATTAAAACCAACTTTCATTTAAGCTTCCTTTCTTTACAGCGCGAATCGGGCGTCCACGAGATATGTGAGACAGGCGTCATTTCATTGCCTTAAAACCAACGTTATTCCACCTATCTTTTACAGCAAGATTCGGATGTCCACCGAGATATGAGAGACAGGCATAACTTCCTAGCGCTTCTTCACACCTAGCGTTAGGCTGGACGCATCAAAGTGCCCCGTTGTTTTATTAAAATGACACTTTTTTTATCAAAGGAAACGGAGCGGTATCTTAAATTGCACTGACTTTGCACAACACACGGGCACCTTTGCTTTTCGCCTCGATCGAAACGCAGCTGCCACGGTCTAGAGTTTATAAATTGGTTTTGGGATAAAGGAAATGGCACAGTACCAAACATAATGGCCGACACCTGAACCGCGTCGTAAGAGAAGGGGTAAAGGAAGGAGTGAAAGAGAGAAATAAATCAAGAGAGAAAGAAACAAAGAAAAAATGAGGAAGAAGGAAGGAAAGAAAAAAAAGAAAGAGGTGCCGCACTGGAGGGGTCTGGAATAATTTCGACCACCTGGGTATCTTTAACGCACCCTGAAATCGCACAGCACATGGACATGCCTCCATCGAGACGCGTCTTCCGCGGTTGGGCTCGAACTTTGGATCCGAGTGCTCTGACAACTGAGCCAACGCGTCGGGTGGCCTTTCATAATAATAATAGTAATTGGTTTTCAGGGAAAGGAAATGGCGCAGTATCTGTCTCATATATCGGTGGACACCTTTCATGCAGAAACCACAATCATGAAATCCGCATGCGATGCCGGCAGACGCTTTCCCGCTTGACCGAGACTCAAAATTAAGGTCAAATGTCAAAGTCGAGACGTTTAGCGTAACAGCCTCTGGTGTCGGTGTTGTAGCTTATGGCATGTGTTGAGCCTGACTGCCACCAGTTATGCTCATGGTTTGACCTCTAGCTGCATTCAAGGTGAAACTTGACGCCTCGCTGACCTCCAGCTAATTTCAAGGTCAAACTTGCGGCGCCGCTGACGGCTAGAAAAGCTGTCTGTAACGATTAATGCGTTCCGTACACTGAATGGCAGCGTGCCTATCTTGACACCCTGGCAGGTGGCAGTTAGTGGTTAATCGCGAATGGCTAGTCACCCGATGAACGCTGCGCCCGATTGCTGCAGAACCGCGTGTCTGCCATGACTTATCAGGGCTAGTGCATGCTGCCCATATCTCTCGCTTACCAGCGCCAAGTAGCTCAATGTTGGAATGATGATGGTGATGTAAAACATTTATTTGTACTATTTACAATAGAGGTGTTGCTTGAAAAATTCTTCAGTACTCGGCTTTCACAATCGCTAGGAGGGATTCGCCGTCCGGGACCCCTGTGGCTTCCGCGGCGGCCCGGGCTCACAAGAGCTCTTTGCTCCTGGAGAGTTGAACAGCCGACTAAGGCAGCCTCCCAATCCTCTCGGGAGAGTAGGTGGTGGGGTGAGAAAGCAGGATTGACAGGGAATGCCCACACTCTGTGGTACGGGTCCGCAAACACTTCCCCAGAATGTCGACACTCGCGCGGAAAGGCCGAATTCAACTGTTTAGGTACTGCCAGGCGCAGTAGCGTGTTTGTGTAGAGGCTACGAAGCCAGCACTCCTCCGCATTCTTATCATTCGTGAGAGCTTTGATACAGGAGATTTGCTGAAAAGTACCAGCCGGATTGAAATCAGGAGCCGGATCGGGCTGCTGCAGAGGCGACTCCCGGTAGTTAAGCACGCGGAGTGTAGCGTTCACTACCTTATTCCCCTGTATCCCCGCATATTCTGGGGTCCAGAATATGGGATGGGAAAGCTGAGTTGGCAAACTGTCGTACGCACATCTATGTAAAGTTTTGAAGGCACGATATAGAATTGGTTCCTGCACAAAAATGCAGAAGCAAGCTTCCCTTGAGTCGGTGATAATGACTGGGGACGCTAGATCTGCGGCTGTAATTGCCATAGCAACTTCCTCCGCGAATGTAATGTTGGAGGCAGCGAAGTGAGGCCCTGAACTGGGATGTATTGGTGGACGACAGCCGCTTTGTACCAACCCCTGTGCGAGGCGCGTCCGTGTAAAATACCAATGGTCGAGCGCCGTACTGCTCGGAAGTGACCTCCATCATAGGCGCACATTGTCACGTTATTAGGGCTTGGGCGAACCTGCAGGTCAAAGCGCCAAAAACCTATTTATTTATAAAATCCCCACCATGGCGGCCACGTTTCGATCGAGGCGAAACGCAAAGGTGCCCGTGTGCTGTGCAAAGTCAGTGCAGTTTGATATACCGCTCCGTTTCCTTTCCTGAAAAAAAAAACAATTGTCATTTTCATAAAACAACGGGGCGCTTTATTGCGTCCAGCGGAACACTAGGTGTAAAAAAGCGCTAGGGAGCTACGCCTGCCTCACATATCTCGGTGGACACCCGAATCTTGCAGTAAGAGAGAACAAGTGAAATAACGTTGGTTTTAAGGAAATGAAATGACGCCTGTCTCACATATCTCGTGGACGCCGGATTAGCGCTGTAAGGAAAGGAAACTGAAATGAAAGTTGGTTTTAATTAAGGCAAATTAGCACGTCTCAAATATCTAGGTGGACACGCTAACCACGCCGTAAGCGAAGGGAAATGAAAGTTGATATTAAGAAAAGCAAATGACTCCTGTCTCACATAACACCATTTCCGTTCCCCCCCAAATTAATTTCTTTTTTCAATATGGCTTCCTGAAATTATCTACAGAGTTTGCCTGTCGTTTGAAACAGGATTTGGTTCTATATCTCCGCATACGGCGAGTTCTAATACAGCTGTAAATGTCACCCAAGCTATATTCAACATATACTGTCTTGTGTGAGCGCCTTTAATGTCGTTTAGAAGAAAAGTTGTTTAAAAATAAAAAAAAATTAATGCTGCCACCTTCTAGAAGACGTCGAAGTAATGAGCTTTAGCTGTTTGGTTTACAATAGTTGATAAAAATGAGATTAAACTGAAGTCCATGACACAGAAATAATTAAAGTCATTATTAATTATTACCACTATTAGCCGACATTTAGGATTTATATGTGACGGCACCAATCGATCACCAATTTGATGATATAATGACGTCACCAATCAATCACCAATTGAGTTGCTATTTCGGCTTACTATGGGGGCCGCTGTCTTGAATTCCTCCGAATTTGAAAATACATTGTAGCGAAGAGAAAGTTGAAGTGCGATTTCTGCGTGCCGAAGACAACGCTGCTGCTGGCGGACCTGTGTTCTGGTTCGTGTGTTCTTGTGTTTCGGCTATCACCAGCTGTGCTCGACGCCGGCCTCTAGGTCAAGCAAGCCGTGACATTTGGTTGAGCTGCGGAGTACGCATCTCATGCCCACACCCCGCCCCACAATTCGAGCCCGGTACTAAGTCCTGGCCGTCGGGTTTTCTTAGAGCACTCGGGAGAAACAGACTCGCGCTAGCCGACGGCAGCAAGGCCAAGCGCCGGAATTCGGACTCTTGCCCGCTGGATCGAGGACATCTAGGACGACCAACGCCACCATGCCGTCCCAGTTACAACAAACCGACCCCGCGATTGCGCTGAGGATCGTCTACGTGCCTGTCACCCCAAGATCTGTCACTCCGTTCCGTGGCGATGGACTTGATGATGTTGAAGTCTGGGTCCAGCACTATGAACGGGTAGCTCGACACAATGGGTGGACACTGGACCAATATCTGCAGAACCTGTATTTCTCCTTAGATGCCACAGCGAAATACTGGTTCGAGGACCACGAGGCGTCGCTAACATCATGGGAGATATGCAAGAGCGAACTGGTACGCACATTTGCAAACCAGAATCGGCAACAGCATGCTGAAGATCTGCTCCACGCTCGTATCCAGGCTCCCACGGAGAGCGTGAGAAGTTTCGCCGAAGACGTACTGCGTCTGAGTGCCCGCGCTGACCCTCGGGCTACTGAAGAGAAGAGTATGCGGGCCTTGATGAGGGGTATCTGGAATGACATCTTTGGAGGCTTCGTCCGCAATCCTCCTACCACAGTAGCCGAATTCGTCGCTGAAGCTACCAACATGGGGCATGCATTGGCGACAAGAACCAGTCACTTTCGGCGACTAAGCGCCCTTCCTGTTGTCTCAAGTCTTGCTTCGTCCGGCCTGAGTGGTGGTGACCTGGCCGATGTTCGCGAAATTATCCGCGACGTCGTCCGAGAGGAGCTGAAAAGGCTGTTCCCAGCTCCTGACCAGCCTGCATCTGTCTACATTGCGACGGCTGTTCGGGACGAACTGCGACGCGCGCTGGCGTCCGAAGACGTACCCATTGTAGCTGCAGCCGACCAACCATCTCTGAGCTACGCCGCCGCCGTCCGTCGTCCACCTCCCGTACATCGTCAGTACCAGGGCGCTGCCGATTCCGGCTCCCGACGCCACGAGTTCCTGCCCCTGTCTGATGCACGCCTGGATCTGGAACCACTGGGCCGCAGAAAAACCGCCATCTGGAGGACTGCACACCGGAGGCCGCTGTGTTTCCACTGCGGTAAACCTGACCACTTATACAGCTACCGCCCGTTCCGCGAACTCGGCCTTCGAGGTTCCAACCGGGCTGATCCGCGCCCTCGCCACGGTGCACATCCCCGCGATACACAGGACTACCTTCGACGCTCTCAATCGCCAGTGTCAGCTTGATCTCGCACCTCCCGGTCGCCGCCCCCTCGCCGATCATCATCCCCTTCTGGCGGATCTCGCCGTGAGAGCCTTTCGCCACGTCGGGAGAACTAAGTACGACGACGCCTGGAGGTGGCGTTGCCGGTGTTGCGCGCAGTAAACAACCTCCGCCTACGTTGGAATGTCCCCGCTCGACTAATGGCACCCTTGGAAGCAAATACTGTTCTGTGGACTCTAGCAATGTAAACGTTTTAATCGACGGTCGTGAAGTAACGGCGCTTGTCGACACGGGTGCAGATTACTCGGTCTTCAGCGGCAACTGAAGGATGGCCCGCCCATACGTCCCGCGGGAGGTCACCTCGAAAATACTGTTGGCAAGTGCACTGCCCGTGTTGAGTTTCAAGGTCGAACGTGCCCAGCCACATTCATGATCCTGGAGAATTGCACCAAAGACGTTATTCTTGGCATGGACTTTCTCCTAGAGTATGGCGCTTTAATCGACGTAGGGCGGAACAAGTTGACACTCCGCGCACGTTCTTCGTCAGCAATACCTCCAGGAGACCCCCCCACCCCCGCGCTGCCATGAAAGTTGATGCCGACCATGTTCACTTGCCGCCGTTGTCGACCCTTTTCCTGCCGGTCCGAGCCGATACCACCGCATGTGGCGAAGGCGTTCTCGAAAAAAGAGCCCAGATGCTACTTTCGCGGGGCATTGGGGTAGCGCGATGAATCGCCAATGTTCAACCTGGGCGTGCCAACATTTTAGTGAACAACTTCAGGAACGAGCCGCAGCACCTGACGAAAGGGGTAGTTATAGCCCAACTGGACGAACTTAGCGACGTTCGCGAGGCTGCTGCGCTGCCTGAGGAGGAGGAGGCCCCACCCGGGTCATGTGACATTAAAACGTTGCCCCTGGACATCGATCCCAAGCTTGAGCCTCCCCACAGATGCGAACTGCTCTCGCTTTTGCATCGATAGCACAACTGTTTCCAGACGACATCCCGAGTTCGCCAGACGCCCGTCGCCAAGCATAGAATTATTGTCGATACCGCGACGCCCCCGATTCGCCAAACCGCCATACCGCGTTTCCTTGAAGGAGAGGGCAACCATACAAGAGCAAGTGGGCGAAATGATTAACGACGACGTCATCCAGCCATCCAACAGTCTTTGGGCCGCCCCTGTAGTACTGGTCAAGAAAAAAGACGGGACCCTTCGATTTTGCGTCGACTACAGGTGACTCAATAAGGTGACCAAGAAGGACGTCCACTACCTCGCACCGACGACACTCTCGACCGTCTCCGTCATGCCCGCTATTTTTCGTCCATCGACTTGAAGAGTGGATACTGGCAGATTGAAGTGGATGAGCGCGACCACGAGAAGACCGCATTTATAACACCGGATGGGCTCTACGAGTTTTAGGTCATGCGGTTTGGCCTGTGTACAGCGCCTGCGACATTTCAACGAGTCATTGATACTGTGCTCGCCAGACTGAAGTGGCAGACGTGTCTCGTGTATCTGGATGACGTTGTCATCTTCTCCAGCACTTTCGCTGACCATCTTGTGTGCCTTGAAGCGGTTCTTCAAGCTCTCCTTACCGCCGGACTCACGCTCAAGCCTTCGAAGTGCCGCTTCGCATACAGTGAGCTGAAGATTCTAGGCCATGTCGTCAGCCAAATGGGTGTGAAGCCAGATCCAGAGAAAACGGCTGCCGTAGAATCCTTCCCTCCACCATCTGACAAGAAGACTGTCCGCACCTTTCTCGGCCTCTGCGCGCACTTCACACGCTTCGCTCGCAACTTCGCCCAGATCGCAGCACCATTTTACCGTTTTACAAAGGATAGCGTCGCCTTTGAGTGGACCGAGGGACAGCAATCAGCATTCCGCCAATTAAAGCACACCCTTGCAGAGCCTCCTCTACTAGGCCATTTCGATCATGATGCCGGCACTGAACTCCACACTGACGCCAGCAACAAAGGACTAGGGGCAGTGCTTTTGCAAATCCAGGACGGCGCCGAGCGGGTTATGGCCTATGCCAGCCGAGCTCTTTCGAAGGCGGAGGGCAATTACTCGACAACTGAAAAAGAGTGTCTCGCTGTCATCTGGGCGATCACCAAATTCCGGCCCTACCTGTACAGTCGCTCTTTTCGCGTCGTTACCGATCACAGTTCCCTGTGCTGGCTCGCCAATCTCAAGGACCCTGCAGGCCGCCTTGCTCGGTGGAGCCTGCGGCTACAGGAATACAACGTCACCATCATCTACAAATCCGGCCGCAAACATCATGATGCTGACTGTTTGTCTCGAGCCCCCATGAATCCGGCGTCATGGGGCGATAATGACGACGAGAAGGGCTTCCTTGGGGCATTGGACACGGCAGGTATGGCTGCTCGGCAGCGCAATGATGCTCAGATTCGTCAGCTGATTGCACACCTGGAAGGCCACGAAGACGTGGTGTCCCGCGTTTTGCTGCGTATTCTGCCGGTGTTCCGGATTCTGCACGGCGTATTGCACAAGCAGAACTTCGTCAGCAGCCCGAGGTCATGGCTCGTTGCTGTGCCAGAAGATTTGCACGACGAGGTGGCTGAAGCTTGTCACGATGATCCTACTGCTGGTCACCTTGGCTACAGCCGAACACTTGCACGTATTCGAGAGAAGTATTATTGGCCGCAACTTCCCAAGTACGTCCGTCACTACGCCAAAACTTCTCAAGAGTGTCAAAGACGGAAAAGACCTTCTACACGACCAGCTAGTCTTCTCCAGCCGCTAGAACCACCGCATGCTCCGTTCCACACAATCGGATTGGATTTCACAATCGATTTCACACAATCGATGTCACACAATGGATTTCACACAATCGGCCCATTTCCAACGTCGAAGTCGGGTAACAAGTACATTATCATAGCCACCGACTACCTAACCCGATACGCCGAGTCACGAGCACTTCCTTCTGCGGCGGCTGCTGAGACCGCCCAGTTTTTTATTTAGTGCATTGTGCTCCGTCATGGTGCCCCTGCCGTTTCGATCACTGACCAGGGTGCCGCGTTTCTGGCACAGCTCACACAGGAGATTCTCCGTCTCAGCTGCACCAGCCACCGCCGAACTACGGCGTACCACCCACAAACAAATGGGCTGACGGAGAGGCTGAACAAGACGATGGCTGACATGATCGCCATGTATGTGGACGTCTCCCATCGCAGTTGGGACGAGGCACTTCCCTACGTTACCTTCGCGTTTAAAACCGCGGTCCAGTAGACGAAAGGCCTGGCCCCTTTCCAGCTGATGCATGGCAGACAGGTCACCACAATGCATGACGCAATGTTGCCACAAGAGCCGTCTGTCGACGTAGTCGATGATGCCAGTCTAGTCTGCGAGCGCGCGGACTAAGCTCGGCAACTCGCTCGACTCCGCCTCCAGCACCAACAGCATACAGACGCTCGCCGGTACTATCTCCGTCGACGTGATGTCCATTTTTGCCCTGGTGACAAGGTATGGGTGTGGACGCCGGTACGGCGTCAAGGTCTCTCCGAGAAACTCATGAAGCGCAACTTTGGCCCGTATACGGTTCTTCGCCGCATCGGTGAGCTGAACCACGAAGTGCTGCCCCAAGGACTGCGACAGTCGTCTCGCCGTTCCTCCCGCCCTGAAATTGTGCACGTTGTCCGGCTTAAGCCGTTTGACACGCGATAATCGCTTGCCTTTTCCACTGCCTTCTACATCGGCCAGCACGATCTCCTTGCCCCTGTGTGGTTTTCCGCCGCCTGATTTTGCTCTCGGGTTAGCATGGGGACGATGCTTCTTTATAGGGGGAGGTAGTGTAGCGAAGAGAAAGTTGAAGTGCGATTGCGCGTGCCGAAGACGACGCTGCTGTTTCGCGTGCCGAAAAAAACGCTGCTGCTAGCGGACCTGTGTTCTGTTTCGTGTGTTCTTGTGCTCCGGCTATCACCATCTGTGCTCGCCGCCGGCCTCTACGTCAAGCAAGCCGTGACAATATCACGCCATAGGGAGGTGGTAGAAGATACCAAGAAATTTAGAAACGTGATGAGTAAGACCTCACGCTCTTAAAAATTGCCAATTACTGTGTGTGTGTCAGTATGACTATCTATGGAAACCGCCAGTCGCTCGACCACACACGTAGGAAGAGAGATGCAGCTTTTCGCTTTCAGCCAGGGTTAACCAGGCTAAACCACCAACAGCTTATTTTTTTATTCCGGTGTGCAGCTTTTCACGAAGCACTACCCGCTTGCAGTATACCAGGTGCACAGTGTACGCCACTGGAGAAGCGAGCATGGTGGGTACGGTTTTCGTAGTAATTGGGTCGTCTCGTCACTGGGGAGTAATAATACTTGCATTTTGTGGAAAGGAAATTGCTCAGTATCTGTCTGATATATCGTTGGACACCTGAACCGCGCCGTAAGAGAAGGGATAAAGGAGGGAGTTAAAGAACAAAGGAAGAAAGAGGTGCCGTATTGGAGGGCTCCGGAATAATTTTGACCACCGGGAGATCTTTAATGTGCACTGACATCGCGCAGCTCACGGGCGCCTTAGCGTTTTGTCTCCATAACAACGCAGCCACCGCGGTCGGGTTCGAACCCAAGAGCTCCGAATCAGTAGCCGAGTGTTCTAACCACTGGGCCATCGGTGTGGGTACTGGGCAGGTGCTCAGATTGACTCGAGAGCGGCGTCCCCATTGCATCACTTATCATTCAGCAGGCGTTATTGAAGCTCACACCAGCACCGCATGCAGTGTGAACCTGTCCAAGCGTTAATATTTTGGTTTGTTTTCATTGCCACCACCAGAAAAACGTTTTGCGCAGACAAGGAAAAATCTTTCTGCAAACTTTTGAGAATTCAAGTTATGTATTACATTAAAAATACCATGCTGGAGCTTGCATAGAGTGCCGCTGTTCTAAAAGAAAGTGTAAAGCTTGCATGGATAAGAAATATTCAATACAGGGATGCTCTCAGAGCCGACACCTCCTACTGCGCTGAATAGAAAGGCTTGATTGAACGAGTTGCGGATCAGCAGAATATAATCAGCTTTCCGCTTGAGGCATTTTCTGCTGGGTTCCTGTTCGAATGGTATTAACAGGCTTTTGATCCAACTCTCTTTTGCGCTGTGTGTCCAACAGCAGTACATCCACATGCCTGAATGATAATATCAGGAGCTTAATCCAAGACCCCTATTGCTTGCCTGTCTTCGGGCACCATGCTGGTTATGTTAAGGACGCATTTCACGTTGCACAAAGCACACATATTTAGGCCCGTCGTGATTAGGCAGCAGGCCCGGATCACGGTGCGCTTGAACACACAACCAGTATGCGTGGATTTTTGACCGGCCATATATGCTACCCACGTTGAGTATCTTTGGGCGCGCCCATTTTCAAGCGAAGGACAAAGGGCACAGGTGGGTAGGTGAAAACTTTATTGATGAGCCTTATGTAGGAGGTACTGCCTAGGGTTGGTCTGGCTCTTGATCCCGGGTCGTGGCCAATAGTCCGTGACGTGTGGCGACCTGTCCAGCCCACTCTACAAGCCGCCTTTATGAAGCCTAATTGGAGCTGGAGACCGCGATCACCCAACCCTTTTTATCCGTGAGGTTCCAGCGAGATGGTGGATTATAATTCCCGGCAGACCTATAAAATGTGGTAAAAGTTTGCTCTCCGAGCCAAACGAAGAGAGCATACTGGTCTGTATTCGCCTGGGTGGATAAGGGCTAAGAAAGCCCGTGAAAGATATGTGCGTGCCTGGAGCGGTCTCCGGGTAGTTTCTTCTTCGTTCGAGAGGTAGACGTGTGGTGGGGTATAGACGAGACTTTGCTCCATATAATGGAGGGTTATTTCATGACAGGCGACGAGCCGGTCCCTAGGGCTACCCTGGTCTACTGTGTGCCCTGCTCGCTTGACCTACATTCGAGCAAGAGAGTGGGCTACTTCACTGCCGGGGTTGGCTGCGTGGGCTGAACCCAAACTTGCTGAATAGGTCGGGGTTCTGTGGAGCAAGAATTGAGTGATTGCTGTTTTAGAGTCCCTCAGAATGAGTGCGGCAGCAGAGGAGGAAACAGCGACAGCTATGAAGAACACTCTCAGTGGATTAGAGCTTCCCGTCTCAGTTAAGGCACAGCGTGCTTCCATCATGCTTTCTCCCCACGAGCACGCTAGGGGCGCACCGAGGCGCGTCCCTTCCATTGTGGGAATGCCAATACTTAAGCGAAAGGGATGCATGTGTTGCCAGGATAGGGTAGGATAATTTTGTTGAGTTGTAGCCCATGTGCTTTTGTGCGGTTCAGGTGAGTCCATCTCTGCAACAGTCGGTTGCCAGTATTCCAGGACTCCGCTAGGTGCTGCCGTCAGCTGCGCTCGCCGTAACAGACCGATCTGGTCATCGCGGCAGTCGCTGGAGAGCACACCCTTTTATTGCTCCGCAATTGGGTTTGGTAAATTTAAGCGGCATCGACTTCTTGACATGCGCATGCTATGTGATATAGTATAATTTTCTCATGGCACCAAGGACACTTCTGTTCGTAAAGTTTGGGGTCGAGGACACTAAGTGTGTTTATGTTTGGATATGACGCCGTTTGAAGTTTTCTCCATGTCACGGTCTCTTTGTTTAAGGATTTGTGCCGTGGTGGGTACCGCATCCTGCTGTCTTTGTAGTTGTTTAGCATGACCGAGTATTGCTGATGTACTGGCAGGGATTGCTCAAGGTTGTTGACGTTGGGTGCTCTGTAGTTAGTATATCCTCGAGCTATCCTGTCCGCCTCTTTGTTTCTTGCCACCCCCGTGTGCCCCGGTACCCAGATGATATGTTTTATCGGTTCTGCATCTGTCTGCTGTGTCTGGCAGTCTACAGAGCGAAGTATGCGGAGCTTTCTGTGACCGACTCTGCCGCAAAGATAATTGCGGCAGGCTGCTTGTGAATCAGTAAAAATTGCCAGTGACCACCCAATCTGATAGCCCTCCGCGGCCGCTAGAGCGACGGCCGCCTCTTCAACCTTGGCTATCGTGCAGTCTAGCAATGAGGCGCTCGTAATCTCGTGTAGTTCCGAGTTGACTACAGTTGCCACTGCGTTGTTGGTGTCCTTTCCCCCAGTCATGGCTTATGCGCCAGCGTCCACGTACACTGTTGTATCCTGGGATGCTTGTGTTTTCGGTAAGCGATCGGCCCTTGCCTCTGTGCGGCCTTTAAGGAGGTTGAGGTTTATATTTCTTGGCATAGGTGCCCCCCTGAACGTGCTGCGGTAGTCATCGGGGATCACCAGGACTATGTCCGTGTTCTCAAACCTTACGCAGGGTCTGAGTTTTACTACGGAGATTTCAAAACTTTGTGCTCTCCAGTACTTAGATGTCTGGCTATTGCTTCCTAAAGAAGGCCTAGTACGGATGCAGAAATCTCGGTTCTAAGGAATACTGGCTGCCATATGAAAGCGCTAATTCCATGTTTTTCAAGAAGGTGATTTTTTTCTAACCCTTTACAAGCTGCTTGAAACAAATCACGCCTTCTTATGGTGTCAAGAAGTTTGCTTATTCGAGTTCAGTGGCTGAAACAGGCAAGCTGCCCGCTGTCGGCTTTTGGCTCTGTGCGAAATGGTGCTGCCAAACTTTAGCGACATCTTCTGACCAGGGAGCCGATATCGCACAGCTGTGTAACTGTAATACCGTATCCTCACAACGCGTCCCATATCATCAAGAACGCATCGAACAAAGAATGTGCAAGTCGTATTCGCTACACAGTGAATGTTTTCGAAACTTTGGCCATGAACAGGGAAAAACGACCGGCTTCTATTAAAACACATCAGAAAAGCATACGCAATGCAGGACCCTTGTTTTTTTTCAGATGCCCCTAAGCTGTGGGCTCATTTATTTTGGGAAAACAGGTCACGGTTTCATTGAACATGCCCGCGCCCATCACCCAAATCTACGCAAGAATGGAGGAAGCTTTATAGTTCACTTCAAAAAAGATGCCGAAATCGCCACTTAAAAAACATTTTTTGAAAAATGAAACTGATAGAATTATCGAGACTGTGGGAACCTATTTTGTCAAGGAGGTGGGAAGCGAATGCGTGAGCCAGAGATCCAATAGTGTTAGTGCAGGGAGACCGTTATTTAAGGATCCCTGTAGTTCTTGGCATTGCCCAGATTTTCAGCCGTTTTCTCCTCCTTACATTTGGATATTTAACAAACATTTGTTAGAACTTTGCACGCGCTGCCGGTTGTTCTCAAAGAGTTGTGTTTTGCGTTCAATTTATGACTCTTGGCACAAGAGGTTGTTCTTCAGGCTACATTTCTCACTTTTTACTGTGTTTTTATCGGTCATCGGATGTCAGTGTTCATTCATGTCAGTGTTAAATTACTGATTATGTAGAATTTTTTTCGCGGTCGTCTTCCTGGCTAGTTGATCCTGCTGGTGAAGTGAAATTAGCTCTTCTGTCCAGTTCTGTTTATTTGCTATTTCATGGCGAGTTTTCAAAATTTCTCAGTAAATTGCTCCGCATGACGCGCCTATATTAATTTGTCTGCTACTTCGGTGTAGTGCGTCAGTAGTGATTACAAAAAATGGAAGTACATTAGTGTTCGTAATCGTGACACACCTGATATGCGGCTAGGTTGTTCTACAAAAAGACAGGCTTGGTGCGAATTAAACCCAGATGCAAGTGGTGCTGGTCCAGTCATGTAGAAGTACGGAAAGCTGAGCAAGTTGGTTACGGTTATCCATGGTAAAACAGCGCGGAAAAAACACAAGGACGGAACAAACACGACAACACGAGCGCTGACTTTCAACTGGTGATTTATTGCGCACGTGTGTACATATACAATTCCCACCAAACACTACAGAGAACAAAAATTATTCAAGAAACACTGCGTCATCACTGAACACATTAAATCTACCCTGCTGCAAATGCATGCTCCAAACAGGTGATTTCGTGGTTAGCCAATGATAATGAGGGCTTGCTAATGCATGCTGCACCCGCCTTGTCAATATGATATGCCTCTACTAGTTACCATACTATCTGATCTTTATGTTTGAAGATGACGGATGTCTGATGGAGCAATGGGGCGCACGTGTGCTTAGGTTGCCTGCAGTGCAGCGCCAAATTCGAACCGGCTGCCCTGTCCAAAGAATTGTGATGCTCCCTCAGCCGTTCGTTAAGACATCGCCTAGTCTGGCCAACATACCACCCACCGCATGAAAGAGGGATCTTGTATACTACAGCTTCGACGCACTCAACCCTCATCTCTGCGTGTGCCGTGGTACAACCACTACCAATCGTCCTTCCTTGTAGGGACTCTCGCTTCCGCTGCACAGCTCGGCAAATGTTGCTTAATTTCCTGCGAGACGTAAATACGAAATCAACTAGAAATTTTCGCCCCACTTTCTTCAGACGGTGTGGTAATGCATGGACATAAGGGATGACAGCAATCTTCCGGCGATTCGTGACCTCATCTTCCTGAGGAGCACGCTTATGCTCCGATTTGATTTTGGCCATCAGCCTTTCGCATAACCTTCCGATAGTTGCCTCAGGAAAATCAGCGTCCTTAAGCCTAGAAATCTGGCCTTGCACACCTTCCTCAATGATATAGACACACGGCTTGTTGAGGACGGCGCGAACACAAGACAGGGCGATGCCATCCTTTACCAGCTTAGAGTGCCCAGACTGAAAGCTGAGTAGGGGCTTGACGTTACGAGGCGAATACAGCCAGCGAACATGTCCGGGTTTAAGTCTCAGCTCCACATCCAAGAATTGTATCCTACCTTGGTTAACGGTCTCCGTGGTGAAAGCAAGCCCTTGACCATTTCTGACAAATGTGTTCACGACATCTTGCGTGCATCCTTCGTTTTCAACAAAAACGAGGTAATCATCCACGTATCTGTGTACTTTCAGTACACCGCCCGGTAACTCTCCTGCAATTGCTTTGTCAATTCTGCTAAGGAACAAGTGACTTAGCAGCGGAGCCACGCGAGACCCAATGCATATCCCGGAACGCTGTTTAAACACACTGTCATCCCATGCAACAATGATGGACCGGAGGTACATACACAGCACTTCAAGGAAAGCATCAACAGATACACCGTAAACATTTCGGAAGCGCACTTCGTCATTGTCCTCACTTATACATTCCCTTACAAAGCGCAGCAAACACTCATGAGGAATTGAATAGTATAAATCCTCGACGTCCACGCTGAACACATGACAGTCACCAGGATTATTGTTCTGAAGGTACTCCAAGACGACGTCGGAGTTTCGCTTTCGAAAAAGGTCTTCAAAAGCAAGGGAAGCAAGCGCCTTCTGCAAGTAGCTGGAAACAACAAGCTGCCAAGTTCTCTTCTCCGAAATTATGGACCGAAACGGATAGGCTATTTTGTGGGTTTTAACCGTAAAAAATATTTCAAGCGTGCTGCGTTCTGATTTCTTTACGGACTCGCGCAAACGATCGAGATTGGCCTTTTTAAGAAGAGCGACGGCACGTCTCAACTTTTGCGGCATTCTCTTGCACTTATCGAAAATTCTTGGAGATGGCAGCAAGTGCTTTGTCCGAGAACACACTCTCCTTCATAACAACAAAGCACCCCTCCTTGTCTGCTATCAGTGGTCTCAGGTCGTTCGCGGCTAGGTGGTTCACTAATGCACCAAACCCTTTTTGAGCCTTACGCTTGCCAGTCATTTGTATGTTTTTTGTGCCCCTTTGGTCGCGCCGTCTTCTTATTGATTTCTATTCACTCGATTACGGAAGAGTCAAAGAGAGAAACTCACTGTTGTGGTCGGCAACAAACACGTTTAAACCTACACATACTGCACAGCTAGTGAAAACGTGCCTAGCGCAAAATACGCTCACCGACAAAACCTTATGGCCAAGGGTGTGTTTACGAAGACGCCTGCCCCGGACTAGCCAGTGCGCACAATGAAAACAAAAAGATATTGTGATAGTTTCGTATGCCATTACATATGAATTTGTCTGCAATTTTGTCCATCTTTTGCAGACAAAGCATAATGAGAACGAGGGAATGGTAGTGCCTTCTTTTCATATTTGTTTGGAATTGCGGTGGTTGCCAGCAGAAGTGGAAGACTGCGATCGTCATGCTCAGAAGTTTATAGCACAAGCTGCTGTTGGCTTTGTCAGCACGGCCAAGGCCACGCGCTGTTGTACACGCAGGTCATAGAGGCCGGCAGCACCAAATGTCCCAGCTTCCCCATTCTTTTCCTTTGGTTAAGCAATCGTTACTTCGATCTCAAGCGGCGTTTGAGTAAATTGATTAATATCCGTTCATAAGAATTTCCTTGATGAAAAACTTCACATGGCCACGTAAATGTCTGCTCCTGAGTAGCGAGGGTTTTTTCATTTGCTTCGCTCTTAACAGGGCCGCATCGCGGTGCTCTTTCGGACTGCAAGTTTGAGCAAATGCTTTTCAATTTCAGACTTTTGATGAATAGTAACATCTAATTGACAGATATTACAGGCTATGTTCTCCGCAATATAACTTTCAGTCCTTATAGGGATAAAGAACTCAGACGCTCACAAGCGCCACCCAAGAATTTTGTCACCATATGTACGTACGTTCTTTGGACATTGCGCCGTTAACCAGCAATCCGAGATGCTACCGAGACGAAATTTTAGAGGCCCGTGTATTGTGCGACGTCAGTACACGTTAAAGGACCCCAGGTGGTCTAAAGTTTCGGAGCCCTCCACTACGGCGTCCCTCAAAGCTTGAGTCGCTTTGGGACGTTAAAACCCGTAAACCATAAAATAGTCGTGATTGCAAGAACGTTGCCTCTTTCCAGGAGGGAACTTGTTTCTGTTCCCCACCGTAAGTACGACAACAACTGCAAAATTTGAACTCAATGAACCGCAGAAAACCAAAGAATAAGCAAGCTTTACAAGTCGCACGCCGCTCCGCATTTCCTTACATCTTTCTTAACAGTTTCAACCCTCTTAATCTTGAGTTTTTATACTCTCTCTTTACTCCTGGACCAAGTACTTCTCAATAACGGTGAAGCTTTTGAAATGGGATTGGGGTTTATGTAAACAACAATTATCCGTGAAAGAAACGAAAATTTGCAAGATTATTTTCACTGCCACATACATTAGCGCAAGTCAAGCTTTCTCAGTCGCTACGCCAGGTTGGCTGAGAAAACAGGATCAGTAAAGGTGATATCAAGTGTTAAAGGTGAACATTCTCTTCTCTGCATATTCGGCGCCATATTTTATGCGTTCTTGTATCTGGAAACATCGTTTTCTCACAATGCGTCGCCTCACTTTATTGCCCTGCGGCTCATAATTATGTCGCAGAAGTTAGCGTGAACAGGTAAACATTTTCAACTAAAGATTGGCAGTACGCAAATTTCAGTCCTGCTTTATAACATTTGAAGAAGAACAGGTGGACCTTCCCCAGTGCTTTTTACGAGGCTCCATCATGGCGTCGTTGCGAATGTCGCGCGCAACCACAACTTACAGTAGTTGTGTAAGTCTCTGAAATATAATGTTCTGGCACTTTTTCTTTGCATTGAACGTGCCGAAGCATTCAATGATTTATTTTTGCGTCTGCGCTTAGAGTGAAAACTTCAGTGGCCTAAGATACGAACCCAAAGCGCATGTATGTATGACGCATTAACGAAGGTAGCTCATATAGGCGTCAAATTTAGAAGCATGTCTGCGGAAGAGAGGCCGTAAGAATGTTGGGGCTATGGACGTTTAAAACAGTCTCCAGCAATTTAGACGAATCTGATACGATACAACATAAAAAACGGCCAAAATTACCAGCTGACAGTCTTAACGAAACAAAAGCATGCCTTTCTGAGTGGCACCGCTTTTTACTTGGAAGCAAGCCTCTGTAAACATAAACGGTGAGGGCTGCCAATGAGGAAGCCCCCATGGTAGGAATAATTTTGAACAGTAATTTTGACTACGTAGCATTTGAAATGTTGTAGTTCTGAAAGAAAAACCTTAAAAAGCGGCTCAACCCAATGTCACGCTTACTCAGACACACGCACACGCAACCAAAGACGCATGGCGCAACACAACACCCAAGCGCAGCAGTGAAGACGCAGCAGCACACACGGTATGACAGGCAACACATTCCATCTTTTTTTAGAATCTGCGAAATTTTCTGATTGTGAAAGGGTTTCAATGTGCAAGTAATTTGCAGTTCATTTTCTGCCAGTAGTCTAAGGCGACGCGCCTTGCCCTGACTTAGCCACTCATTGGCTGCATTTCGGCTCGATATAGCAGCCACTACACAGTTCTGTTATCTGCGAACGAAAAACAATTTCTCTGCAGCCACAGGCAACGTAGATATCGGTAGTTTTCAAATAATGCCACTTAGCAACCGGAGCACTGGTACAATCAACGACTTGCAGTAGACGAATTACGGGCCCTAGTTTGTCGCTTGCTTAGAATGCCTGTGCCCATTAGGCTGTCCTCCGGAGAAGCAGCCATTAGCTCATAACGGGACAGTTCCATCCCACGAAATGTTCCCATTAAGAAATATTTTTTGTCTTTCTACCAAACGCACCAAATATGTACTGCATTCCGAAAACGCAGCCATCAATGGCGACATTTACATCATACCCACATAATGCAATGCTCATGAGTTACCCGTCTGTCCCTTGCTAATTTGGGGAGCGTAATGCTACGTGATTTGCATTTTATTCTGGCGGATACAAGTATCACAACGAACGTCTCCGCTCGCCGACAGCCACAACTTCACTAGTGGGGAGGTTGCCTTTGTGTCTCGCAACCCTTAGCGAAAAAAGGCTGCGCTAAAATGCATTTCGAACTCATTAATTTCGTATTTATTTTGCAATCTTTTTCTCTATGCTTCAATTGCAATACGAATGATTTCTAAGTATGCTAGGTGTACTATTCTGATCATTCTTACAAATGCATCAAAAATGCATTTTATGTCCGCTTGATATATTTATAATAAATTAAATTATACTCAAATACTCAATAAATACGATAAATATATGCTAAAATTACACATTAAATACATTAAAATTGTACTAAAATATACACATAATACATTAACAATATGCTAAGATATACATTAAACACGTTAAACGTATACAAAAATATACAATAAATTCATGACACGCATTAAAAATAAAATAGAAATATGCAACTTATACATTAAAAACATAATCACTTCGGGTTACAAAAGGTGTGCTAGTCGGATTCACCGGATAACACTGATCAATGCTTTCAACACCATAAGTAATGACAACTGTTTATAAGTATCAGTAGACAATTACTAGGTTGGGCCAACCTAACAAGTCCCTGCCTGAACCACTAATGTTTAGCAGGTTTAATCCAATCTTAAAATAAATAAAAAGGCCCAAATGCGATGCTATACTTTTGCCTCCCCTAGGTGGGAAGAATGAGAAAAATGAGGGGGTGTGGGTAAAAAGCTGTAAAGCAACCCACAGCCAGGGGAGCGGGCCCAGGGAGCAGGATACAATCCCGAAAAAACGCGTTGCCATCAAGAAGTCTATGCCATTGCAAGGTCAAGTGACGAAACCTGATCGTGAAAGATGTCGCGACGCAGGAAATGGCGGCGCAAAGTGACGTCAGCAAACACGAACTACTTCAATAAGCCGAATACTTGGCTTGCCTTATTTATAACATTTTAGAGAGGACACATTATTTTGCCCGGTCATACGCTTTTTGCGCAACGACTGTGGGCCCCCAAATTGTCGCACAAGTGTCTGAGTGGTCGCATTCGAATCTGCGGTATATCTAGAACCGAATTGCTGTATTAACTTGCGGCAGGCATCGGTCAGGAGTGTAACTGTCAACCAACAAATACATGAGCGTCTAAGGGAGCCGGTCGGCCCATTCAGTCGGGGTTCTTTTCGCTGGCATGCTCGGGCCAGGAGGTGCGCATGGCGCCCTTGCCGGTATCATGCTGTCACGCTGTCACACTTAATTTAAATAAGTGGCGACTGCCTTGGTGCTAGAAGTTAATATAAAAAATGTACGACAGAAAAGAGAGAAGTTTTCACTGTTCCCGGAAAAGTGATTTCGAGCAGTAGGTTGTTCCTCGGCAGCTTGAAGTGGTCTGCAAATATGCTGACGCGGACTACCCATTTGTTAGAGTTGAAGTATACTACGCAAGAATTAATTTAGTGTTTAGGAAAGTACCCCTCAAATGCATTGCCAACATGTCATTTCCCGAAACGCGATTTCGAGCACTAACTGTTCAACGGCAGCTTGAAGTGTGCTGCAAATATGCTGACGCGGACTACCCATTTGTTTGAGTTGAAGTATACTACGCAAGAATTAATTTAGTGTTTAGCAAAGTACCCCTCAAATGCATTGCCAACATGTCATTTCCCGAAACGCGATTTCGAGCACTAACTGTTCAACGGCAGCTTGAAGTGTGCTGCAAATACTTTTACGCGGACAGCTCACTCGTTAGAATTGAAATGCACTTTGAACGTATTAATGTCGTGATTCCGAAAGTATACTTTCAATACATTGCCAACATGAAAGGCCATTTCCCGAAACGCAATTTAGAGCACAAGATTGTTCTACGGTAGCTAAAAGAGTTCCTCAAATATGTATAAAAGGACTGCCAGTTCATTAAAATATGCACTAAACTTGAGACGCATTATTTCATATTTACCAAAGTACACTTTTAATGCATTCACAAGATGCTAAAACCGCATACATAATTTTTCACGCGTTTGAAACATGCTTGAAACATGCTTTAGGTGACGTATACTTCGAATGAATTAATTTCATATTTACGAAAGCACACGTTTAATGCATTGAAAAGATTCTAAAACCACATACATATTTTTTCACTTGTTTGAAACATGCTCAAAACATGCTTTAAGCGACGTGTACTTCGAATGTATTTATTTAATATTTAAGAGAGTACACTTTTAATATACAGAAAATATGGTAAAACCGCATTCATATTTTTCACGTATTTGAAAAGTGCTCGAAGCAGCTTTAAGTTACGCATACTTCGGATTCATTAATTTCATATTTATGAAAGTATACATTTAACATACTGAAAAAATGCTAGATTCATTCATATTTTTTTTGCGTGTTTGAAACTGCTCGTATCAAGCTTTAAATAACGTATACTTCGAGTGCATTATATTCATATTTATTTTACAAAAGTAAACTTTTTATACATTGTCAAGATTCTAAAGACGTATTCATATTATTTCACATGTTTGAAACGTGCTCGAAACATGCTTTGAGTGACGCATACTTAGATTTCATTAATTTCATATTTACGAAAGTATGCATTTATTTATTGACAACATGCTAAAACCGCATTCATATTTTTTCTCGTATTTGAAACGTGCACGAAGCATGCTTTAAGTGACCTATTCTTGGAAACTTTTAAGAATATATTTCGAATACCAAGCATAAAATTTCAGAAACCTATTTCCGGCATATTTTAGTGCATTCATGAATACAAAATATATATAGTATATATTATAAATATCCCAACGTATATTCCAAACGTATTAATTCTCGCTAAGATTTGGCTTCACTTTCGAAGTCTCTGTACACAAGCCGTCTGGAGGGGCGCTCTAACTCCCCGAAGCTGGACCGCAGAGCATACGCCTGTCCCCATCCAAGACAGCCAACCTGCTGCTGCTGCGGCACTGCGCACGAGCCTCCCCCAAGGGACCAACCACCAACATGCCATCTGCCGTGTATTGTCTGCAAGGGTGGCCACCTTACCGTCAGCAGAGGCTATAAATACCGCTTCATAACTACCCCCCCCCCCCCCACCTCAAGTCCTCTTCGCCAACCACTAAAACTGACAGCGCCTCGGACGCAACAACCCCGGACACCAGTCTCGGTTACGCGACGGCACACACAGTCACCGCCAACCACCTCAGGAAGAATTCTTCCCCAAACTCGGTAGCGAGACCACCAGTGATAGCTCCTCCAGCCGAAGCCGTTCCCCTTCCTCCTCCCCCTCCGGGCCAGCCTTCAAGCTGAACAGGCAAACAAGAGACCCAAGCACATGGGCTGGAAAGCCCCTACAACAACTGAACGCGTCGTCACCCGACTTGCAGGTAAGGGAGCTGTCAGACAGGCTAACGGAACTCAAACTCGAAGTGGCTCAAGCGAAGGCACCCGCCGTGGTGGCTCAGTGGTTAGGGCGCTCGACTACTCATCCTGAGTTCCCGGGTCTCCTTCTACTAGCAGAGGCGTGTCCAAGAAACCCCGGAACAGCGGCAGCAGCGGCTCGAGAAGTAACGTGCGTTTCGAGAGAAGGAAAACGAAAAGCGAAGAAAACAGCGTGCAGAAGAAACACCCCAGCAGAGACAAGAGCGTTCGAAGAAAAGACAGGAGAAATCTCTCACCAAGGCTGGCCCGACTCAACCCGAAGGACACATTGCAGTAGAACGACGTGAAGAACATGCGAGAAGAGTAAAGGAGTTTGAGACGGCAACGAGTGGGCATATCTTACGACGCGGAGAAAATGGAGTGTTACCGCACCGTCGGCCAACCGATACTGGAAGATTTTGTAATGGGCACGCTGGTGAGGGAAATGTTTGTCGGCATGCACAGATTCGACGGCTGACTTTCTCTTAGATGATTCACTGTAAGCCGTAACACTAGCATAACCCAAGACAACCACCAGCCATACTACCAGCTGATCCGAGAATAACACACTATTGCTTCGCAATCACCAGGCTTAACCAAGCTAAGCCACGGCCGTTTTTTTCCTTCCTTTCTTCTTTCAACCCCTCCTTTACCCCTTCTATTGCGGCGCAGTTCAGGTGTCCGCCTATATATCAGACAGATACTGCGCCATTTCCTTTCCCCAGAAATCAATTATTGTTATTATTATCAAGCGAACGGAAAAATTCACAGCTTAGGATATGCGCACACGAACTCTAAGCTGCAACCGCAGCAGGTTCACTCGACTACTGATCCGGAGTTCCCGGGTTCGAACCCGACCACGGTGGCTGCGTTTTTATGGAGGAAAAACGCTAAGGCGCCCGTGTGCTGTGCGATGTCAGTGCACGTTAAAGATCACCAGGTGGTCGAAATTATTCCGGATTCCTCCAATACGGCACCTCTCTCTTCCTTTCTTCTTTCACTCCCTCCTTTACCCTTCCCTTACGGCGCGGTCCAGGTGTCCAACGATATATGAGACAGATACTGCGCCATTTCTTTTCCTCCGTAAAACCAATTGCCATTATTATTATTATTAACCGCAGCAGGTGGCTTGCGGTCCTAGCTCTGACACAGTCAGTGATACACACATGGATACCGACCAACATAATCATACAAGACGTAAAGCCCCTCTCCCCGACTTCCTTAGCAGACATCGACGGCGAATTTGAGGCCTCCGATGAGCGGATATCTTAACTTCAGGAAACTCTTCTCCGACTCACTCCAACGATCGGCCACCTCGTAGAGAGCTGCGCTACAATGGCAGCCAACATTCAAGCCCTTACGACACAGCTCGACAACATCACGAGCCCGCTACTGCCCACCACCTCTCTGAAATCTGCAACCCCTCCCAATCTGCGTACCTACCCACCACCGACTTTTGTCGCCTTGTCGGAAAGTGCAGCCGCGCGCACCCGTGAAGGCGGCATTTTGAAATCACCCGTCGCGTTCTTGCAGCTCCCCGAGCCGTGCGTCAAAAACGATGGCTAATTTCCCCATCACAGCCTGGCAGTGAAAAGGCAGGGGCTTCAAGGCAACATGGGAGCCTATGAGCACATCATGCTGGCCTTGCGGACAACCGCTAACATAATAGCACTCCAACAAACATATACAGACACCAAACTTGTCAACTACGCCGCATGTCACGAACAAAAACCCCAAACGAAAAACCAACACCGTCATAGCGGCCGATCGAAACCCAACAACTTATCAACTGGACAGAAACTGCCTGAAGTCCCGCCGACATTTGTGCAGGTTCATTCCAATACCCGATGACACGCCCCTGTTCATATCCTAGATATATATAGACACCCCAGCGACAAGAGCACACGAGTAGCCACTCTTGTTCGTAAGGCCTGCATGGCTGCACGCACACAGGAATGCTTCTCATACTTGGCGACATTAATGCGCCGCATGGGATCTGGTGCTATCCGCACAAAACATGCGGCCGTAATGGAGCTAAAGTGTGGGAGACCGCTCAGTCATTGGGACTTAAACTACTCCTCAATATGGCGGTGCCGCTTAAGTTGTCTCCACCCGGTGCTGGGCGGCGCTGGCATCGAGGAACCCTAACCCTGGGCACCACAGGAACCCCACAAGGCGCTGCCCTTTCCTCTTTAACGTCACCATGAGAAATTTTCACCTCCTTTTGATCGCCATACCTCACGTAAAACACTCCTGAGCCGACGATATCACCCTCTAGACCAACTGTGGCTGAGGTTCCCCTATAATTGCATACAGGGAAGGCCTCACATGCTCCCCCCCCCCAAAAAAAAATCGGAACTGCTTTTCATCCGTGAGGGGAGAGTGCACTGGCGAGCCCCCGAAGCAGGTGAGCTCATCACGCTTCACATCAACACACAGCCCATACTTTCCGTCCAGACCATTCGGGTCCTGGGCATGCTGGTACAGAGCAATAAACACAACTCAGCAGCAATACACCTTCGCACCACAGCTCACCATTTAACCGGCCTTATCCGGCACATCTCCACACGCCATAGAGGCATGAAGGAGGACGACGTCTCTCGGCTAACAAAGGCATTTCTCATCGATACGATAGTATGCTCCTAACATTACTATCTCCTTCGCCATAAAGCTGAAGACACAGTAAACAACATACACACTCAGTGTACAGTGTTGCAATAAAGTTGCCACAATACGCCAGCACACCAAAACCTGTTTCAACTTCACATTTACAACTCTTACGGAACCTGTAGAGGCACACAGGACAGCCCAAATTCATCAACTCTCCTGAACTACCCATGGGCGTCTGATCCGTGATTGGCTAAACGTCAACCTAACATGTGAACCCCACCTCACAGCCCACCTCTCGACAGGCGTACATAGCCACCTCGTTGTCAAACCGATACCAAAGAACATGCTCCCTGGCCGACACGACTAGTGCTGTCCGCACAAAGGCCGAAAACTGTATGATTGCTCTCGTACCGACAAACACGCAAGATACATGGACGGGGCAAGGCAAAAACCAACATCCTACGTGATCTGCGAAACCACGCCTCAATCTTCCCTTATTTCCACTTCCACGGTGCGTGCCCCCTCCCCCACCGCAGCGAAAGAAACAGCGATAGCACTGGACATCGCTGACTACCGTACCAGCACAGTCCTCAGTGACTCAAAACCAGCAATACTAAATTACTCCGCAGGCTGCATCTGCCTTCCTACCGCAAGCGTCCTGCTCGGCTGAACTCCCGACCACAAAGTTAGCCTAATATTGGTACCCACCCACGTGGGCAACTCTCGAAACGAAGGGGCCGACCGACTTGAACAAAGAGTAGCAATCCAATCCGGGCGGTCGGCTGTATGGATCTAGACGCCCTGGTTGAAGCCCCCAGACTTTTCCCGGATCACAACTTTCATAAAGAGACGACACGCCGTTTCCCGCCTCCACACACCGACCTAGACAGAGTACAAGTGAGCCTCCTCCGCAAATTGCAGACACATTCAATACACAGCAATTCCAGGCTGTCACTAGTCACCAACGGGGAATATGATCCGACATACCCAAATTGCAACCACGGAGAACCAGCCAGACAGCGCTACTCAACATGCATGGATTTCTTGGGCCGAGGACGTCGGCCCCACCTGGAGGACACTTCGGACCGAACTGTCCTGATTTCCGACACCCGTGCCAAATAAAGTTGTGTCAATCTCTCCCTCTCCTGTCCGAGGTCTGGAGCTTTGCCCTGCAGGTTTGCCCCAGCCCTATAACATGACAATGTGCGCCCATGATGGAGGTCACTTCCGAGCAGTATGGTGCTCGACCAGGGGTATTTTACACGGACGCGCCTGGCACGGGTTTGGTACATGGCGGCTGCCGTCCACCAAAACATCTCAGTTCAGGGCCTCACTTCACTGCCTCCACCATTACATTCGCGGAGGAAGTTGCTATGGCACTTACTGCCGCAGATTGAGCGTCCCGAGTCATTATCACTGGATCAAGGGAAGCTTGCTGTAATTTTGAACAGGAACCAAATCTAGATCGTGCCTCAAAAAATTTTACATAGACGTGAGTACGACAGTTGCCGACCCAGCTTTGCCAGCCCATATTCTAGGCCCCGGAATATGCGGGGATAGAGGGGAATAAGGTAGTGAACGCTACACTCCGCGTGCTTAACTACCGGGAATCGCCTCTCCTGCTGCCCGATACGGCTCCTGATTTCAATCCGGGTGGTACTTTTCATCAAATCTCTCTCCTGTATCAAAGCTCTCACGATCTGTAATGAGGCGGAGGAGTGCTGGCTTCGCGCCTCTACACGAACTCGCTACTCTACCTGGCAGTACCTAAACAGTTCACTTCGGCCTTTCCGGGCGTGTGTCGACATGTGGGGAAGTGTTTGCGGACCCGCACCGCACAGTGTGGGCATGCCCTGCCAATCCTGCTTTCCCGCCCCACCCCCAACTCTCCTGAGAGGACTGGGTGGCTGCCATGCTCGGCTGTTCTACTCTCCAGGACCAAAGAGCCCTGGTGACAAGAGCCCGGGCCGCCGCGGAAGCCACAGGGGTCCCGGACTACGAATCGATCTTAGTGATTGTGAAAGCCGAGTCTTCTGGAACGGTGCAAGCAGTTCCTCTATTGTAAATAATACAAATAAATGCTTTATATCACCATCATCATTCGAACATTGAGCTATGTGGCGCTGCTAAGCGAGAGATATGGGCAGCATGCACTAGCCTTCAGTTATGGCAGACGCGGTAATGCAGCAATAGGCCGCAGCGTTCATCGGGTGACCAGCCATTCGCGATTAACCATTAACTGCCACCTGCCACCGTGGCAAGGTAGGCACGCTGCCGTTCAGTTTGACCTTGAAATTAGCTGGAGGTCAGACAGGCCTCAAGTTTCGCCTTGAATGCAGCTGGAGGTCAAACCATGAGCATAACTGGTGGTAGTCAGGCTCAACACATGCCATAAGCTACAACACCGACACCAGAGGCTGTTACGCTGTCTCGACTTTGACATTTGCCCTGTACCTTTGAGATTCGGTCAAGTGGGAAAGCGTCTGCCGGCATCGCATGCGGATGTAATGATTGTGGGTTCTGCATGAAAGGCCACCCGCCGCGTTGGCTCAGTGGTAAGGGCACTCGGATCCAATGTTCGGGCCCGAACGCGGAAGCCGCGTCTCGATGGAGGCGTGTCCATGTGCTGTGCGATTTCAATGCGCGTTAAAGATACCTAGGTGGTCGAAATTATTTCAGACCCCTCTAGTACGGCATCTCTTTCATTTTTTCTTTCCTTCTTTGTTTTTTCTCTCTTTCTTCATTTCTTTCTTTCACTCCCCCCTTTATCCTCTCTCTTACGACGCAGTTCAGTTGTCGGCCGTTATGTGTGGTACTCTGCCATTTCCTTTCCCCCAAAACAATTTATTTATGAAACGCCCGACCGTGGCGGTCGCATTTCGATCGAGGCGAAACGCAAAGGTGCCCGTGTGCTGTGCATATAAGTGCAGTTTAATGATCCACAGCTGGTCGAAATTATTCCGGAGCCCTCCACTACGGCACCTCTGTCACCGTTCTTCTCTTAGTCCACCCTTTACCCCTTCTTTTAAGGCGCGGTTCAGGTGCCCGCCGATATTTGTGACAAATACCGCTCCATTTCCTTTCCTCACAAAAACAATTCTCATTTCCATAAAACCACGGGGCACTTTGATGCGTCCAGCGGAACGTTATGTGTGATGAAGCGCTAGCAAATTACGCCTGTCTCACAAATCTCGCTGGACACCCGAATTTCGCTGTAAGAGATAACAAGTGAAAGAACGTTGGCTGTTGGCTTTAAGGAAATGAAATGACGCCTGTCACGTATCTCGTGGACGCCCGATTTGCGCCGTAAGGGAAGGAAAATTAATTAATTAATAATAATAACAATAATAATAATAATTGGTTGTGGGGGAAAGGAAATGGCGCAGTATCTGTCTCATATATAAATGTAATGAAAGTTGATTTTATTTAAAGCAAATTACCACATGTCTCACATATCTAGGTGGACACCCGAGCCACGCCGTAAGCGAAGGAAAATTAAAGTTGAATTTAAGAAAAGGAAGTGACTCCTATCTAACATAGCGCAATTTCCGTTCCACAAAAAACAATTTCTTTTTCAATTTGGCTTTCTGAAATTATCGATATGGTTAGTCTGTCGTTTGAAACCGAATTTGGTACTATGTCTCCGCATACGGTGAGCTATATTACAGCTTTAAGTATTACCCAGGCATTATTCAATATATACTGTCTTGTGTGAGCGCCTTTAATGTCGTTTCGAAGAAAAGATGTATAAAAAATTAAAGGGTAATGCTTCCACCGTCTAGAAGACGTTCAAGTAATGAGCTTTAGCTGTTTGGTTTACTATAGTTGATAATAAAGAGATTACAGTGAATTCATCAGTGACATTATCAATTAATTACCACTATTAGCCGACATTTAGGATTTATATGTGACGGCACCAATCAATCACCAATTCGATGAACTAATGACGTCACCAATCAATCACCAATTGAGTTGCTACATCGCCTTATTCTGGGAGCCACCATCTTGAATTCCTAGGACTTTGGAAATATCACGCCATAGGCAGGTGGTAGAAGACACCAAGAAATCGAGAAACGTGATAAATAAGAGCTTACGCTCTTAAAATTTGCCTACTACTGTGTGCGTGTCTGTATGGCTTTCTATGGAAACCGCCAGTCGCTCGACCACAAACGTAGGCAGGACGATGCAGCTTTTTGCTTTCAGCCAGAGTTAATCACAGCTTTTTTAATTCCTGTGTGATGCTTTCCAGGAAGCATCGCCCGCTTGCATTATACCAGGTGCAGTGTACGCCACTGGAGAAGCGAGCATGGTGGGTACGGTTTCCATAATAACTGTGTCGTCTCGTCACTGGTGAGTAATAATAATAATTGCTTTTAGGGAAAGGAAATGGCGCAGTATTTGTCTCATACCTTTAGACGCCTGAACCGCGCCGTAAGGGAAGGGATAGCGGAGGGAATGAAGAAGAACGGAAGAAAGGGGTTCCGTAGTGGAAAACTGTGGAATAATTTCGACCCCCTGGACATCTTTAACGTGCACTGACACCGCACAGCACACGGGCGCCTTAACGTTTCGCCTTCATCGAAACGCAGCCGCCACGGTCTGGTTCGAACCCGGGAACTCCGGATCAGTAGCCGAGCGCTCTAACCACTGGGCGATCGCGGCGGGTACTGGGGAGGTTCTCAGATTAATTCGAGAGTGGCTTCCCCATTGCATCATTTCACATTCAGCAGGCGCTATTGAAGCTCACACCAGCACCGCATGCAGTTTGAACCTGGCCAAGCGCTGATATTTTGGTTCGTTTTCATTGCCACCACCCGAAAAACTTTTTCGCAAACTAGGGAGAACCTTTCTGCGAAGTTTAGACAATTCAAGTTTTAAATTACATTAACAATATGACGCTGGAGCTTGAACAGAGTGCCGCTGTTTTAAAAAAAAAGTTGGAAAGCTTGCATGGTTAGGAAATATTCAATACAGGTTGCTCTCAGAGCCGACACCTCCAACTGCGCTGAATAGAAAGGATTGATTGAGCGAGTGGCGGATCAGCAGATTATTTTAAGCTTTTAGACTGGAGCTTTTTCTGCTTGGTTTCTGTTTGAATGGTATTAACAGGCGTTTCGTTCAAGTCTCTTCGCGATGTGTGTCCTACGGCAATACATCCACATGTCTGAATGATATCAGGTGCTTAACCAAAGACGCCTATTGCTTGCCTGTCTTCTTGCACCATGCTGCTTACGTCATAGACGCGTTTCACGTTGTACAAAGCACAACTGTTTAGGCCCGCGGTGATTAGGCAGCAGGCCTGGGTCACTGTGCACTTGAACGCTCAACCAGCAAGCGTGGATTTTCGACCGGCTATATCTGCTACCTACGTTGAGTATCTTTGGACGCGCTCATTTCCAAGCGAAGGACAAAGAGCACAGGTAGGTAGGTGAAAACTTTATTGATGAGCCTATGTATGAGTTACTGCCTAGGGTTGGTCTGGCTCATAATCCCGGGTCGTGGCCAAAAGTTCATGACGTGCGGCGACCTGTCCACCCCACTCTACATGCCGCCTTTTTGGGGCCGAATCAGAACTGGAGACCGCGATCTCCCAACCCTCTTTATCCGTGAGGTTCCAGCGAGATGGTGGTTAGGTAAGGTAAGGTAAGCAAACTTTATTGGATCTTTTAAGGAATTCGCGGCTGCAGGACCCGCGTCGTTCTCGTCTCAGGCGGCCCCGGTTCCTGTCCTCGCATGATCGGGCCCCTATTCCAGGGCTCCGCTGAGCCGCGCTGCCTCCCACGTGATGTGGTAGAGTGTCGGCACCGCCCCGCACCAAGGGCATGTGGCTCTGTACTGTGTTGGAAACATCTTGTTCAGTAAGTGTAGGTTAGGAAAAACACCCGTCTGCAGCCTGCGCCACCCGGGCGCCTCCTCCTTTGTTAGCGCCCTGTATGGCGGTGGGTACCTATATCTCATGCCCCTGTATAGGCCCAGGTGATCCGCGTACCCCCCGTCGAAGGCCTGGGTGTAGAAGTCGTCCGGTTGCCCCGCTCGGAAACTCAACTCTCGAGCGAGGCCGTCCGCCTCCTCATTCCCCTTAATGCCGGCGTGCCCGGGTATCCATATCAGGTTGTGTATGAGTTTTCTATTCAAGCATTTTACCTTTCTGAGTATGTTTAGGGCCACGCTACCTATTCTCCCACTGATGTAGTTTCTGCATGCCTCCTTCGAGTCAGTAAGTATATTTAGGGATTTGTTTTCCCTGGACCCTTTAGCTACCGCCAAGGCTATGGCGATCTCCTCAGCCTCTGTTGCGTCCGCAACCCCGGCTGCTGCGCATGTAACCAGGTCTCCCTTGTGATTGACCACCACCGCTGCGGCCGTGCGTTTCCTCCCGGTTAGGTACAGTGACGCATCCGTATAGACTGTGCTTTCCAGTTGGGCCAGTCCCCGTTCCACATACTGGGCTCTCGCTTTCCGTCTGCCCTCGTGCAGGTTCGGATCCATATTCCTGGGCAGGAGGGCTACCCTAAGTATTCCCCTGATTCCATCTGGGACGTCCTGGTACCTGTCTATGTGACCTTGTGTATCCACCCTTATCCTTTTCAGTAGCGCCCGCCCTTTTGGCGCGCCTCGGAGTCTCGTAGTTTGCGCTCTGACTAGGGCTTTTCCCAGTTCGTAACAGGTGTTGCTGATTCCTAGTTGGAGCAGTTTTTCGTTTGATGTATTCTTGGGTAGATGGAGAGCGATCTTGTATGCCTTCCTCAGGATTACGTCAATCTGCTCCCTGTCTGTCTTCATTGTCACTTGATAGGGCAAGGAGTATGTGACACGGCTGACTATCAGGCTGTTAACGAGTCTGAGTGTGTCCTCTTCTTTCGTGCCATATCTCCTGTGTGAGACCCTGCTGATCATTCGTCCTACCTGCTCTGCTGCTTTACGTATTAGGCTAATGGTGTGGCTGCACTTCCCACTGCTTTGCAGCCACATACCCAGCAGCCACATACCCAGCACCCTTCTCATGTCCTTTTCTGGGATTTTCTGCCCCTCTAGACGGACTTCTAGGTCTGCCTTGGCGTGGTGCCTTCCGACCCTCAGAAGCTCTGACTTCTCGGTCGAGCATTTGAGACATCTTTCCCTGGTGTAGTTCTCCACACAGGAGGCCGCTTCCTGTAGCCTGTCCTGTTTCTCCCCGAGCGAGCCTTGGGTAACCCATACCGTGACGTCGTCCGCGTACATCGCGTGTTGAATTCCCGGTATTCTTTCCAGTTGCCTTGCTAGCCGGATCATCGCCACGTTGAATAGGACTGGTGAGATAACTTATCCTTGAGGTGTACCTTTGCATGGTGTGGAGTAAGGATCGCTTCTTAGCTCTCCCAGACCTACCGTTGCAGTTCTGTCGCTTAAGAAGGCCCTGATATAGTTATGAACCCTTCTTCCGCAATTGGTATTGTTTATGCCTTCCATAACGGCCGCGTGGCTGACGTTGTCAAAGGCTCCTTTGATGTCTAGGTCCATGACCACTTTTTCTCCAACCCTAGGCATTGTGGTAAGGACCTCCTCTCTGAATTGTAGCAGTATGTCGTGAGTGGATAGATTAGCTCTGAAGCCAAACATGCTGTCTGGGTATAGCCTTTCTCTCTCTAGGTGTGTTTGGATTCTTTTGTTGGTTATTCTTTCGTGAAGCTTGCCTAGACACGATGTTTGGGAGATCGGCCTTCGGTTTCCGATCGACAGCTTTTTGCGCGGTTTCGGTATTGTGACCACCACTGCGTGCTTCCACTCTGCTGGTACTACGCCCTCCTGCCAAAGCTTGTTGAGGTACTCGACTAGTTAGTCTATGGCTTTATCGCTGAGGTTTCTGATTACCGGGTTGCTGATATTATCTGCCCCCGCTGCCGTGTGCTTGGTGGTGGACCTCATCGCCTCAATCACTTCCTCCCTGGTGATGGGCCTATCCATGTTCGCATTCTCTTCGCCTCTGTATTCCTCCTTGTAGCTTTCCACTTGTTCCCTCCCAAAGCATTTGTTCCGGACCTCTTCTAGTAGCTGTACTGATGCACTAGCCTTTGTATTGATTTGTTGTTTTCCGCTTTTCTTTGGGTTGGATTGATGAGAGCCCTGAGTATCTGCCACGTCCTGGCTGTACCGAGTGCGCCGTTCAGCGAGTTGCTAAACTGTTGCCAGCCCTGTCTTGCCAGTTGTGCTGCGTACTGTTCTGCCCGGTCAGTTACCTCAGCGATCTTTCTCTTGAGCTTCCTATTTAGCTTCTGCCTTTTCCAGCGCTTGGTGAGCCCGCGTCTTGTCTCCCACAGCCCGAGGAGTCTTTTATCCACTTCCGGTGCCTTCTCCATCTTATACACTTCCTTCGTGTGTGCCTCTTGTATGCGCCTGAGTTTTTGGCTCCACTCCTCGGCGGATCTGATGTCGCCCTCTAGCTGTGCGCAGTGCGCCCTAAAGCATCCCAGTCCGTGATTCGTGCCGTGCCGATTTTCCTTTTGACACCCTTGGCTACCATGCTTGTCCTTATTATGAAGTGGTCGCTTCCTAAATTTTCGTGTAGATTTTCCCACTCCACTTGACTGCTTCCTCTCACGAAGGTAAGATCCGGGCTCCTATCTGGACTCACGCTGTTGCCTTGCCTGGTTGACTGACTTTCGTCAGTCAGAAGCTCGCATCCCGTGTTCTCTGCCGCCGTGCATATGCCGCGTCCCTTCTTGTCATCTCTAGGGTATCCCCGTCTTGCACTTTTGGCGTTGAAGTCGCCTGCTATGACCAGGTTGTTATGGCCTGCGATCTTCTTCGCTTCCGCAAAGAGCCTAATGAAATCGCCATTTGTTTGCCTTGGCGGGCTATACAGGTTAACTACGAAGGTGCTTTTGGCTTTCGTTTTCTTCTTGGGAATTATCTCGGTTATTACATGATCTATTTGTGCGTCTTCTATCTGTTTGTGTTCTATTGCCACCACCCTCTTGCTGATTAGCGTGGCGGTGCGACTGCCCTCCTTACATGTGTAACCCCTGAGTGTCGGGGTGTTGTTTGTTTCCTGTAGTAAGACTAAATCTGGTGGGGTTCCTCTAGAATATATGTATTGCTACAGGAGACCTTGCTTGCGTGCATATCCCCTGCAGTTCCATTGCCATATCTCTAGTTACTGGCGTCGTTCTGCCATATTTGGTTAGCATTGCTCGTACTGGGGGTTTCGGTGCTGAACCTGCGCTCGTTGAAGAGCCTGTCCTTGGCATCATTAACTATTCTTTGTGTAGTTTGACTCTTTATGTAATTTCTAAAGCTTTGCTCTTGCATAGCCACTTTCTGCTGTGTTTGTTGCATTTCGTTGCACATTCCCTGCATTTCGTTGCGCATTTCCTGCATAAGTTTCATTATCGGGTTATCTGTTTCTGTGTTTTGCTGTGTGTTTTCTTCCACCTGGGTTGGTGGTGTGGGGGTTCTTATTGGCACGACACCTGCCCTGTTCTCTTGTTTTTCCCTAATTATTTCGTTTAGTTGCTTTCATAGCTGCCTCATCTCCTCGCGACATTGTTCCAGCTCGCGTTTAAGGCTGGCGTTCTCATCCAATAATCTTTGGTTTTGTGTGTTTTGTGTATTGTTTATGTTGGAGTGCGGAGCAAAGAGCGATTTGGGAGGACCGTCTCGCCAGCTCACCTTTGTGCAGCCGCCATTTCTCTTCTTTTGTTGCTGCCCCGGCTGCTTCTGCTGCTGCTTGCCCGTGCTGCCCAGGGGTGGGAAGGACTCGTCTCGGTCGTTCCCCTGGTTTTGGTTCCAGTTTCTGCCGCGGCTGCAGCTCCGTGACTTGCTTCAGCCCGGATCTCTGCACTCGTCTCCGAACCATCTTGGACTTCTTCTCCGGCTGCGGCTTCGTCTACGTCGATTCTGTTGCTGGGGTCCCCATCGCAGCTCACTCGCTGGTTTCAGGCGCTGCTTACAGTCCTTTGTGCCCGCCGCGTGGTCGCCTCCACACAACATGCATTTAGGCGTGCACTGGTGTGCTTCCGCTGGGTTTTGGCACCCGCACTGTCTGCAGATCCTGGCTTCTGGGTTCGGGCAAACATCCATCAGGTGTCCTTGTTGGCCACAGGTGTAACACACTTGCCTCGTTCGCCGGTATGGGTAGCGACGACCCACCGCGGTGGCTCAGTGGTTAGTGCGCTTGGCTACTGATCCGGAGTTCCCGGGTTCGAACCCGACCGCGGCGGCTGCGTTTTTATGGAGGAAAAACGCTAAGGCACCCGTGTGCTTTGCGATGTCAGTGCACGTTAAAGATTCCCAGGTGGTCGAAATTATTTCGGAGCCCTCCACTACGGCACCTCCTTCTTCCTTTCTTCTTTCACTCCCTCCCTTATCCCTTCCCTAACGGCGCGGTTCAGGTGTCCAACGATATATGAGACAGATACTGCGCCATTTCCTTTCCCCCAAAACCAATTATTATTATTAGCTGGTGGATTTGTTCATTCCTAGGGACGTAGATGGATTGGCGAGAGCTGCTATCTCAGGGTGGTTGTAGGCATTTTACTTAATGTTCTCTGTGTGTTTTTGTTTGCGGGAGGCACTTCTCAGCTATGCTATTTGTTGCTGCAGCTGATAGATCATCGGTTGCATCATTTGTTTCATCATTTGCTGTATCATCTGTTGTGTTTCCACTTTGAAGTTCGAGCGTTTCTTGTCGTTCATTTGCATCGAGGAGTGCGTTTGTGTAGCGTTCGACAGCGGGGGGCCATTGGATTTTAGGTCGTGAAATATCTTTGCGAGCTCCCCAATTTGGCTTTCCAACACGTTCTGATTAACAGGGGCAAGTTCTAGTTCACACTTCAGCGCTGTTTTCTCCGCGTCTCCGTGCTCAAGGTCACGGTTGTGTCCATTCTTTGTACAGGCGTGGTTTTTGTTACCTGTCCCCCCCCCCCCCCCCCGAGTGTGGAGCAACCCCGGAAGCATAGGCTCTCCAGCTCACTTCGTTGCAATTTTTTGGGCGGACCCGGGTTCTTCGTTCTTCCGTTGGTGGTTCCCGCCATTCTTCCCCGCAGGAGGCGGCAGCGGGGGAAACTACCGGGACCGCGAGCGGTTCCGTGATGAGCGGGATCCCGAGCGGCTCCGTGATGTCTCCCCCTCCATGCAAGCTTGTCCACCGCGGGTGCGGCGTCTGCTGTAGCGTTCGCCGCTGTTGCTGCTGTTTCCACCTTTATCGTTGCTGAGGGCGGTCTTGCTTCGCTGGCTTCTGGCTTTCATTGGTCGTTCGCGGTAGTCCTTTGACCGGATAGCGTGGGCTTCACCACAAATCACACACTTTAGATTGCAGGAATCTCCATTCGGCGGGTTTTGCGTTCCGCACTGGCTACACGCGCGCACATTCGGTGTACAGCACACATTGAAGCGGTGGTCTTGCTAGAAACACACAACACAAATGTCTCACGTGTGTGCCTCACATGCAGTCTCACATATCACTGTGGAAACCCGAACCGCGCCGTAAGCGAAGGAAAATGAAAGTTGGATTTGAGAAAAGCAAATGACACCTGTCTGATTAATATTATTATTATTAAGAAAAGCAAATGACACCTGTCTGACATTGCGCGATTTCCTTTCCGCAAAAAAAGCAATTTATTTTTCAATTTGGCTTTCTGAAATTATCGGCACAGGCGCGTCGTTTGGAACCGGATTTGATTCCATGTCTCCGCATGCAACGAGCACTAAAACCGTTGCATATACCACTGAAGCTATATTATGTATATATATATATATATATATATATATATATATATATATATATATATATATATATATATATACGGTATTGTTTGAGCGTCTTTAATGTCGTTTCGAAGAAAGCATGACCACGCCTGTGGCTCAGTGGTTAGGGCGCTCGGCTTCTGAATCGGAGTTCCCGGGTTCAAACCCGACCGCGGCTGCCGCGTTTTTATGGAGGCAAAGCACTAAGGCGCCGGTGTACGGCGCGATGTCAGTGCACGTTAAAGATCCCCAGGTGGTCGAAATTATTCCGGAGCCCTCCACTACGGCACCTCTTTCTTACTTTCTTCTATCACTCCCCCCTTTATTCCTTGCCTTACGGCGCGGTTCGGGGTTCTGCTGTCCAACGATATATCAGCCAGATACTGCGCCCTATCCTCTCCCCCAAAACCAAATATTATTATTAAGAAACCACAATTCTTAACAAGCAAAAATGCCTACTCTAGTGTGTGTATGTCAGTATTGCTATCTATAGGAACCGCCAGTAGCTCGACCAGAAACGTAGCCATGGAGATGCAACTTGTTGCTTTCGAACAAGGGCAACCCGAGGTAAACCACAAGCAATTGTTTTAGAGAAAGAAAATCGCGCAGTATCTGTCTCACATCTCGGCGGACACCTGACCCGCGGCTTAAGGGAAGGGATAAAGGAGGGTCTGTTAGAAGGGAAGAAAGAGGTGCCGTAGCAGAGGGCTTTGGAATATTTTCGACCACCTGAGGATCTTTAACGTGCACAGACATCGCAGAGCACACGGGCGCCTAGGCGTTTCACCTTTATCGAAACGCGACCGCTGCGGTCAGGTTTTCAGTCCTAATGACTTTGACGGTCTGATACGCGGCTGATAAGGCGAATTGCGCCTATTCTATCCGCAGATAAAAAAAGTAGTTCATGCTTAGAGAAAATTATAGCAAGCGTGTTCGAGTACTGAGCGTCTCAGAGCTTCGACCGTAATTTTCAGTACTACCGCTTCGTTTTATGCCGCCGAGTGGTTTCATACAAACGCTATCCAATGCGTTTTGATCCATAGCGCAGCAACAAAACAAAGCCTCTGTTTTGTTGCTGCGCTATGGATCATAACGCATACCCACTAGCCCGAACCATCACCTTATTAAACTATCTAATGCTTCGAGAAGGACGAGTTCTACGAGGCGGAGTAATATCGCTTCATGGACCCACTACTTCCGCAGCCTCCGCAGCGTTGCCTACTATGCATGAAATGGAGTATAAGACCTGACAGTTGAAATCACGAGCCAAAACTCCTTGTCTGCAAGAACATGCCAGCGCTTCACATGCTACGGAGGCAGCAGCAAAGCGACGAAAGCGTGAAGATGCGTCTGTGAGGAGGAAGTAACGACAAGGAAAGGCACATGAACACGTAGCCCCAGCATTAAAAGCCGCAGGACAGCCGCGAAGTAAAAAAAATGAAAATTGGTTTTTAGGGAAAGGAAATGGCGCTGTATCTGTCTCACATATCAGCGGGCACCTGAACCGCGCTGTAAAGGAAGGGATAAATGAGGGACTAAGTGAAGAGAGTAAGAAAGAGGGGCCGTAGTGGAGGGTTCCGAAATAATTTAGACCACCATCGGACAGCACACGGGCACCTTTTGCGTTTCGAATCTATCGAAACGTGAACACTGTGATCGGTTTCGAATCAGGGTACTCCTGCTGAGTATCCGAGCGCTCTAACCACTGAGCCACCGCGGCGGGTCCGCGAAGAATCGGAAGCGGAGAGAGAAAGGCACATTCAAAGCAGAAGGTGCCACTAAAGCATTCCTCAAACAGGTTCTTGATTATCTTTTACGTTCGGTAGGATCTCTGTCGTGTCTGTGCCGCATCGGTTGATATACTAGTTTGTTTTCCAACTGAGGCCTGTCGGCTTTCAGGAAAAGTTTTGTGTCTGGAGTCTGTACCCGGCGCGCAAGCGCTTCACCTATCGCCAAAGAATGCCTACATCAGCCCAGCTGACGCCGGAACATTCGTGTTACGCTCTTTTAATTACGACCTAACTTTTTGTTAACCCAATCTCTCTACTACCTGTTGGCGTTTTATTCTCTCTCTGTCTTCTGCTGGTAGGGCCACTGTGCGGAAATATATTTCACGCTGCTCATAATTTCTTAATTAGATACCAGTTTTTCTATTGACGGACATTGGAAAGTGGCAATGATGATCTGGCGCTCGTTCCTGCGTTGAGGGGCATGCATCGGTGCCGCTTTCGGCGTAAACCGGCGAACAAGTTCATCACATTGTATATGATGAACTTGTTCGCCGGTTTACGCCCGAGCGAACACAGAGTGCACAGAAGGACAACAGGCGGCGACAGCGAAGAAAGCGCCAGGAGGAAAATGGTGGCATAAAAGCAGTGATCACCTAGACGCCACGACCACACTTTACAATCCCGAAGGAAGCAGTCGGAGCGTGGAGTTCGGCCCGACCCCTTTTGCGACGAATGCATTGCCCAAAGACATCTTTGTTGCGGGGGCGCCTGGCGGCCACATTATGTTTCCGGGCCGCGTCTCGGGGTGGACCGTTCTTCTTTAAACTGCAGCAAAAATTCACTGGTAGCAAGAATTGATAGAGATCTTAATGCTGTGTCCGGCGTGTGAGGCTGCGTATACCACAGCGCCATCATTGTATCGCACTAAATTTCGGTTAGCCAAAGGTTGTTTTTGCAGTATTATAGCTTCTTATCTCGCTCTGGTTGTATATTAATAGTAATAGTAATAATAATAATACTTTATTCCCATCAAAAAGATGGAAGTGGCTATGGGTAGAAGCTGGTCGAGAAATGGCAGCTTTACATTGGCCCACAGCGCCCTCTACAAAGCGGCAACCGTAGGAATAAAAAACAGACGCTGGCATACATTTCTTTGCCACACTTATTCAAACACGTATGCGGTGTAATATTCAAACAAAAAATTAAAACAAAATCAACTACAGTGCCATACACAGGGAACAAAGCGTACAATTATATATACACTCGACGGAAACAGTAAGCCAGTGTCACGACTAGCCGTCAAATATATCATGAGAGAGGTTTAGGTGTAAAGCGGTAGTATTTCAACTTTAGACATTTTTGATGTCAGTATCAGTTTTACGATAAATATATAACAATATGGGAAGCCTGAAAGAAAAATTCCTCCACTGGTTAGTTGGTTGGGAGCTACTTCATTCCCCTCTTTTTCGTGGCGGGCAAGGCAAGTTACAGTGTTCTTTTGCAATAATAACAATCCGCTCAGGAACATGCAATTGCCTTTTCGCACCTGAAAGCATGTGTTACCTTATAGTTATATAAAACTAGAGCCGGTATCATATATGTTTTTGTAATTAGCTGTGAGGAACAATTATACAGTAGATTATAAAGTATTCTAACAAGCGTTTTCGGAACTATGAAAAATTGAAGATTACGGTTAGGCTCCGCGTTAAAGGTACGATGCTATTGCTTTAGTATGAAAATGCCAACACATGCAGAATCGGTCATTCTTGACTTAACATTAATAGATTTTTAGACCGCTAGCTTAGACCGCTAGTCTTAGCTGTTACCTAGTATAACCTAGTCTTACCTTTACATACTCTTAATTGCTTTATTTTGCTGTTCGTCATCATATCATCTATTTTTTAGGGCTTCCAAACCACAGCCGCCTGTAGTTGTGCCCTTGTGGACGCAGGACACCTCCTAAGTAGGAAAAAGCTCTGTGGCAGCTACTGGCCTGTATATGTACACGGATATGCGGCTAGGAACCCTAACTCGACCCTGGGTCTGAATATCCTGCTAGGACCATGCTATCTCAATGATTGGCTGTGTAACAAAGCTTCACTGTGCGAATGAAACAACCTGAAAGCGGCTTATCATGAAGCACAAAGATAACTTCCGGCCTCCGGGCGACACCCGGTTGAACAAAAGCGGCTGATGCCAGCAGCTGTTCAGAGCAACCAGAAAACCCTTGCGTTCAGCCAGGCTTCATTAACAACAGCGTGCGAGGGCGGCGGCCATTTCAGAAACCACCGGAACTGGGCAATACTCGAATCCAGGTACCACCATGTATAAGGCCTCCTTGAATTTCCTAAACCTTTTAAGAAATGATCGTAATTCTTGCTTCTACTCTCAACGAGCAGATGGACTACAATTTTGCAGCAGAGGTTTTTTATCTCCCGTTTTCAGCAAGCAAGCAAGCCCCGGCTACTCATATGCTGGATATGATGGCGAAGATGAAGGAAAGCTTGAACCCGACTGTATCTAAAAACATCAACACTCCTGTGAGGAACATAGACACATAAAAACTACAGTATTATCAGGCACCTGATGTGGCAGTTCTATGAAAGCAGTTGGAGAGGGAAGTACTTTTATTGATAAGTTGTCCTTATGATTATGCATGGGAATTTACTTACCCTCGATAAGTACTTTCAAGCTTTTACCATTACCGGAGGCTAAGCATACGTGGAAGAATTCCTGTGGACTGCACTCTAGGTGGAGGTAGGTTTAGGGTGGCAGCGGGTGGGTGGCTGTCATAAAATTCGGCGCATATTTGAAAAAACCTGGCGCAGTGCGGTAACAATCACGGCTGTACACACTGTATAGAAAACAAACAGTGCAAAAGGAACCCCTAAGAAAGCCTAACCTTGTGTGCGCTGCTGACCTTCCCGCTTTGCTTCAGGCAGGCAAGGCAGGCAAGGCAGGCAAGGCAGGCAAGGCAGGCAAGGCAGGCAGGCAGGCGTTTTTTTTTTCTCACAAAGTCGGACAGACGAAAAGCCGGACTGCATTCCCGGAGGAATGCAGCCGTTTATTCCCGTTTGCATTCCCGGAGGAATGCAAACGGGAATAAACGGCTGCCTGAGTCCGTGAACTCATCGCGCTTGGAAGTTCGAGCATTCAAGGTTAGCAGTGCTAAACCGTCAGATTTTTTTTACGTGCCGCTGCTGTGCTGGACATTATTGAATAGAAAACCTGCAGAGAGCGGTCGGTTCGAGGCGGTTAACGCCTCTGGAGAGCGGAACATTCACTTCAATGAACATCAGATTCCCGGGTGGGGCGAGGGGGGGGGGGGGGTGATAATACACTAACACTGCTTTTGTAGTAATTCGAAATGCTTCTGATATGCTTTTAGCGTGAATCGAACGACCCGTGGCGCTCAGAGAGCAGCCTCGTTTCTCATCCATCGTCGTAGCTTCGGTGCATGCGTATTTTGGATAGCAATCTTTAGCGCAGGTTGGCAAGAGTAATTTGTTACTTTAATAAGCTGACTGCATCAAAGATGGTTTTTCAGGACCTTGAAGAGCAGAGAAGGCCCGTACAGAAACAAAAAAGAAGACTCTTTATGTCGTTACATGGAACAGTAAATAGCTGAGGCAAGACCGATAAAATTTGCAAACACCTAACCGAGACTAAGGAAGTCGAACGCGATAGGGTTAGAAATTGGGGCAGCAATCACCTTTTTTCGACTGCCATTCTTGCTGCCTGCTCACGAGCTCGCTCTTGTTCTCACTCCAGACACCTCAGACGTTCCGATTCAGCCTTTCGTTTTCGCAACTACGCGTACTCTAGTACCCTACGCCGCTTTTCTAGCCTCTTTCTTTCGGCATTGTGCATAACCTGCGCGTTGATATCGCCTTGCTACAGCCTCAAGTGCTACTACAGATTCACCTTAATTGGCACTCGACGCCTGCTTGTACGCCGCCGCCGTCTTTCGAGGCCCGCAGCTGGCGAACTGAAACAACGCCGCGAACGAACCGGCTCTCCACTCACCGAAACTCTGGAATTTGTCCAAAGCACAGTTGGCATCTTAAACAACAGCTGACACGTCTGAGAAACGTTGATTTGCCGCTTCTCTAACCTCACAGCCGTGACACGCAACCCGCTACTAAACGCATCAACCAACAGAGCAGTGCAAACTTAACAGAACCTGCGACACCTGCACAGCTGGCACCACTTCAGCCCTCCTGGTGAGCGGCGTCACCCACTCATTGGTTTATTGTGGCGCGACGACGTGACGATTGCCGAAAAATCCTGATTTAACGGGATAAGGCGCACATATTTTCCTCCCAACGTCGGCTATAGCTGCAAGTATATCGCTTTAAAGGGAGCCCGGATGAGACGAAAGCGTCCCCAAGGCTCCATGAACAAACGCACACTTATAAGCTCTTTTGAAGCCACCTGATAGAGTGCACGTTTAGCGTAAAGAACAGAACCTTTTGCACCGTGCGAGGAACTCTCCAGGGAGTAGAACCTGGAAGTGTTGCCTTTTGAAAGCTGTGGTCGTATGGCATGTGTCTCAATAGAGCCGTACCTTGCGGTCTTTTTTATGGACCACGACAACTTGGCGAACCCACTTGGACGCTCTGTGGTCTTCGTTATTGTGCCGTTTTTTTTCCATATTTTGCAGTTTGGCCTTCCCGTTGGGCTTTGTTACGCCGGGTACTCGGCGTGAAGCCGACACCGTAGGTGTTACCCCTTCTTTTAGTTATATGGAGCACACCAGAGGCAATTCCTCAATGCATTGAAATACGTCGCAAAAGTCATCGAGCACATACCGTAAGGCATGTGTTGCTGTTACATAGTTGAACAGCGGAATAAAACGACGGGACACAACTAAGAATGGACAGCACAAGCGCTGACTCGCAACTAAATTTTTATTCACGTCAAAGGCACCTTAAATACAAGTACACCAAGCACAAACGAGAGCGACAATCAAAGGAAAAGAACACAAAATCTAATCATCATGCCCACAACGGTGACAATCAGCACGAGCGCAAAACTACACATCTTGGCCGGATAAGAACATCATCTGTTTATGAGTTAGTGTGACAGAAGGATCACTAATGCAACTATCTGATTCCAAGCGGATGTGAAAAGCCTCCAAAATCTCACGCGTTAGGCTGTCAAATATTAATCAGTAGCAACTCGCCCAGTTCGCAGCCTTAATGAGTGTTGCTAATAATAATACGATCACAATCGGTAGCTGCCGCTGGCTTCTTCTGGTGAGATTTAAAGGATTGAATGCGTCGGCAGATTGACTTCAGTGGCTGGGTGACGAGGAGACACTTCAGGATGCATGTATTTCCGTCAGTTCAGCAATCTAGTTCGACCTCACAAAGATTGGTAGTTCCTTCACTCTATATGTCGTCACTCGTGCCTTCGTCGGCTTCATTTCAGATTGCCTATGCCATTTGCACATTTGATGCACGGGCATGATGTTCACATTTAACCGTTCGGTAGGTCGACACCGATCGCAGATTGTTTGGTAACGCAGATTGTTTGGAACAACTCTGGGGCACTGTTTACATTGAGGTGGCCGACGCACTCGAGGAAAAATTCTTGTTTCTTATCTTGCTGCTGATCCTGCTGATGATCTTCGGGAAGTCAAACTTGTGGTCTTGAGCATCTGTTGCTTCGTTTGTTCAGCTTATACATGCGCGAAGAATAGCCGAATTAGCGGAAAGCGTAACAGTTGTAAACTTAGGCGGAGTTGTCACGCCGTTTTTGCGTTCTTTCACAGTGCGAGCATTCCTGTTGCTGCTCCTGCTTCGGGATGGATTGCAGTGTCCTCGAAGCTCCTGGCTTTGACTAGTTCCTTCTCTCCTGCTTTTCTTTAGGGTTAAAGGCATAGAAGAGGGCCTTTGTCCTCACCTTGAGTAGAAGAAAGTAACCTTGCACCATGGTGCTTTTTTACCATATTGCCCTTGCGCCATAAAATTTCATAATCATCATCCCGCTTTTCTAGCTTTTGCATGCAAAACTTGGACTGCGGTTATTTGTGTCTAAAATTTTGGCTGCCTTGCATGTTATAATTATTGTTGTCAACTGTGAAGTGCCGCTCACAAAAAAGTCTCGGCCTCAGTCTTTGGTCTCTTATTGCGACTACGATGTGGTCCAATATGAATCTTTTTTACCCCCAAGGTGCAGTTTTCTGCGTGCCTCTGGATGCATGTTACAAATTATTCGAATGGCTGTTTCCTTGTTGCATAAATTTGCTGACAGAGAACACCTGAATTGTGTTTTTTAATAGACTGTAGAGAGAGCTTTGAACTGCTCGGGGAGGTAGGTAACTTGATCCGGCTGCTGTGCGCTGTTGGCGCTCTGAGGTTGAGGGGGAATGCCGAGAACATGAAAGAGTAAAGCCTTCTTAGTAGTGGAGGGCTTGGCGGCCACTCGCAGCCCAGTTCGTAGCTGTTGCAGGCGTCTTCCTAGTTCTTCCTTGCCTCATTCAGTTGTTACCTGGCTCGAGGTGTACAGATGGTTGCACAAATGCACTGTCTGAATTTTCGGGGCAGTCGCTCAACATCACATCTTATGTGTGGTCACTATGGGAGAGACTTGTGAAGAGAAAAAGGAAGGAAGGTTTTGCAGGATTGCGGTTTGGCTGTGGCTGCACAGGTTGAGCAAGCTGCGAGGCCTTGATAGGTGAGGAATCTACAGAGAAATGGCCCTACCGGGGCTGATCTCGCGCTGCCGTTGTACGTATAGATAACAGCCAACTACATTAGCTACGCAATAAAAGGGCACAAGCACGTTGGCATTTCAAGAAGCCGTGTAGATCCACGTGAGCTCACCGCTGCACTTCCGTCTACGAGTGCACCGGCAGCCGCGGATGTTCTGGCGCAGTCATCAGGCGATCTCCGCCAAACGCGAGAAAACCACCTCTACAAGAAACATCTAGCTCGCCGTTGAGCTCACGACTCTGGAGTTTGCGGCTGCTACTACTACAGCGTTTTCAATCCACCGACCACGCAGCCAAATGGCACCCAGTGCGAGCACCGAGCGCCTAACACAATGCGCCCGGATCTGCATTGACGCTTGCGGAGTTAAAAAATGTAGAAAAATGTAAAAGAATGTAAAAGAATGTAAAAGATAAATCCAGCTGTTTCTTGGCTACCCATTGTAACTGCCGTGGATGTAAACCGCTCTACAACAAAAGCATGTTTCTTGCACACCCCATGGACAAACTGTGCGAGAGATTATCTAGGCTTTTTTATTTATCAATTCGGGGAGGAGTATGTTGGCACATCTTCGGTTTCACACCTTGATAAAAAGCTGCGGTTTCCGGACAGACATGTGAAGGCTGCTTGTAGGACATGTGGGATGTGTGCAGGCTCTCGTCCTTTTTGCGATTTTGATTATATCTATGCTACTAATTGTTTTACTGCCTGCGCTGGTTGCTTATTTTCATTATTTTCCTTTTTTCTCCCCTGAAGCTACCTCTTTAAGAGGTACATGATTGTCAGTTCATAAACAGGGGTTTTTGATGTTGATTCTAGCTTAAAAACAGGTTTTATATCGCTTTTGTTTTATTTGTAGTGAAGAACTTTGGCGCGTACTGTTACATACGACTGCACACAAAACAATGCCTTTTTTTAATTGTGTGATAGACCTCGTTCATGGGCGATGGCTGTAGCTATAAAAGGTGCCCCTTGGAAGCGAGATGAGTCAGTTTGTAGTAAGTGCCCGTCTTGTTAGTATTGCTCTTCATCGCCCACGCCTTATTTGCGCTCTTTCTAAGAGTTGAAGGCAAAAGCAGTTTTTTAAAGCGAAAGATTTACGACTCCCCTCAGTAGCTTTTTCGCCGTGTCCACCGTGTGCGCGACCTTGATGTTGAACCGAGAAACCGCGAGACAGGTATGACGTTATTCAACCGATGCTACCGCCGCTAGGTAGTATAGTTTGAGCCATGCCTATACTTCCTCTAAGTGTTTCCGTAAACTGTTGCCAGTTTTGTGCAGACAACATCGCCACGCAGAACTGGCAACAGTTTACGGAAACACTTAGAGGAAGTCTAGCCAAGGCCCGAACTTGGAATATACTAAGAGCCTTGATACACCCAACAAAAACCAAAACGGAAAGTGGCAAGTCCATGAAACGACTAATTCACACCTTACCCGGAACTGAAGGCCAAGAAACACAGGCACTGAGGGAGAAATGCTGAGGCGCAACCACGCACCCAAAGCAAGACTAAGAATACACAGGAGAAGGCAACCCCGAGATGGATAGCCAATTACCGAGGAGGAAGTAAGAGAAGCCACAGTGGAAGCCACAAAGAATACGGCAGCTGGAAAGGACAGAATAAATAACGCTACCATTAGTAACATGGGGGACACGGCCATCGCCGAACTTACCAAGTAACAGTACTAAGTCTGAGAAAAAGGAATCGTGCCGGCTGAATGGAAACATTCAGAGGTAATTATGAAGCCCAAGCCGGACAAAAGACTCTAATTTGAAAACTTCAGACTAATATCTGTAACCTCCTGCCTAGGGAAGATATACGAGAGAGTGGTCAATGAAAGGTTCACGAGGACAAGAGATATCAACCTGATGCCATGTTTGGCTTCAGAAGGAGGCTTTCCACGCCAGCAGTACTCTTACAATTAAAGGAGAAAGTCCTCCCTGAAATACCAAGTGGAGAACGCATAGTACTAGAGTTCGACATAAAGAGAGCGTCCGATAACGGGGACATGCGGTCATCAAGGAAGGTCTCAACATAAACTGCGGAACCTGAACCTTCTGATTTGTCAAAATCCTCTTAAGGGAACGAATGGCTACGATGGGTATCAGAAACATAAGATCAGTGAGCTCCATGGTGGCAGACAAGGGCACCCCGCGAGGCTCAGTAATATCACCGCTACCATTAAACGTTGCGCTGATACGACTCACGAAAGTACTCGACGAAATAGAAAACGTCTGCTACGCAATGTATGCAGATGACGTAACAATACGGAAAACCACGAACTCCCTAGCAGCAAAAGAAGAGCAGCTACAAAAAGCGATCGATCATACGCCAGGGCCAGAGAGCTATCGTGATCAGTGGCAAAATCACAATACGTAAGGATCAAAAGGTTACACAGAAATACGACTTCATCACCCAGAAACTTGGAAACGAGACAATACCTGAGAAAACGGAAATTAGAGTGCTTGGAATGTGGCTGCAAAACACAGGACGATGTAGGAAATCCATAGCATCTCTTGAGAATACAACAGAGCAAGTCGCAAGAATCGTGCGGAGAGTCAGCAGTAAAATAAGGGTATGAGAGAAGAGGATAGCCTTAGACTCAAAGACAGTTTCGTCACGGCCAGGGTAACGTACAGTCTACCCTACCACGAACTAAACAAGCAAGAGACTCTACAAATTGGCACCGTACTACGCAAAGCGTACAAAACGGCACTCAAACTTCCAATATACACACAAACCGAAAAGCACCTTCGACACACTACGAGTAGGCCGCGACTAGACAGACTCACTCAAACCAGATCGGGAAGGCAGATAATGAATTAGGGCTACCGCTGGCCACACAAAAAGACAAGGAACAAATCAATAATGAAGACTGAAACACCATCCGGGAATATCGATACCCAGACACATGGACCCCAATATACGCCATGAAGGACGACAAGCCAGAGTCCAAGCACTCAGCTGGTAATTCAGCTAGAATCACAGCAGTCTACACGGACGCAGCAAAGTACCGATACCAACGCAAAAACAATCGCCGTTGTAACAGACGAAGGAGGGAAAGAAATAACCAGCGCAAAGATAAACAACCCAAGCATAGAGGCAGCTGAAGAGGCCGCCATTGTTCTGAAGATATCGCACGGCAACACAACAGGACAAAACCTCACTATAGTGACGGGCTCTAAACAAGCTTGCAGAATCTATACAAGATGCAGGATCGACGCCATCGCCAATCATATTCTACACACGACGAGAACACACATAAACACTAAAGATAATATAGTATGTGTTCCGGAAAATGAGGGAATGAGGGCCAACGTGGCAACAGACGAGTCAGCTCGAGGGTACGTCAACCGAACAGGCTCTACACTTTGCACCACGAGCACCTTTGACCCTGTTACTCCCACGTACTCAGACATACTCTATTATTTCGGGGGTCAGCGGAAACGCTATCCAGCCCCGCACAAAAGGCCACCCAAAGAGGAGGCGCAGACTACTAACCAGTACCTACCCGCACCTGGGCAAAGTACACAAGATTTTCCCTACACAATATGCAGACGAATGTCCGTTGTGCCAGGGTAAACCTGCACTAGAGCATGTAACATGGACCTGCCTAAGGGAGACTTAGAGCCTAAATTAGACCACCCGAGTGTGACACAGTGGGAGCACTTGCTGGCCGGCCAGGACGAGGAAGCGCAACAATTTCTCGTACGCCCAGCTACGCTGGCAGCTGTCAAGTGCCGCATCCTGGACCAAGGATCGCCCACGGCTCCCAGTGGCCCGTAAGGGTTAAGAACACTAAATTTGCTGCCAATAAAGTTTTTTCCGTCCATCCATTCTACCCCCAAAACTGAGCGCTCGCCTCTCTTTCTTTGCGAGCGCTGTTTCGGCGGTAGAATCGGCCTGATGACGTCATACCCGTCATACCTGTCACGCTCACCTCATTTTCTGTGATGGAGGCGAATCGCTAAGGCGCCCGTGTGCTGTGCGATGTCCGGAGTTCCGGCGATGTCAAGACTGATCCGGAGTTCCCGGGTTCGAACCGGACTGCAGCGGCTGCGTTTTTATGGAGGCAAAACGCTAAGGCGCCCGTGTGCTGTGCGGTGTCAGTGCACGTTAAAGATCCCCAGGTGGTAGAAGTTATTCCAGAGCCCTCCGCTACGGCACCTCTTTCTTCTTTCACTCCCTCCTTTATCGCTTCCCTTACGGCGCGGTTCAGGTCTCCCCCGATATACGAGACAGATACTGTGCCATTTCCTTTCCACAAAAACAAATCATTTATTTATTTATATTTGTTTCTGACGGCGTTCATTGTGTTCATTGGCGTTGGCGCTGACAACATTCAAGACTGCAAAGACTTTGAGTAAAAAAGGAATCATAACTGCCACCCTGGGTCAGTGGACGCCTCAATAGCGCTTTCGGGTACGTGGTAGTTGTGTGAGATATATGTGGGCTGCATGCAGTAGCGCTAGCAGCGTTGTGGCAGACACGCTGCACTGCAGCAATAGGCCGCAGCGTTCATTGGGTGACCAACCTCTCGCGATCAACCATTAATTTAGCTGTCACCTTCTAGGGTTTTAGGGTGGGTGCGCTGCGTATCAGTGTGCGAAACGCACTCAACGTTAAAGACGGCCAGCCTCGTATACTTGCCTGTTACAGCACAGCTTTTGCTCTCTAACCATAAACAGCAGTAGCTGAACACAAGCTAAATTTTATTACAGCGAATTAGCTAGGCACGACGAGTTCCAAAAAGCACACAAAGATGGCGCCAGCTACAACAGGGACGCGGAAAGCGCAACACGTCAGCCAAGGACACCTTACGCGGTCCAAATATTCGTGGCAATAACAACTATTTGTCGCAATCACAACGCCACGTACGCTTCGCCCCGGTAGCCTTTTTTGTCCAAAGATTTGTTTACCATACATTACAGAAAAGGAATAACCGAATTGCTTGAAAAGTTACCATCAGAAAAAGTAATCAATTGATTGTAAATTACCCAAAAATGTAATTAAATACAAAAGAAGAAGTTTATTGACAACAAAACAATCTGTACAAACATACACGGAAGGGGCGCGTTCAGGTAGACGTCGAATACAAATAGAGCGCCGTGGTGGCAGTCTAGCTAGGCACCTCGATCGCACAAAAAAGAAAACAATGCATGAACGCCGTTTATATACGCTTGCACTATCACCAAGTCCGCACAAACGCCTCCTGTACCCTCTGCATTACATCAAAGTCACTCCCGATCATATCCTTTTCCTCTGCCTGACGGATCCTCCCGCCTCCTTAAAATGAACCATATCCAAATCCACAGTAGACAATGAAAGAATCTGAGGACACTTGGATGGATAGAAACATCTTTTAATAGATGAAACATATATTCCAGTGTGGTCCCCTACTGGTCCAGCAGTCCACGGGCTTGTGCTTCACATAAAGCCCAACCCACCAGCCATTTTTGGCCGGCGGGCTGAGCGGCCCGTAAAAGGACCTGCAATGAAGAATGACTGCGATTGGGGATGGGAGGTAGCGCCTTTCGGAAAGGACATTCCCAAAGGTAGTGGAAAAGTGTAGATCTAGGAATGCCACAGGTGTTACACTCAGGAGGAAAGGTGGGGTGAAAACATGAGCCCCTCTGTATTTGTCGTCATGTGGCGCTGGATAAGGGCGACAAGGTACTGCGGGGTGGGGGTAATGTCATGCGGCTGATTTGTAGAATATGTTCACATGATGATATGTATAAAGGACGGATGGGGCCTCATGAACACGCTCATTACCGGCGATCGAGGCATGCCCAGGAATCTACGACAGAGTAACCGTTTGGTCGAGAGAGGTGGCTGAGGAAAGAATACGGTGCGTGGCCGGGGTCGCCACGTGCTTTCGATAGTGCCGGTATGCGGCCTAGGAATCTGTGCAAATTTCGGTTATGTTTTTCAATGGCGGTGTGGGCCAGCGCACGTGCGATGGCGGCTCCTTCCGCCTCTGCAGGTGAATTAGTTCGGAGAGGGCCAGTGGCCGTTACGATATAGTCTTCATAGGCTAAGACTGCCTTCATAAACCCTACGTTAGAATTTTCTGCCGCGTCGACATAAAGGCTATCAGAGCGATTGCTGTATGTTTTGGTGTAGTAGCTTCGCTTGAACCAGCCGCTTACCCAGATAGAGGCTAGCGCTTATATTGCGTGGTGGGGGTTTCTGATATATGTGATCCTGCGTGCGCAGAGAAATCATGTAAGGTATAAGATTTGCTGGGGTGGGAATGGGTGGATTGAGACTGAGCTTCCGCAGTAGGCGTTGTCCTGTTTCCGTGCGACTTAGGCGTACTATTCGGTTAATGCGTCGAGCCTGTATTAATTCGATCACGGTACTGTGGGCACCCGTGGCCAGGAGGCGTTTCGTGCAAACCGTCGTGGAAGACGTAGGGCGGAGCTGACAGCCGAGCGGATTAGGATGTCTATGGTTAGGCGCGAAAAACATACACAACGCAAGGCAGAAAGACGGGACGGAGCGCCACTCAGAACTGATTTACTTGAAGGCAGCACAGACAAATATATACTATCTTACACGCATGGAATGCTATCATCTTCAAGGTTGATACGATGGCAAACGAGTGAAAAAACTGTTCTCAGCCTTATACAAAGATATGCACGCGTCGCTGATGCACATGCTTCCTTTCTTTGCAAGAAAAAAGCTTCGATCGATTCTCTGGTTTTTGTATATTTGCTTTTTGAAAGAATTCGCGCACCAGAAAAACGGCTCACAAGAGCGTGATGGGCAGGACCTTATATGCTTAGGCATATTTGGGCCTTCTTTATCTTGCTCAACGTATGTAATGCGGCTAATGATTAATGCGCTTGTCATATGAAGGTCTGACGTTCAGACAGCCCATGAGTGCGTGCTGCCACCCGCCTGATTAGTGCAGCGACCTGTTTGGTCTGTCTTCGCAAGACCTGAAGGGTAGCGGTTGCATAGAGTGTGTTGTTAATGAGAAGGCCGAGAATCTTCAGCTCAGACACAATGGGCGCTGGATTTCAATACATGTGCAGTTCAATGGGGGGTCACTGGGGAGAGGTTTCAGCTGCAAGAGTTCCGATTTATTTGGAGAGCAACGGAGGCTTGTGTTTGCTAAATGGGTGGTGGTGATGGCTATGGGATATTCCAGGATATCCTGGGTGGTTCGAAGGGATTCCCCCGTTGTGCAGACGGTTATTTCATGTGCGTATATGGCTGTGTGGAGCCCCATGGGATAGCAGCAAGGACCTTGGCCAGTGGCACTAGGGCAATGTTAAAGAGTAAAGGTGATAGGACTGCCCGTTGTGGGGTTCCCCTGTTAGGAAAGGAAAAAAACTTGGAGGCGACATCCTCAAGGTGGAGTTCTGCCGTGCGTCCCTGAAGGAAGGCCCGAACATATTGCCATATGCGGGTGCCGCAGCCAGTGGTAGATAATGTCGTCATGGTTTATTGGTCATGGTTTATTGTGTCGAAAGCCTTATAACCACGACCAGTATAGCTGGAGGCCAGCGTCAGCCAGGCAGCGAAGAACAGTCTCGAGGCGCTGGAGGTGAGAAGGAAAGTCCGGGGAAAAGATTACAACGTCGTCTAGATAACAAAGGCATGTGTGCCATTTGAGCCCTCGGATTATGTTGTCCATCATGCGCTCGAATGTGGCGGGTGCATTGCAGAGGCCGAAAGGCATGACATTAAATTCATAGAGCCCGTCGGGTGTGACGAATGTAGTTTTTGGGCGATCGGCTTCCGCCATCGGCACCTGCCAGTAACCGGAGCGCAAGTCCAATGAAGAAAAGAACTCAGAGCCCTGCAGGAAGTCAAGGGCATCGTCGATGCGGGGGAGAGGGTAAACGTCCTTGCGTGTAATCTTATTCAGACGACGGTAGTCCACGCAGAAATGGATGAAACCGTCTTTTTTCTTGACCAAAACCACTGGCGATGCCCACGGGCTCTGCGACGGTTGTATCACGTGACGCTGGAACATGTCGGTCACCTGGGCGTCAATGATGCGGCCCTCAGCGGCTGACACGCGGTACGGACGTTGGCGCAAAGGGGCATGGGTTCCAGTGTCAATACAGTGGGTAACGGTGGTGGTGCGGCCCAAGGAAGGTTGCTGGTAGTCAAGCGAAGCTTGAAAACGCTGCAGAACGGCTACAAGCTGGTCTCGTTGGGTAGACGTCAGGGCCGCGTCGACGGAACGGTGAAAAATATCTACAGACGACTGATTCGTGATGGGAACAGGCGTAATGGCGCTGACATGAAGGCCGGCCGCGCTATCGACGAGGGGGTATGCGGAGGCGGGATCGATAACGGCAACGCTACCAAGCGTTTGGCCACGGAGTAAAGTGGTAGGGCAGGAGAACGGGTTGGCCACATAAATAGCGCTGGAGCCACGAACAATTGTCTGCACAGCCTGAGGCAGCAAAACAGACTTCTGGTCAGCGCATCGTAAAGAGGGGGTATAAGTCACTGTTGCATCTGAGAGCACAGCACAAGAAAGAGGCACCAGCACTGAAGAGAAAGGTGGAACGTCTGTGTCCTCTGAGACGACCACAGTAGCGGCAGCATCACCGGTTACGTCCAAGGGGGCGTCACTGTAGGGCGACAAGTCCAGCTGAGCACGGGCGCAATCAATAACGGCGTGATGTGAGGAGATGAAGTCCCAGACAAGGATAACGTCGTGAGAGGAGTGGGCGAGGACGATGAACTCGATTGTGTAGGGGACGTTCCCGATGAGCAGGCGGCTAACGGTCGAATGTCCTGAGCGCTGGCCGTCCGGAGAAAAACGGGAGGAAGGGGCGTCGTCACTTTTTTGAGTCTGCGACAGAGGGTGTGAGTGAGAACCGAAACGGCTGCGGCAGTGTCAACAAATGCTTCGACGGCGACTCCTTCAACGAAAACGGTAATAATATTGGCAGACGCAGAAACAGGTCTTGAGTGAGCCGCTGGTGATGCAGTTCTTGCTTCCGGAACTACGGTGGTTAGTTTTCCGCGTGGACGGCGGGTTGGCGACTGAGCATTGGGGAACGGGAACGACGGCCAGGAGACGGCAAGCGATGGGAGCGGGGATGGTAACTAGGAGAAGAAGAATCCTGAGGCGGCAAGTGTGACGCAGGTCGTACGTGACGGTGTGACGGAAGGTCGTACGTCGGCTCACGCCTATAATCGTAGGGACGGTGGCCACGACTGCGACACAAACGAGCAACGTGACCAGCGACGCCACAGGCGTAGCAAATAGAGCGGTTGTCTTGTGTGCGCCAGGGATTGAGTGGCTGCGGCTGTGATCGGGGGCGGGCAACCGGACGGTAAGGTGGGGTTGCAGGTCGCTGGGGTTCTAACTGCCGGGTATGTGGCCTGTAGACAGGGGCAGCAGGTGAGGGCCGCGACCGCATCACGGCATCGGCGTACGTAAGAGGAGCCGCGATCAGGGGTGGCTGAGAAGGAGGTGGCAGGACTTCAGCGACCTGCTCCTCAATAACACGCTGTAGGTTCGGAGTGAGCGACGGCGCAGGCGTAGGCGGGCAGGTAGACAAAAATAGCTGGCGTGCGACTTCCTCACGTACAAACTGCTGGCTGCTCTGGAGGAGCGACTGTTGGTCCAGAGCCCCGTCCCCTGGCAGAGCCAAGCTGCAAAGCGCGGCCTCCTGTAAGCCTGCACGCCGGGTCGAAAGGCGTTGTTTGCGCAGCTCATCGAAGCTTTGGCAGTAGCCGATGACACCGGAGACAGTCTGGGGATCTTTGGCGACGAGCATCTGGAAGGCATCATCCTCAATGCCTTTCATAATGTGTCTGATCTTGTCGGTCTCGCTCATAGAAGGGTTGGCACGCTTGCAGAGGTCGACGACATCTTCCATCACCTGCACCTCCACCACTTGTTATAAGAACACAGCACACTTCTAATACAGCACACACAGCACACCACAGAATGAATGAATGAATGAAAAACTTTATTGTATAAGGGTTATTTCTCGAAGCGTAGGTGGAGCCCTCAGTCCAGGGCCCCAGCGGCCTTTGCAGTCTTGCGAGCCCTGTCGATCAGCTTGAGCTGCTCTTCAGGCTTCGAGCTGGACAGCGCAGCCTCCCACTGCTCCGGTGTAGGTGTGTGTTGTTTATCGGCGCTGCCTGCATTTTCTGACAGGCCCATGTAACGTGGTAAAGCGTTGCGTGTTCACCGCATAGCGGGCATTTGTTTTCATAAGTGGATGGATAGATTTTGCTGAGTAAACTCAGATTGAGGTATGTATTAGTCTGTAGTTGTCTCCAGGCAACCGACTGCTGTTTACTAAGGTCTTTGTGGGGAGGCGGGTAGGTCCTCCGGAGTGCTCGTTGGTGTTCTAAGATGGCTCCATACCGTCTAGTGACTGCGTCCAGTTCCCCTTCGGTGCGCGCCTCCCGGTTGGCGTATGCTCGGGCATTGGCGTCCGCACATTGGTTCCCTTTGACAGCCTCATGGCCTGGTGTCCACGTGATGAAGCATCTCGTAAAAGTGATTGTCCTCGCCTTGAGTATGTGAATGACTGCAGTGGATATGCGTCCACTGCTGTATCTTCTGCACGCCTCTTACGAGTCTGTAATGATGTGTGCATGGGGCTCGTCACTCTGCTGGGTGATGGCGAGTGCAATTGCTGCTTCCTCAGCCTCGAGTATGTTGTTGGTTTTTATCGAAGCGCAGTTGATTTCCCTGAGCTGGTGATCCACCACGCTGGCTACCGAGCCATATCGGTGTCTGTATGTTGTTGCGTCAACATATAATACGTCTTTTGCCCCGGCGAAGCCTCTTTCATGGAATTCAGATCTTGGCTTTCTTCTCGCCTTATGTATATCTGGATGCATGTTTTTTGGAATCGGACTGATCTCAATGATCCTCCTGATTTGATTTGGAACGCTCGCTGTGCTATTAATTTCTTTCAAAGCGCCCCTCATGCCCAGCAAGCGCAGCGTGTTTCTGCCTGTTGCGGACAGCATCAGTCTTGTTTTCTGCGCGATAAGGTGGGCCTCGATATGTTCTTGTACTGTGTTGTTTATGCCCAGTTTAAGGAATTTCTTCGTCGAAGTGCTGACCGGCAGTCCGAGAGCGCATTTGTATGCTTTTCTAAGAATTGCCTCCAACTGCTCCTTTTATTGCTCGAGCGGTGTTTGGTAGGGGACGCCGTATAAGATCCTACTGACCACGAGGGCCTGTACTAGCCTACATGTGTCTTCCTCCTTCATACCTCTTCTTCTGTTGGAAATTCTTGCAATCATCCTGGTGATCTGTGCTGTGGTATTTGCTAGCTGTCTGATCGTGTGATCAATACGACGGTTGCTTTGGACCCACATGCCGAGGATCCTAACTTTCGATACTTCTGGAACCTTCATTTCTCCTATGTAGATATCTATGGAGTTTTGCAGATCATACCCTTGTCTGTAGACTCTGAGCACCTCGGATTTTTCAGGGGAGCATGCAAGTCCACAGTGTCGGGCGTATGCGTTGACCGTGTCTGCCGCTCGCTGAAGAAGCTCTTGTTTTTCGCCTAATGATCCCCTTGTCACCCAGATTGTGATATCATCTGCGTAGATGGCATGCCTGATTCCTTCAATGTCTTCGAGCGCCCTTGCTAAACCAATCATTGCAATATTAAAAAGCATAGGTGATAGCACAGAGCCTTGTGGTGTTCCTTTTTCTTGGGTGTTGAAGGTGTCAGTCCTGATGCCTCCTAATCCAATGGTAGCGGTTCGGTTAGTCAGAAAGACTTTCACATAGTTGAATATTCTCTGCCCACAACCCAGTTTGCTGAGCCCCTCCAGCACAGCCCTGTGACTGACGTTGTCGAAGGCCGCTTGAAGATCGAGAGCGAGCAAAATGTTTTCTCCATATTTTGGAACGGAAGTAAGCACCTCCTCCTTGATCTGCAGGAGAACGTCCTGTGTCGATAGGTATTTTCGAAATCCAAACATAGTGTGCGGCATGAGTTCGTTGTCCTCAAGGTGGGTCTGCAACCTGTGATGCACAACTCTCTCGTACACTTTTCCCAAGCATGATGCTAAGGAAATGGGTCTAAGATTGTCCAGGTTTGGAGTCTTTCCGGACTTCGGAATCATTACTATTTCCGCATGTCTCCAGTCGTCCGGGAGGGTCCCCTGCTCCCAGTGTTTATTGATGAACTCCGTGAATCTTTTGATTGAATTGTCATCCAGATTCCTTATCATGGCATTGGTGATGCCATCCCTCCCTGGTGTTGTGTTCTTTGTGGCGGACATCACAGCGTGTCTGACTTCTTCTATGGTAAGGGGTTCGTCCAGAGCGGGATTCGTTTCGCCCGTGTATGCCAAGCTGCTGTCGGCGTATGTTGCATTGCCGATGTAACGCTGCTTGATGTTCTGTAGCATTTCCTCGTCAGTGCCTTGGAACTGGTGCGCGATCCTTTGGGTCGTCTTACGGGTTTCGGATTTTGTGGTGGTTGAGTCTATGAGAGCCCTTAGCAAGGCCCATGTCTTGGCTCAACCTAGAGTCCCCTGAAGTTCGTTGCACTTTTGGTTCCAATCGCGCCTCGAGAGCTCCGTCGCATATTCTTCAGCTTGTCTGATGACCTCAGCGATCTTACGCTTGAGCCGCCTATTATGCTTTTGACTTTTCCACCTTTTTAGTAGGCCCCGTCTGGCGTCCCAAAAGTGTAAGAGATGTTTGTCTACCTTGGGTGTGTTGGTAGTGAGGGCGACCTTTCGGGTTAGTTTTCGCCAGTCTGTCTTGATTCTTGCGACCCAGCCTTCTATGCCGGTGATCTCAGCGTCTTCATGCTGTGCCCTGGATTTCCTATAGGCTTCCCAGTTTGTCAGTCTAGCCTGGCCATGTTGTCGCCTGATCGGGAGGGTTTCTATATGGATGCGCAGGATGCAGTGGTCACTGCCTAGAGTTTCGCCGTCGTTTTCCCATCTTGCGTGCCTTACCCCTTGGACAAATGATAAGTCTGGGCACGAATCTCGGTTGATGCTGTTCCCCACTCGCGTGGGTTGGGTGTGGTCAGTGATGAGGGTGAGCCTTCTACGATCAGCTTCCCTGGCTAGATCCCTGCCTTTCGGGGTTTCCCGAACGTAGCCCCAACTTTTATGCCAGGCATTAAAATCCCCCAGAATAACGATACCGTTCTTGCCTGCTGCTTCTGCTTTGCCTAGCAGGTAGCTGAAATTGGCTTTCCTCTGGCTTGGCGGGCTGTACACGTTAAGTAGGAAGGTGCTTTCAAGGCTTCTCTTTTGGGTAATGATTTCTATAAGGACGTGGTCAATGTCCGTTCCGTCGATGTCGTGTATGATTGCGGTGACTGCTTTTGCAACCAGCGTGGCGACCTTGCTTTGCCCCTGCCCCTCGTAGACGGAGTACCCCGCGAGAGTGAGTGAGCAGCCGGTTTCCTGTAGGGCGATTATGTCTGGCGGAGAGGTGCAATTTGTGATGTGTTGTTTAAGAAGACCCTGCTTTCGGCGGATCCCACGGCAGTTCCACTGCCATATTTCAAGGGTTTCCAACTTGACCGAGCGTTTACGGTTGCTCGCCATACTGGGATGGCCTGTTATAGGGTTTTCCTCTGGATTTCATGGCTGCGAATTGTACTGGACGCTCTCTATCCCTGCGCGTCTCGTCTTGGATGTTGGAGATGAGGTTGCTAATATTTGCCAGTGCATTGTTAACAGCAACCATGGCAGTTGTAAATTCCTGGCGCCCTATCGTTGTCGCCTGAGCTTCGTCTGTTTGCGGGTTAGTGCTGTTGCCTTGTCCTTTGGGCCTTAGTTCGTCTATCAGATCGTTTAGTTTCTGTCTCAGCTCGGCGTTTTCTGCCCTGAGCGTCTGAATTATTTGTCTTAGCTCTTGAACGTCCTCGTTAGCTTCCCCATTAGCGTTGTTACCTATCACTGTTTTCTGTGTGTTTGAGTTTTTTGGAGCAGTGGGAGAGGTGGGGAAAAGATGCTCTTTCCAGCTCGCCCTGGTTGCTTCCTGCTTTTTTGGTGCGGTCTTCTGCTCCTGCTTCTTTTTGGTTTCTGGATCCTCCCGGGTCCTGGACGCCGATCTCGACTTTGATCCTGATCTCGATGCCGATCTGGACTTGGATCTCGAACTGGAGTCCTCGCTGAACCAGCGTTTCCGGGCCCGGCCGCGTCCGCCGTTGTCTCCGCCGCCTGGTTCCTCTTTTTTTCTCGTCCGTAGTCTCGGTTTCCTGAGGCGTTCCTTGCACTCCTTTGCCCCCGTAGGATGCGCTTCCGTGCATAGCACACACCTGGGCTCGCAGGAGTGTCCGTCCTCGATCACTGGCTCGGTGCATTTAGAGCAGACGACAACGTCAGGTGTCGGGCATACGTGCGCCCTATGTCCGGCCTTTAAGCATGTATAACACACTTGCCGCGATGATCGATAGAGGTAGCAACGTATCTCGCCGCCGTAGTAATAGACGTAGCGCGGAACGATCTTTCCCTCGAAGGTAATGACCGCGCTTTGGGGAATTTGCCAAGCATTCTTGCATAAAGTATTTTGACTCCTTGGGTACGTACCCGGAGATGCGATAGTAGTTCAGTTGGCGTGGTCCCGGCGTCCACTCCATGAATGACACCTTTGCACGAATTGCCCGGCGCGGCCACGTAAGCTGCCACTGCATAGTTCTTTGCAGCAAAGCGTAGACTTGAAATACACTGCACAGCACTGGCAGTCTCCATGCTTCGCGTGCTGAGTATAGCGATGTTGGATCCGTTATGCAGCCGTATAAGGAAGCTGCCTTCGTTGCAGATGTCTGGTTTTCCGCATGCTTTGTTTATAGCCCGGGCCATCTGATGCGTGCTCAGTTCGCTGATGTTGAGTCCATTCTTCGGTCTAAGGATGACTTTGAAGTCGTTTTTTGGCAAAGGAGGTAGCTTCTCTCGCCGAACGGGATTCCACTTGAGTTTGGGTTGGCTCAGCGCTGAATTGTCCGCCGCCTCTGTCCCGGCCTCTGGAACGGCAATCAGTCTCGAGTTCTGGTATTTGGCAGTGAACCATCCCCCGTTGTCGATTGTTCTCTTCTGCGAGAGGTCCGTAGCGTTGTCGGTAGCGTGGTCGGTAGCGTTGTCGGTAGCGTTGTTGGTAGCGTTGTCGTCGCTGTGAAGATTCTCTTCGAGCGGTGTCGTGGCTCCAGCCGACGCCGCCGCGTCAGCGTCCGCCATCCTCACGGGTGCGGCGTGAGCTGTAGCAGCATTCCTTCGGGCCGACGGCCCGACGCCGCCTAGGCTTAGCGCGGCGTTCTCTGCCTTGGATTTTCCGACGGGCAGAAAATGGCGAAATCTGGACTCACGGATGTAAAGCGGGTATCCACGGATTCCGCTTGATCAGTAGAAAGCGATGGAGTACTCCATTTTCTACTGCGTTGACGTTTGCCGGGTGTAAGGAGGCGTCGAGGCAGGAGCACTTGCGAAGGGCGTTCTCTTCGTCTGGCCCCCTAGCGGCCTTTTCCCACACCACAGAACAGCACAGTAATAAGAGCACAGCACAGTAATAAGCACAGCGTCCCGAACAACCAGCCGAACCGTCCAGGCACAGAACAGAGACCGCGTTCAGTCCAGAGCACGCACGAGCGACCGAGCGTTCGGCGCTCGAGCTTCGGAGTGTTCGGCGTTCGAGCTTCGCAATGTTCGGCCCTTCTCGTCGTCTTCGTCGTTGAGCGCCAGCCTCTGAAGATTCTAAAGCCCGTGTCCAGTCTTACACTCCACCAATCATCTCTCTAAACCTCACCGAATGCTTCTTCTTCATCTTCTTTATGCTTCGGTTAATCCACGTCGTCTTCTTCACCCTCTTTGCTTCATAATTTTGTTTTGGCCTCCTTATTATCTGTGACATTCTTCAGAGGGAGAATAGCTCCCCTCTCCCACGTTCTCAGAGCTTCCTGAGTCACTTGCCCTCAAGGAATATCTCTCATATTTTCTTCGCGCTGCATGCCCAGCCCGTGCCACATTTTTTTATTCGGAGTGTGTTTACTGGCGATAGTTACCTTTTTCACTGGGCTCTCTTCGTCTGTCTTAGAATGCTGGTGTCCTCAATTTATTTCAGATATTTTCGATAGCCTCCAACCTGTGCTCTAGAGGTAAGCACTAGTATAATTAGGCTGCACATGCTGTCCCCTTAAAGGCTATTACTTACACCTATTTAGAATCTGCGTGTGCTTCAAAAGCACTTGACTCCATTAATTACTCTTTTAGGATATTGCAGTCGTGCTCCAGATCTGCACTTATTACCTTCCATAAGTATGCGTTTGGATTTTCGATTTAGGAAGTTTACCCTCGCGAAGCGACTCCAACTGTTAGATGCGCTCTAGTGGAGAGATACTTATTACTTTATACCATCTGGGGCTTCTCAAAGCTCTTTTACATCGCACAGCACTAAAGCCGTTGTGAATTCCGCCTAAATTGGACTGTGACCACGGCGGCCTGTATGGAAAGTACGACTTCTGGATTAGTAGCCTAACCCACGAGCCACTCAACCTCCGTGGCGAGTCTAAATAGGCTTATTTTGTTATCATTTCCAGTGACGACCCCTAATTACTTAGTAGGAGAAATATGTCAGCGAATGGGAGATTGGTGAGGTATCTCTTCTCATCTTTACTCCTCAACCCTTTTCTCGAAATATTAGTTTTCTCACCTTTTCTCCCAATACTAACGGAGGCAAGGTCGTTGTTGAGCATGCACTCTGCATGTGAGTAGTGCGGGGCTCAATTTCCAGAGCTCTCGGATGGCAACCGGTAAAACAGTGCATGAAATACTTGCCCTGACTTGCGGCAGCACTGATCTGCGGTGAAATTCTGGAGGAAATTAGTATTTGACTCTTGTTTGAGTAGACAATTTACCGTATGCAATGGGGCGCTTTGCCCAAAGTTGCCATTGCGCCACAATTTTTATCCTCAGCATCACGAGCGGCGATCTCTCATGCAGCATAGCAGCTTTGGTGTTATTAAAGGCGTTTTCCTTTACTAGCAAAAAGCGCAGTAGCGCGGTGAACGCTTGCTGCTGCCTAGAGCTAGGTGTGGCCTGGACGATATTACATTGTAAAAAAAAACTGGCAATCATCTATTGCCCCCAAGGACTCTCGCCTCGAGAAAAAAAGTTCAACCATATCCCAACATGACGCCAACAAGGAGGCTTCCTTCATTTACTGAGCAATTAGCCTCAGCCTCATGTATGACATTATGTCGGATAACGGTGTGGTGGCTGTTTATGTTCTTTTACTAAAGTAAATAACTAAAGGAAAAATTGGTGAGGGGTCACCTAGAGAGAGAGAGAGGAATTTTGATGAGAGGAAAAGAGCAGAGGTCTGCCCGTGGTTGCATGACCCTGGCCTGCTACTCCACACTGGGGAAAGGGGAAGGAGAGGAAAGGAGAGAGAGCGAATGAAGGTTGATGATGGCATAATACAATGAGTTTTATAGGTGATGCCCACACACACACACACACACTGGATGGCACTCGCATCGCGGTGAGTAGACGCATGTGAAATTTGTGTGTTGAACACACACATGTGTCAACACAAGCTCACATGTCCGCCACCACACCACACATTCACGAAGGAAGAACAGAGTATATGGAAGCAATTCGTCCAGAACGCTTCCTTCACCGGCCTATCTGGCACAAATACATCCGGGTCAATACAAGTCCGAATGTTCTCTACGTGGGGCTCCGAGAGCAAACTTCAAACACAAACTCTTTATATGCCGATATCTCCAACCGCCATCTCGATGGAACCTCATAGCAGGTTCGGAGTACGTGGTCTCTAGTTCAGAACCGGCCTCACAGAGGAGGCTGGTGCAATGGGCGGAGAAGGTCGCCAGAAGTAATGGACTGATGGCCGCCAACCGAGATTAAGAACCCAATCAACCAAGCCTCTCTTAATGCCTTCCCTTACTTGGTTCACCCGTACAGTTTATACCTACCAACCTATATTGGAGTATGGGCTCCACGAAAACACAAATGAGCATTCTCACGCATGAGAGACCGTAAACCATGTTAAATTGAGCACGGCCGACAGCGGCGGGCATTCTGTTCGACGACCGCCGAGCACGTTTGTTGCTACGCTGCCGCTGTGTGAATCAGTTCATTGTGGGCGCAAGTAAGCCCAAATTAGGTTTTGTTTGGAGACCACTTTCACAGCCTTTCTTCTCTCCGGACTGCAGTCACCACTTCGTCAAAATATGAAAGGCTAATAAACGTGTTACCAGCATGAGTGAAAAAAGAACTCCGGCTTTTTACGAGAATGTGCAAAATATAGGCACAAATACACAGATAAAGCACTGAACAAATAAATAAGGCTGGTTCAATGGCAGGTTCAAATGGCGAGCGTAAGTGCGCGCCCTCTTCGAACACTTTCCGTAATTACGAATAGCAGTGCAAAAAGGAACGAAAAAGAAAACGAAGTGACAAACATGCGTCTCCCCAATGTGGAAGGCAAAAAAGAAAAACAGAAGACAGCGCTTGTTTGTAAGTACTTCTTATTCTGTTTTTACCCTTTATTGCAGTCTCTCGAACTTCAGTAACCTGATAAGTGTGTTTACGTTTTTTAAATGTTTAGTTGAATGTGAAGGATGTGCGTCGCTGCCATGCTCGCAGGTTGTGAAGCCGCCATAGCGCATTATTCTAGTAATAATTTTCCCTAAACGCAGTCTCTACCACGGTGTACGAAAAACCCGTGGTCTGTACCAAATATTAGGAGCGCTAATTGAGTAAAACGGACAGCACGTGCTCTGAGACTTCTAATTATTCTAAAGGTTTGATACGGCCTCTACACTGCACGTCAAGGCTCGCAATATGATGAGCGCCCAACAGGCCTGAAAGGACCTCCTGGGCAGCGCTGTTTTTTCGTGCGCATATAGTTGCAGCTGCTACATAAGCAATCGAAATAAAATGAAAGAATTGCAGCCACACGTATCACACGCACTGCTTAGCAAGTAGTGGTGTGGTGTTTGTGGACTCCTATTTTTACGTTACGCGAAATGTGCAGGACAAGACAGGAAATAACTGCACGGCCGTCGCTGTGTCGTCGTAGACCCAGAACCGAAAGTGGTGAAACTCCAAGCGAAAGGGAAGGTGTCTCATACCTCCACAGAAAACTGGAAAGTGGCGGACATGGAACAGTTGAGAGCACATAGCCGGGATGTTGTTCTGTTTCTCGCTGAAGGAATCGGCTTTAGCGGCGTCCTATATCTGATGGCCGTGTGCGGCATACAGAGCCTCATTTTAATCCCGGGCAGAACACCGCGTATTGGCCCCATTCGTTCGCACTGCCGTACGCCGCGCTGTGAGGACGGCCGGCGCTTGGCCGCACCGCAGAGTGTGCGTCGTGACTTGTGCGGATAAGCTGCAGCATTATGTGCGGCCCTCCGACTGCGCTCTACAAAGGCACATTATGGAGCCCATTATGGACGCGACAGTAGTGCTCGATGCGGCTGGTTACCTTCCAGTCGCTGCTGAAAACGAGTCCTCCAAAGCTTACACATCGGTTGTTTCCGGGCAGGACTCCAAGGAAAGTGAGGAGAAAGCGGAACAGCAAGCAGCGCTGCCTCGGTGTGACACGCCGAATCGGGAACCCAGTGTGTAGCCTGCCACCCAATCTAAATCTCCCAAAGGTGCCGCGCAGGTCATGTGGTCAGCCCATGCGGCCAGGGTTGAGGAACAGCTTCCAGGTTAGGCTGCTCTACCTGCGACTGGGGCCCTTCCTCCTGTTGAACCTGTTCAAAAGAGCCGTCAGTCGTACGCATCTGAATAAAGTGACGACGGCGATCCGGTGAGTGTGAACGATTGCCGGCGCGCGTCGAAACACAAGAGGAAGTGCCGACGTTCGCGGTCCCATAGTCCTGTCGGGGGTCTGGATTCGATATAAATTTTCTCGGACACGAAAATGCAACTCTTATTTGGATTTGTGGGGTCACCATGGTCACCACTGAAGAGGTGGTGTTTGCAACGCTGAATCTGCGTGGCCTTAGTTCTCACCAGAAACCGAGGCAACTTTTCAGACTTCTGAGGTTCAGGCGGCTTGATTTTGTCGCCCTCCAGGAGACGGATATTGAGTCCAAACAGGATGCAGAGAGGGCATTAGGGCCCTTCTTGTCTCATTACAATGTTCTTTGGACGAATGATGTTGCTTTGACCGCGGGTTGCTTCTTGCTTTTGCAAAAGGCTCTTCCTTATTCTGCGTTGCCTTACTATACCAACTCCGCAAGGCGGCTAGTAAGCCGACATTTTCAGCTCCGAAGGAAGCCATGAAGACTGATCAATATTTATGCGTCCAAGAACGCAGCGGAGCGTATCGATGTGTTTGAAGGCATGGCTAACCACCTCGACTGTGATCGGCACGTCACGCTAATGGCAGACTTTAATTGTGTATGTGGCCTGAATGATCGAGCCGCGCCTAGTGCTCACAGAGACAGGAGTAGAGACGTGTTGTTGTTTGTTAAAGATAACGCAGCACTCATTGATACAGAGGCCTCATGTCATACAATTAGCCTATTCACGCATATCCAGCGGCGGTCGCACATGCGCCTTGACAAGATATATGTGTTTTCCTCGCATTTTTCCCACGGTCTGTTATGTGACAATATACCGGTTCCGTTTTCACATCATTGTATAGTGGTTAATCGGCTCGGGAGAAATTCCTGTTCAAAATTTAGGCCACAGTAGGAGCTTTGTAAGTTGAATTCTTTGCTTGTAAAGGACCATGTGTTTGCCACTCCAATACGCTGGCAACTGCAATTAAGTTTTAGTGTTGCCATGCCATTGTTTGCTGCTTGGAAATTGTTTAAAGAGGAGATGCGAGTGACATCTAATGAAATTGGGTCTGTTTGGTTCTTTTACAGGAAGTTCCAGGAGAGGACACTGCACAAGAGTTAGCATAACCTCTTTTAATTGGAATGTGAGGCACCTAGATAATATTCAGACAAAATTTCATCCGCATCTGCAATATCCATTGCTCGAACCAACTTCGACTCTTTGGCGGATGCGGTTTTGCGCCATGCGCCTTTTTCGTTGATTAATTAGTGATGAGACCATCGTGACTACTATTTGGCGCTATTCACAAGATTTCAAACAAGATTTTGAAGAACCTGGTCGATAGGTCGATCAATTACCTCACCGGGGAGGTTCACGCTATGTGAAGAGATGGGGCGGTTCCGGAGCAGTGGAAGACAGCTCTCACGGTGCTGATTCCCAAGGCTGGCAAAGCCCAGAGCATTGATAACTTAATGCGTATGTGGCTCACTTTGTGTGTGGGCGAGGTGGCCGAGCATGCGGTGCATAATCGGCTTACAAGGTACCTTGAGAAGAACGAGGTCTACCCACGCACAATTATTAGTTTTCGGGCCGGATTGTCGACTCAAGAAGCAGTGAAGCTCGTCAAGCATCAGGTCATTGACGGAGATGGAAGGGGCGTTAAGGCCATCCTAGGGCTGGACCTGGAGAAGGCCTTTGAAAACGTTCGGCACTCTTATATTCTTCAGTCCATTTCGGATCTTGGCTTCGGCGCGCGCTTTCACGACTTCGTCACGTCTTTCTTGTCACTCAAATTCATAACATTTGCAGGCACTTTTCAAACATCGATAAAGAATTATGATTAACAGTCTCGCTTTTAAGATTATTCACTTCAGTAATTGTCCTTGAAAAAAAAAGAACATTTAAAGCAGTTATTTACTACTTTCAAGAGGTTTATTGTTAGTGCATGACTTGGTCTCGTGTTATAACCTGAGGAGTAAGCAAAATAATTAGAAGTATTAACTTTTTAAATACCTTTTATAAGCTGGAAGAAAACTTTAATCGACAAAAACGATTGCGCTCAACAACTGGGGCTAACCCACTTCGCCTCACGAGCTCACTTGCAGATGCACGGCCATATGAGTTAAAAATAAATCTAACTAATTTATGCTGTATTCGCTCTAATTTCTGAATGTTTGTTACCATGAAAGAGTCCCAGATGATTGCAGCATATTCTGGTAACGGACGGATGAGGGAATTGGATGCCAATAGACGAACACTAGGTGGGGATGACTTTAATGAGCGGCTCAAGAAAAATAGTTTCCGCATTGATTTTCCTACGGCAGCATCTACGTGTTTTGACCACGAAAGGTTGTTAGCAATCGATAGGCCCAAATATTTATACTCTCTCGCCTCTAATAATAATATATTTTTAGTACCGTACACAAAATGAAGAGGTATTTTTTTGTGTGTAATGTTCATAAAAACGGTTTTTTCTAAATTAATGCGCCCCGCCGCGGTGGCTCAGTGGTTAGGGCGCTCGACTACTGATCAGGAGTTCCCGGGTTCGAACCCGACCGCGGCGGCTGCGTCTTTATGGAGGAAAAACGCTAAGGCGCCCGTGTGCTGTGCGAAGTCAGTGCACGTTAAAGATCCCCAGGTGGTCAAAATTATTCCGCAGCCCTCCACTACGGCACCTTTTCTTCCTTTCTTCTTTCACTCCCTCCTATACCTCTTCCCTTACGGCGCGGTTCAGGTGTCCAACGATATATACATACATACATACATACATACATACAGACGTACCTGGTCATCAACTGAAGACACCACTTAATATAAAACACAGTTATCCGCGTACAGCTTCACGCGAACTGAAATATCTGCCACAATGTCATTAATGAACAATAGAAATAAGAGTGGTCCTAAAACGGATCCCTTGGGGACGCCGGACATAACCCTGACACCGCTAGAAGATATATTGTTTAGAGTGACGAATTGACACCTGTTTGATAGGTAAGCTGTAATTCATGTAAGTATCCGGCCATTTTTATATAACTTAATTTATGAATTAATTTGTTATGCGACACCTTATCTATGCTTTGCGGAAATCCAAGAATATTGCGTCTGTTTGCGTTCCCTGATTAATCGACTGACCAAAGCCATGCACAGTTTCAACTAACTGTGTACATGTAGAAAACCCACGCCTGAAACCATGCTGAAAATCGGTAAGTACTTTGTGGTCTTCTAAGAAGCTTAATATATGATTATGTGTTCTAAAATTTTGTATGATGTCGACGTTGGAGATATAGGTTGGTATTTCTCGATGTGTGCTTTTTTTCCAGTTATGTGCAGAGGCTTAATTACTGTCCTCCCGTCATCCGGTAAAGAACCGTCATGTAAAGATCTGGTGAATATTACTGTCAGGTATTTTGCGCACCACTCCGCATAGCACTCCAAAAAAGCGTTTGGTATGTTATTGGGACCTCCTGATTTTTTAACATCAAGGTTCAAAAGCAAGTAAAAACACCAGTCTCTGAAATTATATCAGATATGGCAGGAAGTGCTATAGAAAAGTTGGACAGGAAACGGTTGTCCTCAGTGAATACTGCCTGACAGAATTTGTTGAACGCGGAACAAACATCAGCCTCAGTACGCACACATGTGCCTTCTATTGTGAATTCGTTTGTGGAAGAAGATTTGGGCGTGATTTGGCGCCAGAACTTCAGGAGACGTTCAAATGAACGAAGGCAGGGGTGTTCCGTAATACTTTTCTTTGTCGCAAATTATTTTCTGTTTAAGTTGCTCTGAAATTGCTTCCACAATTGGTTTTAATGCTGAATTTCTGCTTGATTTCTTTTTTAACTTTTTAAGCCTTCCCTGCATGCGTAACGTCTCCCGAGAAATCCATGGATTACTGTACACAGATTTTTTTCCGATTTTGGGGACGAAACGGGCAATACAATCAGAAACAATCATTTTAAAGGTAAGCCATAGGTCATTCACACTATCAGAGCTATTCCTAAAATTATCAAAACATGAATGAAGCGTATCCAGAATATATTTGTCTTCCGCACGCGAAAAATTGGCAAAAATTGCATGCTAGCTTGTCGATCTGGGTACACATTTGACAAGCACAGCAGCACAGCTTTGTGACCAGATATTTCATTTGTGACGTCACGAGTTATGAAGTTGCGGATGGCACCACTTACAAAAAATAGATCTAGAATAGATCCTGCGGCTCATTGCACTCTCGTAAAATTGTTTACTGCTTGCAGCAGGTTTGGACCCGACGGGGTTAATTTAAGGTGCTCCCCCTCTAAATTGGAGCTGTTGCTGTACAGTCCCACTAGAAGGGGACAGAAGCCAAGGGAATGAATCCCCGTGGACAAGCTGAGCATTGACCTTCGCACAAGAAATGGCGATCTCATCCCTGGGGCAGATAAGATAAGGGTTTTGGGGACGCTTATTTAGTCGAACGGCGCCAACACGCTGACGATCCAGAAGATCATTTCAAGACTGAAAATGCAGTACGCCTAGTGAAGATTGGGGCCAACAGGCAGACGGAGTTGAAGGAGGATAGTCTGATTGTGCTTATTCGCGCATTTGTATTGTGTCATTTTACTTATGTGGCGGTCATGCACAAATGCAAACCATCAGAGAAGGAGAAGGTTGACAAGCAAATTAGGAAGATCACCAAGAAAGTGCTGGGAGTGCCAATGAGCACGAGCAACGAACGACTTCTCCATCTGGGAATTTATAATAGCATGTATGAGATAGCTGAGGCTCAGGAGAGGATACAGATAGTGCGTCCCTCTAAGACTAGCGGGGGTCGGCAGATTCTGGGAGAGTTAGGTGTTTCTCAGGAGATTTCGCAGCTTCACGTCGGTATTCTCTTGAAGGTCCGTAAGCGGTATCACGTGAAGCCTTCACCCAAGAACATGCATCCGGAGCGAAATGTGGGTAGAAGAAAGGCCAGGGGAGCTTGCCTCCTGAGTCTCGTTTGTGATGAGAATACGAACGTGGACTTCGTCGATGCTTCTTTTAACGAGGAGAGGAAGGTGTTTAAGGTAGATGTCGGGGATAATGAGGGCGGTGTCGTTAACACTGCTACCGTTCGGACTGATGGGCCAGAGGTCGCGGAGCAAGCGGCAATTGTGCTCGCCCAAGTTGACAGGCGCAGGCCTTTTGTATATAGTGATTAAAAGTCGGCCGTTAGGACCTTTGACACGGGATCGATGTGTCAGGTTGCTTTTAAAATTATGCAGACCCGTGAGATCTCTCAACACTACTTATGTTGGCTCCCTGCTCAACTTGGGATGATTGAGGGATCCCCCCGAATCATCTCAGTGAGTCCGCTCATGAGGCAGCGCGAGATCTTACCCTCCGCTCTGCCCCGCGCCACAGCGTGGCTGTACACCGCGAAAACAGAGACTCCACTTCCACAAGCAATGCGGTCACGAAGTATTACCTTCTTAATCGTAGGACTTACGGTTTGCCGCATCCTAAACTAAACAGGCGCAGGCACTTACATTACGTTTACTACAGACTGGTACCTATCCTTGCCCACGGAGGGCTCAGCATGTTTTATCCTGAGACGTATACAGAGCCTTATTGCCAGGATTGTGGTGCCTTAGCCACGCTCGAACATATGCTCTGGTCTTGCGAAAGAATTGAAGACTCGGCGATCAAGGACGCTTCCAGTTGGGAGGCTGCACTTCGCAGCCCGGACCTGGATGAACAATTCTTGGCTGTCCAGCAAGCTCACGACGTGGCCGTGAGGCTTGGCCTTCCGGTCCCGACATAAGAGCGGCCCAGTTAGTGGTTAATTATCGCTACTTGCAGGACCAACTAAATTTTTCCATTCATCCATCTATCAGTGGCGTTCCTACTACTCTTACTTTGGGCCAACTATCTAAATTCACTGCCCTTATAAGAGGTTTATCACATGACTATTGTGCTATTATCAATTTCCCCGTCATGTTGGAAGACATCCAAAGAGAAAGTGATCAATTACCTCTCTCCAAATCCCCTGGTCCGGATGGCATCTCATGCAATTTTTGCAAAACTCTCAAATCTATGCTGAGCCCAAGGCCTCCTCTAGATTTTCGCTTAAAATTTAGATGTAGAGGTTGTTCTTCAATCGTTTGCTAGGAATCACGCTGTATTAATTCCAAAGAGCACTTACAAAGAAAATTTGCGCTGAGTGGATGGCTACAAACCTATCGTGTTTTCAGATGTGGGCTATAAAATTTTCGCGAAAATTCCATCAAATCCAAAACAAATAGGGCTCAGTGCCGCACTGAGTAAATCGAACAGGTACCAATTATGCGGCGGATGACGAGGTAATCTCTCTTCCTTCAGGGGCTGGCATCTTCTACGATATATTATAAGCCCACTGAAACTAAAAAAAGCAAGCACACATTACCCTCAAAAGATATACTCATCAAGATCGATATATTCACAGCACTATTACGCCAACTTCCATCAACGTATACAACAGTGGGCCAAGTAGTATTATATCCTGTTTATATAGGCCCCGATAAACCCTGCCCCGACGCCCCATTATGGAGGTTGAAGTCAGAGCAGTCCTCACTAAGCTCCAGAACTATCCACTGGATAGGATCAAATCACAAATGTCATGCTCAGGATTCTAGATTACCGTTCTATTTTCCTTCCCATGAGTACTTCAATGAATTCTGGGAAGCGGGGAAGCTACCTGTTGAATGAAAGCACAAAAAAATAATTTTCTTCCCTAAACCCAATAAGCCCATTAATGCCCAAAATTTCCGTCCCATATCGCTGACTTCCTGCCTTAGCAAACTGCTTGAGCATGTCATCCTCACCACTCTCACGCAGCATATGGAATGCCGTGGACTTTATCTCCATAGCATGGTAGGATTTGAAGCCCAGCTCTCGGCATAAGACGCTTTGCTGCAGATTTCACGCACTGTCCTCAATGATGTTACATCACGCCAGATCAATCCTGGCAGTAGGCCTGACCAAAGCACTTAAAAATGTTACGCACAGCGCCATCCTCCAGGGAATTCAAGAGCTGCAGTTACTGCATAACACCTATAACTATATCCTTGCCTTCCTGAACGGCCGCACCGCTTTTTTGTCATATAGATGATATGCAGACCCCCTCCTTCACACTTGGTAACATTGGAACTCCCCAAGGGGGAGTGTTGTCACACTTTCTCTTCAACCTCACCTTCATTGCCCTGGCGAAAGCTTTCACCCGCATTGCGCGCTTGGGACACACCCTTTATGCTGATGATATAACTGTCTGTACCACATAAGGCTCGGATGGCGACATAGAATCGACCCTCCAGGAAGCATTTACAGCTATCGCTACACGCACGACAAACATTGGCCTTGAATGCCCTCCCCCCCCACAAAATCACCACCCATCATAATTGGGCCGAAGCGGGTTCCTACCGCCCCCATCACGATTTACCTGCATGACACCCCATACCACAAACATCTACAATCCGCATTTTGGCCTTCATTTACAGCCCACAGTGAAAAAGAACCTTATCTAAAAGCTCTAAAACAGCCTAGTTACTCCATCATCCATCTTCTTAAAAAGGTTTCACACTCACGAGCTAGTCTAGACGAAGCAGAAGATCTCAAGGAGCTGCATGCCTTTGTGCTTAGTCTCGTTCCCTATGCCTTTCCTTACCTGCACCTCTCCTGTGCGGATAAAGGTAAAATCAGTGCTCTAATCCGCACGGCCGTCAAAGCAGCACTCAACATACCAAACAGCAGCTGCACAGAGAGGCTGTTAAAATTAAGTATGCACAACGCTATACAAGAACTTAATGAGGTACAATGACACACACACTGCCTTCGTTCGGCTGGCACGTGAAAAGGGTGGCACATATTGGACTCTCTGGGAAATCGCATACCGGCACACGCAACAGACCTAATATCTCTCCCTCGTGCAAGCGCGCCGCTTTTATAATCAACTCAGTCCAAAAAATGCCCTCGGAGATTGCCATCAATCCCGCCGATTCGCGAGATCCAAAGCTCGCCATAAAGTATATGGCACTTCAGAGGATGTGCGCTGGGTGGACGCCGCGTGTGGTCCTGTTCCAGACCATTTAGTAGCTGTGGCTCACCATCCACCATTCTCTGGCTCACCACCCACCCACTTCATAAACCCCTCCTGTACACCTGAAGAAGCAGAGGAAGCTGCTATTGCATCAGTCATCGCCCAGACCAATGCGGCTTATGTAGTTAGCGATTCCACAATAGTCACTCTTAACTTCGCCCGCGGACGCGCCCATACACCCGCATGGCATATAGTGAGAATGTGCACCCAAAATTCCGATAGGCGTATTGAACTCCTTCGAGAGCCGGCTCACTCTAGAAATCCAGGAAATGAAGCCGCTGACTCAGCCCGAAGACTTATTTGCCGAGCAAATGGCTACCGCACTCTGATTTTCTCGAGGGACCGGGATCACACTTTCACAGTACTCACACAATAAGCGCGCCTCGACCGTCGACTCTACCCTCCTCTCCACCCCCGCCTATCCTACTCCCAACTAATCCTCTGTAGCGACTCCAGACCCGAAATCTTCCCACCCCTAAGCTCCTATCCTACATCCACCCTGTCTACCCTGAGTTCACGCTGCGCAGAATCGCACGCCACCCTGGACCACATTCTCTTCGGCTGCACTGAAGATCCTCTCCCGCAGGGACAGGCCGCCATCAGAACAAAGGAGGAATGGGAGGGCCTGCTTGTGTCGTAGGACCCAGACACCCAATATCTCAGTGTGAACCGTGATACCAGTGCTATGGCACTACGTGGCCTGGACACACGCGCGTAACGGTAGGGCTGTGCGGCGGCCCTGAGGCCTTAAATGGTCCAAACTCTCCATCCATCCATTTATCTATCCATCCGTCCATCCGTCCGTCCGTCCGTTCGTCCATCCGTCCGTCCGTCCGTCCGTCCGTCCGTCCGTCCGTCCGTCCGTCCATCCATCCATCCATCCATCCATCCATCCATCCATCCATCCATCCATCCATCCATCTATCCAAGTCGTATTCACCGAGCGATGTCACTTCCTGTTGGCCCTCATGAGATGTCCGGTTTGAGTGGCCACTCTATACAATGGAACATACGTATTGCATGTACAATTCTCGTATCTTTCTCCGGATCGTATGAGCAGCTTGCTTTGCTGATGATTGACGTTGCGAAGGCATTTGATCGCTTCTGGTATTCGTTCTGTTTACTATTTTCGTGTGTGTCAGTGTTGGATAAACTGTAGTAAAAGGAGTGCAACTTTGTCAAGTTAACTGTTTCATTCGTTTGATTGTTAACAGTCGCCTATGAGAGCCTCTACCAATTCGCTCATTCATGAAGGAAGGCTGTCCTATGTCACCGCTTCTCTTTGCCTTCTACCTAGAGTCACTTTGAGCGAGCTGTTGAACCACAATATCCTTAGTTTTGTTGCGTTTGGCAATGAAGTAAGAGTGATTGCGTACGCCGATGATTTGGCGCTCCCCATGTGGTCGATATTATATTGAAGCCCTCCACTACGGCACCTCTTTCTTCCTTTCTTTTCTTAGTCCTTCCATTATCTCTTCTCTTACGGCGTGCTTCAGGTGTCCACCGAGATGCCAGAGAGATAAGGCCCCATTTCCTTTTTCCCAAAACCAAAATTCATTATCAATGCCATTGAAAATTGAAGGGCACTTAAGTGTGCTTACATGTAGGAATGCGAAAGCACGTATTCTCTGTAATAAATTGATATTTGGGGAACGAAAATGGTGCAGTATCTGTTTCGCATAACGTTGGACACCTGAACCGCGCCGTAAGGGAAGGCATAATTTCTGCCGCAAGGCTAGGCCTATTTTATGCAGAAATAAAGGCGTATAAAAAAAGAAGGGACTAAGACAAAGAAGGAAGTAGTAATGCCGTAGTGGAGGGCTCCGGAGTAATTTTGACCATCAGCTGGGGCTGCTGCTGTTGTTGACAGGAAGAATGAAATGGAAAGTGCACGGGCTGGCTCGCTGGCTCAAGCTGAACCACAATCGCTGCCTCATGCTGGCCTGGGGATCTTTAACGTGCACTGACATCACACAGCACACCTGCCGCGTTGTCTCAGTGGTTAGGACGCTCGGCTACTAATCTGGAGTTTCCAGGTTCGAGCCCGAACGCAGCGGCAGCGTTTCGATCCAGGCGAAACGCATAGGCGCCCGTGTGCTGCGTGATGTCAGTGCACGATAAACATCCCCAGGTGGTGGAAATTGTTTTCAGAGCCCTCTAATGGGGTACCTCTTGTTTTCTTCTCTCACTCCATCCTTTACCACATCCCTTGCTGCGCGGTTCGGGTATCCGCCGGAGTGTGACACCGATACTCCACAAAAAGTTGGCTGTGGTTTAGCTCTGGTTAACCCTAGCTGAATTGCGAAAGCTTCGTTTCCTCGGCACGTCGTCTACGCAGCGTCTCATTTCGATGCTCTCAAGAACTCAAACAGGTCTCTTCCGCAGTTGAGTCACTCCAGAACGTGGCACGACTTATTCTCCCCGCATCTTCGTTACTACGATTCTCTAGTCGTGCGGCACTTTCACGTTCTTCTGGCGTCTGTTGAGCGCGTTGTCTGTTCCTCGCTTCATTTGCAATTTTTGCGTGTGTTTTGCGCTCTCCATAACGAATACAATACACCGACTGACTCACTGACTGATGTTACTGAGAGGAAGAAGGAAAAGGAAACAGGACGGGCCTGCCTACTGGCTCAAGCCGAGTCACTCTCGCTGCCGCGGCCTGAAAGTGGGAGGGGTAAAGGATATGAGAGTAAAGAAAGAAAGATGCGCCGCGCTAATAGACGCCTGGCCGAGCCCGGAGGCAGCGCAATACTGGGCCGACCCGTGCCAGAGTACTGAAAGCCAAGCAAACCACTTAATAATAATAATAATAATTGGTTTTTGGGAAAAGGAAATGGTGCAGTGTTTGTCTCATATATTGTTGAACACCTCCATCGCGCCGTAAAGGAAGGAATAAAGGAAGAAGTGAAAGAAGGAAGGAAGAAAAGGGTGCCGCAGTAGAGGGCTATGGAAGAGGGCTACGGAATAATTTCCACCACCTGGATATCTTTAACGTCCACTGACATCGCACAGCACACGGGCGCATTAGCGTTTTTCCTCCATAAAACGCGTATTCCAAAAATAAGTTTAATATTTTCGGTTCAAGAACACGCTCCAGATATCAAATCACGTATCAGGTATATAATACACTGAGGCATATATATATCTCTCTCTATCTCTCTCTCTTTATATATATATATATATATATATATATATATATATATATATATATATATATATATATAATGTTGAAAACGCTTCATTTAGCCATAGATTTATTTTGAGTCGACGTTTCGGACAGAGATTGTCCTTTCTCAAGACTGAGGTTACAGGGGTCTTCTTCCTCTTCTTAACGAGTTGGCACTGGCACACATGTACGACACATGAACAAAAGAAACAAACGGAGGCAAAGAATACTAGAAAAGATACAGATAGAAAGGGAAAAAGGGGGAACAAATGAAAAATAAAAACGTGTTGTCCCCCGCCGCCCACCCCGCAGCCGCGGGGAGCCGACCCCGGACGAGGAAAAAAAAAGGAAAACACGGAGCAGGAGGGGATAATGGCTACCCATCAAGGCAACAGAGCGGCGGCGTGTAAGGTGCACAGGAGCAGACGGTGGCGGGATCGCCCTACACACAGAAGTTAAAGACGCGTGCACTCGCGTGCCCCGACCATAAATAGTAAACGAATAAACAGAATAAAATGCAGACAGGGCCGGAGCCTCCGTCATCTGGAACCACTTCGGCAGCCAGAGCCAAGGCCGAATCAGCGGCGCCGTGAATTTAACTAGACACACGTGCATGAAAACACCCAGACACACAGCAGTAAAACATCCCAGCTCATGCCAATGTCGTGTGGCGGCTAAATGACAATGGCGGGAGCATTTAAGCGAGTAAGGTGTACAGAAACAGACGGTGGCGGAATTGTCCAACATATATAAATTGGAGATGCATGCACTCGCGTGACCTGGCCAGAAAAAGTAAAAAATAAACAGAATAAAATGCAGACAGGACAGGAAACTTCCGTCATCTGGAACCATTTCGCCAGCCCGAAACAAGGTAGAATCAGCGGCGCCCTGAGCTTAACTACACACATTAGCACTGTGCCTCAAAACACCCACAAAAGAAAAAAAGTGGAAAAACATCCGAGTTCGGTCAAGTGTGGTGTGGGAGCTAAATGTGAATGGCGTGAGCACTTAGGCAAGGGTTCTTCAATTAGACCCCGTCGGCAAGGTAATCGAACTGGGAAGATAGGGGCGGGATGGGGTAGGGAATGAAGAAATTTGTAGCAAAATGGTGGTTTGAGCTAGTTGGTACATATTCACAATTTCACCAGCGCTGCGACTAGGAACAAGAACAAGCGCTTGTCCTTGTCTTCCTTCAACTGTTCTTGTTCCTAGTCGCAGCGCTGGTGAAATTGTGAAGAAATTTGTGTAAGCTTGAAAAAGATGTTGCTGGCAAGAAACGGCCGAGGTATGTCAAGCTGGCTCTCGTAATGTCAGCAACGGCCCTGCAAGGAGCGGATGGAGGACAATACACCTGGACTTTCATTAATGCCGTGAGGAATTGTTTCAAATTTGTAAATGAAGTACGACTCGCGTTGTTCTCTTTCCCGGGTGTTGTGGAACCCACCCTGTAGGACTATTAACTTAATTGCATTAAATGGGTGGTTTCGCTCATTAATGTGTTTTGACAAGGGAAGGTTGGGTAGGGATAAGATATGCGCGCTGTGGTTATTAAAGCGAATTCGTAGAGGGTTGACGGTCTGTCCAATGTACTGCATACTACACACACTGCATTCTAGGAGGTATATTACGTTGCAGAAATCACAATCAATGTTGCCATTAATTTCTCATTTGGAGCCTGAAGCTGTGCTTACTGCACAGCTTGATGTTTGTATGTGTTTGCAGACCTGGCATCTACTTTTTCCCACAGGGCCGGCACCCCAAAACCGGCTGGTTATTTGTTTTTGAGTGTACTAGAATATTTTTAATGTTTTTTGGTCGTCTGTAGACCACGTGAGGGGGAGCAGTGAAAATTTTGGTGAGGCGCTCGTTTTGTTCGAGGATGTTGAAATGTTTTCTGAGGATTTTGTTTACGTTAGGCGGGTTACTGGTGAAGGGAAGTACGAGATTTGCCCGGTGGTCTGTTTCCTCGTTGTAGCGACATCCCTCCAGTATTTGCTCTCGGTTGAGTTTAGATGCCTTTTCAATGGCATCGTCGACAATGGCGGGGGGGGTATCGTTGCTTAATGAGGACTTCTCGCGTGCGTTTGGAATTTATTACGAAGTCCTCGTCTTGAGAACATATTCTTTTAAATCGATGTGCCTGAGAGTATGGGATGCTTGTTTTAGAGTGACGAGGATGGCAGCTTTGGAAGTGTAGGTATTGTTGGCGGTCCGTCGGTTTTCTATATACACCGGTGGTAAGTGAGCCTTTGTTTACCGAAATCTCAACATCTAGAAAGTTAATTGTTGTGTTGGAGTACGTGTAAGTGAAAGATATGTTGGGGTGGACGAGGTTGAAGTTTTCAATAAAACGTATGAGTTCTTGCTCTGTGTCAGTCCATATTAAAAAGATGTCATCCAAGTAGCGTTTGTATAGTGTGGGCTTAATGGGGCAATCTTTCAGAAATTTGGATTCAACACTATGCATGAAGATATTGGCGTAGGTTGGTGCTATCCTTGTACCCATGGCTTTGCCATTAAGTTGCAAATAGTGTTCATTGTTAAATTCGAACTTGTTATATTCGAGTACGATTTTTGCCAGTATTTATAAAACACGTGGTGTAGGGGTTTCCTCCATTCTGTTTTGTTCATAAGCTTCGATCAGAGATTTAATGCCATCGGTATGAGGAATGTTTGTGTAGAGAGAGACTAAATCTAGTGTTGCCAGGAAGGCGATTCGTTGATAAATTCAATCGCCGGGCTGAGAGGTTCAACTACCAGCTTTCTGAACTTTGTCGACGAGAAACCAATGCGTTTTTCCTCAACCATTCGCTGGAGACCTATCCACCATCCAGTGTCCTCGCAGCAGATGGAGTTCATCCAAGTTTTGGTGGAGTTTCCGTCTTGTCATGACATAGTTATAACCTGCTCCTTGACTACCAGCGACATTTCCTGATAGAATGGCAAGACCACCTGCCGGCAAGAGACGATTTCAGCCGGTTCCCCGTGCAGTGTCAAAACCAGGTGGCTCGCACCTACTCAGAGGTTCTCAAGAGCCGCCAGGAAAAATACATGCAAGCCGGAGACCCACAGTTCCCGACCATCGCGGAGACGCAGCGACAGGAAGAGGAGGGTAAAACACGGGCCCTACAAGGGTGCCGCCCCAAAAAACCGCAAGAAAACGCAGTGCTCTTCTCCGAGATGGCCGGTGCAAGATCAACCGTGACCCAACGCGGGGCTCTACTGCCAACACCAACGTGGCCTCCACATCTTCGCAAATTGGAGAGTAAAGTTGTTCCTGCTATCCCGAAGTTGCCCAGGGACACCACACGAGACAGCACCGCCGAGAGATCCACCTCAGCAACAAGCTTATCCGCTGGAACCCACCGACAACAACCCCCATCTAAGGCCAACCATGTGCATACCCCCACCACTCCCAGCACAACACCGAAATCCGGAGCGAGCGGCGCCAGTACTCCAGCAAGCCCAGGTGGAGCATCAGGCAATTCTAGTGCAGCGCAGCGTCAACTGACTTCCACCATGGAGGGCCAGGTTGATACGATATCCAGCCGGAAAGAAGAGCTTACCAGCACCCCTCTATCACGCTACGATCTTCGAAAGCGCTGCGGTTCGGCACAACGGGTTCGTCAACAGTGAAATTCAGACCGCGTGAGTATGCCGACTCTCTCTCGCTCATCCTACCGACAGCCTTCCTCAAATAACTCTAAATTTTTAAAATTAAGAAAAATTGTGGATAAGCGAATTAGGCATGAACTACATATTCATAGCCTAAAGGCCTATCTTGAATCAAAAATCGTACCAAAAGGTTTACAAGTGTCGCTAGCACCATCAATGGGTGACCTGTGTGAAGAGGAGAAGGCTAATTGGAATCGTATACTACAATCTGCCTCTTTAAATTTGCTTGTAGTTACCATTGGCCACTTTGAGAAGGCGTTGGTGGCTCTGAGAATGGAAGAGAGTCGTGCTCATCAACAAATTACCGTTACCGCGCTGGAGGCCACAGAGCTTATGTTCTTTGAGGAAAAGAGAGCGACTGAGGTACGCGAGACCAAACGCAAAAAATTCATTCGAGACGGGGTTCCACAACACGCGTGGTCAAAATCAATAACAAGCGTAAAAGAATCAAGAACGGAGGCAGGTACAAATATTAACCCCACTATTATAATAAACTCCAACAAATCCAGTAGAACGACACAAACATCAACAGTTCAAGAAACACGCTTAGAACGATCTGAAATGACCGCATCTACTAATAATAATCCTGCGGTTCCAAGCGCCGACTTTGCTTTCCAGCACAATATTATTAATCTATCAGCCAGAGCCTTAACGACAGAGGAAAGATCCATCCTTTCTCGAGGCCTTACATTCTGCCCTACCACCGGTAAATACAGCGAATTCTCGGTGTTAAAAGATTTGGACAACTTTGCACGAATGTTGCGACTCCGGGAATACTTCTTCGATCGGGCACGGGTTGCCGCGGATAGCAGAGAACTCGTCGTTACTAACCACCACTGGACTCCTAGTATAGGAAGGGACAAACACTTGGACATGTACAATAACGCCGTCCAGAAAGACATTATTTACGCCTACAAGAACCACACTCCAGGGGGGCAGAACTTGTCTAAAAACGAACGAGATGCATTGAAGGCTCTGAGCAGAAGGACAGATATAATCATAAAGCCACCGGATAAGGGAGGTTGTATAGCTGTCATGGACAGCGAAAAATACATTGAAGAAGGCTTGAGACAACTCTCTGACATTACTTTCTATCAACGTCTTGAAGCAGACCCAACTGCGCAATACCAACATTTTGTAGCGGAGACCCTGGGTCAACTTGCGAAGAATGGGGACATATCCCTACGTTTATCTAAAGCCATCACTGCACCACACCCGTCGCCGGGCCGATTCTACATGTCACCGAAAATCCACAAAAAGAATAATCCTGGCCGCCCTATAGTATCCGGCATCGGCACGATTACAGAACCAATTTCCAGTTATATTGACACACTAATTAGACATATTCCAACAACACACGCATCATACATACGCGACACAAACCATTTCCTTCGCGCAATAGCAGGTCTCAAACTCCCGGAAGGAGCCTTCCTGGCAACACTAGATGTAGTCTCTCTCTACACAAACATTCCTCATTCCGATGGCATTAAATCTCTGATCGAAGCGTATGAACAAAACAGAATGGAGGAAACCCCTACCCCACGTGTTTTAGAAATACTGGCAAAAATCGCACTCGAATATAACAACTTCGAATTTAACAATGAACACTATTTGCAAATTAATGGCACAGCCATGGGTACAAGGATGGCACCAACCTACGCCAGTATCTTCCTGCATAGTATTGAATCCAAATTTCTGAAAGATTGCCCCATTAAGCCCACCCTATACAAACGCTACTTGGATGACATCTTTTCAATATGGACTGACACAGAGCAAGAACTCATACGTTTTATTGAAAACTTCAACCTCGTCCACCCCAACATATCTTTCACTTACACGTACTCCAACACCACAATTAACTTTCTGGATGTTGAGATTTCGGTAAACAAAGGCTCTCTTACCACCGGTGTGTATAGAAAACCGACGGACCGCCAACAATACCTACACTTCCAAAGCTGCCATCCTCGTCACTCTAAAACAAGCATCCCATACTCTCAGGCACATCGATTTAAAAGAATATGTTGCCAAGACGAGGACTTCGTACAAAATTCCAAACGCACGCGAGAAGTCCTCATTAAGCAACGATACCCCCCCGTCATTGTCGACGATGCCATTGAAAAGGCATCTAAACTCAACCGAGAGCAAATACTGGAGGGATGTCGCTACAACGAGGAAACAGACCACTGGGCAAATCTCGTACTTACCTTCACCACTAACCCGCCTAACGTAAATAAAATCCTCAGAAAACATTTCAACATCCTCGAACAAAGCGAGTGCCTCATCCAAATTTTCACTGCTCCCCCTCACGTGGTCTACAGACGACCAAAAAACATTAAAAATATTCTAGTACACTCAAAAACAAATAACCAGCCGGTTTTGGGGTGCCGGCCCTGTGGAAAAAGTAGATGCCAGGTCTGCAAACAAATACATACATCAAGCTGTGCAGTAAGCACAGCTTCAGGTTTCAAATGGTAAATTATTGGCAACTTTGATTGTGATTCCTGCAACGTAATATACCTCCTAGAATGCAGTGTGTGCAGTACGCAGTACATTGGACCGACCGTCAACCCTCTACCAATTAGCTTTAATAACCACCGCGCGCATATCTTATTCCTACCCAACCTTTCCTTGTCAAAACACATTAATGAGCGAAACCACCCATTTGGTGCAATTAAGTTAACAGCCCGACAGGGTGGGTTCCACAACATCCGGGAAAGAGAACAACGCGAGTCGTACTTCATTTACAAATTTGAAACAATTACTCACGGCATTAATGAAAGTCCAGGTGTATTGTCCTCCATCCGCCCCTTGCAGGGCCGTTGCTGACATTACGAGAGCCAGCTTGACATACCTCGGTCGTTTCTTGCCAGCGACATCTTTTTCAAGCTGACACAAATTTCTTCATTCCCTACCCCATCCCGCCCCAGCAGAGGACATCTGGTGGAGCGAGCGGCCGCCGCAGCAGCGTTGACGGCGGCGCCATTTGTCGGAGCGAGGCTGCGGTGTTGCTAGGCAACAGCGGCTCAAGGTCGTTCGTCGGCCACGGCACACGGCATACGGCTGAAGAGCGCGAAGAGCCGAAATGGCTCGCTGGCTGGCGTAGTAAAGCTATTGCTTTAAGACCAGCTGCAAAGCACACGGGCGCTTCAGCGTTTCGCCTCCGTCGAAACGCGGCCGCCGTGGTGAGGTTCCAAACCTGGTGCTCCGGATCAGTAGCCAGCACACTGATGATTAATCTACTGCTGCGGGCCATTTTTTGGAAAGGAAAGGTTCTTTAATGAATGGACAGGACAGAGAAGCTCTCAGGTTCCCACATCTTGGTCGACACCTGAGCCGTGCCTTAAAGCATGCAACTGAAGGTGCATATTTCATTGATCCGTAACCCTGTCGCAGGTCTCAGAAAGCATGCAAATGAAGGCGTATATATTATTGCTCCGAACCCCTGTCACATGCTAGCCTCCACTTCACTAAACATTTAAGCCACGTGCAAAGATATCCATCCATCTAGGGCCCCATCCATCAAAGGTCTCCATCCATCAAGGGGCCGCCGATTGCGCCGTAGGTGTTCTGTGGTAAATTGGGACACGTTTCGCACCACCGTCGAAGATCTCTCTCTGAAATCATCTACACTACTTTTGGACTGCACACAAACTGCGCTTAATAAAGCTACTGCTGTCACCTGGACGGACGTGAATCGCCCGGTGCCGGATATGGGTCTGCTTAACCTGGAGGTTGCTCGCCGACAAGCGGAGGTGGCAGCTTCCCGAAACCCGACTTCTGCGCAAGCACGGACAAGGATGAATTACCCTACTGCCAAGGCTCGCAGATAAGAACGCGATCTCTCGCGATGGCAGTGGAATGCGTGGTGTAATCGAATACTGCTCTCTGGCGAACGTTTCGTGCAATGGAACATGGTTCCCATCGTCCTGACGCAGCGGCCACAGCATGCTTCACAGCAAATTTTGCTGCGGATGATTTCGCCAGAGAGGCAGCGCGGAAGTTTTTCCCCAAGGATAATGCGTTGCCTTCAAGGGTCATAGGAGCCCCCTTGGCTGCCATTACAGCATATGTCGATAAAATCCGATCTACAGCCGATGCCGAGGAAATTGCAAGCCCATTTTCAATACCCGAGTTGCTTGCAGCAATAAACGAGGCCCGTCGGAAGACTGCCCCCGGTCCTGACTCCATTCCGTATGAGCTTTACAAGAACTTAAGTTGCGTTGTGCTGCCTCAACTCCTCGCCACCATTAACAAGGTATGCAGAGAAGGTGTCGTACCACAAACCTGCAAATCGGCTATTGTGATCCCCATACCAAAGCCGGGAAAGCCGCCGACAGACCTCGAAAATTTCCGACCTATATCGTTTACGCCAAAATTATTCAAGGTTACCGAAAAAATGCTTGCCACACGACTGTCGTGGTGGCTTTTGTACCATCGTTTCTACCATCACGCTTAAATTGGGTTTCGTACGTCCAATGGTACAGAAGATGGACTGGCTGTCTTGGCGTCAGCAGTTCTGGCTTCAACTCGTAGCCACAATGTACGTAGTGTACTGGCCATGGACGTTAAAAGGCGTACGGTAATATCAGTCATGCTGCCATCCTGGAATCGATTGACATGCTGCATTTCCCCGTTAGAGTGCGCAATTTTGATAAATCCTTCCTTGAAGGCCGACACTTTGCCATACTCCTTGGTGTTGAGGTCGTCGCATCATTTGTGCCTCTACGCGGCGTTCCCCAGGGATCGGTGTTATCGCCAATATTATTTAATATTGCTTTCATCTTTCTTGCTTGACGCTTACATGATGTCTCTGAGATTAAGTTCTTATTGTATGCTGATAATATAACGGTGTGGAGCACTCACAACGACCTGAGGACTCAAGCAGCAGGCCTACAGTCAGCCATAGATATTACATCGACTTTTGCTTCTTCAATCGGTCTGCAGCTTTCAGTGGGAAAAACCACGTTCGTGTCAGTCGCCAATCGCTGCGGGCGCCGTAAACAGGCTGCAACACCGATTCGCCTCCATCTATCCGGAGCTCCAATTTAAGGATGGTCTACCGTAAAAATCTTGGGACTTGACATTGCACGAGTCAGGAACAGGTACTGCTTGGCTTTCTCGGGCTAAATACCAAGCATTTCAGGCGTTGGGTCTGATTAGACGCATTGTTCCTAAAACAGGCGAAGTCCACTATCATGTTGCATGAGAATTCGTGGGGGCGGTTGTGCAACCACGCCTCGTTTACCAAGCCCACTTCCAGCATTTGACGAGGGCTCAGTGGGACCGTCTGGAAGCTGTTAATCGAGACGCAATGAGGGTCATCACTTGCCTTCCCCGCATTACCCTGATCGTGGCGCTCCAAGAACATGCGCAGCTGAATACACTAGATGAGCTTGAGCAGCAACGACGCGATGCTCGCCGCCTAAAGTCAAGCCTTACACACACAACGTGTGCACTCAGGGCATATGCTTCATCGCACTTCATTCTACAGCCGCCCCCGCCAGTTCTTCCTCCTTGGCGTTTTGTGCAGCTAAGCGACAACAATCCAACTTATCTACGTCGGTCATCATCTACCCGAGCGGCATAGTTGTTTCGCGACCGAATTACAGAGCAAGACGCCAATCTGCCGCATGGCTCCATCGTTATGTACGTTGACGCAAGCATCCAGGCCTGCAAAACAACAACGACACTTTACTGTCCTTGGAAGCCTGCTCTGAAGAAAATGTCAAGGTTTCGCCTCTCAGAACCTTCTTCTTCCTTCTGTGCGGAGATGCTTGCGGTTCAAGAGGTACTTTGCTCTGTTGCCGCCGTTCCCATGCTACCACGGCCCGCATTGTCATTCGCACCGACGCCCTTCACGTCAAGCGCCTACTACGACGAGTCAGTCGCACCCCAGAAATCTGCCAAGACATCCATCCTCTAGCGTCACGCATCCTGCAGCATATCCGTATTCAGTGGGTCCCACGTGAGCTCCTGAGCGCACAAAGCCGCGCAGATTCTGCGACCCGCCTTTCGACCTTAACCTCGTCTTTGCCTCGAGTCCTCACTCTGGATGACACCACCCTCCTTTTAACAAGAAAGGAACTCCTCCGGCGCCGCACACGTGCTGTAATCCCGCCGTGTGCGGTAACTCTAACCAATGGTCTTACCCGTGCAGAAGAGGTTGCGCTGAGGAGGATACGGGTCGGGGTTGCCCTAACTCCAGCTGTGACAAGCAAGTGGCTGCATTTCAATGATTTATATTCCCGCCCCGGCTGTCCAGTCTGCAAGAACAGACTGTGAGGGGGATATCCATCACCTGTTGTGGGACTGCCAGCGCTGAAGCCGACGAGAATTCGGCACTTGGCAGCAGTGGGACTCTCACCAGACAATCCGGATTGCTATATTGCCTGGACACACGGTCCATATCATTGTTTACTTCATGATTTCATCAAATCAGCCCACTTTTTTTCATTTATTTAAGCCTCTTACTCATCTCTCACTTCATAGTTTTTATGCCCTGAGGCAATAAACATCGCTTCAAAAAAAATGCAAAGATAAATGCTATGACACCACCCAAAACACTGTAGGAGGAAGTGTTGTTTAAAATTTTGGTGAATGTACTCGGGAATACTGCCACCACATCAGAGGTAAACCAGTTATATCGCTGAGATTCCATCTGCACCTGCAGTATCCGTTGCTCGAACCAGCGTTCGCTCTTTGGCGGACGCACTTTTGCGCCCCGCGTCTTTTAACGCAACAGCGTTAAGGAGCTCGTTGCGCAGAAAAGCCGGTTTCGTCGGCGTCGGCAGGGAGCCAAAAATCTGTCCTCCCCATGAGCGAAAAATCCTCCTCCTCGCACTCCCTCTCCTCTGTCTCGCAATGTACGCCGCTGCCCCGACAGATGGCGCATGATGGCAGCGGCTCCTAGGTTTCCTCAATGCCAGCGCCGCCGTTCCCGGGTGGAGACAACTTAAGCGACGCCGGCATATTGAATCACAGCGGGCCTCTCCCATGTACCGCGAAATGCGCGACTGATAGCCCACTGTAGCTCTCGCTGCAAAAGGCCGTTCAAGTTAAAGAACTTTGAAGCGCGCCGAGAGCATAAACGGCGCCGTTACAAACGCTAGCGCCGCTGATCCCGTGTGATTCAATATGGTGGCGCTGCTGAAGTGGTCTCCACCGCGGGGCGCGCGCATCGAGGAACTCTAGCGCTTCCCGCCCGTCTCGTTCGGGCGCACTGGGGCCGTGCGCGCACGCAGGAATCACAGTGTAAGCGGCCAAAGAGGCAGCGCACATCCAAAGTTCGTTCACCACGCAGCTTGCGGCTTGCTTCCGTTCTTTCGGCCCGGTAGCTGTGCTGGCATTCGTGGCATCGGGTTTTTCGAGGATGATTTGCCGACGAACTACGCCTGTAACTTGAGTCCCGCGCGTTTCGGCAAGGCGCCTGTCACCGCTTTTACGTGGTTTGCCGCCCGGCGCGTCCGTTTCACTGTACGTAGCAGAGCGATTGGTCTTACGGGCAAGGCGGCCGGTCGAAAAGGCGATGGTTCCGTGGACTGGCAGTGCTGCAACAAGCGGTCGCGTTCCACTCCTAAAGGCAAAGCTTCAGCGTCCTCCAATTTTTTTCCTTGATAAGTTAGTGATGGCAAAATCGTTTTTCATTTAGTTTGTTCCAGCTTTACCAACATATTAATTTTTTCATGTTTATAATAATTATATTATTAGTGGATTTTACTTGTTAACAATGCACGACGTTGTTCATCACATCACGGCATATAACACCATAATGTTTTACTCATTTATTCACCTGAGCGACAATCTCGTCTGATTTCGCAGTGACAACTAAGCCATATATTGGCTTCCCATTAATAGCGATCAGGCAGATTAAAACGACCGGATGTGAGGATAACGACAATCTTCGATTCGAACTAGTTGCCGAATGTCCCAATGGCAAAAGCAGAACATCAACAAAACAATGAGCGTCACGCCAGAGTCGACTGAATGGAGTCTGATGTGCTGCACACCATCGCTTCCAACGCTCAAACAGATGAAGCTCAGTTGAAGTTAATTAGTAAAGTACTCATTACCCAAACGAAGGGAAGCCAAAGTGCGTGTTAACTATCACGTCACTTAGGAAGCAGCGCTATATAGTTAGTGAAAGTCGATGATTTCTTCTCTTTTAAAGCTTGCTGGTTCGAACACTGATATTTTTTTCCACCTTAGTTTCGGCCGGCTTAGCGGGGAGCGGCGTATGCACCATATCTTAGCATATTTCTTTAGCGGGAAAGAAAAAAATGTCTGTGGTTTAGCTCTGGTTAACCAAATTCGAATTGCGAAAGGTTCGTTTCCTCGGCACGTCGTCTACGCGGCGTCTCGTTCCGACGCTCTCGAGAATTCAAAGCGGTCTCTTCCGAAGTTAAAGTCACTAAGGGAGGTGTCACTTCTCGCAGCGGCGCGTGGAGGATTTGCTGGGACGATCGCGACGAGCCGAGTTGGGGGGGGGGGGGGCGCTTTTACGCAGCTGGCATGATGTCACGTACAGCGAGCGCACCTCGCGGCAGCGGCGCGCAGCTGCAGCATGGAGGATTTGCTGGGACGATCGCGACGAGCCGAGTTGGGGCCCCGCTTTTCCACAGCTGGTATGACGTCACACATAGGTCACGCTAAAGGTCAGTGGTGGATTCTCCGGGACGACGGCCAATAGCGGAAACCTCGAGCAGTATTTCTTTAATAATAATAATAATTGGTTTTGGGGGAAAGGAAATGGCGCAGTCTCTGTCTCATATATCGTTGGACACCTGAACCGCGCCGTAAGGAAAGAGATAAAGGAGAGAGTGAAAGAAGAAAGGAAGAAGAGGTGCCGTAGTGGAGGGCTCCGGAATAATTTCGACCACTTGGGGATCTTTAACGTGCACTGACATCGCACAGCACACGGGCGCCTTAGCGGTTTTCCTCCATAAAAACGCAGCCGCCGCGGTCGAGTATTGCTTTCGCAATAAAAGCACTAAAAGAAATTGGTTGTTAAGGAAAGGAAATGCCGCAGGTGGTGGTGGTGAAAACATTTATTACGGATGAATAGGAGGTATGTTTGGATCAGCCCGTAAGGGACCGATCCGTACAAGCACTAGGTGGAGGTCCCTAGTATGGGACCCCAGTGGCGGTTGCCGCCGCCCGGGCGCGCCCGACTAAGGCTTGTTGGGCCTGTAAGTCGTGGCAGCCGAGCAGGGTCGCCTCCCAGTCCTCCCGGGTTGGGTTGGGGATGGGGGGAATAGCGGGGTTGGAGGGGCAGGCCCAAACCATGTGATAGGTGTCAGAGGACACTGCACTACAGTGTGGGCAGCTGCCACTAAAGGAGGGGTCAAAATGTTTTAGCGCTGCCGGGCACAGCAATGTATTGGTGAGAAGGCGGAGAAGGAGCCGCTCATCCGCCTTCTTCAGGCCTTTACATGGACTAGGGTAAAGGCGATGACAATTTTGATAATATGTTGTAATATCTTTGAATGTATAGACCGGATTAAAATCGGGTTCCTGATCGGATGGGGAGGAGAAAACAGCCCGGTGAGAGAGCGCGCGGGCGGCTGCGTCTGCTGCCTCGTTTCCTGCCAACCCCTGATTTGCAGGGGCCCATATGAGGTAACGGTGTGCGGGGTCCGTATCCCGTATGCAATTTTGGTATATTCGATAGGCTAGGAAGGGAGTGCAGCCTTGTTCGACGTTCCGACAGGCCCCTCGCGAGTCGGTGATTATGTATTTTGAATTGGAATGTGCGGCCGCGAGAGCAATCGCGACCTTAACCCTGTCAGGTCCAAATAAGTCCCGATTACATCTTCTGCCTCCTGTAGAACTCTCGATATAGCCCTTACTACCCCCGGAACACCATATGGTCACGTCAAGTGCATACATGGCGTGCTTAATCCCCTCAATCTCCAAGAGCTTCTTGGCCAATCTGACCATGGGCAGATTGAACAGTGTTGGTGAGATGATAGCACCCTGAGGACTGCCCTTGCGTCCAGGATTTAACGTCTTTGACTCCAGCTCCGCAACCCTCAAGGTAGCCTTCCTGCCTGACACGGAGGACCTGACATAGTCATGAAATCGCTCGCCCAGGCCAAGATCCGAAATGGACTGAATAATATAAGAGTCCCGAACGTTGACAAATGCCTTCTCCAGGTCAATCCCTAGGATGGCCTCATCGCCCCTTCCATCTCCGTCAATAACCCGATGCTTGATGAGCTTCATCGCGTCTTGAGTCGACAGCCTGGCTCGAAAACCAATCATAGTGGGGGTAGACGTCGTTCTCCTGAAGGTACCTTGTAAGCCGATTAAGCACCACATGCTCGGCCACCTTGCCCACACACAAAGTGAGCCAAATACGCATTAAGTTATCAATGCCCGGGGCTTTGCCTGCCTTGGGAAGGAGCACCATGAGAGCTATCTTCCGATGCTCCGGAACCGCCCCATCTCTCCACATAGCGTTAACCTCCCCGGTAAGGTAGTTGATCGACCTATCTTCCATGGTCTTCAAAAGCTTGTTCGAAATCTTGTGGATGGCGCCGAATAATAGTCACGATGATGTCATCACTAATTAATCACGGAAAGAGGCGAGCGCCGCAAAACCGCGTCCGCCAAAGAGACGACGTTTGTACGAGCAGATGGTATTGGAGATGCAGATGAAATTTTGCTGAATACAATCTAGGTGCCTCACATTTCAATTCAAATAGGTTATACAGTCTCTTGTGCGTGTCCTTTCCTGGAACTTCCTGGAAAAGAGCCAAATAGACCCAATTTCAATTGCTATCAAGCCCATCTCCTCCTTAAACATTTTCCAAGCAGCAAACAATGGCATGGCAACACTCAAAGATAATTGCAGTATCGAGCGTATTCGATTGGCAAATACCTCAGCCGCCTGCAGCTCAGAAGTCTGCAAAGTTGCCTCCACTTCTGGTGAGAGCTAAGGCCACGCAGATTCAACATTGCAAACAACACCTCTTCAGAGGTAACCATGGCGACCATACAAATCTAAACCAGAGTTGCATTTTTCAATCCGAAGAAGTTTATGTCGAATCCATACCCTCGAAAGGACTATGGGACTGCGAACGTCGGCACTTCCTCTTGTGTTTCGATGCGTACCGGCGATGCCTCACACTCACCGAATCGGCGTCGTCATTTTATTCAGATGCGAACATCTCACCGCGCTTTTCAACAGGTTCTTCAAAAGGAGGGAGGGCCCCAGTTGAAGGTAGAGCAGCATAACCTGCAAGCTGTTCCTCACCCCTGGCCACAGCGGCTAGGGTAACCTGCGCGGCACCTTTGGGAGATTTAGAGTGGGTGGCAGGCTCCACACTGGGTACCCGATTCGGCGTGTCACACCGAGGCAGCTCTGCTTGGTGTTGCGCTTTCCCCTCACCTTCCTTGGAGTCATTCGCGGAAACAACCGATGTGTAAGCTCTGGACGACTCGTCATCAGCAGCGACTGGAAGGTCATCAGCCGCATCGAGCACTCCCGTAGCATCCATATTGTGCTCCATAATGGGCCTTTGTAGAGCGTAGCACTGGGCCGCACGTGATTCTGCAGCTTATCTGCACCAGTCAGGACGCACTCTTCTGCGGTGTGGCCAAGCCCCGTCAGTCGTCACAGCGCGGCGTACGGCAGTGCGAACGAATGGGGCCAACACTCGGTGGTCTGCCCTGGATTGAAATGAGGCTCCGTATGCCGCACACAGCCAGCAGATATAAGACGCCGCTAACGCCGATTCCTTCAGCGAGAGACAGAACAAAATCCCGGCTAGGTGTTCTTCACTGGTCTATGTCCGCCAATTTCCAGTTTTCCGTGGAGATGGAAGACACCTTCTCCTTCGCCTGGAGTTTCGCCAGTTTTGGTTCTGGGTCTACTACGACACAGCGGCGGCCCTGCAATTATTTCCTGTCTTGTCGTGCTCATTTCGTGTAACCTACAAATACCAGTCTACAAACACCGCCCCACCACTCGCTAAGTGTTGCGTGTGATGCGTGTGGCTGCAGTTCTTTCATTTCATTTCGATTGCTTGTAAATGTACCAGCAGCAAGTATTTGTGCACGGAAAAGACAGCGCTGCTCAGGATGTCCTATCAGGCCTGTTGGGTGCTCAACGTATTGCGAGCGTTGGCATGAGGCAAAGACCGTATCAAACCTTTAAAATAATTAGAAGTCTCAGAGCACGTGCAGTCCGTTTTACTCAATTAGCGCTCCTAATCTTTGATACAGACCACAGCTTTTTCTTACACCGTGGCACAGACTGCGTTTCTGGAAAATTATTACTAGAATAATGCGCTATGGTGGCTTCAAAACATGCGAGCATGGCAGCGACGCACATCCTTCACATCCAGCTTAACATTTAAAAAATGTATACACACTAATCAGGTGACTGAAGTTACAGAGACTGAGATAAAGAGAAAAATTGAATAAGAAGTGATTATAAACATGTGCTGTCTTCTGTTTTTATGTCTTCCACATTGGTACAAGGCATGTTTGTCATTTGGGTTTGTTTTTGCGTTTCTTTTTGCACTGCTATTCGTAATTATAGAAAGTGTTCGAAGAGCGTTAACACGTTTTGGCGGGCTAGTTGGTTAAGCATCTTGAACAAACAGCGCGAACAAAGACGAGCACAAAAGACAAGAAAGCGAACGACACGGCGCCGTGTCGTTCGCTTTCTTGTCTTTTGTGCTCGTCTTTGTTCGCGCTGTTTGTTCAAGATGTTCGAAGAGATCGTGCACTTACGCTCGCCGTTTGAATCTGCGATTGAGCCAGCCCTATCTATTGGTTCAGCGCTTTATCTCAGTGTATTTGAGCTCTTCTTTTGAAGCGAAAAGCTTCACTACGCGGGCCAAAGCGGAGCTTCGCGTGAGCCGAACTGGTGACTTATGCGCATGCGCGAAAACGAGTGACGTCACGCGCCGCGCAGGTGGTCGCTCCTCGCCGCTGCCGTCGCCAGACATTTCGGTCCAGCCGCGCGCTACTGCACATGTGTGTCATGTGCATGCGCAAGGAGGCTATATAATGCGCTTGCCAGAGAATTGCCGTGCGCACTCGACATGGAAGGGAAGGAGAGTGCGGCTGCTGCTAGACTACGCAGAAAAGCTGAGAAACTAAATTCGTCCGATCCAGAAGTACTCGTTTGGGAGTTGCCTGCACAACAGTGAAAAAATGATAAAGCTAAAGCTACACGTGCAGATGAAATGCCTGAACAACGGGAAATACGACTTGGTAAATGACGTCGGAAAGAAGACGAAAAGCGTGCCTTGGCCGCATCATCAGCCAGCAGCAGCCAAGCGAGTGAGGAAGAGGGAACACGCGGTACGACTTAGTGAAAGTTCGAGTGCGACAAGGGTGTTTACTAAACTTTGTGAACAACTCATTCGGCCATGTTTGTGATGTGTGCGAAAGACTGTGGCAGTTGCGAGATTTGACGCCGGTAAGTGACAGTGTGCGTGGGAAGTGAAGTTTAGCGCCTGTCGAGTCGAGTGGAACCGTGGCTAGGGTGTGCTCGTTGTGCAAGGGATCTCTGGTGAAACAGAAAATGCCTCTCTTCAGTGTTAGCAGCGGGTATCGCTATCCACCTATGCCACCTGGTTTGCCACTATAGACCTTGTATGCCAAATACAAACTGTGGATTCTACAGATTATGTAACAACCATAGAGACAGCCGCTTGCTACTACTCGTATCACCGGGCTGTCTTCATAGCTGTAGAGAAACAGCAAGGAAATGTGTCCAACAATAATAAAGAAGTTTAATACTGTCGCTTCTGTGTCTAACTCGTAAACATATGCCATTGAGTAACCAAGTCTACGCCTATAGATAAAAAATGTATACAATACCAGATAAGCTACGAACCATAACCATGACGACAAACCAAGCAAAACTGAAGCTTTTCGTTTGTATATCCAGGCCTAACCAGAGCTAAGCCACTGCCTAATTTTTTTTCACTCGTGCTGGTAACACCTTTGTTAGCCATTTATTATGTCACGAAGTGTTGACTGCCGTCCAGAGAGAAGGAAGACTGTGAAAATGGTGTCCAGACAAAACTTCATTTGGACTCACTTGCGCCCAAAATGAACTGAATCACTCGGCGGCCGCGTAGGAACAACCGTGCTTGGAGGTCGTCGAACAGATTGCCCGCCGCTGTCGGCCGTGCTCAATTTAAAGCTGATAGCGAACTTTCGAGATAAAGCGTGCGAAGTTAATATAACTTTCCGGAACAACATACAATCAGCTCTGCCTGGATGCGATCAATCGAGATAAATCTGGTCGCGTCTTGCGTCGCAAACAAAGCGATAAAGGAGCGTGCCGGCAGCTTGGCAGAATGAACGAACAGTGCAAAAATTTGCTGCAATGTGAATTCCACCGTGCGCTACGTTCACCGCGCATGATAAAGATTAGAGGTTACGACCACTCATATGGAAACTTAGGGAGAAAAAATGTAGAACTCTCCATGTAAAGTACAAATTGCAGTCCGCAAACAATGTTTGTTTTTTTCCAGAAATCCTTCAGTGGCCAATGCCCCACCTCACCCTTTCCAGAAGTGCGGCAGTGTCACAAAAACACAGCCTATCCCCCTCCCCCCGTAATGCCTTCCGCGTTTGGTCGAGTTCTTTCATGCGTTCTTTGTGGTGCGTTTGTGCGCACCACAATAGAATGCATGAAAAAAACTAAGCTCTTGGTGTATAATGGCATGAAAGAAGTTCATGTTAAATTACATCTAAATCTTTTCATGTATATTTCTGCATGGTGGGGTGATCGGCGTGAAAATTCACTTCAGTGGCGATCGTCAATGACATAAGGAAGCCTTCCTTATCATTGAAAAAAGGAAAGACATGGATATCTGAGTTCCTTATGACTTCCTGTAATATGGCACATGGGTTGCATGAATGACACAGAAGCTTAACGCTCATTTTTGTAGAATGAACAAAACAAAAATGATTATTATAGCTTAATCGCGTATAAGTTTAAATTTAAGTCTATAAATTCGTTTGCTCGGCACCTGGAGATCCCTTCTATGCAGGCTTGTCGTTACAGATTTTGATTTCTATATTATTAACAAGAGAAAACTGATCAGGAAACAATCCTGCAGCTGAGTGTCCCGGGTTATTTAAGGCTACAAATTTGTTTTAAGAGCACAAAAATTCTTTTAAAGCAAGCCTGTTAGTACGGATATTATGGTCGCGGTATTATTAATTATCAACCAAACACATACAATTCCTCAAGCGGAATCTCGCCTCTTCTTTTTTACTGTAAATCTACACGTCCTTCGAAACCAAGTTTGTTGGTAAATATTGTAAATAAGGTATTTTTACATCAAGGAAACGTAGCACCTCAGGTTTGTGTGGCTTAAAATCACTTTTACAAACTATTTTTTTAGCTTAAGGTAGCAAATATTTTTTAAGACCTCCGAAATCTCACGTAATCAATCTGGTTTGTAAACACTGTGAGTGTTGTATTTTTAGTGGATGCAATTAAAGCATGAAAGTTTCCTCCAGCTGACCGTGAAACATTTTGAAGCTGAAAACTACCAGCTTTTAAAATTTGTCTGCCGTTAAAAAATACTATTACATACAATGCAAGCCGCTGTCAAGGTCACACGTTTCTACCACATACGCTTGAATAAATGAGAGCTGCGTCGCTTGCGCTGCAGTGACACCGCTATATATATATATATATATATATATATATATATATATATATATATATATATATATATATATATATATATATATATATATATATATATATATATATATATATATATATATATATATATATATATATATATATATATATATATATATATATACCCTACATTGATTACGAGAAAGCATTCGACTCATTGGAAACCTCGGCAGTCATTCAGGCATTACGTAATCAAGGTGCAGAAGAGCCTTAAGAAAAAATACTAGAAGATATATATAGCAACTGCAGAGCTACCATAGTCCTCCATAAAGTCAGCAATAAAATTGCAATCAGGGAGGGCGTCAGGCGAGGAGACACGATCTCGCCAATTCTATTCACCGCCTGTGTACAGGAGGTGTTCGGAGGCCTGAACTGAGAAAAGTTGGGAATAAGAGTAAATGGAGAATACGAAAATAATCTTCAAATCGTTGATGATATTATCTTGCTGAGCCACTCAGGCGGTGAACTGCAAATCATGATCAATGACTTAGGCAGAGCAGAAAGGTGTGTCTATTAATTAATATGCAAAAAACCCAAAAATGCTAACCGTCTAGCAAGGGAACAGCAGTTCACAATTGGCAGTGAGATGGTGGAAGTGGTAAAGGAACACGTCCACTTAGGGCAGGTAGCTACAGCTGATCCGGATCATTACAGGGAAACACCTAGAAAGATAAGATTGGGGCAGAGCGGACATGTAAGGTTCTCTGGGATAATGAATGGGAGTTTACCAATATCCCTCAAGCGAAAAGTGTACAACAGCTGTATATTGCCGGTACTCAATTACGGAGCAGAAACGTGGAGGCTAACGAAAAGCGTGAAGTTTAAGTTAATGGCAACGCAGCCAGCTGTGGAAAGAAAAAAGATAGGTGTAACGTTAAGAGACCGGAAGCAGGTAGAGTGGGTGAGAGAACAAATGCGGGTTAATAACCTTTTATTCGAAATCAAGAGGAAGAAATGGGCTTGGGCAGGGGTATGTGTTCCGAAGGCAAGATAGCCGACGGCCCTTAAAGGTAACAGAGTAGATTCCATGAGAAGGCAATCGCAGGAGGGAGCGTGAGAAGGTTAGGTGAGCGGATGAGATTAACAAGTTTGCAGGCATACGGTGGGCGCTGCTGGCAAAGGAAAAGGTTAATCGGAGAGACATGCGAAAGGCCTTTGCCCTGCAGTGGGTGCAGTCAGGCTGATGATGATTACGATGAAGATGATGATGATAAATTTTGATTGAAATCGGCCAACGTCAAATCTAGAGTGCGCCGGGCCAAATTTTTGATCCTTGACGTCACAGTTGTTATGGTAAGGAGCGGTGCACGAGCAAGAAGCGCAAGCAACATATTGTTCCTCTCTGAGGATCGCATGTGTGCTTTCGCATTAAGCGGCGCCCGTGTCCTGAGCGATTTCAGTTCACACAATGGTAGAGATTATTACGAGAGCCTCCTAAAATTTGTCTTCCTTTTTTTCACTCCAGCCTTTTCCCCTTCTCCAAAGGTCCGGTTGAGGTGTTCACAGAGAAGTGAGATAATAAATGCATCTGTCCTTTCAGAAGCGTAGTATGCAAAGATAAGCCACGAAAACTTACGAATATCACGATTGCGCAAAGTAAATGAAAACTGTTTCGAGAAGAAAGTAAATGGCGCAGTAACTGTCTCACATATCTCGGTGGAAAGCCGAACCCCGCCGTAAGGGAAGAGATAAAGGAAGGAATGAACGAAGAAATAGGTGACGTAGTGGAGGCGCCCGGCAAACTTTCGACCACTTGGGGACCTTCATCGTTCTCTGACCCGGCACCGCACACGGGCGTCTTCTACGTTTCACATCTATAATATAGGTCTGCTCAGTAAATTTTATTTGTTTAATTTTGGCTACAGGCGTGGGTAACATCACATTAGCACAATTTATCACTACCTTCAGTGACTGATCTCATGTTTCCGCTTTGCGCTGTTCCAAGGCTTCTTCCGGACATCTTCAGTATGGAGGGTAAAAGTTAAATGATACACTTAGGATTCAAATATAGAATCACTATAATTTCTAATAAGCTGCCACATTTCGTAGCAATGCGAAAGCCACCAAATTCAGTACGGCTCGTAGCCAGCGGCCGCTGCACCTCCAAGAGCCCACGTGCCTTGTGAACATCAGGGTACAGTGTGCTGTGCGCGCGCGCGCTCCTTTCCCTTTGATTATGCATATCGTTCATACCAGACCTGTATACATATCATTATAAAAATCATCGTCATCATCATAATTAGCATAACTACACCCACCGCGGGGCAAAGCCCTCTTCCATGTCTCTCCATTTAACCATTTCCTTTGCCAGCTTCGCCCACCGTATGCCCCCAAACTTCTTAAGCTCATCCGCCCACCTAACCTTCTGTCTCCCAGTGCTACGCTTGGCATCTGATGGAATCCACTCCGTTACCCTTAAAGACTAGCGGTTAACCTGCCTTTGCATTAAATGCCGTTCCTCAGAAGATTGCTTTTTTATGATTTCGACTAGGATGTCAATAACTCGCTCATGTTCCCTCACTCATTCTGCCCGTTTCCGGTCTCTTAACGTTACACCTATCATTTTTGTTTCCATAGACCGCTGCGTTGTCCATAATTTATTCTGAACCTTTTCGCTTGCCTCACGTTTCTGCCCCGTAGGTGAGTACTGGCAAAATACAGCTGTTGTATTCTTTGCTCTTGGTGGATACTGGTAAACTACCATTCATGATCTGATAGACCCTGCCATATGCGCTTCTTCTCATTCCTATTCTTCGAGTTATATCCTTCTCTTGATTCGGTTCAGCATCCACTACTTGCCCTAAGTAGACACATCCCTTTACCACTTCCAGCACGTCGCTACCAATTGTGAACTGCTGTTTCCTTGCTAGACTGTTGAGCATTATTTTAGTCTTCTGCATATTACTTTTAGACCCACCCTTCTGCTCTGGCTGTCCCATTCATTATGCTTTGGAGTTCATTTCCTGAGCGACTCAGGAAGGCAATGGTATCTTCGAATCGAAGCTTATTTAGCTATTCTTAATTGACTGTTATACCTAACTGCTCAAAATTGAGGCCTCAAAAAAGCTCCTGTAAACCGGCGGTGAATAGCATTAACGAGATCATGTCTCCCTGCCTGACGCCATCCTTTATAGGAATTTTATTGCAAACTTGATGGAATATTATGATAGCTGTGTTGCTGCTGCAAACTTCTTCCAATATTTTCACATGACTTTTTTACACCCTCATTTCGTAATGCCTGCATGACTGCTGAGGTTTCCGCTAAGTGAAAATGCTTTGACGTAATCAATGAAGGCTATATATAGGGACTGGTTATATGCTGATCATTTCTCTTTTACCTTGTTGATAGTGTGAATATGATCTATTGTAGCAGCTTCATCGCCAATATGTTTTCTGCCTGTCCCCTCACCTCTTTCATTTCATTGCTCCAGCTCTCTGCTATCTCATTATTTCAACTACCCAAGCAGCTCAGTGCTTCCCGTAGCGATCGTAGAGGCCGGGGCTAGCAAAGATCTTTTTCTTTTTCTTTTTATTTTTATTTCAAATAAACAACCACTGCTGCTAGTACTATTACTACTGCTCCAACAGAGAAGCTGACCGCTGGTTCACGGCAAAAGAGAGAGAAAGTAACAAATATTGGGGGACGCCTAAACTTCGCCTTGAAGACTGGAGCGCGACAGAGCGTTGCAGCGCTGCCAGGGAGTCAACGATACGCTATCGCTGTTCGGATAAATGAGAATTGGTTTTTGAGGAAAGGAAAGGGTGCAGTAATTCTCGCATACCTCGGTGGACAGCCGAACCATGTCGTAAGGGAAGGGAGGAATGTGGAGTAAAAGAAGAAAGGAAGATACCGTAGTGGAGGGCCCCGGAATAATTTCGACCACTTCGGGATTTCTAACGGGCACTTACATCGCACAGCACACGGTCGCCTTCAGGTTTCGCCTACATCGAAACGCGGACGCCGCAGTTGTGACCGAACCCGGGTACCCCGGCTCAGTACCCGAGAGCCCTAAGCACTGAGCCACCGCGCGACATCTTGCCCTTTGGGCAAATCCCTCGGGATCTCGGGGATTAGGGGTGCACAACACCCTAGACGGACTACGGGAGGCGCACTTGGTGATGCAGCTCGGTAGGCTTTCAAAAACAAAAGCAGGAAGGGACATATTGGAAAGGATCGGCATTGGAGTTGACGTTCAAGCCGGTGACACGAAAATTCAGATGAGGCGGGAAATGCACAAGGGCTTGTACATAAAACCTTTGCCCAAGAACATGCATCCAATACATCATGAGGACCGCAGGAAGGCAAGAGCCAAAGCTTTACATGCTAAGTACGGGAATTACAACGGGGCAGTCTATGTAGATGTCGCCGAGTATAAGGACAAGGATGCATTTGCAATTGCGGTGGTGGACGGGCGAGGACGCTTGATCGCCTCTGGATCAGTCAAAACTCGCTCCCCAGAAACTGCAGAGGAAGCGGCGATAGCACTAGCTATGACTAGTAGTAATGCTGACCTGATCTTCAGCGATTCAAAAACAGCCATCCGAAATTTGGCGAGGGGCAGAATATCTGTCACATCGGCGCGGTTGCTGAATCGGGCCACGGAGCGAGGGATTACGGAGACGGAAATTGTCTGGGCACCTGCACACTCTGGGAACCCTGGGAACGAGACGGCTCACATGAATGCTCGAGGTTTCGTCAGCCGAGTAGGTGAGCTGGACGTTCCGGGAAGGTCCACGAGAGATGGGCTGTATCCTTTCATGACATTACTAATCATTTCTGACTTGAGCGGAGGATTTACCCACCCCCGGACAAGCAATTGGTGAAGGCGCAGGAATGCGTCTGGCGACGATTGCAGAGTAGGTGTTTCTTCAACCCATACGTATTGAGCAAAATCTACCCGGACATTCAGCCGGAGTGCAAATGGTGTCACGAATTGGCAACCTATGACCACATATTATGGAGCTGTAGCATAGCACCGCCACCGGCGGACATTATGCGTGATCCTTCCCTAGAGCAGTGGGAGGCCGTGTTGGCCAGCTCAGACCCGGTCGTCCAGACCAGGGCCGTGGAGTGGGCCACCCAGGTCGCCGTCAGCCATGGGTTGATGGCCATCTGACACGGAATCGTCCACACATGCTCTCTGACGAAAATAAATTTTTTCCATCCATCCATCCATCGGGATCTCGGAGTTCAAATAATGATAAATAAATGTATTTTACCACCACCACCTCTGTTGTAATTTCTATTTGAAACAAAAATGACATCGCCCGCCTTCTGTTCTCTGTCACTACTAAGGTGGTTCTTTTCCAGTTACTCTAGGAACTAATTCAATTAATTCTACAGTGTCCTTAGGTTCTCTCCCCACAGAATATTAAGCAGGTGCGAAGGCTTGGTGACAGGAATGAGGAGCAAAGCAGGGGATTAGAGAGCCTTGTTCGGGCGGATCGGCAGAATCTGCCCGGAATTATAAACATAGAGGAGGCATTAGACCCACCGCGTTGGCTCAGTGGTTAGGGCGCTCGGATACTGATCCGGAGTTCCCGGGTTCGATCCCGACCGCGGCGGCTGCGTTTTTATTGAGGAAAAACGCTAAGGCAACCGTGTGCTGTGCGATGTCAGTGCACGTTAAAGATCCCCAGGTGGTCGAAATTATTACGGAGCCATCCACTACGGCACCTATTCTTCCTTTCTTCTTTCACTCCCTCCTTTATCCATTCCCTTACGGCGCGGTTCAGGTGTCCAACGTTATATGAGACAGATACTGCGCCTTTACTTTCCACAAAAAAAAAACAATTATTATTAGAGGAGGCATTAGTTCTGGCAGCAGGCATTGGTTCAGAACTGCAAATCATGTACTTGCAGGTAAATGTGAAAGTGTGAAGCTTATTGTGGTAGACTGCTGCACCTGAGAAGACGATGAGTGAATTGCGTCACTATGTCAAAATAGAGCAGTCTTGTTTATCCTTGCACATCAAGGCTGAAGCTGTCCGACGCAGAGTCTGCGTGCACAGGGTCACCCGATTTTTAGCCAATATGGTGAGTGTGAGCGCCGTCATCGACGCGAGCAGAAACCCGCCGCGAGTTTTCAGCTTGATACACGTCAATTATTATACGCCAATAGCGCTGAAGTCCTGTGAGAGGAAAAATTTGTATGTCGCATAATTCTTGGTGGCCGACTGGGTCGTGACTGCACAATCACATGACCTCGCGCGGGTAATTCACGCGCCCCGCAGCGATCACTCAGTATAGATGTGGTGACATCAGTGCAGAATTCCCTACTGGTCTTCAGGGTCGTGACATCATCTACCGTTACGTAATGCCCCTGAAGTAGGAAACGCAAGTGCCCTGAATAATAATAATCTGTTTTGGAGGAAAGGCAATGGCACAGTATCTGTCTCATATATCTTTGGGGACACCTTAACCGTGCTGTAAGGGAAGACACAAAGCAGGGAGTGAAAGAAAAAAGGAAGAGAGAGGTGCCGCAGTCGAGGTAGGAATAATTTCGACCAGTTGGGGATCTTTAACGTGCACTGACATCGCACACCACACGAGCGCCTAGCGTTTTGCCTCCATAAAAACGCAGCCGCCGCGGTCGGGTGCGTTTTTATGGAGGCAAAACGCTAAGGCGCTCGTGTGGTGTGCGATGTCAGTGCACGTTAAAGATCCCCAGTTCATCGAAATTATTCCTGAAGAGAAACAAAGAAACAATGTTGAGCCGAGAGTCGAACTTCTGCCTCTTGGTTCGTCGGCCGGATGCGCTGCCCCTCGTCCAATGAGGAACGTTTATTCAGAGGTATAGTTAGAGGCTTTGTGCGGCTGCCTTATACTACTCAGAAAAGCTGCCGCATTGCACCCTTGTACTTAAGCGTCTTCAGATTTTTTTTTGCTGTCACTGATGGATGAAGAAAGGAATGATTGAATGAATGAATGAATGAATGAATAAATGAATGAATGAATGGAAACTTTATTGTCCACCAAAATGGAGCCCCCAAATCCCCCGTACCGGCGCGCAGGCCTGTGAAACGGATAGGGGCTGCTCCGCAGACTAAGGACAAGCGAAGATGCATTGCTTCTTCAAGACCTCGCCCCCCAGCTGAGTTGCTAGCTGCTGGTTGGCAGGGTCCAGTTTCGCTCCGCAGCGAAACTTCCTTGGTTTATCTACTATTGATGTTGAAGCCGGCGCCTGGGGAATCGGCGCATTCCCAAATTATGTGATGAAGAGTTCCCCTTTCAGCGCAATCTTTATACTTTTAATATTTTAAATTCCTGGTCTGTGTCAGGTAGACTGAGACTGGGCAGATGTAATTTTCATCTTGTAACCACTTCCAAATGCGCGCCTCATTATTGGAGAAAGACCGATGTGGGAGTGGAAGTACCATTCTATGTAATTTATAGAGTCCGGTAAGTTCGTGGTGTGTAATGATGCAATCTATCATTCCCTTGCATCCGGGCTGTTCTACGGCCCTCGGTAGCAGAGATCTCGAGCGAGCATGTGTGCAGCCTCGTTGCCAAGGAGAGATTCGTGGTAAGGTATCCATATGATGAATATTTTTCGATCAATAGGGTTTGTTAAAAGGTTGCGTCCGGCTTCCTCTGAAATTCTACCTTTCGCAAAATCCGAAATGGCGGTTTTGCTCTCACTAATTGTTATGTATGCTCGGGTCCCGACTCAAGCGAGTGCTATTGCATTTTCTTCGGCCGTAGTTATGTCTCGCGTGCGTAATGAGGCGGTAATTTTGGGTGTACCGTCTTCATATGCCACTGCAGATACTGCGGCTCCTTGTTTTCCACCTGACGGGTCGACATAGGCTACTTACACGGATTTCTTGTTTTCCATATTTTTGGCGATGGTTTTTGCTTTGTGTTCTCTGCGTTCTTTGTTGTGTGTCGGGTGCATGTTTCTCGATAGAGGTGGGATCTATAAATACTTCCTCGTGTTTATGGGAATGTATTTTTTTTTCGTGTCGGCCTCTGTCTGTTTGCAGGCCTAACCACCCGAGGATGGTTGTGCCTGTTTTTGTCTGGCTAAGTCTTTCTAGCTGCACAAGGGCCTGTCGGCTGCCTCCAACTGCACCGAGATCACTGTCGCACGCGTAAAGCGGGTTGAAAGAGATTTGAGAAGGAAGAATGAAATAGACGAGCGTTCGCAAAAACATCCGCCAAAGCGACGAAGACAGCATTAGTACCAGATCTCGAGAGCTGTATTGATGTCAGCTTTTCACGTACTTTTCGGACACTCTCAGACAGCGTTAGGGCGTGTGGCGGGATAGTTATCTCTGTTAAAACAGATTCCCTTAAATCTGCGTGGCAGACTAAAAACGGCCGTGGCTTAGCTTGGTTAAGCCTGGTGATTGCGAAGCTTCTCGTTCTTCTTCCGTCTCCGTAGCTCGCTGATGCTTCCTCTTTGCATTCTGCCGAGCTGCCTTCTTCGTAGGCACCATCGTAACATCTGGCTGTATGACTGCCTTGGCGAGAGGAGCGGAGCTGTTTTATACAGCTGGAGGGACGTCACTCTGACCGTAGCGCCCCTGGTGAGAGGAGCGGGAGTTAGGCCGCCGTTGGTGGCTACCGCCTCGCCTCGCGACGGCGTGAGATGGGGCCCCGTTTTTACACAGCTGGTGTGACGTCACTCTAGGTCACGTGGTGTGACGTCACGCAGCGAGGTCACGCTAAAGGTCAATGGTGCCTACCACCGCCTCGCCACGGAACGGGCTGAAGTGCGACCTAAAGTAGTATTGCTTCGCAATAAAAGCTACCAAGTGGCAAGGCGGGTCGTTTGGTCCTTGGCTGGGCGAGTTGTGTCGACCCGGGAGTCGAGTGGGCGCGCTTCCCTGAAGCTCGAACGGCATCTCAGGCTGACTGACAGTGGTCAACGCCATTCAAATATAGACCTCCTGCATGTTTTCAAACAGACGTGGTGGCGCTGCAGTCGCTAGCGGGCTCGCGGTACGCAAAAGGCCAGGGAGTGGCAAGCGGAGAGGTGTTGAGCGCGGGTTTTCACGCTTGTAGGCGCGTTTTCGGTTCCTGCTAATCACAGGAATGGTTGATGATTTCCACTTAATAATTTCTCGAAGTACACGAGCTCACGTTGGCCACGTGCGGTGCATTCAAAGAAGTCGTTCGCCACTGTGTATGGTGTATATGGTTAGTAGTAAACAGAAAGCGTTTCTGTCGTTGATTTCTACGCTGGGCATTGAATAAAATAGCAAGTTTTCGACACTTTGCTCTAGCCAGAATGATTTTACTTCGGGACAGTAGTGAGAGGAAGTGCAGGCGTTGTTTCGGTATAGCAGACGTGCGCTCACCGTCTGCTGACATACGTACGTGTCACGCTCTGTGAAAAGTAGGGACAGCGTCATGTCCCCATCCACGGGTACTCCCTGTTGATGCGCTTTTTCTTCAAAGGCACGTAGGTGCTTTCACAGTAAATGACTATGTCTTTACACTTTGACCACAGCACATTAACGTCATTTGTCTCATTAAAGGAAGGGAATAAAGATTCCATACAACTAATAATTCCGTCATCATCAGCATGCGTATAGTCTCTTACAAATGTGTCTTACAAAGTCTCTTACAAATGGGGCTGACAGGTCCCCATGGAAGAATCTGATCGCCCTCAAAGAGCCTTTGCGACCCCCGACTGCTTGTATGAATTTACTTTGAAGCCGCTCGGCCTTTGTAATGCGCTGCAACCTTCGAAAGGATGATAGATGCCTTTATGCTTTCACTGAAGTGGAAAATGTGGTTCTGATACCTAGAGCACATTGTTGTATTTTACCCTTACTATATGACACACATCTCACCCGTCTGAACAATGCCTTGACCTTCCCTCTGACGTCGGCATGCAGCTGAAATTATAAAAATACCGGTTTTCGGTTCGCTCCTTTATCCCTCCCCTTACGGCGCGGTTCAGGTGTCCGCCGATGTATGAGACAGATACTGCTCCATTTCCTTTCCCCCAAAAAGAATTGTTATTATTTTTATTATTATTATTATTATTAATTTCGGTTCGCCGATCTCGACGCAGGCAGTTATGTTTTTGCGTCATGCACAGCTCAAAGAACTAAGCACCGTTGTCGAACTTGCTACGATACAAAAGTTCCCGTAATACGCAAAGCTCTGTGCGCAGTTTCAGTGAAAACGAGCAAGCGGTTCAGGCGGGGAAATTTTAAAGAGAAAGCTTTACTGGCCGCAGGTTGAGAAGTTTCGTGTGATTCCTGGAGAGCCGTGCTGCGCAAGCTCGAGGAGCAGTGACGACACACGGCGCATTTCTCTCTCACGCTCCCTAGTCACAACTGCGCATGCGCCACTAGTAGAACAGAGCCACAGGTTTTCCGCTACGGTGCCTCGATGCCAGCGCTGCGCCGTAGCGGCGCTGGCATCGAGGCACCCTAGTTTTCCGCCGCTGCGCAGCGCCGCGCCTTTCCTCAAAAGGCAACTTTCAATTTTCGGTTTTCTACCCCGCCGCAGTGGCTCAGTGGTTAGCGCGCTCGGTTACAAATCCGGAGTTCCCGGGCTCGAATCCGACGCGGCGGCTGCGTTTTTATGGAGGCAAAACGCAAAAGCGCCCGTGTGCTGTGCGATGTCAGTGAACGTTAAAGATCCACAGGTGGTCGAAATTATTCCGGAGCCCTTCTCTACGGCACCTTTCTCTTCCTTTCTTCTTTCCCTCTCTCCTTTGTCCCTTCCCTTACGGCGCAGTTCTGGGGTCCACCGAGATATGTGAGACGGTTACTGTGCTTTGCGCGCTCCCCGCGCCATTTGGCATGATGTCACACCCAGCGGCTTTCCGCCGCCGCCGTTTGGTATGACGTCACACCGCGTTCCTCGTCGTTGCGCTCGCCTCCGCTCGCTTCGCTAGCTGCGTCGCATGCCTGATAACATGTTGGAGGATTGAAAAGGAGAGCTCGCGTGCGTCGCAACCACAGTTGTGTCGTATTTAAAGTGACAACAATATATCTAGACAGCCAGACTAACTTGGGCTTCCAATCAAGATTAACCAAGGCTAACCATGCTATGCATTAGCTTTCGCTACGTATATCCTGTTATACCCGAGCTAAGCCCCTGCCAATTTTCTCTCAAAATGAAGCCCCGTCAGCTGCACACAAGCGCATGCCTCCACACGGCTTAAGCCTCAGTATCTCTCGCTCCCTAGTCAATACTGCGCATGCGCCACTAGTAGCACCGAGCCACAGGTGTTCCGCCGCTGCTTTCCTCTAAATCCAAATTTCAAGTTTCAGTTTTCTCTTTCCTCCTTCCCTCCATCCTTTATCCCTTCCTTTACGGCGCAGTTCGGGTGTTTACAGAGATATGTGAGCTGGTTACTGTGCCATTTCCTTTCCTCAAAAACTAAACAAAACAAGTGAGCCGACGGCGTTCATACAGTTATTTGGCGTTACTTTGCAAAGACTGTTCATTTTCACGAAAGGAAAGGCACACAACCCATTCCGTGGGTCAATGGAGACCTCAATCTCGCTTTCAGTTTGTATATCCTGAGTCAGCCGGGCTAATGCACATTAGTCTTTTTTGAAACTCCCCGATAAAAATGCACAATACTGTACAGGCTGCGGGGTTTTCTGCCGGCGCAGCTTCTCTGCCGAAATCGCTTTTCTAGCATCGTCTCCGGCGTGCGGTTTATAATAAGTAGAGCGAGCCATCTCAAAGATGCTCAAAATGGCTAGTACGATATGTAGTCGGTTATTAATTTTCATTACAGGCGCACCATTACAAAGAGAACATTGGGAACACGAATCGGAAAACATTACAGACATTCCTGAAAGGTTATTCGTGGAAGCAGATGTTAATGACATTCAACGGTATGAAAGGGGCCTCAATGTGATGAAAAGTTGCCATCGAAAGCGACGACTTGTCCGACTCGCTTTGGCATCGAGTCATAGAGCGCTGCCTTAGCTCCTGACGACCGCGCAGCACTTCTCTTCCTTCACGGCATTCCACAGCTGACCCACTGCGCCACCACAAAGGCACTGTGTGCCGGTCAATGAGGCCTCGATTCACATGAGTGGGCCCAGACCGTCCTGGCTGATGGCACCCCAAACATTGACCGAGCAGCGGGCGCTGCTGAGCTCGCTGTGGGTATAGCCGGGGATACACGTGAGAATATGAGCATGCAAGCATTAACTTAAATGAAGTCTAAAAGCAAGAAGCAACCTAACTCCGCTTCAGAAAGCAAAAATAAAGATGGAGGCTCAAATTACCAAAATTGAGCATGCAACCTCACTGATCTGCCATGCGCGCAAATGAAGCACATGGTATTCAGTAATGTACCTAAGTCAAGTCAATCGGTAAGGGGAGAAATGAGGCTCGGGGTTAGATTCGCAGTGCTGCTGGGTACCCACCAGTGATACAATGGGTACAAGCTTCCCCTGCTTGGTGCTCGGCTTCTTTTAGGTTTGGTTTGGTTTATGGGGTTTAACGTCTCAAAGCGACTCAGGCTATGAGGGACGCCGTAGTGAAGGGCTCCAGAAATTTCGACCACCTTGGGTTCTTTAACGTGCACTGACATCGCACAGTACACAGGCCTCTAGAATTTCGCCTCCATCGAAATTCGACCGCCGTGGCCCGGATCGAACCCGCGTCTTTTGGGATAGAAGCCGGGGCTTCTTTTAGGGTGAAATGGTTGAGAAATGGGTCTATGGCCCCACCTTGAGCAAACGAAAATACCTTCTGCCACGGCGCTCTTTGGCCATAGATGCCCTTGCGCCAAAAAAAAAGAAAGAAAGAAATTAGGCTGCACTGCATTTTTACGGTTACGAGGCGCTGCAAACCGTCCTTATGTTTTAGCACTCACAGGTTAATTGAACTTCATTCGTGACTTCCGGTATGTGTAAGTGTGGCAGGTCACTTCAGCGGTCGCCACACACCCTGCTGTTGGCCCAAGCGTGTACAAAAAGTCAACTCGTCCGTGAACTAACCTCAAGCCACTACTCTGCCGAACACTGCTTGTAGGCTCAAGCGAAGTTCTGTCTCTGTTCTCTCTGCTTTGTTTTCGGCTGCGGCTTCTGAGCGGCGACGCAGTTCTCTAGTCCCGCCTCTCGCAATCCGCTCCTGATAGTCTCGCAGCAGAAACTGAGGTGCAATGCGTCGCGAATCCCCCTGCCGTTCAGAAAAGGGTCGACAGCAGCGGGCGCAACTGTCTGTTCTCTTCCAGCGTTGCAAGCAATGCACGGCTACTTCGCTGAGCATCAACAACTATTCCATCTTCACACCTATGGGCTCCAGTAATGCGGTTCACCGATGCTCTGCTCCATCCGGTGCGTCAGCAAATTTCACCTTGAGGGGCACCTTCGATACAAAGGCGTATGATGCGTGTTTCGGCATCCGAGGAAGCATTCATGCCAAGTAACAAAGTCAATGCGACCATTCTTCTTTTTAAAGGTTTCCCAGTCTGCCAGTGTGTATGGGTGGGAAGAATATACCAATGTTCGTATAGGACAGCACACCGTAAACGATGGTCCTACACCGTCTAAAAATAAAATGGAAAAATTAAACCCGGGTTCAACATAAAACACTTTCAGACTAGCAAGCCTTTAAAAACGGGAATTGTCGCATTGGCTGCAGGCGGTCATACCTCGTGTTAAACAGCGCCACAGTCTCGCGCTCTCGTCGGACTGTCACTGCTTATCATTGTCTCGATCAACGTCCATCTGCGGCGCGAACACATCAGATGAGCGTAATCTTGATGACCGTTTAACCTGAGTGATACTGTCGCCAGACATGCTGATGACTCAACAAAGCAAAAAATAATAAGCCAGTCAGGCTAAACGCACGCTTTCGCACCTCTACTCCATTTTTTTTAGACACCACAGTTAACATTGTCCTGCACAGTTCTTTTCATTTACTTTCTTCCCTGGTAGTTGCGTTGCAAATATGATTGCTGCAACTTCACGTTCAAACTAGTGAACTCTCTCGCTTATTTATACATCACAATTAGGAAATTCACAGCAAATGAGAGAGTTCATCGAATATGATTAAGATAAGCTTCGGAAAGGTTACAATAACTTTGCTGCTTTCTATTAAATGGACTACCATTCATAATTGCACCAGTTCGAAAGCGCAGAAAATAATATGCGTGCATACTACACAAGCATTCTATATTCCTCACAAAGGAAAAAAAATTATGTCAGGCAAAGGTAATAAGACTTTTTTTAGCTGAAAGGACTCATTAATTCGTTGTATTAGTATTTGAGGAGAGGCTGAATGTACCTCAGCGGCATTCACTAAATTTACTGTTTCACAGAGTGCTAAGACAAGCAAATTTGGATACCACTTTCCATACACCATCTATACTCGCCCGCAAGCTAATGGTCAAGCTCCGAGAAATCTGCTTACAGAACCTTGATCTATGCTCCTCCCATACGAATGTGCCCTATATGAGTAAGCTATCTAGGTTTGAGACCATCAAAACTGATTTCAACAGATCAAACGAAATTGTAAAGCTGTTCAGTCGACTGATTCTTGAAAACATCAACTTGATGTAGCGCTAATTTTTTATGGTTCTCGAAGTTGCAGCCGACGAAATATCGGCTCAAAATTCGCATCGGCTGGTAGGGAAAATTTTATATAACTGTGGTACTTAAAGTGGTCAAAATTGCACGTTCGGGAGAAAAAAAACGTTCGTTTTTGAATTAAATGTGTATTCTTATTGTGCTTAGCCGTGTACTAATATTCTGTTTTGATTTTTATATAATCTGTAGTGCTATTTGGTCTTGAAAACTGCAGTGAAAAACTAGCGAAGCTATTTCATCGAACGTTATTCAGTGCTTTATTTCAGTCTTCACAGTGTATAACCGCAAAATATACGCGATTAATACAAGGCAATACTAAACAGATCCGTGTTTAAAGTCATATCCAAGCAGGATCCAAATGGAAGTATGTGAGAAAACACACTTTGAATATTAGAGCATCCAGTATAAGAGTGGACAACTTTTTAAATTCGCATTTCCTCAGGAGAGCTCCAATACATAAACATGTGTGGATAGCACTCAAAAGACAACCCGTTCGTGCTCTTCTTAGCATTTGTTCACACACATGCTTTCAACTAGCTTTGTGCATTTCCAGCTTGCATATCTTTACCGGGCACACCGGCCTTTTTGACCTGGTCTTCAAATATGACATGCAACAAATACATGCTACTCAAACGCGGGTCCTTATTTCTCGATACAAGCTGCGTATTTAGTAGGTAAACAAAACCTGCTAACATCACGTTTCGTCTGTCTCTGTATGGCGGTACAACTAGAGCGCGTTACTGTACAATACAAAACAATTTTTAGTGCAAAACCACTCTTGCGATCGTCACAGCGGAGCAAAAATTTTGCTTGCGCATCGCTTGTTGCCATAGTGATGCAAAGCCTTTTGATGTTGCCAAAGTGGCTCGCAGGCCGATTTAACGCTCTGCTTGTGATGCAAGATCCGACCAGATTTTTGTCGATTGATCGCAGCCAGCGGGAACCATTTCTACGTTATTGCAGACTGTTTTGGAAACTTTGCTCGCCGTATCTCTAAAGTTCGTTGACGCTTTTAAATTGACCGTAGTCAAGACCGGCAGGCATTCGGTTCTACGACTGCCGAGCACGCTTGCCGCTACGCCGCCGCCGAGTCGTTCATTTCAACGCAGGAGCATGTCAGCCCAAATAAATAGTCTCGTTTGAACGCCCTTTTCGCTCTCTTCCTGCTCCTTGGAATTCCTTCACCACTGCTGGGTTGCGTCATTGTACTTCACACCTCCTGCACTTTTTGACGCCAGCCCTCTGCGCTTCACACCGAAGGACGTGTTACCTGTTCACTGAGCCAGCCGACGTCTCCAATGGCCGCATTATGAGTTTGGGACACTGCCGGACTGCACCCGACGAGAAAAAAACGCTGCTATGCTCACCATGACCTCGCCGCCGATGTCGACCCCGATCATGCTGCAGCAGCCGCGGGCGCTGCCAACGTTCATAGGATCCCCATGGAAAGTCCCCGGAGAACGCTTGGGCAAACTTGAGCGCACGTAGCATCATTTAACCCTTGGGATGATGCGACAAGAATCGGAAACCTATTTTTCCCACTTGTGGGCTCAGCACGTACGCTATATAAAATCTACGCGTCTATTAAGGGCATTCACGAACACCGTCATGATAGAAAAAGAGAGCCGAACGGCTGCTCGAGTCTAGGTCCCTGCTCTCGAATGTGTTCGTCCTAGGTTATGTCAAAGGAAGGAAGCGTATCTATTGCCTCGCCGACCCTGAGATAACCGAGGAAAAGAAAGTGCCGTATTTATTGCCTGTCGTAAAAGAACAACTATTTGCCAACCTCGTCCTCCAGTTGTCAAAAACCGTTGGTTAGTTCAAGAAAAAAGCTACTACAATCGAGAAGACTCTCGATGTCCGTACTCGCGAGTACAACCACCTGGCTAAAATCTGAAATCGTTCCCGATACGATGATAGCCGCCAACGACAACACGCCGGAAGTTATAATCGAAATTGTCCGCGAGGAGTTACGACGACTGCTGCCATCTTCATCGCGGCCGCACAGCTACAAGAAATGACTTACGCCGCCACGGTGCAAAGCCAAAGGCGTCCTGACACTCGACGCCACGAGCCCGATGCTCCGTCCCAAAGATCCCAATCGCCCGACGCCCGACTGAGCTGCAAGCTTAGCCAAGGAAAGCCGACCTCTGAAGGACTCCCGGACAAGCACCGCCGGCTCTGCTTCTAATGCAGCGAACCCGGCCACATTTCTCGACACTGTCCTTAAGGAAGAATGGGCCTGCGTAGATTTTAGCTGATATCCCACGACCGCACTCTGGCCAACGACCACAGGAACTTGACGAGTACCTGCGCCGAGAGGATTACGCGCCGTCGCGCCATTTGCCATGCTCACAATCACCATCTACATCACGATTTGCGTCGCTGGGTCGCAGCTACGTTGCTGCTCTTCGCGCAAGGTCCTCCAGGCCCCGCTGCGGAAACTATGGTAAGGCGGCGGGATAATTGGTAATCCATGATTTTAAATGTATAGAGCGCAGCATAAAAGAGACAAACACTATGGCGAGAGCAGTAAAATCGCTCGTGTGTCGGCTCTCGTTTTTTTGTTTGTCTCTTTTAAGTTGCGCAGTATATATTTTTAATCAAGGGAACTAGAAAAGCGACAATTGTAGGGGAGGTTGCTCGCCAGCTAAACGAGCCTCCTACGCTGACCACGACGTACTACGTCGCCGCACTCACTACACAGACCCCGCGCACGAAGAGGACCTCAGCCACGACGCGACCGGATTTCACAATGACTCCGCCACAAAGAAAAGCTGTGAACGAAACTCCCCACCCACGAATTACATGCCCAACGAAGGCGTGACGAGATGCTGGGGACGACGTGCAATGCAAGGGTAAGTACATCCGATTTAGTGGTGGCTATCGACGGCCGGAAGGTCACCGCTCTAGTCAACGCAACAGCTGATTTATCTGTGATGAATGGAACATTCGCTGCGCAGCTGAGGAAAGCCACGACTGATTCGTTCGGCCCACAAAATCGCTCCACAGACGGGCACCTCATTAAGCCATCGGGACGATGCACAGCGCCAGTGACTGTGAAGTGACATACGTCTTCTGCTACCTTTGTAGTCCCACAGCAATCTTCACGCCAAATGATAGTGAGCATGGACTTCCTTTCATGACCATGACGCGATGAGTGACCTTAACGATGAAATGACAAAGAAGGATATCTACCCCTCCTCCCCCCGCATCAATGACACACTGGACCTGCTATGCACCGGGAAGTTTTTCTCATCGATGGACCTGAAGAGCGGCTACTGGAGAAGTGAGGTCGACGAAAGAGATCGCGATAAGACCGCATTAATCACTGCGAATGGGCTCTTCGTGTTCAAGGTGCTGCCATTTGGTCTCTGTTCTGCATCAGCGACGTTTCAGTGAGTACTGGATACGGTGCTAACAGGTCTGAAGTGGCAATTGAACTCTTCTACTATATTCAGATGAAGTCGTTTTCTTCACCTCAAACTTCGATGGCCACCAGTAAAGGAGTCGAACAGTACTAGAGGCAATGAAGTTGTGCGGTCTACGTTGAAAGCAGACAATTGCCTCTTCGCATATGAAGACCTGTTGTTTCTAGGCCACATCGTAAGCAAGGAGGGAGTACGCACCGACCCGCAGGAAACAGCTGCTATTGAACAGTTTCAACCGCCGGTTGATAAGAAAGCAGTGCGCATATTCCTCGGTCTGATCGGCATGTGCCAATAGCAACTGTGACGCCGAATAGCAGGAATTGGGCATAGGCAACCCCTGAAATTCGTCCTTTGCCGCTTCATACCAAAATGATGACCGGTCATAATTTAGCCCTGAAGTGCGACAACTGTTTCTCTGTTTCTTTCACTCATACAATCCTGCCTTCCCTTATGGCGCGGTTCGGGTGACTACCGGGTTGTGAGACAATTGCTCGATCATTTTGTTCCACCAAAATCAATTTTCCATTTTCCACCAAGGTTGGGTCATAATTATGGTTCACAAGTGGGCTTTTACCGCATGAGGCGGATTTAAGGATGCTTGAAGGTGGAACGAACCACTGGCCCTTGAACGCAAAAGTTTCGTCTAAGTACTTTCTCCCAAGCATTTCACCCCAGAAGAGCCGGGGGCCAGGCTGGGAGAAATCCTGTAACTAATAGAAAACCGACGCGTACACGGCGGCACCGGGGATCGAGCCCAGCCCCTCCCGAATCCGAAGCGGATTCTCCGCCACATATCACGTTTCGGTTTAAAAACTATAGTTGAAATTGGGCCACCTCCAAAATTCGACCACGGATGATTTGGACAAAAATCGATATCCAAGAATAACTGACCGCACCCGACACATTAGCAGCCTCCAAATTTGGGCCGAGTCATTTCCAAAAATCTGCCCTGGGCGACATCTGAAATTTGACCTGGTTCGATCTGGACCAAAAGGGAGGTCCAAATATAACAGTGTGTGCCCGAGACGATGGCGACCTCTACCTTTGGACAATGGCCAAGGTTATTTCCAATATTCTCTCGGGCCACCCGCAAATTTCATCTCGACCTATTTGGAACAAAATCGATTTCCAATCATAATTGCGTGTGCCCGACCAGATAACGACATCCAAATTTGGCCCCGACCATCGTCAAAATTTGACCCAGCCTGCCCTCGAATATTCACCTTAACTGATTTGGACAAAAACTCGCAGTGCAACGATAATTGCCTGTTCCCGGCGCAATAGTCGCCATAAATTTGACCCAGGCCATTTCAAAAAATTTGGCAAGGGCGACCTCCGAAATTAGATCTCGGACGATTTGGACCAAAATCAACATCAAGCCATAATTGAGCGTTCCCGGCACAATGAAAACCTTCATATTTGTCCGGGGTTATTTACAAAGCTTTGGTCCGGGCACGCCCAAAAAAAAAATACTTCGCAGATATCATGTTTGCACCATATCGTTACTAAGGTGTCGTCTGTGGCGTCAAAATTGACGTTACTGCGCTTTCGCACGTCACACATAGGTTTAAGCGGAGTTAAACAACAGGTAATTTTTTCCTGCATTTATTTTCTCAATTAGGTCCTTCTACAGAGAGCATCTTCTAGACCGACATAGATAGCGAAAAAAAGTTTGAAAGAGCCTACAGATCCGTCACATTCGTCATGACACATTCTCCTCAAAGCCGCCGCGGTTACTGAGTGGTTACGGCGCTCGACTGCTGGCCGGAAAGGCGCGGGTTCGATCCTGGCCGTGGCGGTCGAATTAGAAAAACAAATATCAAGATTCTTCAAAGTGTGCAAGCGCAAGCTCTCCGTATCTGTCTTGGACTGCCTAAATGTGCATCAACAGCAGCAACTGTTCTTGTTGCCCGGGAACATCCTGTTGCTACATACATTGGTGTTGACACCATGAGAACACATATTCGGCACTTTACATGGGTTCCCTGTCATCACCTCGCAACACTCCCAATAATTAGGCCGCGTACTGCATTCGCCAAAGTCATTGAAACCCATCGCGCATATCTTCCATCGCAGTTCACCCCTGCGTCAAGACCGAGCTCACCCTTATGGAGTCTTCATGAACCTCGGGTTTACCCCTATATTCCTAGGATTACGAAAAAAGCTGGTGTATCACTGCCCGCTCTCAAACAACTGACATTGAATCGAAGCAGAATTGACATCTGAGCTAGTTGGTTTTTCATTTTCAAAAATTATAAAGCGCACTTAGGACAACAGACAAGAGAGACCAAACCACACAATGAATCACCTGCATTCTTACCACAGTCACCGCATACATATTTACACAGATCGATCAGTTCACTCGACCAGTTCTGCGGGGTCGGTGGTGATACCGGCCAGATCCATCTTCATGAAAGTGAAGACGACCTATCCAACATCTTCAACTGGTGCGGAACTCGCAGCCTTACGGGCTGCGGTAGAGTTCATCAGTCAAGAACCTTCACATGACTGGACGGTTTTCACCGACTCTAAAGCAACCCTTCAAGCCCTGCAAGCTGCGCTACGCCGCGGGTCGCAGGAGCAACTTGTTGCTGAGATCCGTCTACTGTACCACGGCACCGTTTGCAAAGGTCATGACATCATTTTTCAATGGCTGCCAGGACACTGTGGTATTAACGGTAATCACCAGGCCGATTCGGCTGTGCGTTCTGCTCACAACGACGGTCTTCCAGTGAGGATCCCAATATCGAGACCTGACGCTGCGTGTGGGCTTCGCTCTTTGGCGCTGGAGCTCACACTTTCAGCGTGGAACACGGGAGAGTTTTGCAACCTGCGCCTCAAGGCGTTGGACCCTGAACTGCGCCTTCGTCTTCTACGTAACTTAGAACGTCGCGACGCAACACTGTTATGCAGTTTACGGATCGGTGTTGCATTTACCAATTACTATGCTTTCCGGATGGGGATTGCCGACAGCCCTGCCTGTGAGAGCTGTGGTTGTGAGGATACCATCGCTCATCTTCTCTGTGAGTGCCCTGCATTTGCGAGTGCAAGACATACACTGTGTTGGGCCCTGGACAGCCTCGATCCTTGCCCATTAACAGAGCAAAAGATCCTCGGTCCGTGGTCACAGCAGTCGACTGCCCTCAAGGCATACAAGGCACTCTTTGCCTACTTGAGAGCGACTGGATTGAGTGACAAATTGTGACAGCGTTGTGCGTGTGTGTTTTGTGCCTTTTTTCCCTTCTCTCTTCATCCTTTTAATCCCCTAATCTCTCTTTCCCAGTGCAGGGTAGCCAACCGGAACCCCTTTCTGGTTAACATCCCTGCCTTTCCCTCCTATCTATCTATCTATCGATGGAGGCGAAATTCTAGTTGCCGGTGTACTGTGCGATATCAGTGCACATTAAAGAACCCCAGGTGGTCGAAATTCCCGGAGCCCTTCACTACGGCGTCTCTCATAGCCTAAGTCGCTTTGGGACGTTAAACCTCAATAAACTATAAACATGAACATCCTCCTCAACATCTTGCCCTGCCCTGATTAACATTTTCGCAATCCCAATGTTCCCTAGGCTCTTTCATTCACGCTGAAGTGCAGAAATAACCGTTTTTTAACATTGCCGCCAATCATTGTAGTGTTTGTTCATTCTTCAAAGCTGCCAGCGCGCCGCTTTATCGCTCTGTTTGCGATGCAAGACGCGACCAGATTTATCTCGATTGTTCGCACCCAGGCCGAGCCGATTCTACGTTGTTCCATAATGTTGTCGTAGCTTTGCTCGCCGTATCGCTAAATTTCGCTACCAGCTTTAAATTGAGCTTGGCCGAGAGCGGCGGGCATTCTTATCGACGACCGCCGAGCGTGCTTGCTGCGACGCCACCACCCAGTGATTCAGCCCCTTGTGGGCGCCAGTCGGCCCGAATAAAGAATTCTGTTTGGACGCCATTTTCACAGTCGTTCTGCCCCCCCCCCCCCCCCCCTCCCGGAGTGCAGCCGCCAGTACGTGACAATATGAGCATCGTAGTCACCTTACTGAAGGTCCTGACTGCAACTCACGAGGCCGGGTTAAGGTGGCAGAGCATCATACCAGTCGCTCAGCTGGTTTCGTGAAATTGTTTCCCGAATGAAATGAAAGAAGAAATTTTGTTACCCGATCCAAATCTCCCGAAACGGCTTCTATCTCTCTAAAAATCTCCCCTCGGTGCAGTTAGTACAGACAAGGCGAAAATATGCATTATGCGGAACTGGGTTTTCTTAACCGCTCTTAAATATTAACAAACCATAAATGTCCCAGTACCACATGGCAGCAAGCGGGAGCGATCTTCAGCACTTATTTTAACTTATTTTTGATTAAAATAAGAAAAGAAAATTGGATACACTAGGCAACAGTTAAAGCGAGTGTTCCGTGCATTGGAACACGGACGCCGCTCTACTGACGGAGCAGCAAACACTTGCTTCGCACCTAACTTGTCGCCAGACGATTTCGCCAAAGAAGCAGAGCGAAAGTTTTTTTTCTCCAAAATACGATGCAGTGCATCCTTCAGCTGCTAGCTTTAATATGGCAGGCATCCGAGCGCATGTACTGTACATCAACTGTCATCTGATGTCGACACAGATGGAATCGCGTGTCCGTTCTCTATGCCTGAGTTACTAGCTGCCGTAGATGACGCGAAAAGTAATGCTGTCCAAAACAAACGTCTTATGCCCCTATGTCTGCTGAATTATTTTGGCCAGGAGGTTTTACGGTTTTGTGATTTTAAGCGACTTCTACTCGCAGAGTTTTATTGAAAACCGCCAGATTCTTGTCGAATACACCAGGCAGCCGAAGACCCGCCAATCGCAATGTCTTTTGCATGTCCTTTGCATTCTTCCAAAAAGAAATCAGCAAGGATTGATGCACCATATCTATCTATCCCAACTTGAAATAGAAAATTTCCTGAAAAAGTGAGCTGGAAGCTAATCAGCGGAGGAGGAAAGCATCTGTCCAGAAGAAATTAATTTCCTGGCAGACGTAAATCGTTTGGAGTGAAGTCATTTTAGTTTGGACAGATTGTGTCATGTCGACTCTGAGAGCCCGGCTGTGAGCGCTTTAATATCATAGAGCGAGAATGTGACCAAGTGTTTCTAGATATTCTCTGCGTCAGTAGTGGACGAGCTGACCGCAACTAGACCTTTGCAGCTGACACAAGAAGGCCCAAACAGAGCATCCCCGCACGTTCTACATAGGATCTCGGCAGTCAGTGTGGCCAAGGCAACGCAGCAGCCGAGTGCGTAAAACACAAAGATTAATAGGTGGATGCAAGTCCGGCCCTCCTGTTGGTCAATGAGACGAACCACGGGGGGCATATGGCGTGCTGCTAGTCAAGCTTCCGCAATAGCCATAAGAAGGCGGCGGTGCTGGTATCTGGGAAGGACAGAAGACAGTATAAATTAGTTGAAAAAAAAGGATTTGATCAATTCATAAAAGCTTAGCGCTACCGCAAATGTCAAAAAGTTTTACAAGAGTTTTTTACTCACAACTGAGAACGCAATTTGACTGAAACGAAGAGTGTTTACACTATTAGAAAATGCACGACACAACGTAGGCTATCCACTTGAAATGGACTAGAACCGTAACGAAACTTTATCAATGAATTCTAAGTATACAGTTGAGGCATGGGACTAATAATTAAAAAGAAAATAAAGTAAACCACAAGTGGTAGAGTAAAAGAAAATTAAAATAAATGCAATGCGCTTGAGAGGGTGTAACACTCCCAAATTAGTTATGCATTTAATAAAACATTTCAATGTTTCAAATATTAAAGGGTATACAAATACCGTACGTTTTTGAAGTCAACACCGTACGTAACAAGGCCAAACAAACGAAATCAGTTTTCTTTATTTGGTCAGATAAACTGCAGTTCAGAACGAATGAGGAGGGGCACGAGCATGGAGCATAAAACGTGTTAACATAAACCATTGAGGTTTTCGTGAAATGCGCGCAGTGTAATCGGGCGCAAATCAGTGCTTGTCTAGATCGCCTGTAGCAGCACGCAGAGCCCGCTAGTTTACGTTGAGGGAACGCAGAAACCTGAAACCCAGTTTTCGTTTCTCTGCTTCTGCAACGTGACAACTACATGAAGCCTTCCTTTGCGAACACCGTGAATTCTTTACGCCTCTCAAAAATCAACTACTGCGTTGCGATTTCCGACCATATCCTTGCAGCAACACATGAATGTGGCTTTAGAGGGTGTGTACAGCTTTCACGAAAGCTAGCAGCCATGCATGTCAGTTGTTGCGTACCAAATCTCGAAAGGTATCAAAAAGCGCAAAAAAAGAAGAGGACAGGGAAGAAGGTAATACGGACATGCGCGGTTTAACAAATGATTATCAACCATGTCTCCTTCTTCTTCGTTCACGTTTTTTTTTTTTGATGTTTCCTGCCTTTTAAGATATTCACCAACTAGCCCACCAACAAGGTTTATTGTAGTTGGGCACAAAACTTCGCCATTAAATACAGGGGACGACAGTGAGTTACCTTAAACCACAAGCATAGACTTAAAGAAATAGGCATCATAAATTTAATAAGACTTTTAATGTGAGCAGAGTAGCTTACACAGCACCCTATCTTATATGGATGAAAAGTGAGCAGAACAAGCTAGACGTCGTAACACGCAAAGTATATAAAAGAGCGCTTGGTATCCCGGTCAATGCAGGAACAGAAAGATTACGTACAACACATGGCATTCACAAAAGTGTAGATGACGTTACTGAAGGCCATCCAATATCGCAGAGGATACGGCATTCAGGAAGCAGGACAGGAAGGGACGTACTCGATAGAGTAAGGCTCCCATGCATTTGGTCTACGCAGAAGAGAGAGGACTTGGGAGATCATCTCAGAACCAAGATCGCGGTGCAGCCCATTCCGAGAAATATGCACCCCCAATATCATAAGAGAAGAAGAAAGATAAGGGCGAAAGCTATCAGGATAACATGGCGCAAGATGGAAGACGCAATTTACGTGGACGCGGCAGGAGCTGCCAGCGGGATATGACCGATAGCATGCACGGATGCGCAAGGGAAATTAATTGATGGGGCATCAATTCGATGCCACAGAATAGCCCAGGCTGAGGTAGCGGCGATAGCTTTGGCGATGGTCTCCAGGAAGGTCTCATGTGTAATTGCGGACTCCCAGGCTGCATGTCGTAACTATACAAGATGATGGATTGGCAAACACGCAAACAGAAGAATGAAAACTAAAAATATACACCTTTACATCCACAGTCATATGTCCTAGGGGACACTCTGGGGATGTAAGAAACGAAGGCGGTCACGCCGCTTCCCGCGCGCTATTAAACTGGTCCCCCAACATTCGTAGGAACGTAATTATTCTGAACCACTATTAAGCTACAGGGATTTGCATCAATAATTGAGAATAACAGACAAAGTATACGTCTAACCGCACAAAAATCTGAACAGGAAGCAAAGGGTCTTTTTAAGAGATTGAAATTGAATACTTATGTAAATCCTGTCAAATTCAGCTATATGTTTCCAAATTCGTATAACCTACAGTGCGCCTACTGCGGTGAAGTGGCTACTTGTGTCCCATGGTATGGGCGTGCCAGAAAAACTCAGCTATACCAAGCTTCAATAACCGAACAGCTGGGGACTGGGAGGCGGCGCTGTCCAGCTCACATTCGGAGGACCAGCTTTCGCTGGTGACCCGGGCAAGAGCTCCGGCAAAAGCCAATGGGCTCCTCGAATGAGAGCTCACCCAATCATTCTACGAATTAAACGTTTCTCTCTCGCTCTCTCTCTAATTGTGCCTTGTTGCCAGGTCCTATGTGCGTATACGACGAATCAAAATTTCCTAATGGTTTTAAATGATAAGCCATTATTAAACGCGCCTTGGAGGATATGGAGTTTTCCTTTTCTCTGGAACCCTGGCCTATTGAGAGAAAATAAAACCTCTGAATATAATGAATCAAGCGACGCCCTTATAATAATTATATAGTGAATATGATGTTATAATGAAGATAATGAATCTCAACTTCTTCATCCCCTCCTAATTTATTCTAATATCAAATTTTTAACTTTCCTTCGTTTGTACCTCTTTACGGGCTAATAAAATTAAGCTAACAACATACATGTTATACTCTGATTTGAGTTTTTCACCACAGTCAACGCACTTTTAACTTTTGAGCAGTTTTTTTTTTTCTCATGACGCTAGAACTGACTGACTCGCATGTTCTGGAATTGTATGAAAGGCGGGCTCCCCTAATAGTTTTATCCCTTCATCTTTCTGTGTGGGAAGCCGTATTGTGACAGTTCGCGCTGTGCACGAGCGAGTCTCCTTTAATGTCTTGCAGCGCATTTAAGCACAGGTTTCCCTCGGAATAACGGCTGGACAAGGATAACTCTTACTCACCAGTGGTTGTGTGACTACCGCACTCTTTATAGAAGCAAGTGGTTCGTTAACACACGCTTCATGAGAGATTAACAAATATCACTGTTATTTTTCGCTCGTTTCCTTATCGTGGTGTAATTCTTGGGCACTATTGTTATTTCATTTGCAAGCTTTCAAGAAACAGGACACCGGCATTAGATATGTTTGCGCTGGCATTGGATTTTTTAAAAGTGGAAATGCTTTTGCACGGCTGAAAACTTATCAGCCGCATATATTCTTTGTTTAGAAAAATCATTTAGTATCGAGCGATGCTCCTTGTATATATTTAAGGAACGGACATCTGTAACCTGCATAACGCCAGCCATGTCCTCTAGAACATGCACACCCCTGAAAGCAGTTGCTCGATTTGGTCCTTTCGAAAGTTACAAGTGTGCGGTTCTGGTGAACACTGTTTGAATCAGTCCACAAACCTTTTTCTTCTCAGCCGCGTAGAATACCAGCAAACTAATGTTGTAAATAAATTCGGATATGCATGTGCGAGATGTCGCATTGGGCCTCTCTGTCCGAAACAATTTCTGTTATGTGTCGCGTACTGGCTTTCCCGGTGTCTCCCGTATTAGTCAGGTTGGTCCCCATCGATAACAACGCCTACGTGGCCAGCACCCTCCATTTATTCTGCATCTTTGGTCTTCTGGAAAACATGATGTTGGTACTCTTCGCCTCTTTCCAGAAATATCATGTGCTAAATAGCATAAAGTGATTTTCTGTTACTATATTATTGTTGGCATGCTCCGTTTTTCGCCATTCTGTCCGCACATTGGAAGAATGAATTTTGCGCTGGTTGTCACGTAGGGTTGATGACGTCACTACCCTCTCATTCGTATTACTAAATCACGGAGAATCTTAATTGAGTGGTCTATCTATTGGAATCTATTGGAGTGGTCCAGTGGTGAAGGTATGTGTCACTAGCCCGGCGATGGCAGTTTCATACAGACGCACAGCTGTGGCGTGTCAGATGCAGGTTGCACTTCCCGAGCTATTGTGATGCTCAAACGGAGTGCTGCGGTGAGCAGGAGAAATTGAATCGAATTTAATTAATTACATTGTCACTTTCCACGGGTGGCGATCGCTGCCAACCAGGTGGGCAAGTTGCTGTTCGCAATAGTGGCCAGGTCTGGATGAAGGCCGCTAGTTCACGTGACCTCCCTCGACCAATCACCTGCCACTCAGGCATCCACTCTCAATCCGTGCTACCTTCCCTCACTGGTGTCTCCACGCTCTCCTGCTACCGAACGCGTTGAGCCAGACCAGCCACTTAACATCCGCATAATGCAAGTGCTTAATGTGTCCTACCGGCGGCACGTCAGCAGCCCATACTGGCGGCAATCATCCGCCAACGCACCAACTTCCGGCTTCAAATCTCTGATCCCTGCCATGGAATAAGTTCCTGTGTATGGAGCTGACTGCGGGGTGCATCAATTATTGCTCTCGTAGAGCAGAGCTAATTGTCCCAAGAACGTCGAAAGAAGAAGTTGAACACCCATGTTAACGGAAGCTTGTTCATATGTGCCAACGCGTCGTCGATGAGCAGCTCGCCTGACCAGATTTCGCCTGGTTAATGTGTACAATGATGACACCGGCTGCGGACAGCTATACACTGAAGGAAATATTAGTGCGCGAAGTACAAACACTCTCCCATTGCCACGTATTAATGAATACGACGACGTGGAGGCCAAGCACTAGTTGCCGCGGACGCTAAAACCGCAATTCGTTATATATTGTTACTCAATCAGCTGTTGCATTGCAACTGTATCGGCAAGAAGCTGATGGGCTACACAGGAGTGCTTGGAAAGCACTGTATGAAAGTTCAAATTTTCTAAGCAGATGCGAATAATCAACTGACGCTGCCCGACTTTGTGGATTTGGCTGTAACATTACAAGACATTACAAGATAGAACGAACACAATCAGCATGACCGTCAGGTTCCTTGGGTGACTGTTTTAGTTTCAATTTTCTAATCACTTTGCAGAATACATTGGCTGCATTTCTGTGAACTCTAAACTCGACAATCTCCTGCTCGGTGATTCGCATGTTATCATGTACAGCATGATTCGCAAAGAGGAGATGTCGTTGAGAATTTGCCTACTGCGCTAAAGGTAACCAGGTGAAAGTGGCTGATCAGAAAGTTAGAGTGCTTCCGTGTCGAGTAGTCGGGGACGGCGACGAAGGGAAATGTATCGCAGGCTTCCAACTCCTTAGAAGCATATTTGATGGCACATTTCTTTGCGACCGTATTTCTCGAAGTTTAATCACTTCAACAAAATTGGCGCTCTAAGTATAAACAGAGTTTAATAAAACATTTACATCATGAATAACGCAAAGTTTGGAAGATTCGAGAAGTACTGCATATTGAAAGCAAAGAAGAAAAGCACTGCAGAGGAAAGCTGCACTCGCCTGTGGGGGTTCATCTTGTGCATGTAGGATATCTGATGGATGAGACCGCAGTGCGTCCCAGGCACCAGGTTCCATCTTGCAGCAGACAATATTTCTCCCTCGTTGCATATCGACAAAGCGACGTATGTGCCGCGCGCTGATTTCTCGTAGCATGCGGTGCTCCGCCCATAGCCGAGGCAGCTTCGTTTACAACGCGACAAGGTCCCGAGCAAAAAGTTAGCCGTCGGATACCGAGAGCCTTCGACCAAGTAACTGGCAAGCATGCCCCTCCAGTGGCCTGTCGCACACAACTGAACTTTGCCTTCTTGAACGTCTTTTCGGAGATCTGCCATGTCTCTTGGGCCGCTCTTGCTCATTGGAACGCTTTCTATCGCAGTGATGGTTGTTTGTACGTAGTTGCCTAAGAAAAACATGCCCAGCATCCACACGACAAGCATCGGGCTACGGTACGGACCAGCACTTGTGAGATTGTCAGGAGGACTCCGGCCTAAAAATGTGGAGACCAGAAATAAAGCAACGATGGCAACGCTAAAATCGTTGCCTTGGTAAAGAAGGTGCGCACGCAGCCAGAGAAGCCCTACTGTAAGCAGACTGTAAAATGTAACAATGAGGGCGAGAGAAATTACCGACTGCCAGGAATCAATCACCGAAAACTGATACGAAGTAATGCGCCTGCTGAAGATGCACATCTGGGTTGGAGGATACTGAGCCTCCATGAAGAGCAATGGCACAGTTTGAAAGAGCGCTGGCTCCGGGCGCAAGGAAAAGTCGCATTTTTTTGTTCGCACGCATATTTCCACATGACGTTCAATGACACGAACGGAGTTGTTTTTCGTCATGTACGCTTCCAGCGTGGCGAGGACCTGCGGTTGGTTAGCAACATCTTGATCAATGCGGGAAGCAGCAGCGACATAGCTGTGTCCTTTTGGAAATCCCTTGTCAAGCTTTTGGCCTGAAAAGAGCTTCGATGCCGGGACGCTAACCCTTACATCGCAATGTTTATAACCGTCTAAGGGCGCATTGATGTCGCTGGCAGTCACGCTTGTTACTTGACACCGAATACCTTTAAGTTCCTGGAGTGTCTCCTCATGCGTCTTCGAGAATATGAAGAGGCGAGTGTGGGGCATACGTCTTACGCTGGCACGTACCGCAGACCTAAAGCGCGCAGAATGGTTCCAGTACCACGGAACAAAGATGAGCCTTTCTAATTGTTCTCGGTGTAGAAATTCCCTTGAACGATAGGACGAGCCCCTGAATTCAGCAAACACTTTTTCTGCGCTATTCTGCACAAAGAGTACTGGCACATTCAACTCTAAAACGTGAGGATGGATCACTGGTATACTGAATGGAGGGTAAATGAGGATATGCCTTGCCAGAGAAACATTCGAAGCGCCCAAAATTGACAGCATTGAAGCTATGAGGTCAGCTGTGCTCTGAGATGAGGCAAGGAAAAGGACTAAGATAAGAAAAATTGATTGGCGCATCGTAACAATTACTGAATGGGTCTTCGTATTGTGTTTATAGCGAGCGGCTATAAAGTGTGTGCCATTATGCAGGAAGAATTATAGCGCACGCTGGTTATTTTACGTCGCAGATACAAAACTTTTGGACTCGTTGAGATGTTAGTACAGTATATCAAAGAGTGATACGTATATCCACCCAATTATGCCTGAAAACAAGTTTCTAGGTCACCGTTTGCAGCTCAGAATGCTGAAGGTGCCGCTGATATCCAAAAGTGCAAATAAATGCCCGACAACAAGCGGATTTCGAATGACAACGATGCTGTTCACCTTAAGGAATCGCACCGGAGCACTGTATTGAGCTTGAGCTCTCCTTAGTAACTGGCGCATAGAATCGTAGTGCTCTAAATGTGCAGTTGTAGAAACCGCTCTCCAAAACGGTCAGCATTTCTTTTCTTTTTTCGTCCTATAATAAAACCGAGCACACGATATGCTGTAAGCTAGAAGGCGAATGCAGGTGCAACCTGTACGCTAGTCCTCTGTCGCGCACTGGCATCCCTGGTGTTTTTCCACAAGTGACGCCGGTTGCCACAGTTACATTCGCCCCGAAATCTTTCGATGGAAAGGTAGACAGCTAAAAAAAAACTACAGAAAAAAGAAAAATATTGACTGCAGCTTCTAAGTCCCACCAACGAAGCCGTTGTGCACGAAAACCTCATATCTTCTGCACCAATCAACAACTTCCGAAAAGCATCGTGATCAGCTGTTCGGTGCCAGCTGATTTGAGTGGGTGCTTCGGGAAAGTGTTCGGTTCGTGTCCAGTTAACTTTCTTCGGACCAAAAAATCCTAAAAAATAGAGCTGCAAGTCTGCACACCGCCGATATTTTTCTTCACTGTAAAAAGTAAAATTGGAGTGCGCCTTCTAAATGCAAAACATGCCCAGTAGTGCCTAATTCAAAGTCAAATGCTATAAGAATTCAAATTTCCCCTGGAAATAAAAATCCCCTTGATGCTTGCGTTGTCGTCATCTGCTCTATTCTAATTTTGTATTTTGCTTTATTGAAAGCGTCTGTCCCTAAGTTTTGTGCAGACTCTTAATGGCGGACGTGCTCGCAACTCTCACTAGCGGTGTGGAGCCGTGTTTTCGGGCCAATGATTTTGTATTGGTTTCATTTCCTACCCTTCTATTGATCGCTGCTCCCGTGTACTGTAATCACTTATCGGTATTTAATTTTTTTAACTCTGCCGATTGGTTTGCAGCTTAAAAGTCGTGTTGTGGCAAGGAGAAACCAGCGAACCAGTTTATATTCTGCCGAATGTTAATTAATTTCAAGCTCTGCCGGGCAGGGAAAGCTAAGCAACAAGTCACCATTGGCTGGGAGTAGACTAGGTGTTTTTCCGGCAGGTCGGGGGGTGAATCTTCTGAGCACATCTTCGGTAGGTTTTCATTGGCTGCATCTCTATCGTGGTTCGGCCATGCCCCTTTTTTAATGCGAAGCCATTTTGTGCCTCCTCTTCAGCGAAAGCTGGCATTGTCCTCGTTAGTTGCAAGTAGTAGTTTCAAAAAGTAAACGTTTCAAAGGCATCAAAGAAAAATGAGATTTCTTCTTAAGGTGCGTACAATATAACCTAGGACTTGCAGATTGCAAAGCGAGCACGCAACCCATGGGCGAAAAGCCACGTTGCTTCATGGCGACCAAAGGTGAACTTAGTATATGCGCTGCCTTACCACTGTCTGCTAATGAGTGAGCGTGTCATCAGAAAGCAAGAGAAAAAGTAAATATACATATGTATCAAATGTAAATAATGTGACAGTTGCTCTCGCATTCAAAGTACCTAAGTAATCCTAAGTGATCTCCCTAATTTTAGGCGTCCACGCGACGGGCAGGACCTGCACACGACTCAGCCCCTGGTTGGTAAGCCATCTTTTATATGAGCGTAATTTTATTAAGCGAAGTGGTATGGAAGTCACCTGAGACTAGGGGCGGAGAAAAAAATAGACGCTGCCTACTCCGCGCTACGCGATGTTGAATTTGGAGGCAATGCGCATCTGCGGATCTTTTAACAAAATTTCTAAGCATGCGGGCCATCTTTCAGTAGACACATTTTTGTTTAAGCTTGGAGTATAGTGTCTCAGTTTTTTATCCGTCTTACCGCATGGAACTAGTACGCGATGCAGCGCATACGTTGCTTAGCATAGTAAGGCTACTATGGACGACTACATGTACTGAATTATTAAACCAATAAAAAAAAGAATGCAAAGAAGCAAACAGCTATATTCGTTCACTCCAGGCCCACGTTGTGCATGATACCGGACCACAATTAAAGGCTTTGTTGAAATTTATTTGCTGCCTATTTTCTTCGAGTAACGGCGGGGAACGACCAAAATCACAGGAGATTTCAGTGACAAAATTTCTTCGGAAAGCGCAAACGAGGCCCCTAAGTTATGAGCAATTTTAAAGTGTGTGCATTTAACTTTATTAATAAGAATTTGCTTTGCTCTAATTCCTGAAGTGGACACTAGTGGCATGAGTTCACGCCTCATGCTGACTTAAGAAATTAACTTGAGCAGACAAAGCGCACAAAAGACAGTACACAGACAAAGAATAACACGAGACCCCTTGTCTCGAGTTATTGTTTGTCTCCGTGCTTTCTTTTGGGCACTTCAACTACTTAAACTAAGCACCAGCTTTGCCCAGATTGTGCTTTAGTTAAACATTGTAGCCGCTGAGAATGCATACCCATCTATTTTCTCTACAATTTTTGGGAAGACGGCCGAAAAACATACTAGAGAATTTCCCCTTCCCTTCAAGCAAACACTACGTCACGCCGGTGCGCGAAACTTTTTATAGGTAAATATTTTAATATGCTCCATCTGGGCGCTTTTTTGTGGTTTGGATTGCTCTCAGCGCTTGTTGTTGCGCCAAGTGTTATATGAAATATTTTTGAAATCTGGGATATAGCGTACACCTCGTGACATTGATTTTCCCTAAACAGCATAGATTTTAGGTCGCTTTCTGGGAGTTTACAGTCGCTACTATTGAATAGAGTAAACTTTAGAAGCTTGAGAACGATATAATGGAAAGTACATCCTTTTTAACTCCTAATGAAGTGTTCAGCTTCGGCAACGTCACACTCAGCCACTAACAGGGATGCGCACTCGAGGCGACAGGCAACAGCATTTTCTGTCTTCTCTTGTACAAGGGAATGTTCAGCACGTAGTCGAGATGGCAGTGCTCTGATGGCGACCTCTCTGCGTTTCGCAACCTGAGGTCCCACTTTCCGCACACGGCACGGCAAATATTTCCGCTGTCAGCTCTTCATGACAGATAGCCAAAGCGCACCAATAGGAAGCAGGCGTTGGTTATTGCAGCTTCCGGCGCACAACTGAATAGTAATCATGTAGGATAACAATCGCGAACGAAGTAAATCGTTGCTCAGAAATGAAATTCTAGCTGTAAAGGCCATCTGGACTTCACCGCAGAGGTAAACTGTAGAGCCCCCTACCTGTCTGCCTGAGCCGCCGCTCTTGCAATCTGAGCAGTGCCTCAATAAACTGTTCAAGGGTGTTTGGACCCAAGAGACAGAAGTCTCGCGGTGGACGTTTTTCTGGGGAGGTCGCGAGCCACCTTTTACGCCTGCCTGATCAGACAGTTCAGTTTTTCACTCTTCTGCTCTCTTGAGATTCAGATATGTGGTGGCATACACGAGCCGACTGACACCGAAAGCCTGAACGAGTCAACATGTGTCACGCTCTCTCACGCTCTGTCACCGAGTCGTCCCACTCTTAATGAGCCGTATGGTCTGCTGGACCGAGGTTGTCAACCTTTCCAGCGTTACTTTGTTGCGTCTGTTGGATTGTATAAGCATTCCAAGCACTCGAACCGCGCATCCAGGATTTTGTCAACTTAGATTTTCAGTTGCATCATATTTGGCTTCGTTTTGCAGGCCCATCCTTTATTAAGGAGGAGCGGCTGTTCCGACTTTTGCGGGAAGCATTTCAGTCCTGCCCAACTGACGTGGGCATCTACGACGTCCTCCGCCTCTTGCAGCGCCGTATCGGTCTGCCCGTCCGGTCCGTGATTCGTCTAAATTTTGACATCAGCATATAGGGTATGTGTTATACCATCTCTGCCGTCAAGTTTTCTAGGGAGCGTGATTAGCGCGGTGTGAATCTAGAGGGCAATTTTATTTCCCAGTGGCATGTTTTCCGGCTTGAGTTTCCCTATAGTTAGCTGCGCTGTGCTGTTAGACAAAAAACTCCTTATGCACTCCTAATTGTGTCGCCCTACGTTTAATTTTTTAGAGGTTGGCGAGTATCGCCTCATGTGAGACGTTATCCAACGCTTTCTTGAAATCTAAGCCTAAGACAGTCTGCTTATCGTGGCCGTTCCCGAGTCAGCTATTTCCCTAGAGAGTTACAACATTACGTCCTGCGTGGACAGGTGCGGCGTGAGCCCCACCATTGTGTGTGACATGAGGTGGTAGATCTCTACCTGGTTCTGCAAATGCATGAGAAGCACGTGCTCCATGAGCTTACCCAGGAACGACGTGAGGGAGATAGGTCGAAGGTTCTCGACGTTAAGTTTCTTGCCGGGTTTCGATATGAAGGTGACTTTTGCATGTTTCCATGCCGGCGGGAGGTTTCCTCCTTTCCAGCACTCGTTCATGTAATCTGTTAGAGCCTGGGCCGAGCCGTCATCCAGACGTCGGAGGATTTTGTTAGTTTTTCCGGCCCCACGGTCGAAGACGTCTGAAGTCTTTCCATCGCAGCCATCACTTCTGTGGCAGTGATGTCCGAGTCTAGTGCCCCTGTCTACACCGCGGCTGCGTTCCCACCCTCTGTCGTGTTGAGGTACTTATCCTTCAAGTCGTTCAGTACTTCTTTGTCCGTGCCATTGTAGTGACGCTGGTTCAGGTACGTCGTACCCGCGAAGTTACAGTGCGGTCTAGTAGGTGCCGTAGCAGAAGCCACGATTAACGACTTCCTAGTTGCTTTAATCCATCACATATTTGCCACCACTGTAGCCTCTTGAGCTCATTGGCGTGATCTTCAATCTCTCTTTCCTGCCTGGAAATGCGGAGTTTCAGCCCTCCACCTGCCCAGTAGAGACGCGTGCGCCTCCCACATGTGCTCGAGCCGTTTGTCTGCCGCAGCGTGTTCTTCGGTGGTGTCCACATGTCCGGCGGCGCGCTCTCCGTCTCGCTGAGAGCGCTTACCCAGGCTTCCAGACAGGTAGTGGCACCACCTTCCCGCGTCTCTCTGATGAACGGTACGACGAAACAGCGCTTACGGATGGGATGGAAGAGGAGACAGACACATGCCCTGAGACTACTAACCAAATGGTTTATTGCGAAAGAGACGACGGCAATATAATACCGTAGGGCAAGCAAGAGCACCCAAGGGAAGCAAATTCGGCACGATTATGACGTGACATAAATACGGGAGCTATCCAATCATCACTGATTAAGAAAGGCGAGCTCCTGTGGGAATAGAGCCACCGACGCTTGGCTTACACATGAGTTTCCAAATTCGTGAATCTGAAAAACCTCTGATATCTGGCGCGAAGTATGATCTCTATACTTGGTGATCATAGTAGTTCGGTTCAGAAACGCCTGCTAGGCCTAGATTACTAGGCTTACCTCTGCAGCCTACCCTACGAATATCTTATTTAGCGTAGCAGACTCTATACTAGCCGAACGGATTCAGTATATCACGCGCAAACTAGACAATAGGCACATCACGTGTATTCTGTATCTTCACCAAGTATCACACAACCTGAAAAAGATTTTGAATCAAGCCGGCGTCAAGCTCCTTTTCCTGCCAGGAACAAGTTGGGAGGCGCACCATCTGGAATTCCTAGTTTCTGACAAATTATCTCCGTGAGCTCATCGAATATTCTATTCCTGTTTAGGACGTTTATTCTAGCCTCTTGAGCGTCCAAGCGCTCCTTCAACTGCGTTAAGAGGTCTGCCAAGCCTTCAAATTTGACCTACCCTTCTCCAAGAGAACCTGCTTCCTCTTCGGCTCATTCTGCTCAACCTCCTCCTGGTTATCAGGGAGGGCCTCCCTTTTGAGCGTTTTTAACGTTTCGGTGTTCATGGTGCTTTTGTTCTAGGTGCCACCCGCGTAGTCAAATTGCGTTCTTACCGTAGGCGCTGCGTTCTTAATCGTTTTATTGTGTTCCTTAATCTGGTACTGCACATCTAGTGTGGTATTAGATATCTCCCTCGCCTGTTTATGAAAAGCTGCTATTTCATCTTCCTGTTTCCACCTAACCGACTTGCGGCCGACCGATGTGCTGCTCTGCCGTCTGGATCTCCTTTTTCTCCAGGGTTTGCGACCTTTTGACGAAGATCGTCGCGAACATCAGTCAGGGGCGGGAAGGAGGACGAACGATTCTTGTACCGTTCTCCGGCTGGTGCTTGTCGCGGGGTCTGTACCTGCCTCGATCATCCGCTAGACCATCCGCCCCTTGCATCACATCGGTGTCAACTCTACTCCCGTACTTGCGCTTGATGAAGCGCTACTTTCAGTTTCTTCTACCGGTGGTGTGGCCCCCGATACATATGATGCACTTGGATGTTCATCCAGGCTGCGCCGCTTCCGGCGACGGTGGATGTTCCCCACTACAACGGCGACACAGGTTCCGGCCAAGTAACGGTCACACATCTGTCTGATGCCCCGTCATCCAGCATTTATTATATGCCTCGACACGGTCATGAAAAGGAAGGAGTCGAAGGTCACATAACAGGTATCGGATCCACTTCGGCAGCTGCGTCCATGATATTGTGACTATTATGTGTCTTGTGATGACCCCCCATAATGCGCAGGTCCACACGGGACGGAGAGGCAATGAGACACCGTATGGCTCAGTTTAAACAAACAGATATATTCAATAATTACACATGATTATGATTATACATCAGAGGCTGGGGCGTCCGAGCTTACGTGCCGACGACTTCATGGGGACGATGGAGGGGCTCCGGAGTTGAGCTCGAACGGTTGCTGGCAGAAGCTGCACGCCGTCGGGCTTCGGCGCTGAAGGCCCCCTTGGCGAACGATGTCGTCCTGAGCGTTGCTTCTTCGGTACTCCTTGTCGACTTTTATATCCTCTTATCCCCACACTCCCTAGGGTGAGGACGCCCACGCCGGAGGGGGGGGGGGGCCTAGGGCTTTCACTTGGGCGCACAAACACACCACTGCACTTATGGTCTCGCCCCCCTCACGTGTTGAGTCCGAGGGAAAGTAGGTTGTCGTCGAGGTAGCGCATAGCGTCAGCTGTGGTAAGGCGCGCTCTGGCCCGCTGTCGGTTCCCGCGGGTCACCGGCCTCCGTTCTCCATCAAATGACACTCGCCCCTCAAGGCCGGAACGCGAGGTCACTAAAAGGCCGGGAAAGTGGTCCCTTGTCCTGGGATGTGCTCGGGAGGGTTGATTGACGATGCCCGCCGTCTTGCCACGGGGCCAGGCCCGCCGAAACGAGCCCCCCCCCCCCCCCCCCCCTGGAACGGCCACGGCAATTGGGGAAGATAACGCCCGTCTCCCCGCGGCGGCGGCGGCGTTCGTCTCGTGCCGACACTATGGAAAGGGGATCCGGTTGTGCTTAAACCCCTTCGTTCTCGTCGAGCACTCTCAACGAGTATGGCTCGGTAATTGATGATGCCGCTGTCACCGGGGTCGTCTCCGTGCGGTCCACGGCGGCAGGCCCGAAAGCAATCCCACTCAAGTTGCTTGCAGCCATATACAGTAGAAACATGAAAGGGGGTCCGCTTGTGCTTTCGCCGCCACTGGGGGCTCCGTCTACGCCGCGCCGTCGAACGCGGATCCTCGTAGCACACACAAGGAACGTCACAGTCTTTACTTGCCCAGCCGGCGTCCGTCGACCACTTTTAGGTTGGGGTTAAGCTTTCGGAACTCGGCATAAATCTCATTGTCCGTTTCGTAGCTGTAGGCATTGAAGACGATTCCTCGCCTTGAACCGTCTGGCGGTGGAACATGCACGTTCATCTCGAACTTTTCCTCTCAAACGCTGAGGTTCTTCAGCGCTGCGTAGGCTCGGGCACAGGTGTCGTCCGGCATGCTTACGGTAAAGGTGTTGTTTTCCGGGTGGATCCGCAGGTGGTCGTTTCGGCCGCCACCGGTCTCGAGATCTTCTTTGCGGTGTAAAGAGCGTGCAGTAGTTGAGCTACGCGGAAGTCCGTGAGCTTGACTGGACAGCGGAGACGAAACCGAACGTTTTACTCCCCGTCTGGCAATCGTGGTTCATCGTCTTGGGTGGTGGACGGGGATCATTTTGCTAACTGTAAAGGATGTCATGTCCTTTGTTGTGTGAGGCCCCGTACTGGCGGCTGGCTACATCGCTGGTGAAGAGGAAGGTGGTGGCTCTGGCGTCCCTCCTGCGTCTCCTGCGGCGCCTCGATTAACAATCTTCGGCTTGTATCCAAATTTATATTTGCTGGGAAAGCATTTTCAACTCTCATCGAGGAATTTGGATTCAGTTACGGTGGTTTCTTCAACCGCATATGGTGCTACGGGCCAGGAGCGATTCATGTCGGCCGGCGTGGTGTCGGCGTTAGGCCTAGCCATGGGTGCAGAGGCCGGCAACGGCGTCGGAGGCGCCATGCCAGCGTTGGCACCGTCGAAAAAGGCCTTAAAAGGCTCAAAGTTCTCTTCCCTGAGCCAAACGTGGTTTCTGTGGGTGCCGCTTGACTTCATGGATCTCTCTGTACCGGTTTCAGAACTGTGGCAAAAAAAGCCCGCCGAAAAGGTCGACAAAATGCGGAGTCGAAACGCAAAAGGCGCCCGTGTGCTGTGATGTCTGTGCACGGTAAAGACCCCCAGCTGGTCGATATTACTCTGGAGGCCTGTACTACGTAACCTCTTTGTTCCTTTCTTCTTTCACTCCCTCCTTTATCCCTTCCCTTGTGGCTCCGTTCGCGTGTCCACCGAGATATGTGAGAAATTTAATGCGTCATTTCTTTTCCTCGAAACCACTGTTTGAAGCGAAAGCTTCCCTACTATAGATAAAGCCGATTTCGCCGTGCGTTGCTGGTTGGCGTTTGAGGCGTGAACTGCCGAAGGCCCCAAAACACGTAAAACTGGCAGCGTATAAGGCTTTGGTGCGGCCTCGTCTGGAACATGCCAGTTGTTTATGGGACCCATTTACAGCCAAGAATATTTCCAATTTACAACGAGTGCAAAGGATCGCAGCCCATTTCATTTGCAACAGATACAAACGAACAGATAGAGCAACCGATATGATCAATTCTATTGGCCTATAATCTCTCCAGACAAGGCGCACTGAAGCTAGGTTGAAATTTTTGTACCTAATATATAATAATCTGATTAAAAGAAAAACACTCATGATTATATTAGTCCTGTTTCGCGAGCAAGTACGCGCTATAACTATGGCAAAATGCTACAAGAATTTTGTTCATATTCTAATACAGTTAAACACTCATTTTTGTCAAATCGATTACATAGTGGAATGAATTGCCGAAGTGTGTAGTGAATAGCCCAAATGTTGAAATGTTTGTTGATAATTTTAGGGCCTTTACTATGTGAAGCCCTTGTTTTTTTGCTTCTTTTTTTTCGAATCATCTGTTTGCTTTTGCATGACGCTCATCTATATCTTGTTTAGTTTTTACTTGTATCTGTGCTCACCCCTGCTTGGAGTCAAGCGACTCCGCAGTATTAAATAAATAAATAAAGTTAGCCAGAGGTCAAGTGTGGCTATAAGCCTTAGCATGTAGGATCCAGCATAGTGTCGCGCAACTTGACCTTTGGCCATGTTATTTGCCCTTACCATTCGCCAATAAAGGGCGATAAAATAGGCCGCAGCGTAGGGTGCCTCAATGGCAGCGCCGGGGTGGAGACTTCAGCGGCGCCGCCATATTGAATCACACGGGATAAGCAGCGCTAGCGTATGTAACGGCGCCGTTCATGCTCTCGGCGCGCTTCAAAGTGCTTTAACTTGAACGGCCTTTTTCAGCGAGAGCTACACTGGGCTACCAGTCGAGCATTTCGCGGTACATGGGATAGGAAAGTTGTGATTCAATATGGCGGCGTCGCGTAAGTTGTCTCCACCCGGGAACGGCTGCGCTGGTATTGAGGCACCCTACCGCAGTGTTCATAGGGTGTGACCAACCTCTCGCGAAGAGCCATTAATGTACGGCCACTACTGTATTGCCACCTGCCAGGGTGGCAGGGTGAGCGCGCTGCCTATCAAGTGTGCGGAACGCACTCAACAGTACAGACTCCAGGCCGCGTCTACTTGCCCTATACACTACAGCTTTCGCTCTATAACCAGGCTCATCTGTAGTCAAACCGCAGCTAATTTTTAACATGAGGCTTCCGTGAATTTATCGATGGAGGCGAAACGCAAAAGGCGCCGGCTCGCTCTGCGACGTTATAGCACTTTGAAGATGCCCAGGTGGTCAAAACTATTGCGTAAGACATCCACTACGGCACCTCTTTCTTCCTTTCTGCTTTCACTGCTTCCTTTTACACCTTTCCTTACCTCGTGGTTCTGATGTCTACCTAGATATGCGAGACACTTACTCCGTCATTTTCTTTCCTTAAAACTAGTTTTCGATTAATTTAACGCGATGATGTTCGGCCTTGTAACGCCTTGAAACCCTCGAAAGGAAGATTGGAGGGCCTCTATTATTTGATGTGCCTCTGATACCTCATCGACATTGTCGTCTTTTGCCCCTACTGAGACATCCATCTTACCTGCCTGAAGAATGCCTTGACCTGCCTCTCTATCGTTGGCCTGCAGCATGTGAATTTAACGCGATGCTGTTCGGCCTTGTAAAGGGGCGCTCACATTAGCGGGAAAACGCGCAACGCCGGGCGTTTCCCGCGTGCCGCTTCCCGCCCAAGCCGGTTTTTCTCCCGCGGACAGCCTGCTCTCCCGTCCCGCGGAGCGATGGGTTCGGTACCTATTTTTCCCGTGCCGGTGATTAAGGACAGCCAATGGGCGCCGACCGTGAACCGTGACGTCGGTCCCAGCTCAGTGACCCCTTCGGCGGCGGCGGAGGCTGCGCGCGTCCGGCCGGCCGGCCCCGGCCGGCCGGGGCACTCGGCGGCTGCTTTGCCAGGGCGACGGGAGGGGAGCTAGCAGGGTGCGCTTTCCAGTCTTCTCTAGTGTCACGTGACTATCCCCTTCTCTTTCTGCTCGTTCGGGTCCTCCCTCAGCGCCTCCTCTCTCCACATTCCAAGACAACCGCAGCGAGAAAACGCGCGTAGTGTGAGCGTCATTCCGAGGAGCTGCGAGGCAGCGTCGACGTTGACGCTGTGCCGGCGCGGGAAGCTTCCCGCCAGTGTGAGCGCGCCTTAACGCCTTGCGACCCTCGAAAGGAAGGTTGGGGGCCTCTATTACTTGATATGCCTCTGATACCTCAACGACATTCTCGTCTTTTGCCCATAGTTTTAAATCCATCTTACCTGCCTGAAAAAATGCCTTGACCTGCCTCTCTGTCGTTGGCCTGCAGCTCAACTTAAAAAAAATGCCTGTTTTCTGTACCTGAACGGATCATTTCAGGTCACGTTGTCGTTTGCCGCGGCCCAGCCAAATTCCTGCTGTGGCTGCCTTTCCCTAACCTACCTGCATCAAATGTCTGCGCAGCTGCTTATGTCAGTGCAGGTACTTTCGCCGGTTGATTCGCACGCAACTTTGCTTCCATTGCTGCACCTTTAACTCAGGTTCTCTCCGGAAGTTCCGATTCATCGTTCTCGTCACTAGCGTGGGAAGGCGCCTATACAAAATATTGTACCGCCCATACTGCGCCGTTTCGACTCTACCTCTCCGACCGTGGTCCACACGGACGGCAGTGGTGTTCTCCCCGGAGCCATGCTCGACCAGCGCATATCTGGCTTCGATGACTACGTCGTTGTCAATATCAGTCGCACACTCACAAAGGCTGGATGGAATTACTTTATAAGTGAGAAAGAGTTTTTGGCTATCGTAGGGGCCCTTGCCTATTCCGCGCTTACCTATATGCCCGCCCTATTGACGTAGTGGCGGGCCTCCATGCGCATTCTATCCTTTCTACCTGGAAAGACCCGTCTGGCCGCCTTGCTATCTATTCATCTACAGAAATTATAATCTCCGCATCGTCTCTCACTCTGGCCGCAAGCATGAAGACGCTGATGTCCGATCGCGCTGACCACTTCCCGCCGAGATCGCCAGCCCTTCCCCTCTGACGCTTCACCGCCATCGCTACCCATCAGTGCCATGCCCTCCACGCAACGCACCGACCCTTCGATCACTTCTCATCTCATTTTCTCTCCATCCGAACGGCTGCTTCTCCGTCATGAGCTATACGCCGTCAATATTCCCACTTCGCCATCTGTGATAATCTCCTCTATGCCCGCAACTACAGTTGAAGTGGCCTCAAGTGGTTGCTCGTTATAGCCAATCATTTGCGCACGCAAATATGCGCCTATTTCCATGCTGACCAACAACATGGTCAAGAGGGTGTTTTCATCATAGGCACCCGAGTCCCCCTACGTTCCCACTCCTCAAATACGTCCACTGATGTTTCGCCTGCCAGCGCCGCAAGGCATCTCGTCATCGTTTCTTGGCAGGGTTGCAGCCGCTTTCTTGCCCACTACGCGCTTTTGACCGCATCGGCATAGCTTTCAAAGGCCCGTTTCCACACAATACGGCCGGCAACCATTGGGATATCGTTGCTGTTGACCATTACACTAGGCCCGCAGAAACCACCACAATTTCGGCTGCCAGAGGGAGACGTCGCCTCTTTCTTTTTTGCACCTCCTTGTCGTTCCTCACGGTCCACCTCAGGAACTACTTACTGACCGAGGGCGCGTATTCCTGCATGATGTTGTCAAAGTCTTTTTCACCCAGTGCGGCATCATTCATGAAACCACCTCCGCCTACAATCCGTAGAGCAATGGCCACACCGAGCGACTTAATCGCAGCCTCGGGGACAAGGCCGCAATGTACTATTGGCCAAAGAAGCAAAAGACCACGGGTCAGGCAGCCGAACCCAGCTGCGGTGCCGCACTGCGGCGCTGCTACCTCGCTCCCCGTAGCTCCAAGCGCTCAGGCTGAGATTTCCCCCGAGTGATGCCAAACTTAACACCCATTCTCGCGCATGTGCTTGTCATGCTTGTTAAAATTCCATTACAGCGTTCGGTCACTCGGCTGCTGATGCTCGGGTCTAATGGAATGCTTCATCACCATAATAAAAGGAATTTATAACGAGCGGACACTTGGCGAAATCTGACCCCAGGAAATGCGTAACAGATTAGTTGGTATACCCTCTCCTTAGGGGCGCCACCAGCGTTAGCGCGCGTGCGCATACGCACTCATGGGCGGCGCAGGCGAGTGGCAACGGAGAAGACGGGCCGACGAGGCAGAACGAAACCAGAGGCAGAGTTATGGATCGCTCTCAATCGAAAACAGTCTCAAAATGCTCCCAATGCCCCGCGCCTATTGGTAGGCCGTGACCGGCGGCCACTTTGATTTTTTGGGTCATTGGCTGACGTCGCAAATGTGCCAGAAGTGTTGAGGTTGCTCACGTAATTCCGCAAGCTGATTGTGACGATTTTGTGATAACGAAAAAAGTGGTCTTAAACCATTTGGGAGCGAAAATGACGGCTGTTCAGCCTACATCGCATTATACGCGGGTGGCCGCGCGAGCAACGTTGTGGAGGGTGCATGAAGATTTCGACGTGCAGAACGACTTGTTTTGACGCTTCGACTTCGGAAGGAGAATGCACAGTGGGTGTGCGAAGAACTGGCCGTTGAACTGGGAGAAGTGCGGGTTAGTGAGCTGTCAGTGGAGCGGCAGGTACTGTGCGCGCTGTGCTTCTTCGCCACCGGTTGGTGTCAAGGCACCGTAGGAAATAAAGTGAATGTCGGCGTAGCCCACCAGAGTGTGGGCAAGAGTTTGCGGCGGGCGGCGGAAGTTCAGCCGCAGAAGGGATGTGTTCGCTTTCCGGCGAGTCCCGAAGAGAAGGCGGTGGCGCAGTACGGCTTCCTTCGCCTGAACTTTCGCCCCAGCAGCATTCTCGGCGTCGTCTGGTGTGGCGATGGTGGGACACTCATCGCCATCAAGGAGCCGCGGGGAAGCGCTGCAAATGCGAACATGATAATAAGGATAGCTCGGCCACTGTTTTTTACCGCTTGAGTTCGGCTTCATGTGCGGGTTTCGGCAACGAGAGTAAGTTTTTGATGCGTGTGTTTTTTCTCAAATCTCTGATGTGAACATGCGCATTCTGGCCGTGGACACGCGGCTTTAGACAAGCGCTGGCCCGGATCCTTCCACAACGCGTTAACTCCGAAACGTAGGAGTTCTATGTCGCACTAGGGCCGAGACACACTGACATTATTCTGGCGGAGGAAGGTTTGCTGGACGACGATGTGCTTTTTTCTTGGTAAGCAGCAAAAAAAAGCCCTGTCAACCGTCGGGCGAACTCAAATACATATATTGAGCTCCAGCACAATATGCATTTGCTCGGATCGGCTAAAAGCAAACGAATGAATCTATCTATAGTTACACCAAGGCAGAAATGCTACAGTACAATACAGTGTATTGATACTTTATTGTTATTTATAATTGATACAGAAACACAGGACACATATAACATTGCTTTAATACATGGTATTTCCTCCCTAAAAACCATGGCAAAATGCAAATGGTGGCGCTTGAGTTGTGTCGGCAATCATAGCGCATCATTTAAATGAGTATGATGGCAAAAGTGTGACCTTAGAGCACTGCATACTTATACATCTTAATCATGCGTTTTTTGTACGCTCATGAATGTTTTGTTCAGAAAAGCCTAGCTGTGGGCTACTTTGCATGACTCTTCTATTTAATAGCAGAGCATCCTGTAAGGCTGTTGAGATTAGCAAAGGGCATGCTTAACCGCATCTTTTTTGTTATGCAGGAGACAATGACTGCACACTGGAGTCATGGCTGCTTGCACCAGTTGCGTTGCATCACATACCCGATTCAGCAGAAGGTCTCTACAACACGCCACATGCTTTCACGAAATTTGTGCTTGAGCGCGCCACCGGTGTGCCGAAGAGCTGCTTCTAGTGCTTTCAAACTCACCGGACGCACCAGTGACAGCGGGAGTGGACAGTGTGCATAATCACCGGGCGTGCCGCAACGGGGTTTGAATGCGCAAATATCAACAGAGTGCAGGCGACACTGTTATTGACCCATAAAACAACGGGCCACTTTTACAAGCTGGCTACCTCGTAGAGATAGGATTTTTCCTCGCTTACCTACATGGGAGAACAAAGCGCTGCAGCATTTTCGGCCTCCTTAGGACAACCCGTATCCAGAGGCAGGCATACCTAAGGAAGGCGCGACGACAGTTGCGGTGGCAACTCTATCGTGTAGCAAGGACTCACCATGCTGGCGTGGAGAGTCATATCACAGGCACTTTCTATTACCGCTGTCATTGTCTCGTGTCGGTGCACAACACGCATCTGCCAGCGTGTGAGCAACTGTGGAATGTGGTTGTCCCCCGGGCCAAACTCTGTGCAGCCAGAAGCCTGTAGTGACAAACAAATGCCCCCACCAGCTACCACATCATTGACAGTGTCTTTGCCAATGTACCTACCAGTCCCTCAGCAGCATGTTGCTCAGTCTGTTTCTGAAGGCGGAACAGGTGTTCAAGCAGCTCGCCCGATGTGCGAAAAGCAACATTGTGCAATCTTTTGCCAGTGCTCATGTTGACCCACGTGCCCCTTCCATGCTACCACCCTCCAGCCTCGTGCAGTGAATGTAGTATTACCCGTGTGATGAACATGCATAAACCAAAGTGCTGTGCTGGGGTAAGACATTAAATGTTCGTCATGCTTGTTGCAATCAGAAAGCACCACCAAAGATTTTTTTTAGTACAACGTAGGTGAATTAAGTGCGTTTATTTTTTTACAAAACAACATTTCACACGACTGTTCTTATTGCAAAAAAGGCAGTGTACATACAAGTATGCTGTACCGTGATGTACAGTGACCATATGGCATTTTAAAGAGCAATTGAGAAAAACATTTGAGTTCAAAGTGCCCGTTTTCTTTCATACAGAGGCTACCTGTACAATAAGTACTGCATGCTACAGTGTAAATATTGCATATTCAGGACTAGAAAACATTTTGGCATGTATGAAATGCGCAAATAGCAAAGATAAGCTTTTAGCTTGACGGTATGTGACTAGGGGTTCTGCTCGGAGCTAAAAGTTGTAACTACACCAAAGAAAACGCTGTACAACAATGCATAATAATTTTTTTAAGCTGGAGTGGCTATAATAAATGCTCAGTGATTAGAAAATCCTTACTGATAGACAAAGATATATAAACGTCACTGATACATTGTCGAGGAGATAGTGTGTGACCAGATGTTACTTTAAAATAACAAAACATGCAATACCATTGCTGGGAATGCTCTACAGCTCAAAGAATATACAGGCACTGCCATTATGGGAAAGGATGAGCACTCAATGATTCCCCATAAGTGACGTGTAGCTTGGCTTTCGATAGCACAAGGCTATAAAGCCTTGTCCCTGGTGACACAATACTGTAATACGGCCAAATAACCCGAAAAGCTTCTTTTTTTATCGTATTATGTGCGCGATAAGTAAAACTTCAGCTTTTTAAAGCTATCTTTTCCTCTTGGTATTTAATATCCTAGCACTTTTAAATTTCAATGCACAAATAAGCAAATAAGCAAAGCAAATTGGTCTTTTGTACAAATTGGTTGTTCCCTTTTCTATTGGAGGGGCTGTAGGCTGGCTGCCTCAGCTAAGATGGACCATAATTTAAAAAAAAAACCTAAGGATTCTTCCGAGCTGAAAAGAAGTGCGTGTTGTTGAAAGCAGTTTAAAGCATTCAAAGCCCTTCAAACAATATTGCCCTCACCACAGCCAGCGATACAAATACCATCACTCCGCCTGCTGCGCAAAATACATAACATGTTACACATCAATGCCCTGTCAAACCTACATCACTGCCCTGGATCATACGCAAACTTGAACTTTGCTGTTACAGATTCATTGTGAGAAATTCAAGCGCTGTGTACCAGCGAACGTGAACAAATTTGATCAACTTTCTGCCCTGTTGAAATCAGCCTCTACACAAGCCACACAACAAACCTATTTCTTGCCTGGTTGACATCGGGTTCCTCGAGGAATACCACGCCCTACTGCATGCATAACCCATAGATTACGTTTAAACGTCGTCTTCACGCGCAAAAACTTACACTTAATAGGAAAAGCGGGCTCCCCGGACTGTACCGCACGTGGCGTGCTAGAGACTATAGAACATGTTTCAGTGGCGTGTCCAGCATATGCAAGTGAAAGACTCATTCTCTCATCTGCTTTGAAGTCTATGGACACAAGGCCCCTTTCGGAAGATTTGATTTCTCTGCGCTTGGCCATATTTTTTGAAAACTGTACAGGCAACACGAGCGCTCTCACGCTTTTTAAGCGACACGGACCTTGCCTCGCGTTTGTGATGTTAAAAAGTGTGCCTTGTTTTTTTTATATATAGTTTCATCTGCCTTCTCCCATCATCATCAACCCCCCTCGTGACCCTCTTTATTTCTCCTCTTCCCGTTCCTCAGTGTAGAATAGCAGGCCAGATATCTATATTTCAGGCCAACCTCTCTGCCTTCCCGTCAAAAAACTCTCTCTCTCTCTCTCTCTCTCGGGTGTATTAGAAGATCAGCAAATGACGTTCCTGGAACAAGCTCGGTCACAACTCGGTGGCAATAGCAAAGTTATCAAATCATGTGCTTCTTTTTTCTCTAAACAAACTAAATGGTGCATAAGCATCGTAATTTCTGCATCGGGCACAGCCAAAAAAAATTACCGCAACAACTCAACTTCGGCCGAACGGCGCGACACTACCACCGACGGACCATCAAGTGCTTACTTACCCCGATGTGGGCGGCATCACTTGGTAACTGGGCCGAAGAGTGATTGTTGCCAGAGTGGTGGTTTGTGTCTGCTCTCATTTCCTCCCCCGAGATTTTAAGCTGTCAGCAGCTGCACTTGTCTCCTCCTGTCTGTCGGCAGTGGCTTCTGACCCCAAGTCACCCGGTCATCGACAGTAGGCGCTGACCGAGAACAGTCTAATGTTGTCTTCCTCGATTTTGGCGCGGATGGCGACGGACACTATATCGGTTTTGGTTTTATATGCAGCAAAAGAAATGTTCATTTCACACAGCAGCTGGTGTCTTTTCTGAATTGACGCTGCTGTACGAAGACCATGGCGCAGCGGCGTTGATGGTCTGTCAAGAGCGCCTGGAATGTAACTTTTGGTCTTTCTGGAGTGAAAGTAAATAGATAACGAGAGGGGAAACGACATGGAACCGAAATAATGCGTCCTGAGAAAGCGGCAGGCCGCCACGCATGCTAGCATTTGAACTGCGCGCGCCTACAAACGAAACAGGATGTCTCCTCACTCAGACGCTTGGAGGAGCGCTACAGTAAATTCGGCTGCTGGGACCTATGGAGCTGTCCGCTATTTTCAAACCGGGACGGGCGCAGGGCGTTAAAATGAGGAACTGTGAAGGAACGAAGAACTGATCTTTTTTTTTGTTGGCGATTGTTCCCCAATATTTAATATTAGTGCCTTTCCCCTGCGTCCAGTGCTGCTAGATTTTATGCAAGACGGCGCAGCACAGCGCAACTGCCGCTGCCGTGACGGCCGGGGCTATAAGTTTACAGGCGAAGGGGTCTTCTGCGGGCGCTACTTCTCTGTCGAAACTCTCTTTCTGGCGTCGTTTCCAGCACTTGGTTTACATTCAGTACTGCCAGTCATCTGAAAGCTGCTCTAAATAGCTACTGCGATATTCAGTCGGTTGTGGATTTTCTTTACAGGCGTACCACCACAAATATTATGATTGGGAAGACGAATCAGAAGACATTAGAGACATTCCCGAAAGTTTATTCATGGAAGAAGATAACAATGACATTCAACGGCTAGAAAGGGCTTCAGTGTAATGAAAGGTTGCCGTCTTCCGCGACGACTTGACCGACTCGTCTCGGCATCGAGTCATAGAGCGCCGCCTTAACTCCGGACGACCGCTCAGCGCTTTTCACTCTTCCTTCGCAGCATGCCACAGCTGACCCGCTGCGCCACCGCAAAGGCACTGTGAGGCAAGCGTCTTCTTCAGCGTTTCCCAGATGTTCTCGTTCGGGTTGAGATCAGCCCCGTTAGGTGGCTAAGGCAGCTCAGGCACGGCGTAACGTTTTAGAAGGGCGCTCACAGCCCGTTCTTTCATGCACGGGGCTGTGGTCATGCTGGAAAAGGTAGCAGCCATCCTGGAACAGCCCGTTCAGGACGAGCGGAATCACGTGCTCGATGAGGTCTCCACAATACCACGTCCCGTTGAATGAGCTTTCGATTCACATGATTGAGCCCAGGTCGTCCCGGCTGATGGCGCCGCAGACACTAGCCGAGCAGCGGCTGCTGCCGAGCGCGCTATGGGTGTAGCCGTGGTATACCCGGGAATGTGAGAGAGCAAGAATGAACGTATTTCGGGGCGAATAGCGTGGAGCTAGCTCACTCCGTTTCAGAAAGAAAATAAAGATGGAGACCAAAATTACCCAACATTTAACATGCAACCTCCACTGATGTGCACTACGCGCCGCGCAAATGAAACGCTTCGTATTCAGTACTGCACTTATCTCAAGTCAAGCTGTAAGCGGAGAAATCAGGCTGCACTGCATTCTTGAGGTTACGAGGCGTTGCAGACCTTCGTTATGTTTTAGCACTCACAGGTTAATTGAACTTCATTCATGATTTCCGGTATGTGTAAGTGTGGCAGGTCACTTCAGCGGTCGCCACATACCCTGCTGTTGGCCCAAGCGTGTACAAAAAGTCAACTCGTCCGTGAACTCACCTGAACCCACTCCTCTGCCAAACACTGCTTGTAGGCTCAAGCGAAGTTCTGTCTCTTGTTCTCTCTGCTTTGTTTTCGGCTGCGGCTTCTGAGCAGCGACGCAGTTCTTGAGTCGCGCCTCTCGCAATCTGCTCCTGACAGTCTCGAATCAGAAACTGAGGTCCAATGCGTCGCGAATCTCCTTGCCGTTCAGAAAAGGGTCGACAACCAGCGGCTGCAACTATTAATTCGTTCTTTTCCAACATTTTAAGCCTTGGACGCCCATTGCACTGAACATAACAATGCTTCCATCTTCAACCCTATAGGCTCTAATAATGCGGCTCGCCGATGTTATGCTCCTCTCGATGTGGTGGCAGATTTCACCTTGAGGGACACCTTGGATACAAAGCCGAACGATGCGCCTTCTCTCCTCGATCGGCACCGGAGGAGGCATTCTTGCGAGGTAACAAAGCCAATGCGACCATTCTCGTTCTTAAAGGTTTCCTAGTCTGCCAGTGTCCAATGGGAGGACATACCCATAGGTGTATAGCAGTGTGCCCCGCAAAGCGCTGGGCTACACCGCTCTAAAGAATTAACAAGAAAAATCGAACCCTGGTCGCCCATTGGGCACTGCCAGAATAAGAAATTTTTAAAAACGAGAATGGTCGCATTTTCCGCAGCCGTTCACGCCTGTGTTCAAGCAGCGGCCCAGCATCGCGCTGTCGCTGCTAATCATCGTGTTGATCAACTTCCATCGGCGGCGCGAACAGATAAGACGAAGATAACCTCAATGAGAGCTTAGTCTGAATATAATACCGCCGCCAGACATGCCGATGACTCCGCAAAAGAATGAGCCAATAATTCTAAAGGCATTTGCACCTCTACTCCTTTTTTTATTGTATGAACTCTGGAGTTAATATAGTCCTATACAGTTTTACAAAGTTACCTTCTTCCCTGACAGTTGCGTTGCGAGTATAATTGTTTGATAGTTCACATTCCAACTGATAGACACTCTGTGCCTATTTTATACGGCATAATTAAGCAATTAACAGAGAAGGAGGCAGTTCATCGAATGTCGATGAAAAATTTAAATAAAGTGCAATAATTTTGTTGCTTTCTATTAAAGCGACTCTCGTTCATGCTTACACCAGCTCACCGCGAAGAAAAGAATGTGCTGTCATACTACAGAAGCGTGCTATGTTCCACACAAAGGAAATTCAATTATACCAGAGACTGGTAATAAAACTCAGGTGTTCGCAATGTTTTTCTTATTTCTTGAGATTAATTTTTCGTAGAGGCTGAAGAAACATCGCCGGCATTCAGTAAACTTACCGTTTACAGAATGCTACGAAAAGGACGCTTGAATACCGCTTTCCATGCGTCATATATACCTGCCCTTCTGTAGTGTAGAGTAGCAGGCCAGATATTCGTTTTTCCGGCCGAACTCTCGGCCTTTTCCATCTATAAACCCTCTTTGTCTAGTGGTCAAGCTCCGAGGAATCTGCTTACGTAACTTTGATCTCTGCTCCCACTATTTGAATGTGCCTCTAGAAGAGGAAGCTATACATGTTTACGCCAATCGAAATCAATTTCAACAGATGTCACGAACCTGCAAAGCACTTCAGCCGACTGATTAGTTAAAACATCGTCAATAATCTAGCCCTAATTTCTTAATGCTCTCCAATCTGCATCGGACTCAATATGGCCTGAAAATTTGCATCAGAGGGCAGAGAATAATAATAGCAACTATGTCTATTGCAGCGACTGCCGAGTTTAAAGTGGTCGAAGTTGCAGTGATTGGAGGAACTAAAACATTCGTTAGAATAGAATGTGCAGTCTGATAGTCTTTAGCCGTGTACTGCGTAAAGTTTTTGAATATGGTGTATGCTGTAGTGTTCCTCGGTCTTCAATACTACAGATAAACTTGAGAAGTCATTTCATCGTAACTTTAGGCAGCGTTTTATTCGCGGTCTTTAAAGTAAACAGGAAAATACACGCGATAAATACAAACAAATACTCAAGGGGTACGTATTCATTATCAGCTCCCAGCGGGGTCCAAATCCACGATGTGAGAAAGACGCACGTTGAAAATCACAGCATACAATATACAAGATGAAAATGTAGTGGTGCATAATGCATAGTGCTCCTCAGGAGAGCGCCAATACATAAATATGTGAGGAGTGTGCTGTGATGACCCCCATAATGCGCAGGTCCACACGGGACGGAGAGGCAAAGAGACACCGTATGGCTCAGTTTAAACAAACAGGTATATTCAATAATTACACATGATTAAGGTTATACATCAGAGGCTGGGGCGTCCGAGCTTACGTGCCGACGACTTCATGGGGGCGATGGAGTGGCTCCGGAGTTGGGCTCGAGCGGTTGCTGGCAGAAGCTGCACGCCGACGGGCTTCGGCGCTGAAGGCCCTCTTGGCGAACGATGTCGTCCTGAGCGTGCTTGCAGTAGAATTTCAATAGTCGTCCGTTTCTTCGAGGATGGTTCACAAACCCTTCCTATAGTGTCGTTCGGCTTGGAAGATGAACAGGAGGCGAGCTTGTAGATGATGACAGCAGAGCATAATTTTACAACATACATATACAGAGAGTTAAACTGGAAAAAAAAGCAGAACTGAATTTACAAAAGAACAAACTTTGCACTACTTTACTCATCGACCGGGCAGGTTAGTGCCTAAGTAGCATCACATTACATGCTAAGCATGGAGCCCCAGCTCAGACTGGACTGCATCCGTTTACATGTGCTTTTAAGCACTTGATTAACAAAGGACTAAGGGCGGTCATTTCCAGTGGCCCGCCCAAAGCATCAATTCTCCAATCCAAAATAACATGCGAGATGGGGACCACCCCTTGGGTTGGGCTTAGCCTCGAACCCAGAGTCTGTTAACAATACAAACTAAATAAACAACAAAAACGCCACCACTCTCTCTCAAGTGAGAGTATACACAGGCTCTCTCTTCGGAGCTAATTCACTAGCGCCTGTCTTTCCACATTCTTGGCGAGTACTGCCTGTCCGCCATGACAGGTGTCCGTCACGGCCCTTCTGGGAAGCTGTGGGTGCCTTCCCGGCGATAGCCCACGACAAAGGGGGGGGGGGGGGGAGGGAAAGAATGTTGTCTTCGCGGTAGCGCATAGCGTCGGCTGTGGTACGGTGCGCTCTGGCCCGCTGACAGCTCCCTTGTCCTGGAATGTGCCCGGAAATTGGGGAGGATAAAGCCTGTTTCCCCGGGGCGGCGGCGGGTCCGGTTGTTCTGGTCGTCACTCAAAGAGCATGGCTGGGTAATTGATGATGCCGCTGTCACGGGTCTCCGTCTACGCCGCGCCGTCGAACGTGGATCCTCGTAGCACACACGGAATGTCACACTCGCTCACCCTCCAGAAGAATGTTCTCCGAACATTTGAGTCCACGCAGCTCCCCTTGTCTTTCTGAATCGCCTCGCACAGTGCGTCCGACAAAACACTTTTCGCTGCACTCAACACCACTGCACAACACCATATGCCTCCGCTGTCAATACTGGCGTCTCCAGGGGCAGCACTGATCTTCTTTTACAGATAAACATGAAACTCAGCACCCAAGCCTCTCCTTTCTAGTCCAAACTGGACGAAATAAATTTACCACAGTTACAAAGGAGCTCCCACTTCTAGCACGATCACGGCACAGACAAAAATATAGATAACGAAAGGAAGTAGGGCAGGTTCTGCATGCGCTCCGCATGCTCTCCTGTGAAGGTGTTACTTAATGACAGAAAGGTTTAACTACCAACTCCGATAACTTAACACATAAGCACATAGCAATGTTATGAGCTGCGGCATTACACAATTCTAACCAGTTCACAACTCCGCTCTGTTTACGCCATTAGTCCGACTTAGCTTTCCGATTTCGCAGCGGATATCGGCCTTCATGAGTCATACTAAGTAAGTCTGTGCCCCTTTGTCTGCTTTGGGACTCGCGAGGGCTCGTGGCAGGAGCCTCTCCTGGCGTTATCTGCGCGGCAACCTCGCGCGCTTCTTCTTCTAGCAATGCATGAAGTAAATCCGGTGGCATTCCGGCCGTCACCTCGGGCGCCTGCCGAACAAATGCAGGAGAGGGCGTTTCTTGCGAACTATCTGCGCGCTCCGCTTCACTTCTGTCCCCATCAAAATCTGCGCTTTCCCTTTCCTCATTTCGTGAATACTGAACCGGTGCCGACTTGAGGCGATTTGCGTGTATCCTTATCAAACGCCGGTTCACGTCTCGGACTCTGAAGTTTACCGGAGAAAGCTTCTCGACAACTTCGCACGGTCCTCTCCACTTCGTCTGGAACTTACGAGCTAGCCCAATCTGCCTTTGGCAGTTTTCAATGTACACGCTGTCCCCCACATCAAACGGCGCGTCTCTAGCACTGCGATCGTGCACCTCCTTCCTGCGCTTCGCCGCTTTCTTTAAGGACTCCTTTGCGATGTCCGTCGCCACTTGCAAGCGCGATTCTAGCTCAACCTTATAGTCGTCCAGTGAAGCGTATGGGACACGACGGGGGCCCTCTGGCACTTCACTAGGCTGGTCCGGGTCTCGGCCGTAGAGAAGAAAGAATGGCGATTCGCCCGTGCTCTCGTGTGCTGCGGAATTGTAGGCAAACATTGCATACGGGAGCCACAAGTCCCAGTCCCGCTGGTCGCGCGAAACAAAATGCGACAGGAACCCGGCCACGGTTTGGTTCAGTCGCTCCACCGCGCCGTTGCAAGCCGGATGGTACGGTGTTGTCTGCTTCTTAGCGATCTTAAGCAGCTCGCAAACTCTCCTCATTAGCTGCGACACGAAGTTCGTTCCCCGATCTGTCAAGAGTTGCCTCGGGGGTCCATGTCGGAGCACGATCTGTTCGACAAATGCTCTTGCAACCGTGTCTGCCTTCTGATCGGGGAGTGCTACCGCTTCCGCGTATTTTGAAAGGTGGTCGACCAATACTAAAATGTACTTGTTTCCGGAAGTGGTCGTGGGCAATGGGCCCATTATGTCCATACCTGTCCGCTCGAAGGGAGCCGAAACCTCAGGGAACGGCTGAATTGGAGCTGGTCTTCGTCCCTTGGGTGTTTTTCTTTCGAGACAGGAATGACACTTCGCACAGTAGTCTCTAACATCCCGTCGCATGCCACTCCAAAAGTACAAACGCTCCACACGCCTGTGTGTCTTCGCTACGCCAAAATGACCGGCGCATGGCGCATCGTGAAACGCGCGAAGAACCCTTTCTGTCCACGACCGAGGTATGACGACTCTCTCCCAAGCGGTTTTCTCTGGTCTCCCTTTCCTGGTTGGCCTCGTGCGCCGACACAGGGTGCCGTCTTTGCCAATGAAATAACCTATCTGTTCGGGGTGAGACGGTGCGCCCTCTAAGCTTTCGATTATTCGCTTCAGGTCAGGATCTTTGCACTGCTCTGTGCGTAATTCGGCGGGGTCGACTACGGGGACAAACTCATCTATAGCTGCCACGGCAGCTGTGCGGCTGAGTGCATCAGCATTCAGATGTGTCTTTCCTGACTTGTGCTCAACTTCAAAGCAGTATTCCTGCAGGTGTAGATTCCATCTAGCGAGTCGCGAGCTAGGGTCCCTGACACTCATCACCCATTTCAGAGGATGGCAGTCTGTGACTAGCTTGAATTTGCGGCCGTAAAGGTAGCATCTGAAGTGCTTTACTGCCCAGACAACGGCGAGGCTCTCCCTTTCCGTAGCTCCGTACTTTTGCTCTGTGGGGCTCAGCTGTCGGCTAGCAAAAGCAACGGGATGTTCTTTGCCCTCGATAACCTGAGATAGCACGGCACCAACTGCGAACTTTGACGCATCTGTGGCCATAACGAAGGGCAAATTAAAATCCGGGTGGCGCAGCAGCGGTGCACTCATTAGCTTCCTTTTCAGGGCCCCAAAAGAATTCTCCGCGTTTTCGTCCCAGCGAAAGGCGACATTTTTGGCTGTTAAGGCGGTGAGCGGCTTAGCGAGCTTGGCGAACTCCTCTATGTGCCTTCGGTAGTAACCGACCAGGCCGAGAAACTGCCGGACCTGGCGGACGCTAGTCGGGGATGGAAAATCCGAGACACACCTTAGTTTCTCAGGGTCCGGTCGCACGCCGTCAGCTGAAACAACGTGCCCGAGGTACTTCACCTCGTTTTTGAGGAATTGGCACTAAGAGGGCTTCAGCTTGAGACCCGCTCCTCTTAGTCGCACCAAAACCTGCTCAATATCGCGCAAATGGTTCTCAAAACTGTCACTGTATATGATAATGTCATCCATATACACGAAGCACAGCCTCCCCAGAAGACCTGCCAGGATAACATCAGCGGTTCTCTGCCAGACAGCAGGGCTGTTGGCCAGACCCATCGGCATTCTTTTCCATTCATAGTGCCCTGAGGGCGTGTTGAATGCCGTTTTCTCGGCATCTGCCGGATCCATTGCTATCTGCCAGAATCCCGCCGCCATGTCCACTACCGTGAAGTACCTGGCAGAGCCCAGCTGAGAAAGCGTCTCCTGTATATTGGGGATGGGGTATGGATCGATGCGAGTTACGGCATTTAGTTTGCGGTAGTCCACTACCAATCGATACGAGCCATCTGGCTTTTCCACCAATAGTGCTGGTGCTCCCCAGGGTGACTTTGAGTGTTCGACAATGCCGCGATCAATCAGGTCCTGCACCTGCCGCTCCATCTCCTCACGTTGGGAGTAAGGAATCCTGTACGCACGCTGGTAAACGGGCGATGAAGTGCCGGTTTCTATCCTGTGCTTTATAACGCCACAGCAGCCCAAATCCAGGTTGGACGCGGCGAATACCTCCGAGTAGTCGTTCAGCAAACCAGCCAGAGCCTCCCTCTCCCTGGATTTTACGTGAGAAAGATCGAACGACACCTTTGGAGCAGCCGAAAGACTAGCATGCTCTACAGTTGCGAGTACCGTATCGGTGGGCTCACGTTTCTCTATCGCAGAGGTGAAGAAAGCCAATGTTTTGTTCTTGGGAAGGCTCAATGGCTGCTGGCTACAGTTAACCACCCGTAGGGGCACTCTGTGGGCGTCATTAACTGTCACGAGGCACGCGGCTGCCTTCAGGCCATTGCTGAGAGAGTCGACCGGCTCAAGCACTCCCACGGCGCCGCTCTCTACATCTGAAGGCACAAACGCGTACAAAATGTGCTCCGACCAAGGAAGGACGACCGCCTCATCGACCAGCCGGACGGCAACCCGCGAATATACCTTCTCCAATGATCCCACTGTTGACGGGTGTCAATATCGGTAATGCGAATCTCAGCCCCTCTCCTGTTCAAAAACGGAACTTTTGAGCCGCCCGCATTAACCTCTTCCTCAGAGAATGAGACTACTACCTTCCCTTTTCTCAAAAAATCCTGCCCTAATATACGTGACACTCCGTTTGGCAGAGACACCGTGTCCGGGCATACGTAGCAGGGGTGCTCCAATGCAATTCCGCCGAGGGAGAAGTGTAACCGGTAGAGTCCACTTATGCCAAGAGGATCCCCCGTTATGCCTACAAATTTGGTTGCCATACCACCAGACGCTTCCAACACCTCGCGGTCCCCCTTCCTTCGAAGCGTGTTAAAACTGCTCTCCTTAAGCAATGTCACCTTTGACCCCGTATCTATCAACAATTCCATACAACAACCATTTAACTTGCAACGCACAACAGGGCATGCCTCGTCGGCCATACAAACTACCACCACCTCATCATCTACTGCTCCCTCCCCACGCTCCTCAGGCTGGGGAGGACAAACTAGTTTTTTGACTCGGTATCTGGAGCCCCGCTGTAGGCTTGCTTAGGGCGTGTCTCGCCTGCTTCTCTTTGTGGCTCCCCACGGCGCACGTTTTGGCAGAACCTGGCGATGTGTCCGCGACCCTGGCAAGCGAAGCATACGATTTCTTCAAAATCTCGCATACCGCGCCTGTAGCTTTGTGGCGGTCTCCGGTTTCCAGCGAATGGGCGCTGTTGAGCGCGCGCTTCAACCTGGCATTCTACCTGCTGAGATAGCAGCTGTTCTAAGCGATCTAACCGCTCTGTCAAGAGAGCAACCTCAGGGTTGAGCACCGCTCTCTCTATGACGCGTACTCTCGCTGCGGCTGTCGTTAACGCCTCATTTTGTTCCTCATCCAATGCGGCCTCCACGGCTTGGTCGAAATTGCTCGGCTTGCGCGAGAGCACGAACCGGCGCACGGGGTCTTGCAGACCAGCCACGAACAAAGCGGTCATTTCCTCTTTAAGTATATCCTCCGCGTATTTCTTCTTAAGCTGGTCTCCTTCCTCCTCCCTGCTTAACGTATCGCGCGCTAAGCGCTGAAGCCGCGACGCAAACGTTCGCACGTCCTCCCCTACCATCTGTCCGGCGTCACGGAACCTCTGTACTCGCACGTGACGTGGTTCAGTGTCAAAATGCTCAAACGCGAGCTTCTTAAATTCCGCAAATGATTTTGTGGATTTTACTTTTTCGTCTCGCCATGCAAAATCATGAGCAGCTCCTGCCATCTTACACCTCGCCATTCCCAGCATTTGAGCATCGGACCATCCCCCCATTTTCCCAATCTCTTCTAGCATGGAAAAGAAATCGCCGATTGGAACCCCTGTCTTATCTCCCGTAAACGTCGGAATGACGCTTCCTAATGCCAGCATGCTTGCTCCGAGCGACGGCTGTGGAGTGGGAGGTCCCTCAGATAAAGACATTTTTTTTTCAAGCCCTCCGGTGCCTCAAGCCTCTCAAATGGGGGTAAAAGTCTCACAATCAGTCCCGTGATTCCCTTTTGATTACAATTTTGAAGTCATGAATGTCGCAGCATTCAGAGGACATTTGCTTTTGAGACCCCACTTCTGACACCAGTGTGATGACCCCCATAATGCGCAGGTCCACACGGGACGGAGAGGCAAAGAGACACCGTATGGCTCAGTTTAAACAAACAGGTATATTCAATAATTACACATGATTAAGGTTATACATCAGAGGCTGGGGCGTCCGAGCTTACGTGCCGACGACTTCATGGGGGCGATGGAGTGGCTCCGGAGTTGGGCTCGAGCGGTTGCTGGCAGAAGCTGCACGCCGACGGGCTTCGGCGCTGAAGGCCCTCTTGGCGAACGATGTCGTCCTGAGCGTGCTTGCAGTAGAATTTCAATAGTCGTCCGTTTCTTCGAGGATGGTTCACAAACCCTTCCTATAGTGTCGTTCGGCTTGGAAGATGAACAGGAGGCGAGCTTGTAGATGATGACAGCAGAGCATAATTTTACAACATACATATACAGAGAGTTAAACTGGAAAAAAAAGCAGAACTGAATTTACAAAAGAACAAACTTTGCACTACTTTACTCATCGACCGGGCAGGTTAGTGCCTAAGTAGCATCACATTACATGCTAAGCATGGAGCCCCAGCTCAGACTGGACTGCATCCGTTTACATGTGCTTTTAAGCACTTGAATAACAAAGGACTAAGGGCGGTCATTTCCAGTGGCCCGCCCAAAGCATCAATTCTCCAATCCAAAATAACATGCGAGATGGGGACCACCCCTTGGGTTGGGCTTAGCCTCGAACCCAGAGTCTGTTAACAATACAAACTAAATAAACAACAAAAACGCCACCACTCTCTCTCAAGTGAGAGTATACACAGGCTCTCTCTTCGGAGCTAATTCACTAGCGCCTGTCTTTCCACATTCTTGGCGAGTACTGCCTGTCCGCCATGACAGGTGTCCGTCACGGCCCTTCTGGGAAGCTGTGGGTGCCTTCCCGGCGATAGCCCACGACAAAGGGGGGGGAGGGAAAGAATGTTGTCTTCGCGGTAGCGCATAGCGTCGGCTGTGGTACGGCGCGCTCTGGCCCGCTGACAGCTCCCTTGTCCTGGAATGTGCCCGGAAATTGGGGAGGATAAAGCCTGTTTCCCCGGGGCGGCGGCGGGTCCGGTTGTTCTGGTCGTCACTCAAAGAGCATGGCTGGGTAATTGATGATGCCGCTGTCACGGGTCTCCGTCTACGCCGCGCCGTCGAACGTGGATCCTCGTAGCACACACGGAATGTCACAGTGCTATGAAGTGAACCCGCTGGGGCTGTTCTTAGCTTTTGGTCATGCGCACGCTTTCAAGCGGGTCTGTGAATTTCCAGCTTGCATAGCTTTACCAGGCTAGCCAATCTTTATGATCTCTTCATTAAATATGATATGCATAACCTGCAGGTAATGAAATGATTGTGCTTATTTCTCAATACAGACTATGTAATTAGTAGATAGACAAAACTTTTCAAAGCGCAGAACAGGTGCTACCAACAAGTTTCATTCATCTCTGTAGTATGCTGGGGCAAATAGAGTGGGTGACTCGCCGAAACAAACACAATTTCTATTATCTTGCAGCAAAGACCATCTTCAAGACTGGCATTTATAACGAAGAAAGATTTAAACGAGTGTCTGCGTCATGACACTTCTTTGGTCAACACCTTCCCTTACTCCGATAACATTGTGCAGAAAGCCCGAAGTACAGTAGCCTACTCTTTGCACGCCGAAGTGCATAACATAAAATGGTACTTTATGACTGGAATACCGCCTCCTTTCCTCGGGTCGAGATCACAAATCGACATTCCGATTTAAATTGCCAGCCCAAGCAACCCGTCAATCAGTTTATTCTGGTACTTGATCCAAAACTGCTGAAACGGCTTTTATCTCTCTTAGAGTGTCTCCTCTCAATGGAATGAGTAGAGGTTCGGCTAAGATATCCGTTGCGTGAATCCGGGGCTTGATAATCTCTCCTTAAACATTACGAAAACATACATCTCAGAGCCATAAGTGGAGGAAACCGGGAGGTTCATGGGCGTTTCATCGAAACCTACACTCTCAATTAGAATGAAAGAAGGAAACTGCAAGGAAGCCACACCAGGAACCTTCACAACGATGATCTATCGCTCTATTCTGAATGGTGGCAAAGTTTTATTACAAGAAACACAGAATCTAGAGATACAACGTGGGGATAAATGCAGCAAGTAAATGTTATTACAAGCATTTCATTGGCTGTCCGCCAGGCGCAAATACATGCTATAAAAGAAGCCTCTTTTCTCTGAAAACAGTGAACTGAAGCTGAAAACCAAAATACACTGTTTCTGTTCATTACATAGCCATGTACTTCCGCTAAAGCACGAGGGATTTCATAAGCGTCGAAAAGCAGCTGAACGAAAACTTTGCGATTGTGGAGCAGGAAATCTATTTCCAGTGCATACATATGCCTTGGCGCTTTTTAAGCCTTCGGGAGGATAGTTTACTCATTCTGATATACGTGACTGGTTCCACATTATTGTCCTGGAGGAAGAAAGTAGTTGGCTTTATTTTTTCTTGTCGTGCAAAAATTGCCTAGGTATGAGCAAAAGCCACATACACGGTGCAATTCTTAAATTTCCTTTTATTCGAATAAATTTCATTAATTTTCCTTGTTCTTTTATCAGGCGTTTTCGGTTCGAGAATGTGGGTCATGAGCTGCGTAGTGCAAGGGATAATCAGTTTCAATGGCACTCTATATTTACTATATGTTAGAGGAAAAATTACTCTTCCAAAAGCAGCGGAAGTGTAAAAATGCAGCTTTGTATTCTGCTAATGTGTTTCATGTAAACATACGAAACGGGCAATGCAGGACATAGTACCCATTTGAATATATTTTGTTAATATTGTTACGGACTGATGAAGACGAAGTTGGCACAGCGGGATGGATCGCCTGCGCTAAGCCCACCGCAATTAAATGATGCCATCGCCATCCGTCACGTCGTCCTCTCTTCTCAGTTTTGCCGTTAATATTAGGAACTCACTGCTAGGTTGCAATTCTGAAGCCGGAATGCTGTAAGAAACACACGTCTTATGCTCCTTTGTCTGCTTGATTACTGTGGTAAGATGGTTTTATGTCTTTGTGTTTTTTAATCGACATGTTCTCGCAGGGTGTTATTTAAAACTGCTGGGTTGTGAACAACACGTGGCAACCGAACACCCACCAAACACTTTGCATTTGCAGTGCATTGACACTCTTTTAAGAAGAAATCAAGAGGAATTGATATTTACAGCATTCCTATCTATCCCGAATTGCAAGCAGAAAATTGCCACAACAACTGAGCCGAAACTACCCAGCGGCGGAGGGAAACATCAGTCCAGAAGGAAATAGAGCAAACTTAAAGTCGTTGGCTGGTAGACGTAAATCAGTTGGAAAGAAGGGATTTCAGCCTGAACAGGTTGCGTTGTGGCGACTCTGAAGGGCCCGCTGTGAGCTCTTCAATTTCAAGGAACGAGAATGTGACGAAGCGCTTCAAGACATCATTTGGATTCCTAGTGGACGCGACCACAGGAAATACACCTCGGCAGCTGACACCGAAGGCCTCAACTGCGCATCCCCGCACGTTTTTTCCACAGAAGCTCGGAAGTTAGTGTTGCCATGGCAGTGCAGCAGCCGAGTGCGTAAAACACGAAGAATAGGTGGACTGCAGTCCGGCCCTCCTGTTGGTCGCTGAGGCGAACCACTGGGAGCATATGGCGTGCTGTAAGTCCAGCTTCTGTAATAGCCATAAGAAGGCGGTGGTGCTGGTATGTGTGGAAGACGGAACACAGAATAAATTGGCTGATAGAATAGATTTGGTCAGCTCCTAAAGAATTTAGTTGAATCACACAGGTGAAATAGTGTTAAAGCAGTCTTTTACTTATACTCGAGTGCTCAATTTGAGTCAAAAGAGGGGTGTTTACACTGTTAGAACATGTACGACAATAGACAGGCTAACCCCCTGTCACCACTTCGCGCACTTTTGCGTGCGTTCCCAGATACCCTTAGAGCGTGTGGGGGTAGCGGTCTTGGTCACAAAGGAGATGCCCTCGACTCAGCGTGGCAAGCTCAGCCGGAGACCAGCTACCAAGTGACACGCGGGTTGGTCGTTTGGTGCCCAGCTTTCGCCGGTCACAAGCCAGAGAATGGGTCGGAGCCAAAGGTTCACAAAACAAAACAGTTTATACAGCTAAGAGACGATACAGAGGAATTTACAATCACTCGTACGAGCGCATACAAAGTGAATCACAAATACAGTGCAAGTCATGCAAAGTAACAATAGAGAGCGATAACAATTCCACAAAATATTTGCACCTAAAGTGCACTAACACAGGGACAGACTAATAAACAAAAGACAATTTGTCCGACGACCGGAGGAGCACGACGGGGCCGATCCGCAGGTTGGCGCACGTTGCCTCGCTGGTCCTTGGCTGGTCGAGTGGTGTCCTCCAGGGAGTCGAGCGGGCGCGCTTCTCGGAAGCTTTAACGGCGGCTCGGGCTAACAGACGGCTGTCTGTCTGTTGTTGCCAGGAAGAAAGAAAGGAAGGAAAGTGCACAGGCCTGCTCACTGGCTCATGCCGAGCCACAATCGCTACCACGTGCAGATAGAAGGAGAGTTGAAAGATGGGATAGAAAGACAGGATAGTAAAGACGCACTGAAGACAAGGCCGATCCCGGAGGCAGTGCAATACCGGGCCAACCGGTGGCGGGAGTGAAGCATCCTTCAAACTCTCTGCCACATTTCCAAAAATAAGTTCAACTTGGACCCGTAACATATACTCTACGGGTCCGGAAAAGCCTGTTCACTAACAGACGGCGGTTGCAGCCCCGCATTTATAGGCGCGGACCGAGTCTGTTCTTCGCGCCAAGGCAGGCGCGCACATACACGCAGCTTTAACCGCACAATCTCTTTCTCCTTCTTGCGCCGGGCGCGCGACCCCATTGGTCGAGCGCAGAAACCACCTTCTAGAACAATCTAGGTCATTCGCGGCGCGCTGAGTCATAGGTGCCGGAGCGAAGGGGGGGGGGGGGGGGGGGGGTATCCTTCGGCGCGAAAGGTTACCCCCTCTCCGTCGACAACAAGCAAAAACTTCTCCAACATTCGATAACAATCGACGCCGCGCGTGTCTGTGTACGTTGGCGCCCCGACGGCCAGCTGAGTGAAAAGCACCGTGTGCTCCCGGAGGTTCTTCCCCGCTGTTCTTTTTTGTTGTACTTTACCGCGTGCGGGCGCGATTGCTTAGGCGCAGCGCTGGTTTGTTTCGAACATACGCCGAATTTTGTGACACCCCTTGAAATTTGAGAACTCTAACGATGCTATTTCACATAACTCGAAGTATACAGTTGAAGCACGGGAGTAATAGTTACTGAAGAAAATAAAGGCACACCCTCCACAGTAAAGAAAAATTAAAAGTAAATAGAATTCGCTTCAGAGGATGTAACCAACTAGGAAATTATTTATGCATTTAACAGTTTCAAATATTTAGGGTATAAAGAATTACCATACTATTTGAAGTCAACAACGCACATAATAAGATCAAAAGGAAAACACTTCGTTCTATTTGAACGCAAATGTTTGCTAAATAAGCTCAAACTGCGAACGAATGAGGAGGGGAACAAGCATGGCACATGAAATGCGTTATTGGCTAACGCAGCGCATGCAGCATTTTGTGAAGTGCGCGCTTTGTAAACGGAAGCAAGTTAGTGCCTGTCTAGGTCGTCTGTAAGCGCCCGCACAGCACGCTGTTTCGCGCTGAGGGAACGCTGAAACCAGAAACACTATTTTCCTTTCTCTGTTTCTGGAACCTGAAAACTAGAAGAAACCTTCCATTGCGAACGCCGTCATGCTTTTGCGCATCTCAAAGCTCACCTACTGCCTTGCGGTTTTTGACCATATCTTTTCAGCAACACATGAATGTCGCTTTAGAGGATGTGTACAGCTTTCACGCCACATAATTGACAGAGATGACACTTGTTGCGCACTAAACATCGAAAGCTGTGAAAGAGCGCAAAAAAAGAAGAGGACAAGGATGAAGTTGAAACGGACACGCGATAATTAAGAACTGATTAACAACACTGACACCTTCCTATCTCACTTCGCTTTCATGTGCTGTTTCCCACCATTCTAGATATGCACCAGCTATCCCAGCAACAAGTTGTATAACAGCTGCGTACTAACCTAGACCGTTGAATAGAGGTGATGAGAATGAGTCTCCTCTAGGATGATGTGTCTACAATCTCTTAGTAATGCACATTAGTTGGCTTCTGAAACAGAGGTAGTACATCAGAGATATGTGCCCTCTGAGGTTTGTTCAAGCTCTATAGTTGTGCCTTGCTCCTCGGTCCGAATTTCGTATTGGGCGAATTCACATCTCCTAGTGTTTTTTTAAATGACAAGTGACGCGCCTTGGAGGATGAGGAGTTTTTCTTTTAATATAATGAGTCAAGAGAGGCCTCGCGGGTTTACCTAAAGCCCTTCATGCTCTCCTACTTTGTTAGAATATCTGATTTGCAAAAGTGCATCGTTTCGTACCACTTTTGTGACAAAATAAAACAAACAGCATACATATCACGACCTAATGTGTATATTTCTCACCACAGTTAACGCATTTTAAGCTTTCGGCTGTTTTCTTCTCATAACGCTCGAACTGGCTAACTCTCATGTACGACAATTGTATAGAAGGCTGGCTCCCTAATAGTTTTAACCCTTCATATTCCTGCCAGTGGGAAGCCGCATTGTGACTGCGGATAATGTAAACGCGCGTCCTCCATGAACGTCGTGCAGCGTTCCGTCACATTTGATAAGAAGTTTGCAAAATAGAAGTATGAACTAATGAAGTGTGGAGAAGATGACGAGGTTGACGATAAGCATGACGTGTATTAACCCAATAATAGAGAAGATGAAGTACTCGGTAAGGTGGGAAGAGATGATTGGCGAAGAAGAGAAGAAGTCAACGACGACAAGAATGACGTGTACCAACACCAAAGTTATAAAAGCTCGAGGGATAGCGTGGCCCGGAGGGAGGGGGGGGGGGGTAGAACAGAGAAGTGTAGGTTCCCGCGGTACAGGGACACCTTCGATGGAAGAGAGCAATGCCGGCTACTGCTCCGGCGATCTCGAGTTCTACGGCGTTGTTCCGTGGACTTCCTGCCGTTCCTGAGCCCGTTCTGGGGAGTCAACGGATTGCGCAACCACCTGCTACGGCAAGGGATGCCTCCAGCGCTGTTGTCACCCACCCCGGTGGTGCCCACAACGCTAACGTCACCAGCATCGCCTCCACGGGCACTTGGGACGGTAGCTTGCACGACACCGCCAACGACGCCGCCAGCGAAGAGAGCCTGAGAACTTCGAACGCCACCTCGACGCCGGCTACTGGACCCATGCAAGGTATCATCAGCACCGAACCGTGAGCACGAACGCCGAACGTTATAGACTGGGTATTCCCGGGTAGTGTGTATTGGGAGTCTGTGTTTTGTGTTAGGTTTGTTAGTTTTGTGTGGAAGTGTTTGTGTTACGTAGGATGTATTAAATATGCGTCTCTTTGGGTACACCTGTCGACTAGTTCATTCTTTCGGCGTAAGTGTTCTCCAGGGATCCATGACAAAGATAAGTGGCGAGCATGCTAGGATTCATTTCCTTTTTTCTTTTTGCTTTGTCTCGGATCTTTCCGATCTCTCGACGGCAGAAAGTATGGACTTGGCAAAAACGTTAGAGCTGGCGCACAAGCGGGGGTTAAGCAAGGAAGAGGCGATGCGTCTCTGTGATGAGGAGGCAAATAGGCAGAGAGGGGAAAGGGCGCAAGCACGCGCAGACGCTCGTGAGGCAGAAGATCGGGAGGCTAAAAGAGAAGAACGGGAGAAAAGGAGGATCGAACGGGAGGAGTTTCTGTTGTGGAAACAGGCGCATATCGCGGGAGGATATGAGGAGATCGCGGACAATGATCAGCGTTCCTTAGCGTGTACAGAATCTCCTAGACCGGCCAGAGTTTGCCCAAGGAAGCTGATGGCCCCTTTTGATGACAAGAGAGATGATCTGGACGCATAACTGCAACGATTCGAGCGGATAGTTTTGGGGTAACGCTGGGAGCGTAGTGAATGGGTCCCGGCATTGAGCACGTGTTTAGTTGGAGAGGCGCTTAATGTGTTTGGGAGGATGCCTGCTGCTGATTCTATGGTGAGGTGGGAAGAGATGATTAGTGGAGAAGAGACGACTTATCTTTGTCCCGGATACCCGGATAACACTTGGGCTGAAAGAATGGCCTAGGCTACCGGTTTACCCACACAGATGCATATTTAATACATCCTACGTGACACAAGTACTAGCACAAAAAACTATCAAACCTAATACAAAACACAAAGTCTACCAATACACAGCTGGTGGAAGTCATCTCTATGCAGCTCGTAGAAAGCATCTCTATCGGCGAGAAGCATGTCACTACAGAGGAGGTCTTCGAAAGCACTCTAATGGGTCGAAATTTTACAAGATGCGCATAACCGACTTACACTGAACGACTCTGTGCTTTTCACTGATTTTCCCTTTTCGTTTCCTACGAAGCCTTGATACAACGAACGCAATGCGCGTGGCCGTCAGGTTCGTTACAAGTGCGCTGTATTGTAGTTTCAATTTGCTAAGCAGTTTCTAGTACACGTCTCCTCTATTTCTGTAAACTGAACTGTCGATGTTTTCCGTCTGGCTTATCAGCATGTAATCTTGTTCGGGCTGGTTCTTATAGAGGTGATGTAAATAAGAATTCGCGTGCTGCGCTGATAGTAACCTGGTGAAAGTGGTTGATCAGATGATTAGAGTGCTTCCGTATCGTGTTGTTGACAACGGTGAGGGAGGGAAATGTATCGCTGACTTCCAACCCCTTAGGGACATATTTTCAGGCAGATTTCTTTTCGCAAGTAATCTCTCTGTTTCTTGAAGTTTGATCACTTCAAAGAAGTAGACTCCTTATGCTGACGCTCGAAAACATGAGGATACATAACAGGCACAACCCATGGAGGGTGAATGGGGAGGTGCCTCGCCAGAGACACAGTCGACGCGGTCAAAACTGGCAACATTGAAGTTGTCAGGTTGGCTGTCCCCTGTGAGAAGGCAAGGAAAAGGACGAAGGTACAAAAAATTGATTGGTGGATCATAAGCATTAACGCACGGGTCTTTGTAGGGTTTTTACAGCCAGCATCTATAACTTGTGCGCTATATTGCGCTACAAATTCGTCACACGCTGCTTTTTAATGTAGCAGTTACAAATTTCCGACTCGTTCAGACGTTAGCACCATACATAGGTGATAAAGGGATAAGTTTGTCAACCCAATTATGCATGAAGACAAATTTTCTGTGCACCATGTGTAGCTCATAATTCTAAAGGGACAGCTGAGTTCCGAAATTACAAAAAAATGCCCAACAACAAGCTGACTGCGGATGACAACGATGCTGTACACCGTAAGGAATCGCACCGGAACCTTATACGGAGCTCTCCTTGTTAATCGGCGCCTAGTAGTTTAGATCTGGAAACCGCTCTTCAAAACGGTCAATATTTCTCTTTTTTTTATTCCTTAATAAAATACAACACATGATATGCTGTAAACTGGAGGGCGAATGCAGGTGCGATTTTAACGTTAGTCCTCTAGATAAGAAGTAGGGAAAGAGATGTCGCGTACTGGCATTCCTGGTGCATTTTGTGCAAGTCACACCGGTGGCCGTTGTTTCATTCGCCCCGAAATCTTTTGATGTAACGGTAAGTCGCTAATGGAAAATATAGAAAAAACGAAAATACAAACTGTGTATATGAAGTACCATCAACAAAGCCGGTGCATACGAAAGCCCCATATCTTCTGCACCAATCATCAACTTTCAGAAAATATGGAGATCAGTGTTTGGCGCCAGTTGGTTTTCTTTGCGAATGGCGCCTTCGTAAAATGCTTTGTTCGTGTCCATTAGATTTCCTTCCGCCGAATAATGCCTGATAGAACAGCAGCTCTGCCTGGCACTGCCTGTATTTTCCTTCATTGTAAAAAGTAAAATAAGAGTGTGCGTGGGTAAATCAAAAACATGCTCAATAGTGCCAAATTAAAATGCAAGGGCGATAAGAATTCAAATTGCCCCTGGAAATCGATATCCCCCTTGACGCTTTTGTTGTCGTGATCAGCACTTTTCTAATTTTCTATTTTGCTCAATCTAAAATCGCTCTCCCTGAGATATGTGCGGACTCTAAGTGGCAGACGTCCTCGCATCATCAATTCATGGCGTGGGGCTCTTTTTTATTTCAAGCAATTTCGAATTGATTTCATTTTCTTTTCTGTCATTGGTCGGAGCTCCTGTGTGCAACCCTCACCTACCGGCGGTCTGTTTCAACGCCGCCTATTGGCTCGCAGCTTGCGGGTCCTGTTGTAGCGAGGAGAAACGAGCCAACGCGTTTAGGTTCGGTCTAGAGTTTATTGATTTCGAGCTCTGCATGAAGTGAAAAGCTGGGCAGCACCCACTCTCCATTGGCTGGGAGGAAGCTTCGTAGTTTTCCGGAAAGTCAGGACGTGAATCTTCTGCGCGCATCTTGAGTGCATTTCCGTCGACTACAGCTGCATCCTTGTTCGGCACTGTTGGCTCTGCTGTCCGGGCCCCTTTTTTATTGCGAAACCATTACATGGCTCATCTGCAGCGGCACCCGGCGTTGCCGTCGTTTACAGCATAAGTTGTTCCAAAAATAAAAGATGACGTCACCGTGGTATAAAAAAAACGCTTCGTCTCAAGCAGCGGGGAATTGATCCTATGACTTTGAATGAACCTGGTTTAATTAGAGCGTCGGTGGTCGCATTGCTAGAAAGCCCGTGTAGTCTGAGTTAGTGCGTGCTAAGCAATCTCAAGTGTTCGAAAATATACTGAGCTCAGCTCTACGGACTCGCTCAAAGCCTAATTTAAATTTCGACGTTAAACCACATAATCAAATAACCAGGTCTTGTAACCATCTACGTTCGCAAGAAAGCTGGAACCTATAAAAATTCACGTGAATTATTAATTTTAACACGGCTTTTTTCTTCACAAATTGCTACAATCACTAATTGGTAAACTTTCTTCGTTTTTACCCTTATGGCGCCCAAAAAAAATTCATACACTGATTTAGTAATTTCTCCCAAGTGGTCATTTTTATGCCACAGTAAACGTTGTTTTTTTTTCACCTCACTTTCCATTTCCATGCTGAGGGACTCTAGCCTGCTGACCCTGACGCAGGACAATGCTGTGGAAGGCTGAAGCCCTCGTATTGGTCTTCGCCCTTACTCTTCCTGCCAGTGTGAAACCGTTGTGTGAGTGATGGTGTTCTCCAAGTGCCTCTGTCTTGGAACGTACGCAACGGAGCGCGGTCAAGCACCGCATTCTCTTCCAAATACAGACTGGGGATGGCTAACTACTCTTCACCAGTGCATCAAATCCTATTGAGTTCAGTTATATAAAAGGGAGCCTTATCTGCTAAAGATCCACTACATTGTAAGAAATAACAGATATTTACACAAGGCTGATCATATTCACCAGTGCTTCAAATCTTTAGGCGCTAAATTGTAGGACGAGAGTCTTGTGCAACCACGAGCCACGAAATTGTAACAGACTTCAACACTTTAGTCGCCACGATCCATATTATTGCTTTATTCTTCCTTTGTTGCGACTCTTCCTGATTTTAGTTCAAGGCTTTCAAGAAACAGGCTACGCCATTTAAATGTATAAGCGCGGGCAAGAGACTTCTTTAACACATAAATGTATTTGCGAAGATGTATACTTGTCAAATGCATTATTACTTTTCGAATGTCATCACCGAAAAGATAGGATAACTTTTGGAATAAAATAAACCCAACGGCTTGGAAAATCTTATTAGGCCAATCATGTGAATATTTCTGAAAAACAACGTTCGAAATGTTCCTTTTTTCTCTATCTTTTGCTTTCCTTAATAAACAGAAACGTAGACAACTTTAATGATGTCGCGTACGCGCTCTACCTTGGTCCCTTGTATTAGCCACGTCTGTATCCTTCTATGCGGGGAATAAAATAGCCATCGACGATCGTCCATTTATTGTGCCGCTTTGTTCTAGCGGAAAACAATCATATCTACCTCCTGGTTGTGCGCGTTTTAAATTAGTGTGCCGCTTTCTTCTAGCGGAAAATAATCTTATCTACCCCCTGGTTGTGCGCGCTTTAAATTAGTTAAATAACTAAACGCTTCACCTTGAGGTCGCGAATTCACCTAAATTATCAATCCTCGCAGGATGGCCTAAGATATTACGTTCTCCACTGCATATTCTAAAACTTTGTGAAAAATTGTCTCTTTCATGTCAGGGGCGCCCCTCCGTCAGTCGTGAATAATAAAAGCGCGTCGCTCTCAATGTCTGCCCATTTCAGCGGGCCATGAAACTGGAGAAATAAACGCGTCAGACGAAACAGAATTTTTTACTATATTTAACCCTCGGAATATTTGGAATCTTCTGCGTGCTTTTTTTTATTCCTAGAGCGTACTTTTGTGAAATAAGGAGCCGCCGTGCTCCTCCTCAGTGATTAGCATGCCATAAAATGCAGCCTGGTTCGTATGGCGCCGATGTCCTTGTAAATTTCCCGGCTCCGCAGAAGTTAATGAGGTGAAACTTTCCTTTGTGAGGAACAACGTTACATCTGATTTGTTTGGTTGGGTAGGGGGGAGGGAGCGTGGAAAATGTTCCGCAGGCTTCCCATTCTTTAGACAGAGAAAATACCGGATGGTCCACTCGATTTAGCCGCTGCTGTTAATATTTATTGAAGATTTATCACCCCGAAAATTTCATGCGCAAAACACGAAAAAAGCTTATTAAAATTTAACTCTTACGTGAAGGGAAAAGCAAACTTTGGACGAAGCGAAAAAATCCTTGATATTAAATATCATACAAAACAAAGCAGAGAAGATTAAGGCAATGCTCACCTGTACGGGTTTTTGTTCATTGGCATATAAGTTACGTGATGAAGTAAAACTCTGTGGCAGCCAGGCAGTAGATTCCAACTCGCTGCAGACATTATTACGTCGTGGTTGCATATAAACAACGCAACGTATCTGCAGCGCACGGATTCCTCGTTGCGTCTGCTGCTTTGCTGGCACTTTTTGCAAGTTCCCCCAAGTTCCAAGCAAGTACCAAAGACTGCGCAGAGTGGACGCGAGCGCCTTCAGGTATGAAACTGGCAACCATACCGCTCCAGAAGCGTGCTACACAGAATCAAACTATCATTTTTTCGGGGTCCTTTCTGACCTGTTTCATGTCCCTTAGCAAGCTCTAGCTTATCGGAGCGCTTTCTATTGGAATGATCGTCGTTTGTAGGTAGCTGCCTAGGAGAAGCATGCAGAGCATCTTTACGACAAGCATCCATCTACAGTAGCGAACCGCAGTTTTCACACCGCCTGAAGGGCTGCTGCCTAAAAAGGTGGAGAGAAGAAATAAAGCAACGGTGCATGGCAACGCTAAAATCCTGCCTTTTGCACAGAAGGTGGACATGTTAAGCTGATAAGTCCTATTGTAACCACAATTATTTTTGTATGGGGGTGAGATAAGTGAACGATAGTTGGGAATCCGACGCCGATATCCGATACGAGATAGCGAGTCTTCTGGAGATGCACGACTGCTGCGCAGGGCACTGAGCTTCGAAATGTAGCAGCGTGGTAAAACAGTGCTAACTTCGGGCGAAATCAGATGTAGCCTCTATTTCTGTGCAGGCAGAGTTGAGTCACGGCTTCATTGACACGGAGTTGATCTTAGTTGTGTGCAATTCCAAACCAGTTACAAAATCTGGTTGCTAAGTAACATACAGATCAATGGTCGCAGCAGCCACAGCCAAATAACTGTGTTGTTTTGAAAGTCTATTGTCAAGCTTTTGCCCTACAAAGTGCTGTGCTAAAGGGACGCTGACCCAAACGTTGCAACTTTGGTACGTGTCCGATGGAGCATATATGTCGCTTGCACTCACGTTTTTTATTTCACTGAGCAGATCGGAAAGCTTCTCAAATGTATGTCGTCGTGCGACTTAGATAATATAAGGAGACTAATTTGAGGGTTGTGCCTTACGCTGCAGCGAAGCAGAGATCTGAGCAATTTAAATTGGTTGCAGTGCCAGGGCAGGAGGACGAACCACACTAACTGTTTACTCTTTGGTCATTCTAGTAAACGATCTGATGACCTCATAAATTGATCAGAAGTTTATTTTAAGCGGTTATTTGGGAAAAGTACCGGAAAATTCAACACTAACACAAGTCGGTGGATTAGTGGGGCAGACACAATGGAGAAATCAAAATTGCCTCGATTGGGATTTCTTCGAAGTGGCTAAAATAGAAAAGATTGAAATTGGGAAGTTCACTCTTTTCTGTGACTAGTCAAGGAAGACAACGATGTTCAGACATTTGGCGCTTCACAAACAGTAGGGTATGGGTCTTTAAAGAGTTTGCCAAAGGGGACGCCTACAACATATGCAGAATTTGGCGCATGTGTTGGCGGCACTCACTACTGCTTTTTCATCGCAGATATAAGATGGCTTGTCACGTTATTACGGCATCGCAGTTACAGAATGATTTTAAAATGTTGTCGCAGTGTATCCAATAACGAATCAGTTTCATATGAATGGCACAGATCAGGGTATTTTGGAGGACCGCACTACCTGCGCGTGTTGTGTTTAGCATTCAGAACGGATGTTAAAACTATTGCTTGCAAGATTTGATCAGAAGAAATGAAAAGACCCACACAAAATGAAGATGAGGTTCTGAACAGGTTGATAAAACGAACTTCTACTGAAAGTTTCTAGATGACGAGTTCCATAATTCCATACATCATCACCATTTATTACCCATTAAAGGCTCCTAAGTGGAGTATTAAATAAATAAGGGGAGAAGATTGATAACATATATATAAATAGTCAGTAATCAAAAAACGTGAACACAGACTACACAGACTACTTGGGCACGGCGGCACTTCAGGCATGCGGTTCACCAACCCGCTGGTCTTTTTAGTACAGGTGATCGTCACGGTGCTGCCGACGCCGGTGGCTCGACACGATCAACCGCGATGGTCAACGCCCGAAGGGATGCAGCTTGTGTGCGATCACGGTCGACACGAGGCTGAAACGGTTCATCTCGCGGACGTCAGCATCGACCGACGCTACCGGATGCCACTAGGTTCGATAACGAACAGTGACGAAGACAGCGCCTCCCTGGCGGCGGATCGATCACGACCCTACATAAAGGCAACAGATGACCCCGGACGGCTTCTTGGGCACGGCGGCACTTCAGGCATGCGGTTCACCAACCCGCTGGTCTTTTTCGTAAAGGTGAGCAAATGCTACGGCAAGTGCTATCGGTCAAGCGACCTTTACCTTGTAGTGCTGCCGTGCCCAGGGCTGCTCTGTCCGGTGTTCTGTGATTTACTGTATGCCATGAAGCTTCTACTGCTCGCCGGTGATATTGAGACCAACCCCGGACCTGATATGGCGCAGCTAATGAAACAGCTACAAAGTATAACAGATGACCTAAAAGAAATAAAGGAAGAAAGGCTTGTCTCCATCGATACAAAATTAAACAACTTGGCCGTACTGGACAGTAAAATATCAACGTGTCTGCACGAGATTGACAGCCTAAAGAAAACAGTGATGACCCTTTAAATGAGAATAGATGATCTGGAGAATCGCTCACGAAGGTCTAACCTAATAATTATGGAATTTCTGAGGATGAAAGTGAGGACAGCGACACACTGGAAAGTCAACGAGAAAATTGTTCAGGACATCTTAAAAATATAGCCCGTTACCATCGAAAAAATTCATAGACTGGGCCGGCCTACGAATACGAAAAAGGCCAGACCTGTTATTCTTAAACTGCTTGACTCACGGGACAAATCTAGAATACTAAAGAACTGCTCAAAGCTGAAGGGATCGGAGTACTCAGTCAGTGAGGATTACTCGGCCAGTGTACGTAGCATACGAAAGAAGTTATGGGAGACTGCGAAGGAGCACAAAGACAACGAAGACAAAGTTGCTCTTGTCTTTGATAAGCTGCGTATTAACGGTGAGTTTTTCTATTGGGATGATGAGCAGAACCGTGTAATGCCAATGGAAACCAAAGTCAGTCCTACTAGTCCCCCAAAAAACATTCAAAGCGATGCAAAAACATTACGGCCACGCCGCAACCAGCAGAAACAGAAATAACTTTTGCTAACATAAATGCGCCCAGCATTCTAAACAAACTTGATTCTTTGGAAAGCTTACTTATTGGCATAAAACCCGACTTTATGGCCGTGACTGAAACGTGGCTCACGTCCGATATCATGGACACCGAGGTTACGCCCCAAAATTACGCGATAATTCGCAAGGATAGAAAAACTCGCGGTGGCGGCGTAGCCATTTTTGTGAACAAAAAAATACAAGTCACTGTACTTCCCGATATCGAAGGCGTAGAGGCAGTCTTTTCCAAACTGACATTTGGTTCCTACTCGATAGTGGTGGGTTGCGTTTATCGCAGCCCATCAAGTAATCATAACTTCATGCTTGCATTACATCGCCATATGCAATGTCATCTTCTAGGTACCAGACTAATCTTGCTTGGCGACTTTAACCTCCCGGATATTGACTGGCTCACAATGCAACATCACTCCGCTTCTTCAGACTATCTTTTAGATATTATGCTACAGTTTAATCTCACTCAGATTGTAAATCAACCAACACGTCTACAAGGTTCTTCGAGTAACACGCTTGATCTAGTATTTCTAAGTCACCACTTTCCGCTCCATAAAACTAAAACTGAAATACTAGACGGAATCTCCGATCATAAACTAATCTTATGCAGTGTCCCTATCAGTATCACGCTTTCTTCGCCTCGACCGCAAACTTTTGTTCATGATTTCACTAAAGCTGACGATAATAGTATTCTAGATCTTTTTTTCGAGTTCGACACATACAAAGAACTTGCAAGCGATGCTTCTTCTGACATTGAATCCTTATGGCACAGCTTTAAAACGACTGTCTCATATTGTATTCATAAGTTCGTCCCACGTAGAAGGAAGCAAATAAAAAGACGTAACCCCTGGATCACCCGCGAAGTCATACACGCTAAGCGCAAAGTTAATCGCCGTAAAAAAGCCCTCAAGGTGAACCCTTGCACGAGAACAAAGACCAATCTTAGCCTTGCAATACAAAGCATGAAACATCGAATAAAGGCTTCTAAATTATATTACTTTAATAACACCCTCAATAACTTTATAAGAACGTCCCCATCAAAATTTTGGAGCTACCTTAATTCTAAAAGACAAACTGAAAACCCAGCCTCAAAAGAAGATAGCCTTGAGATAGCAAACGAACTGAATGATTACTTCGCGTCAGTTTTTTCTAACGATAATGGTATAGTCCCTCATCAGACCTCACGAACAACGAAACACATTGAATCATTAACTGTAACTGAGACTGGGGTACTTAACCTGTTGTTAAATCTGGACACAAAAAAGGGACCAGGACCAGACAACATCCCAAATTCCTTTCTAAAAAGATATGCCGAATGGATGGCTAAGTATTTGTGCTTACTTTTCAATAAATCCCTCTCAACATGTACCCTTCCAAAGGAATGGAAATTAGCCAAAATTATTCCGATACACAAATCAGGAAACAGGACAGATATTTCTAATTACAGACCCATCTCTATCACCTGTTCAGTGTCTAAAGTACTCGAACACATCATACTAAAACACATTTCCGTTTTCCTTGAAAATGAAACCATACCCTCCCCATTTCAGCATGGCTTCCGCCAAGGCCTTTCGACAGTAACACAGTTATTAGAATTAGTCCACAACTTATCCCACAGCATAGACAGACAAAAGCAAACCGATCTAATACTACTAGATTTTTCAAAGGCATTTGATCGGGTTACACACATTAAATTAATTAATAAACTAGAATCAACTCTAGGTCATGGCTCTATAGTTAATTGGATTAGCAACTACTTATCAGGCAGAACACAATTTGTAGAAATTAATCATCAAGCCTCCCACATAGTAAATGTTGTGTCTGGTGTACCTCAGGGTTGTGTCTTGGCACCTGTTCTTTTCTTGATTTTTATAAATGATCTGACGACTAATTTCAACGTTAATATACGACTGTTCGCCGATGACTGTGTAATTTATCGTGAAATTAATACTATAGACGATCATGAAGCTCTTAACAACGCCTTACATTCTATAGCAAAATGGTGCACTGACTGGCAGATGACACCCAACGCTACTAAATCTGCTGTTATGACAGTTTCTAGAAAGAAACATAAATCCGACTTTCGGTATACTATAAATGGCACACCACTTACTGTAGTGACTAATCATAAGTATCTTGGCGTACTAATAACCCATGACCTCAGGTGGAACGCTCAAGTGGACAAAATCACCTCAACAGCTTTTAAACGACTCTTTTTTCTTAGACGACGCCTCACATTAGCCCCTTTTCAAACTAAGCTTTTAGCCTACAATGTTTTGGTTAGATCTGTTCTCGAATATGCTAACGTCATTTGGTTTCCTTATACTAATCAAGATATAACCAAACTTGAAGCCGTTCAAAGAAAAGCAGTCAGATTTATATTTAACAAATACAAAATAACCGATTCGCCTACTGAATTAATGAAAACTGAAGGAATAAAATCATTGCAGACCCGTGCAAAAGTCGCACGACTAAAACTCATGTTTCAACTAATAAATCGACATCTAAAACTCGACACTACTAAATATATTTCCTCTTCCGAAGCAAGATCAACGCGTCTTAAACATTCACATACATTAAGTGAGTATCATTTCCATACTAACTGCTTTAAAAATTCCTTTTTCCCACTAGCAATTCGAGAATGGAACAGCCTTGATCCCTCCATTACTAACTGTTCATCATTGACAAAATTTAATATTGCAGTTGAGAGTATGTCATGTTATTAGTTATTCATTCCTGGTTGCTTGCGCTCTGTTATTATTATACCCATGGTTATTTATTTTTTTTTTGTCAAACTATGCAGCGTTACATAAACTAAACACCTATACTATGTTAATGCCTTTGCAGTGTACGCTTATAATATTTACTGTTTACTTATTGTCTGCGTATTATAACAACTAGCAATGTTTCAACATTTTGTTATTCTTTGTATAATACTACCGACATTAGCCTTATTTTATGTGTTATTTGATTGTTTTCGTCACAGCTCGGATGTATTTTCGTTTTACCGTTTGTTGTTTTTCTTAACATGCTGACCAGTTGAATGTTCCGATTATGCTTGACCGCGTTCTGTTAACCTTACTAAGCCCTCCTGCCACAATCCCAATTGGGATTAGCAGTATTTGTAATAATAATAATAATAATAATAATAATATATCAATGGTAAATAATATAAAAACGAGAACAGGCACCACAAAAAATAATACAGTAACAATACAAAGATACCTTAAATTGTAATAAAGCAAAATTCAAGAACACCTAGAGGAGACTATAAGCAGGATAAGTGAAATATTACCAAAAACGTAACAGAGACCACAATCACACAAACTCGAAAGAATAATAATTACGCAAAAAGGAAATCGTTGTAATTAAAAGTTTGTTGAGATGGGCAGCTAGTTTAGTCCTAAATTGAAGTGCGTGGCGCTCGCAGGTTATTGATTCGGGTAATTCATTCCATGCTGCAATGGTGCAGGGAAAAAAGGACTTGTTCAAAGCGTTATTGTGACCATGAAGACGCTGAAAAATCATTGAATTAAAATGGCGGCGAGAAGTTCGCAGTGGCGGCTGTAAGAGAGTTTGGTCGATGAGGAAAATGATAGTATAGTTTATGAAACAGACAAAGTTCTGCAAATTTTCTACGGGTTTCTAGTGCCTGAAGGTTTTTAATGTAGTCAGTGTGCAGCATATCGAATCGGTATGGACAATATGAAGACACGTAAGTAAGTTTACGGACTACGTAAGACGTCATGACCACTGTATGGAAATCGGATACAATTTATGTGGATGCTTATGGACTCAGGACAGAAAAGATACGAACTTCCGTATATTTTTTTCATGTCTTATTGACTCCATATTCCCATAATTACGTACGAGCGGCTCATATGGAACGTTTCAGAAGTCTCTGATGACCACCGGTTTTTCTAATCTCGAAAGTCAGCGCGGCGCTCTTGGAGTGATTATACGATATTAACGCTAATTAACTGCTAAGAAAAAAACGGGAACAAAAGAAATAGTGAATGCAGCTCTTGAACAGCTCCGGCTTGTGAAAAAAATATTTAGCGTACGACGGCCACTTATCTTCCGCACAAATGGCAAGCTTTTGAAATATATGGAAATCCTCAGGCCGCAGCTGGTTACATCTTTGAGTCGCTGCCTCGAGAAATATCTCGCTGCATACACAGTCCGTTTCCTGCTCCTAAAGAAGATGAAAAATCGATCAAAAATTCAGCTTAGCATTATCATTAATGTTTTGCATGGGTCCTGAAAACACATATCTGCAAAAAAATAGAAACAGCAGTACAGACTCGAAATAAATGAACATCTAATCGGAACAGCTTGAATGAAGTACGCAAGCTTTTGAGAGAGGCCACGGAATTGAACTCATCTCTTGGAGACAGAGGAGACTGGCACGCTCTGGCTTGAACGGAAAAAATATTGTGCTGCGACATGCAACCATTGTTCAGTTTTATACTTCCATTCATCGAACGCTCTCCCTCGGTGTGTTTTATTCTGGCTGTAAGTGGGTAACGATGTTGCATCTGTAATCTGTTTCACTACGCTACGTGTGAAGGAAGACAACAATCACCAAAACCAATGAGTCCAGGAGAAGTTTTCTTATTTTCAATAATTTTTGGTCTCGTTCACTGCGAAAATAATTGTGTAAATATTTAAACCGAGAAAGGTAATAGAGCTGTATAGTAAGCGACTTATTTCGCGTTGATTTTTTTTGCTGGCTGCCATTTAGACGTGACGCTGTCACCTCTCAGCGGTTAGTCTCAGCATCACCGATTGGACAGCAGCTTAGCGGTCGTGTTGAGACGAGGAAAAATCAACCAGCCAGGTAAAGTCCCATTATAAAGCTTTTTTTAATGTCTGCCTGAGGGGGAAGCTAAACATTCTTTCATCTCTGGGTGGTCAAATACATTGTGTTCGTCTTTTTGGCCGGGCCGTGAATTCGGTATGCGGTTGCCCTTGGTCTGCTGCGGTCTTCTCTTTGTTCAGTAAGCATCTCTCGGTGGGAGAGGTCGGTCCATTAAAACATTACCTCCTAACTCGTTCCTAGGACTATCTCCGTTGTCGTCGGCGTCCGCAGCCACGGTACACAAAATATATTGTGAGGAAGATTACGCACATGAAGCGCCAGCCATGCGTCTTCATCAACACTTGTCACCTGTGCACCAGTCTCCCGTTCGAGTTATCTCCCTTAGCTCCTCTATGTGCTGTGATCTCTTGACCGCCACGAAACACAAAAACGCATTTGCAAACCGACTAATGTTTTGAGTGTCTCATCACTTCCTATACTTCGCCTCTGAGTTCCCGCGATGCGTAGTACAGACTTTGGCATCGCGTCAAGATGCTCTGCGCCAGTAACCGCACAGCGGGTTTATGCTTGGACAGGATATACAGCGTGCAATACCAGGAATTTCCGACAGCGGCCAGACAACGGTATTACGCCTGGTGGTCGATCATGCTTCAATGGGAGGTGACTTGCTCATAATCTTTCTTACCTCGTGCATAATGGCGACGCATATTTTTCAGTGTTTAAAGCCATGCGCCTTGCTTTGGGAGAAAGAGGTACTTGATGGGCTTGTCCCGAATTTCTGGTAAGGCTATTTTTAAGGTTAGGTCTTCTCTCCTTGGTAGTTCCCCATGGTAGTTCCCCATCCCGGCTTGTCGCGCTGTGGCCTTAGTTCGTGCAGCAGCGCCCTTATAGCGCCACGAATTGGCGGTCCGCGCTCTAGTTCGTGTGCCTGCTCAAAGAGGGCGCCACGAGGCAGTGCGCCCTATAATTCTGAGCGCACATGCTAACGATTACCCTCCGCATCAACCACTTTGATCTTCCGAGATTTTCCAGCGAGACCTCTACTCCTCGAGGTACAACTTCCGATTTCGATGTAGATGAGACAATGACCTTCAATGCAACACAAGGTCAAACCGAACATGACTACGTGATGTTTTGGCTCTAGCTATGGTAGTACGAACACGTGATCATGTGACTAGGACCGTTGCATGCCTGGCCTTTACCCTTGACCTTGGTATTTGATTTTAGACAGTAGGCACTACATCGGCCATGACCTTCAATGCCTCATAAGGTCAAACCAAACTTAACTGCCTGCCAACTGGTTTGGTCCAAGCTATAGTAGTATGACCATGTGATTATATGACTGTAAGCATTGGGAACCTGAGCTTTGACCTTATTTTTCATTTCAGACAGTGGTGGAGACCATGCCAACAAAGTATTCGCTCGTATAACAAGGTTCAAGCCACGTTGAACCGCAGCCATTTTTCTTAATGCGTTAACATTGAAAACACCATTTCCGAAAAATCTTTCTATTCCTGTGTCGGTGTGAAGGATCGGTTGGCTGATGGAAAAGTGGAAAGAGGAAATTCCTCCTTGGTGAGGAAAGGGGAAGATTGGAGAGGAAAGAAGAACGGATGGAGAGAAGCGTGGGTGGCGTGCGACACAGTGAAGAGAGGGAACTCTCCCTCGCGATTTTGAGTGGACAGAAGAAAAAGGGAAATTGGATGAGGGAAGAAACACAGAGGGTGAGAGGCGACGGGTGGCGGGAGTAGCTGAGTGGAATGAGGGTACCGCCTGTCGCAAGGTGGCTGCTGCGTTGTATCCGGAGACTGGAGGAGGGCTACGGCGTGTCACACTGTGATTGCTGGACTCGATCACACCACCCGCTCGCACGCCCTGAACCGGTCAGCGGGCGCACCTCCTCCGTTCAGGAGAAACACTGATGCTAATGCATACTCTGCTGCATGCAACGAATTGATCGTGTATGCTTACTTTGGGGTGGCAGAGAACGGGGTGCCTGACTCGAAGTGTGACCCACTGGTGCAGCCTCCCATGCTCTTTTCCAGGGCAAAACACAGGCACACCCAGGCGTCCCTCACCACACTCCCTGTGTGCCAGACGCTGGGGCGGCTTCACACGGACCATCTCTACTTTGGCGAAAAGCATCCTTAATGCTGTCACATTGCAACTAACCTTGTACATTGCTGTATTTATTCCCAAAACGAGAAATGGGCCATGAGGGATGCCGTAGTCAACGGAGCTGTAATTCATTCCAAGTGGGTTTATTAACATTCAGTAAGATCTCACAGCATGTGCGCGTTTTTTTTCGAATTAATATAAATACGAGCCTCTACTGTAGGATAATATCGTTATGTAGTGGTGACGGTAGTCCAAGCAGTGAGGAAGACATCGAAAGAATGTTTCCAAAAGAAATTTTATTGGCCTGACTGCGCCCAAAACGAACTAAATCACTCGAAGGCGGAGATAGCAACGAGCGTGCTCGGCGGTAGTCGAACAGAATGCCTGCCGCTCTCGGCCAGGCTCAATTGAAAGCTAACAGCGAACTTTCGAGATACGGTGTGCAAGGTTACCACAACAGTCTGGAACAATTTAAAATCGGCTCCGCCTGGATGCGATCAAACTAGATTCATATGTCGTCGCTTCTTACATCACAAACCTGTAAAGCCGCGTGCCGGCAGCTTTTAGGAATGAACAAAACAAACAAAACAAAGATTCGCGTCATTACTCCCCTCTCAAAGGAGCATCGACCCGACACCTTAAAAAGAATAAGCTAACTTGAAACAAAAAGGGTCTGCGCACAATAAACACCGAGAGCAGAAACCAAGCATCCGTAAGCGCGCAATGAAGGGCTTTAGACGTACAGTGGTGAGCAGCCTTGTCTAGAGCGCGCCGACGGTGCTCTGCGGAGAAGGTCAGCGCCATCTAACGTTAGGCTCTGGGTTTGAGTTATGCGTCCCGTAAGCATGCGCTGCAAAAACAGAGGGAAGCCTGCTCATCGTTTCCTTGTCGACCCCTCGCCTTGCGAGTTCGTTTCGTGCCGCCAGGGCCGCACTGCCTGCATTTGGGACGCCGTGACGATGGCCAGGGCGTCGCCATGCCGCCGTTTTTCACGCGTGTAACCAGATGGCCAGGCAAACAGGCGCGAGTGACAGCGGATGATCGCGCGTTTCTGCATCCAAGTTCCTAGATCTGTACGGAAGCCAAATGCAGTGTTCCTTTTAGCTGATAGCGCATGCAGCGCAAAGGCACGCCATCAAACAATATGCCTGCACCGCATGGTGCATGTGGTAACGCGCAACCTTATACGGGCAAGACGAAAGCAGACATCAACAACCAACTGGGCCCAATTCTCGCACATGCAGCCTCTTTCGTGTTTGAAACTCGCGATCACCGGACATCATTTGCTTGCCTAGCCGCCTCGTGATTCGCGCGAAACGCGTTGGTTTTCTGGCCGCTGTTACATACATTCAGCGCGGCCCTGGCGGCCTGAAGCGCAAGCACTGAGCGGAAAGGATGCCGGGAACCCAAGAGCAGGCACCGCTTTATTTTGGCCGCGCATGCGCACAGGGCGCATAACTCGAACCCTGAGCCTAACGTTAGTTGGCGCTGACTTGCTCCGCTGAGCACCGTCGGCGCGCTCTAGACAGGGCTTCTCACCACTGTATACGACATGCACAACTGGTCGTTCGCGGCGTCGGTGGGATGCAGTCATTTCCTCAGGAACGACTTCATGGTCCAGTTCACCTAGCCTACGAAGAACCTTGCACGGGCCGAAATAGCGGTGCAAAAGTTTTTCACTCAATGCGCGGTCGCGAATGGGCGTCCAAACCCAGACTCGGTCTCCTGGCTTACATTCCGCTTTCCGCCTTAGTAGGTTGCAGCCTCTGGCGTCGGTCCGCTGCTGGTGTTTGATCCGTAATCGGGCAAACCTTCGGGCTTCTCTGCGCTGAAGGTAGGCGGCCATGTCGACGTTATCGTCTTCGGGAACGTTGTGTAGCATGGCATTTAGCGTGGTCGTGGCTTTCCTGCCATGAACTACCGTCAACGGCGTCATCTGGGTGGTCTGCTGCACTGTGGTGTTGTAGGCGAAGACGATGGCGGGAAGGATGAAGTCCCAGGCCTTCTGTTCGGCATCGACGTATACGCCGATCATGTCAGCGATGCTTTTGTTAAGGCGCTCCGTCAGTCTGTTAGTCATCGGATGGCAGGCATCTACAGGACCTCGTGACAGGCAGTCTGCGTTAGAGTGCTCGCGTCTGGACTTGTAAGCGACAGTGACGTCAAACTCCTGGAAGCGCAGTCATCATATATCGAAGCGGCCGAAGGGTCCTTCAAAGTAGCAAGCCAACATAGTGCGTGGTGATCGCTGACCGCCTTGAACGGTCGTAGCTACAGGTAGAGGAGGAATTTAGACGTTGTCCAGATTATGGCAGTCCCCTCTTCCTCAGATGTCAAATAGTCAGCCTCGGCCTTCGGCATGCAGCAGCCAGCGTGTGCGGTTACCTTCTCCAGTCTATCGATTTTCTGAACGTGGACCCCGCCTCGGGCCACGCTGCTTACATCGGTATGAATTTCAGTCTAGGCGGTTTCATTAACGTGCGCGAGGGTCCGTTGCGACTGTAAGCGACGCTGAAGTTCCTTGAAGGCTTCTGGTTGCGGCGCTTGCCATTTAAATGGCACGTCTGGCTTTTTAAAATGCGTCAGAGAATCGGCGATGAGCGACAACTTCTTGACAAATCGTCGGTAATAAACCCACAGTCCGAGCAACCTGCGCACAGCTTTGTTATCGGCCGGCGGTAGAAACTGCGTTAGAGCTGTTTTCTGCAGGACTGGACGTGCTCCCTCCTTGCTAACGATGTGTCCTAGAAAGAGCAGCTCTCCATAGGCAAAGTGGCACTCCTCTGTTTCAAGGTCATACCGGCTGACTTGATTACCTCTACTAGCTTTTTTTTTCAAAGGTGACAAAATGACACTGCCTCGCTGTATTCTCCGCTCTCTGAAAGTGAATTCGCCAACTGCTTGTGCTTTCACAGACGACATAGAGAAGACATAGACATCGGTCGTTTCAGTCTGCGGACACGTCAAGGAAGCCTACAAACACTGCATTATTCATTAACACTCTTTCGAACGCCATGCTGATGCTCCTGACTGTTCGTTCTCAAACTGAGAATAGCTGGCCAACGTTTCCGTATGAATAGACAAACCGTTTTTTTTCCATTTCTTGACCTTCATACATGCTATTCTAGCACTATGAATTCTTCCTGACGGGAGTTCCCAAGAGAATTTTTTTTAGAACTAATATTTCTGTCCTTGGTAAAGCGTAACTCGTTTTCAATAAAAATAAACCTAGCCACGTCATAAATACATCTCTGCGCTCCTTTTCCATTCTGGAAGTGACTGCTCATACAGGGCGCTTCAAATATGTGCTCGTCTGTGGAATATAGACTTACCGCTCCCATTGCAGTTTTTAGCCACAAAAAGAAATGAGGCCTTTGGCACTACTCACGAAAGCCGATTCCAATAACTCAGCAGTGGCCTCAAATTAATTGAACAACAGCGTGGGGAGCACTGATGCCAGGGATCGTCCTGGGGACGAGAATGCCAGCCACCCAGCCTTCAGGACATTCCAATTCGGGGACCCGAATGGGACCAGTCACCACGGCCCGGCATGAAGAATGCAGAGAAAAAGAAAGGTGTGTCAGGACATTTCACAAACGGTGGCTTGATCTTGATGACGTCTGCTGCCGGTATGATTTAACATCGTGCAAGAAGTGGAGGCACCGAATATAATAAAGAAAGGCAAGGAAGACCCTAAAGAGAAGCGTTAAGAGTGGGACGTCGTGTAAATGCGGCGGCTGCAGCGTCAGCCGTGACTTTCCCTGTGTAAGCAAAAGGATGGGCTGCCCGCGTACGTTGTGCCATGCAGACGTTTTATTGGATATCACTCTCGATATGTCAATAAGTCGCGTAGCAGTTGTTCGCGCTGGGAGCCTCAAGAAAATAAGCGGAATAACGTTTCACAACGTATCTTGCGAACTAACTGGATTGAAACGATGGAGAGCCATTGTGAAGCGGGACAAGTGGACCTCTGACGGGGACAAGTGACGAGGACAAGTGGACAAGTGGACAAGCTTGGAACGCCTCAGGTCTCAGCCTGCCTGCACGGCCCCGTTGATTACAAACTTGACACTGTTCTGAAGAACTCGCCGCCCTTTTCACCGCTTTCCGGCGCCCGCCCCACGAGAACTGTTCGCCTCCTCTCAGCCATCGCTCTCTTTCAGGCGCATGTCAAACTCGGAGCCACAGCCCCCCGCCTGTCTGCTGATATCATCAGCGGCTCCGGCACCACGCCTCGAAGGGCACGTCGCCATTTTCGTGGTTGAAAAAAGTCCATCGAGATCACTGACTTAGGCGTGTGGTCTCGCTTGTCGTCCTGGCCGCCTTGTTATGGCTGCCGATAATGTCTATGGCACCCGGCTGCTCTTAGACACTGGCACTGAGATCATCGTGGTTCCCCGGACCAAGGCTGACACGCTCCTAGTGAACGGAGCAGGCGCTCCGTGGTGCTAACGCCTCGTCTACAGCGACGTACGAACTTCGCCCCCTCACCCGCGTTTTCGGACTTCGCCGCACTATTCGGTCGTCCTTCGTGATCGATGACAATTCCCGCCAGGTCATCTGCTCAAATGTACTCTCGTACTTCGAATTGGACGTCAGCCTGCGGTGTCGTCGGCTGAGAGACGGTTTGGCTCGTCTCTCCATCTCTGGAGTCCTGTCAGAACTTGCTCGCTTCGGCATCTGTACGATGATACCTTCCTCTCCGTTAGAGAATATCTGCCCTGTCGGACTTTCCGGAGTTAACCGAGCCATGCAACCTCGCTCAGACGCCCAGCATATGGTGACACACCACATCGTCACCCGCGGCCGACCATCAGCCTTGTCGTGCCAAGGGAACGGGGCGACTCAGGAGGAGACAGGTACAAGCCAGTTGACCGATGAGGGGCAAAGAACGTCTCTTTATTTCCCGCTTCTTTACATACCGGAATGCGTTGATAAGCTTCCAACTTGCGCCGCCTTATCGTGGTTGCGCATGACCATGTGCGCGCAAGTCAGAATGACACCACATCCCACCCCCTTTTTTTCACAAAACAAATGTAAAAAAGCACTACAAAGAACAGCAGTTGAAAAACAACAGACGAAAAACAATGCAAACCAATCACTCTAAAAGCCAATAAAGTACAGCGCAGCTAGTGTGCTAGGTTTGATACATGCACCTGCACGTTTAGAAAGAGGTTTGGTCCCGGGTTAAGTGATTCCATAACGTTCCAACTTCTCTTTACTTGGCGGCCATAACGGGTGACATAATCCCCAGACGTTCTACTATTGTCTGATGCAGCTGGAGCAGCAGTAGAAGGGGAGGGTGGAGAAGTGGAGAGGTAATGTTCCGCCCCGGATGTTTCCCCCGACACTGCGTACTCCTTGAGGGCTCTAAAGCTTGCAGCATTCCTGGAAGCTCAGGAATTTCACCCGAGGGGTGGTATCTCTCCTCTGGTTTTGACCTATACAGCATCAATGCACGCCGGTTCCTCTCTACTTCTAGTACCGCGTCTATCCTGACGACGTAGGACCGCGGCAGAGAAGCCCTTCTTAAAACTGTTGCACTGACCCGACTATCTTTGCCCCACACCCGATTTCCGGCTTACAACTGTTTAAGCTGTCTAGCCGTGGGATGGTTGTAGAAGTTGCGTCGCTGCTTTTCTCTGACTGCTTCGTCTCTCCTGACAAAGACTTTTCGGTTTCTAGATTTTTAAGGTTTCAGTAGGCTCCGATGCAGCGGTTATGTTGAGCGCAGACGTCTGTTCACGAGTAGTTAGGCAGGGCGTTTGCCCAAGAGACCCGGTGTGTTCCTGTATGCCAACAGTGCCAAGAGCGGATCTGCTGAATTTTCTGCCAATCTTTTTCATGGTTTGAAATTTGCACTCTGCTGCACCGTTAGACTGCGGATACCCGGGACTTGACATAACATATTTGAACACGTACGCTTATGCAAATTTCTTGAATTCTTGTGACGAAAACTGGCTACCATATTCAGTCATCAATGTTTCCGGTACAGCATGCCTGACAAAGCTTTTCAGCTGTACTACAAAAGCAGTATAATTTGACTACTGTAGCAAAGCAACCTCCGGAAAGCGCGAAAACTAGTCCACAACCGCAAGATAATGACTCTGGTTGAAATAATACAGATCTGCTCCTGGTTTCTGCCAAGGAAAAGAAGGCGACTTCGACGGCATCATTGGTTCTGCCCTTTGTACTCTCAGTCTGACTCACTCTAAGCAGTTATTCACCGCCGAAAAAACTCTGAACTAATCCCCGGCCACCAGACAGATCCGCGAGCTCGAGCGCGACAACTTACGATCTCTTGATGGCCTTCTTGCAGCGCTGCCAGGACTCAGCTCTCATGCCCTGAGGGCTGACCAGACAGTGATCATGCATAAGCACCCCGTCACATTCTATAAGGTGTACTCGGTGCGACCAAGGCCTCAACCCATTGTTGACATTTGCGAAACGCGGTCAGCCATTCCGGCAGTATAACAAAGGCTTTTGGCAAGGAGCATCGCCGCGTTGCGCCAGCCGCACCTTATTTCGATGGGCTGATGACGTAACTTCGCTAACGGAGCCTTCGACAAATCTAGCCTTTGAACCACTAAGCACTCCTTCAAAGTGGCTTTTTGGATTTGACTGTAGAGCCGAACCGCCAACCTCATGGTTGGTGGGTTGCTCATGCAGACCACAGTGAAGTATCCTTTGGCTATATGGCTGTTACACCACACCGCCCGAACAGGGAACTCGAACCTATGATAGCACAAGCGTCCACAAAAGCGGCATCGCTGCAAGTCCTCCTGACTCTCCCGCACCGGGTGTCCCGCAGATTGGCGAACGTCGCTGTTGCGGTAAGTCGACGCACCCGACGTCGTCTTTCGTGCTATAGCCCAGACTTCTCACTTCGCCTCGGCGGGACGTAGTTTTCGGTGTTGTCGCTGAACCGTCTCCTTGAGACGAGCCTTTACAAGCGCTGTGTCTAAGGTGAGGCTGGGATCCATCTGGAGGGACTCTGACAGTGCGGCATCTGCAAGTCCGACGATGAACCTGTTCCGTACCAGATGAGTCCGGATGGTGCCGAAATCGCAGCGGTCAGCCAGGAAATGTAGAGCGGTTACGAACTGGTCGATTAACTCCCCGGGCTCCTGTTGCTTGCGGTGGAGACAGGCGCTTTCTTACACAACGTTCTTTGTTGCCACGAAGTAAGTAAGCAGAAAACGTTTGCAGACAGTCTCGTAGCTTTTCAGTTCTTCTTCTGAGAGACCAAATGTTTGAAAACTTTTTTATGGTTTGCCTGCCCATGCTGTACAGCAGAATCAAGACTTCGACTTCTTCTGGCCTTTCATTCAGACTTGTCGCGTATAGATAGGCGTCGAGCTCCTGAAGCCATTCTGGCCACTCCGGTGTCCGGTCAAAGTGGAAGTTTTCCGGCGTAGGAATTGGCAGCACATAGGCCGCACCGCCGGGTGTTGACGTGATGGTGTGGGAAGGTGTCCATTGAAGAATCCGCTGTCAGCTGAGCGCCGCGACGCCACCCTGCGTACTCAATCCCACTGTTGACATTATCTAGTGGCATGGGAACGGCGCGACTCGGGAGCAGACAGGGACAAGCCAGTTGACAGATGAGGGGCACAGAACCCCCGTCTTTATTTCCCGCTCCCTTAAATACCAGCATGCGGTGATAAGCTTCCAATGTGCGCCGCCGTATCACGGTTGCGCATGACCGTGTGCGCACAAGACAGAATGAGACTAAAAGGTAGAAGACCACGTCGCCTGTTTGTTGGCCATCTGGCTATCGCCTAACAGGAGTTCGACCACATGGTGTAGCTTGGCATCATACGTCCGTCGTCAAGCTCGTGGGCTTCTCCGCTTCTAGTGCCCAAGCGGGACTATCGAACGTTGATCGCCAAGACTGTCCACGAAAGCTATCCGCTGCTTGGCAGCCGGACTTTATATCGCGCCTAGACGGCTGCACCATATTTTGCAAAATGGGCCTGGTTAAGGTGTTCCACTATATACCCGTCGAGTCCGCCCACATACCTAAGACATACATCACGACGCCCTTTGTTGTTTTTTTGAGTACGTGCGGATGCCTTTTCCCTTATGTGACTGCTCATACATTTCAGCGGCTCGGTGAGATCACGCGGGGCCTCCCTACTGTGTTCGCTCACATCGATAATGTAGTCATCGGCAGCCTTTGCCTGAAGATCACGAGCGTCACCTACGTTACTTAATCTAACGCCTACAGCAGTATGGCCTGGTAGTGGACACCGCCCAGTGTTTCTTCGGCGCATGTGAGCTCATTGTTTTCAGCCATCAAAATATCATGGAATGGTATCCATCATTTTTTCTCAACGTCAGCACCATCCAGGCTTCCCCGGTGTACTGCACTGCGCAAGATACGCCAATTCATAGGGCTGGTATATTTTTCCCGGCACGTTGTACCGCACCATGCAGAGCTGCTCCGCTCGCTCACCTGGCTGCTTCGGTCAACCGCTGGCCAGTCCTCTTCCATTTCCTGGTCATCAGAAGCCCAGGCCGCCTTTACTGCTGCCGAGCAAGCTGTCGCGAACGCCCTGCTTCTCATCCATCTGCGCAGCAACGCCCATATTTGGTGTATGGTTGACGCTTGCGGCGCTGCAGTCACACAGCAGCGTAATAACTCTGAGTGGGGGCCTTTGTTGAGCAGTTTCGCGTGGCTCTTTAAGAGCCGTGCTGCGCATGCGCGAGGAGCAGTGACGTCACACGGTGCACAGCTGGCGCGCTGGAGCCGCCGCCGCCGCGCGCCTAGCCGGTCTGCGCATTCCAGAGGACTGAAATATTGACCGCGGCAGACGCACTTGCGCCGGCGCGTGCCCAGCTGTGCGCCTCCGTTGCGCAGTAGCCAAGTCCGACGCTGCGCCGGAGCCGCTTGATAGCGCATTTTGTGCGCATGCGCAGAGGTATCAGTGGGGATATACATATATACCCGTCGTATACATATTTGCGTCAGCGGGGCGTTTCCCAGCGTGGTATAGCCATGGAGAAGGAGAGCGAAATTGCTGTTCAGCGGCAATTGATGCGCAGCGGCTCAGCGTATATAGCTCACGCTACGTATAGCCTGGCATAGCCGATCTAAGCCACTGCTAATTTTTCCTTTTATTCTCAGAAGCTACTTCCTGCTGAAACCCACTACAGTGTCTTCCCCGCGACCTACAAGCCATCTATGCTGCCATACAGCACTTCAGACATTTTCTAGAAGGATGCCAGTTTGACGTGCTGTCCGATCACAAGCCACAGGCGTGCGTTTTGCGCACCAACTCGTTGAAGAACGCGTCCTGAGAACTCCGGTATCTTGCTTACATTTCAGAATTTACTACCAACCAGGGGCACCAATGCTCGCCCAAGTGTAACCCATGCGGCGGCGCTCACATGACGGCCGACAGGGCCTGCAAAGCAAGGTACAAGGCTCAGTACGTGTTTCACAGACGACGATGGGAGCGCCAAAACGCACATGCCCAACTGACACAGGCTCATCCAGCCGCACAGACCCAGATTCACGTCTCGATCGCGTGGCCGGTCCCGGTCCCGCAGTCGTCAAAGGCACAACCGCGCTCCGACAAGATCGAGATCCAGGACGCCAACTCCCGGAGGCAAGGTGAGCTGGGCGGACACTGCCCGGGGCATCGCGCGGGAGGGGGTTGTAACAGCACCAGCAGTCCCAGAGCAGAATCAAAAAGCCGATAATGACATTTTAGAGGCGCTAAGGAAAGAGAACGCAGAAATGCGAAAAGAGAACGCGGTAATGCGCGAGCAAGTCCAAAAGCTAATGCAAGAGATGCAAGAACTCAGATGCTAGAGCGCCGGGATGGAACAAAACAAACAGAACGCACAACAGCAGGTACCGGCGAGCGTTCCTGACGCGGACGCGCCCGCCCCGAAGAAACGGGCGATACAACAACACGACGAGGGCGGTTTCGAGAGCCAGGTGCGAGTGGAAATTACAGGCATCAAGAAAATGCTATGCCCCATACAAAGTACCATTGAGACCCTACACGCAACATTCCTCGGCCTCGCAAACAGGACCACTAACCTTGAAAGAAACATGCAGATAATACTGAATCACTCCGTATTCACGCAACACGGACACGCACCGGCGATCAGTGATGCGGGACCGAGCCACCATCAAGGGCATCCGGGTAATTTGCATCAGCATCAACATGACCAACGATAACCAAGGGATAGTAATATGGCAGTGGAACTGCCGCGGCTTCGCCGGCAAAAAGGACCTTCTACAGCAACACATCAGGCACGCAACACGTAAACCGGACGTAATATTACTCCAAGAAACGCTCATCAACGCCGCTACCTTAACAGGCTACAAAACGCAAGGCAGCAAAATCTAGGGGAGGAGTGTATGCACGCTCGTAAGGAAGCGTCTCACATTCGTTGACCACGAACTAAGCGGCGTCCAAATGGAACACGCTCTCATCGAACTGATACCCACCAAGCAGAGGAAACAAAGTATATACATACTGAACGTATACAGCAGCCCATCGAAACGCCGCCAACGCTTCCGAGCGCTGATTCAGAAGACGCTCAACATTTCCGGGTCCAGGACCCTGATTGCAGGGGGAGATTTCAACGCGGCAGTCACGGCATGGGGTTTACGTCTACAGCACGACCAAGGGAAGGCAACTCGGGCAAGATGCGCAGGAACTCGACTTCACGTTACTTACGGATGCGGCGCACCTGACGAGAATCGGTACCTCCACTACCAGACACGACCCCGGACCTGACGTTCGTCCGAAATGCCGGGACGACGGCTACCACGTGGAAAAACACGTCGACCGACCTGGGGAGTGACCACATGATCGTCGAAATACACGTACAGACTCCGGACAAGGCGCAGGGCAGTAAGCGAAATTTCAAATGGACCGATTGGGAAGATTTCAGAAATAAACGAGACCAACAAGAGTCTTCAGGAGATACGGTCACGGACATCGAAGCCTGAACCCGCTCACTGGTTGCAGGCGCCAAAGCGTCAACCAAGACCGTCGAAACCGAGGTTGAAACTGACAAGGTGGGCAGGCGCCTGGCGCATCTCATCGAGGCGAAGAACTCTGCCCTGGCCAGGTGGAAGGGACAGAGACTCAATCGGAGACTCAGAAAGAAAATAGCACAGATCAGCCGCAACATCAAGGAGCACTGCCGAACGATCAACCGCGAGCAATGGGATGAGTTATGCAATGCAGTCGACGGCCAACTACGCAACGAGAAATCGTGGAACCTGCTCAGGCATCTGTTGGACGAAACGAAGACCAAGTCCAAGCAGATGAACTGCCTCGCACGTCTATTACACAAGGAGCTCGAGAACCTCGAGATGCAGTGACCGTCCGGTTACGAGCGAAGTACTTGCCGCACACTTCGACCGCAGAACACGGCCCATATGAGGGGGATCGGAAGTCAGAATTGGATAAGGACTTTAACATAGAAGAGATCAAAACGGCGCTGCACAACCTCCACAGCCCCGACGGGGTGTCGAATCGCGCCCTAAAGAATCTCGACGACGAATACGTGGAACAGTTAACGGCATTCATCAATGAGTGCTGGCAGCGCGGCAGCCTCCCACAACAGTGGAAAACTGCAAGAATGATACTAATCCCAAAACCCGGAAAACCGCCGAGCCTCGACAACCTTCGCCCCATATTCCTAACGTCTTGCGTCGGCAAGACCATGGAGCACGCACTGCTTAACCGCTGGCAAGCCCACTTACAGCAGAAAGGGGCATACCCTCCATCCATAATAGTATTCCGCCCCCAATTATCCACGCAAGACTAAATGTTACAACTGAAGCACCAGGTGCTTGACGGCAATACGAGAAGCACCAGAGAAATTCTCGGCCTCGACCTTGAAAACGCGTTCGATATAATCGCGCACTCGGCGATCTTACACCAGATATCGCGGCAAAACCTAGGTGTACGCTCGTACAACTACATTAAAGATTTTTTGACAGACAGGTGAGCTCTTTTAGTGGCAGGGGATATCCATCTAGAAGAGCAAACGCTGGGAAGCACCGGCACCCCGCAGGGCTCCGTCATCTCGCCCATGCTCTTCAACCTCGTCATGATCGGGCTAGCAGAAAAGCTGCAAGAACTCGAAGACGTCCGGCACACCATATCGCCGACGACATAACACTCTGGGTGCACGAAGGCAGCGACGGTCACATCGAAACCGCACTGCAACTAGCAATCGAGACAATAGAGGAATACCTTGTGGATACGAGATTACGATGTTCGCCTACAAAGTCGGAACTCCTACTCTACCGCCCTACGAAGAGGGGCAGACCACCCGGGTGTGGTAGGAATGCGGCAACGACCAGACGAGAATACGAAGAGATCAGACTACGCACGAGCATCGGTGCAACCATCCCGATAGTGCACAGAGTTAGGGTCTTTGGCATAATAATTGAAGCCAATGGCGTCAACGGCGAAACGATCACTAAATTACAGCACACGACGACTAACGCCATGCGAATCCTTAAGAGGGTCACCAGCAAAAGAAACGGAATGAGGGAGGCGAGTCTCACACGACTCATACACTCTTTCGTCATGAGCCATATTGCGTACGTCGCGGCATTCCACAACTGTTACAAGAGATAAGAAGGCAAGATCAACGTCCCAATCCGCAGGGTGTACAAGATAGCACTGGGTCTATCCGAGTCCGCCAGCACGCAACGTTTGCTCCAGCTCGGGCTTTACAACACGCTTACCGAAATCGCCGAGGCGCAGCGCACTTCACAACTAGAAAGATTAGCGGGCACGAGAGCAGCACGCCAGATCATGGAAAGTGTCGCCATCCGTTACCATGCACAACAAGGCCAGAAAGTCGCTGTTCCGGACGCAATCAGACAAACTCTAAGAGTCGACCCGATTCCACGGAACGTCCACCCAGAACACAACCGGGGAAGAAGAGTGGCCAGGGCCAGAGCTCTCCTACACAGCCACGGAGACGAAACGGGGACAAGGTTCGTTGACGCCGTGGAATACGCAGAACGCTCGCGATTCGCGGTTGCGGTCGTCGATTCGAGTGGCGAAACGCGCATAACGGCAAGTGTAGCGTGCGAGCGCGCAGAAGAAGCGGAGGAAGCGGCGGCGGCCCTCGCCCTTACAGATCCGACGTGCACCACAGTTCTCTGCGACTATCGACAAACGGTCAAAAACTTCGCCAAAGGATGGATCTCAAAGACAGCGGCCCAAATCTTGAGCAATCGAAGAGTCCAGTGGGAGGAAGCTTTTCAAACCAGAATCCAGTGGTTCCCGGCGCACATTGGGAGAAGTATCGAACACATATCGCAGCCGAAACGAGACGGCACACGCCAAGGCGCGGGAGCTCGCGAACCGCGCCGGCGACAGTCGTTCATGGAACAGCACCAAGGACTGTTTGACCAGCTACAACGAAATTACCAAGGCCCTCTGCCTGGCCCGCCGAACCTTCCTCCAGCCCAACGACAAGCTTGACAGGGTGCACTCGGTGGCCCTCAGACAACTGCAGACTCTCACGTACCCCATCCCGGCACAATACCACAGACTCTACATCGGAACGTACCCGACAAATATATGCAAGGTCTGCCACACTGCTATAGAAACTTTACCCCACATGCTCTGGGACTGTAGCAAAAACGTTGACGGTGCTAACTCCGGAACCCTCCCGCCGCGGTGGGCCGCTGCCTTGCGCAACCCTAGCCTCGGTGACCAACTCTGGGCCGTCCAGCAGGCCCGCGAGGCGACGGCGAGGCAACACCTCGACGTCCCCACGTGGGAGACCTAAGGCCCCGTCGGCGAAAGCTATGCAGGACTTTTAAATAAAGTTGTTACCAACCAACCAAACTACCAACATCTGTCACGTGAAGGGTCTCGACAACCCCCGCTCTCCCTGACTGCGGCTTGTGATCCACCGTGCTCGCCTGAACCCATATGGTGCGAGCTGTCGCAGAACTTCCGCGCCTTTTTGTTCTGGCTTCACCACATCGCGCAATTTTGCACTTGGTTCACGACATCTGTCCCTCCTCATTCGGGATACTCACCACTTCCACCAGCGCTGTCTGGCCCGGTATTAACGGTGATGTGCGCGCGTGGACGCTTACGTGTTTCCCCTATCAGGCCTCCTGTCGTACCAAGACGTCTCCCCAGGCCTACCTTCCGCTCGCTGTCGTTTCAATTATGCTCACCTAAACATCGTGGGTCCCCGTTTCCAAATGTTATTGTTACATACTCCTCATGGTCGACTGTTTCACACACTGACTGGAGGGTGTTCTCGTTAGTGACATCACCGCTGAATCTGTTTCGGGCGCCCTTCATTTCTCCATGTGTGTCTCGTTTGGTTAACAGCAGAACGTGGGCACCACTTTAAGTCCGGCCTGTTTTTTTTCTCTCTGCGCTAAGCATTGCCGCACCACTGCGTACCACCCAAGCACCCACGGTATGGTGAAACGCCTCCACTGCCATCTGAAGACAGCCCTAGCTACCCGACTAATATGCGCAAACTGGGTTGCCGCCTTGGCATTGTGCTCCTTAGTTTAAAGGCCGTCCTGCGAGCAGACCTTTAGTGTTCTGCACAACTGGTGTGCGGTAGTACTCTGCGCCTCCCCGAATACTTCTTCACATCAGCGCAGCTACCAGCCCAGCCGCAAGAGTACCTGCAGCGTGTTGTGGACTGTGTAAAATAACTGCGGCCTATTCCCCTCGCCCTTCCCGCCGCAACGCCATCTTCGTTCACCCGGATCTCGCCACTTCCACACATGCTTTCGCTTGCCGCGATGCTGTCGAGCGACCGCTAACCCCAGCCTACGACAGATAATTTCGCGGCCTTCGCCGCACACTAAAAACTGCTGCCCTCCTTCAGAATGGTCGTGAAGAAGCCGCCCCTTAGGACCGCCTTAAGGCAGCGTACCTGGAGGCCACGACTGAGTGCCTCGCAGTGCCGCCTGATATAGGCAGGCCCCCGTCGGCCGTCTCCAACTCCCGTTTCCAATCCTTCTACGCTGCCAGCCCTCAGTGTGGTTTCAGTTCTAGGCGGGGGGCGCCGTAGTGCCCTCTTTTGGCTGCGCCTAGAGCACGGCCAACGCGCGTCCGCACGAAGAAAATAAAGGCGGCGTCATGCTGCGGCGCATGAAGCCACAGCTGGCAGTTCTGTTATGGCCTAGACACAAGTCAGCTATCTCATTCATTCGCTTCTGGGACATAAGCCTAAAACTTAATTTATTTTTATTTATTTCTCATGTTTCTCTTCCTTTCTAACGAGACGCCTACCCATTAGTACACAGACATAAAGAAAAGGACACACTAGGTTCACCTTTGTTCGCCAAGAAGCTGAGCGGTTTTGCTGCACGTTGATTGCGGGCTCGCTGCAGCCTGAAAATCCTCGGTTCAAATTCCGCAGAACCTTCGAAAGAAATCCTATTTTTCTTCAATACCAGGTTGACGACATCTAGAATTTTTGGAACCAGATTTGCGGTCAACGACGGCAGCGCCTGGTTCCGTTGGAGTTGAGCCATATATTTGTTTCGCATTAGAAACGCGACAGTGCCAGCCGAGCCAAGTCCGCCGAACCACAATACTGCTGCAGTAGACAAAAAGGTACCCAAGATGAGCACCGAAGATTCCTGCCCTAATCTGCTGTGAAAATACGAAGTCTCCTCCCAGCCAGTGGTGAGTGGGTGTCCAGCTTTCCCTTTCAGGCAAAGCTTGAAATCGATGAACTTTTCACAGAAGCTAAACTCGTTGGCTCGTTTTTCCTCGCCACAGCACGACCCGTCAGCTGCCAACCAATCGGCGGCGTTGAAACAAACCGCCGATAGGTCAGGATTTCACGCAGGAGCAGCGACCAATGGCAGCCGAGAAACTGAAATCATTTCGAAATTACTGGCCAAAAAACGCTGCCGCACACCATAAGTTGAAGGTGCGGTGACGTCCGCCATCTAAGGCCTGAACGAAACTGAGCGAAGGGACGTTGTTCGATAAAGCAAAATACAAAATTAGAATAGGGCTGACGCCCACGAAACAAGCGTCAAGGGGAGTTATGATTTGTAAGGGTAATTTGAATTGATTTTTTCTTTGAATGTGGATTAGCCACTATTAAGCATGTTTTTTTTTTCGAAGGCACACTTCTAGTTTATTTTTCACTACGAAGAAATCTATAGGCAATGTCATGTAGAATTGCTGTTTTATCTTTTAGGCCTTGTTGTTTAGATGCAAATCGACTGTACATGAATCGAGCATTTTCTTGCAACAGCCATTCACAAAGACAGTCATTTGGCTGCGAACAGCCGATTGCTATATTTTCCGAAACTTGTTCACCTGTGCGGAAAACATGCGGCTGTAGTAATTACCGGATTTTTTGGTGGTACTTGAGAGATGCGGTCAGTATTTTCCTTTTTTCTTTGATTTTTCCTCAGCGATTTACGTTTCGATCAATGAATTTTGCGGTGAACACAAACGGTGGACATCGGCGTCACTTGCAGAAAATACACCAGGGATGTCAGTCCGCTACAGCTCTTTGGCTACTTCCTATCTGAAGGACTAGCGCATAAGTCGCGCTGCTTTCGTGTTGCAGTTTACAGCACATTCTGTGCGGGATTTTATTGTTCGAGGTAAAAAAAAGACGAGAACTGATGACTGTTTCGAAGACCATTTTTAGCAATCTCGTCATTAGAATATTTTTACACAAGGTGCCGATAACCAAGGACCGCCCCGTTAAAAATTCTAGTGCGATTTCGAATGGTGTCATCCAAAGCCAGGTCGTTCTTGAGCTTTTCGTTGTGACTTCGGATCTCAGCTTTATCTTTTGCATTCTGAGCTGCAAACGGTGACATAAGTAGTTTTTAGGCATAATTCGGTGGATATTACGGATTACCACTACACTCAGCCATTGGCATTATCGATCAGAACAGTTACTATACAAAAAGTGCGAATAAAACAAGACGGTACATTGTTTTGTAGCCCCAAGCCCTAATGACGCTCATTCTGTATTTTTGGACATACTTCTGTTACACTGGCTCACACCTTTCAGCCAGCCGTTATATCTAGCACTTTGGAAGCGTTACATAACACGCGCTAAAAGCTACATTCCCAATAGAACTCTGATTTCTGCTACACGACTACCACTCACTCATTTTTGGTTAAAGCGGTCCGAACTTCCGACTTCATTTCTTGAATTTTATACAGTACTATTGTTTCTACGTGTCCTAAGTTTTTATATCTGTGGCACAAAAGAAGAAGCATAATTGCACACAGGCTATAGCTGCCCGCTGTAAAAACCCTACGAAGACACGTGCGCTAGTAGTAATGATGCGCCAAACGCTTTTTATTGCATTCCTCCTCTTGCTTGCCTTTCCAGAGGGTAGAGCCAACATGGCAACTTCAATGTTCTCACTTTTGGCGGCGTCGAATTTGTCGCAAGAGAGGCACACCCTCATTTACCATTCATGGGTTGTGCTTGTCATGTATGCTCATGTTTTAGAGTTGAATTTTTCGGTACTGTTGGTGCAGAATGGCGTAAAAAAACTGTTTATTTAATTCAGGGGCTCATTCGATGGAAGAGAATTTGTACAGCGTGAACACCTTGAAAGGCTCGTCTTTCTTCCGTGGTACTGGAACCATTCTACGCAGTTCAGGTCGATGCTTCCTAGCAGCGTAAGACGCATGCCCCACACCCACCTCTTCATACTCTCGAAGTCACATGAGGAGACACTCCAGGACTTTAAAGGTCTTCTATGTCAAGTAACAAGCGTGACTGCTAGCGACATCAATGCTCCCTTGGACACATACAAGCATTGTAGCGCAAGGGTTAGCTTCCCGCTATCGAAGCTCTTTTCGGGACACAAGCTTGACAGTGGATTTCCAAAAGGACACAGCTAGGGACACAAGCTTGACAGTGGATTTCCAAAACGACACAGCTATGTCGCTGCTGCTTTTCGCATTTATCAAGATGTTGCTAACCAACCAGAGGTCCTCGCCATGCTGGAAGCGTACACGACGAAAAACAACTCCATCCGTGTCATTGATACCAACGTTGAAGTCTGTGTGCTGGAAAAAAATTGCGACTTTTCCTTGCACCCGGAGCCAGCGCTCTTTAAAACTTTACCATCGCTCTTTATGGAAGCTCAGTATCCTCCAACCCAGATGTGCATCTTCAGCCGGCGCATTACGTCGTATCAAATATCGGTAATTGATTCCTGGCAGTCGGTACTTTATCTCGTCCTCACTGTCACACTTTCCAGCCTGCTCACAATAGGGCTTCTCTGGTTGCGTGCCCACCTTCTATACCAAGGCAAGGATTTTAGCGTTGCCATCGCTGCTTATTTCTGGTCTGCACATTTTTTGGCCGGAGTCCTCCTGACAGTCTGACGAGTGCTGCTCCGTACCGTAGCTCGGCGCGTGTCATGTGGATGCTGGGCATGTTTTTCTTAGACAATTATGTACAAACAACCATCACTGCGATAGAAAGCGTTCCGATAAGCAAGAGCGGCCCAAGAGACATGACACAGCTCAGAATGAACGTCGAAAAAGGCAGAGTTCAGATTTGTGCGACACGCCATTGGAAGGGTATGCTTGCCAGTTATTTCGCCGAAAAATCTCGGTTTCTGACGGCCGACTTTTTGATTGAAGCCTTGTCGCGTTGTATACAAAGTTTTCTCGACTTCCACCAAAGCAGCAGCACATGCTACGAGAAATCATCACGCGGCAGATACGTTGCTTTGTCGGTATGCAACGAGGGAGAAATATGGTCGGCTGCAAGATGGAACCTGGTGACTGGGACGCACTGCGGTCTCATTCATCAGATATCCTACATGCACAAGACGAACCCCGACAGGCGAGTACAGCTCTTCTATGCGATGCCTTCTTTCGTTTGTTTCAATATGCAGTATTTTTTCCTTGTAGAATATTTAATTTCAGTCACGTCAATGTTTTACTAAACTTTCTTCATACTTAGCCCGTCAACTTTTTTGGAGTTACGAAACTTCAAGAAATATACAGCCGCCGCTGAAAAAAAAAATCTGCCATCAAATGTGCCCCTAAGGAGTTGGAAGCCGGCCATACATTTTCCTCACTCGCCGTCCCAGCCACACGATTCGGAAGCACTCTAATTCTCTCATCAGTCCTTTTAAGCCTGGACTCCATGTACGCGAAAACTCACGCGAACGCGAAGGCGACGGCGGCAAGCGACGAGCGACGCCGTCGCGCGAAGCAAAATGCATGTGTCGCTTGCCGTGTCGCTCGGATCTGCACCCACAGAAAATTTCGCTCGTCGCCCGGAAGTCCCGCACGCGACTGGCCAATCAGAGTCCCACAAAGCCGTTTCCGGTTTGTCCATGGTTTCACCAGCGCGTCGTCTTGGTCATCACCACCGTCGAGAAGATATTTGGTTTTGTAGCTGAGAGGCAGACGCGCATGATTTAAATAAATAAAACAATCTACTTGTTCGTTTCTTAGGGCTAACAGCATTTGGAGCGGGCTACGCGGGCGGGCGTACTGTGGGGAGAGATGCGTGTCGTGCCGCGGGTACCGGCGCTCGATCCACCATGCCGCTGCGCTTCAACTGTATATACGTACAGAAACACTCACAGCGCGCATTCTCACTGGTTTATTGTAGTTTGCTCACTTACAATCAGATTGCGGTGACAGTTTATGGGAGTGTTTTTACTAATCCTGAGTGTACAGGCACCGAACGAAAGCACACCTCCCCAGTGAATCCGTGATGTGACTTCGTCTCCGCAAGCACGCCGTTGGTTATCTCCACTGCCACTAAACAACTGCCGTAGAGGAAATATTTCTCTTGCCCTAACTATGAGGCACACTCACAAAATTTTAAGGGAGATAACAGGTTACGGGCGTGTTTCCAAGCTGGAGTGCGCAAAGCACGGAGTCCGCTGCGCACTTCGCGGGTTCGCGTCGCCTGCCGCCTTGTCGCGTCGCTCGCTCTTTTGCGCACATGGAGTCCAGACTTTAACCTGGCTACCATTAGGGCAGCATGCGAGTTCTCTAGGACGTCGCCTCCATACGAACAAGTCTGAAAAGGATAACATGCTAATCACCGAGGAGTAGCATGTCGACAGAATGCAGGCGACATATACCACAAACTGCCTACAAAATTGAAACTACAATGGAGCCCACTTATAACGAACCTGATGGTCGCGCGTATTGAGTTCTTGTGTCCGAGGTTGGAAGTAAGTGTTCTTGTCAGTGTAAGTGCAGCAAGTGTTCTTGTCAGTCGGGCAGTGTAAGTCGGTTATCACCATCGGCTTATAAAATTTACGCCCTATAACCGAGCATTCGAAGCCATCCAGTGTAGTAGCGTACTCCTCGCTGATAGCGTTGTTACCCACCAGCTGTAATGGAATCAACATATAACTAATTACGGTTTAAGCTTCGACGCCGACTCGTGGTCGGCCTCCCTGTCCTCGTCTTCACTCATGTCTGGCAACAGGAGAGTGTTCGTACTTCGCATACCAATATTTTCGTCCATGTATAACTATCCGATGCCGGCGCCATCATCCGTTCCAAGGAAGTTTTACTATGCGGCATCAGGTCGGGCGAGTTTCGCATCGACGACGCGTTGCCACAACTCCACATGCATCTATTAACTTCGGCGTTCGGGACCTTCTTCCCGCGTTCCATGGAACATGAACTCGTCTCCTTGAAAGAAATTCTTGATGAACCCCAAGGTCAGTTCCATCCATGGGAACTAATTCCATGGCGGTGATCAAAGAGATACGAACCCGAACGTCAGTACTTTGCCGCTCGATTGCTGCCACTATGCGTGCTGACGCGCTGCAAATGGAACACATTGAGCACTTGAATTATCCCGACGTTAAGTGGCTGGTTTGGCTCGTCACTTTCAGTGGCAGGAGAGTGAGCCGACCATGGTCAGGGAAGGCAGTAAGTCTTGTGCCGCACGATTGAGGAGCAGGAACAAGACCTTCCTATTTTTTCAAGCCACTCGGCGGACAAGTGCCTGCCATCCCCACGCCCCCAACACTTTATGCCTACTGGCACAGTCGTCTCACACCCTAGCCGCTGCACATAGTTCTTAAGGCGGGTTCACACTGGCCTGTCGTGGAGGTCGCGCGTCAGATTAAAATAAATTTTCTACGCTCGCTCCCTGCTTTCCTAGTGCTTCGGAAATCGCAACTAATCACCTTAAACCGGTCGAGCGATGTTTGCGACCCGCCAGTGTGTATCCGCCTTTACAGCGTGGTCACGGCTGTAGTGTGCGAGAACTCCACTTCAAAGCAATGCGCCTCGCGATTCTTCCAAACCACAAATGGCGACCGCGCCTCGCTGCCGTTATAGTGCTATACTGCCATTCACGCTTGTGTACAAGAAGCGCCGGTAACGCGAAGGTTACTGCATTTTCGAGCTGCCCTAGGATCGCCTTTCAAGGCATTGCGGTTTCGACGACGCCATCTGGCAAATTTTTTCGTCCGCATTTGATTAGATTCATTATTTATTTATTTATTTATTTATTTATTTATTTATTTATTTATTTATTCAGATTACCTACATCGCCAGAAGCCATTATTGTGGGGGTTTAGTGCATGTAGGGTCCTAAAACGGCAGAACGTTCGCCATAATGCACATGAATACACCAGTGAACAACGACCAACACTAAAATCAAAAATACTGGAAAACATAGACAGTGCAATAACAATGTGGAACAATAAAAGGAAATACATAGGAACAGGTCACACAGTAGTATAGGCTAAAATATGTAAATAAAAAACACTCATAAAAACACAATGAGTAAGGCTCTCAATAAAATTTTTAATATCACTTCATTCGGGACCTGGTTCCAGTCATTATTATTGTTAGGAAAAAAAGAATATTTAAGCAAATTAATACGGCACTGATAACGTCTAATTTTGTTAGCATTTTCCCGCCTGGAGGAGACTTAATGTGGCTCCTTTAAGTACGCTGTTTTGTCAATACCTGTTTTGTTCCTGTATACATTAAGAAGGAATTTTAGTCTCGGTATATTACTGCGCGACGCGAGTGGTTTGCAACCCAATCCTTCACATGATCCGGATCCTGTAACTGTAAAATTTTAATTTCCTGTTGCAAATCGTGCCGCTTGTTTCTGGACACGTTCTATTTCAGCTGCGAGGTTTTTGTGTATGGATATTTTATTCTCTTTATTTTTGCTTTCTTTGGTGGCGGTAATATTTTATCATAAAAATAAAAGACGGAGAGGGAAGTGGGGTTATGAGGGTGGCTTGGACGTGCTCGTAGCTCTCCACTCGTGCAACAAACAGGGTTTTTTTAACACAGGGGCCGAGTTTACAGCGCCTCTTTGTTCGCTGTAACCGACGTGTGCGGCCAGAGTTATCCATTGTATCTGAGATGCAATGCTAGTGCCCTTATAGAGATTTTGACGGTAGCCCCACCCTAGTTCGTAATAAGCGAGCGCATACAAAAATAATAGATTCCTTAGTCTCCTCCCAAGAGTTCTTTTTCTCTCATTTCCTCGTCTACCTAGAAAGTGCACTCGTCCCGCAGCGACTCTTTGTTTATTAATGTGATAGCATTTTCTTAACCGGATCACAAAAAAGTTTCCCGCCTCTTTCTGCATTTCCTGATTCATGGAGAAAGGTCACGTAGCACTGCGAGGCCATCTCAACCTGCCCACCGTTGTAGGTAGAAGCCTCCCTCTGGACTATGAGCGAACTGCCCACCGTGGCAGGTGGCAGTTAAAAGAAAATCATTGACCGAGAGAAATCACGCGACCTTGCGTCGTCTTCCCAAACTGGCCACGATTGCAAATGGCAACCTGCCCACCGCGGTTGTGAGCGACCGCCTCCCGTGGCACGTGGCGAAATAATGTAAATAATTAAAATAAATTTCATCTTACACCTTTTCAAGCCATGTAGGAGCTCGGGAAGTGCACCATGGAGCTCACAGGCTCCGCCGGTGTCTGTGTATGCAACAGCCACCACCTGGCTAGTGACGCATCGTTTGACCGCTGCACCACTGCACTACTCAATTATTGTGATTTGCGAAATTTATGAATGCGAATGAGAGCGTTGTGACGTCATTAGCCCCACGTGACTACCAGAGGACAATTCATAGTTCACCGCTATATTTTCAAATGGGAACACCTCCGAAATATGGAATTTGCCCATCCCCCAAAATTTCAAAAAACCCCAAAATTTTGAAAGTAGGCCCGCTAAGAAATTGAATTAGGTTGGATGAGAGGGGATTAATGGATGTAGTACGGTGAATTTGTACGTAAGATTCTTATAACCCCATAGGATAATCCAATAGATTTTACACAAATATTCAAGGCGTGATGACTCATACAAGCTATCAGTGCAGTGGCCCGGTGTCAACCGGATTTATGGCGAGGAAATCGCAAGAATCCAGTAGACTTATGGCAGACACCACAACACGCAACTTAAATAGTATAGCATTTTATTCTGTAAAAATGTTTAAGAATGTCGCCAAGTATATTTATTATTTTTTTGATGAAGTGCCGCCTTTACATGAGAGCTACACGTATTCTCTTAGTTTTTATCCTACAGTGGAATATAGAATTTGCTTTGGACGTGGCTTCGACTGCACTTTTTTTAAGACCTAACACTACACAATTTTTAAAAATAGGGTTTTTGAGCTATAAGAGTGCTTTTTTTGCATACGATTCTCAGTGGCGTAGCACATCAGGCTAAGATGCGGTAACTAGTAGGCTGGTTAATTAATATTGAATAGTTAACTTTTTAACCATTACTTTCAGGCTTATTAATTATTGACAGGCGTGTGGCACAGTGTAAGTGATATACATATCACTTTCTAGAACATCGGAAACGCTGTTACCCTCGGCGTTGTGGCCCGGCAACTTGTGGATACACTGCGCCAAAACACAGGCGCTTTCGAGAAGCCTTCAGGCAAAGCAACCTCCCCACTGCAATGTAAATCATCGAAATACCCAATATTTATTGGCCCGCAGCCCCGAGGGTAACCGTGTTTTAGAAATTCTAAAAATTACATAGATATTACATATGGTGGGCTACACGACTAGTTGAAGAGTTGAAGAGTTAGTTGAAGAGTCATAGTTGAAGAGTTAACTATTCATTATCAGTTGGAAATTCTGCTAGTTAGCACGTTTTAGCTTTATCCTTACGTACCATATCGCTGACAATGCTATCACGAAAATAGCGCTCTTCAAACTCAAAAAGCCTATTTTCAAAAACTGCGTAGAGAATTAGGCGAAACGCCGTGCATATGTATCACGCATGCAATGTGCGGACAACCGAGCGACCAGCGGGAAATGCCCACAATAAAATAGTAACAGAAAATCGCTTTATACCATTTGGGACATGAGATTTTTCTGTTTTAATCAGGCGAAGAGTACCAATATGAGTATATTCCAGCTGCGCAATAAATGGGCGCTCCTCCGTGGTCACTTCGGGGTTTGCATAGACGGAGAACGACTAATACTATTGCCGTGTTTCTGATCAAGAGGAGTGACGTAACATTTTGAATCTGTGTTAGCGCACTTATTTACAACATTAATTTGCTGATATCTTATACAACTGACAAGAAAAGAAGCGCGGACCGACTCAGGCAGCGATGTCCAGAACTGAATGCTTGCCTCCTCAATCGAAATTACCGAGGCTAGCAACCACACTGAGGGCGTGTGCATGTTCTAGCGGACGCGGCTGGTGTTATACAGGTTATTCAAGTCGGTCGCTTTGACAATACCAAGAGCTTTTCTGGATACTAAATGAACTGTCTCAAAAATAATTCATGCCTCTTATTAATAGTCAGCCACGCAAAAGCATTTGCGCATTAAAAAATTGCCATGCCAGCCCTCATATATTTAACGGCCGTAACCTGTTTCTTCAAAGCCAGGAAATGAAATAAAATAGTGTCAAAAAGGACAATAAATCAATAAAAGGGAACGGGCGAAAAATAGCAGTGATATTTATTAACACTCAATGGGTAGTCTCTAAACGAACCACTAGCTTCTATAATTAGCGCGCCGATTATGCAAACAGATGTGACTAATTGTTATCTTTGTCCAGCCGGTATTCCGCATAGACACCCGTGCTTGGGTGCGCTCCTAGGCTTTCGACGAAAGACGCACGTGCACACCATCTGCAGTCACAACAGTGCTTCCCACTCGAAGGAAGATGAAGGGTGAAACCTATTATGGGGGGAGCCAGCCTTCCATACAAGTGTCGTACGTTACAGTCAGCCAGTTGGAGCAATATAAGACGAAAACTGTGGTGAAAGGTTTAAGTGCGTTGACTGAGGTGAGAAATATGCAAATGACGTCGCATTATGCATGCTGTTTGCTTTTATATTGGTGCAAAAGAAGTACAAACCCACGAATGTTACAAATTATATATTCTAACAAAGTAGGACAGGATGAAGTGCTTGACATAAACCCAACGGGGCCTCTCTTCATTCATTATATTTACAGGTCTCAGTTTTCCATGGAACCGACTCAGCGTGCGTGAGGCAAGAAAAACTCCACATCCACCATGTCACGTTTAATGTTGACTTATATTTAAAAACCATTATTTGATATGGATTCGTCCTAGAGAGACTGAACAAAGTTTAAACCAAAATTAGACCGAAATTAGAATATGCCTGTACAGTGTGGGATCCTTTCACTAAATCTAATATCCTTGCATTAGAAATGATTCAGCGGAAAGCAATCGTTTTATTTTTCTACATTCTGCACTACCGATTCCCTTACAACTTTGATGAATGTCAATGGCGTACAGACGCTGAAAACTCGAAGAAAGCTTTTGCGACTAAAATTTCTCTTTTTCTTGAAAAATAACAAGTTATCAATGAGCCCGGATAGTTACTTGAAACCACTAGTTATGCGACTAACGAGACATCGTCACGCCCAGTCCTTAACACCTTATCGTGCCAGAACAAACTTGTACAAATATTCTTATTTTCTCCGAACAATAACTGAGTGGAACCAGCTTCCTTTGAGTGGGCTAATAAGCACTGAGAGCACTGCCAATTTTTTATATAGAGTTTTGAATGTTGTATGTCCAATTCTGGCGAAAAAAGTTGTGTTCATTTTACTTATTTTTTGTTCGAATTATGCATGTGTTGTCTTTGGTTTGTTTATCTTTTAATTTGTGTCCTAATGTTAGCATGCCTTGTATCTCGTTGTATTGCCCCTCCTGCCCAGGCGTACCAAGGCTGGCAGTATTGAATAAATAAATAAATAACAACTAGGGAGGTTGAACAATCCTTACTGGGCAGTCACGTCTGATGTACTATATCTGCTTCGCCCACTGACTAATCTGTAAACAAATCTTCCTAGGAAAAACTCATTGTCCTCTCCTCTATTCAATGTTCTAGTTTAGTACGCAGTTGTGATAAAACTTTTTGATGGGATGGTTGGTACATCATAAACGATACGTAACAGCCCAAAAAACAAGGACAGATAAGAAGGTGACAGTGTAGTTAATTAGTTTTTAATGGACGCGTGTCCGTTTTACCTTCTTTTTGTCCTCTTTCAGAGCTTTTGAGATTTAGTAAGTAGCAACTGACATCACTTTCAATTAAATTACGTGAAAACTTCACACACCCGCGAAAGTCACGTTCATGTGTTGCTGAAAAGATATAATCCGAAGCAGCAACGCGGCAGGCTATTTTCATGAGGAGAAAAAGCGTGACTGTATTCGCATAGGAACGTCTCTTGTAGTTGTCATGTTCGAGATGCAGAGAAAAGAAAACTGCCTTTCGGGTTTCGGCGTTCGGTCAGCGTTAAACAGCGTGCTATGTGTGCGTTTACAGATTTAGAGAAGCACTGCCCTGCATCCGTTTACATACAGCGCACATCACAAAAACCTCCACTCACTGCCTCAGTCAAAAGCACATTTCATGCGCCATGCTCGTGGCCTCTCTCTTCGTACTCAACTTCAACTTATTTGACCAACGCTTCCTTTGAAAAAGGAGGAAGTGTGTTTTTTTTCTTTTATTTGATCGTCTTACATGCGTTGTTGACTCCAAAAGCCTGCGGTAATTTTTATATCCTGAATATCTGAAACTTTTTAGGGCATAAATCATTCGATAGTCGGTTACATCTTGTGAAGCGCATTCCATTTATTTCAATTTTCATTCACTGTGAAGCGTGTCACCTACTTGACCTTCATCTTTAATTAATACTCCCATGATGGAACTCTATACATTTAATTTTTTGATATAGTGTCGTCACGGTTCCGTTCAATTCATTTTGTTAGCCCACCTTCTGTGGTGCATGCTCCATTAGTCTAAGCACTCTACTTTCCTATGAAATTGTTTGGTTTGGCTTGTGGGGGTTTAACGTCCCAAAGCAACTCAGGCTATGAGAGACACCGTAGTGAAGTGCTCCGGATATTTCGACCACCTGGGGTTCTTTAACGTGCACTGACATCGCACAGCACACGGGTCTCTAGAATTTCGCCTCCACCGAAATTCGACCGCCGCGGCCGGGATCGAACCCGCGTCTTTCGGGCCAGCAGCCGAGCGCCATAACCACTCAGCCACAGCGGCGGCCCTATGAAATTGTATCCTCAGGTGTAAGTAAAATATTGCTTTATATGTTTTTAACATTTTCGACTCCTCTAAATGTTCTAAAAGCTGTTCGGGATTATGCTATCAGCTAATTTATACTGTCTTCTGTATTTCACAGATACCAGCACCGCCGCCTTCCTATGTCTATTGCGGAAGCTGGACTAGCAGCACGCCATATGCGCCCCGTGGTTCCTCTCATCGACCAACAGGAGGGCCGGACTGCCATCCACCTGTTCTTTGTGTTTTACGCACTCGGCTGCTGCGTTGCCTTGGCCACACTGACTGGCGAGCTGCTATGTAGAACGTGCGGGGATGCTCTGTTGTGGCCTTTTTGTGTCAGCTGCCGAGGTGTACTTTTGCCTATTTCGGTCCCTACTGACGCAGATAGTATCAATCCAGAAATGAACAGTTACTCATGAATGTGCTAGCCCAACTTCTCAGCTTAACGCAATGTTAGCATTTGTTCTGCGCTTTGAAAATTTTTGTTTATGTACTAAATACATAGCCTGTATTGTGAAATATTCACAAACATTTCAGTAGCTTGCAATTCCCACATATCATATTTATTGAAGGCCAGGGCATGACTACTGGCTTGCCTGGTATAGGTATGAAAGCAGGAACTGCGCAAAGCCAGTTGAAAGCAAGTGTGGGACCAAATGCTATGAACAACTCTAACAAGTTGACTTTTTAGCACTCTCCACGCATATTTATGTATTGCCGCTCTCCTGCGGAATTGTTTATTTATAAACAAGCCCGTTGTATTACCTAACACGAGTACTCAACTCCTACATTGTGTGCTCTAATTTTCAATGTGTCTTTTCTCACATCGTGAACATGGATCCCGCTTCGAGCTGATAGTGAATATCTATGCCTTCAGCACAGTCCTGTATTTATCGCGTGTATTTTCATATTTTACACTTTTAAGACCGGGAATAAATCGCTGCCTGCCTTTACGATGTAATATCGTCACGATAGTTTGACTCCAGTTTTTATGTCCGAAGAACAAAACAGCATATGGATACCGAACAATTCTGAACAAAAACACTTCTGGGCAGAAAACAATCTATGAGCGCAATTTTTTCATCTAACGCAAGATTTATGTGTAACAATCTTAACATTCGCCGACCACCCGTCGGCAGCATAGTTTTTGCTATAGTCAAGCGCACTCCGCATAGGTTTTCTATGGTGGTCTTGACTACTCGAAGTGATCGGCAGAAATACGTTAAAAATTGTTGTACACATCAGGAGAATGGACCACTACCTTAAATATTTCCACATCGGTATCTTACAATTTTTCAATATTCAAAATTTTTGTCCGATAATGCTGTTCTTAACTTAAGTCAAAACTTTAGGCAGCAAACGGCAAAGATTTATCAGTATGCACATTCTAATGTAACGAATCTTTTATACTTCCTCCAAAAATTATCTGTTCGACCACTGTAAATGCCGCCCTTGCTGAAAGAGACCTAATTGTTATCATTGTTCTCTACCTGCCGAAACAAATTTTGATGCCATATTTTGTCGCCTAAAACTCCGATATAATTAACACATAAGGATACATCTTCAAGACGTTTTCAATTATCAGTCCGGAAAACAACTTTCAAAGTTCGTGACCTCTGTTAAAATTGGTTTTGATGAGCGAAACATGGATGATTTACTCTTGTGGGGTACATTCGAATGGAAGGAGCCGAGATCAAAGTTCCGTAAGCACATTCCTCGGAGCCTGACCACAAACTTTTTAGCAAGTATAGATAGCGCTCCGAAAGTGGTGTTCAAGTGTTCTTTTTGAAGCATCCTTTAATTTACACTAAATTTACTGAATGCCGCCGAGGATTTCTCAGCCTCTAGTAAAAATGAATCCAAAGAAATAAGAAAACACTTCAAACACCAAATATTAATTACCTGCGTCTGATAGCGATTCCTTTTTTTTTTGTTTTGTGTGAAACGCTTTGGTAGTACGACAACAGATTCATTTTTGCTCAGTCAGTTAGTGTTAGCATGAACGATAGTTTTCCTTCACAGAAAGCAACATAATTATTCAAAACTTTTTACCTTTTTAGTGATATTCCATGAACGCCGTCTTTCTTTGTAAATGACCTAATTATGGCGGATAAAAAAGGAGCAGACTCCACCAGGCGTAACATACTATTTCCAACAATTATACTCGCAATGCAACTGTCAGAGAAGAAGATAACCAAGATAAACTGCACAGGACTATATTGTGACGACACCACATACTGCACGGGCCCACGGGGAACAGAGAGGCATATAGACACCGTTTCGCTCAGAACAAAACAGATATATTCAAGAATTAAATATTAGTAAGTACATGATGCAAGGGTTGGGGTACCCAAGCTTACATGCTGCGTTGGCGCCTTGTTCTTCGTCAGAAGGGAAGGAGGGGCTGCGGAGAGGACCTTTTGGTTCGCTCAGGCTTGTCTTCTTCCCCGATGGTCTGGGCACTTAGGTCGTTGGAGGACCGACTGCCAGCGGGGACGTCTCGGGCCTTCCTTGTCACGCCCACTGACTAGCTTTTTCTCCTTTCTTTTCCTGTCTATTTGAGAAGGGTATATGCTTGGGCTTGTTGGTTCATAACTTCAAGGTGAAAAACGTAGCGCAAGGAAACGAGGACACAGAAAGACGGACAACACACGGCGCTTACTTCCAACAATGGTTTATTTCAGAAAGAAAAAGTGGTTTTATAACGAAATCACGACCAACACGCCGTCAAACCATGTGCTAGCAAAGCGTATCAGACAGATATGCGAGCTCTTTCGCCATCAATGATACACAGGGGGTACTCACACAATCATCTTTCAAAAGTGATATCCATTCCGCTTCTACGATTTCTCGTGTCAAGCGGTTATTGTGCACTTTTAAAACCATACATTGTTCAAGAAGCGGTATGCAGTGACATGACCGGCAGTGGACTGACAACCCTTTTCCACGCATATCATCTACTTGAATAGGACAAATTGTCGGGCTAGTTGGTAATGATCCATTCTTGTTGACAGCGCGTTTAGAGCACAGGGACAGAAGAAACACAGAGGACGACGTCACAGGCGCTGAACCACACTCATTCTGGAAGGTTATGGCACCGTGATTGTCGATAGCTTCTGTCGATGCGAATAGAGGTAAAGTCTTTCGCGGATTTTCTATAGACGTCAAGGATTTGTTTTATTCTATCCCTCAAAATGACCTCATGAAATGCGTTCGCGAAGCTATCGACAATCACGGTGCCATAACCTTCCAGAATGAGTGTGGTTCAGCGCCTGTGACGTCGTCCTCTGTGTTTCTTCTGTCCCTGTGCTCTAAACGCGCTGTCAACAAGAATATCATCTACGTCACGCCCATGCTCTCGAAGCCTATCATTCAGGCATCTGCCGGTTTGCCCTACATACTGCTTGCCACAGGAAAAAGGAATTTGATAAATGACATTTTCAATACAATGGAAGAAGTCTTGCCCGCACCTCATGCATGAAAGTTTTTCTCAGCAATGTAAGAGGCTTGAGAATGCTGGTTACCCTTCCCGTGTCCTAGTGTCTGTGGCGGAAGGTGTTTTGAAGAAAGTCTGCAATAAAAAAGGCCAGGATAACCAGGAAGCCATGAGTAAGAAAGAAAAAGTTGCCGTCATTCCTTATTTTCATAAGTTTTCTCATAATCTCAAAAAAATAGCGCAACGTTCGGGAGCCAGTGTGGTTTTTTCGGCGCCTAAGAAGTTGAGTCATCTGTGTACGAAACATTTCAACAAATCTAAAAACGGTGTTGGTTGTACGAAGAAACATAGGAAAAAGTTTGTCCATTGTATTGAAAATGTCATTTATCAAATTCCTCTTTCCTGTGGCAAGCAGTATGTGGGGCAAACCGGCAGATGCCTGAATGATAGGCTTCGAGAGCATGGGCGTGACGTAGAAGATATGCGTGGAAAAGGGTTGTCAGTCCACTGCCGGTCATGTCACTGCATACCGCTTCTTGAACAATGCATGGTTTTAAAAGTGCACAATAACCGGTTGACACGAGAAATCATAGAAGCGGAATGGATATCACTTTTGAAAGATGATTGTGTGAGTACCCCCTCTGTATCATTGATGGCGAAAGAGCTCGCATATCTGTCTGATACGCTTTGCTAGCACATGGTTTGACGGCGTGTTGGTCGTGATTTCTTTATAAAACCACTTTTTCTTTCTGAAATAAACCATTGTTGGAAGTAAGCGCCGTGTGTTGTCCGTCTTTCTGTGTCCTCGTTTCCTTGCGCTACGTTTTTCACCTTGCTGTCTATTTGAGCTATCCTTCTTTCCAGGCCTAAGCATCTCCCTTGCCCTCCTCTCGGCGCCGGCGACAGTGACATTCATCGTCTTCGTCCGCATTTTCTTACTGGCTTGTGGCGTTTCTTCTCTGGCCGACGCCACTGTCACTCTTGCGAGGCTGTGCTTGATCAGATGAATAATTTTGGAGTGGGAATAAAAATGACGGCCAGGCTGTCACCATCATACCCTTAATGAGCCTTGACCGTGTCCGGGCAGCAACAGAAGGAAGATGGCGCCGGCGATAGCGACCCTCCGGAGACGCACAGCGCAGTCACATTCGCTCACGCTAAAAAAATGTTTTCCGAACATTTGAGGTCAATATACTCTAGCCGCTTTAATTAGCATCGCAGCAGTACGATGGGTCCGAGAGCCCGTTTTCACTTGTCCTAGCATTCTCGCATAATACCACAGTCCGGCAGTCACAACTGGGCATATCAAAGACCAGCACTGAACTTGCACATATACACTCATGAAACCCGGCACAAAAGCCTCTCTGTTTAGTCGAAACTGGACAATATAAACAGTACCATATCTACAAAGTAGCTCCCACTTTCAGCAGCTCCGCAGAAAAACAACAAAAAGAAACAAAAAATGCCGCATAACAATAGAAACCAAGTAAATTATGAAGGTTACTGGCGAAAACTTCTCGACAACCTGGCATGGTCCTCTCCACTGCGCCTGGAGCTGTCTAGCTAACCCTGTCTGACTTTGGTAGTTGTCAATGTGCACCCTGTCCCCGACATGAATCGGCGCGTCTTTGGCTCCACGATCGTGCTTCTCTTCCCCTCTATTCATCGACCTCTTTCATTAGTGTCTCCCTTGCGATGTCCCTTGCAAGCTGCAATTGCGATTCCAGCTCCACGTTATAGTCCTCCACTGAGGCATATGGGACGCGACGGAAACCCTGCGGTATTGTGTGCAAACATTGCACAGGGGAGCCACAAACCCAAGTTGCGCTGGCCGCGCGAGACAGTATGCCGCAGGAACACGGTCCCGATTTCGTCTAGTCGCTTCACCGCGCTGTTGCAAGCAGGACTGTATTGTGTTGTCTGCTTCCTATTTACCTCTAGCAGCTCGCGTACTCTCCTCATCAGCTGCGACGTGAAGTTGCCTCCTCGGTATGTTAAGAGTTGCTTTGGAGGTCCATGTCAGAGGTCGGTTGCAGCCAATTAGTCCGAGAAACTTCCGGACAAGCAGACGTTAGTCGGGAATGGAAAATCCGAAGAACATTTTAGTTTCTCCGGGTCAGACCGGACGCCGTCAGCTGAAACAATGTGCCCGAAGTATATAACCTCCTTTTTTTAGGGATTGGAACTTTGGTGGTTTAAGCTTGAGGCCCGCTCCTCGCAGTCGCACCAAAACTTTTTCAGTGCGACGCAAATGCCTCTCAAAGTTTTCACTGCATATGATAATGTCGTCCATATATACAAAGCACAATATTCGCTGAAGGCCCACTGGATAACATCAGCGGTTCTTTACCACACAATAGGGCTATAGACCAGGCCCATTGTCATCCTTTGCCATTTATAGTGCCCTGATGGCGCAATCAATGCCCATTTCTCGGCATCTGTTGGGTCCATTGCTATCTGCCAAAATTTCGCTGCCAGATCCACCACCCTGAAGTAGCTGCCATTGTTCAGCTCAGAAAGCGTCTCCTGGATATTAGGGATGAGGTACCGGTTGATCCGAGTTACAGAATTCTGTTTGCTATAGTCCATTACCAGTCGGTAGGAACCACTTGGCTTCTACAACAGTAGGGCCAGTGCCCCCATGGCGACTTTGAATGTTCGACGATGCCGCGATCATTCAGATCCGTCACCTGCCGCTGTCACACGCAGCGGCTCTGGTGGCTTCAGAAATTCCATCTGTTCCGTCTGGCTGGTCGGTGACGCCCCACTGCTAAGTCAGCGACGCTTCACTTCTGACACCATATATCGGCTGCTGTAGCCGATAAAACATGAAAGCACGGGTGCTGGGGAAGGAACCTAGTGCTTGCTTTATTGCGCGCTAGTTTTATAGCCACTACCGCAAAGAAGGGCGACCTCTTCTCCCAGAGAAGCTGACTTTGCGCGCATGTGCCGTGGCTTCCGGTATGATGATTAAACTACCGATACAGGGGGTGAGGTTGGAGGGGAATGCCCACACCATGTGATAGATGCCCGAAGACACCGCTCTATAGTGCGAGCAGCTGCCGCTAAAAGAGTTGTCGAAATGTTCTAGGGCTGCCGGGCACAGCAATGTATTGGTGAGAAGGCGGAGAAGGAGCCGCTCATCCGCTTCCTTGAGGCATCACATGGGCGAGGCTGTAAACTGTAAACTATAGACCACCGCCTCACTTGTTTTTGGTTCACCTCAGACACTTTCCCATTCCTGAGAAAAGGGCTGAGGTGTCTAATTCGTTGCTTGGGAGCCTCGACATCCTTGCCCCGATAAGGATGACCGCTGACGTTGCCTGAATTTTTTTAAAGCATTTACCATTAGCTATTTAAAAAAAATGTCCTTTACTCACATAGGTGTACAAAATCACTTTTTAGGCCCTTTACACCACCGTTCTTCTACAATTTTTATAAAATCTAGCAAAAAAAATTATACCTTGCGTTTGGCGCATGATAGCCTTAGTTGCTTATGCGCCATAAACCCGACACAACGCAACAGAAAAATTCTTGGTGGGTGGCGACTAAGGTTTTGTGTTGCGGCATCGCAACCTTGTGGTGCGCTTGAGGGGGCAACAAAGGAGGCAAAAGAAAGTGTTCGAAACTCTACCCGGAAAGAGCAAAGCTTCTCGCCGTAATGTTTATCTGCAGAGACCCAGCCGAGCAGGCTACGGTTGTGCGATGGATGCACAAGTTTACGAGGTAAGTGGGCAGTCTTCACTGGTGGGATGCGTCAAATGTGATTCAAAAGTTCTTGCGTGAAGTGCGAGTTACTGCACGCTTTGTTCGCACTGAACTAAGTTCGGCGCGGAATTAGTTTGACTCTTACAGTCACGTATATGACAGAAAAGCCGTTCATTTTGCGTTAGCCATGCTGTTTTCTATGCTCACTGAGGAGGCCCTGATCCCATAAGATGCAATGGATGCGCAGGCCAACGACGCTGAAGCAGGTTACATTTGTGTGCATTGCCAACCATGCGTGTTCTTGCGGGGTTTTTAGTTCGGGCGCCACTGCGCTCAAGCTGTCAGCAGTCTCAGACAGATACTCGTTGGGCGTGCATAATATTCGGAGCTGGAAGTGAGGGCCGGTGACTCAGTGCAGTCATACGCGCATGATCTCTCTGACTATGCCCGAATCTAAGCGCTGTTCGCTGCCTTCTAATGCTTGGCGCTTACGTCCGGCAGGATGAAAAGTCCCCATGCTTCGTCAGCTTGTCTTCGTCCATGTCCTGTCATACAAGCTGGCCGACTCAATTAGAATTGCACCACCTACCCCGGAAAATTGCAATTTCTTGACCTCCAAGGCGTACTGATGCAGTCGGCATTACTTCGGTCATTGGTGCCACGCTTTTTGTGTGCTGATATTTCATTTGATTTCATTTTTATTTCCTTAAAGACCCCACCCCGTAGGGGGTTTTACATAAGGGATGGGGTTAACATGTGGAAGCAAAACATTTTTTCTTGATGACAGCTGGGATGTAATGAGCATTCTAAATTGTTTATTGTAAGTTATGCGCATTACTTTTTGTGCCTTTCTTCTAAAGGTCCTGTATCTTCTCTGATGTGGTTGGGCGATGATGGATTTCAATTTTGGCCTTTTTTATGATCTCTTAACCGCAGACTAGTACGAAACGCTGGTCATTTGCACTTTCGATGAGTTTTACCCTTGGCCTAATCAAGTTTCAGATGAGATTAGGAAGGTACTCTTTTAGAAAAAATCTACAATCTGAAGATAGTGCACAGTCGCGAGCCTGAGGTCGCGTCAAACACAGCGTACAAAAATGTCACAACATCATTGGCGATGCGAAGCGTTTGTATAAACCAAGTACAACGTCAGTCAGAAGGGAGCAAGCTTGGCCAGGTAGGTAATTCATTGTAACTCGAGAAGCACAGCGCGGGAAAAACGAAGGACAATGACGAGAAGAGACAAGAGCTTATCCCGTCTCATCATCGCCCTTCTTTCTTCCCGCGCTGTGCTTCCCGAGTTGCTGGCAAGCACGCAGGCAGGCGGGCGGGCGGGCAGCAGGCACGCACGCACGCAGGTACACAGGCAGGCACACAAGCAGGCAGGCACGCAGGCAGGCAGGCAGGCAGGCACACAGGCAGGAAAGCATACAGGCAGGCAGGCACACAGGCCGGCACATACGCATGCACGCCGGCACACAGGCAGGTGCAGAAGCAGGCAGGCAGGCACGCAGGCACGCACACAAGCAGGCAGGCCGGCACATACGCAGGCACGCCGGCACACAGGCAGGCGCACAAGCAGGCAGGCAGGCACGCAGGCAGGCAGCCACACAGGCAGATACACAAGCAGGCAGGCAGGCACGTACGCAGGCACGCCGGCACACAGGCAGGCGCACAAGCAGGCAGGCAGGCACGCAGGCAGGCACACAAGCAGGCATACAGGCAGGCAGGCACACAGGCAGGCACACAAGCAGAGAGGCCGGCACATACGCAGGCACGCCGGAACACAGGCAGGCGCACAAGCAGGCAGGCAGGCACGCAAGCAGGCAGGCAGGCACACAGGCAGGCACACAAGCAGGCAGGCAGGCAGGCACGTACGCAGGCACGCCGGCACACAGGCAGGCGCACAAGCAGGCAGGCAGGCACACAGGCAGGCACACAAGCAGGCAGGCAGGCAGGCACGTACGCAGGCACGCCGGCACACAGGCAGGCGCACAAGCAGGCAGGCAGGCACACAGGCATGCAGGCAGGCAGGCACACAGGCAGGCACACAAGCAGGCAGGCAGGCAGGCACGTACGCAGGCACGCCGGCACACAGGCAGGCGCACAAGCAGGCAGGCAGGCAGGCACGTACGCCGCCACGCCGGCACACAGGCAGGCGCACAAGCAGGCAGGCAGGCACGCAGGCAGGCAGGCACGCAGGCAGGCAGGCACACAGGCAGGCACACAAGCAGGCAGGCAGGCAGGCACGTACGCAGGCACGCCGGCACACAGGCAGGCGCACAAGCAGGCAGGCAGGCACGCAGGCAGGTAGACAGGCACATAGGCAGGCAGGCAGGCACACAAGCAGGCAGACAGGCACGTACGCCGGCACGCCGGCACACAGGCAGGCGCACAAGCAGGTAGGCAGGCAGGCGCACAAGCAGGCAGCAAGGCACGTACGCCGGCACGCCGGCACACAGGCAGGCGCACAAGCAGACACGCAGGCAGGCACACAAGTAGGCAGGCAGGCAGGCAGGCAGGCAGGCAGGCAGGTAGGTAGGCAGGCACATAGGCAGGCAGGCAGGCACACAGGCAGGCACACAAGCAGGCAGACAGGCACGTACGCAGGCACGCCGGCACACAGGCAGGCGCACAAGCACGCAGGCAGGCAGACACACAGGCAGGCAGACGCGCAGGCACGCACGCAGGCTGGCAGGCAGGCACACAAGCAGGCAGGTACGCACGCAGGCAGGCACACAACCAGCCAGGCATACACACAGGCCGGCAGGCACACAGACACGCAGGCACGCACGCAGGCAGGCACATAAGCAGGCAGGCAGGCATACGGGCAGACAGGCAGGCACACAGACAAGCAGGCACGCACGCACACACGCAGGCACGCACGCACGCAGGCAGGCACACAAGCAGCCAGGCAGGCACGCGCACAGGCACACAGGAGGCACACAAGCAGGCAGGCGGGCATGCACACAGTAAGGCACGCACGCACGCCGGCACACAGGCAGGCACACAAGCAGCAGGCAGGCAGACGCGCACGCACGCAAGCAGACACAAGCAGCCAGGCAGGCACGCGCGCAGGCACACAGGAGGCGCACAAGCAGGCAGGCAGGCATGTACACAGTAAGGCACGCGCGCACGCACGCCGGCACACAGGCAGGCACACAAGCAGCAGGCAGGCAGACACACAGGCAGGCAGACGCGCACGCACGCAGGCAGGCAGGCACACAAGCAGGCAGGTATGCACGCAGGCAGGTACGCACGCAGGCAGGCAGGCACTCAAGCAGCCAGGCATGCACACAGGCCGGCAGGCACACAGACAGGCACTCACGCACGCAGGCAGGCACATAAGCAGGCAGGCAGGCATACGGGCAGACAGGGAGGTACACAGACAGGCAGGCACGCACGCACGCAGGCACGCATGCACACACGTAGGCAGGCACACAAGCAGCCAGGCAGGCACGCGCGCAGGCACACAGGAGGCACACAAGCAGGCAGGCAGGCATGCACACAGTAAGGCACGCGCACACGCACGCCGGCACACAGGCGGGCACACAAGCAGCAGGCAGGCAGACACACAAGCAGGCAGACGCGCACGCACGCAAGCAGGCAGGTACGCACGCACGCAGGCAGGCACACAAGCAGCCAGGCATGCACACAGGCCGGCAGGCACACAGACAGGCAGGCACGTACGCAGGCAGGCACATAAGCAGCCAGGCAGGCATACGGGCAGACAGGCAGGCACACAGACAGGCAGGCACGCACACACGCAGGCAGGCAGGCACACAAGCAGCCAGGCAGGCACGCGCGCACGCACACAGGAGGCACACAAGCAGCCAGGCAGGCATGCACACAGTAAGGCGCGCACGCACGCACGCCGGCACACAGGCAGGCACACAAGCAGCAGGCAGGCAGACACACAAGCAGGCAGACGCGCACGCACGCAAGCAGGCAGGCACACAAGCAGGCAGGCACGCACGCAGTCAGGCAGGCACACAAGCAGCCAGGCATGCACACAGGCCAGCAGGCACACAGACAGGCAGGCACGCACGCAGGCACATAAGCAGGCAGGCAGGCATACAGGCAGACAGGCAGGCACACAGCCAGGCAGGCACGCACACACGCAGGTACGCACGCACGCAGGCAGGCACACAAGCAGCCAGGCAGGCACGCGCGCAGGCACACAGGAGGCACACAAGCAGGCAGGCAGGCATGCACACAGTAAGGCACGCACGCACGCCGGCACACAGGCAGGCAGACACACAAGCAGGCAGACGCGCACACACGCAAGCAGGCAGGCACACAAGCAGGCAGGCACGCACGCAGGCAGGCAGACAGGCACACAAGCAGGCAGGTACGCGCGCAGGCAGGCAGGCACACAAGCAGCCAAGCAGGCACGCGCGCAGGCATACAGGAGGCACACAAGCAGGCAGGCAGGCATGCACACAGTAAGGCACGCACGCACGGACGCCGGCACACAGGCAGGCACACAAGCAGCAGGCAGGCAGACACAGAAGCAGGCAGACGCGCACACACGCAAGCAGGCAGGCACACAAGCAGGCAGGCACGCAGGCAGGCAGGCAGGCAGGCACACAAGCAGGCAGGTACGCACGCAGGCAGGTACGCACGCACGCAGGCAGGCACACAAGCAGCCAGGCAGGCACGCGCGCAGGCACACAGGAGGCACACAAGCAGGCAGGCAGGCATGCACATATATGTAAGGCACGCACGCACGCCGGCACACAAGCAGCAGGCAGGCAGACACACAAGTAGGCAGACGCTCACGCACGCAAGCAGGCAGGCACGCACGCACGCAGGCAGGCAGGCACACAAGCAGGCAGGTACGCAGGCAGGCACGCACGCAGGCAGGCAGGCACACAAGAAGCCAGGCATGCGCACAGGTCGGCAGGCACACAGACAAGCAGGCACGCACGCAGGCAGGCATATAAGCAGGCAGGCAGGCATACGGGCAGACAGGCAGGCACACAGACAGGCAGGCACGCACGCACGCAGGCACGCACGCACACACGCAGGCACGCACGCACACACTCAGGCACGCGCGCACGCAGGCAGGCACACAAGCAGCCAGGCAGGCACGCGCGTAGGCACACAGGAGGCACACAAGCAGGCAGGCAGGCATGCACACAGTAAGGCACGCACGCACGCACGCCGGCACACAGGCAGGCACACAAGCAGCAGGCAGGCAGACACACAAGCAGGCAGGCATGCACGCACGCAGGCACACAAGCAGTGACACAAGCAGGCAGGCAGGCACACAGGCAAGCAGGCAGGCACGCACGCACGCCGGCACACAGGCAGGCACACAAGCAGCAGGCAGGCAGACACACAGGCAGGCAGACACGCAGGCAGGCAGGCAGGCCGGCACACAAGCCGGCATGCACGCACGCACGCCAGCAGGCAGGCAGGCACACACGCACGCAGGCTGGATCGCAGGCAGGCAGCCAGGCGCACAAACAGGCAGGCAGGCACACAGGCAGGCCGGCACGCGCGCACGCAGGCACGCACGCACGCAGGCAGCCAGGCAGGCAGTGAGCAGTGTGAAGTCAAAATAGAGTGACATTGCCCATACCAGTGAACTATCCGAGATGCCGAAAGGGATGTACGAAAAAAGTTTCAAATTTGGTACGTTGGTATAGGGTACTAGCATTAAAAAGCAATGCAAAAATTGCAAAAGCTGCACGCAGACAAGGTAGCGCAGATTATCCAATTTACAACAGGTGCAATCGCCATTAACTTTTTTTTCACTGGTGGTGGTAGTGGTTTTATTAAGAATAATAGTAAAAAGGAAGGAAAAGATTTTTGCTAGCCCCTGCATCTGCCATCGATACTGAAGCACCTGAGCTGGGGCAGCGGAAATAAAGGACAGCAGGCAGAATGGAGAAATGAAATGAAAGAGGTGAGGGGACAGGAATAGAGGATAGGGGGAGAAGTAATATGTACAAACTATTTACACAATAAGAAATGTGTCGAGGTTGTGCGCGTGATTAGTTCATTTTAGAGGAATTAAATCACACACGCGCACAGCACTGTGGTGGTTACAACTGGAGTGGGGCGTCCAGTTATTAATCGTTCAAGGTAGAACTCGCGGAACGTTCGGTCACTGCGTGTAACTACCTGACGGAGAACAGACGGGACGTCAAGCCCGTGTGTTCGAGGAATGCACAGAGGCTCACCAAAGTTCGCTCACGAGTGCGCGCACTGCCCTGCGACCACAATAGCGTCTTGATGGAGTCTGGTAGTATGCCGTGCGCCCTATAGGCCGCGAGCATATCGCGACGAGCATCGGCGAACGCCGAACAGCGAAGGAGCAGATGTTCTAGTGTTTCCACTGCACCGCATCCGTCACACACATCACTCGTCGCGATTCCGTGACGCACCCGTCGTTCCCCGGGCCACACGCAGCCAAAGCGCGCGCGGAGGATCATTGCACGTTGGGACCGTGTAAGTGCGCGACAGCCGGTGACACTGTCGATGCGCTCACCTCCCGCGATGCGTGGGTCGGGGTGCTGCTTTCGGAGATGGTCGTGGATGGCCGCACGCACGTCCTCCAGCGCAAGGGGCAGATCGCTGGCAGGTAGTTGGTGTGCAGCGGTCGCGAGGTCGTCAGCTTCTTCGTTGCCGGCGATGCCGCAGTGACCGGGCACCCACTGTGCACGCACGGCACACCCTCTCTGCGCGAGGCCCTCGATGCGCGAGCGAATTTCCCGCAGTAGTGGGGTACCGCGGCCGTTAGATTGCAGGCGGCTGAGTGCGGCGCGGGAGTCGCACAGCAGAGCACTCCTGGGCGGCGGAGGGCCGAGGGTGAGCAGCAGGTCCAGCCCGATCCGGATTCCCATCAACTCCGCCGTGGTGGAGGAGCCTAGGAAGGCTGCGTGTTGCTGGCTGTGCAGTCGCAGGGCGGGGATGGTGGCCGCCGCAGCAAGGGAGCAGCTGTCGCGGGCCACTGAGCCGCCGGTGTACACGAGGAGATGGTCCTGGAGCTCCTCGTGTATGACGGCTGTGGCCAGCTGCTGCACAGCACAGAGGGGTGTGCTCCGCTTTCCCGCAATGCCGACGATCTCTCGCTGTACCTCCGAGGCAGCAGGCCAGGGCGCGCAGGAGCCGTAGGGGGGTGGGCCTTGGGTCAGTTGCTCATACTCGAGCAGCGCCGCGCCCATTCGTGAGCGCGGGTGCGAGCGCATACGCTGCAGCAGCGAGCCGCCGTCCGGTGCGCGGTGAAGCCAGTCGATGTGATTCAGTGCCTTGCGCGCTGCTTGGAAATCAAGGGGTCACGCTCCTGCCTCGGCCAACGTTGCGGCGCACTGCGAGTTTTTGGGCAGGCCTAGGCACACGCGCAGGGACTTGCGGTGCTGAAGCTCGAGCTTCTTCCAGCACGGCTTGCGCACCGTGCCGAGCGGCAGCGCATAGAGCCCCGCCCCCAAAGCTGCGGCATTGTATAGACGCAGCGCGGCTTGCTGGGAGATGCCCTGGCCTCGAGCGGTGAGCTTGTGCACGGCGGCGGTGATCCTCTTCGTTTGCAGACAGGCCTTGGTCGCCGCGGGGCGGAAGGAAAGGCGCCAGTCGATGTCCAGGCGAAGGTACCGCACCGATTTACGCCAAGGAATCGGAGTCCCGTCCAGTGACAGTGGCGCAAGGTGCGCGCGCGAGCGCGAAACGCAGGCCATGGCCACCGATTTGTCCGCGCTCAGCGACAGACCAATGCCGCGCAAGCTGGCATCGATTGCGGTCAGGGCTCCCTGAAGGCACCCCCGCAAGCCGAACGCCTCGCCCGGTGGTCTCCGGCACCACAGAGCTATGTCGTCTGCATATATGGACATGTACACATGGTGTCGCCCGCTCGTGGGGAGGGAGGCCGGCACCACCGACATGGCCACATTAAACAGAAATGGTGATAGGACAGAGCCCTGCGGCACGCCCATGTCGACCGGGCGAGGCTTGGAGAGCTTACCCCTACTCGTACGCGCATGGTGCGCCCGCTCAGGAAGCCATGAACGTATCGCAAAAGGCGCCCGCTCACACCAGCCCCCTCAAGCACCGCGAGAATTGGTGCGCGGTGAACGTTGTCAAAAGCGCCCGAGACGTCCAGTAGAAGCAGCAGCGCAACCTGGCCTGCTGCCCTGGCATGCTCCAGCGCTGTAACAACGTCCGATATAGAATCAGCCGTGCACCGCATCCCACGAAAACCCGCCTGCCGCTCGTCAAAGAAATTAGCCTCCGCAGCCCGCTCGTTCAGACGCTGCAACGCCATATGCTCCATGAGCTTACCTGCCGCCGATGTTAATGCCACTGGCCGGTATCCGCTCAGCTCCGTAGGTGGGCGCCCTGCCTTTCGGATGGGAGAAACGACCACGGTTCGCCAATCCTCCGGTAGCTCCCCGCGTTCCCACACCAGGTTGATCTGCTGGAGGAGGATCTGTCGTTGCTGCGCATCCAGGTTTCGCAGCATTTGGTATGTCACCCCGTCCGGTCCGGGCGCCGAGCGGCGGCGGCAGCGCTGCAGCGCATTGTTCAATGTGGAAGACTGGGCGAGTTGGTAGGTAGTCATTCTGTCCTGTGTGCGCTGTTTTTTCTAGAATAGCATTGTTCAATTCCGCCGCGGTGAACGGCACATCACATGGACCTTCCGAGGCGACGGGCGAGGGACTGGCGTCGCTTCTGGGGCTCTCAGGAGCAGCTATGTTAGCGGCGTTTGCGGGGCTGGGCGGCGCGAACCGATCGGCAAACCGCTCTGCCAATTCTACAAAGCTGAGCCCGCTGGAGATTGCGAGGGCGGCTAGCGGTTGACGATTTGCCTGTGGTTCGGTGATGCGCCGCAGGGTGTCAAACAGCCTCCGCGAGCTGACATCTTCCTCCATCCTTTGGCATAGTGAAGCCCACTGCCGGCGGTATAGCTTGTTGGCGTGGCTGCGCGCTGCCGCGTCCAAGCGGTTTGTACAGTCCAGTCGGCGGCTCTGTCAGTCCGTCGCGCCCGTTGCTCTGCGCGATCTCTCTCCTCGCGCAGATTGAGCAGCTTCATATCAGGTGTGGGCTGCCCTGCCCTTACCTCTGCTCGTTGGGTGGATGCGAGAGCGCTTCGGACTAGACTTGAAAAGAAATCTGAGCCAGTGGCCGCCGCCTCGTCGACCGCCCGCCTGAACGCACTCCAGTTGGTAATGGAGTAGGCACGTTTGGGGCGCGCCTCCATCGCAGTGGGTTCAATTAGGATGGAGTAATGATCCGAGCCCCAGAGAGATGGTGATGGGCGCCATGTCGCCTCGATGCCTCTGCATGCGAAGGCAACATCGATGCAGGAGCCGGTTGTTCCGCGTCGTCGAAAGGTGGGCTCGCCGGTGTCCAAGGTGGTGAGTCCCAGCTGCGTTGCTGCGTCGTGCAGGTCGTCTCCACGCGCGGAGTGGCGCGCACTGCCCCACGCACTATGGTGGGCGTTAAAATCACCACAGATGATTTGGCGCGGGGCATAGCACGAAGACACAGCACGAAAACACAGCGCGTTCCACGCGACAACTGGACGCACATAAACACTGGCCACCGACGTGTCAACACCACCGACACGCACTGTCACCACCACGCACTCCTGGGCGTCAGATGTCGCCGCCGCCGAGCCGATGAGGCTGTGCTGGACGTCCTGCCGCACGTATATCGCGCACCTTGATTTCCCGGGGCGATGAGATGTGACACAGCAGGGCACTGCAGCACAGGTGGGTTCCTCGCACGTGGTGGCTGAATGGTAGCCAATGTAGCCAGGTAGCCGCATCTGGGGCTCCCCGTCATGTGAACGTACGTACGTCTCCTGCAGCGCGATAACTTCCGGCGAATCCTGTGCGATGCGAACTCGCATTTCGGCGTACCGCGCCGCAAGTGAGCGCACGTTCCACTGCAGGATGGATGGTATGCGGGAGGGAGTCCGGCGGCTAACCATCATGCTGGATTATCTGTGCGGGAGCACCCGCTGTTTCTAATAAAGCCCGGTGTCCAGCGGTGCCCTCCGGGAAAAGTGCGCTGAGGGCGCGCAACGCCAGCTTTAGGCGCGCGATCTCCGCGTCCCGTGCGTCAGGGGGCTGGCCGTGAGAAGCGACCGCAGGCTCGGGCCGCGCTGTACGGGACGCCGGGCAACCGGATCGCCGCTGCCGCTGCCGGCGCTGCCGTTGCTTCTGTGTCTGCTGCTGCTGCTGCTGGGGTTTTCCCCTGACGACCTGCGCATAAGAAAGAGCGCGCGCCGTCTGCTGATGTTGCTGGGCTGGGGCCGCTGTCTCAGCCTGGACGACGGCTCGGACAACCCGCCTGGACATCGGTGCCATGGATGTGGCCATTAAAGTGGCCACGTGCGGGCACGCTGGGTCAATGGTTGCGTGCCGCCCTCCGCAGTTAATGCAGCGGGGCTTGCTCGCGCAGGTACCAGGCTCGTGCGGCCCGCCGCCGCGCGTGCATCGGGCAGGAGCACGACACACCTCAGTGGCATGCCCCAGGCTGGCGCACTTGGCACACTGGAGCGGCCGGGGACGGCAGGGGCGGACCGCGAGCCTGCGCTTGAATATGGTGATGAACGCCGGTGGTGTCGGCGCCGCAAAACGGAAAGCGAGTGTGCTGCCCGACAGAGACGCCGACACCATCGGCACCGTTGACTCCGCCGCCGCTAGCAGCTCCTCCGCCGTCCTGCGCCCGTCCACACCGAAGACCAGGCCGGAGCTTTGATTCCGAGGAGGAGGCTCCTTGGCGCAGACCGGCACGCCGCGGATGACGGCCGTGGCTAGCAGGGCCTGGAGAGCATCGCTGCTCCCTGCGTCCACTGCCACCACATTCCGCCGCATGTTTACCCGGACGGCGAGGACGCCCGGGCGGGATCCGATCTCCTCGCCCAACTCCCAGCCCTGTTCCCTGGTGAAGGCGGTGCCCCGGTTCGCCGGCCGAAACAGCACCGTCCCCACCAGGCTGGACGGGACCTCCACGGCAGCCGCGGCTCGCTCCAGGGCAGCTCTCCGACGCCGCTGCGCCTTGGTAGTGATAATGCGCCACGGGACCAGGCTGGCCCCAGCATCAGCGTCGCCGCTGCCTGCGGCGCATTGCTGCGGCGCGCCGCGGAGTTGGGCGCGCTCGCTGCCAGCAGACGAAGCCCCAGCCGCAGCCTGGTCTCGTGCGGCGGGATTTGGTGAGGTCGCACCCGGTTTTCTTCCCGACGCCGTCGCCCCACCAGCAACAGCAGCAGCATCAGCAGCAGGCTGGAGGTGGGCACCATGGGGCTCGTGCTGGGAAGGCCCTGCTCCTTCGAGTGTGGAGGGAGAGGGAACAGTGACGGTGGGGGGCCTTCGAGCTTCCCGTTTGGCCACCGCGATGTCCCTTTTGGTTTCCGAGACCCTCTCCTCCTCGGACCCCGTTGAGCGTCGCCGTTTCCGGAGAGCAGACTCGTCCATTGGGGTGCACATGCTCTCCTCGGCAGCGGGTGTCCGCGGTGAGCCCGCAGCAGCAGCATCAGGGGGAGAGGGCATCAGAGCCGGTTCCCCAAGAGTAGCGATGGCGGCAGGAAGCGCAGGGGTGGCCAGAAATGGCGGGGAGGGAGCCGCCATGTAGTCCTGCGTCTGATGAGCGAGCGCCATGGCGTCCCTCAAGGCTAGAACGCGTGGGTCCGCCGGCGACACGTCCAAGTTCCCGATGACGGACTCAAGGTTCTCCGAGGTGGTGATGAGCGCCGCCGTCAGGCACCTCACCGTGTCCCGCAGATCAGCGATCTCGGCCTGCATTCGCCGAATAGTGCTGGATGACCTCGCTCTGGATGGCGTTCGTCTCCGTGATCGTGAGCGTGAGCGGCCTGCCCTGCGTTGCTGATTGTCACCGCCGAACACAGGCCTTCGCTCGTTCACGGTGTCTGTGGCCTCCATGGGGAGACCCCGCAACGCCGCGAAGCCTTAGGCCCAGCGTCCGAAGGAGCAGAGAGCTAAAAAACACGTCCGCTCGCTTCGAACGCCCACCGAAGAATCCTTTTTTTTTCACTGCTGGACGAATTATCGCGGTGTCTCTGGCTCTTTCGGCCTTCCATCGGCAGTGGCCCCCTGCTGCTTTTCGAGGGTCTTAACCAATATTCGTGGCTAAGAATCAACGAATGCGGGAAACTGATTATCTGTGCCGCATAGCGACTAAGGCTGCTAGTTAGAACAAGCATTCCCCGCAGCTGCGGCGATGGCAGAGTGGTCTAAGGCAAAGGAAAATCTATGCTTCTCTGTCAGTGCCACCACCAGTCGTTTAGAATCCACATCAGCGCAATACTGTTGCATTTTTTTCAGCAGCTCGCGTTTCAGAAGGCAATGTTCCAAAGCACTGGAATACGGTCGCAATACGGTCGCAACTTTGCTGGCCATAGGCCCAAAATCAGAAAGCTTCCTTCGTCGATTTCTCTAAGGCCTCCGTTCAGCGAATTATTAATGGCGGATGCTGTCATAATCTGAAAGTTATCCTGTCTTTCTAGTCGTGGGTTCGGGCGAACCCGTCAGAAGTTTCCCGCGAGCGCCTTTAACTATAGTGAAGAAAGATAGTGCGTTGCATAATTTTTAAGTTTAAGTACTAATTTACGGACGTGTGCAGACTGCCTTCCAATTTTGTTGCCTCAGTGTGTCAATCGTCACAGACAAGCGCAAAGGTTTGTGTGGCCTAGCAAGACTGGAATTACGGCGTCCGCCCACGCCGATAAACTACGCTGCGTTATCTTCCGACTGCGGTTACGCCGGGCTGGGGTGTCGCCGCCTACCAGCAACAAGAAGCAGCGCGCATGCGAAATCGAGAATCACGCGGGACCATAGAGTTTCTTATTATTGTTCGTTTTGTTTTATGGGGGTTTAACGTCCCAAAGCGACTCAGGCTATCAGAGACGCCGTAGTGAAGGGCTCCGGAATTTCGACCACCTGGGGTTCTTTAACGTGCACTGGCATCGCACAGCACACGGGCCTCTACAATTTCGTCGTCATCGAAATTCGACCGCCGCTGCCGGGATCGAACCCGCCCGCGTCTTTCGGGTCAGTAGTCAAGTGCCATAACCACTGAGCCACCGCGACGGCAGTTTCTTACTATTAACTAGAGGGAAAGCTGGTGACCCACCTATGTCAGTTTGTATGGAGCTTCCTCGAGACCACCTCAGCCATCATGGGCGCTCTAAGCATCACGGTGCGGAGGGCTACGGACTGCAGAACCACAACTTTTGGCCAAAAATAAGGAAAAAAACAAACGTTGTTTGATAATTAAGAATCTCCTATCATTCAATATCATGTCCATAAATTGTGCAACAAACAAGCCGAAAAGCATGTAAATGTAAAGTTTGCTCAAAATAAGTGATCGCTTGGCCAAGTACTGCAGACCACCTAATCTAATATTTCGTGCTGAACAGGCGCTTTTAAAACGAAACATAATTTTTAAAAAATGTTGTCGCTTAAACAGTTTAAGTGGTTTTTTCATGGCATTTAACAAAACAAAAACCTGCGCGCGGGGCGCGCCGTGGACGGAAAGGGGCAATCTTCGAAAACGCCACTCTTGTTCCTGAAAAAAAAAACCGACTGTCCCGCACCAAGTAGCCCCCCGCCGCGGTGGCTCAGTGGTTAGGACGCTCGACTACTGATCCGGAGTTCCCGGGCTCGAACCCGACCGCGGCGGCTGCGTTTTTATGGAGGAAAAACGCTAAGGCGCCCGTGTGCTGTGCGATGTCAGTGCACGTTAAAGATCCCCAGGTGGTCGAAATTATTCCGGAGCCCTCCACTACGGCACCTATTCGTCTTTTCTTCTTTCACTCCCTCCTTTATCCCTTCCCTTACGGCGCGGTTCAGGTGTCCAAAGATATATGAGACAGATACTGCGCCATTTCCTTTCCCCAAAAACCAATTATTATTATTATTGTTCACCAAGTAGCTCATCGCCCCATGATGCTCTGAGCGCCCTTGGTGGCTGAGGTGCAGTGCCGCCAGTTTTCCCTCTATTTAATAGTAAGAAACTCTATGCGCGGGACAGCAAGGGCGGGAAGCGCTTCTCCAGGGCTAGGAATGGTGAAAGGACGGGTGAAGGTAGCTTCGGGAGCTGCCTTACTCAGAGTTAGCAACAAGAAAGCCTTTACTGATGGCTGCTCAGTAAGGTCGCTTTCGTAGTGACAATACTCGGCCTCGCCGCTGAACTGAACTGATGTATCTGGCGTTTTGGAGTTAGTATTGAGCATGACCGTACACACTCTACGGTGAGGACACAGTTCGGCAGTATCTACCGAAGAAGTTGGTTGCAGACCTCAAAATGTTTCTCTCAACTCAAACAAAATTTATTTTAAATAAAATTTCATAGTTAAGCAACGAAGCTGGTTTGCACTCTGAGTCGTCTCACATATTCTTACCTGGAGGGCCTTGTTCCTTAGTTTAGGTCTGGATATCAGGAAAGTCACTTTTTGTGAACTATGAAAGTTATTTTTCTTAAAACGCACCCTGCTTAACAATTTTAATTTTTTTTTAGCATAAGCTTCAGCGACAGGTGAAGGAACGAAAAATTGGCGGTTGTTTAGCTTTGGTTAAACCTGGAGGGACGCGATAGCTACAGTTGGCCGAGTGGAACTTGGTCACGTTACCAACGACCTGACGAACCACGTGACAAGCCACGGCGCCGCGCCGCCGGCAGCTGCTCCGCACCACGTGACTAACCACGTGACAGCGTGGCGGCGCAGCCATGGTAGAGTGGCAAGCCACGGCGTGACGGCGCAGCCACAGGGTTGCAGCGCCGCCACAGGATGGCGGCGCCGCCACGTTGAAGGCTCGAAATGCTAACGTAATGTAGCTATCGCTACCAAAATTATTGCGGCCGGAACTAGTTGAGGGGGTTTACTGAAGGCTTAGTAGAGACAAATCTGTAGACAAAAGTAGTTCCAGCTTGTAGATGATTAGAATTACTATAGACTGACATAAACCTGTGTCTACTGCACCAGTACACTTTTGTGTATTGAGTGTATATAAACAGAAATCTACAAAAAGTGTATGGCCATAAATCTATAGCGTGTCTAAAGATTGTACATACACCAGGACGTGGCGCAGTCGGTCTCCTCCGCCAGACACCAATCGGGATGCAGTTACTTGGGACCGGTCAGGGCCACTTTACAGGCACAAATTATATTTCAATCCAGCGTGCCTGGGAGAGAGATGGGTCAAAAACAGCCGAAGAGGACCATACGATGAGTGGCGAAGACGGTATTTGGACAAATTGAGAGTGCCGACGTCCCAGCCCAGGAAACACAAGAAGGGCTACGCAACGTTAACAAACGTCTACAAAAGTATACGGTAATGCCTAGAAGAAATCTATTTTCAGATGTTCGGTAGACAATGAGGCAAAAAGAGGCGTTATATCATTGCTAATGCTCCGCCAAAAAAGATCTATAAATCTTTTTCTTAAGAACTCGTTAAGAGCATATTTAGACTTTATTTTTTGGATATCGCTGTTTCTATGAAGCCTATGGACCTCCTCTATGTTTGTAAACAAACGAGGTGGCGCTTCAGTCGCTAGCGAGCTCGTGGTAGGCAAAAGGTCGGGGAGTGGCGTCGTGGATAGGTATTGAGCGCGGGTTTTCAAGGCTTGTAGGCGCGTTTCCAGTTTCTGCGAATCATAGCAATGGTCGATGCTTCCAACTTAGTAATTTGTTGAAGTACACGAGCTCGCGTTGGCCACGTGCGGCCTATAAAGAGAAATAGTTTGCCACTGTATTGTATAAATGGTTAGTAGTAAACATATAGAAAGCGTTCCTGCCGTTTATTTATGCGCTAGGCATTGAGTAAAACAAGTTTTGACACTCTGCACTAGTGTCACTGCACTAGTTTTGCACTCTGCACTAGGACAATAGTGAGGGGAAGCGCTGGCCTTGTTTCGTCGGAGCAGACATGCGCTCATCGTCTGCTGACATACGTACGTGTCGCGCTGTGCGAAAAGTGGGGACAGCGTCGTGTCCCTGATCTCCTGTCTTGCTTAGCGCTGTTTTTAGCCGCATGACCACGCACCAGCCAGGCCGACTTGTCCTCTTGTTAAGCTGGTCGATTTGGTGAAAATTTTTGATTTCTAGAATTATTTTCTTTCCTAGCCCTGAGGTCTAGTTTCGTGACGAAAAATTATAGCAAAATATTGAGTACAAATTTATAAATTACGCTTTTTAGAAGTGTGCTCGTCAAAAATTGTGAGGCGATTTCTTTGATTTCAGTGCCGCATTTCTTCGACCAAAGCGAAAGCAAAGATGCCATAAACGAGGGAATAAACTTTACGGTTCGTTTTGTGACCTCTCACATTTTCTGCGACTGGATCACTCACCTTCGTAATTCGCATGAAAATCAAATGATTCCATTTGTCGCAAACTATTCCTGAGACGTTGAGGAGCGTAATAAATCTCTCGATTTTTTTCCCTACACGTGCAGTATTGTGTTAGTTATTTTTTGTAAGAAACGTTTTCATATAACTATGCATGCATAAGTACTGATCATATAGAAAAAGAACTAATCGCGTCATCGTACAGAACAGGGCTTTATGTACATACTGGCATAAAAAAACTGCGCACTACCTACTCAATTATTTGAGACCTTGGGGAGACTTGACGACGGTGTTAATTATAATTACCCAGAACTGCACCAGGTATAGCGATAACTAAAAGAAATTGCTTAAACTAGCGTAGGAATTTCATATTTGCACCAAGTTTAGTTACATATTGCATGCATGAATAACGAAAACACTTTTCATTGCCGCGTCCCCTCTCAATCTCGCCACGTGTCTGCCAGTAGCACGCCTGCGGCTGCTTCTTTCCAAACAAGCTTCGCGATCATGTACTACCTCATGAAACATGACATATGCATGATGCAATGAAAAAGTATATGGCGTTTAGCACACTTAAGGTACGCTATTCTAAGCACACCAACGCGACCGCGCAAGATTGCACAACTTAACCAGACTTCTTTCTACTCGAATGAAATAATTACGTCGTCATATCAAGAAACATTTTCAAGTAAATATTAAATGTCATAAAACGCGCCATTAAAACACGGTGTGCTATTAAAAAAAAAACGCATTCCTTGGGGGCGAGTGAACCTGTCGGCGCCCCGTGCACTCCGGCTCAAGGTGATAAGTACGTGTGCAGCTGCATATGTCTTTTTTTTTTCCTTGAGCAATTATCAGCCTACTATCCTGAAGTTCAGGTGAATGAACGCAGTAACTTGCATGCTATTAAGTGCATTGAGTGGCAGTGCCTATCGACTCCCAGACTTCGCGCTTTACTACCGTGGCCCAATGCCTGTTAGCCAGTTCCCGAATGCGGCATTTATGCGCGAGAAACCTATCGAGGCTAATATAATATTTTTTATGCTACTACGCGGATCTAGCAGTGACGCAGCTGGTCAATACATGCTGCTTCTGCAGTGCACAGGCTTGAAGCAGCCGCCGGTAGCTGCGGCAGCTGCGGTAGGCACGGGCAAGCGGAACCTGTTTTGCCTACCATGCGAAAGTCGCTGCTAACATCAGCGCCACCGCATCTTCGTGACGTCGCGGGGTGAAGGAGGTCCATAGACTCAATATCGGTATGCTGTATATTTAGGACCCTCTAAAATCGAGCAGTGAGATTTCATTAGGTTTAGTGCTCATGCTTTTTTTAGAGCTGCAGATTTTGTTTGCTGAGATATGTACTTTATAGCTCGAACTGCAAAGGGCAGGCAAAGCGCGCTCTACTACGTACGGTGCGTCCGACGCGCACTCTATATTGCTCTTATTACTCTTATTGCATATTGACTTCGAAGAAGGATGCTATTTGCAACGTTCGTTGCGTGGACATTCCTAGCAGCTGCGCTAACGGCGGTGCGCAATTATCCTATGTTAATTGGCGCTGAGTCATCTACATGACTAACTCAGTCGTCACTAATTTCGGAAATAAAATATACATAAAAATTCATATGATTAGACTTAGGTTCACTGCGGCGTTAGTTAACGTCTACCGAATGTTTTAGTCAAGTACTAATACATTGAAAGATGCGTTCGGAGCAAATTGCTGTTAAAAACCACGCTAAAACGTTCCCGCGTAAATTTCTCGTCAGAGAAATTTTTAAAACGCTGCGTGGAAAACATATTTAGGGAAGTTTTTACAACCCCGCCGCGGTGGCTCAGTGGTTAGGGCGCTCGACTACTGATCCGGAGCTCCCGGGATCGAACCTGACCGCGGCGGCTGCGTTTTTATGGAGGAAAAACGCTAAGGCGCCCGTGTGCTGTGCGATTTCAGTGCACGTTAAAGATCCCCAGGTGGTCGAAATTATTCCGGAGCCCTCCACTACGGCACCTATTCTTCCTTTCTTCTTTCACTCCCTCCTATATCCCTTCCCTTACGGCGCGGTTCAGGTGTCCAAAGATATATGAGACTGATACTGCGCCATTTTCCTTTCCCCAAAAAACCAATTATTTTTACAACGTTTGTAAATAAACCTTTTTTGTCAGTATGTTTTTAAAACGTTTGTGAATAAACCTTTTTTTGTCAGTATGTTTTTTAAAACGTTTGTGGATAAACCTCCATTGCTGAGATGTTTTTAATCGTTTTCATCTAAAGTTAGACGTTGCTAGCTGTTTCTAGCTGTTTGAAGATGTCTTATAGACCGTTTACAGAGCGCAGTTCGCCTAGTCGACACTCGCGGCGCCACCGCCGTCGCGACATCAGTGGCCTTCTGGATAGCAGGCGACTGCAGGTGGTGCCTACGGGCTGCTGACTTCGCTGCTGTATCCGCTATGCTTTGCGGCCAAAATGTGGAAAAGCAGAGGCAAAACGTGTTCCGTGTTCGATTGTAAGAACTGCGACGCAGATTTGAAGGTTTGGAATGTATCTGTTTGCGAAACGCACGGGCCTCAACTTCACGAAGATTGTCCGTGCACTAGGCCTTTTGCAATGCATAGATTTCTGCAAGGAGAGAAGAACAAGTTGGTACGACAGCACTGGATTGCGAATCTACAGAGGAAAGACTTCCACCCCGGCTCATCGGCTAGGGTGAGTACACATGGTAAAAGTGAAAACACCGGTTGCTCGGGTTGTTTGCTGACGGTATACCTGTAACGCCGGCAGTCAACAGCGGCATGGTCTGACGGTCAGGCATTTCAACCATATAGTTGTAGACAACTGAAATAAAGAATGATATCAGTACAGTATGTCATCATGTGTGCTATTTATGTAGCTAGTTTTGTGGTAATAAAACTTTGTCCCCATGCTGAAAGTTGGATGCCAAGAAATCTAGCAAGGTTCTGCATAATACACTTATGCTTTCAGTTGCTGACAAATAATGAAAACTAATTATTTGTGCCTGATCGGCCGCGTCAGTCATGCTGCGACCCGCCGCATATGTTTACGATGGTTGAACGGCTCTGCAATCAAATCTGGGAAGTTCTCGCTTTAAACTCACGCACGAAAACAGTCATAAGCACACCAGGACAGAAATCCAAGCAGTGTTTTTGGCTTTAGAAAAGCGGGAAAAGACAGACAGCGAGCATACCATCGTCACCAAGCAAAGCGATGTGGCGTGAAGGCTCACACAAAGACAAGAGCAAAGAGTCCTAAAATACAAAAAAAAAAAACAGCGCACTTACACGGCCGCTGAAGCTTCGGCCAAAGCTTGGTGTCATCCACCCATCCTGCATCCATTTTGCGAGCAAACATAAGTACTATCGCAGTAAAACGCGCTTGCAGATGAGGCGTCCGCACAGGCAGGCAGCGGAGTCAGAAGGCCAGCAATGGAAGAGTGGTCACGTGACCAAATATGGCGGCGCCCATGCTTCCGTGCTGTAAAGCGTCTATAGAAGTTTTGTGTCTCGTGAGAGCAAGCGCACCAAGATGACCCAAGAAGACAGGCTGAGTCAGCCCCGCTTTTACACTGATAATGACGCCCATAGCAAAGTTTAAGGCAAGCAATATTCCTCGCAAGGCAATGTCCCATGCTGTAGGAATGTTGGCACCGAAAGATGAGTTAGCTCATCCTGGAAACACAAAGGGCGCCCATGCGCAAAAGAAACCTTTTGTGTTTCGAGGATGATGCAGGAGGACGCAGTTCGGTAGCGGTCTCAGAGGAAAGCAGTTGCAAGTTAATGCTCGGAGCGGAGTGGAACAAGCGCACTGCGCCTCCTAAGTCGAGCCACATTCGCCTAGGCAGGGGGGAGGAAAAGCTTCATTAGACCGAGGGTGTTCAGGGAGCGAGGCCCTTGGGCTCCTACACGCAGCCCCACTGCACTCAGTCCATTTACGAGTCCATAATAGTCCATGATGTCGGCGGCCCAGTGGTTAGGGCGCTCGGCTACTGATCCGGAGTACCCGGGTTCGAACCCGACCGCGGCGGCCACGTTTCGATAAAAGGCGAAACGCAAAGGCGCCCGCGTGCTGTGCGATGTCAGATCGGTTATTGGGGAAAGGAAATGGCGCAGTATCTGTCTCACATCTCGGCGGACACCTGAACAGCGCCGTAAGGCGCCCGTGTGCTGTGTGATGTCAGTGCACGTTAAAGATCCCCAGGTGATCGAAATTATTCCGGAGCCCACCACCGCTGCACCTCTTTCTTCCTTTCTTCTTTCACTCCCTCATTTATATCTTCCACACCATCTGCTACTATTGTCAACGAAAATAGTTTGTCCTCTTTCTTGGCTCAAGAGTGGCATGGATAGAAGAGTTAGACGAATTTTGTGGACCGAATTCGTCCTCACGAACTATCAAAAGGTGATAAGAAGCATATATGTAATGAAATAAAAATAAGTAAAATGCAAAACAAAGAAAATTAAAATTATAAAGTTGGCAACTAAAATAAACACGAAAAGCAAAACAAATAAAAGAAAAGAACAGAAAATAAAAATTAAAACAAAAAAGAAACAAATGAAACATGCCGGGAGAGAGGAAAGGGAAAGGCTTTTGCATTTTGTATTTTTTTGCGCAGGTTCACCTGTATTAAAAATTGAAGGATACGATGTGACGCGGCTTGTTTTCGTTAGCACACTTAGGCTTGACATCTCGCTCTTTGAATTTTCTTTTATAGTGATCACATTCCCATTGTTCTTTTAATTTGAATACACCGTAAAAATGAAAATTGGTTTTACGTTAAAGAACCCCAGGTGATCGAAATTATTCCGGAGCCCTCCACTACGGCACCTCTCTCTTCCTTTCTTCTTTCACGCCCTCCCTTATCCCTTCCCTTACGGCGCGGTTCAGGTGTCCAACGATATATGAGACAGATACTGCGCCATTTCCTTTCCCTCAAAAAACCAATTATATATATATATATATATATATATATATATATATATATATATATATATATATATATATATATATATATATATATATATATATATGGTTTTTGGAGAGGAAATGGCGGAGTATCTCTCTCACATATCGGCGGACACCTGAACCGCGCCGTAAGGGAAGGGATATCGGAGGCAGTGAAAGAAGAAAGGAAGAGAGAGGTGCCGTAGTGGAGGGCTCCGGAATAATTTCGACCACCTGGGGATCTTTAACGTGCACTGACATCGCACAGCACACGGGCGCCTTAGTGTTTCGCCTCCATTGAAACGCAGCCGCCGCGGTCGGGTTCGAACCCGGGAAATCCGAACCCGACCGCGGCGGCTGCGTTTCGATGGAAGCGCAGTTTCGGTTCCATGAGGTACAGTGAACTAGAATATTGGGTAGTGTGCGCACTGCGCCGCGTCTGCATAGGCAGAGGTGAAGCCGCTTGTCCGCTAGGTACCGCCGCAGTAGTCGCCGCGGCACAAGTAGGAGTGTCACAGGTCTCCTCGATTTGGCTCCACTAGTTCGCAAAAGTGCCGTGCCAGTGCAGCGCCAGTTCTTGCGGCGCGAGTGTAGCCTGACACTAGTGCTCTCAGTGCAGTGGTCAAATCGAGTGCAAAAGTGCAGAAACTCGTCTGCTGCGGCTATGTGTTGGTGTTTGTCGCGTCGTTTGACATATGCGCGACATTGTTCTAGCTGCATTGAACGCTGTGCATTCGCTCGAAGTGGCACATCTCGTGGAGCGGCTATGAAATTTGGTAATTCCGAAAGTGGTGAAGAATTCTTTCACCTTTCTTTCCGTTGTGTTGTGCAAAGTGGCGCAGGCCGGTTGACCGTCACTGATTTAATTAATTAATAATTGGTTTTGGGGGAAAGGAAATGGCGCAGTATCTGTCTCATATATCGTTGGACACCTGAACCGCGCCGTAAGGGAAGGCATAAAGGAGGGAGTGAAAGAAGAAAGGAAGAGAGAGGTGCCGTAGTGGAGGGCTCCGGAATAATTTCGACCACCTGGGGATCTTTAACGTGCACTGACATCGCACAGAACACGGGCGCCTTAGCGTTTTTCCTCCATAAAAACGCAGCCGCCGCGGTCGGGTTCGAACCCGGGAACTCCGGATCAGTAGTCGAGCGCCCTAACCACTGAGCCACCGCGGCGGGGTACTGATTTGACGGATATTTTGAAGAGGCAACAAACACTGAATTCGAGAGGTTATTCACACTACCGCTCGAGACGATTTTTTACAGTTTATACGCGTGATTCGGGCTGCTTCCGTTCTATCGAAAAGTGACTGCGATTGTCCGTCAACAGTTGCCTGATCTATATTTGAACTCAACTAGATCGCGTTCACTTTCGGCGGACGGTGACGTGACTGTCAGAGGTTAACTGGCAGGCGAAGGTGCGGACTGACGGCGACCTCAAGCCCAGTCGCTGTCTTAAGCGGAGGTACTGATGTCGCATCGAGTCACAAACGTTGCGATAACCCACGTATTATAAAGCATCTCACCATCTGCCTCTTATGGAAGCGCCCCATCGCGCTGCGTCTATAATAATAATTGCACACAAAAGAGAAACGGTGTAAGCGATGCGCGAGGCTGGACAGAAAGATGAGAACCCTGTCGCAGTCGCCTACGCGCGTACAAACACACGCACACATGCACACACGTACGCGCACTGGCATTTCAGCTGCTTGGTGAGGGCATGGCGCCGATGCCGCGTCTCTCACGGGTACGCGACCGTCTCAACCATGGTCTCAACGCCGCTCACCAAAACAAGCAAGGCCGCGGAGCCGTCTGCTACGAAGCGCGCCAAGCACCTTGCACTACTTGCACGAGAAGAGAACTCGCCCGGAGGCTAGTGCAGCAGTGCAGAACTCGTGCAGCACGAAGTCAAATCGAGTGCCGAAGTGCAGGTGGCGCTAGCTGCACCGTCAAATCGAGGGAAACTGTGAAGATTTGGCTCCCTTGCTCGATGCGGAAGATAAAGATCGACACTGCTGAGATATGAACGTCTAATAGAGAGACACGGGCTAGTTGGCGACTATTAATAGAATGCATCTTGAAACCGCGCAAAAAAGACAAGGGACGAGGAAGAAACCGCGCTCTGTCCTGTTGGTTTCTTCCTCGTCCCTTGTCTTTTCAGCGCGGTTTCAAGATGCAATGAACGTCGCATGCCAGCAGGAATGACAGTGAAGTTGTCGGTTTATCAGGCTGAAGCCTGTCGTGATCATAGCATATAGCCAAGAGTGACTCAAGACGTCAAGTCGCAGGATATGTAGCACGAAAATGTGTCGTAAAGGCAAAGTGTGAAATCTGCATTGCCCTCCTAACTATACCGGGTGTCCCAGCTAACAAGAGCCAAGGGTTGAAAAATCACTTATTAGAGGCAGGCGAGTAAAACCAGTTGCATATCGGTGACAGCCATTTTGCGCACCACAGGATTTTTTGTTTTGCAAATAATTCATTATTTAATGAAGTTTAATTATCTAAATTAATAAACATTGACTTTACACAACAAATTGCATTTGAAGAGTTGTCGAGCACCTTCAGAAACCCCCATTCCATCATTTATCACAAGCAAACCTCACGTGCGTCTTTTTTTCCAAGCTCCAAAGAAAGCCCGCGAAATACAAAATAAACCCCGTGACTAACGCACTTGCGTGCCACGACCGTGCTGCTCTCAAGCGTGGTTTGAGAGAACAAAATCGCCTGCAGCATTGACTCGACGGCCCCGCAGCAGCGGCAGGCCGATATGTTGGCGGTTGTTTCTCGTCTGCGTCAGCCAGTGGCACACATGACGGTGCGAGTTTCCGCCGCCAACATATCGGCCTTTATTAGCATGTCCGGAACCGTCCTTCTCCCGTTTCAGATCGTTTGTGCTCCAACAGTGATGTGTGACATTTGTGTTAGCTGTAGCCGCCCTAGATGTCGCCACCGTTGGAGACCTGGAGGTGCCGAAAAGGAGCGCCAGCACAGGAGGAAGAGGAGCTTCATGTGTGAATATTGATTGTTAGACCTGATCACCGCGGAAATGCTTACCGTGTACGACTTGGGTATCATATGCACGGGAATGTGCTCCATATGCCGACACTGTCGCTCGGTTACAATATCCTATCTCATTCCTCTGCGCTCTTCCTAGGCCATGAGCCGTTGCGTTGTTTCACGTCCATCATGCAAAACAAATTAACTCTTCAAACAGTTCCTGCTTTTAATATCCTACCTGCTGTGTGGGTTGCCTAGCGCCCAGGTTCTAGCCAAGCAGGCTCCGACGAAGTTTAAAAACCAGCGGTCAATAAGGGCGAGTCTGGCTCAGCCTTTCTGCTGTTAGTACGAAGCACTTCCTACCCATAATCGCATCAAGTCTGCTCCTGGACACGGCTGGACTGTGAGGCGTCCCGCAGCAACAACCAACAAGTCATATCCACCACGCACATAGGCCGGTACGACCGTGCACAGGGTCGGCCCATATCACCACGTGAGCTTGTGCAACGATCACAATAGGCTAGTTCTAGCAAACCTTGTTCACGCTAGATGCCCACTGCAATGCAGAAGCAAAGAAACTAACGTTCACACCTTGAGATGCACTGTGGCAGCACAGACATTGACTACCACAGCTTGAAACGTGACCAAAAGCCGCTCAGCAGCGCCTGCCATTGTGCAACCGGTAGGCAGACACACCGCAGGCAGCTTCTCTGCACATTTGCGGTCACTGCATGTATTAAAGCGCGATCATTATCTGCGCATGCTCTGCCGTGGCGGGCGGCCAGTGTGAACACCTAGATATATTCTTATACCGCGGTACGTGCTACCAGAGACGTTCGTGATAAGCCACTACGTCGTAAGCGGGCATCAAATACGCGAGCTTTAAGGGAAGCTGAGCTAGTGATTTCGTGCGACTACATCCCAACGACCCTGCAAGTGAGAATGCCTCAAAGAGGATTTACTGTGGAAGAAACTAGAACCTCTGTTAGAATCTTCGTAACTGCTGGAACTTCTTGTGTTCTTAAGAGGTAATTTGTTTCCGTTGCGAACTGTATAAGCATTGTTTTTTTCAGTTGGTAGTTTCTGAACTCGTAGGTTTATGCAGTTACTATTTCTGGGCTTAAAAGGACTAACAAGTGATCACTATGCATTTATGAAGTCAAGATAGAAATGATAAAATCTTGCCTTATATTGGCAGATTTTTACATGTTAATACCAATGAAACAACAGTTTATTATCCTAATTCGGTTTTGAAAAATCACTTAAAACAAGCCAAAGGTGAAACCCAAGCTCCAGTGAAAATTTGTATCCCACTATGTTAGCACATCTTGTTAAAATATGACTCATTTTGATAACGGCAGAGTGCGACAGCTGTTAATAAAATATTGGCATAGACTTCCACACTGTGAGGGGGATAGAGTAGGTAGGGGTAGGGGTACGAGGTGTGGAAGAGAGTAAGCACACAAAACCGTTGTGAAGTCAGAAGCCTTAAACAACACCCTTTCCATAGTGGCAGACAATATTTCAGTCCTTAAAGTTCACTTCTTGGACTTTTTAAACATGTACTCCTGCGGATTCGGTTAGGTCAGGTCTCACCACACTTCCTTGAATTCAACGCACACAGAGAAGACAAAACAAGAAATGATCTGAACGCATCTTTGGCTACTTTTATTATTGCTTTTCTACAAAAGAAAAGGGATGGGGCAATATGGGGAACATCTTTATGACATCTTTTACAGGCAAACAGTCAGAGAAAGAGAAGGAAATAAAAACGTAGAGTAACCTACAGATGTCGCATGTTGATGGCGTTGTAAAAACAAGCGATCGTAAAATTCGCGATGTGTCAAGAGTGAGGTATCGTACAGGAAGTAGAGTTACAAAGACGTAAACGAGGGGTGGGTCGCCAGTTTGAAGGAAAACAGCAAATCTCACACGTGCAACATGCCCTCCTCTGAAAGAGAACTGTACTTGCAGCCAACAACTAAAACAAAAGAGAACAATTCAAGGTCGATGCAGCAGAAACTCTGTATACCTTACCACTTACTGAAGATTACGTGCACACTCCCAGCCAAAATTAGGGTCGTACTTAAAGTCACTTAAGTGCTGCCCGATCACATTAAGCGTCTTTGTCGAACATTCGTAATGAACTTGCCTGAACCCCGAGCAGAACCTAGAAGAACAAGGGCCTGTGCAACTGGCTTCAAGTTAAATGAGGCGACCAAGTCATCACTTCCACCTTGCCATCTCTTTGACAACGCCAGGTTCTGCCATCAAATACTGCCAGCCAACAGTAGTCCTCTTGGCACTACTGAACTGGCCACACATACACATGGTGTCGCTGAGGATGCAAGCACAGGAGACAACATAATGGCATTGCACTTGGACTTACACCATTCCAAGGATGCAAACACAGTAGGCAACATGATGGTAGAGTGTACGAGATCCACACAGTAACGTGCAGCCCTTCAGTGATGTAACCAAGTGCATTTGCAACCACATGCTTGCGTCATCCATCACAGAGCCTACTACTCATCAGATACAATGGATGCTACACTAGCACGTGCATTGCAGTGCAAATTCACAATGGACTGCAAAATGTGGCACCACTGGACAATGCTCACTTCTGAGCCAACGGTGGGCAATGAAGCTGCCAAATTTCAGTTGGAGAGCAAACAATGCAAAACCGTACCTATGCCATGCGACAACCGTTATTCAGAAGACAAATTGTCACATCTGACCAACTCCTTCGATGCACGGGGACCCGCGAAACCATACTGTTTCCTCGATGTTTGTAAATGGATCCCGAAACAGTGGTGGAAACACTGGATCACCATGCCAGTGATGACACCCCCACCATGACCATTCAGTAGCGACAAAAGAAATCAAAGCTCGCCCAGGTGCGTGCCAGAGGTAGCTAGAGGTAAAGAAGACACCAGAGGTAACCAGCAAATTACAATGGTAGTTCTGGAGTTATGAAGGAGTCTGAAAGGGGTGCTGGCACAACAGGAGGCCAAACTGTTCTCACCACCGCTTCGGGATCTTCGTTAAAAAGGACGGCAAAATGGCAGCATCAAATCCGAGTCCTGGAAAAGGCAAAGAGACTCGGAAGAGAGAAACAAAAAGGAAACAAAAGAGGGAGTACGATGTTAGAAAATGGCAACAGGACTTTGAGCATGTGCGGCTGCCTTGAAACACCGAAAGCCATGTGCCAGCTGGAGAACAAAAAACATCACCACTGGCCAGCATGTGCTCACGTGCCTGAAGGCGAGAGACAGAGAAAGCAACAGAAAAAATGGATGGCAATCACTTCACACTCACACAAGCCTACCTAATACACTGCTAACTGCACGGGCTTTGCCAGGCGAGTATATGAACAAACCGTGAGTTACGTGAACTACGAACGATATCAAAGGATAGACGTGTAAAAAAAAAAAGTTCTTGGGGAATGGTCACGACACGGATTGTTTTTAATGCGACGAGCAACACGGGGAGTGCCTCTTAAATGCATTTCAGCCAATTGGCCAACGTCTTAAAGCACACACCTAGCGTCATTCGAAATGCCCTAAAAAGCTGTTTTGCAACAATTGCAGCAATAGTTTGGCTTATGATGACCACACACTTCCTGTAGACAACCCTCGAAATCACGCACCCAAATATCTGACACTAAATAGACGGAATGCATTGATAATGTTAAAGAACGAAGTACCGTACTTCCATCTGGAAAAAGCTTACACAGACTTCTCATTGTTATGAAATTAGCATAGACTAAAATTGTAAAAAAGAAAAAAATATCGTGCTTATGGAAAGCAGCAGGCTTCTTTCTATCGCACCGTATCAAGAACTGCCCTACAAAGCATTCATTGCATGGAATAAAGCAGGAATGAAATGACGGTCATGGACTCAATGCTGAACTTTTACATGACAATTTCTGGGGACAATTTCATCTACTTCTAATTACCCCCAAGCTGCCCAAAGAAGAATTCGGCACCTTGGCCTGTCAGAAGTGCAAAAAAAAACATGGAGCACTGGCATCGGAAGCCAAGAATTGTGTGAAGGAGCTCTTGCCTGTGTGAACAGCCCTGCAACTTGATTCAGCAACAATAAATTTTTCAGTGGCCTGCAACTTCAATCTTTCCAGTGCTATTAAAACACTAGCATCTACACTGCAAAGGCCAGAAGGAGCAGAAAAATTTGAGCATTAAGGAAAGAGACCATTTAGCCAGGAATGCATCAACACTATAAAGCTAAAAAACACCTAGAGAACGTCTTAAAAAGTGCACTTTTGAGCTGCCAAAAAATGTCAATCTTTCAAATTGAACACCATAGGCTGTAGCCAGCCGAGACCAAGGAACAACACATGAAGGGCAAGGCAGCATAAATGGTTATGATTAAATCAACCTACAACCTAGGAAGCGACTTTGCAAGTGTATTCACTTTTGCAAAAAGCTTGATGGAATGTCCCAAGAAAAAACGATCTTGTCTGGCGATCTTCAAAAGCCTAAAAGCTAAATTCAATTAAGCAGGAGCTCATTCGCATTGAAATTGAAAGCAAAGCTAATGTTTGAGAACCATTGCACTGCGAGATGCTTTGATGGACTAGTTGGTTTATGTTCATATGAGAAGGAAAATACAGTCATACCTCGTTACAACGAACAAGTAAAAAAGTAGTTCCAATATAGCTGGAATTTGTAACACAAAATTTCACCAAAAACTCAAGCAGGAGAAAAAAAAAAAAATGGGTGAGACCTCTTCCAACGTTTTAGCACGTTTCGAAGTCGACTGCGGCAACTACAGAGGCCACGAGCACCAAATGCCAGTTAGGCTGGCTTCCCCACACAGCACCACCAGCATGAAGCGGCAGCAGTCAAATGCCAGCTAGGGTGGCTTTCCCGCATTACAGAAGCGTTGGGTGAAAAACTGGACGTCGGAACGAAAGCTATAGCCGTTTTCAGCACCTCAATGACAGTCGATGCGAGCACAGGATAGCTAATGGAGAGGCTAGCTGAGCAAGTCGCTGGCTGCTTATCCAACGGGAGCGAGAGGCGTAAACGGGTGCCAATTTCACGCCACTGTACCTTCTATGGCAGGATGGCAAAGCCTGCTGCCTGCTATCCGAGCAGACAAAGCCTGGTACTCAGTTATTTTATATATTCGTTTTATGGAAAACTGCATTCAAAACATACAGTAAGAATTATACATGATTGTTTAAAACATTTACAAACAGTTGAATATAGTCAATATTTCGTAATAAACGTATTCGTTATAACGAGGTTATACTACAGCATAAAAATGGGACAAGACACACTCACAGATATGCTGCACAGCCAATGAGAATTCTTTGCTTGCTGCTCAATGCATGATCTCTTCCAACTGCACATAAGCCTGGCTCTGTCAATAAAAGTTAATTGCTTGCACTTGCTTGCAGTGTTTTTATCTCATACAACAAATGTGCCTCACGCTACACACTGATGGACATTTGGAAGCATATTTACTGATATTCTAGCTAAGGTTGAATCCAATGTGCAGCTGCACTTAGGTGGAAGCACACGAAATGAGCATTACCAATGAGAATCTCCCACGAACGCTACTTTTCCGTTGCACATACATCTCTTCCAGAGCATTTTTGGTAACACTGCAGCCTTGTACCGAGTCCACGAAGAGGAAACAAAGATTGAGACAGGTGAGAACTTCCGTGCCAATGAGACGTTTGTACCAGTTAGCCGTACGCTGCTATTAAAATTCACCGCCTAATGCAACGCTGCAACACTCCTCATGTTTGCCTCGGATTACAGTACATAATGCCACCATGTGCGGTTTACACACACAAAATAATCATGTTTGAGCGTCTTTCTCTTTGTGCACAAGTGTGGCTGGCTTGTGCGCCTCGGCTACTCAAGAACACCGGGCAAACGAAGCTGCACCTAAACATGCGTTAGGCCTTACACAAAGCTGCCTGTAAAACCGTGCCCGCTGAAGCTGGGTTCCCACATGCCGAGCTATGCAATGTGACAGGCCCCACGAAGCACTACCATTCAGGATGCAACATTTGACAGAAGAAATATGAGCACATATTGCCACTACAGTAAAAGTACAGCAGAGCAAGTGGCGCATACATAGGTGGGTTGAGTACATACAACAACCTGCCTACCCCTTGTGGCTGGCATGGAAAACACACGACACAAATATGCAACATCTACAGGAATATCAACAACACTTACTGGGTGAGTTGCCCTTTTAGCTTCTTTTGATGTAAAGAAAGGTCAACCTGAGTCGACCTGCCCCATAGCTGGCCGTCACTCAGCACTGCTGTGGGCAATGCGTGCGTCAGCACTAAAACAAGCAGTTTTGCCAAACAAACCACTCTCTCGTCGAAGCTACGAGACTCCTGATGAAGGTCATCCAGTACTTGCCAAGTGCTCCCCGCGCCGAACTGTCTCCAAGCAAAGCACTTGACCACAGGCCCACAAGAGCGTTCACAGTTTGCTGGTTGAGGGTGGGGTCAGTAACAAGCCAGTCAGATCCAAGAGAACTCAAGCCAAGCCCGAAGTGTTGAGAAGCAATCGGCCTCCAACGTACACAACCGCGACGACCTTCGCCATCTTCGAACTTGAACATGTTGGCTCAGTCATTCTGGTGCCAGTCAAGTGACGACCACTTGCCAACACACGACCTACACGTTCGTCTCCGGGCAAATCTTTAGGCTTGCCATTACACGCAGTCAGTCGTGGCTGCGAGAAATCCAGGGCTCTGGCTTTGTCGGCAACACAGGTGACGTTGCACATGGCCCCAATGCTGACACAGAGAGGTGAAAGGCTGACATTGCTGTTTCGGTTCAGCAAAAAAGTGGTGACGACAATGTGTAGCCATGAAAACTCCACTATTGCCTCTGCCGGGAGGGTAACATGCCAAATGGCTAGCGGGTGGTGATGGGTTTGTATTTTGATGTCTGTCTTGCTGCGCCCCTCACTATGTGTCCGAGTTGCCACCAAAAAACCAGTCCGTGAAACGGCGGAGCTGGGCACTGGCCGTCTCGGACTGTTCGTGGAGTCTGTGGTTCTCTTGCTGCAACTGGCGGACTTGGTGCTCGAGGCTGGCTTTCCTATGCTGTTCCTGCAGACATGCAGAGAAAGAGAAATTTTCAGTCATTTCAGTCAAAGACTTGCGACCTGCATGCACCTCGGAGGTCTATTGATGTTTTCAATAAGTATGAGCAAGACTCACAAATAATCCATCCAAGATTCAACTTTGCAAGCCGTAGGAGAAAAAAACAACAAAAGAATGCATCTATTAGACACTTCGTGCACTCAAACATTCCCAAAATGAACACTGTGCTGTGCTCGAACAGTTTGGCATATGTGCAGGTCTGTGTATGTAAAGCCTGCATCATCCAGTAGTTTGCATCAAACCTCTGCACTTTGCTAGCATGTAAGAAGAAATTTTGTTGTGATGCTTAAGAACCAAAGAAAAAACTAGTCCTCATTCTGACTTCGTTACATACAAAAGTAGCACAGTTGGATACAACTCGAGAATGAAGCGGCAAATGCCACTTGACTCTCCAGCCAGTGGTATCGACCTATTTTCATGACATCACAGTTAATCCGTGATTAATCTCAAGTCACAATATGTTACTTGGATTAACTGTGAGGGGCATTTGCCATTTCTTTCCTGAGCTGTATCTGACTATAAAATTGTCATGTAGGGTCATTAATGTTTTGATTTGCAGATTTTCATAATTATTCAGCTCATTAATGTGTGCCAACCACTGCACCCTGCTGAATCCTTCTGAAGTGCAAAACAAGTTCATGTAAGTTGGCATCTTTGCATTATATAGAGAAAGTACAAATATAGATGACCCTGGATATATCACACTCAGATTTATAAAAGTTATTGTTTATATCGAACAGTGAAAAGGTGTCCTTGAAAATCCTATGCAGAAGTATAGCACAGATGCCTGTGTTTATCAAATGCCCGTTTGGCGTAACATTCAATATATTGAAAAGCGCATTGCGCCCTTGCAAGTGGTGCTTCTACAAATGGCACTCATGCGATCGCTTTCCGCACGCAGTTGCATGGGCTGTGCGGCCTTGGATACCTGCAGGCAGCATTAGGCACATGAAGACTGTGTGAAACGACGTGAGGAGAATTTGAAACATGGGTTGGAGGGTAAACTACAATCTACCGCACCCATTTTCCACGTGACATTGCTATCACGAAGGGAAGCCGGCGCTCTGTACACCGCGCGTCATGCTAAGTAGCCAACCGAGCTGTTCGAAGGCTACCACTAGCTCTCACTTGACGTGCTTTGCTCACATAGGTGTAGAGACATTACAGAGAAAAGTACATCGTATATACTCATGTAATGAACCCATTTTCACGCGACAGCATTAAGGGCCCCGTGTCGCAGAAAAGACAGTGTCGTTGGTGTCGGTAGCATAGGCCGCGAGCAAAAAATCCCTCCACTCCCTCCTCCTCCTCACAATGTACGCCACTGCCCCAACAGATAGCGCGCGACAGCAGCGCCTCCCGCTTGTCTTGTTCGGGCACAGTGGTGCCATGCGGGCACGCAGGAATCACGCGGTGAACGGCGAACAACGCAGCGTACATCATCCAATCAGCGTTCACCACGAAGCTTGCGGCTTGCTGCCCGTTTGTTTGTCGCGGAAGCTATGCTGGCGTTCGTGGCATCGGGTTTGCCAAAAACGATGTGCCAACGAACTACGACTGCAACTTGAATCCCACGTGTTTCAGCAAGGTGCCTGGCAGCGCTTCTACTTGGTTTTCTGCTCCGCGCATCCGTTTCACCGTACGTAGCAGAGCGATTTGTCTAACGGGCAAGGCGTTGCGCCGAACGGGCAATGGCGTTCCTTGGACTACCTGGCAATGCTGCAACACGCTGTCGCGTTCCGCTCTTGAGGGGGGATGCGGCATTCGGGATCAACTTTCCTATTTCTTCATAAATTCTGATAAAAATTGGCAGGGTTACTGGTAATGTTTCTGTGATATCACCATAAAAATTTCAAACTTATATCTGAACAACTTTTTTATTTAAAAAATTTTCCTCCTTTTCATCTTGTACCAGGCCTGAGCGACTTACAAAATAAGATAAAAGACTTCTTCAAAGTGTGTTGCATTCCCAAATGAATGGATGAGGTCGTGACATTCTGATTTTTTTGTTTACAATGTAAATGTTTTTAGTTTTAATATATTATGAGCACACATTACAATGGGCACCTAAACAGTGAACAACTAGTCGAATCAGTAAGTCAGCAAACGGCATGCCGGAAAACCAAGAATGTCACGACCTGAAGGAATGCAGCGAAAAAAACCGTATCAAAATAGCCCCAGCGGTCGCAAAGAAATCAGCGGAACAATCAGAGCAAATGACAAAAAAAAACAGTTTTGAGAAAATAGCTTCCGAAGTTGCACCTTGTATTTCACTCATCAAGAGGCACCGGGGTTGTAGTCTTTTGTGTCCTTTTTAACACGGGGCTTCTTGGATGCCTTGCCTCGAGATTGAAGTGCTTTCGCTGCCTTTCTTTTCCGCAAGGCGTCCTTTTCCGCTGCTCTGCGAAGAGCATGTTGGCCAGTTGGCATGTTGGCATGTTGGCTCCGCGCGTACTGACGAACATGGCGGCCGCGTAATCCGTATTCGAAACTAAGCTCTGCGCAAGAGACAGTCACGGCGAGCCGAGGTTCTCTGCTCAAATGACTAAACCCCGTCGTACACGACGAGCAGCGGAGCCGCAGAGTCGAGAGGCACGCGTAGCAGACGACGCACCCGCCAAGGAGACCAATTGCGCAGCGCGCTGCTGTCACGTGACGTGCGGAGCCAATCGAAAATCACCGTGTGACCGTGAAACTTTTGCTTTTTATGCGTTTGTTTCCGCTCTGAGGAGACCGCTGAAGCGGGAAATTTGAAGTCGGAGGAACGCGCTTTCCATAGAGACCAAGATGGCCGCGCTACGTTGGGCGGTTGCCGAGAGATCGGGGCTTGAAAAGCGGCGTTTTTTCGCTACTTGGAAAAAATTTTCCACCACCCTTGATCATCAAAACAATGATTTGGCGCACTTCTTGATGGTTTTCGACGATGAAAATTTGTAATCACACAAAATATGACTTGTAAAAGCAGAAAATAAATATTTCAAAAAATCGCTTTTTTGACCATTTTCCGCGAGTTGAAAGCCGCGTCCGCCCTTAAAGGCGAAGCTTAAGCGCCCTTCAATTTTTTTCCACCCATCATGGTAGCTCAGTGGTTATGACGCTCGGCTGCTGACTTGAAAGACGCGGGCTCGATCCCGGCCACGGCGGTCGAATTTCGATGGAGGCGAAATTATAGATGCCTGTGTATTGTGCGATGTCAGTGCACATTAAAGAACCCTAGGTGGTCGAAAATTCTGGATCTCTTCACTACGGCGTTGCTCATAGCCTGAGCCACGTTGAGACATTATATCCCCATAAACCATAAACCATTTTTTCCCAGAAATGTTGACACCAATTTGAGGGGTGGGTTCATTACAAGAAAAAAAGTTCCAACAGATTTTTTTGGGAGAGTCGAGATATGTATGCCCGCGTGCCCGCCCATCCATCCTTCAGCAACAAAAGCACACGGTCAGACATGTTCGTGTCGCCAGCATTTAGCTTCTTTCATTCGAGAGGTTTCTGCTGTACCATGTTGCAGTCCGACAATTTTGTGATAGCTGGTGGTGCCGGCCAGTCGTGGCGAGATAAAGCGACCATGATGAATACGGTTTCCACATAACTGCAGCGTAAAAAATTACGAGCACAAAAAAGGGGAGAAACACATACGACACGGACAAAAGCTGCACTCACAACTGATTTTATTTCGCCAGGAATGGGAAATATAAAGGTTCCGCCGCGGATGCGCGCGCAGCAAGTACACGTACCTTGATCACAAAACCAAAAAACAAAAAAAAACCAAAAAACCAAAAAAAACCAAATCCAAAAAACTAAAAACAAAGCTTTATCACACCGTGAAACCCATCTTATCGCCTGGACCACGGCTCATCTGACTGAGCTCTGGTGGAGCTCCTACCTAAGGTACGCCATTCGAGGTCCTGAGTCTACAAAGAGGAACGTACAAGCCAGTGGAAACCTCACGGTGTTAGGTGGGGTAGAACTGCCCCAGAACATACACGGTCTACTCGACAAAGGACCCAAGTACGGGCTTCCATCTTCTGTACCTGTTCAAGACCTGGCAGCACTCAACCGTTGTATAGCAAAAAAAGCGCCGACCGAGCAACGGGAGAGATGCTTACTCGAAGGTGCGGCCACTCTTTTGAAAACAGCTGGTTTTTCATATAATAGTCATGTTGGCACGTCTTTGCGGAAGGTGGTTACTTACTTTCAAGATAAGGGGCTCTCTCTTCTCCAGGCTGACAAAAATGGAGGGTTTGTTGTTTTGCCGGAAGGTGTTTTCCGCGAAAAAGCCCTTCAGGCTGTGCAAAAAAACTTTACCCTGAAGAAAAGCCGTCCCACAACTGCAAAAAAGAGAGTGGCCAACCTTTGCAAAGACGTGGGAAATAATAAACTGTCCAGGTAGATTATGAATTGTAAAGGCAATGCTTTGAAAGTGTTTTTTAGTGCCAAGACACACAAACCAGATGTACCGTTCCGAACTATTGTCAGTGAAAATGGTACATGGCAGGTGCTTGTTAGTCGGTTCCTGCAGAGATCTTTGCGAGGGCTCACCATTAATGACCCTTTTCTTATAAAGAATTCTAGAGAAGTTGTTGATTTTCTAAAAACCAACCGCAGCATTGGCTTCGCTTTCTCTGTGGATGTTGAAGATTTGTTTTATTCGATACCCCACCAGGAATTGTTCGCTTCACTGAAACAGTGTATTGACAAGAGTGGCGTCATCCCATGCCAAAATTCAGCTGGTATGTCTGTTGACAATTTTCTAACACTTTTAGAATTTTACCTTCAAGGAACTTTTATCGCTTTTAACAACCAGCACTACTTACAAACCAAAGGAATATGCATTGGGTCCTGCGTAGCACCCGTGTTAAGTGATATTTTTTTAGCTAGTATTGACCAGTTGTTAGCAACTGTTTTTAAACCGCACGAGGTCACAAAGGTGTACCGATATGTTGATGATTTTTTGATCTTATTTTCAAGCAGAGCCCTTTACACTACTGCGCTTTTGTTGATAAGATTTTAGACGTTTTTAAACACCATGGAAAGGGACTGACCTTCACTTGCGAAGTGCCAAACGATAATTTTCTACAGTTTTTGGATATTCGTTTAAAGTTCGGGGGGGATCGCGTGTGTTGGCGGTACTCTCCACGTGTGCAGAAACGTCTTTTGCCATATGATTCTGCACACTCTAAAATAATTAAAAGAAGCATTGTGAACTTATGCCTAGAATCTGCACTAGATAAATCGTGCGAACATGAAATGCAGACCAGCTTTGACGGCCAATTGGCAAGAGTATTGGACTCGGGCTACCCTCAGTCGATCGTGACGGCTGTTGCGGAAACCCTCCTGAAAAAGGTGAAGAAGAAGGCGACGTCCTCGAAGACAAGGGAAGTTGAGCGCACTGTGCGTCCGGAAGTAGCCCCCTACCTGCACACAGTCTCGCATAACTTGAAGAAAGTAGCGAACAGGTTTGGGGTGCCGCTGGTTTTTTCAGCTCCGAAAAAGCTCGGCCAACTATGCCCTCGCATCTCCGGTAAGGAGGCAACAAAAACTGGCTGCGGGAAAAAGCATACTAAGCCCCATGTAGAGTGCCAGGCAGGAGTGGTCTATGAAATTCCGCTGTCATGCGGAAAAGCCTATGTCGGCCAGTCTGGCAGATGTGTCAACGATCGATTGAGGGAGCATGAAAGAAATTTAGAGAGAGATGAAGATGTTAATTTAGTTAAACATTGCAGGTCTTGTCAGGATTGTTCGCCGCATTTTGAAGGTGCAAGGATTCTAGGCAAAAGCAAAGATCAAACTGCACGTGAACTACTGGAAGCTTACCATATAAAGAAAAAGGGCGTTTTTTGCGTAAGCGATACTTCTGTTCATCTGTATAAAGTGGAATGTGACCTTTTCTCTGCCAGGCGATAAGATGGGTTTTACGGTGTGCTAAAGTTTTGTTTTTAGTTTATTGGATTTGGTTTTTGTTTTTTTTTTGTTTTTTGGTTTTGTGATCGAGGTACGTGTACTTGCTGCGCGCGCATCCGCGGCGGAACCTTTATATTTCCCATTCCTGGCGAAATAAAATCAGTTGTGAGTGCAGCTTTTGTCCGTGTCGTATGTGTTTCTCCCCTTTTTTGTGCTCGTAATTTTTTACGCTGCAGTTATGTGGAAGTAACCAACTTGCCCAAAAGCTCGTTTTACTAAATGAATACGGTTCCTGAAGGTCAGGTGCGCATTTTTTATGCGAGGTTAGGAAGAGCGGTTACGAGTATGTAATGCGAAAGTTCAAGGATTAGCTGTGGTGAGGTGTTAGGCATTTCTGTTCCAAATCTCGAGCTTGCCAAATCGCTTGGGTATCTGAAGGTCCTGCTTCCTCCACAGCATTTCAGAGTAGAGGATGGTTTATAGCGTTCTCGTTTATACGCTCCTCTATGACGCTCAAGTGCTCGCCGACTTCGGAAGCATACTCAGACGGGCGCGCAGTAGTGCACCGAGCAAGCTATCGCCGCTGGCGCTTCTCTCAAGGGCGCACGACATCTTGGTGCTCTGCCAAGTTCACCGGGCACACAACAGGCCCCGATGTTATCAGTGCACAGCACCTTGGCGCACTGCCAAGGTCTGTGCTGTGGACCACGCAAAATTCAAGAAATGCGATCGCTAGTCGAGCTGTACACATAGAGAGCAGTGAGTGGCGGCGGCGGCGCACGGCCCGCACATCACTGACGTAGCGATCGCCAGTCCCGTCATACACAATTCCGAGTAGTGAGCTGTAGCGGCATGGCTATAATTAAATCCAGCCAGCTGTAAAAAGTTCTGCGTGAATGTATTTTTCATGTTTCTTTATATTCATTTTGCTCGTTATGGCAGATACGATATTTCAGATGATACACATTTTTTCATGTCCTCGTCAGAATCATATCTATGAGATTCTACTGTATACATACTGAATTATTGATATAAACTATCTCGTGACCCCTTTCAAAACCAAAGTATCCGGGATTGAATGTGCAGTGGCCATATCATTTTTCTTGTTTGACGGCAATTGCTGAAACTATACCAGCACATCAAGCTGTCTATCAAATGGGAAAAAATGTCACCTTATAGGCAGTCTGTGCAATCACATTGCTCTGGATACTGGCGCATGTTGTGTACACCGAATGAAGCAGGGAAACCACTTTCAGAGCTCACTGTTTGATGGATGCACAATTGCTGGCATGTTGGCATTAAGCACACATGATGAAAACATGTCCACGTGCAAAAGCGAACACGCTGCACTAAGAACTGCGTTGTTGAGCCCACTATGCAGGAGGTACAAAGTGATGCTAACACACCCGATTGGGACTCATCTTAGGGGTGATAGCTTTTTGACGTTTAGAGTTGAAAGCCAAATTCAAAACTGATAAGCTACAGCCACACTTGGTACTGATGGCTTGGATAAGATGAGAGGCAAAATGCCAGTTACTGCTGGAAATAACAATGAAAAATTAGGACTAAAAGACAGTTGTCAAGTTTGCAGCGCAAACACTGCAGAGCACATACAGCCAGTCTCCTCTGCTAACAACATCAAATTTAGCCCTAAGGTTCAGCATATGCCTCACAACACCCTAGTGATGAAAAAATTTATACCTTCACACACTACTCAAGCTCATGCTGCAGATGACTTCTGAATGATACAAGTGCACAATCAGATGTATGCAGTGTGGTAGAAGTCCCGCCCCAGTATTTGAAAAGACTCCCGTCTAGTTGAAACTGCGCTTCTTGCAAACCAATCTTTGATCCCCTTTGAGATTCAAATTACAGTAAAAGCTCGTTAATTCGAACTCGAAGGGAACTGGAAAACTGTTCGAATTAAGCAAAGTTTGAATTATCGAATGGATGCTAGAATCAGCGGTCACTGCACCCCGCCGCGCGGGCAGACTCCGAAGCAGTCACATCTAGACTCGTTATCGGGAGCTAGGCGCTACTGCACGTTTGTGGTGGGCTATTCTGAGAATTAAATTCGTGCGGTCTAAATAAATGAAATAAATTGATCGGCCAGTTATGCTCCACAAAACAAGTACTAGAATGCATTCGCGTGAGCAGCAAGCTTTGGTGCTGGAATATAAGACGCTATTTATGCTCCAAAAAATGTTTGTTTACAGGGAAGGGTTGTCAAAATTAGAAGTCATCAGTGATGTGCATTTGCTTGCATTTATTTTGCCGAGACTTGATCAGCATCATCTGCAGCTTTCCTAAAAGCTCCAGCGCAACGTCCGAGTTCTCAATGGCAGAGAAGTAGTGTGCTGCAACATTGAGTGCTGACGCTACTTCACATGCACTCATGCACTTGTCTATGGCATAGACTCGTCACTGCAGTCGGACTCCTCACAGTTGGCCGTGCTCACCACCCATGAGCCCTGCGGCGTCTGCTGATAACATGCTGCCTCAATTACGGCGTCACTTGGGATCTCCAACGTCTCCACACTGCAGTCCACATAGCTCGCAGCACCAACAAAAAGCATGATGCCGGCGCCCGAACCACTATGCTGCGTTGCACCACATGATCGAGACCCAGCGACCGTGGCACTATGAAAACCTGGAACGGCTGGCGCCAATGCATCAGCGGCGCGGGTAAGTGTTCCGGCAGCAAAAACATGCTTCAGCATGCACCAGACCGTGGGCTCTGCTAGCCTTGTGTGCTCGGCTTTTTTTCTTTTCCATTGTTTTACGCATTTAGTAAATTTGCAGTGCGTTGTTCTCGCTATGGGCCAAATTCTATCTGCAAGGAGGAGTGGTGTCAGCCAAGGGCTTCTAGTTCGAATTAACTGTGGCGGATGCCGACTTGTTCGAATTATCGGGAGCTTTCCCCCATTGAAATACACGCGGCTATGCCGGGACCCGGGCGTCAGATTGAATTAACCGTCAATTCGAATTAACAGAGTTCGAATTAAGGAGCTTTTACTGTAATAGGGTTCCAATTTAGGAGCAAAACAGTGGATGCACATTTGGTGGCAGAGCTGTTCGAGAAATTGGGTAAAAAGTTGGTCCAAAGTCAAATGAGGTCCTGCTACATGTAAGCTGAAAAATAGGGGTGTGCGAATATTCGAAATTTCGAATACGAATCGAATATGTTTAATATTCGATTCGTATTCATATTCGAAAATTGATATTCGTGAATTTCCGAATATTCGAAAATTCCCGAATACTCGCCAGCGATCGTATACTGCACATACTTTCATAAATTAGACCCTGGCAAAATCACAATATCTCGGCAAATTAGCCGATAATCGAGTTAAAAATTCCAGGAAAACGATACAGAGGTCCTATCCCCTTCCTTCTCCGCCGTTTATCACGCGGACCGACTGCACCCCGACGCCGCAAGGCTTCACCTCGTGAGAATTTCCCCAAGTGGACTTTCCCACATATCACCCGTGGTGCGAACAAGATGGCCGACTGCCCGTTTCTAGCAATCGCAACGCGAAATCGAGTTTTTTTTTAAATTTTTCGGTAATACGTTACATATTTAATGCCCACATCCGAAGAATGCGTCCTGTCGCCTTCATAACTCTCCAAGCGTGACTTCTGCCATCCCGTTTTGTAAACTGCGCTATGCGAGAAAGCCTACTTGCGAAATGCCGCGGGAGCTTCCTGAAGGGCCACGTCGAGTAGTCACAATAGGGCAAGCGGTCTTGTAAAAATCTCGCCTATTGCATGGTGCATTGTAACCCGTGCACCTCTTTAGTGGGCGCAACAGCAGGCGTGGCAACAATCGGAAGGCCTCTGTCGCTAGGGCACAAAAATAGTCTGGCTGCGTAGTTTCGGTTTCCGAGCTTCACCGCTGCCCCGCGCAACTTCAAATGTCGGCCTGCGCATTTGCCGATAGTCCAATCCTAGCTCCGCGCGGCTTTTTTCTTTTTAATTTTTATAAACCGCCTCGCTGCTCCGACGCCAGTGTGTGTTCCCCGGCCCATTGCTTGCATTTGTGTTCTTCTTCCAGCACTCCAAAACAGGTGGCTAGTCACAGGCTTACCGGTGTTAGCGCGATGGAGCCGCCTCACAAGGCCTTACTGCATCTTTTGCATTTTCGGCAGCATATTTTGTTTTCGGGGGGGGGGGGGGGGGGGGGGGGGGGGGTGCGGGCAATTTTATTAACAGAGGCCTTCGGATGAACCGGGCATTTCTTCCGGTCCCTTGAACTCCGAATGAATGAGGTTTAATAGTCATGTTATTTTTTTGTTGCCAGTCTCGTCATTTTATGGACTTTGTTTTTCATGACCTCATTATAGTTTGGATACTGTTATGCTGTCTAATCAAGTAGTATACATTTCGGTGCACATCATGTTTTTTATATGGTACTGAGGCAGTCTAGTTTTGTTTATTTTAGTTGCAAGGACCGGACACTATTTTGAAAAAAAATAAGGGCAATGAAGTGTGCTAGCTCATCGTTTTCTGAAATTTTTTTTGTACTGAACAGATATTCGATATTCGAAGCCATTTTTTCTTCATATTCGTATTCGATTCGTATTCGAAAATTTCAATATTCGCACACCCCTACTGAAATACCAATCGTCCAAAATTTTGGTCCCCCGAAAAAAATATAGGACGGCAACTATGCTCCCATTTTGAATTTAAACAAACTATTAAGTAGCAGAATATGAAATTCAAATTTTTAATTTCCCAATTGGAAGCAGTTTGTGTAGCTGACCGGCAGGGCATGAAAGGTGGGCGGACCCCAAACAAGGAACTTGCCTGTGCCAGGGTCTCCTGAAGTTTCACCACCTTGTCTTCGAGATCTTGAAGTCGCTGCTCCGGCTGCTTTAGGCTGCCGCTGGCGGCACTGAAATTGTTCACACAAAGCAGAGGAAAAGGGGAAGTTAATAATAATAAAAATGCGGTGACAAGCATCAAACAATAAATAATGTTATAAAAAAGAAAGAAAACGGATTTAAATAAAAACAACTACATTTAAAGTGTTTGCATTAGAAGTATCTCAGCAAGTGGAAATGATGATGATGATGGATTTTTATGCCGCAACGGTGTCTATGGCCAAAGAGCACCATGGCACAAGGTATTTTTCGATCACTCAAGGCGGGGTCAAAGACCCATTTTCCAAGCATCTCAATTGAAACCCTTAAGAAGCCGAGCACCAGGCCAGGGGAAAGCTTGTACCCATTGTATCACCGGTGGGTACCCGGCGGCACTGGGGATCGAACCCCGCACCTCCCGCATGCGAGGCGGATGCTCAACCCCTCGTCCACCGCTGTGGTACAGCAAGCAGAAATGGCGGCCACCTTCCCACGTGACACAGTGTGAACCTTGTGCCGTCATGCCAGCAGGTGGCAGTAAATTATTGACTCTTCACAAGCGGCTACTTGAGGAGAGCAGCTTGGGTCTCACAAGCAGTCACAAGCAGTGACAAATTAATACCGCCGACAAATTAGTCTCAGGCAGTCACAGAACAGGCCACAAAAGTACCAAACCTACGACCGATGACCAGCCTGGTAACGGGTACCAAGTGAGTGCCGAGTGCCCCCAGCTGTTTACAGTGGATGCGAATGGCGCACCCGAATCGGTCGCAGTCACATCGCTGGTGTCCCCCGTGATAGAATTCAAACGAAAATAAAATTTTCGTGATGCTTTGCGATGCCAGAAAACCGCGGTCTCTTGGATGCCAAAAAATGGCCGCAAAAGACAGCGGGCAGATTTGCGCCGTAGCATTCCAAGCTCAATGAGCAAAATTTTACCGCTCTAAAGAACATTTCTGGTGCTGAAACGTGCCAAAAAGCACAAAAGAAGTGTCCCTCCGATTATGAGCCCATTCACGCTTGCGAGTCGCAAGCCAGGTGAGGTTTCGGCAACAAACTGAGCTCTTCCCTGACTGCCGTAGTCGTCTCTAAGCCTAACCGTTTCACATCGGCCAAAGCAGGCGAAACTCTCGGAAACGCGCAAACGACGTCATTCCTGAGAGTTTTCGCTTCAAACGAGAAGGCGACCCGCAGGTCACGCTTGCAAGTGTGAACAACGGTGTTGTCGGGCTGCTGCCTGCTTGCAAGCAACTGCTGGTCGCACGCCCTTTGCCGTGTTCGATGCGAGGAGCTATGTTAACAAATCTGGAAGACGATATTAGGGAAGCTGGTCAAGAAATTTGCTTACCGCTCGTCATAATCGGCCTGCATCGCAATAAAACACCGCCCCTAGCTTCGTTGCACTTTTGACGGTGCAAATAGATCGATAACTCGCCAAAAACACGAAAAATCCAAGCGTCGCCAGCGGTGAGTCAGGCTGTCAACATGGCGGGTCAACGCAACCACGGTGTTTCCCCAGCGATTTTATCGAGCTGGTCATGCTTGATTCAAGCCGTCCAACTAGAGAAACGGTCTAAATGCGTGGTAGGGCCATTGACTTTAGTTCCTAGACATCTGTCAACGGCACGGACGCAACACTGCGTGAACACTGACACTCGAACCGTAGAATTAGCACAGTGTCGTTGACAACGGTGCGCCGAAAAACTCAACTGCAAACTTCACAGCTGGGAAAAAAAACTGCCTGTAATCATGCGAATTCTCTCCTGCAAAACCGTTCAATTTTCAAGATCGCGCTGCATACCTACAATGTGCGGCTAATCGTTTTTTGAGCACAACAAACACAACCTCAGATTCGAGCCACGGCATTTCGGGGACCTTCTTCTTTTCCAAGTGCCCAAGTGCTTCTGCCACTTCATGCTTTGTCCCATACACACACTGACAAAGCACTGTCTTTTGAGGACACTAATCGTCCACAAAACAAAAGGCCTCGTGGCACAACAATGTGAATATGGAGGATGCTGCACAGTAGTTTTGCTCCCCTTAGACAAAGACTGCTGAACACACAGCACAATGTGGGTAGACACACTGGTGCTATACGAATGTGGAAAACCTGTTCCCACTTTCGTTTCGATGCGGCTGACCATCTTCACCATCGTGCATCACGATTGAGCCGGCTGGGCGAGGAGGGAAGTCTCCCTCGTGGGTGAAGCGGAAGCAGCAATGGGAGCGCCACCTCGAAGGTTACGTGGAGCTCCACTGAGCCGGTGAGAGTCTCTTCGGGATCCGGGCAGCGTCGTGAGTGGTTGCAGCCGCGCGCTCTCGTCACCTTCCGCGGCAGGCACACGGAGATCCGTCATGCCTTGCCGCTAGGCTTCTGATTCCAGGCTGCGAAGTGAGCGCAGCAAACGCACGCTCTCGGCACCTTCCCCAGCAAATGCTCGGGGTTGGCTTTGTCCCAAGAATGCGCCGCGCAGGGGAAGACCCGGCCACCATTGTCGGCGCATACAAACATTCGCCCCTGATACTTTCGAAGTCGCGCCCGTGCCCCAGCAGGTAAGTCGGAAGCCCTTCTTACGTAGCCTTCTACTCCTGAGGAATGCCTCATTGATGTTCTGTAGATAGCTGGCCCACTCTGTGTATTAATTACAAGCGTAATAAATATCATATGAGTGCACATGCTTTGTTGTCCCTTTCTTCGTTCCCTCAAGCACAAGCTCCTCCGCGGTTACGACACGAGTGAAAATGCTGCATCCGCGGCGTGAGAGTGCGGGGCGTAAGACTGTCCCCCGTATTTCCACAAGAATAGTCTCCAAAACGCTTACTGAAAATCTGGACGCTTTTTCAGCTGGTCATCATGTGCTCATTATGAAGTATACACAAAGGTAAAACAGGTTGACATTCTTTTCACTTCCAACTTCGCCTATCTTGCTTTTGCAGGGTTAAGAGTGTTAGTCGGGTTTTGACTAGCTTGATGGTTGTATGGTTTACCTGCTACCATAGTGACCCCAAGATTCCTGCCTGGTGGTTACAACGGAAGAGGAGGGGGAGGTGTACCAGAGCAGTGCTGTTGCGTTTGAGCGTCCGTCTTGTAAGCGAGAGATGCTGGGGTTCAGTCACCAGTACTGGCGGATACCCACTGGCTCTCTAATCTTCACAAGTGGTAGTGATCCATGGGGTTCAGCGTCCCAAAGCGACACACTGGCTTCGAGGAACACCGGAGTGGAGAGCTACGGATTAATGTGGACCACCTGGGGCTCTTTAATGATCACTGGCACTGCACAGAGCACACAGGAGTCTTGGCATTCCACCTCCATTGAAATTCAGCTGCCACAATTTGGATTTGATCCTGCGACCTTCGGATCAGCAGCTGAAAGCCGAAGCCACCGAGCCATAGTGGTGAATGGCCCATGATTAAAAGCTTACACCTGGCCTGCTGGTCGGCAACCCTGGGGTGAAATGCTTGGGAAAATGAAAGTTTGGCTTGTGCAAATAGCGGTGTTTTGGTTTCAGAATGCAATATTCATCAGTTGAAAAAAGCATCTCACATTATATTTGAAACCAAGTTGTGAATAGGCCTATCAAAGCTTGTTGGCACCAAGTTTGAAGAGATTTCCGGGTGCTTATAGGCTTACAGTCCGACTTCAGTTGTCGTTAGCACGAAAAAAACTTCGTAGTACATGGAGTCTGGCGACAGCAAAGGCAGAAGAAGCCACAAACTCTTCACTGTCACCGCCTTTAGAATGCTTCACCCCATCGCAACCATGCATTGCGGAGAAGCCATTCTGACATCTTGCCACGTTTCTGCTTGCGTCGTGCGCTACACTGCCAGGCTTGGCCCGGTCGCAAATTAACGCACCTTCTGTGGTTGCCAAACATATCACGCAATCATTCAAAAAAATTACGCACATACCCAAAAATTGTGCATCTGAGTACACATAGCCAGAAGGAAAATGGTGACTAAAGAAAATTTCTACTTGTGACAATTTTCACCGTTTCAACCAGGACTGCATTAAACAAGAATTCCAAAAATTTCAGGCAATACACTCGACACCACCTTGAGCTGTTGGTCACGATGCTGGCTGAGCCCTCTGCAGCTCCTGCTGAAGGAGGGAGATCGCTGCAGGCTATCACTTGTGCGGGCTGCGCAGTCGTCAGGATGACGTCCTCCGCGGTGGAAGGGCATGATGAGCGGCAGCGCAGTGCGAGACCCTGTCGCCTGCCAGCTCGCTCAAGTGAGGATGACGGTGTCTCAGGTCCCGACCGGGGACGCTCCGTTGAACCCAGGGGGCCCCACGTGGGCTCCTGGGAGACCAATGTGGTCCTGTCAGACCTCGCGGAGGACTGATTGCGCAGACCGCAGGAGTGTTGCCAAAGGAGACACATTGTGTCTTACAGTGCACAAGACACACCAAGTTAATGCAACACACGATTCCAAACTGCTAACAATAACATCAGAAACTCCCCATATGAGTGCAAGTAAAAATTAACACAATATACTTAAGGCACTGCTTGAGACGATAAATCAGCTCTTGATGATTTCGCACAATTGCAATGCAATATGACACACACCAGGTGTTTCAGGGAAGACCTTACATAATTTTCAAGAATAGGTTTTTTGGGTTAAAAATATGGCTTTTGTGGCAGAGTATTACCAATGTTGCAGAATTGTCTTTAGTAAGCTGCTTAACTAATTTCTGGTAATTAACTTTTTAACTATTACAGCTAGGCAACTAGTTGCAATCAGATATTTGTAGCCGGTTGTTAGTAATAGCCATATCAGTTCTTAGAATTTATAAAACGCAATTAGATTACCCTCGGCGCTGTGGCTCAACAAAATTTGGCGACATCGCACCAAAATGCATGCGCTCTCGAAAAGCATGCAGGCAAAGCAACCTTTCTAGTGCACGTAACTAGTCAAAAAAGTCAAATTTTGTCGAGCCACAGTGCCAAGGATAATCCCGTTTCGTAAATTTTAAAAACTCATCATCATCATCAGCCCTACTACACCCACTGCAGGGCAAAGGCCTCTCCCATGTCTCTCCAATTAACCCTATCCTTTGCCAGCTGCATCCACCCTTTGCCTGCAAACTTCTTAATCTCATCCGCCCATCTAACCTTCTGCCGCCCCCTGCTACGCTTACTTTCTCTTGGAACCCACTCCGTTACCCTTAAAGACCAGCGGTTATCTTGCCTTCGCATTACATGCCCTGCCCAAGCCCATTTCTTTCTCTTGATTTCGACTAGGATGTCATTAACCCGTGTTTGTTCCCTCACCCACTCTGCCCGCTTCCGATCTCTTAACGTTACACCTATCATTTTTCTTTCCATGGCTCGCTGCGTTGTCCTTAACTTAAGCTGAACTCTTTTCGTTAGCCTCCACGTTTCTGCCCCGTAGGTGAGTACCGGTAAGATTATGCTGTTGTACACTTTCCTCTTGAGGGAAATTGGTAAACTGCCACTCATGATCTGCGAGAATTTGCCATATGCGCTCCACCCCATTCTTATCCTTCTAGTTATCTCCCTCTCATGATCCGGATCAGCTGTCACTACCTGCCCTAAGTAGACGTATTCCGGCACCATTTCTAGGCTCTCGCTGCCAATTGTGAACTGTTGTTCCCTTGCTAGGCTGTTGAACATTACCTTGGTTTTCTGCATGTTAATTTTTAGACCCATCGATCTGCTCTGCCTGTCTAACTCGTTGATCATGATTTGCAGTTCACCTCCTGAGTGACTCAGCAAGGCAATGTCATCAGCAAATCTCAGATTATTTAGGTATTCTCCATTTATTCTTATTCCCAACTCTTCCCAATTTAGGCCTCGAAATACCTCCTGCAAACATGCGGTGAACAGCATTGGCGAGATCGTGTCTCCTTGCCTGACGCCCTTCCTTATTGTAATTTTATTGCTGACTTTATGGAGGACTATAGTAGCTGTGCAGTTGCTATATATATCTTCCAGTATTTTGACATAAGGCTCTTCTACCCCCTGATTACGCAATGCCTGTATGACTGCTGACGTTTCCACTGAGTCGAATGCTTTCTCGTAATCAATGAAAGCTATATATAGAGGTTGGTTATATTCTGCGCATTTCTCTATCACCTGATTGATAGTGTGAATATGATCTATTGTAGAATATCCTTTACGAAAGCCTGCCTGATCATTTGGTTGATTAAAGTCTAACGTTGCCCTGACTCTATTAGCGATTACCTTAGTAAATACTTTGTAGGCAACGGATAGTAAGCTGATCGGCCTGTAATTTTTCAAGTCTTTGGCGTCTCCCTTCTTATGAATTAAGATAATGTTTGCATTCTTCCAAGCTTCTGGTACAGTCGAGGTCATAAGGCATTGCGTATACAGGGTGGCTAGTTTCTCTAGCACGATGTCCCCTCCATCCTTCAACAGATCTGCTGTTACCTGATCCTCCCCAGCTGCTTTTCCCCTTTTCATTGCTTCTAAGGCTTTCTTTACTTCATCTTTCGTAACTGGCGGGATGACGCATTGCTGTGCACTGCTGTCTTTCTCATTAGCGCTCTGATTACATTGGCTACTGTACAGGTCTGTGTAGAACTCTTCGGCTACGTTAACTATCTTATCCATATTGCAAATGACATTGCCCTGCTTGTCTCTTAATGCATACATCTGGTTTTTACCTATGCCTAGTTTCCTCTTCACTGTTTTTAGGCTACCTCCGTTCTTTATAGCATGCTCGATTCTCTCCATATTAAACTTCCTTATGTCGGCTACCTTGCGCTTATTTATTAACTTTGATAGCTCCGTTAGTTCTATTCTATCGGTAGTGTTAGATGCCTTCATGTTTTGGCGCTTCTTAATCAGCAGATGCAGCGATGGCGTAGAGGTAGAACATCCGCCTCGCGTGCAAGAGGACCGGGGTTCAAATCCTGGTGCTGCGCAGTTCTCCACCGGGTTTAAAAAAAAAAAAAAAAAACGCGTGTCGATGGAATTGCATAACCAGGCCTGGAGTGCGGCCTTATCTCGGTGACCAGAACCGACAACGCACTCTCTCACCAGAGCAGGATTTGGCCACCCTGGTGTAGTACTTGGCCACAACCTTCTATGATCAAACCAATTTAAAAACTCATATGGCTATTACTAACAACCAGCTACAAATCTCCAGTTGCAAATGGGCACCTAAAAAGCCATATTTTTTACGGGTGTGCGAATATCGAAGTTTTCGAATACGAATATGTAGAAAAAATGGCTTCGAATATTGAATCGAATATCTGGTCAGCACAAAAAATAAATTCAGAAAAGATAAACAAGCAAAAATTGCTGCTCATATTTTGTTCAAAATAGTGTATGGCCTTTGCAACTGAAATAAACAAAACTAGAGTGCCTGAGCACCGTACAAAAAAAAAAAAAATGATGTGCGCAAAAATGTATACTACTTTATTGAACTGCATAACAGTATCCAACCTGTAATGTGGTCAGGAAAAATGCAATCCATAACATGACAAGACTAGAAACAAAAATAACATGATGGCTAGTAAACCTCATTAATTCGGAGTTCAAAGAACCGACAGAAATGCCCAGGTTATTTGAAGGTCGATTTATAAAATGCCCCGTGGCCTCGAAAAAAAAAAATACCGAAAATGCAGTAGTTTTATAAGGCGGCTCTATCGTGCAAACACATGTAATCCCATGACGAGCACAGAGTTTCGGCGTGCTGGAAGACATCGCGAGATAAGCGAGATGGGAACGCGCATTGATGTCGGAATGGCGAGACTGTTTCTAAAAAAAGAAGGAAATGACGAGCGACGTGTCAGTCAGCGTCTGAAAGCGGCACGGTGCTGAGATTGGACTACTGGCGAATGCGCGGGCCGACAGTTGCCATTGCAACGGGCGAGTGGCCAAGCTCAGAAACCAAAACTATGAGGCCAGGTTACATTTTTGACCTAGTGACAGGGGCCATCCGAACACTGTCACGCCTGCCGTTACGCCCACTTAAGAGGTGCATGGGTTACAGTGCACCATGCAATATGCGGGATTTTTACAGGATCACTTGCCCTGTTGTGACACCTCGACTCGCCCCTTCGAGAGCCTCATGCGAAATTCCGCAAGTAGGCTTTCCCGCACAGCGTAGTTGACCAAGACAAGATTGCGGTGGTCACGCTCAGAGAGTTAAGGTGACAGAGAGAATGCCATGGGTGTGGGCATTAATTAGATAACATATTAAGGAAGGGTTAAAAATAAATGCGCTTTCGCGTTGCAATTGTTAGAAGCGGGTTGTTGTTCGCAGCACGCGTGGTATGTGGAAAAGCCCACTTGCGGAATTGCCCACAATGTCAAGTCTAGCGGCATCAGAATGCGATCAGTCCACGCGATAAACAATGGAGAAGAAAGAGAACAGGGCCTTTATATTGTTTTCCTGGAACTTTAAACTCTATATTCAGATAATTTTCCCAGATATTGCGCTTTTGCAACAATCAAATTTACGAAAATCTGTGCGGTATACGATCACTGCCGCGTATTCGGGAATTTTCGAATATTCGGAAATTCATGAATATCATTTCTCGAATACGAATATGAACCGAATATGAAACATATTCGATTCGTATTCGAAATTTCGAATATTCGCACACCCCTAATACCTCAAAACTCCTAGTTTTGAGAATTACTTGGTCTTCCCGGACCAATCTGGTATACTTCCTCCATCTGCCTCCCAAAGTTTCCTTTTCCTCCATGTGCCGTATCCGTCACTGCCGCATTGCTGGCTGGCCGGTGTCACTGTGTGGCTGCGAGTCTGCCCCACCTCGTTGTCCTGTCGCATTACTGATGTTGTCACTCATCGCGCACATCCCCACATCTAGTGCTTCCCAAGTGACATCACTGCCCAGTGTGTCTTGCATTGGGGCGAAGCTCTAAGCTTTGATCTCGGCTGGTGACACCGCCCGAGAAAGGGCTCTTCACACAAACTGCAGAAGTTTTGCAGCGAAATGGCACTGTAGAAACTGTCAACTTTTGCATGTTTAGAAGCGTAGACAGAGCAACTGAGACCTCACCAGCATGGTCTGGTAGACACACCATTGCCTTTGTAACTGGCAAAACATCACTGAATGCAAGCGAGACTGATGAGAAAGCTGGAGACATCATGGGCCTTACTGTTCGAGAAACTGTGCGTCCGCTAGATGCCCTTCATCTGTTTGCCGAAATACGGGCCTAATAGAGCAGTTGGCACTTTAAAGTGGCCTAGAGGCTGCACTAGAAGTTGCGAGGCTGCCTCGGCAACAGACATAATTAATGAACTCCTGTGGTCCTACATGAATAAAACCTTCCACACCTGCCTTCGTTCACAAAATAGCTCGGGTATCATCTTTTACCAGGCCAGTGGATATATTTACACTGTTTTCGGTTACGGCATACTGCCACTCTGCACATAGTTTTTCCATGCTCACACAAGGTACGCCATAAAGAGGTTTCACTGTACCCATGTTTAACTGTATAACAATTGTGCGCTGGAGCTCCATAGACACCAATTGAGAGTTCAGCTGACGGTTTGAAATGACACTCCACACGTGCGGCCCGCAGCTGACGGTGCAAGGTAGCTTTCATTTTGCCTGCTTTTCCACCCGCTTGCTTTGGTGATGACGGCTTTGCAGAAATCAATCATACTAGTGGTGCAAGTGTTTGTGACAGATACTTGCCTCCGAGTCGCTGTCCAGGTAGTCGGGTCCGATGAGCCGTAGCAAGTCCTCCTGGAAGGTGGAGCCACCCGCACTGCCTGCACTGCTGCCAGCACTGCTCCCACCACCCTTGGCCGACGAGGGCGACCACGATGGACCACCCGACGTCACCGGGTGGGCCCCACTGCTGGCCGACCGCGGAGTGGTGGGGACAGCATGGCGCAGGCTGGCCAGCGGACTGCGCACCGCCTCCTCAGCAGCGGCACCGCCACTGCTCATCACACGGCAGCTGCATGCAAAATGGAGGCATGGGACAAGACACAACGATGCATAAACTCAAGGGAGCAGCATGGTAGAACACATAAAACAGAAAAAAAAAGATGCACTCTTCTATGCACAACACTTTAACGATTAGGGCATAAAAACAAGACTGTTGGCAGTAAAATAAATGCAACCTTTGTCCGTAAAGTTCCGAGACTGAGTCCATAAAAAAAAATGCGTTTAACATAGAAATCACTTGGGCACCCCTTCAAAATAGTCTCCTTTGCAGTCTATACACAGCTTCCAACGCTTCTTGAGGTCTTGGAAACAGTTGGAAAACGCTTCTTTTGACAGGGCTGTCAGCTCCTTTGCCGTGGCGTCTTGAATGGCCTCCACGATCCCCATCCAGCAACCTTTTAGGGCTCTCTTCACACGAGGAAACAGGAAAAAATCGCATGGGGAGAGGTCAGACGAGTATGGCGGATGGGGAAGTACAGTAATGCTGTGCTTGGCTAGAAATTTTGCCACGCTGAGAGCAGTGTGCGGCCTTGCGTTATCATGGAGAAGGCTCCATTGTCCAGATACCCATAAGTCAGGGCGATAGCGTCGCAGTGCATCACACATGTGTTGGAGCATGCACATATAAAACTCCTGGTTGACCGTCTGCCCTTGTGGGACGAACTCATGGTGTACGACACCTGTGGCACTGAAAAAACTATCAGCATCGTCTTTGTTTCGGTCTTCTGTCGCCGCACCTTTCTCGACGCCAGAGAGATTGTGGACCGCCTTTTGGCGCTCTGCCTCTTTGAGGACCGTATTGAAAACAGTATGTTTCGTCTTCAGCGATGATGCTGTCGATGAATGCAGCATCCTTCTCAGCCTCGGAGAGCAAAGCAGCGCTCACTGATGTCCGCTTGTCCTTCTGGTCCCAAGTGAGGGAGTGTGGCACAAGTCTGGCATTCAGCTTTCGTTTGCCCAAGTTCTCACGCAAAATTTGGTGGCATGTTCTCGTTCTCCGAAGTTCGTAGTAAGTGTACCATAGCTTTAAAGACAGTTGCTTGTCAAAACACAAAATTTTTTTCCTTGCGAAAAAGTCCGTGATGGACGTGTTTCTGCAGCGCAGATCCGATGAGGGAGGTTTCCAGTTTATTTAAAGCAGAAGCATGCTATCGCCAAGGGCCTTGGCATAGACAAGCTGTCTGAGGCTCTCTATGTAGTCTGGCTCCGAAGTTTCATCCTCATCTGATTCCTCTGCGTCACTCTTGTCCCACACTTCAGAAATGATGCCCTCGCCCGTGCACGGTTCCGCAGTGTCGGCATCGTCATTGACAGAAATAAATTCATTCCAGCCAATGTCATGATCTCCCATATCGGAGTCGACGACACGCTACCACAAATCGCTGCCAGGCTGGTCATCTTCCGAAGCATCAGTCTCAGCATCAGACACTGTGTCAACGAAGCCGACCTTGCGGAAGTAGTTCCGCTCGCCAGCAGTCGTCACCTCCACCCAGGCCGCTTTCATCATCACTACCGCTGAATACAATGGAAATGGGCACGGTGTTCCCGTCCGCCATCCCAAACTACAGCCAGGTCCCGAGATTTGAACGAAGCCATCGAAACGTCCGCACCGCAACAAGATTGACAAAAGCATGCGATGAGGTGCAACGTGCACAGGCGGCAATCAAACCAATCAAGCTAAAGATACAGACGTACAGCGCCAGCGGAGAGACCAATGAGGGGCGTTCGTGAGCGTCAGTGCAGCCACCTCTTGGCTCCCACGGAAGGCCTGCTTCACGGAGCGTGGCCTCCGCGATCGGCATCGGCGGCGGCGCGATTGATCGCGGAGGCCATGCGCGAATTTGCAAGAGGGTGAGGAGAGGGGAGCGGAATTGCGAGGAGGGGTGGGAGGGCGATGTTGGAAGGTGCGTCGGCGGGGAAGGGTTACTTGCTCGAGAGCGGCGCGAAACGGGGCAGGCAGTTGGCCTGCGATGAGTCTCGGGAAAACATGCCTCGCGCCGGGCGCACAAAGGGGTCGGAGGCAGGTTATCTCGCATCACAGCACAGGGTTTAATGATGTTCGTTATACGTGTAATCTTGTGCCATTGAAACAATGTATATTTTGACGGTCGCGCAGGTCTCGTTCATTATAAGCGAAAGTTCGTCTTAAGTGGGGCCTTCATATGTGGGCTTGACTGTATTAAAAAATTCCCAAATACGCGCCAGCGATAGTATACTGCGCAGACTTTCATAAATTCGACCGTGGCAAAACCACTATATCTGGGCAAATTAACCGTTGATTGAGTTAAAAATTCTAGGCAAACAATACAGAGGTCCTACCGCCTTCCTTCTCTGTTGTTTATCACGCGGACCGATCACATTCCGACGCCGCTAGGCTTGACCTAATGAGAATTTCCGCAAGTGGGCTTTCCCACATATCACACGTGCGCAAACAAGATGGCCGATGGCCCGCATCGAACAATCGCAACGGGAAATCGTACTTTTTTTTATCCATCCGTAATACTCTACATATTTAATGCCCACATCCGAAGAATGTGTCCTGTCGCCTTCATAACTCTCCGAGAGTGACCTCCGCCAGTGCCTCCTCTATTTTTACAATGCCTGGTGGTGGTGGTGGTTGTTGCTATGAGGGGGGGATACTGGTCCCGACGTATGTTGGCCCTACAATGCCTGCCGAGTACGGCCGATCCGACCCTCCAACGCCCTCTCCTATCCTCCTTTCCTACTCTCCCCTGTAGGCTAGCCTTCGTGCCTGCTCTAAGTCTGTGGGGGAGAATACCATCTGAGTGGTGCCTGACGACGGAAAACGGACGAAGACAGTACTTGAAACGTTGTCTCTTTCTTCGTGAGGCGGCGCTATGCATCCCTCATAGTAATCAGGCTGCCTGTCAGGTATTGACGCGTCATAGAGCGCGCCGTGCGTGGCATTGCTCATCATGGAGCCACTGCAGGTGCTGGTTTTAAAAGGGGCCACAGAGAGTGGCAGCAGTGTTGGCATAACTACAAAAGATTGTGGCGACTGGTTCAAATCGTGTATGTCTTTTAGCTACAGTGCTGAAACTTTCTGGGAGAAGTAAAGACACTGCTTTGCAAGAATATGAAATCAGAGGGTAAAGGTAATTAGTAATACGTTTTACTGTGCTGATTTCACGTTGGGTGAGGAAAATAAGAGAATGAAATAAAGAAGGAATGATACAGTAGAATCTCGATACACGGAAGTCAGTTAAATGGAACCAACGCTTAAATGGAACAAACGCCTCGCAGTTGGTTGGTTTTGTATTAAGGCAATGTAAAAAAAATCTCGGTAATCGGAACAAAAATTTTCCGACCACCGTATAAACGGAACCGAAAATAGGCTCGAAACCGCAACTTGACGTGAACGCGCAGCTCCATCGCGGTACACATCACTGCCCTCTCCCCCCCAACCCCTCTTTCCGATTTCCGTCTTTGGACGTTTCCGATTTTCTCGCACACAGCAACCGCATCGCTTGCTTTCTGTAATGGTGTGCTTGCAGTTGTGTTCAGCTAGGCTGAAGCCTTAGATCCGCTGTTGAGCGTCGTCTGCGGCATTTCGTCGCGAAGTTAGCATCCGATGGCAGCGCAGAAGTGACCCCACAATGCCTTTATGTTAGAAAGGAAGGTGGAGATAATCAACGACTTCGAGAGTGGTCACTTCACAAAAACAGCGCTTGCGACGAACTATGCTGTCCCCAAGAACAGCCTCAAGAGGATACTTCAGGACTAGGATAAGCTGCGGCAGGCTTTCAGGACGTCACGCTTTGGCCCTCAAAGAAAACGACTGTGGGTGGCCAACCACGAAGATATGGAGAAGTGCCTGGTGGTTTGGCTGCGGAAAGCCCGTAGTGAAAGCATTCCGATCAGCGGGCCACTCATTCACGCGCAAGCAGAAGAATTTGTTCTGCAGCTCGGCATCGAAGGTTTCTCGTGCAGCGAAGGGTGGTTGTCGAGATTTAAAGATCGGAATGGCATAGTGTGTCGTGCCGTTTTAGGGTAGGCTACCGCTGCAGAAACGACAGCATGCGGGGACTGGCGAGGAAGACGGCTCCCCAAAATTCTGCAGAAGTGAGCAGCCTGTCTAGTATGGGTGGCGCCATGCAAAGAAAACGGTTGCGAGAGCTAAAACAAGCAAACATAAAGTCCTTTTCACAAGCCAATAAATTGCAGTTCCCACTGATTTGCACGGAATAAGTGGACTATTGACATTTTTTTTAAATTTCAGTAGTGCTTTCAAAAAAAAAAGAAGTTCACTGCTTACTGCTTTTGTGCAATAAAGTGTACCGTGGTGTACAGTTCTCTTTATTACCTACATTTTGCATTTAAGATCCGCTTCCGCGGAGACTGCCAACTGCGCGCACACCTGCCTCGTCGGGACCAAGCAGCGCGGAACGGATTGCGAAATCCTGAACCTTCTCTCGCTAAACGAAACTCCTGATAAACGGAACATGTTTTCCTGGTCCCTTGAGGTCCCGTTTAACGAGAGTCCACTGTATATCTTCCCGAGAAGGCATTTTTCGAAACTGCCAAGTAGCAGTAGCTTTCAAGTCGTAGCTCTACTTTTTGCAGGCTAAGCTGTCATCGTTACGACAACTAGATAAAGATTTTTCTCTGTGCGTGGCAGATTGCAGCTACGATTGTTTTAAGAAGCGAAAAGAACTCCAGTCGCAAATGCACGGCGCAGCAGCTGATGCGGAAGCATTTTGGACATTCTGCCTGGTCTAGACTACAACCAGGCCCTAATAAAATGATGCAAAACTCAAAAAAGCGCTTGAAGGAAAGGAGACAGATAAAATTGAAATCAAGCCCGCTTCAGCACGTCTTCAGGCGCAGTCACCGTAAAGGCCGAACCAAAAGGCAGCGTTTCTTCGGCGCAGCATCAGCGTATATATTTTACCGTCGTTGTCGCTTCAGGCCGCAGGAGAGGGCGATCAAACACACGAGGGCGTACGAACTGGTTGTCCAGACGGGCGTTAGGTGTGTTTTGTTTCGTTCACTGTTGTTCCACTCGCGCACGAGATGCTTTGTCCTCTTCGAGCGTACAAATGTGGTTGCGCTACAATGCATATTTGTTATGTCTGTAAATACGTGTCAATACAAGCAAATACACAAACTCTAGAAATGTAAATGGCTATATAAACACAGAGTTGTAATGTATATACAGCAGCAGACACATGCAAAGTATTGCATATGCTATTGCTGTAAAGAGTTGTAAATATATGTAAGTAAATGCACATGAACGTCCTCTTCTTTTCTACAAACGAGTTTAAAATTTCCTACACTTCGCACAAAACTGAAAGCAGCACAATTAAGTGGTGCCATTTTACTGCTGCTGCGAGGACACCTAGCTTGTCAGCGTCGCGGACCACACCATTTATCAGCGCAAAACAATTTTCGTTAATCATGGTGCCACGAAACGAACAAACGTAAAATTACAACGCTCTATTCGTCTGGCAGAGAACAGCAATAAGCGGTGCAAACACCTGAAGCACTGCCTTAAGTATGCCGGCCGGCATCCTCAAGTGATAGTCTGAGCGAACGCTTGAGCCTACCTCTGAAAACGGCGAGCAAAGCTGCTGCTCCAGCCGATTGTAGTTGCAAAAAGCGCTCCGCCGCGGATGAATTGAGAGCTATGCAAGAAGGGGTACGAAGCAGCAATCTGACAGACGCGTGGTGTAGGTCTGTCGTATAGGAGTAGGACAGATAACACCAGCACCACGCGGCCAATGGCAAGCATGACGCAAGCAGTCCAATAATCTAGGTAGCACCGCAGCGTGGCAACTAACTGAAGTGAGGCGTACCGGCGGCTCCCATTGTGAAACGGGCGATGTGGCTGGCATTGTAAAAATAGAGGAGGCGCTGCCTCCGCCATCCCGTTTTGTAAACTACGCTATGCGGGAAAGCCTACTTGCGGAATTTCGCGGGAGCCTCCTGAAGGGGCGCGTCGAGTTGTCACAATAGGGCAAGGGATCCTGTAAAAATCTCGCCTATTGTACGGTGCATTGTAACCCACGCACCTCTTTAGTGGGCGTAACGGCAGGCGTGACAACGATCGGAAGGCCCCTGTCGCTAGGTCAAAAAAGCAGCCTGGCCGCATAGTTTTCGGTTTCTGAGCTTCGCCGCTGCCCCGTGGCAACTGCAACTGTCGGCCCGCGCATTCGCCGGTAGTCCAATATTAGCTCTGCGCGGCTTTCGGGCGCCGACTGGCACGTCGCAGGTGATTTATTTTTCCTTTTTGCAAACCGTCTCACCGTTCCGACGCCAGTGTGTGTTCCCCGGCTGCTTGCTTGCATTTGTGTTGTTCTTCCAGCCCACTAAAACTGGCGGCACGTCATGGTCTTACAGGTGTTAGCGCGATGAAGCCGCCTCATAAGGCCTTACTGCATCATCGCATTTTCGGCAGATTTTTTTTGGGAAGGGGGGGGGGGGCACGGTTAATTTTATAAACCGAGGCCTTCGGATGAACCGGGCATTTCTTCCCGTCCCTTGAACTCCATATGAATGAGGTTTTTACTAGTCATCATGTTACTTTTGTTGCCAGTCTTGTCATTTTATGGATTTTGTTATCCATGACCTCATTACAATTTGGATACTGTCATGCTGTTTAATCAAGTAGTATACATTTCTGTGAACATTATGTTTTTTTATACGGCACTGAGACAGTCTAGTTTTTGTTTATTTTAGCTGCAAAGACCATACACTATTTGAAAAAAATAAGGGCAGCATTTACTTGTTTATCATTTTCTGAAATTTTTTTTTTGTACTAAACAGATATTCGAAGCCATTTTTTCTACTTATTCGTACTCAAAAATTTCAATATTCGCACACCCGTAATCACAACCGAGTCAGGCAAAAGCACCAAAGCAGTGAAAGACATCAGTCTCACCCAAGACGTATCTTTGGGCTGTGGGTCGGGGCCCGCTCGGAGAGTCCGCGGCGGGGAAGTGGGCTTCCGAGATGGCTGCTGCCGCACGTTGACAGCTCATCTAGAGGCGAAAGAAACGGAAGCATGAAACTATAATCACACAAAAAATAAAACTGTGTTAACCAACTAAAGAAACTACTAGTACATATCAAACAAGAACTCCCAGACCTCTTGATTTCCCCTAGGCTGAAGCAGTGACAGCAATGACTATCACACGCTTACTAATTAATGCCCTAAAGCCAATTCCCATATGCAGCACCCGATGATTTTTTGGACTCCAATAATTCAGACTCTGTTGAGAACCAACACATATCTCATAGGAATGCGTACATATACACAACTGCTTTTTCAAACTCTCATAATTCGAATTTTGTTGGGGAACCGTCACATCATGTAGTATCTCATAAGAATGTGTATACATATTCATGATTTTATATTTTCCAGCGTCAGCAGAACCTGTATGTTTGACTTTTCAGAATAATCAAGTCACAAGCGGACATCGCTGCTGCAGTGAAGTGGCCTATTCGGCAGCCATGGAATGTGCCATTGTGGATTTATAGTGCATATGAATCGGCTTGAATACGCATGAGTTTATCTGCCTCATTGTTGCCACTCGAGGCAATGGCCTACGCTTTCTGCTTCTCCATTTAGAGGCCCTTGCACAGCACCGTGGTCCCGCATAGCAACAGTAGCAAAAGAAGCACAGCCTACGAGAATAAATGCACGATCGTGTTGATAATTCAACAGCGGGGACAGTCCTCTGGCTTGAACGCCGTCACTCTTGGAATAGAGAAAGGGGAAGTGGGCAGGTGAGGGGGAGATCGTCAGAGCCTTCCAATTCTCGCATGTTCTCTCTCTTGGTTCGTGTGGTCATCGCTACCCTGGACACGGACGCGGATAAGTTCTTCCCAGAAAGCAGTAACGTCGTCACCGTCTTCAGCTGCACTCACGGCTTCAGCACCTGCCTGACGTAATGCAGCATGCCGAAAACAGTTCCCGATTGTGTCACGTGTTACGCCTTGCAAGGCAAGGCGGATCATTTGGATCCCGCCTAGCAAATTTACCTTGAGTTCTTTGTTCATCCGCAAGTTAGCAGCAGCCACTGAGCAGCGCGTTTTCGGTAACCCAGCTTGAATGCACGAATTATCCCTTGATCCAGTGATTGCAACACTGCCGGCATGTTTGGTGGCAGAAAACAAAGCTCAATGTTTCCGAGTGAGATGCCGCAATGGTGCAGTGAACCATTCTCCAACAACAAGCCAACCTTGCACCCACTCAGCGCAAGCCCATTGTCCCAGTCGCGCATCAAACAATGCCCTGGTCACTCAGGCTTCGCTGTTAGAGTGGTACGTGACTGGGAGCGAAGTGCACCCTCGACGACACATGGGCGACTTCAATTTCCCGATGACAAGTGGGCGCACTTCGACGAGGCGTCCACGTTCCCCGTAAGGAGCACTGTGCTTTCTTCTATTTGCTGCCGCGGCACATCTCGTTTTTGAAAGCTAAAGTTCTTCTCGGCAGCATTTGCCAGAACAAAGAGGTCCTGTCAGTGTTAACAATATTACAATGTTCGTACTTCTGTGTCATCTCATGCCACACATCCTCTATCCACTTGTTGGCATTGTCCAGGTCAACTGCCTGCATCTCTACAGCAACCACCTTTCCAGCGATGGCATAGTGACGGTCCTTAGGGGATCGGAGGTGAATTCTTTATTTCTAGGTTTAGAGGAATACAATCTGATATGCTTATTGGGATGACCACTGAATGCTTAAATACCAAATTTCACCGAAATATCTTAAGCAGTTTTGACATTATAAATTTTTATATACTTCATTACTATACCAAACTTTCAGAAAGCCTGGACTTACAACAAAACATGGTAGAAGACTGCTGTCACTTTTAAGTTTTACCTCAAGGAATGAATGGCTGATGCAGTGACATTCTGCAAACATGTTTAGCAGCCCAATTTTTTTTTTTCTAGACAGAACATTATACCCATGCTTGCATAATGCGCTCATTTATGTCAGGTAAAATTAGTGACAGTGGAAAAATGAGAATAAAATTCAGAAACATAGAAACATCACTGCATAAAGAACTTATCAATAAACTGAACCTAACAAACCGCATGAAAATTTGTGAAGTCACTGCATGCTATGCATTCTGCAAGCAGGGCAGCCAGATTAAAAACACTTTAAGAAAACCGGCACTTTCAAAGATTTCAGCCAGTTTTTTGCCACCTACGGTCATGAAAACATGTTTTGAAAGTAACTTCTGGGCTGGTTTTCCGAATTTTTCGGGATGTAATTAAAAAGAAAAACATAGTTACCAAATCTGCTGTCTTCTAAAATCCGAATTTCTTCACGACTTGTGATTTGAACCCCGCATTCCCCCTTAAACCTCTGTAGCCATGCAATATCCCCCACAAACCCTTCGATTTGAAAACGCAATGAAATCTTTCGTCTTCTGCTGCAGCATGGGGCCACTGATGGGTAGACTCGGCACATGGATATGCGCCGAGTACGAACATTGTAATATTTTTTTTTGAGTCTGTCATAAGCTGGCTTCCTAATGCAATGGCTGGTAGCTTGCGGTTATTCCCGTAATTTTGCTTGAATGGCCGCCCTGTTTGTGAGGACTGTGCTCAGCATGCTCCTTGCGATCTCGAAGTGGGCTGCGACGTCAACTTTTCTTTTTCTCCACGCTCGACATGGCAAACAATATCCACTTTGTCGCAAGGTAGCAGAGATTGCCGCTGATTTATCATCACCTTTGAAGTACAATGAACACAGCAGGAGCGGTAACGCAGGGACAGTCAGCACCAGCATACCACAGCGCTTGACGCAAAACACTAAGCCAACTACATGAATAAACGCGAACAAAGGAAGTAAGGAGGATAAAAAAGAGGAGGAGTGCGGCTGGTGTGGTGCACAGCAGACGTCACATGATCCTCCTTCTCTCCTCTCCCGACTCCAGTTCTGTCCAGTTTCTCCTCATTCCTATGATGCAATCGGACTGGAGCTGCACTGCAACAGGGCGAAGACAGCAAAGGCACCGAGGGCCACACAGCTGGTTCGGCTGTTTCCCCCTCCACTCTCCCTTTGCATGCTCTCTCAAAAGCAAATTTTTTTAGTCATTCTCAAACCGGCGCCACGGCCCGGTGCTCGGTTTAGGGTGCCTCAATGCACGCAGGGGAGCGGGCGTATTGGGGCACCCTAGCCTGGCTTCCAGGAGCCTGTGCGCCGGCGCACGTGCATGTCGATCGATCATGTGCGCTCAAGTTCAAATATCCACTGTAGAGTTCGGTGCAGAAAGCACGTTTCATATGAATATGAATGATGCTAAGACAGCTTCGAGAGTTTGATATAAGTCATAATTCACTCTACCGGGGTTCATCATAACCGGGTCTGACTTATGCGGCTAGGCTCGCTATCAGCCCTGTCAACCAGGGCCTGACGATCTTCAACACACTTGCCACTGCATGCATGCAAAAGGGGTGCGGAAATCAATGTAATATGCAGTTCAAGCCCTAGGACGAATATTTGGGCGATCGTTTATTGAGGAGGTCATACTTCAATGCAGTGCCACTTCAGAAGCCTGGCTGAATTAACCGATGCCAGCCCAGAGAGTCCGAATTGATGAGATTCCAATGCCACAGCCTCATGTGGGCGTTTTGCGGGAGTCCGGTTGCAGTCCAAATTATTCTGTTTTCCGAAATTCATGGGGTCGAATTAATGAGGTTTTACTGCAGCTATGAAAACTAGGTCAGAGCAAATATAAAATTTTTGGTTGCAAATTACAGTAGAATCTGTGATACAAACCTCAAGGGGTCGTGAAAAAAATTTGTATCATCCGAAATTTTTTATCATCCAAACGAACAAAATTCATACGTAGAAGCACAGAAAATGCATGCACGCGGACCTGTTTACGGCTGATGGGATTTATTCACGGCCGTGTGGCCACGCTACTCGAGGTGCATAGCACATGATTAGCGATCTTGATTTCGGCGACTGAAGGAACGCACACCGCCGCTCACTGCTCGCGGTGCGTACCGCGTGATTAGTGATCGCGATTTCGGCAACTGGAGGGATGCACACTGCCACTCACTGCTCGTGGTGCATACCGCACGATTAGCTATCGCGATTTCGGTGACCTGAACGATGCGCACCGCCGCTCACTGCTCACAGTGCATATCGCACAATTATCAGTCGTGATTTCGACGATGTGAAGTTCGCGATAAGTGCTCGAGATGCAGCTCGCATGTTCGTATCATCTGATGCGGCACGGGAGACAGTTCGGAACATCTGGAATTCCGCACGTTGTACACAATGCACTGCAGCTGGGGAACTTTACGAATTCATATTATTGTGAAATTCGTATCAGACGTGCTCGTATCACCGAGATTTTACTGTAAATGCAAATAACCAAAATTCATTACTAATTAAATAAAATATTTGTGAATACGAAAACAGGCAGTCTAAATTGCCATAATGGGCTGCAAGTCAATTTGTGATGCATACAGCGCCACATCGCAGCAGCTCTCAATGGTCATAGGTGCACTAATTTTATGCAAGTCCTAGCGTTATGTGCTGGCAACCAATTCTTAGAGCAGGACAGAAATGCAGACAGAACCACTTTGACAATTTTACTTCGGAGGTCTACCGCAGTTCCTGTGAGGGCTCCGTTGGACTCACCAGCGCTGCTTCCAGCACCCAGTGGCCACTCGCTGGAGCTGTCCGACTGGTAGTCCGAGCCCATGTGTGGGGGCACCGACTGCACGGCCGGACAACACCTGTCCAGGCCAAGGGATGACGACCCCAGACTGCTCAGGTCACCCTGGCTCCTGTGGTGGTGCTGCAAAGGAGTGCAGAGAGGCGAACAAAGCATAACTCTCAGACATGCAGCTGGGAATGCACAACATGTTATGCCAATTCACATGCTGCAGCTGAGATCCTGTTTCAAAAGCATGCCACATTCAATGGACAGCTTACCATTTGCCAACCATTAATGAACCCCAGCTGGCTCATCGGTCTTTCATGCTGTCCTTTTTTTCAGCCATTCGCTTCGTTTTGGTAACAAATGTGTGACGCAGCCGTTCTTGATCCTATTATTTGATGCCTCTGTTCAAAACGAAGGCGAGTTCATAAGCGAAATAGAAAGAAGATCAGAGCCCCTCAATAACCTTTCCTGGTCGTCATGAAACTTCCGCACAATGCTACGGGAGAGCTTTGTACATTGCCAGGAGTGACCGCGGAGTGCTGATAGTGATAGTGAAGAAAAACACAGGGAGGGCAGCAGCCATCAGGAGTGATGTGACACGCTGACATCGTGACGGACTGAAGTGCAATTTCCACATTTAATTCCATAAAGTGCACGCATGTTGTTACGAGAGACCATGGCAATGGATGCCAAAGATTTGCTGCGTGCCACACTGCAGTGTTAGTTGTTGGAAAATGGATGAAAACGTGCCGCCGTCCGACTTGCCGCCTGCTAAAGACAAGGTGTACAAACTAGGCCATGCCTTACATTAGGCCGGCCGCTTTCCTTTTGCCTCTCCGAATGTCTGCATGTGCATTAAGCGCTTTCATGTGAAGGATATCAATCATGCTGCATAATGCATTGTCGTGTCACAACGCTGAAACGGGTGAAGCTCAAAACCACTGCTTGGAATGGAGGGCAGACAAACGCCGTTCTCATTACATAGAGCAAAACCTTGTTAATTCGACCCTCGTTAATTTGTAAATTCGGTTAATTACGACTGTTGCTGGATTCTCACCAAATGCCCATGCAAGTTTATGGCATCAGAAGCTTGCATATTCAGCTGCCCCGGGCGTGACATCAGTTAATGCAGACGAGCTCCTTAAGTGCCCCTAAGGTATAACCCCTAGGGTATGATCGCTAAGGTAAGATCTGCTTGACAAGTGAGTCAAAATATTTGTCCTCGGGCTTGAACTGCACATTGCATTGTTTCCCGCGCCCCTCTCATGTGCCCGTAATAGCAGGCGCGTTGACGACCTCCAGGCACTCCGATCAATAAGCTGTGAGCGAGTTCGGCAGCGTAGTTTCGTTTTCGGAACTTCGCCGCAAGCCAGCGGTGACAGCGGCTATCCTGAAGTGATGACAGCTCAACTGAATGGGCTTGGGCTTTGCTCTTTTGTTTTTAAGGCACACAGGCGATAACTGTTCAGTATGGAAAAAATTGAACAGAAGAAAAATAGGCAAACACTGTTGCCCTTTGTTTAAAAATAATATATGGTCTTTGTAATTTATTCGTGCTTTGCACCCAACAATTTGAAATTGGCCCACCTCTACTAAATAGCCCTTCCGAAACCTGAACTGCATCGTGCAGCGCTGCCCGTGCACCTTTGATGTGTGCACAATGGCAGACGCTACTGCAATCTGATAGCCCCATCACCGTCAAGTATAGTTTCGATAGTTTCAGTTTCACTTTTCCGAGCTTTGCACCTTCCTGCCATCCTGCATCCTGCACAGCCAGCAGAGTGCTGCTTCAAAACGCTGATTGACACGTCACTGGTCTTTTTCATTTTAGACAGTGTCTCGCATTCCGATGCGTGATGCGCGTTCGCGTTCTATCCACGTCATTCCAGTCTTTCAACGTCCACCACAGCTGTGCGATCGTCATGCACTTTTTGCAGTTTGTGTTGTGCAGCCGTTCGCGTGGGACGATGCCGCTTGTGAAGAGGCTCCACCACTACCACGTCGTACCGTGAAAGAGGCCATGGAGGCAAGTGCTGTTTTAGAGCAGCTCTGCTTTGGCACTTCGAATACTGTGCATGCAGTAGAACATTGAGGGAACTGCAAACAAATTGTCACTGCCTGCAGTTTACATTAGAAAATGTAGAGAACTGTTGATTTAGGCCTTCACAAAATTAATTAATCGCACAAGATCACATTTACAGTCGCCGACGAATTTTTCAGACTTTCAAGGAACCTCAAAATGTCAGAAAAATCGGGCAGTCCAAAAACTGAAATTATACTGAAAAAGCCGCTAACTTTTAATAGTTTATATGGTAGAGGATGGCGGTCAGCAGTTGTGTGCACATTCCGAAGCTTCACATGACTCAAAATCTCGCCTCACATCATGTGTACAGATGACAGCAGTGACCACTTTCACATACTCGGCTTTCCATGGCTGCGCTGCTGTCAGCACATTGCTGATGACGGCACGGGTTAGGGCAAAGAACACATGAAAAATGAACCCGCTGGTGTGGAAATCGGGCAGTCCCTGCTGTGAGGAGGGCCCAAAACGAAAGCGCAAAGATGGCCATGAAGATAAGAACCGGTAAACAGCCGAAGCATGAGATTCGTCGGCCTTCGTAATTAGGCCTAGCAACCAAAGCTGAAAACCAACCTTGGAACCCGGCGGTGCATTATTGTATGCATTATATGGTGGCGGTGATGCGGAGGATGCGAATGAGGTCTGAAAATTTAAGAGCTAACATACTGGCTTTATGGCGCATGTCGAAGTGCTGCGAGAGGGTCCGAATAATCACGTACGTCCAAGAAATTTAGGGATCCAAATTTTTGGTCAGCAACTGTACACAGAAAATATGCTCCTTTTCTTCTTTATTGTTATTTTTGTGGACAAACCATCTCTGCCTCCACACAGCTCCACACAACATGGCATGGACCAGGCTGCACTGGCCTACCTGGGTGTCTCTGCCAGCCGCAGAAGACGGGTCGAGGGGGCTGTGCTGCCGCGACTGCCGCGAAGATGACGACGAAGGGTGCCCCGCACCACCGGCTCCACCGCGGAGTTGACGCTGCTCATGCGACGACAACTGCGCCAGGCTGAGTTCACTCCGCGACACCACAAGGGGGCCCGGAAGTGGCTCCAGGAGCATCAGCGATGCAAGGGATGGACTGCTGCCGCCACTCCCGCTCCGTGGTGTCACTGCAAGGGGCATCGGAAGAAGCGTTGCTGCAACTTCCGAAAACGAAGCCGATTCCAAGATAATTATCACATCCGAAAGCTCGGCTAGTTGGTGGTTCACCCTTTAAGGAAATATTCATTGCTTCATGTGGAAACAAAGAAAAAGAAAAGAACATGATTTGCACTGATTGATAATGCCCTCCTATTATCCCTTGCCATTGAGTACCTTTTTTTTAAAAGCACAAACACCTACACTGGAAGGACTGCTGGCCCTTCTCATCAGCAAGAGTAATCAGGATAAGTACAATATGCTGTGCAGCAGGAAGTCTAGCAAAGTGCTGTGTGATGGAAGATCTGCCAAGAACTTGAAAATGAAGATTGTGACGAGAGGATTGAATAGTGAGAAGCACGATATTTTCAGTGAAGTTGCCAGGCCCGGTGTATGCGAGTGTCTGGTGGTGCTCTGAGAAAACAGGGCCACAAGTGGGCTATTACCGCATGAGGCAGATTTAGGGTTGCTTGATGGCGAAACGAATTACTGGCCCAACAACGCAACGGTTTTTTAAAAGTCAACGGGGCGATTTCTCAGACCGAGCTGGGTGCACTTTCTGAGGGTTGAGGTCCCATGATGGCCGAGCACCAGACCGGGAACGCCTTCGTACCTATTTCACCGGTAGGCACCCGGCGACACCGAACTGCCTCCCACAGCCTTGGCGGATGCTCAACCACAAGGCCAACTGTGGTCGAAAGGGGTCTCTCAAAACCCTCCCTCCCTCCCCCCCCCCCCCCCCCCCGCCCCTCCCCCCATAGTAGGGAGCGCCATAGGTCCCCCAACCAGATGGAGCCCCCAAAGCAATAAGCAGCCGAGCACCTGGCTGGAGGACATCTGTACCCAATTATGCCGGTGGGTTCCCACCAGGGGCACTTCAGGCACTCCCACAGACCAGGCTGGATGCTCCGAGACTTGCGGGCCTCCTGTATATGCTTGAAAAGGTTCCGAGCGTTCCAGCCCCACACGAAAGGCCGAGTGCCAGGCCGGGGGTTCGCTTGTACCTATTTCACTGGTAGGTACCCGGCGATGTCCATGGCAGGTGCCTCCCAAGGCCTCAGTGGACACTCCATGCTGATGCAGTCCATGGTCGTGAAGAAACGCCCAGTATCCTCTTTGGTGACGGTGCACAGAGCCACTATAGGCCCACTTTTGAGACATAACCCCCTTACGGCTGAGCATCAAGCCAGGGGATGCCTCTGCCAATTAGAAAAACCGGTGGGTACTCGGCGGCACTGGGGATCGAACCCAGCACCTCCCGAATGCGAGGCGGATGCTCTACCACAAGGCCACCACTTTCGGTTTTTTTCTTCTCAGGGTGGGGTCAAAGACCCAATTTCCAAGTATTTCACCTTAAAGAAGCCGAGCACCAGGCCAGGGGAAAACTTGTGCCCATTGTATCACTGGTAGGTACCCGGCAGCACTGAGGATCGGACCCCGCACCTCCCACATGCGAGGCAGATGCTCAACCACTACTACCGTATTTATTCGAATCTAGGCCGATAGTTTTTTAAAAAAAAACGCGATGTAGAACTCTTATGTCGACTTAGTTTCGAGGATTTCGTTTCGAGGTTTCGTATTCGTAAAATACGAATAAATGTAGCACGCAGGTGGCGCCCCCACAAAACGCCAACGAAAGACAGCACTGTAGCCGTTGCTATCCGTAGCCGATACTGATCAAAGCACACATGAGCACTGGCTGCCATTTTGGCCTTGTTCTGTTCTCGTGCGGTGGCATGAGCACATTCGCAGCAGTGAAGTTTTCGTGCGTAGTTTTTATCACCAACACCATGGCACCAAACAGGCGGTGCCATTATAGTGCCGCCTTCAAGCGGAAAGTTATAGTCGCTGCAGAGCAGTCGTCAAATCTTCAAGCCGGGCGGGACTTCAGCGTGGATGAGAAGAATGTTCGCCGTTGGAGGGGGCAGCGTAACGAAATTTTTGCTTGCGCGGCAACGAGAACGGCTTTCACGGGACCCAAGAAAGGCCGCCATCCAGAAGTGGAGGTAGCTCTGGACGAGTTTGTGGAGACGCAGAGGTCAGCGGCACTTCCAGTGACCACGGAAGTGCTGCAAGCCAAAGCAAGAGACCTGGCGAGAGAGCGAGGCGTCCCCCGGGAACTGTTCGAAGCCAGCCGGGGCTGGTTGCAGAAGTTCATGAAGCGCTTTGGCTTCAGCCTCCGACGTCGCACGTCCATTTGTCAAAAGCTGCCGGGCGACTTCAAAGAGAAGCTGATCTCATTTCAGCGATTCGTAATAAGGAAGAGGATGGAGCACGGCTACGCCGTAGGACAAATGGGAAACGCTGACCAGACGCCGTTATGGTTTGACATGCCAGTGGCGTGCACCGTGAACGAAAAAGGTGCCAAGGAAGTGAAAGTGCGCTCGGCCGGATACGAAAAGCAGCGCATGACTGTAATGCTGGCCTGCACGGCGGATGGCCACAAGCTGCCGGCGTATATAATTTTTAAGAGGAAGACTCTACCAGCTCGGGAAGTGTTTCCAAGAAATGTGATCGTCCGCGCCAACGAAAATGGATGGATGGCGAGCGATATCGTTGAGCAGTGGATCAGAATGGTTTGGCAGCGGCGTCCAGGGGCCCTCTTGGCCAAACGTTCCCTCCTCGTCCTGGACTCTTACCGTGGACACCTCACTGACGGCGTAAAAGCTGCGCTTTCCGAAGCCGGTACCGACGTCGCCATCATACCCGGCGGCATGACAGGCCAGCTGCAGCCTCTTGATGTGTGCCTCAATAAGCCTTTCAAGGATCGGCTGCGCAAGTACTACGTGGACTGGCTTAGTGAAGAGCGGCGCGAGCTTACACCAACAGGCCGAATAAAGCGCGCCTCACTGGGAGTTGTAGCCACTTGGATAGCTGCAGCCTGGGATGATATCCCAGAAAGCTTGGTTGCACGCTCATTCCGCAAGTGCTGCATCTCTAATGCATTTGATGGCAGTGAAGATAGTGCACTGTTCGAGGAGGCCAGCGATAAAGAAGTCAGCGATGATGATGACGAATGAGCGGGGGCTGATCCCGGGCTGGCGTTGCATATGTCTCCTCGCCCAACGCCGCCTCTCCTCCTCCTCTTCTCTCAAAGCTCCTTTGGCAGCTTTTTTTTTTCAACGGTCCCTCTCGGGGCCATCAATCACGCTTCGGCAGAGCATGCAGGCACGATGCTTCCCGCTGTGTCTCACTCGAGTTCCTCTCTCTACACCAAGTCGCCTATGCGCAGACACATGGTGCAGTCGTTTCGCGCCACGCACTTTCACGTGCGCGGCGACGTAAGAACAGTCGTGTCGCGTCATAAAAATAATTGTGATAATGAGGTATAAACAGTGTTGTTTTTTCGGCCGGCCTACAATCGAGGTAAGTTTTTTTTTTTCTGTGGCCTTCAACTTTCGGGTCTCGGCTTAGAATCGTGGCCGGCCTAGATTCGAGTAAATACGGTAAGTGTTCACTCTTTTCAACCACTGTTGAAAACAGCACTGTTGCACTGCTGTTGAAACAGCAACCACTGTTTTCTGTTGGCACAGTGCCAAACTCTCTTCGAAGACTGAGACTCACTCTCATCTGCTGACCTCTCGTAGAGTGAACTCATTTAAACTTCATCGAACTCTCAACACTCTGTTGAACCTGTCAACTCACAACTGAATCACGAACCACCTTTGCAGGCTGATGGTGTTCGAAACTGGTTTTGCCCCATAGGACGCAGAGGGGTTTGTGGAGCCTCTTCCAAGCGCACACTCCCGAGGAATCCAGGCGCCGGGCTGGGGACGCTTGTACCCATTTTTATCGATGGAAGGTGCAGGCTCCTTTGCCAAGCCATGCAACACTAGCAATCTGAACACCAGACCGGGGCACAGTTGTACCCATTTTGAGGAAACCGGTGGGTAACTGACCGGCAGCAGGAGTCGAACCCACCACCTCCCGAAGCTGAGGCGGGTGCTCTACCACGAGGCCATGGACGGTTACGACTATGTAACGTGAGATTCAGCGACAGCTGTATAGGGATTTAGTTTTGGTAGGCGGCTGTTCCAAACAGAGCCACCCGTAGGCTTATGTGACCCATGTAGACAGTGACATAAGGTGATATCAGCCGACGAGACACAAACAGAAGCGCACCATTAATACAGGCCTTAACACACCCTACGTGGTGTCATGCGGGATAACCATACCCGGGTTGCCATGGTAACCAGAGATGGTAGCCATAGTAACGCGCCCACCGGTTACGGCGATGACACCGGGCAACTACGACGGGGAAGCCAGGGACAGGCGCTTAACAATTATCACTGTAAAATGACGGATCATTTGGTGCGGTTAGTCCAAATGCAAATTAGGCGCGCTAGCACTTTGGTTTTCACTTTGCTTCAGGTTTGAGGCTCGGTTTAAGGATGGCAATGCGATAGTGGTGTGGTCTGGATCCATTACGTCTGGATGAAAGTTGGTGAAAGCAATGACATCCAATGCACAGTGCAACGACTGGCAGTTAAGCACACAGGATGTCGGGCTGTGGCGATGACATAGTGGTCTAATGCCAGCGAAGCTGGGCTGTTCGCATTGCCACGGGTTAAAAACTCACTGGGACCCATAGAGTGTTTTGCCATAAAGTTTTCTGCATAGTTGGCCATAAAGCCTGCTTGCAGGTTTCCCACTACCCAATAGACAGGTTGCCAGCTGCTCACCATGGCAGGTGGATCATTTGACAAAGGCTTTGGAAAAACAAAAATCGGCACAATCTGAAATTGGGGGCTACTCTCGATGGCCCTCTGCCGGCTTCCACTGCACCTCTTCTCAGTACTACAACTCTTTATCAAGCCAACTTTTCACTTCGGAGGGTATCGCAACAGGAACCTACTTTAGTGTTACTTTGATGGCTCTCGGGATGCATATAAGTGGAATCCCGATTAAACAACTTTCTCGGGACCGTAAGAAAGCGTCGTAAAATCCAAGCCTAAATTATGCCTATAAAAATACTACTTTTTTTCGCGCGACGAATTTGCGAGAAACTTCAATGTAAACTACTAACATACTCTGCAGGGCTTGGAAACTGAAATTACCAAAAAAAGTAAATGCGATAAGGATTAATGCTGCAGTATAGGTACCAATCATGCTTTATTCAAATGAACCTTTACGGCACTCCACTGCCCACTGTCGTGATTCCCTGCCAGCCGGCGTGAACTTTAAAAAAAGTCAGGTCAGTTTCTTTCGGACCTTGTTTGATCCGTGAACCAAGATCTTTCGCTCAAGTTGGGCAACGTCCAAAAGGAGGTCCTCTGCGGCGTCGTGTGAACAGATGAAGTTCCGGATGTCGTCTATGTGCCGTAGCACCTCGGCGAACGTAGTAGGCACAGGCACGGCATCTGTGGCATCGCCGTTGCCCTCGTCTGATGCCGCAGTGGTGTCGGCACTGGGCAAAGCCTCCTCGATGGCATCATCCAGCGAAACCTCGCCGCAGATTGCAACGTTGTCATTAGCCTCCACGTACTCGGCGCAGGTCGTGGTGAGGTTTAAACCCTCGAAATCGTCGTTGGTGAAGCCTGCATTGGCCTCGAGCGGCATTGAGGTTGTTGCGTCCCAAGCAGAGGAGGCAGTCTTTCACTTAAAGCTACAGTGCTCGAACGAGTTAGCGAATGTGCTTTGCGACACTGCGTTCCACGAACTGGTAATAATATGCATGGCGTCAAGCACAGTGATCTTTTTTTCCGACTCGCTGCGCTCCATAGCCGCCAGCCGACGGTGCACTAACCACTTCCGGTACCCTCGCTCGACGCACCTAATGATGCCAGCATCCAGCGGCTGCAGCCGGCTTGTGCAGTTGGGCGGGAAAAAAAAACAACCTTTATGTTCTTCAGGCTGGACGTATCGGGTAAGTGGTATGGTGCGTTGTCCACGAAAAGCAATATTTTCCTTGCCTAAGAATCCCATTTTGTAATCCAACTGCTGCAAAAAATTGCCGATGAGCGAAGACGTCATCCACGCCTTTTTGTTGAAGTTATAGCTGCGCGGCAGCGTCTTCAAGTTCTTAAAGCACCGTGGCTTTGCAAACTTTCCAACAACGAGCACAGGCAGCCTCTCGGAACCGTCCTCGTTAGCACAGAATAGTGCTGTCACACGCTCTTTACTACGCTTGCCGCCATGACAGCTATCACCTTTAAGCGCAAGGATTTGCTCGGGCTGCATATGGTAAAAAATACCGCCCTCATCGGCGTGAAAACATTGCAGGGCTTGTATGCAGCAATCATCTCCGGCAGCGACTCCATCCACTCATTCCCTGTCGAAAAGTCCATGGAAGTGCTTTCTCCGCAGGAGCAGCTGTACACAATCCTGTTTCATTTTTTAAAGCGATCCAGCCACTCGTTCGATGCCTGAAAGTCGTCGATGCCCAGACGCAATGCCAAAAGGTTCGCCTTTTCTTTTAGAATGGCACCGTCAACGTTGATCGCAGAGCTCCATGCTTGATGCAGCCACTTGACGAGAACTTTTTCTAACTTCTATGCTGTCCTTCTTTTGCCGCTTACTGCTTGAGCCCAAACTTGTTGGCGTTCTGCAATATCACCGCTTTGTTTGCCAGGATCGTCTTAAGCGAAGATTTGGGTATCTAAAGGTCCCGGGCAATGCTGGTTTTCGTGGCTCCATGCCACTTTTCCGTTTTCTCGATAATATTGAGCTTATCACCGAGCGACAGAACTGTCCGCTTTTGGGACATCGTGCGTCGCGTTGCTCCACACAACTCAAAACCTTGCTGAACGCTGGTCGCTAGGATTACGACGAAGATCACTTGCGATAAACCTAGGCCTCTCCACGCTACCTTGTCGGCGATCCGCAGCTGGGAAACTGGAAGGAAAGAAACGCTTCCCCAATGCAATGAGAGGCGATGCCACCGAGAAGAGAGGGAGAAAGTGATTGTGGAGAAAAAAACGTGCTATTTCAGCACAGCGGGCGTCACGGGTGGCTGCTGGTGGGTGAGAGAGAAACGAATGATGAGACGAAGCAAAGAAGAAAGCTGCGCCCGCCGGAGCGAACCGGTCGAGCGAGGTCAAGCGCTCCGCATGTGGAGAGACAGAGCGAGGAAAGAGACCTGCGGCACTTTTCATTCAGCCGCCGTTCCGTCCCGCGCTTCGCGAAAGTCATTGTATAAAGCGGGTCAGGCGTAAAATTGCGTCGGATAACCAGGTTTTTTAATGCGTTGCTTCTATGGGGACTTTGCCAAAACTGCGTTAATCCGTCATAAAACCCGGGTCGTCGCAAAACCGGGGTTCCACTGTACCATATTTACACGATTGTAAGTCGGCCTATTTTTCAAAATTTGAAAATCCAAAGTGGGGGTCGACTTACGATCCAAACGAAAACATGGCACTATTAGTAAAGGCGAGACAAACGAGATATCGGGCATGCTACAGCGTGGTTGCATTTTTGCTGCGCGGCTCCATCGCATCACTCTTGGTGCTGGCCTTGAGCAGCTGCTATGTCAACACGCAGAACTGGCATCCCCTCCCCGCGCAGGCGGCGGCCGATGGCAGCTATCGATAAGCAGCAAACTGGTACCCCACACTCCCCACATCAGGCTGCAGACTGCGGTAGCTGATAAGCGGCGGCGGCGGCCCGATAACACACTCGCGTTCTACGGGAAGCTCAAGCATCCAATAAGTTTTCTTTTTACTTCCAAATGCGCGCTCGGCACTCAAGGGAGCGGTGGTAGTTGATGGAAGGGCCGCTGTTCCAATTGAGGCGGCACCCCCACTCGGAACAGCAGTGGTGCCGGGGAGCGTCGACAGTTGCTGGAAAGGCCGCTGTTCCAATCGGGGCGGCACCCCCACTCGGAATGGCAGCAATGCCAGGGGTGTCGGTAGCCGACGGAAGAGCCGACGCCATTCGCGCGTAGTTTCTCTTTGGCTGTGATGCATTTGACTACTGCCGGCCGCGTTTCATAAGTCTTTAATGTAGAGCTTTGTCAGTCGTCATTTGTGCTCCAGGTCCGGCAAGCGACCGGCGCTCATTCACGGCTAAATTAAAGATGGGTGCCATTCTTTACGCCGAAGAAACGAACACCTGCGTGCCAGGCCGCAAGTTCTACATTTGCAGCGGGTGATACAGGTGTTACAGCTGCTGCGAGGAAAATTTTCAGCTGCTCCACGCGATGTCGTGATGTGGCTGTTTGCGAAGTGTGGGATTTCACTGGACGTCGACGGCAGTACTAGTGAGGACAATGGCGCAAGTGTGGACGAGTAGTCCATTGACTAATACATTTTCGTTTTGGAATGTGGCCACAGGCATGCCAGCGCGTGGCAGCTGATAGCGGCTGGCGATAAACGGTGGCCGCTGGATAATGCTATTTGGGGGGGGTCGACTTACAATCGTGTAAATAAGGTATGTTAAGTTTATATTCAATGTCTGCCCCAGTTTCATCAAATCACTCTTTTTCAAGTTTACAATGTACCACCTTTGACCTTTTCGTGGTTACAAGGCCCAATAACACCTTTAGACAACCATGAGAAAGATCTCAAGAGCAAGAAAGACATAACCTGCAGACTCCTTTGGCAGGAAAATTATTAGAAGCTTTTGTATCGGCACAGTTGCCAAAACATCCAGTCACCGGTCAGCACCTGCCTGCTGACTAAAGGTTACATAACAATACAAGAATTGGACAGTGCACTTGCCTTGAAATATTTTCCACAGTGGAAGTTTATGTATTTTTTTCCTCTCTGGTTTTTCATTCTAGGCTTTCAACAGCTTTTCTCTTCCACACTCACGCTAGGTACTGGCAGTTTGCGTGTGCAACTAACTCACTGTGCTCACCCGATCCACTTTTTGTGCTGCTATGCTCACAACGGTGCGTACTGTCAGTATAAAGAGAAAACGTTCTGACCAGGGGCGACTATATTTTTCTTGCGAAGTATAAGCAGCCAGAACAGTTCCTGTGGACACACCAAAGACAAACAGGTGTATGGAACTGGTACAGGGAATTAACTGGCAAAGCAGCCTCTGGAGAACAGCTGCTGCTACATTTGGTTAAATTGCTAAACAAGTTCAAAAACTGTCCTGTGTCCCCTTAAGAGGCAAAACATATTTGCAGCATCTCATCTGTGAGCCAATCGATCCAACTTGCCTGACTGGCCTGGGGTAGTGGAGGGGGAGGAGGATGGTGGTGCCACCACCAGGGGTGGCAGTGAGTTGCAGGCCGCACGTCGGGCCAGCCGTTCGTTTGGTGAACTACCACCCCTCCCTGGTGGACTCCGTGCCATCCGCGCTGGAACTGGGGGAGGTACTGGTGATGGCCGGTCCTGGGAACAGACGCACCGGGGTCAGAAGGGTCAGGAGAAAAGTTCCCCCCTTTAGAGCGACAGCTCTACTCGATGCACCAATCCTGCTCAACATCACGTGACTTATCTGTAGTCTGATTTGACCTTCAGCCTAGCCAAAGTAGAATGTGCCCTGATAGAAAAGACGCAGATAAAGAAATCACATCCATGACTGGGAGTTGAACCTGCGGTGATGCGAACAAAAAAGCTTCACAGGACGCTGCACAAGACCACTAGGCTATCGCCTATCCCAACACCTGACGCAGGATGGCACTGGGCGAACAAGCTGACTGTGCATACGCCCAGTGAGTGTTTATGGAGGCGTCGCTTAAAAACAACAGCTGTGCGACCATGCAATCACAATTAAGACCAGCAGTCTGGAGTCTCATAGATAGGTCTCATGCCCCACAAGTAAGTTGGCTTCGCATGTACAACTCCCCCAATTTTCAATTGACTTTTTTGCAGGACATCGAAACAGCTGCAATGAGTGTGACATTGCTACAAAACATTTTTTTTTTTCATGTAAGGATCTTGTATGTTAAAAAAATACTGGATTTTTATAATGCCTATTCTGCTGTTCAGGATTTTTGTTTGCCAGAAGTATTCAAGACATTCACTTCAAAACTATTTGACGAAAATTACTACTCACTTCGAATTCGCTTCAAACACAAAAATTCCACTATTTGCACATGCCTAGACTTAATGCAACAAGCTCAGTCGAGGATGAGAAATTTCTACCATATTTGTGGCAAGAAAAATGCCCAGCTTTCTTGTGAGTGCAGTTAAAACTCGTTATAGTGAATTGGTAAAAAAAATTGTAAAATACTGAATCGATATAGCCAAAATTCGCAATAGAAAATTTTGCCAAGAACTCGCGATGGAGAGCGAAATTTAGTCAGTGAAAGAATGCCAATTGGGAGAGACGTTTTCCGCAGTTTTAGGGTCGTTTCGAAGCCACTCGCGACAATTTCGGAGGCAGCAAAACATTGAGCAGCAAATGCCACTTAGGTTGGCTTCCCCGCACAGCACCGCAGCACGCAATGGCGGGAGGTCAAACGCCAGCTAGGCTGCCTTCCTTGCATAACAGCAAAGTCAAGTAAAAAAATCATACGCCAGGGCGACAGCTATAGCTGCTTTCACCATCTATGCTCTGTGATAGTCTGCACGAGGTGAGGATGGCTGCTTGATACCTACAACAACTGACTGCATTGATGGTTCCAGGGCGCTCCCGATAGGTGCGTGAAAGGCAGAAATGGATGTTAACCGCCTGGCTATGAATTGTTCGCGCTGCTGTATCTGTTGCAGTGCTGGCAAATGCAAGGTAAAGTGTGAACCATGGTGAGAATGCTTGCCACACTACCACCAGTCACTCAAGTAGTGAGGCAAAGACTACCCCCTTTCTTTATGAGCGTGCACAGCTTGGTGCTCGGCAGTTCGATATATCCGTTTTATGGCAAACTGCGTGCAATATGCAAAGTCAGAAACCAGGGGTGTGCGAATATTCGAAATTTCGAATACGAATCGAATATGTTTGATATTAGATTCGTATTCGAGAAATTGAAACTCGAGAATTTCCGAATAATCAAAAATTCCTGAATACTTGTCAGCGATCGTATACTGCGCAGACTTTCATAAATTCGACCGTGGCAAAACCACAGTATATGGGCAAATTAGCCGATGATGGAGTTAAAAATTCAAGGAAAACAATACAGTACAGAGTTCCTATTCCGTTCCTTCTCCCGTCATTTATCACGCGGACCGATCGCATTCCAACGCCGCTAGGCCTGACCTCGTGCGAAATTCCGCAAGTTGGCTTTCTCACACATCACACGTGCTGCGAACAAGATGGCCGATGGCCCGCTTCGAACAATCGTAAAGCGAAATCACGCTTTTTTAAATCCTTCCATAATGCGCTACATATTTAATGCCCACATCCGAAGAATGCGTCCTGTCGCCTTCATAACTCTCCGAGCATGACGTCCGCCATCCCGTTTTGTAAACTACACAGTGCGGGAAAGCCTACTTGCGGAATTTCAGGGGAGCCTCCTGAAGGGGCACATAGAGATGTCACAACAAAGTAAGCGATCCTGTAAAAATCCCGCCTATTGCATGGTGCATTGTAACCCGTGCACCTCTTTAGTGGGCGCAACGGTAGGCGTGGCAACGATCGGAAGGCCCCTGTCCCTAGATCAAAAAAATAGCCTGGCCACGTAGTTTCGGATTCTGAGCTGTGCCGCCGCCACGGGCGACTGCAACTGTCAGTCAGCGAATTCGCCGGTAGTGCAATCTCAGCTTCACGTGGCTTTCGGACGCCGACTGCGCATCGCAGGTGATTTCTTTTTTCTTTTTAGAAGCCGTCTCGCTGTTCCGATGCCAGTGTGTGCTCCCCGGCCTCTTGCTTGCATTTGTGTTGTTCTTCCAGCACTGCAAAACGGCCGGCTCGTCATGGGCTTACATGTGTCAGTGCGATGGAGCCACCTTATAAGACCTTACTGCATCTTCGCATTTTGGGCAGGTTTTCTTTTTTTCGGGAAGGAGGAGGACAAAGAATTTTATAAATCCAGGCCTTCAGATGAACTGGGCAATTTTTCCCGTCCCTTAAACTCCGAGTGAATGAGGTTTTACTAGTCACCATGTTATTTTTTGCTGCCAGTCTTGTTATTTTATGAGTTTTGTTTTGCATGACCTCATTACAGTTTGGATACTGTTAGCTGTCTAATCAAGTAGTATACATTTCTGTGTACATCATGTTTTTTTTATATGGTACTGAGGCAGTCTAGTTTTGTTTATTTCAGTTGCAAAGACCATACACTGTTTTGCAAAAAAAGTAAGGGCAACAACATTGCTTGTTAATCATTTTCTGAAATTTCTTTTTTGTGCAGAACAGATATTCGATATTCGATTCGGTATTCGAACCCATTTCTTCTTTATATTCGTGTTCGATTCGTATTTGAAAATTTCAATATTCGCACACCCCTATAAGAAATGCATGTGCTTTTAAAAATATTTAGAAACAGTTTGAAACAGCCAGTAATTCGTAATATCCGTGTTCGCTATAATGAGGTTTGACTGTACTCAATAGGGATGGACACATGACTGTGCGAACGAATTTATGAAGAAACGGATCCGGCCACACTCACATCCACAGGAGGCGCCTCACAGGGCCTCTGCGGCTGGCTCGCACATCTGAACTGCATGTCACTCCTGAGGAAAGACAGAAACAAAGAATGAAAGCGCACTAAATGACAACAAGTCAGAGAGAGCCATGTCGGATGAAAAATGGGCTCAAAAGGGGTATAATATGCCTTCCTAATGCTTTCCTACCCAATAAAAAAAAAAAATTTTGCGAAGTCAGCTGCACTTTATTTTATCTATGCAGCAGCAACAGCTGAAAGCAGTGGTGCTGCTACGGCCAAGTGTGGTGAGCAAAGTTGACGCTAACACCTGAACCCGCATCCAACTACGCATGGTCCTCTGGAGAGCCCATTACAGGTGCTGCATTCGGCAAAAAAGCTCTCCAAAGAGGAGTCATGAAATAAGTTTCTGGAGCACAGCAGTGAGCTTATGAGAAAGAGATAAGCTTTTTCACACTTAACAGAGTGGATTATTACAAACTACAAAAGAAATGTATAAACGCCAAATTTGTCGGGGCATTTGACTGATGCTCGATGGTTGGCGGAATGTGTCTGAGCAAAATGCGTCAGTGCACACAGATGCAACAAAGCACTGTTGCTAGCGTGCATGCCTAGCAAATGCATTAAAGCAGAAAATCACAGCATCTGGTTTATAAATCTGCAAAGTATTTTGACAGACACCACATGCACTTCTAAACCTTTCTAATAACTGTTCCTGTACACCAGAACAGAGTTTCAAGTGCCAAAACTGAGATGAGACAAAGTACCGACCTTACTTAGTTTGCCATACCAAGGGTCACTGTATACGTCTCGAGCTTCCCTGCATATTTCAACGGTACTGAATGCAAGGTTGTCAATTATAGATACACCAGAAACTGCCCTTCTTTCATCATGCAGTCGACCCTTGATAATTTGAACTCAAATCGGACCGAAAGTTTGTTCACATTATGCGCCCTTGTTGATGCGTCCAAGTGCCAGTATACATAAACCAAAGATTGGGACCAAGTGTGTTTGGACTGGGGCAAGTCCACTGTTCTCATCAATATGTTAAAAACCAATTTATTGTGATCATGCTCAGTGTCAATAACTAAACAGATACGAATATGTTGAACCAACAGGTCAACTTTGAAAGCATCAAAAAGAGTGGCCAAGTCTCTCCCCCCACCTGGCCCGGGCCTTGGCGTATGATGGAACCTGTTGACCGACAGCTGGTGCCTGCCCCCTCTGAAGGACCACCCCTGAGGCACCTCCTGATGATCCTCCAAGGTCGTTGCCCCCACTGTCGTAGTCAGGCCCAAAGTAGCTGCAGTTCTGAAGGGGGCAGCCCCTGCACAAAGAAGGGGAAAGCGAGAAAGAACATGAAGCCAGATTGATCGATCTGAAGAAGGTAGAAGAAAGACCTCAAGTGTGTAGAGGGAGAACCGCCGGTCATGGCAGCAGACCAGGGCGGGAACAGAGAGGGACAAGTCCCTTAGCAGTTGGCTGCTGATTCAAATATACTACAGCCGAGCCGGTTCATAACGAACATGACTGCCATGCACCATTTGTTTGTTGTATCTGGATGTTCACAGTAAATGGACTGGTGATAATAAAGATGACAACTGCAAGGCAGACTTTCATGGTCTGTTGTCTACTTATTAGTATCTACGAGTTGTCATCGGCCTGGCGAAGTTCTAGCAAGGTCAAGCCAAGGACAACATAATGGTATGTTGATCTTTTGACGAGAGCTCCTGCAGGGGAAGGCCCACTCGGCAAACTTGGTAAAGTGCTAAGATGCTGTGCACCGTTGACGGGAGCGCCAGCGGCGGTGACTTGCTTGGCATGCTGCTGCGCGTCAGCAGTTTCAACCAGACTGCTATGAAACATCCTCTACACTGAAATGCTATCGATGAAACAGGACTTTCAGATCTCCACGCTATTTGGCGAGCTTGAGATCGGGAGAGAAAATGCCTGACCCCTCTCACACCACAGCTAATGCTTATACATTCACACTGCAAACTAGTAACTGTCCTGCCAGTAACCTCATGTAAAAAATGGACACTTGACCTTCAGGGCCGGCATTCACCACATCCGCTTCACCTCCTGGCTATTGGCCGGTGCTTTCGATTGATACAGCAAACACCTTTCGAAGTGAATGATGCTCAGCACTGGCAGTACAAACGCACTGACCACTGGCTTCAAAGCTGAGAAACTGAAGCTACTGTATTTACACGATTGTAAGTCGACCTTTTTTTCAAAATTCGAAAATCCGAACCATAGCATTGCACCATAAATAAAGGCGAGACAAACGAGATATCAGGCATGCTACAGCGTGGTTGCATTTTTGTTGCGCGGCTCCATCGCATCGCTCTTGGCACTGGCCTTGAGCAGCTGCTATGTCAACACACCAAACCGGCATCCCCAACCCGCACGCGGCAGCTGACGGTGGCTGTCGATAAGTAGCAAACTGGCACCAGCCCATTCCCCACATGTGGTCGCAGATTGCGTCTGCTGATAAGCGGCGGCAGCCCGATAACGCGTTTGCGTTCTACTCTTAATAGGCATCGTTCAAGTTTTTTTTGTTTACTTTTAACCGTGCACTCGGCGCTCGAGGGAGCGTCGACAGTTGATGGAAGGGCCGATGTTCCTATCGCGGTGGCACCCCCACTCGGAACCGCAGCGGTGCCGGGGAGTGTCAGTAGCCGACAGAAGAGATGATGCCGCTCACGCGTAGTTTCTCTTTGGCTCTGACACATTTGAATATTGCCGGTTGCATTTCACAAGTTTTTAATTTAGTGCTCCGTCATTTGTGCTCTGGGTCCGGTAAGTGACCGGCGCTCGTTCACTGCTACATTCAAGAAGGCTGTCATTCTTTATGCCGAAGAAACGAACAGCCGCGCGCTGGGTACCAAGTTCGACGTTCGCAACGAGTGATACAGGTGTGGCAGCTGCAGCGAGGCAAAATTTTCAGCTGTTCTTGTTCCACGCAATGTCGTGATGCGGCTGTTTGCGAAGTGCGGGATTTCGCCGCACCATGATGTGAGAATGATGAGCTGTGGGACTGCAGCAGCGATCACGATGGCAGCGCTAATGAGGATGATGGCGCAGGCGTATTGCCACGAAGGGTGCACAGAGCTCAAAAGCAAGACCCGCAACAATGAAGGACAGAACAATGCACCTGTCCATCAGTGTCGGACAGAACAATGCAACTGTCCATCAGTGTACGCCTAAACCTGGACATAGCCTCCGTATAGTGAAGTCCTCGATATTACGAAGTTTCTCAATTCCCCAACGCCACCCCCATTGAAGCACATGTATTTGAGACCTCCATATAACGAAGGTGCTGCGACAGTTGACCTTGACATAATGAACTGGCTAGGCCATCTATCTATTAGCTAGTGCCGAGTTACACGAAATTTGGCAGAACCACATGAACGTCTCATGATGATAAAGCATGAACTGACATGAGAGGAACCTCTACGATCGTAACAAGCGACTGCAGTTGACACAATGCACCGTGCTCCAGCACCATCGGCACATCTTTGCTGTTTTCACTTTTGGAACGTCATACCACATGCCACTAAACAGTCCATGCTCAAAAGCAGCAAAAAAGTAATAGGACATAGCAAACAAGTCGAGGCACGAGCAACGTGTGTCCACCGCTGCCTGCAGTTGCTTGTGTGATTCCAGTGCCACTAGTTGTCAAGTGTTGGGAGCGGGGAGAGCAGAACACGCAGGCAACTTAAGGTAAAGAGTCCGTTTCCTGGGGCAACAGCAGCGAGCAGACCGAGAGAGGGAAAGAAGCACGTGCCTTCACAGCCGGTCTACTGGTGGAGGCACGACCGTGAACGCTTTCCTCTAGCTCGGCTGCGGTGCCTCGCCTCCCCCACTTCCCTCACTCCACTCGTAGTTGATTTCACGTACACTTATTTTTTATTTTGGTTTCCGTTCTGCATTGTCTTTTCGAGTCTTCTAGAGAAAACTGAAAATAATCCTGAACTTAATTTAATTTTGTTATATCCAGGTTTCACTGTATTGTCCTGTCCATCTCTGCCGTCTGTATTTCTTCCTGATCCCATACACCTGTCAGGATGATCACCAACTAGCCCTGCAACAAATACTTTCAGGCAACTGTCACGCTAAGGGGCAGGCATTGGCTTATGTTGAGGAGACGTTGATCAATGGGATTACCCACCTCCGCGGACTGCCATCCTTGTGCGGAGGCACCACTGTGACGCTGACCATCACAGATGTCTTGAGCAGGTCCACCATCTGGTCGTAGCTCAAAGTTGCCACGGCCACCTTGCAGATCTGCATTTTCACGACAGCAATTCAGAAACAGAAAGCTGCAAAACTACAGCAAAATTAAACGCAGAGTCGTGAGCGCAGCAGAAAGGCACCACACGGAGACAATGGCGACTGTCACTGAACAAGTATTTGCACTGCATCTTCCCAGCTAGTTCAAGCTGCTACAAAGCCAACATGGTTCTACAGCATAAGCTGTGGTGCCACCTCGATTCGATGATTTGAAGCATGTAAGAATGCCAGAAAAGCTCCAATTTGGCAGCATTTCAAGACATCACTAAATCAAAGAACACAGAAAACCAACAGATGGGAGTCACTGCATAAGCGCATCACCTTTATTTACGAGCTATGTATTTCCCCAAAACGGGAATTTCAGACCTCCACAGTTTCGCATTCCCTAGGGTGAGTCTTCCTACTAGAAAGCCAAATGCAAGAAGCACTTGGAGGCCACCCCCCCATTCCTCTCGTGAAGAGTTTCAGAACTAGCATACAAGCAGCAATTACCCAGATTTTACCCAGACAGTGAGACTCTGAATACCTGAATTACCGTATAAATGCATGTAAGGGCAGCACCCGTGCATGGGCTGCAACCAGTTTTCCCGAAGGAAATATTACAAAAAACCAAATATTCCTGTAAGGGCCACACCCAAACTTTCCACAACCCACGCAGGAATATTTGTTGAAATGCACGCGCCAAGGCCTCCGCAATCAGCTCTGGCTGTGAGCAACGGTGCACTTAATGCATGCGCACAGAAGCTTCCAGGTGCCGACCACAAATAGCGCCCGAGGCTGTGGCTCATCATCATCATGGTCCACTTTTTCCTCCGCCGCAAACTCCCGTATCGGCATCGGTATCACCAACTTCAGCCTTTCGTGGCTGTCAAAGGCTGGCAAATTTTTTTTTCCCCATATCGTGTGCACGGGCGGCACCCCGAAATTGGGCCCTCAAATCTGGAAAAAGAAGTGCGGCCCTTACACACGTTTATACGGTATCCAGTAACATTTGCACTGTGACCCTTGCCACTGAAGAAAAAAATCTTTGAATTAGGCACGACTAAAAGTAGTGACTTTGAATTGTTGAGGTTATACTGGACATATCTATACAGAAGAACATGATCAAATCAATAATGGGTAGTATGAAATCAAGTGTGGTTTGGATTTTTTCTTACGTCTATACACTGTTCCATTGTGTATATGCAGATGTCGAAACATTTCCTCCTGGACTGTTGCAAATCAGCTTAGAGAGCCTGCGCTACCACTTCCACCATGCTCACATCAGATGCACGCAACAGTCTAGCGAGCAACATGGTGAAGGCCAGGGAGTTCTTACTGGAAAGTTCAATGTTCCACGGAAACACTACTTTGCAATAATACCATCACCAATCAGCAGTTGCAAGCCCAATTCTGCACAGAAGTGTTTCCAGAAGGTACTACCAAGTCAATGGCAGAGCTGTGCAGGGCATTTTAGAAGGACTAATTGTCCAGCTGGCTCGCCGTGCACAATTAAATATTGAACTGAAATAAAAGAAAACAAAGTCATATAGAGAGACAAAAGAGTAAAGGCACTTTCATTTGGCTAAAAGTGGCACTTGTATCCAACATTCGTTACACCAGCCTGTTTGTAATAATAAAAAAAATTGCCGGTGGTTTAGCTCTGGTTAAACCTGGAGTGACGCGATAGCTACAGCTGGCCGAGGGGAACCTGGTCACGTGACCAACCACGTGATGAACACCGTGATCAGGCACGGCGCCGCGCCGCCGGCAGCTGCTGTGCACCCCGTGACCAACCACGTGACAGCGTGGCGGCACAGCCACAGGGTTGCACGCCGGGACAGAGTTGCGCACTGACATAGGGTTGCGCGCCGGCACAGGGCGGCGCAGCGCCACGCTGAAGGCTCGAAATGCTACCGTAATGTAGCTATCGCTACAAAAAGCAATGAAAGCAGATAGCTGGGTCGCAAATTAGGTATAGAGCACATTGTGTATACATGTAAGAGGTATCACGAAACAGGGCCAACAACATGAGGCTCTACTGCAAACTGTTTACGACCCATTGGGTACGTAGTTTTTGAACAGCCAAGAGAGCATGTGGGAGGTTCGTACATCAAAGTCTCCTTTGCTCTATCAGCAGGTGTTGGAAGCTGTATCACACAGTCCACTGCCAAATATGGTGGCAGCCTCTGGCCTTGTGTAAACAGGTCCAAACACAACATTCTCATCAGCTGCAAATTTCTAGGTGTCAAATCCGCGTCATCTCTGTTGTTTTGCTGTCCCAGTTATACGTAGCAACCCCGGTGCTCAATAGTTAAATTACTACTGCAAGGTACTGCCTTGATTAATGCACCATTCAAAAGCACTGGTGCAAGTTAAACAATGATTAAATTCAAGCACTGCCCACGGCACCACCCGCACTTGCCTCCAGAAGGCGGCATCCTCGCCTGAGTCCTGCCTCCCAGGCGAGCCCGTGCGGCTCCACCTCAGTGACCAGCCCTTCGGACTGGACGTGGAAGCCCAGTTGACCCACTGCGTTCCGGCATAGCATCAGCTCCTGCGTCTGGGGGGGGGGGGGAGGCAAGAGATTCATGTTACCATTACACACACACACACACGCGCGCGCGCACGCACACACACACACACACACAGAGAGAGAGAGAGAGAGAGAAATGAAAGGGGCATGTTTTCTAAGCCACAACTGCCCCTGGTTCAGTTGTTTGTGAGCATTCCACACATAACTTCGAACACACCAAGCATGCGGCGGGCAGGAAATTCGACGTGACCGAGAAATGCATCCGACGATAGTGCAACCAAAAGGATGCATTGAGGAACACAAGCTGCAAAAAGCGCCCTCTCCGAGGCAAGCCTTGCAAGTTTCCCGTACTAGATGAAGAGCTGCTCTGCTCAGTGATGGAAGTGCAGAACAAAGGCTAAGCGTTGACAGCTGACATGCTGCGCGACTTCTTGCGGGAGGAGCGTGCACCAGAGCACAGCACCGGCTAGGAGTCTGAAGGCTCCACCAGTGAATGAACGTAAAATAAATGCCGCTCATTCCCTGACTGGCGTGTTTTTAATTTATTTTTTTGCACATCACATGTATGGACCGCACTCTGAAAATTGGCCCCTGAATATGGAAAAAAAAGTGCGGCCCTTACATGCATTTATACTGTAAGTGTGCAAAAACGACAATATGACTAGCTATTCCGATGGTCTATGGGTGTTTAACGTCCCAAAGCAATTCGGGCTATTTGGGACGCCGTAGTGAACGGCTCCGGAAATTTTGGACCACCTGGGGTTCTTTAACGTGCACTCACATCGCACAGTACATGGGCCTCTACAATTTCGCCTCCATCGAAATTCGACCAATGCAGCCGGGATCGAACCCACGTCTTTCGAGACAGCAGCCGAGTGCCATAACCACTGAGCCATCGCGGTGGCACTAGTTGTTCCTGTCAGAAATTGATATCCAGCAGAACACCTACTGAATTTGCCTAAATGCAGTGCAACTATGACTGGAATTCAAAGGTTGCTTTGCTGGTGTGAAACGAAAAAGAAAAAAGTGAATCATTTAATAATACGTACAGTACAATCTCCATGATATAAACACAGTCAATATGAATTTTGGGATTGTATGAATTCGTGAGATTCCCTGGCCACTGGAGTGCACTGTACACAATGCACAGAATTTTGGACATTCCGAACACCCTCCCGTGCACTGACACGTGAGCTGCGACCACACCCTCGAACACTAAGAGCTGCCCACCCATCACTGCTAGTGACATTAACTTTTTCCCATGCTTCTGCAAAAGGATTTTATTTGTTTTGAATGACACAAAATTTCGGATAATGAAAATTTTATCGTGACCCCGTGAGATTTGAATCAAGATTCAGCTGAACGGATTCTAATACAATGGGAGGAGTAACTTATCAGTATCAGTAAAGAAAAAATAAAAACTTGGAATAAACCGCTGTACTACAGGAAACTGTGCAGACTGATGCTCTGGAAGCCATTTCAACAGCCTTCAGTGATTTGAAACCATGTTCTGGAAAAGCTTTGCTGTAAAGTGTGAGTATGATGTTCTGCTGCAGTGTGTATGGCATTTCCAGCCTTTGTAACCACTGTACACCACCACCAAAGTGTCATGCTAGATGAAGCAAACACTGTATCTTCATATGACACCTAAGAAGGGGCACAAGTTTAAACAAAATGTTGGTCTTTTTCTTTTTCCTGGATAAATATACCCTTAAAAACCCAGCTTTAGGCTCACTATGCAAACCACTACTTCACTTGCAAGTAGTGGTTTCCTCACTCCATGACAGGCAGAAACAAGGTGAGAGTGGGCCTACTTACCTCGCAGCCATCGCTGACACAGGCTAACCTGGTCACAATCTCCTGGGCCTCGTCGGCATCGGAATCGCGCGTCCGCAGCACCACGCATTCTCCCTGGTGGTAGAACAGCTTCAGGCTGCATGATGAAACAGGGCAGCCAGTTAAAACATGCTCATATGTATGTTGTGAAGTAAAACTGTGCTCACTGAAAGCAACAAAGAACACTGATACGGACACCAGTACAGAGCAGGATATGGCGTCAAGTTTTCACTACAGTCGTACTGCACATTCATGTCATTCATGACTGAGCATCCTACTATAAGGCAGACTTCCATGGTGTGCTCCTTACACAGTATGCACATGCTACAATCAGCCTAATAAAGTTCTGACACCAGTTGGCTTATTTTTGCACTGGTACCTTTTTATTACACCACGCTGAGGCAGAAATGGTAATTAATAATACAATAATAACTGGTTATGAGGACAGCAGGCATAGCAGCTCTTGACAGCAGGACAGTAATAGCATTTTCCTCATAACCAATATACCGTATATACTCTCGTGATGAATCCACTTTTTTCCCAGGAATGTTGACATCAATTTGGGAGGAGGGTTCGTTATGCGGGGAAAAAGTTTGAGCAGTTTTTCCTGGGAGAGTCGACATTTCATATCACGCGTCAGTCTGTCCGTCAACAAAAGCATGCAGTCAGACGAGTTCGTGCCACTGGTGTTCGGCATCGTTCACTTTGAAAGGTGTTCGCTGTATATCACAGTGTGGTCTAACGATTTTGTGATAGCTGGCGCTAAAGCAAACAAGCTGAACACCGGTCCTCAAGGTCAGGGGTGCATGGTTTACGCGAGGTTGAAAAAAACACGCAGGACTGTGAGGGTTCAGGCGTTTTTGCTCCCGATCTCGAGCTTGCCAAATCGCTTGGGGTCTGAAGGTCCTCCTTCCTTCATAGCACTTCAGTGGAGGATTTTTTTTATACAATTCTGGTTTAAACTAGTACGCTCCTCTCCGATGCACGAGTGCTCACTGGCTGTCTAAGCACACACAGTCAAACCTCGATATAACGAACACACATATAACGAATTAATGAATATATCGAACTATTCACAATATTTTTGTCAAACACATGTAATTTTAACTTCCCGTAGCGAACGCGGTTCGGCATAAAACGGATATAACGAACTTCGTGACGCCAAGCCCTACCTCACTTTAATAGCAGGTGGCAGGGTTCATTGCACTACAAGTGTGTTGTGCGGCGCAGCAAACGTTCAGGACTACCTCGCAGGCGCTGACAGTGCCACAGATGCCATGTCGGCATTGAGAGTTGACAGCCAAAGAAATCGTCCGCATCTCACAACCGCTGACAGCACCGCTTCAGCAGCGGCGTGATCGAATGCTGCTTTTGTGTTTTAGTGTTAGCAGCAGCGTGGCCGTCCTAGCGTTCTGTGGAGGCTCTGTCGGTGGTCATGTCGAGTGTGGTGTGCGGGTGTGCGTAGCGCTGTGATGGCAGTGAACGTGAAAAAAAAGAGTAGCACTGACATTAAAGACCAAGCTCGAGATAATTCAACGTGTGGAGAACGGCGAAAAGAAGTGCGTTCTTGAGGACTTATTTGGCATCCCAAGGAGCACTTTGAGTACCATTCTGAAGAACAAGGCTGTCATCAAGGTACAAGCACAAGAGACCATGCGGAAAAGTGCACAGCGTCTTCGGCCCGCCACGTTCAGCGACGTGGAGAAGGCACTCTACAAATGGTTTTTGAATGTCAGAGCTCGGAACATACCAGTGTCGGGACCTATGCCTAAAAAAAAAGCGAAAAACTGCCTGTATCCTCGGTGCCGAAAACTTCGTCGCCAGCTCCGGATGGCAGCAAAGGTTTAAGGCACGCTATGACATCGTGAGAAAAACGATCTTTGGCGAAAGTGAGACGGCAAACTGTGAGAGCATCAGAAAGTGGCTGGAAGAGGAGTGGCCGCAAATCCTTGCAAAATATCAGCCCAAGGACATCTTTAATGTGGATGAAACAGGCCTATTTTGGCAGATGCTACCCAGGCATACCCTTGACGCACGTGGAGAGCCGTGCCATGGTGGGAATCAAGGAAAGGCTCGGATCACAGTTTTTGCTTGCCGCCGACATGGAAGGCACTGTGAAACTGCGACCCCTCGTCATCGGGAGATTTAAAACCCCAAGATTCATGACAGGGTGCCGCATACTCCCCGCATAGTATAATTCCAACAAGGAATGTTGGATGACACGCCAACTTTTCGCGAAGTGGCTGCATGCTTGGGACTGCGAGCTTGTGCGTGAGGGTCGAAAAGTGTGCGTCCTCGTTGATAACTGTACCGCGCCCAACACAGATGTCGTGCTCCATAACATTGAAGTTCGCTTTCTTCTGCCTAACTCTACAGCCAAGCTGCACCCTTAGATCAAGGCGTCATCAGGGCCTTCAAGGCAGTTTACAAGAGGAGACTGATTGACACTCTTCTCGTGAAGCTTCGTATGAAGCAGAACTTGAAGATCTACCTGCTGGTAGCAATCCAGATGCTTAAAGCAGCATGGGACAGTGTGAAAGGCGAAACGATTGCCAACTGCTTTCGGCATGCAGGTTTTGTTCCAGCACAGGCCCGTGCATCAAGTGACGATGGTGACGATCCCGATGAAGAAGAAGCAGAGCTCCGTGAGCTCGATGAGGCCTGGAAAGATTTTTCGGGTTTTGTTCGTGACATGCTCGCAACAATGACTATACAAGACTTCGTAGGTGGCGACGACATCGCAGAGACCACGGCTGTACTGACGGATGCTGAAATCGCTGCGGAAGTCTCTGAACATCCTGCAGACGAAGCTCAGACTGACCCTGCAGTCGATGAGAACATTCCGACTTCACAAGAGGCGCTTGCTGCACTGGATTTACTGCGCCGCCACTGCAGCGCTATTGAGGGCAGTGGGTTTGCCCTTGTTGAGTGTTTGCAAACTGTGGAACAGGGCGTGATACAGAACGCGATCAACACAAAAAAGCAGGCCGTGATAATGCAGTTCTTTGCGCGTAAATAAATAGACGTTACCCAAGTAAGCACCCTCAGAGTTGCTGTGCCTTCTCTGATCGAATTTTGCTGCTCTTGCATGTATTTTTTACAAACTTTTATATTATGAATTATGGATATAGTGAACTATTTTCCGATTTTTTTAACGGTTCGTTATAACGAGGTTTCACTGTAGTAGTGCAGCCGGGCGCAGAGCAAGCCACCACTGTCCATGCTTCTGTCAAGAGTGTACAACGTCTTGGTGCTCTGCCAAGTTCACCGAGCTCCCCTGGTGAGACATTCGATATTTCGAACGGTGCGCTGGGCCCCTGGGAGCTGTGCTTTCCCCAAAGAGACTCGCATCTCCGGCCGCACAACGTGCAGCCTGGGGGCGAGCGGCGACATTTGCAAGCCATGCCTCCCCGAGAAAGAGAGAAAACCGGTCGAAGTGATGCCTCCTCACTGGTCAGGGAGGTGAGAGAACTGGAAAGAGCCAGGCGTGGCCTCCGCAATAGAGCGCGTGCGCCAGCCGCCGGAGCCGATCGCGGAGGCCATGAGCCAGGCGGTGGTTGCACCCACAGCGCCCCACGACTGGCAGAACTAGCACCTACAGCGCATTTCTATTGAGTTTTCTCCCTCTCTCTCCTTCACTTTCCTTTGTGCCTCCTCGACCGACGCCAGTCGAATCCATTGGCCAGTGCTGGGCGTGTTGCATTTTTCTTGTGTGTGTCTTTGTTTCAACACACCGATTAGCGTGCGACTGCAGTCATCTAGTGAGCTATGGCATCTACGGACGTAAAAACGAATACGGACTTCGCAACAAAGATTTAGGCGATAAAGTGCATTGAGAATGACGAAAAGAAGTCCTCCATGGCACATGCATTCAGCATTGCGCGGAGCACTCTTAGTACGCTGTTAAAAAACAAGCTGGACATCATGCTCAAAGCACATGAGCAAAGTTGCTTGGCTCATGTCGTGTGTGCCCTGCTGCTTTCGACAAAGTTGAGAAGGCGCTATATACAGTAAAACCTCGTTAATTCGAAATCGCTTAATTCAAACTTCCGGTTAATTCGAACTGACGGCCGGGTCCCGGCAAAGCCCTGTGTATTTCAATGGGTCAAAACTCCCTATAATTCGAATATGCCGGTATCCACGTTGGTTAATTCGAACTAGGCGCCGATGGCTGGCATTGCTCCTCGCATATAGAAGTCGCCTCGTAGCAAATACAATGCGCTGAAAATTTTAAAAAATGCAGAATGATGAGAAAAAAAATAAGCCAGCACGCATGTCAGCACGCACGAGGTGAGACGTGAATTTCGTTGCCCGAACCAACCCTCCGGTGCATGCCGTAGCAGGTTTTCGCTGCCGGAGCGTCGAAGCATTGGCTTGTCTATTTTTGGCTGACGCGCGGTCACGCGGGTAGCCACCCTACCGCGGGCGCCGCCTATGCTCCGGCCACGGTGGCTCCGGCGCAAGCCGTTGCAGCAGGTCAACTAAAGGACTACCTTGCCGATTACTCGCTCAGCGATGTGTTCAATGCAGATGAAACCGCGCTTTATTTTAAGTTGCTGCCGAACAAGACTGTCAGTTACAAAGGCGACACGTGTTCAGGCGGGAAGAGAAGCAAGGAAAGAGTGACGGTGTTGGTGTGCGCAAACGCGACTGGCACGGAACGGTGCCGCTTGCTAGTTATAGGCAAAACAGCGAAGCCTCGCTGCTTTAAAGGGCTAAAAACTCTCCCTGTTGATTATACTTTCAACAGAAAGTCGTGGATGACGCGAGCAATTTTCACGGATTGGCTGCGCACACTCGACAGGAAGTTCGCGGCACAGAACAGGAATGTTCTGTTGTTCGTCGACAACTGTTCAGCCCATTGCGACATCAGCGAACTGAAGGCGATCCGTCTGGCATTTCTGCCGAAAAACACTACGGCTGTGCTGCAGCCTATGGACCTTGGGGTTATTAAAAACCTCAAAACACTGTACAGGCGCCACCTCCTAGAGCGGATTCTTGTGTGTATGGACAGCGGCAAATCGTACGACGTCAATCTCCTCGGAGCCTGCCACATGCTGGCAACATCGTGGAATGCTGTCAAGGCGGACACAGTCGCGAACTGTTATCGAAAGTGCGGCTTCATTGAAGGCCCAGAAGCCTGCAACGCGGCAGAGCTAGATGCTCAGTGTGATGACTCCGTCGCGCTGCACCCTGCCTACGCTGCTTTATCGGAGGGTGTTGACTTCCAGAGCTTCGTAGACGTTGACAGCGGCGTGGAGACATCGGGGCCGTTAAGCGATGCCGAGATTATTGAAGCGGCCTGCGGTGACCAGATGCCGCACAACTCCGGCGCGGCGAGCACAGCAGACAGCGACGACGAGTCCGACGGAGGCGACGATCCATTGCCACCCCCGAGTGCATGTGAAACAGCGTCAGCACTCGATCTGGCTGCGCGCTACTTCTCCGCCGATGATAATTCGGACGCTGCGTTGGAGCTGTTGGGCAAGTTGCAGACGATGCTTGTCGAGTCACGGCAAAGAAAACGAAAACAAATGCGCATCACCGATTATTTTTCTCTTTAAGCTTGCTGCTTACGCGAATGCATTTTGATGTTAGCTCCAACCGCATAAACAAATTAACTTTATTTCCTTCGACATTCGGGCTCTATGATTTCAATTCGCGCAATCGCCCGCCGCAAATGTGTAGTAGCGCGTAGTAAGAGATAACGATCTCGGATATGCCTGTTTTAGCTTCGGCCCGCGCTGCCGGGCGTGATGGCCGCTTTTTTTAGCGCCCGCTTGTTAATTCAAACTCCGCTTAATTCGAACAATTTTCCGGTCCCCCTCGAGTTCGAATTAACGAGGTTTTACTGTACTTGGTTTCTCAAAGTCCGAGCGAAAAACATCCCCGTGGATGGCCCCATGTTATTGGAGAGGGTCAAATGGTTCACCACGGCTCTTGGCGATAACTTTTGCGGTGGCACTGGGTGGCTACAACGGTTTAAAAACCTCCATGGCATTGTGGAAAAAGCCATTTCAGGCAACGGCTTTCAGAAGAGCAGCTGAAGATCGCTGTGAAGTTTTCGCCTGCAGAAGTCTTCAATGCAGACGAGACTGGTCTCTTTTGGCAAACGCTGCCTAACAAGACACTCAATCTCCTTAGGAGTTCATGTCACGGCGGGAAAATGAGCAAAGCGCATGTTAAGGTTCTGCTTGCGGCAAACATGGATGGCTCGTGCAAGCTGCGTGCGTTTGTTATCGGAAAGAGCATGTCCCCGTGCTGCTTCATGAATTGCAAGCAGCTTCCAGTCGTCTACGGCTGTAATAGAAAGGCCTGGATGACACGCCAACTGTTTGTTGAATGGTTGGAGGCTTGGGATGCCGAGTTGGGCAGGTCGGGCCGTTGAGTATGACTTCTGTTAGACAACTGCTAGGCCATCAAGCTGCAGAACTATGAACTCAAGTTTCTCCCACCACCACAGTGAGACAGCATCCAATGGACCATGGCATCACAAAGGCATTCGGGGTAGGCTACGGAAGGCGACTTGTTCAGAAGCTCCTTGTAAACCTCCACATGGGAACTGATCTCAAGATCGACTTTCTCGGTGCCATCCAGATGATTAACGGCGCATGGAACGACATAAAACAGGGCACGGTAGCCAACAGTTTCGGCAAGGCAGGCTTTGGAGTGGCTGGAGATGAATGTCCTGAAGCTTTGGATGACGATGATGAAAGCTTGGAGGACACGTTTCATGACTTGTCCCATTTTGCCGGCGTCAATCCGTCGGAACATATCGTTGAGGACTTCATTAACGCTGGCACCAAAGTTCAGGCTGCAGCCGACCTCGCTGATGAGGACATTGTGGCCGGAATAGCTGTTGCCCAAGAAGGCGCTTCCAGAGACGACGAGGACAACTGTGTTCCAGAAGAGATGCGCCCGTGCACAGCTGCTGAACTGGCGTCAGCATTTAGCCTCATTTGGCGTTGTTGAGGCGAAATGGAAGGTACTGGGCTGCCGCACCTAAACAGTCTCGAGAAGACCGAGACTAGTGTTTTCAACTTCATTAGAAAAAAGCAGTCGAAAATTAGCAATCTTTTTTCCGTGAAATAAAGTTTTTTCACGTTGTGTGCCAGGATTTTGCGGTCCACGACTCTTGCGATCGGTAATCCACAACCTGTCATGATCTCGAGTGTGGGTTAAGTCTCTATCTGTATATCAAATTTTCGCTATATCAAACTATTTTCCGATCCCCTTAGAATTCGATATATCCAGGTTCGACTGTATTCACACATGCCTATATCTGAGTCAACTTTCTTGTCGGCCAGTGAGGGGTGCGAGATGGGAGGCCTACATATAGGTGGCAATATACAGTACCAACTATACTGCGTAAATCAGAGAAAAATGAAAAATTTGTTCGGGCTCAAATTTCACACGGAGATTGCATTTGGTGGTCAGTTTGTTTTATACTACATTAACATGGGTACTTGCCCGATTCGCTCAGAAATAATTGAAAATCTCCACCGTATGTGGTGACAGCGGACCGAAATGGGAAGTTTTCGCAGCAATCATACCCATAGCGCCATCTGTGCTTGCCGAAAGAACGAGCACTCTACCATTGAAGCTGCGGCAAAACACAAGGGGAAGAAAGCGGCTGTGCAGTCTGTTTGAAAGTGCTTTCTCGGCTATTTTATCAAAATTGGCCGTAGAAAACGCTGTTGCATGCAACTGCCCCCCTCTCCATACCTTGCATTTCTCCCATGATTTTCTCCGCAGCCTCCCTGCACAGTAGAGTGCTCGTTCGTCTAGAGGGTGCATGATAGCGCTACCAGCATCATTACTGCAAAAGCTCGCTGTCGCCACAGGCGATGAAGATTTCCAATTAAGTTTGACCGAATCAGGCTAGTACTCCACCCAAACGTAGCATAAAACAAAACTGACCGCCAAATGCCACCTTTGTGCAAATTTTGAGGACTAACGAGCGGGCGGTTAGGCCGATGGAATTTTTTTTATTTTCTCTGATTTACACAACAGTCGGTATATATTGTGCGTTATGACCTTTGTAGCTTGTAGGACGCGTTTAGAAAATCCTCCTGTAATTTGTGCTCCCCCTTTTGGATGCCCGAATTTAAAGAAAAAAGTGTGCAAATTACGACAGTAAACACTGTACTTACAAAAGTGAATGAAACAGCAAGAAAAAAGCGTACAGCTTCAACTATAGACAATTTATTTCCACAGAGTGCACTTAGGACTTAAAAGAGTCCAGAATGGTGGCTTGCCGTTTCTTTCGCTCGCTAAAAATCACCACACATCTCTCAAAAGCTTGGAAGGCCGCATTGCTGTCAGCGTCGCTGTGAGGTGCGACGTATCTGCGGAGGAGGTCCAGTGCCGTAATGGCTTCTCCAAAGCTAGGATTTGGTACTCCCCGGCATCGTGCGGTTCGTGCTTCTCATCGTCATTGCAGTCCGCGGCTTCACTCGCGACCGAGTTCTCAACGATCTCGGCGATGCTCTGGCACTCTGACGTCCGACGGCAGCATCCACGGTGACGTAGTCGTCGTATGTGACTCCCATGGCACCCAGCGCATTCATTGCCTCAGCTAGCTCTTCTTCACAAGAGGCAGTTGGCAACTCTTCAGCTTCCGTGGCAGCTTCCATCTCGCCGTCCACGCGAAAGCCACACCGCACGGAGCAGTGCTGCGCAGTTGGCGCACTCACTACAGTCCACGCTGAAGCGACGTAGTGCATAGCGTCAAGCACCGAAATGGTCACAGGCCGCTGTCCACGATCAATATGCGCGAGCCAATGCTTGACAATGCACTTTCTGTAAGAATGCTTCAAGTTTTTTATGACGCCAGCATCCAACGGCTGCAAATGGCCTGTCATATTTGGTGGTAAAAAAACAAGCTTTACGTTCCAAGGAAACGGCGGGTCTCTCGGGTGGGCAGCACAATTGTGCAGAAATAGGATGACACTCCTGCACTGGGCACCCATCCTGTTGTCAAAGTAGCGAAGAAATTCTTCAAACAAAGAACATGTCATCCATGCACGACTGCTGCTTCGGTAGTGACATGGCAGCAGGCGAGTGTTTTTCAAGCACCGTGGGTTTCGGTATTTGCCAATTACCCATGGCTTGAGCTTGTCTGAGCCATCCATGTTGCAGTAAAGGAGCACGGTTAGTTGTTCTTTGGTACATTTGCCTCCGTGGCAAGCTTCACCCTACAGAATTAATGACTTAGATGGCTGCACACGAAAGAAGAGGCCAGTTTCATCGGCATTGTAAATGTCACGAGGCTCATAACCCTCAATTATTCTAGATAGGGTGGCCTTCAAATCATCCACTGCTTCCATGTTGACACTCGCTGCTTTTCCGCTTACCATCTTATAAGCAATGCCATGCCTCTTCCGGAAACGATCGATCCAGTCATTGGACGCCGCAAAGTCGGTGATGCCCAGTTTCTCGGCTATGTCCATTGCCTTCTCACGCAAAATGCTGCCGTCGAAGTTGACACCGGCAGCGCGACCTTGCTTGAACCAGGTAAGAAGAGCCTCGTCGAGGTTTCCATACTTGGCGCCATGAGCCAGCTTTGCTTTCGGGCCGAAGAGTGCGGCATTCCCCTCTATCTCGGCACGCTTCGAGACGATGCTGTTAAGCGTCGAGAGTGGGAGACCAAGGTCCTTGGCAATGTTGACTCTCTTCCGTGCTGGCTGCCTGTCGACTGCGTTTAATGCGTCCAGCTTTTCCTCAATGGAAAGTGCCTTCCGCTTGCGCGACGCCATCTAAGCACAAGTTCAACGTTCACGAGGCTTAAAGCACAATGACGATAGCACGATAGAAGAGGAGTCGGCCTGTCCAACAACCATGCAGCGACCGTAATCACGGTGATGGTAGTGAGAGCATTTTTTCACGAATGGCCACCTCGTGGCGGCCTCTCAAACTGGCGTGCAGCTTCTTGCAGTCAGTTCCATAGCCAAGCCCGGCCAAGCCCGGCCAAAACTCGTCAAAAGCCAAAATGGCGGTTCGAGCACGTTGCCTACTTTAGCCCAGGCGGTTTCAGGGTGCAAAGTTGCGACGTTTTCGCAGCTACTACGTAACAGCGGGGTTCCTTATATATTGGATCCTATGGAAGCTATGCCGGGACCAGATGAAAAAGACGCAGCAGCCGAGAAAACGCAGCAGTGAGGAACGTAATAGCGGGGTTCTACTGTATATGGTCCGTTCACAAGCAACATCAACCAATTGCAGCACTTGGGACGTCTGATTGCTGGGAGGGGGGGGGGGCAAAAAAGTTTGAGAAACGGAGAAGATATCACAGAATGAAATGATGACAGTTCTTTCTTGAAAAGAGGAGGTAAGTAACTGTTCATGGCATCATAACTGTAAACCTAAGCAGTCAAGTTGGGCCCCATGGGCAGCATTTCAGCGCATATTCGTAAATCGTCTGTGTGTATACATGCAACAACTTTTCTTTCAGGCTGAAATGATGATTTCCTGGGGCTGGCAACACTTCATTGCTATTTGCAGCTTGAAAATTCTTCCTCTGGTTTGGAATTTTGGTGCCCGTTGATGTCGATGGCATGTAGTTGGCTGTAATTAGGTGGCGACGCCAAGGCGCTATAGCAGACCACCAAGCCTGCACTCAACCAGTTAATGACGAAACCCGATTTTACGAACTTCTCTATGTAACGAAAAAGTTTTGATTCCCTGGCAAGTTCCCGGGAATAACAGAGTCTGGGGAATAATTGAGTGAAAAAAAAAAAGGTGATTTCTCACTTATTTTGGCCATGATGTTTCGCAGCATGTTGGCAGCGTGCTTATACTAGTAACATCTAGAAGGCCAAGTCAGGGCCCTGGTTTTGTTTTGACGGGACTGCAAGCTGTCCCGCTGCACAGAAGAAAGGAGTCGGCAGTTGGCTGCGGACGCTTTTGACCTTGGCTTCGAATCCCTTTTACCAGATGTCGCTTTCCCGCACAAGCGATTCGAGCCGCTTTCATGGACTTTTCACATGCACAGGTGCGGGTTGTCGGCAAATGCGATGCTGCGGTAAAGCTTTTAGGCGCCACAAGGGTACCATTTCAGATTTATAATGCGGAAAAATGCCTTCCTTGAATTTATGACTTTCCTGAACTAATTAATTCACAGCTGCTCTTCACTTCGTTAAATCGAGATTTAACTGCATTTGTTTTGGAAGCAGCTAGTGCCAAACTACACCTGAATGTCGGAACTGATGCTGCCCACTGGTGGCAGCAGTGTGAAACTTACTCCGCGGTGGTATTTACCGTATTTACTCGTCTATAACCAACCCGCCCCTGCGTATAACCCGCAACCCTAGCTTTGAACTCCACAAAAAAAAAAACCTCACATATGACCTGCATGTCCTCGGAACCATCCAAGCTGTTAGTGATGGCACATTTTTTAAAGTTTTTACGCGCCAAGTCGGCCGGTATCGCTTTCCACGCATCCGTGATCCGCTGGCACGGCAATGGAATATCGGACCTTCGCATGCGTCCCGTCGGTGTGAGGGCGTAAAGGCCGTCGGCCATCCACTGGGCACACAGCCGCTTCACGTGTGCCTTGAACGGCTTGTTCAGGCACACATTGAGTGGCTGTAGCATGGACATCGTGCCTAGGTTCGTTGTTTCAAGACTATCTTTTTCTTCCTCCAGTCGTGAATGCACAACTCGTTGACGTCATCTGTCTCACATCAGCTTTGTTGCCGATTTCTTCGGCAGTGGCTATAATCTTTAGCTTCTCTTTCACTGTGAAACACTGCCGCCAAGTGGCACTCATGACGCCAAAACAAAGCAGGCAAACAGTCCAAACTGGGGTGTAGTACACAAAACAGCGCCTGACACTAGGCTCAACAATGCTGGCTGAAGAAAACGTGGCCAATGGCGTGGGGAAGGATAAACAGACTATGAATGTGGATTTGGCTATGCCTTTCGCTGACCTCCTCATCGGCTTGACAAGAGTCAATGTCGATGAGGATTGCGGACTACCTGGGGGAGGCCGCCGAGCATTGCCGTGAAGTCTCCCTCCCAAGAAAAAACCCGCACCCCCACTTTTTAAACGCATTTTTCAAATTTTGGTGCGTTTTTCAAATTACGCGAGTAAATACGGTGGTAAAGACACTGATGTAGAAGGAATTTTTGCTGGCCTGAGCAACTTTATTTTATAGTTGGTTTCTTCTCTATGAGAAAAACCCCATGACAATGTGCCCTCCCTTCGTGGAATTCCAGCAAGAACAATTTAGTATTAGGCAATGCTCCATTAGCACTGACAGTCACCTCCATAAGCACGCCAACACTATGCATAAGCCAACTACTCATAACCAGGACCGCAGCTTCCTGGTACCCTCAGCACCAGGTAAACACGGTTACCTATGACGTAAGGAAGTGCCATAGTTACTCTCCTGGACAATAAGTTAGGAAGTGCCAGTTGTGTGAATGAGTCCCACCTTCCACTGTGTGAAGACCATCCCAGCACGGAAGCCGCTGCACAGCCAAACACAGGCTCCCCAGTCACGTCGTCCAGAAGCACAAGGGAGCTGGCCGAGATCCCGAGTATGCAGTCGCACACACAACCTTGGCCCTGGTCTTCCACCTGTCAACAACGAACGTGGTCATGATACAATTTTACTGCCATTCCATCATTGACGTGCAGCACACTTAAAATACTCACAAAAGCACATCCCACTCACGCTGTAAAACCATCATGAATGTTGGGCATCAAGAGTGCAAAGTTGTATAAAAATTGGACAGCACTGAGGCAACTTGAATGAAGCATTAAGCATGAGCAGCGCAATGTTTGGTACAGAACAACTGCAGAGTAGTCACATAAGATGATTGTCCATGTGCTCAGTTTCATGATGCAGTGCTGTTGGGTACCCACCAGTGATACCATGGGTACAAGCCTTGTGCACCCTTCCCTTTTCCACTGGACAAGTGCTCGGCTTATTGGGGTGAAATGCTTGAAAAATGGGCCGCTGACCCCACCTTGAGTAGACAAAAAAACACCTAGCGTCATGCCGCTTTTTGGCCAAAGCTGCCTTTGTGCCAAAGAATTTATTGTCACCATCAGTTTTACGGTGTACAAGCAACTAAGGTAATCATGCGCTAAACACAGCATCAGGAGTATCTGACTGTTGTGCTAACGGAGTATAATACCGTATTTACATGATTGTACCATATTTACTCGAATGTAACAAGAGCTTTTTTTACCGAAAGTAGAAAGGAAATGTCAGCCCCCGCGTTACAATGGAATACTAGGTTTAAAAACACTATGAAGAGCACCAAACACACACTATTAAAATCATTTCATGTGTCAAACGTGTGCGTTGATCGTACTGATCATTCGAAATCACGCACTCCACCTTGCCGGTCAACCAGTACGCGAACCACAGGTCACAACTACTTGGACAAATTGGCAACCTAATCGCAAATGCAAAAAAAAAAGCGACACCAGAGAGAACAAGCCAACAAGAGTCGACCCCAGCTAGAGTCACTGGCACGATGAGAGGGCGCCACCTCTTGACGAATGCTCGCAACCTGTAGCGAGGTTGTGTGGCCTCCGTGACCGCAAAATGAAACAGCCATCTCGGAGGCACTGAGCGCTCGCAATCGCCACCGACGCCAGCAAAGGAGCGAGCGATGCCTATCCCCATCAAACGGTCGAGTTGTCTTCAAGCGGAATGGCATGCTCACGCGATCAGTATACAGCTGGCTTCAAGCGCAACGCTATTCTGCTTGCTGAGAAAGTGGGAAATTCAGCGGCTGCAAGACGTCTGGACGTCAATGAATCGGCGATCAGGGCATGGAGTAAACATTGTGAGGAATTGTTTAACTGCAACAGCCTGCGAAAAGGCTTTCGGGGGCCCAAGAAAGGCCGCTTCCCGGAGTTGGAGCGTCGCCTTGCAGAGTTCATTAGCGAGCAACGTTCCCGACTACTTGGAGTAAGCATTGAAATGCTTCAGTGCAAAGCACAGGAGCTTGCGCGGGACACGGGTTTGACCCAAAACCAGTTTAAGGCATCACGAGGCTGGGTGCACAAGTTTACGCGAAGGGCCGTGTTCTCCCTTCAACGCACGACTTCTATTTGCCAGAAGCTGCCCGGGGACTTCGAATCAAAACTTCGAGAGTTCCAACTCTAGGTCATCAATCTTCGTCACTCTACCAGCATGCCACTTGGACATATCGGCAATGCCGACCAGACCCCCGTGTATCTGGACATGCCTATGTCCAGAACAGTGCACAAGTCTGCTGAGCAGGAAGTTCGCCTTAGAAGCACAGGCAACGAAAAACATCGGATTACCGTTATGCTGGCATGTTTGGCTGAAGGCCGCAAGCTCCATCCATTCATCATTTTTCGCCAGAAGACGATCCCGAAGGAAACTTTCCCGAAAGACGTTATCGTGCGCTGTCACGAAAAAGGTTGGATGGACTTGAATCTTGTCATAGATTGGATTCAAAGCGTGTGGGACCGAAGGCCAGGTGCATTGCTGCATCCGGAAGCAATATTGGTTCTGGACTCTTTCCGAGGTCACCTGACACCCGGCGTCAAACAAAAGCTACAACGTGATCGAACGCATCTCGTTGTTATACCGGGTGGCATGACCTCCATTCTCCAGCCTCTGGACGTTTGCATGAACAAGCCCTTCAAGGATCGCTTGCAACAATTATACTGGGAGTGGACTGAAAGTGGATCAACAACAACATCTGCAGGTAGGCTGAAACGCCCAAGCGTGTCTACCGCTGCCCACTGGGTTTCAGCAGCCTGGTACGGGCTGCCTCATGATTTGGGCTACCGTGCATTTAAGAAATGCTCAATTTCAAATGCTCTAGACGGATGCGAGGACGACCTGCTGTGGGAGGCAGCTAGTGACAAAGAAGAGTCAAGCTGCGATGATGACAGTGACGACGACAACTGCCGTGAGGATGAGGGTGTATAGGAATGCCTGTTTGGCTTGTATTTCAATAAAGTTGTCTTTGTACCTCAGAACTGTGCGATGTCGGTTCCTCGCGTCACATTCGGGTTCTTTCGATTTTTCTGTCGCACGCCCGAAGTCTACCCTCGCGTTACAATCGTAGTTTTTTTTTCCCCCTTTTCATACCCGAAAAGTCAACCCTCGCGTTACAATCGTGGTCGCGTTACATTCAAGTAAATATGGTAAGTTAACCTATTTTTCAAATTTTGAAAATCCGAAGTGGGGGGTCTACTTAAAATAGAAATGAAAGCATCGCACCATAAATAAAGGCGAGACAAACGTGATATCAGGCATGCTACAGCGTGGTTGCATTTTTGCTATGCGGCTCCGTCGCATCGCTCTTGGTGCTGACCTTGAGGAGCTACTATAGGTCCGTTCGATTCGCCTGCACTACGTGAACTGGTTCTCGCGGTGCTGCACTTCACCATTCGTTTCAGCGGTGCAAGATGGCGCCGTCTGCACGACGCCATTCATTTCAAAAAAGTGCAGATGTTGTGCAGGTCTAGTTCGGGAAAACTGTGCACCTCCTCAGTGGTCGGTGCCGAAATGGTGCAGCTGCAGCTGCCATGGAAGCAGACGACGGCTTGCACTTTGCGATAAACGGCAGAGCTACTCAAATTATTCTACTCGTCAATGAGAACGGTGCCTCACACGGCCCGCCGACGCTTATAGAACGTGATTGGCCACCCGAGAAGGCGGCGACAGAGGTGGGGACGGCAGCCCTCGCTGGCATCTTGCATCTCTCGACCATTGTGCTCTCGACGGACCTGTCACCGATAGACCTGTCACGGACCTGTCACCGCTAGAAGCCAGTTAACTAAAAAGTAAACATGTGCATGCAGTGCATGATGTACGTTGTTGCAACAACATGCAAGTCGGCGCACGTACATGTGCGTTTCACTTAGCTGCCGTGAGGTTGCATCGAGGCTGACTCATTGCAACACTTCGCTGCGATGTGCTGTTCGAAAATTCTTCACGCGGTTCGGAATGTTGGCAGTTGTTGATTTGGGCGTCATGCCGCTGGCTGCAATTTGGTGGCAACGCCAAGGCTAGGAGATGATCAGGCCTCGACCATTCGTTTTCGAAGCAGCCAGTGCCAAGCAGCACTTGAACTGCTGGGACTGGTGCTGCACGCTCACAGCACCGCCATGGAACTTTGCAGAACTGGTGCAGGGAGTGCAGGCGAATCGAACGGACCTTATGTCAACACGCAGAACCGGCATCCCCACCCCGCGCGTGGCGGCTGATGGTGGTGGTTGTTGATAAGCAGCAAACTGGCACCAGCCCATTCCCCACACGTGGCCACAGATCGCATCTGCTGATAAGCGGCGGCGGCCCGATAACGCATTTGTGTTCTGCTCTTAATAGGCGTCGTCTAAGTTTTTGTTGTTCACTTTCAACCGCGCACTCGGCGCTCAAGGGAACGTCGATAGTTGATGGAAGGGCCGCTTTTCCAATTGTGGCAGCACCGCCACTAGGAACCACAGCGGCGCCGGAGAGTGTCGGTAGCCGAAGGAACAGCCGACGCCGCTCACATGTAGTTTCTCTTTGGCTCTGACGCATTTGACTACTGCCGGGCATGTTTCACAAGTTTTGAATGTAGTGCTTCGTCATTTGTGCTTTGCGTCCGGTAAGCGACCGGCGCTCGTTGACAGCTACATTTAAGATGACTGTCATTCTTTACGCCGAAGAAACGAACAACTGCGCGCCGGGCCGCAAGTTCGACGTGCGCAATGGGTGATACAGGTGTGGCAGCTGCAGCAAGGCAAAATTTTCAGCTGTTCCACACGATGTTGTGATTTGGCTGTTTGCGAAGTGCAGGACTTCGCTGCACAACGATGTTAGAATGATGCGCTGTGGGACTGCAGCAGCGATCACGATGGCAGCGCTAATGAGGACGATAGCGCAAGTGTGGACGAGTAGTCCAGTGACTAACACATTTTCGTTCTGGAATGTGCCCACGGGCGCTCCCGCGCGTGGCAGTAGCGGCTGGCGATAAGCGGAGGCCACAGGATAGTGCTATCGCGTTCAATTATTAAAGGCCAAGCATAAACGACCTCCAAGTGATGTGAGGGGGTCTACTTATAGCCCTGTAACTACGGTAGTATTTAAAATGTTACACGTTGTTTAAAACAGTTCATTCTTTTCAGGAGCCTAACAACTCGCAACAAATCCACATTTGCCAAAAGCAAGCTTGGGTGGAAAGCAATGCATTTGTTTACAAAATATACTGTGCTTTTTCTTAGTTTCCTGAATAACAGTGGCATTATTAAATGGGAAGCAAACAGCACAGCAGCTCCTATCAGCTGCTAACATAGGTCTATACATGACATAGGCACAACATTACAAAGTTAGCGATTGGGTGACAACTGTTACTGAAATAACACCTGCAAATGCCATGTAACCCTGCAGCGTCGCTTACCTGGACTGACCAGGAGATGGCACCACGCACGAAGCCATCAGGCACAAACCTTGGCCGCGGTCTCTCTTTCTTGCGCACTCCAAAGCTCAACAGGGCTGTAACAGTCAGATTTGTTCAAACTGAGAAAGGTGGTGAAGAAAGCAAAAGAACTAACAACATGCTCATACATCAACAATTACAGTTAGGAAATGACTTTTTGGGCCAGTATCGGTTAAACAGAACCCACGCTTAAACGGAATATCAGCCTCAGGGCTGGCTGGTTTTGAGTTAAGGCAGTGCAGAAAAAATATCATAAATCGGAATCAAAATTTTCCCACAGTCAGATAAACAAAACTGGAATCAGAACTGAAGATACAACTGCCAAAATTGCCCGATTCCTGACTCCAACGCACACACGATTTTCCTGTATGAGAAAACAGAAAGCCACAAGTTGTTCATGTATGCTTTCACGTTACTCGTTGCTCTCTTGGTGGTTTTTCACTGTCATTGCAGCGTGCAAGTCAAAGTAGCATGTGCGTAACGACACAATTGTACGGCGAACAGTCTGAAGCAAATGGAGATCGAATGCTGTGATACACCGCTCCTTTCCGGATTTCCACACTTGCGAATGACCAAGCTGACTAGCCATCTAAGTGACAAACCGAACTGTCAGCAGTCGTGTAGTTGCGGATTCCGGCACGACGCATGCTCCGGATGTTAAGGCAAGTATGGTTGGCCACTACAGTTGAATCCCGGCACAACGAATGCCACTTCAACAAAATTTTCGCCACAACGAACTATTTTTCATTCCCCGCGAAATCCCCATAGGAGTTAATGTATTAAAATTCCCTCGAAAACGAATTACTTTGTGAGCACGCATTCGCTTCTACGAATTTCTCGCGAGCCTTCACCGGTCAGTGGCCCGCCTTTCTTCAAAAGTTGGGTGCTGTACAAGATTATTCCCTGCTAAAGCAGTGGCTTGGAGCACCTAAATAATGCACGAAATGTATGTTTATTACATTTTCATGTATTCTTTATTAAAAAATTTGGTTGGGAGTCGTTTATTCGTCATAGGGAAGCAGCGAGGGGACTTGTTGGCGCCGGGCGAAGGCTGCCGGCCGTACGAGGGCCAAAGACGAATCCAAATCCAGTCGCCAGCGTCCCCTCCCCGCCATTTTCTCGTGTGTCGGTGTGTGTTGGTCGTCGATCTCTCGCTGCAGTCTGATCTCGTCGATCGCCTCTGCCATGTCGCCGCCAACGAAGAAGCGAAAGTTTATTTCGCTAGAAGAAAAGGATAGAATTATCGCCGAAGCAGAAAGCGGGAAGAAGAAGGCGATTATTGCCGCAGATTTGGGCATCGCGCCGAGTTTGCTATTCACGATTTTGAAGAATAAGGACAGTATTAGGGGGCACTTTTATCGGGCAGTTCAGCGCAGCACAAGAAAGTGACGCAACCAACGTATGAAGAGCTCGACAAGGCGGTCTATGCTTGCTTCGTCCATACGCGAGCAACAAATATGCCCCTGAGCGGTAAAATTGTACAGCAGAAGGCCCTAAATTGTGGTTATTTGCTAGGGCTGATGGTTATTTGCTAGGGCTGAACGACTTTAGGGCAAGCATAGGATGGCTGAACCGCTTTAAGGAAAGGCATAACATCGTCGGCAAGGTTTTGTGCGGTGAATCGGCATCTGCGGACGTTGACGGCGCATCATCATGGGCGGCGGACAACATGACTGACATAATGAGCAGTTACGCTCTGTCTGATATTTATAACGCAGACGAGACGGGCCTCTTCTATGAAATGCTGCCAGCGAAGAGGCTTGATTTTAAAGGGCAGCGTTGCCACGGAGACAAACATAGCTAGAAACGAGTGACTGTGCTGCTGTGCACAAATGTGGATGGGTCTGACAAACGCCCCCGTTAGTTATTGGGAAAAGTGCAAAACCGCGCTGCTTCAAGGGAACAGGAGCCTACCTGTCAAGTACGTGGCAAACAGCCAGTCGTGGATGACCCCTGCCAGTTTTGCTGACTGGGTGGTGGCACTTGACCGCGACATGAGCGGACAATATCGAAAGGTTTGTTTGCTGTTGGACAATTGCTCAGAGCACCGCATTGATGACGTCAATTTGTCAAGTGTGGAGCTGAAGTTTTTCCCACCGAACTGTACTTCAGTCATTCAACCCCTGGACCAAGGCATCATCCGAAGCATGAAATCTTCCTACCGGGATAGGTTGATCCAGCGGCTTCTCCTGAGCACCGACACTGGTAGGAAGACGAAAGTCGATCTTTTCATGGCTTTAGAAATGATGGCTGCAGCATGGAGAGCAACACGGTGCAGCGTGATCCGCAACTGCTTCAAGCACGCCGAGTTTGTCGACAGCAAGGCGACCAGCACGACTGCAGCCGCGGAAAGTGTACCATCGTCATCGACTCCGGGGATTGACGTTACTTGGAAATCGCTCCAGGAAGCTGGAAACATCCCTGCTGACATAACGCTGGACGATTGCCTCAACGCTGACGCGGACGTGATTGTCTAGGGGGAACGAATCGATGAACACATCATCAAAAGTGTTCGCGAGCTGGAAGAGCCGTCCGATCATGAAGACGACTCCGCTCAAGCTTTACCTGCCCCGGCAGCCTCATCGCAGGTACTGGATGCCTTCGACGTTATTAGAAAATTCCTTGGCACATACGACGACGACGTTGCGATGTCGCTGTTAACAGAGTGCGAGAGTAGTGTGACGCCACTGCGGGCAGTGAAACGCGAGCAGGCTAACCTCACAGATTTCTGGCAATAAAACTGTTTTGCTGGAGTTATTGCCTTGCATTTTTGGTTAATTTCTCGACAGCGAAATTTCGCGACAACGAAATTTATCGCGCGTCCCGTCGATTTCGTTGTAGCGGGATTCAACTGTAATCGGAAGTTTTCTGTTCGTGTGACCTAATACTCGCCTGGGAAAGTGACCAGCACCATGAGTGAGCTGGGTGAATAACATGCATTTTGAATTTCCATTAGAGGAACCATGTGAATCTACCATTTTTTTTTTACGCATCGAGCAACATGCATCCTGACAGGAGTGGGCAGCAACATGAGGTGGTGTGTGCGACCTGAGACTGGTCGTAATTTCAGATGGTAATTTTAAAACACTGTTCAAGCCTTGCAGGCCGTAGCAAAAAAAAATGGCTGACAACACAAGGCAATAAAGTTGCTGATCAACTTTTCAGACTCGGTAGTACCCAGAAAATCATCTAAATTTTCGAACGCCCCAAGAAATTAATGAATTTCAAGAATATCATTTTGCTGAAAAACCCTGGCGAGAAAAATTGTGAATTTTGACATTTCTTATGTGTCTGCTTGCGAGCGATATTACTTAGCAGCAGTCTGAGCCAGAACCATGACACAAACCAAACCTAATGTGGTTTCAGTATTGCAACCGACTGTAAAAGGCACATCATGTTGAGGCTCGATTTTTGTGAGAAAAAGTGCACGTTAGAAGCGGGTAAACATGGTATGTCAGGGCGAACAAAAAAACCAACCTGAGAACATATGACTTATGAATATCATTCATGGTAAAAGTGGCACGGCCAGTTTGAGTGTCCAAATAATGGCTCCCCCCCTTCTCGAAACAAGTATGGCACACTCACAAAACTTGGGCCCAGAGTCGAGCATGGTGTTCGTAGAGTAGTTGGCTGCCAGGTCCTTGAGGTATTCCTGGCGCGTTCGCTGTGCCATCGTGGCAAACTTTTCTGACCGGTGGGCTGCATTCTCTGCATTGATCACTGCAAGAGGAGAAAGGAGTTATCCACCTGCAACTACACAGGAAGCTTTTTTATCTGTTACATGCAAAATTTCAAATTACATCAAATAAGCTGACAGCTAAGCAGAATTTCACAGTGGAACTGGCCACAACTGAAGTTTAATCTGTGTAAGAGTGAGCTCGTTGTTTTAAACAACCAGATGGTGGTTCACAGCTCCACAGCTTTGGTTGAAATGTTCATTTGCAGTCCATGCCGGACAGATATATTCTGAACATACAATATTACAGTGCACTTTCATTATGGCCGGGGTCCTGTGCTGGTGGCGGCCACTAGCCATTTTAGACAATGTTTACACGATTGCTGTGGGCTCCCAGCATGGGCTAGAAGAACAAGTTTGAGCTCACTGGTAAAAGCAATGTACCGTATAAATGCGTATATAACGTGCAACCATATATAATGTGTAAGGGCTGCACCACGTTTTCCCAAAGGAAATATTAAAAAAAAAAAGATCCATGTAAGTGCCGCATCTAAGCTTTCCACGACCCACGTGAGTATAGCCTTTGAAAGCTCTAAGGAGAAAGTTACTTAACATATTACATAAGTGTACAAGGACTTGTTGTAAGTAAAATCAAATTACATATTTGGAATCGGCACACAAAAATACATGTTCCCTGAAGATTGCTTAATGATGACTTTATTAACTCTTTCACTGCCACTACCGAGATAACGCAGGCGGCCGCACATGCACACCCCCTGCTTCCCCCGAGTAAATGCGTTTTGGCTTTTTAACTCGCTCCCTGCCTCTTCCGATAATACGCGCATAAAAAAAAACATGCAAGCATGTCAGGCCGTCTATGAAGAGGCCCCATAAATTCATATACTATATGAACGTGAGCAAGGGCAGCACCCATGTATGGGTTGCACCCAGTTTTCCCGAAGAAAGTATTACAAAAAAAAATATCCCTGTAAGGGCAGCACCCAAACTTTCCACGACCCACGTGCCGTAGCTTGCACGATCAGCTGCGGCTGCAAGCAACATTGCGCTTGATCACGGAGGCCACACACGCGCACAGGAGCATCCAGGTGCCGTCCACAGATGGCGCCCGAGGCCGCGGGTCATCATCATCACAGTTAACTTTTGCCTCCACCGCAAGCTCTCATTACCCATATCGGCATCAGTGTCACCAGCTCCAGCCTTTTGTGCCTGCCAAGGCATTGGGAGTTGTGGCGGTGTGTTAGTTCACCATAGTTGCGGCTTTCATGTGCTGCCATTCAGCGTTGCAATTTTAGCACGATAAGGCAAGCACGTTAATAGGTACATGGCTGAGAGCTTGCTCTTGAACACAACAAGCGTGCGGCGGGCAGGAAATTCGACGTGGCCGAGAAGTGCGTCTAACGATAGTGCAACCAAAAGGATGCATTGAGGAACACAAGGTGCAAAAAGCGCACTTTCCGAGGCAAGCCTTGCAAGTTTCCCAAACTGGAAGAAGAGCTGCTCTGATAAGTGATGAAGTGCGGAACAAAGGCAAAGTGTTGACAGCACACATGCTGCGCGACTTCTTGTGGGAGGAGCATGCACCAGAGCACAGCACTCGCTAGGAGTAGGTGAACATAGAATAAATGCCTCTCATTCCCTGATTGGTGGTGTTTTTACTTACAAAAAAATATTTTTTTCATACATCCCTTGCATGGGCCACACACCGAAAATTGGCCCTCAAATCTGGAAAAAAAAGTGCGGCCCTCACACGCGTTTTATCCGGTATGTTGGAAATGGTCATTTCTACGAGTTCATAACCACTTCACGTACTAGTTCTGCATCACAGGTGATATGGCGGCACAATGCTTGAGAAGCAAAAAAGACACTGCATCAAACCCTATTGAAATACCTTTGGCAAGGATGAAGTCCGTGAACTTCTTGGACTTGGCAAATGTGGCACCCTCCGGGATGGGTGGACCAAACACGGGGACCTCCTTTGATCGGCTCACGGCGACACTACACGGCAGCAAGAAGGGGTGCAAAATGTGCACTCACAACTTCACAGCCATCCTCAATCGAGAGCTGAGCACTCTAACCCTGACTAGTCTTCCAGCACATTAGAGGAATTACCGTATTTACACGATTGTATGCCGACCTATTTTTAAAATTGAAAAATCAGAGGTTCGACATTGATTTACTATCGAAACAAAAGCATGGCACCATAAATAAAGGCGAGAGAAACGAGATATCAGGGGCAGTACAGCATGGTTGCAATTTTATGTTTGCTCTATGGCTCTACTCAGTAGAATTTGACTATTTTGCGCGCTGGCTCAAAAAAATTCTTTTTTTTTACTTTCGCATCCGCACTCAGTGCTCAAGAGTGCGTCAATAGTCTATGGAAGGGCCACTGTTCTAGTTGCGGTGGCAGCACCACTTGGAATGGCAGCACCTCTGGGGAGTGTCGATAGCTGATGGAAGAGTTGACGTCGCTCATGCATAGTTTCTCTTTGGCCCTGTTCGACGCATTACACTTGAATGCCGGTCATGTTTTACCAGTTTTTGATGCAGCTACCGTATTTATTCGAATCTAGGCCGCTAGTTTTTTTCAAAACAACGAGATGTAGAACTCTTATGTCGGCTTAGATTCGAGGATTTCGTTTCGAGGTTTCGTATTCGTAAAATACGAATAAATGTAGCACGCAGGTGGCGCCCCCACAAAACGCCAACGAAAGACAGCACTGTAGCCGTTGCTATCCGTAGCCGTTGCTATCCGTAGCCGATACTGATCAAAGCACACATGAGCACTGGCTGCCATTTTGGCCTTGTTCTGTTCTCGTGCGGTGGCGTGAGCACATTCGCAGCAGTGAAGTTTTCGTGCGTAGTTTTTATCACCAACACCATGGCACCAAACAGGGAGTTGTAGCCACTTGGATAGCTGCAGCCTGGGATGACATCCCAGAAAGCTTGGTTGCACGCTCATTCCGCAAGTGCTGCATCTCTAATGCACTTGATGGCAGTGAAGATAGTGCACTGTTCTAGGAGGCCAGCGATAAAGAAGTCAGCGATGATGATGACGAATGAGCGGGGGCTGATCCCGGGCTGGCGTTGCATATGTCTCCTCGCCCAACGCCGCCTCTCCTCCTCCTCTTCTCTCAAAGCTCCTTTGGCAGCTTTTTTTTTTCAACGGTCCCTCTCGGGGCCATCAATCACACTTCGGCAGAGCATGCAGGCACGATGCTTCCCGCTGTGTCTCACTCGAGTTCCTCTCTCTACACCAAGTCGCCTATGCGCAGACACATGGTGCAGTCATTTCGCGCCACGCACTTTCACGTGCGCGGCGACCTAAGAACAGTCATGTCGCGTCATAAAAATAATTGTGATAATGAGGTATAAACAGTGTTGTTTTTTCGGCCGGCCTACAATCGAGGTAAGTTTTTTTTTTTTTCTGTGGCCTTCAACTTTCGGGTCTCGGCTTAGAATCATGGCCGGCCTAGATTCGAGTAAATACGGTATTCATCAACTGTCATTTGTGCTACAAGTCCGCTAAGTGTCTGGCGCTTGCTCACCGCTACATTCAACATGGCTGTCATTCTTTTGTGCTGAAGAAACAAACTGCACGCCAGGCCACAAGTTCGACATTTCAGGACGGGTGATGCAGGTGTGACGGATTTCAGCTCTTCCACGCAATGTTGTGATGCGGTTGTTTGCAAAGTGCGGGATTTCGTGGCACAACAACATACTGTGGTTGTTAGCGAAGTGCAGAATTTTTTTGGATGACGATGCTACAACGACGTGCTGTCAGACCGCAGCAATGATGACGGTCGCAGTGCTAGTGAGGACAATGGCACAAATGTGGAGCAATAGTCATGACTAATACATTTTCACTCTGGAATGTGCCCATGGGCACACCCTTCCCTTTTCCTGAAATGCGATATGGGAGGGTCGACTTACATTCAAGTCAATTTGCAAATGCAATCGTGTAAATACGGTAAGTAGTGCCTTTAGCCGAAAGCCAACAATGTTTGGGGGTGCATGGTCAGTGGAACTGTGAGCAAACAACGTCACTGGAAATTTGTGACCTCTTCATGGTTCAAAAAAAGGCTTCCCCTGACGCACTTGTCTATTGATCTGGGAACTCTTGCGTAGGTAAGAAGGATGAATCAAACAGCCTCAGCCTGCTTCAAAACAAGAAGACAGCTACATGAGACATATGAGTGCATGCAGTGCTATCGGTGCTGCTATCCCAATATCGCTGCGTAGCTTTGTAACGTTTATTCGCTCATGTGCAAGGCCACTGGCATGCGGCATTATCACTTTGCATCTGGTCAGAGATGCTACCATATATATTGGAAATTTCTGTACCCACGCACAATGCATTCTACACTGTTACTGTTTAGCATGTACCTTCTCTTCCCTCAGTTCATGCTTGGTAGACATCTTACAGGTACAATAAATTATGCCGACGACGGGTGACGATGAAATTCGCTCATCGCGATACATCTCTGTCCATAGCTGTGTTGTACTGGAAAGCACTTGTTTTAGAGCTTTGCGTACTGGTATCCGCAACTATTCAATTCAATTCAATTCTCAACAAATTTTTTCTGCCTTGTATTCACTTCACAACCAAACTTTTCCTATTTGCACACCCCTGGTTTAAACATAACACAACGATACTTCAACAACAGAACACATAGTGGCCACCCACCTGTACCGGGTCTTGGGTGTGCAGGGTTCGATGGCACGCACAATGATGAAGACATGCTGGAAGTGCGACCGGATGTTCTTGGGTGTGAAGGGTAGCGCCCGCGGCTCTTGGAACACCAGGGTGACGATGTCGTTGCCAATGTGACGCTTGCGTAGCAGCTGCAGAGCACAGTTTTTACCTCGTCAGCATGCAGTTTCAGAGGACATAGATCTGTGGGTTAATTGGTCACATGTCCATCCAGGCATGTACGGACACATTGGCTGTATATACGGAAGCATATCACAGCTTTCATGTGCATACTTCCAGCCATGTTATGGGCGTCCATTGGGGAGCAGCTTCAGATTGTTCTTTTTTTTTTCCCCAATGTCGGTATTTGTGCAACTGTCGTTTAATTTCTGAAGCTGTGAACGTGCCATTTTTCACGTTTATTTCTCCATAGCTGTAACTGCCTAAGCAGGCATGCACTGCTCAGCTGTGACATTTGCTTAAAAAATAAACCTCCCAGCTGCACCCAGCACTTTTCATTTTCCCCCTTTTTTTCCCTAATACCCTGTCCGTACCCTGCCTTAATTTGATTCAGAACAAATTCTATGACTGCAAACGCAGGCAGAGGAACTTTTTTAAAACATGCTAGGTGATCATCTAATAAAGAAGCCTGACAAACTCAAAACTGGAATGCTGAATCAAACTAACTGAAACCTGTCACAACTTAGTCTCATAGTGACAATTTAAAATCTAAAACAGCCGAGGCATTTTTCATGATTCCTACACCAAACCTGCATAATCAACACCCCTTAACTCTTTCATTAACACGCCACTAGGCATCGATCGAAAAATTAAAACTGCTACGACAGCGCGACCATGGCCGTTATGGACTTGCTGAGTCATCTGGTTTGTTGTTCACACATTGAACTTTCATTTCCTGCGCAACTTGTATTCTTGCCGCAAGTTGGTAATTTTTTAAAGGCGCTTCAAATTGAGGGCACGGCGTCGAAACCAAGCAATGGGTCAAAGTCGGGAACAGCGCGCGCTCGAAACAAACCAGTTGCACGCAATTCTTCTGCATCTAAACATTTATTTTTGTTGCATCATGTAGCAGGGACTCCGACGACTGTGTTGCATCATCAGATTTTGTTTCCGAAGCTCAAACTGCGCAACCAGGGCCAGGAACGCTGGCCTGTTTATTTTCTTGTTCCCGGACCTTTTGCACGAACAGGAGCGCTCCTACGCAGCCGCTATGGAGATGTTCCACCATCTAGTTTGTTCTTCAGAAACTACAGTTTCGTTTTCTGCCCAGACTGCAATTTTTTCGTGAGGCACGAATTTTTTCAATGCCCTTGAAGCGGAGGCTACGGCATCGGGTGCTCCCAGCGTGGGGACGGTGCACGCTCGCAAAACACTGCTGCACGCGATTCTACTGCATCGGCAGCATATATTTTCGATGCATCAAATAATAGGGCCTCTGATGATGGGATTTTGGTCCGGACGCTGAAAAGGCACGAACAGAGCCCGGAACGTTAGCCTGTTAGCAGCATTATATTACTTGTGTTTGTATCATTTTTCTCGATTTTCCCTAAAGTGATATTAGTTGGTTTGTATTTTTAAAAAGCATGCTTACCAAGCTTTATTTTGGCACATAACATAGTACTTCCAAATGTTTTTTTTTGTCAGGCTGTAAATTTAATCACATCAAGGACACACTGAAACCAGCCTTTTCAAAGAGCGTAAAGAAAAAATTTCTAGCTCAAAAAGTATTTCAGTGATAACTTTTACATTTCAGTGCCAAGTTATAAAAAAGATTTTGAATCATTTTCCAAATGCTAGAATTTTTTAATAAATTATTTTGGAGAGTTATTGTCATGTGAATACAAATTTTTGTTAATTTTAATTTTTGTTGTTTTTCTATTTTTTCACAATATTCAAAACAAGTATTTCTGTTGAAATAAATCTGATTATAAGCGCATTCTATTACAATCACTGTTATGCATTTTGTATACTTTTACTTATCATACCATTTCTAGAAAAAAGTTTTGGCTGAAGGCTATCAAAAACAGTCCTTTTTCTCACGGTAACGACAAAGTTAAGAAATAACTGCACAAAAAATAAATCTACTTTCCGATTTTTCAAACACTGATACATGTGCCGAACAGCTTTCATCAGACAATCATTGCCTGGATGTGACCAAAATTTAGTGGATTTTAGCAAAAAGTTAACTACTGCAGAACCATGAAAAGACTTTCATTTTCTTAATCAGTTTTTGCACAAAAAAACAAGATCACAGAGGCTGTGAAATTTCATAACCATGAGTCTGTTTTTACAAATTCTAAATGCTATGGTGCAAAGGACTATCAAAATTACTTCAGCTACACAAGTCACAAGATTTCAAAATACAGATAATCCACATGTTTGAATGACTGTGCACGTAATACATTGACATGAGTTATGCAAGTAGGATGAAAACAAAATTTATATTTTAGGGAAATTTAAAACGTCATTTGTCTGCTTTGAATGCTCCAATATGTGTACATGCAATGCACAGACTAAGTGCTACAACGTTTATGTGCTGCACTGAACTGCACACACCTGCTGCTTGTTGCTGGGTGTGTATGGAAGCATAGTGGAAACATGGAACATGATCTCGCAGTCCTCGTAGGTGGAGTAGACCGAGTAGAGGCCAGTCGTGTCCGCTGGAAGGAGACAAGGATGCCACGAAATATCAGCTGCCGTTACTGGTGTCACTGGCACTGGTCAAACTAAACATGACACTGTCAAACCCGGATAATTCGAATTCTAAGGGGATCGGAAAAGAGTTTGATATAGCGAAAATTCGATATACAGCTAGATTCTTAAACTGCACTCGAGATCTTGACAAACTGTGGCTTACCGATCACAAGAGTCATGAACCGCACAATGCGGGCACGCAACGTGAAAGCACTTTATTTCACGGGAAAAAAAAAATCACTCATTTCTGACTGCTTTTTGCTGTGAGTTGAAAACACTAATCTCAATCTTCTCGATACTGTGCAGGTGCGACAGCCCGGTACCTTCCATTTCGTTGCAACAACGCTGAAAGAGGCTGAACGCTGACGCCAGTTCAGCAGCTGTGCACGGGCGCATCTCTTCTGGAACACAGTTGTCCTCGTCGTCTCTGGAAGCGCCTTCTTGGGCAACAGCTATTCCGGCCACAATGTCCTCATCAGCGAGGTCGGCTGCAGCCTGAACTTTGCTGCCAGCGTTAATGAAGTCCTCAACGATATGTTCCGACGGATTGACGCCGGCAAAATGGGACAAGTCATGAAACGTGTCCTCCAAGCTTTCATCATCGTCATCCAAAGCTTCAGGACATTCATCTCCAGCCACTCCAAAGCCTGCCTTGCCGAAACTGTTGGCTACCGTGCCCTGTTTTATGTCGTTCCATGCGCCGTTAATCATCTGGATGGCACCGAGAAAGTCGATCTTGAGATCAGTTCCCATGTGGAGGTTTACAAGGAGCTTCTGAACAAGTCGCCTTCCGTAGCCTACCCCGAATGCCTTTGTGATGCCATGGTCCATTGGATGCTGTCTCACTGTGGTGGTGGGAGAAACTTGAGTTCATAGTTCTGCAGCTTGATGGCCTAGCAGTTGTCTAACAGAAGTCATACTCAACGGCCCGACCTGCCCAACTCGGCATCCCAAGCCTCCAACCATTCAACAAACAGTTGACGTGTCATCCAGGCCTTTCTATTACAGCCGTAGACGACTGGAAGGTGCTTGCAATTCATGAAGCAGCACGGGGACATGCTCTTTCCGATAACAAACGCACGCAGCTTGCACGAGCCATCCATGTTTGCCGCAAGCAGAACCGTAACATGCACTTTGCTCATTTTCTCGCCATGACATGAGCTCCCAAGGAGATTGAGTGTCTTATTTGGCAGCATTTGCCAAAAGAGAGCAGTCTCGTCTGCACTGAACACTTTGGCAGGCGAAAACTTCGCAGCAATCTTCAGTCGCTCCTCTGAAAGCCACTGCTGCCTCTCCTTCTCCTGCCTGCTGGCAGCCTCACTTTCGCATGAAATGGCTTTTCCCACAATGCCATGGAGGTTTTTAAACCGTTGTAGCCATCCAGTGCCACCGCAAAAGTTCTTTTCACCAAGAGCCGTGGCGAACCATTTGGCCTTCAATAACATGGGGCCATCCACGGGGATGTTTTTCACTCGGACATCGAGAAATCATGCATACAGCACCTTCTCAACTTTTTTTAAAGCAGCAGGACGCACATGACATGCTCCTGAGCGACTTTGCTCACCTGCTTTGAGTGTGATGTCCTGCTTGGTTTTTAACAGCGTACTTAGAGTGCTCTGCGGAATGCCAAATGCGTGTGCCACGGAGGACTTATTTTCGTCATTCTCTACACGGCGGATCATATCAAGCTTTGTTATGAAGTGCAGATTCTTTGTTTTCTACGTCCACAGATGCCATAGCTCACTATATAACAGCAGCCACAGACGCTACAATCGGCGCATTGAAACAAAGGCGCCCACAAGAAAAAAAAAAGGCCACCATCACCTAGAAGATGTTGAAAGTATTTTTATCGGCCATGCATAAAACAAAAGTCTTTCTGCATCCAGCGGGGCCAGTGAAGAAAACCCTGAGTGGTTCGGCAAAGTAACTCAACTTTTTCGCCTAGCGGAGCGATCGATGCCTAGCGCCGTATATCAGAGAAATTGCGATGCACGTCTACCCCTTGTCGAGTTACACCCCCTCAAGATACGTCCCAAACGGAATTTGCTTCGTTTCGGGGGTCAAAGTGGGCCTAGATTTCGGCTTCCAATGTGATATGGTAATGCTTCAATTAGTAATTGCATGTATGCAACGTTACCTATTATTTAATTGTGGTTTTATTTCGATACCACAACCCATAGCGTTTTATTTGATTACCAAATTCGGTACACAACTGTCCCTGGATGGGTGTACCTTGTTATCGGAGTATATGAATCTATACATATATGTGGTCTTGTAATGGGACAGTTTTCCTACCGTTATAGGATATTTGTTGGGGTGTAAGGGGGGAAGGGATGGGAGGGCACAATTAATTTTAAAGAGAGCCATCTTGGATTCGAGAAACCAAACCTATGCTGCCATTTCATCCTCTGATGTCATACTGGGGGAGAGGGGCGTAAGAAGGGGAAGGGATGGGAAGGCACAACCAAATTTAATGGCAGCCATCTTGGATTCGAGAAACCAAACGTGCCGCCATTTCGTCCCCTGACGTCATAGTGGGGGGGGGGGGGAGGTAAGGGGGAAGGGTTGGGAGGGCACAACCAATTTTAGTGGCTGCCATCTTGGATTCGAGAAACCAAACATATGCCGCCATTTCGTCCTCTGACGTCATACTAGGGGGAGGGGTGTAAGAATGGGAAGGGATGGGAAGGCACAACTAATTTTAATGGCAGCCATCTTGGATTCGAGAAACCAAACATATGCCGCCATTTCGTCCTCTGACGTCATAATGGGGGGAGGGGTGTAAGAAGGGGAAGGGATGGGAGGGCACAACTAATTTTAATGGCAGCCATCTTGGATTCGAGAAACCAAACATATGCCGCCATTTCGTCCCCTGACGTCATAGTGGGGGGGGGTGGGAGGTAAGAGGGAAGGGTTGGGAGGGCACAACCAATTTTAGTGGCCGCCATCTTGGATTCGAGAAACCAAACATATGCCGCCATTTCGTCCTCTGACGTCATACTAGGGGGAGGGGTGTAAGAAGGGGAAGGGATGGGAGGGCACAACTAATTTTAATGGCAGCCATCTTGGATTCGAGAAACCAAACATATGCCGCCATTTCGTCCTCTGACGTCATACTAGGGGGAGGGGTGTAAGAAGGGGAAGGGATGGGAGGGCACAACTAATTTTAATGGCAGCCATCTTGGATTTGAGAAACCAAACATATGCTGCCATTTCGTCCCCTGACGTCATAGCGGGGGGGGGGGGGGGGGAGGTAAGGGGGAAGGGTTGGGAGGGCACAACCAATTTTAGTGGCCACCATCTTGGATTCGAGAAACCAAACATATGCCGCCATTTCGTCCTCTGACGTCATACTAGGGGGAGGGGTGTAAGAAGGGGAAGGGATGGGAGGGCACAACTAATTTTAATGGCAGCCATCTTGGATTTGAGAAACCAAACATATGCCGCCATTTCGTCCTCTGACGTCATAGGGGGGGGGGGGGGGGGGGTAAGGGGAAGGGTTGGGAGGGCACAACCAATTTTAGTGGCCACCATCTTGGATTCGAGAAACCAAACATATGCCGCCATTTCGTCCTCTGACGTCATACTAGGGGGAGGGGTGTAAGAAGGGGAAGGGATGGGAGGGCACAACTAATTTTAATGGCAGCCATCTTGGATTCGAGAAACCAAACATATGCCGCCATTTCGTCCTCTGACGTCATACTAGGGGGAGGGGTGTAAGAAGGGGAAGGGATGGGAGGGCACAGCTAATTTTAATGGCAGCCATCTTGGATTCGAGAAACCAAACATATGCCGCCATTTCGTCCTCTGACGTCATACTGGGGGGAGGGGTGTAAGAAGGGGAAGGTATGGGAGGGCACAACTAATTTTAATGGCAGCCATCTTGGATTTGAGAAACCAAACATATGCCGCCATTTCGTCCTCTGACGTCATACTGGGGGGAGGGGTGTAAGAAGGGGAAGGGATGGGAGGGCACAACTAATTTTAATGGCAGCCATCTCGGATTCGAGAAACCAAACATGCCGCCATTTCGTCCTCTGATGTCATACTAGGGGGAGGGGTGTAAGAAGGGGAAGGGATGGGAGGGCACAACTAATTTTAATGGCAGCCATCTTGGATATGAGAAACCAAACATATGCCGCCATTTCGCACCTGATGTCATACTGGGGTGGGGTTTAAGGGGGGAGGGATGGGAGGGCAAAACCAATTTTTATGGCTGCCATCTTGGATTCGAGAAACCAAACATATGCCGCCATTTTGTCCTCTGACGTCATACTGGGGGGGTGTAAGGGATGGGAGGGCAAAACCAATTTTAATGGCTGCCATCAACCAAAAATGCCGCCATTTCGCACCTGACGTACTGGGGGGGGTGTAAAGGTGTATCCAGACGGCGGGCCACGGACTGGCCCACAGACCGGTCACGTGGGGTTAACCGCGCGTGGCCTGGCCGGTGGCAGCATCCCCACTACGGACCAAAAGGGCAGACGACAACAAGGCAGGCCAAGCCTCTGCTATCAGCCTGCAGCAACGCTCGTATCATGCTTCAACATTCAGCGGCGAGAACAAGCGGAATCCGCGGCCGTGGCAGAGATCCCGCCTAAATACCCAGCGGAAAGCTTGATCACTACAGGACAGATTTCTGCTGCGTTGAGGAGGAGGTAGCATTCCCGCGGCGACAAATATGGCGGCGCACTTCCAAGCACGACCGCTTGCTTCTAACTGTATTCATCATTGTTAGTGCCTTTTTTGTTGCGTTCACTGGCAATAAATAGCGCACCCCTTTCTCGCTTGGTCTCACCTCACCTATATGAAGACGTATGAGTGAAATATTTGCTTTATCTTTTATTTAGAGTGACGATTGTGCCCCTTCTAGGCTTAAGCATGCAGAGCGCACGTTTGTTGACAGAAATAGTTACCCGTCCTAACAACTAGATGGCGCCACAAGGCTGCGCGCATCCTTCCATCTGTGTTTGCATACGCTGAACTAAAAGCGGGAAATGTGAAAAATGCTGCAACGTGCCAAAAAATACCTGCGTTTAGCGTGCTTGAGAGTGCATACGCTTATGGCACGTAGACGGCATCAATTGTTCTTTTTTAACCATATCTGTGTACGTCGCGAGCGCCGACATTGCCACTAATTTTGCTCGCTCTCGCCGCCGAATGCCCAATTATGAACAAGCCATAAAGCAGTACTAAGGCTAAAATGTAAAACGTAGCATCCTCCGACCACGTTGACATGTCAAGAGTGAAAGCAAAACTACTTTCGCTGGTGTTGCCTCGACTGCCGGGAGCAGTGAGTCGGGAAAGACCAGTGTGGTGTAGTTGCCAGACTTGATGTGTGCAAGTAGGCTAAAAAGTCCGTGGTCTGCCACCAGAAAAAATGCTCTCGCATTTCTCGCGCGATCCGGCCTGCGGACCATGCGCGGACCTCTTAGACCGGAAGCGAAGCCCCACATGACCGCTAGTCCGCGGGCCAAAACAGGTCTGTGGTCCGTCGTCTGGATACACCTTAAGGGGGGAAGGGATGGGAGGGCAAAACCAAATTTAATGGCCGCCATTTGGATTCAAGAAACCAAACATATGCCGCCATTTCGTCTCCTGATGCCATACTGGAGGGGGGTGTAAGGGGGGAAGGAATGGGAGGACACAACCAATTTTAATGGCTGCTATCTTGGATTCGAGAAACCGAAACTATGCCGCCATTTCGTTCCCTGATGTCATACTCACATAGTTCCATTTCTATCCACCATACTGGACCGTGACGTCATCACTGGCACGCGGTAGGTGGTTGTTTCTACATATGCTATTGTAGATGGCACTACAAGTTTCAATGCGAGATGTGCTGTTTTCTAGTTGCTGCCACAGATGGCGCTGCAATCTCGGGGTGGTAGCAGAGCCTACAAAATCTCGAAACGTGATGAGTAGTTGCTGTCACAGATGGCGCAGTGATCTCAGGGTGTTAGCAGACCTCACAAAATCTCAAAACGTGATGAGTAAGAACGAACGCTCTTAAAATGCGACAGCCACGCACTGGCCAATGGAGTAGATTGGTGTCGGTCGATTCGAGGAGTCAGCAGAATCAGCGAAGGAATGACAAAAGCACAAAGAAAAATGGAGGAGAGAGAGAGGGAAATACGCCGTTGGTGGCAGTTGTGCCAGTTGTGGAGCGCCATGGGTACAACACTGCCTGGTTCTTTCCAGTTCTCTCGTCCTCACCAGTGAGGAGGCGCTGCCCTCACAATCAGTTTGAACAGTTTTCTCTCTCCCTCTTTCCCGAGGAGGCACGGCTTGCAGATGTCACCGCTCGCCTCCGTGCCGCACATTGTGCGACTGGAGATGCGAGTTTCTTTGGGGAAAGCGCACCTTCCAGGGGCCTGGCGGAGCTTTCGAAATATCGAACTGCCGGCAAAACTGGAGTTCAATATTGTTAGGATTCAGGTAGCAGCATCCCACCACTGCCACCAGTTGTTGAGATGGGGTAGTGCTGTCGGGTCGGAGAAGGGACGAGGAGCATCGGAGACGTGGTTAGGAAGAGAAAAACAAGGAAAGCTTTATACAAAAACTATTTACATATTGTACAGATGAGAGCAACTGAGAGTGCTTCTCAGTAAAGGGAGCTTCTTTGCGGTCGGAGTCTCTCCCAGCAAAAGGTCTCTCTCAAGAGGGGACTCGGTTCCCAAACCAGCAGCTCATTAAGTACCCTTCGCATTCCCCAGATCCGTGGCTGGGGAATACAATTCGAAGAATGATGTCCAATCAGACGATGACACTGATGGTACCGCCTACGGCAGGACGGTGCTGATGTTCTCTCGCAGCTCGGTCGATGGAAAGGGTACAAGACCCAGTCACGTTGTTGTCAACACAGCCTCCAGGTGGGCGCATACGTGGGTCCGGAATGCACCCACGTAGCCCAGGAATGCGCGTACGTGACACAGGAATGCGGGCCCATGTGGCACAGGAATGTCAGGCTGTTTCCCAGAAGGGGTTGAAAGACCTTGCACTTCCTCGTCTTATGACCAGAACGCGGAAACTCTGTCGAAGGCGCAGTTCTCCGTCAATTTTCAACACCAGCGTGACTAATGAGGACAACGCTCGGTTCGTCGACCCGATGGCATGCTCGACCCCGTGGGGATGCCATTGTCGTCGCTGCTTCCGATATTCTTGCAGCCATCTTTCTTCCAGAAGGCTCAATAGGCTTCCTGTTGGTTTTCTGGAAATCCGGGTCGAGGAGTCCGCGTCTTCATTCATTTGGACTGCAAGGCACGCCAGGCTTAACAATATACAACGCAACTGTCCTATACTTTTACATAGTAGTATCAAGGGGATAAACTTTGCATTCGATATAGACAATAGTCCGAGATATGCGGGTTCAATATATCCGGTTTCGACTGTACCAAAACTGTATCTGAGGGATTCCAACTACTAATACCGTACAGCTGTGAACTTAAGCGTCCCTTTCCTACATTGCACAGGGTGTAAATCAGGGTGAGCTTGAAAACCGAGACATGGGTGTATAGTCAACTGATGACAATTCCAATACAAAGTGGACCAAAAGTTTGTTTGACTTATGTGGTGGCCAAGATTTAAGAGGGCATTTTTAAAACACGATGTTGACGGAATCGAAACATTAGTTCTAATAAAATGGAGGTTCGAGTTAATGAGAGTCCACTGTGTTCAGCACTGATACTGTTGAGCAACAGCTGTTAATGGCACCAAATCCCACATCCATGATGTTGGCGTAGACGTCTACGCAGCAATGAAGTACGAGGAGGCAGGAGAGGAGGAGCAGCTAGAAGACGGGGAGGAGCAGAGTGCCAAGCTGCTTCATTTACTCCCATTGCTTTCACTGCATATGTAGTCCCTATGTGGCAACTATCATTAGGTGCTCACATTAATTACACAGCATGCCACAAAAGTTTGTAAATCTTTTTGTTTTCACAAGCAGTTGTCAAGAGGCAAGTGGTGCTTAAACACAGCAAGATGCCCAATTTCACATAAATGCCATTCACAACACTTTCTTCATATTTTGTAGCTTTTCACATAGGAAGGACGACAGCAGTGTGTGCTCCTTGTCGCCCTGTCACATTCACTGCACTGTTCGGTGCTTGCACACACTCACTCTTGTTGTCGAGGCCTGCACGGTAGTTCTGGAAGCCCTTGAGCCGGACCTTGTGACCCAGCATCTCGAGGAACTCCTCAAAGGCTGGACCCGCACTTTCTGCAAGGGGTGCACATTAGACCAAAACTGAGTGACTCATTTCTAGATGCAACGCCACTACATTACTGCCATTAGTGCAGAACTGCAACTAACAAGGACTCTGTGCCCCAAAAAAAACCAGTGAAGCCAATGTCTTTGAAGCGAAACAAACACAAAGCAAAATTTCCCCCGACATTTTTTTTGTTGAGACTGCAGACAAAGTGCAGAGCAAGAAGGCAGCCCTACATAAGTACTCTGCAAGTGCTCCACAAGCACTCTGAAAGTTCACCTGCGGCAATGGCTATTGCACCCTTTTTTTTTTCAAGCGCTTTTTTCAAACACATATATAAAACCTCATTGATACGCTATTTATAAAATGCGGAGAAGCAGCATATCACCTGGAAAAACATATCAACCAAATAGCCTAAATTTCAGAAATGGAACTGCTACGTAAGGTATGAAGACATTTACTAATACAGTAGAATCCCGCTATAGTAAACTGGGATATAGGTAAAACTCGGATTTAGTAAACTGAAACTGCAGTCCCATTCTGCCTCCCAGAGACAGCTGTACATTTTTTTTTTTCGGTTATAGTAAAGATTTTTTTGAAAGACAGTGCTATAGTAAAGAGAACCTGGCCGCACAGACATGCTTCCTGAAGAATGACGACAAAGCGGCTCGCGCGAGGCTGACATCCAGAGACAAATGGATACTAAAGACTATAAAACAGTGCTCTTTGAAATAGCTTCACCACAAAGCTCAGAAGCTCTGAGGAGCAGCCAACTGCTTGAACTCTTTTGGGCAGGGAGGCAACGCGTGCAGCATGCACGGGAAAAGAAAAAAAGCTGGCTGTGAAAAAGGAAAGACGATAAAAATGCAGTGAAGTGTAGGGAATGGAAGAAAAGGGCAAAGATTTGCAGCATGACAGCGCGAAGCACAGGGAAGCGGTGGCAAGAAACAGAGGTGAGGCCGCACTGTGCGAGTGGCACCGTCGCACCTCGTCTATGTCGCGCGAGTTTCTTAACTATTGCCTCTTAAACGATGCTGAGGCTGCGGTAAATGATGCCATGCTCACACAATACTTCGGTTTTCACATGCAATCAAACTTGCGTTCTATTCGTAGCCGCATTGTATTTGTGCAAACGCAGTACTTCCTCAAGATGTAAACAAATTGAAAATGTGATAACATGAGGTGCGCTAACCGAAAATAAATAATTACCAAAAATGAAAGATTAAAGCAGGATGTAAGGGATTTCCGAGTGTTTCATTTATAAACCAACACTGTGTTTAGTAAGTAGCCAATTAATTACCAGAGAGCATCCTCAGAGACATGCCATCACCAACAACCGATATAGTAAAGACCCTGATATACAGTAAAACCTCGTTAATTCGAAATCGCTTAATTCGAACTGCCGGTTAATTCGAACTGACGGCCGGGTCCCGGCAAAGCCCTGTGTATTTCAATGGGTCAAAACTCCCGATAATTCGAATATGCCGGTATCCACGTCGGTTAATTCGAACTAGGCGCCGATGGCTGGCATTGCTCCTCGCATATAGAAGTCACCTCGTAGCAAATACAATGCGCTGAAAATTAAAAAAAATGCAGAATGATGAGAAAAAAAAATAAGCCAGCACGAATGTCAGCACGCACGAGGTGAGACGTGAATTTCGTTGCCCGAACCAACCCTCCAAGCATGCCGTAGCAGGTTTTCGCTGCCGGAGCGTCGAAGCATTGGCTTGTCTATTTTTGGCTGACGCGCGGTCACGCGGGTAGCCACCCTACCGCGGGCGCCGCCTATGCTCCGGCCACGGTGGCTCCGGCGCAAGCCGTTGCAGCAGGTCAACTAAAGGACTACCTTGCCGATTACTCGCTCAGCGATGTGTTCAATGCAGATGAAACCGCGCTTTATTTTAAGTTGCTGCCGAACAAGACTGTCAGTTACAAAGGCGACACGTGTTCAGGCGGGAAGAGAAGCAAGGGAAGAGTGACGGTGTTGGTGTGCGCAAACGCGACTGGCACGGAACGGTGCCGCTTGCTTTTGGCAAAGCAGCGAAGTTAAGCGATGCCGAGATTATTGAAGCGGCCTGCGGTGACCAGATGCCGCACAACTCGGGCGCGGGGAGCACAGCTGACAGCGACGACGAGTCCGACGGAGGCGACGATCCATTGCCACCCCCGAGTGCATGTGAAACAGCGTCAGCACTCGATCTGGCTGCGCGCTACTTCTCCGCCGATGATAATTCGGACGCTGCGTTGGAGCTGTTGGGCAAGTTGCAGACGATGCTTGTCGAGTCACGGCAAAGGAAACGAAAACAAATGCGCATCACCGATTATTTTTCTCTTTGATATGCTTTGCCAATCTGCTGTTAATAAACATGTTTTTGAAGCATAGTGTCATATTTAATCATTAAGCTTGCTGCTTACGCGAATGCATTTTGATGTTAGCTCCAACCGCATAAACAAATTAACTTTATTTCCTTCGACATTCGGGCTCTATGATTTTAATTCGCGCAATCGCCCGCCGCAAATGTGTAGTAGTGCGTAGTAAGAGATAACGATCTCAGATATGCCTGTTTTAGCTTCGGCCCGTGCTGCCGGGCGTGATGGCCGCTTTTTTTAGCGCCCGCTCGTTAATTCAAACTCCGCTTAATTCGAACAATTTTCCGGTCCCCCTCGAGTTCGAATTAACGAGGTTTTACTGTAGTAAGATTTTTGCTGGTCCAAGTCACTTTACTATAGAGGGACTCTACTGTAATTTCTCCTCAAAAAATGTCTGTTAGCATTTCTGGCACAGAGTCTGAACAACTCTTTATTTAATTCTCGCAGAATGCGATCCGCATTCGCGTTCTCCTAAGTGTAGAATTAACTTCGCAACACACCCCATTGCTCAACAGCAATGATGAAAAAAGCCTAAATCTTCATTTTTTTACGTGCTTTTTCCCCTTGCACCTAAGCAATGCGGGAAAGCCAGCACGGCAGCTTACTATGGCAGCATTTTTGCTTTCGATGCTGTGCTCTTACCAGTTCCCAATTAATGGGTTTCAATCAACGCTTCTCATCTCCAGCACTAACAGCATCCAGACCCAGCCCACTCGCATTTAAGCGCATTGTTGTAGTTCTCAAATGCTTCGCCCCGTAGCACTTGAAATCCGCAAAGAAGCCAGAGAGCTTCTCCTCCATGTCACATCCCCGCAGGGACAGCCCTTTTGTAAATTAGCGCACATTTTCTTTTTTTTTTTTTGTGCTTCACCCCCTTGCAACAAGGCTCTGCAGAGAAGCCACTAAAGTGGGTGGCTGCCGCTGCATGCCAGGTTGCATTGGGTGCCCCCATATTAACCCTTTCCGGTCGGGTGTAGTTTACCCACTGTCTACTGCACCGGTCAGCATTCTTTTGAACCTTCTAGCCCCTCGCAAAGAGAAGGAGTGCCACGACATGTTTGGTTATAAAATTTGTTGAAAGCACTTTTTTTTTTCAGTTGCACTAGGGCTTCAATAGAACTTCCATGATGTGTGGAACCTCGAAGAACTCTCCAGGGTGGAGACCAGGCTTCCTGTCCAGACGCCTTGCAAAGGAACACGGTCTCCCGTCTGCCTCCTTTTGCCGTTCTGTCAATGCAGACAGCGCAATCCTTGCTGCTGCAGGCTTCAAGCGAGCTTTCAAGTCATTAGACAACTTGCCGTAAAACAAGCCTGCCATAATGGAACTCAAGCCGAGAGTTTTTGGCGCCATTTCAGAACCTCAAACCCACGTCATCAAAAAATATTTTTCCAGCTGTACGGTGGTGCTGTCCCTCGAGGGAAAAGCCAAACAGCCAATTCGCAGGATACAACAAATCCAACCAGATGGCGCGCGAATTTACCTACAGAAATAGTAGGCAAAACTTTGTGTCGGGCCATGCCCGACAACTGACCGAAAAGGGTTAAGCCCACTTGTATGTTCACATATGTGATTGGTGGCTAAACATTAGTATATAGCCAGAATGTGTGCAAAATTTAAATGTAGAGTTGTGCCGGGAAATTGTGCTGCTGGGGAATGTATTAACCAAGAAAATAAATTGTGTAACCCTATGCATGCGAATTTGAGGGTACAAAACGGGAAATCATACGAACTCTGAACATATCAACAAGGTTTTACTGTATACAGTCGAACCTGGATATATCGGACCCGCATATTTCTAATTATTGGCTATATCGAACACACAGATTACCTTCTTGAAAATACTATGTAAAAGTATAGGACAATTGCGTAGAATATCGAATTCCATTTTCGTTGGACATTCGATATATCGAACGGCGCGCTGCGCCGCGCCCCTGGAAGGTGCGCTTTTCCCAAAGACATTCGTGTCCGGTCCTCAGAGGTAAACTTTTCCGCAGAGTCAGTCAGCAGGCTCCGCCTCTGCGCATGCGCGGCCGTCGCCTAGCGACGGAGACGCAGAGCCTTTCCCCCGTTCTTGCGCCCCACCGGCGCGAGCTCTCTCGCTCCTCCTCTACCGCCGGCGTGTGCATTGGCCAAGGGCATTGGAGCTCATCGAAGAGAGTGCGCGGCAAGGAGACGCGGCGACGTTTCCAAGCCACGCTTTCTGGGAAAAGGGAGAGAGAGAGAGTGAAGGGTCGGCACGGTCGCTCGTGGGCCAGGGGAGACGAAAGAGCCAGAGAGGGCTCAAAAAACGAACATAGCGCCTTCGATGGCATATTCCGCCGATCTTTTTCCCCGCTCTCTTCTTTCTTTTCCCTTTGTCGTTCCTTCGTGGCCCCGTTGACTGTCGCTCGAACAGACTTCGCTCGGACTGCTCCATCTGCACATCGTGCGTGTTGTTGTGCGTACCTCTGTTTCAACGTGCCGTGTGTAGCGTGTGTGATTGCAGTCATCTGGTGAGCTATGGCATCCGCGGACATAAAAAAGAGGAAGAATCTGGACTTTGCAAAAAAGCTTGAAGTAATCCGGCGTGTCGAGAATGGAGAAAAGAAGTCCTCCGTGGCAGACGCATTCGGCATTCCGCGGAGTACTTTAAGTACGTTGTTAAAAAACAAGCAGGACATCAAGCTTAAAGCAGGTGAGGAAAGTCGCTCGGGAGCGTGTCGTGTGCGCCCTGCTGCTTTTGACAAAGTGGAGAAGGCACTCTACACGTGGTTTCTTGAAATCCGAGCGAAAAATATTCCCGTGGATGGCCCGACCTTAATCGAAAAGGCTAAATGGTTTGCTACGGCTCTTGGCGAAGAGAACTTTTGCGGTGGCACTGGATGGCTGCAACGGTTTAAATACCGCCACGGCATTGTAGGAAAGGCCATTTCAGGCGAAAGTGGGGCTGTCAGCAGCCAGGAGATGCAGCAGTGGCTTTCTGAGGAGTGGCCGAAGATCACTGAGAAGTTTTCGCCTGCAGAAATCTTCAATGCAGACGAAACTGGTTTCTTTTGGCAAATGTTGCCGAATAAGACACTCGCTCTTCGTGGAACCACATGCCACGGTGGTAAAATGAGCAAAGTGTGTGTGTCGGTGCTGCTTGCAGCCAACATGGACGGCTCGTGCAAGCTACGGCCATTCGTGATCGGGAAGAGCAATTCACCGCGCTGCTTCAAGAACTGTAAACAGCTTCCCATCCGCTACGGCTGTAATAGGAAGGCCTGGATGACATGTCAACTTTTTGTTGAATGGCTGCAGGCTTGGGACGCTGAGTTGGGCAAGTCGGGCCGCCGAGTTTGCCTTCTGGTAGACAACTGTTCGGCCCATCGAACAACTTGCAAGCTGCAGCACATCGAATTGAAGTTTCTCCCGCCGAACACCACAGCGAGACTGCAGCCCCTCGACCAGGGTATCATAAAGGCATTCAAGGTAGGCTATCGGAAGCGACTTATTCAACTTCTCCTCATAAACCTCCGCATGCGAACCGATCTCAAGATTGACCTGCTTGGCGCAATCCAGATGATTACTGGCGCTTGGGGCGACGTGAAGCAGGCCACAGTAGCCAACTGTTTTGGCAAGGCAGGCCTTGATTGGCCAGAGATGAATGTCCGGAAGCTTTAGATGACGATGAGTGCTTGGAGGACGCGTTCCGCGACTTGTCCAATTTTTCCGGCACCGTCCCGCCCGAAGTTACTGTTGATGACTTCATTAACGCTGACAGCGAAGTTCAAGCGGTAGCCGACCTCGCTGATGAGGGCATTGTGGCCGGAATAGCTGGCGTTCAAGACAGCGATTCCAGCGACAACGAGGGCAACTGTGTTTTCAAAGAAACGCGTCCGTGCACAGCCACTGAACTGGCGTCAGCGTTCACCCTGATTCGGCGCTGTTGCGGCGAAATGGAAGGCACTGGGCTCTCGCACCTAGACAGTCTCGAGAAGATTGAAACTAGTGTTTTAAACTTCATTTCCCAGAGGAAAAAGCAGCCCAAAATTAGTGATTTTTTTTCCGTGAAATAAAGCGCTTCCATATTATGTGCACATGCTATGTGATTCGCGGCTGTTCCAATTGGTAAGCCACAATTTTTTATGATCGCGAGTGCTTTTTTGGCCTATATCTGTATATCGAATTTTCGCTATATCGAACTATTTTCCGATCCCCCTCGAATTCGATATATCTGGATTCGACTGTATGTATTCCCCATTCCTTGGAGGGCACACATACAAAAACTTCTAGCTGCACCGATAAATGGGCACGGATGGAGCGAAATCCTTAATATTCTTCAGGCGCTGTATAAATTGCCTGAAAAACCACACCACACAGACCACTCCTCCATACAAGAGTACAAAAATATTTGGTAAGAAAGAACAAAACATTGAATGAGTCTCTTTGCACGCTTTCAAGTGTTGATCAAGAACAATTAAAAGTCGCGACAAAGAACAGTTTGGCTTCGAATGAATTCTTTTCAGTTCTGGTGCTATCAAGAGAGAAGTTATCTAAGTTATCTCTCCCTGCTTGACCAGCCAGTCCCACACAAAACCCATGGGCAAAAATGCACAAGGTGTACGCAGTGTAGCCTCAAATGGTAAATGCAGAAGAGTGGAAGAGCACAGCAGCAGCCCCAGCAAATCTAAGACACCTTCCCCCCCCCCCAACACGCGTAAGGCATTCATCTGTCACTCACCGTTGTTATACATTTCCTCTTCGGTCGCCTGGCCTGCCCGGCAGTACATGACGCCAACCTTGTACGTTTTCATCAGCTGCGAGAAAGAGTGCACAGCAGAATGAGTTTCGAACAACTTAGGTTGCAGCTGCAGGTGGTGGTTGCACAGATAGAGGAAAGAGGTGCCACATGAGTGATGGCGAGCTGGCAACGGTTGACCATCAAAGACAAAGATGGTTTATGGTTTATGGGGGTTTAACGTCCCGAAGCGACTCAGGCTATGAGAGACGCCGTAGTGAAGGGCTCCGGGAATTTCGACCACCTGGGGTTCTTTAAAGTGCACTCACATCGCACAGTACACGGGCATCTAGAATTTCGCCTCCATCGAAATTCGGCCGCCGCGGCCGGGACCAAACCCGTGTCTTTCGGGCCGGCAGCCGAGCGCCATAACCACTGAGCCACCGCGGCGGCTGAAAGACGAAGAGTGTACACAAAAACAGAAAGGGGTCATTTCCCATCCAATGTCTCAGACGTTGCGCTCGACCATCTCAAATTTGTTTAAAAAAATTCATGGAAACTTATCCTAATGTGCGTAATCACAGCATGAAATATTTTTGTCGAAAAAAATTTATTCGTGATGTTACAGTAGTTTGAATATTTAGAAACGGCGCAAAACCAGGCAATGCTCAGTAATAAATAAAAAATTCAAATTTGTAGAACACACTCCACAATTTTTTAATTCACATTTGCGGAGATCCTGGCTTTCGATATAATTCGAAGCATGCAGCTTTATAGGGTGTAAATATTTTTACGAAATAAAAAAAAGTATGAAGATGTGCCATTTTTGTAGTTTTTGTTTTAAATATCAACTTGCTCTCGGAAATTCGGAAATAGCCGTTTTGTTTCTCTAGATGTCTAGTTACAGGTGATGAAACTACGTACTTAAAAGTAAGAAAATACTAAAGTCACAAAAAGTGCGTTTTGAGCAAAAAACACTCGTTAATTTTACCCTGAGGTGGTCCAAGTAAAAATACAAACAATAGCGTGTTGCGTAGAATTTATTGCCTTTTATTTCTGAAATTTTTGTTGGGGTAATTTTTGTTTAAAGTGAGAAAAGAATTTTTTTTTTGGCTCTCGTGTCGCAAGTTGCGTCGCCTCTTAATGCCTCTTCACCGCAGAGCACGACACTACCGACAATGCGGCCAGATGAAATGCAGAGCTCTTGTTCTTAAGTGAGGTTTGCACTGCAGGCAAGCATGGGAACGTTGAGTAGTTGAACAGGTATTCATGGGAAAAGGTTTTCTTGACGCTGCCGGGGCGGCACATGCAGGGGAGCCAGTTGTTCGGTGTGGTTCTGTCGCAGTCAGTTATTCTTTTCAGCGCCATGACAGACGTAAGCATCAGCATAAGAGCTTGTGACACGCCGACCTGGAAATGACCAGAACGATCCAATGTTGAAAAAAGCCGCGACGTAGCAGCACCACGTAGTACCTGACCCTTGTGGCCGTCAGAGGCTCATGCTCTGTTGTTTCCGATTTTGTGTTGTGTTGTGTTTTATGGCACATAGGCAAATGAGGCCATCATGCGCCAAGAACAAGGTATAGGAAAAGTCTTGTTGAATATTATAGAAATGCAAGAATCATCCTTGCTCTAGTGGCCCTCAAACATTAATATTACCCAGTGAACACATACACAAATTTTATAAATGGCTACAAGTAAAAGCTTTAAAGAGGGCTGGGTAACCTCAGTAGCCTTCCTTGGCTGCGGAAGGACATCGAGGCTCCCAACCAATTAAAATAAAAGCCTCAGCTTTCTTCTCAGGCCTGAGAAATTGGCTGAGGTGTACTAAAATTCAAACAAACCAGTGGGTAAAAATTTAGAGTCTCTTGAGAAATCCCGTTTCGTTAAGAAAGCTAAAAACATGATATATTAACAATTGCATCATCTCCTAAAAGCAGTGCAGGATGAAAAGGAATGCATTTATTATAAAATTCAGTAAAATACGTTTTTCTTAGTTCTTCCAGTTCCACACAAGAGAATAAAATGTGGTTAACCGCGAGTTCTCCATATTCTTGGCGAACAGGTTTGTCTTGTTTTGTTAGTAGGAAGTAGTGCGTAAGGTGCGTGTGGCCTATTCGGAGACGGCATAAGATCATTTCCTTGAAACGTTCTTGGTGCACACACGACTTAAATTCACCTAAAACTGGTTTTACCAAGTGTAGTTTATTTTTGACCTCAATGTTCCAAGCAGACTGCCATTTTTTTCTTAGTTTCCTTGCTACTAATTTCATGCAATCATTAAACGGCATATTTACTTTCATTATTTCCTTGCCACAAGGTTTACCAGCACACACATCTGCTCTCTCATTGCCTTTTATTCCCACATGACTCGGGACCCAGCACAGTTTTATATTTTGTCCTTGAGCTGTGGCAGTTACTATGTTGTGTATGATTTCACCAAGCAGAGGGGAGCTTGCATTTTTAATGGACAGCTCTAAGTAGACTTAAGGAGTCTGTGTAAATAACAGCATTTTTGAGGTTCTCACTTAGTATTTTTTCTATGGTCATCCATACTGCGTAGCACACCGCGGTGAAGATGGAGGAACACTGTGGTAGTCTTACTATTTGCTCCGAATTTCCTCGCACCACTGCGCTTCCTACGCAACTATCTGTTTTTGATCCATCAGTATAAAATTCTGTAAAACTACTGTATTTTTCTTTAAGGGCGCGGAATTCTTGCAATATATGTTGCTGTGGAGTTCGCTTTTTGACGAAAATGTGCAAGAGTGAGGTCACAGATTACAGGAAAATTGAACCACGGAGGCAGTGGACCACATCTTCGAGCAACGCCAGGTAATGCATCCATTACGCCGAGGTTTTTGCACATATCTTTAAAATGCAGGAGAAGTATATACAGCTAATGGTTTGTTGTTAAATATTGTTCTAGATGGGCACTTTGTAACCATTTGGTGACAGATATGTTTAGGTAGTGAACGGATTTTTAAAACGTACGAGCAAGTGAGCATGGTTCTTCTCTCTGTAAGCGACGGCTCGTTGGCTTCCACATAAAGACTTTATCGGTGACGTCCTGTATGCACCAGTGGAAAGACGCAAGCCTAAATTGTGTACTGGGTCTAGCCGTTTAAGGTACGATTGCCTCGCTGATCCATAAACTATGCATCCGTAATCTAATGTAGAACGTACTACAGAGCGATGAATCCATAAAAGACAAGTCCTATCGGAACCCCAATGTTTTCGTGAAAGTACTTTTAGTATATTCAGAGATTTAGAAGCTTTCTTTTTGAGTATGTTTATGTGTGGTAGGAATGTGAGCTTTTTGTCATAAGTCATTCCTAGAAATTGTTTCCGATTTTATGTCTTGGGTGCATTTTATTTAATCCGTGCAATTTTTGTATTAATACTCCAGCGAAAATGAGCCACTATACTGGCAAAGAACCTTCAGGCGAGCGACGCAACTACGGGCGAGCGGGCCGCGTTCACTTGCAGCGCGTCTCACATTACTCGCCGCAGTGGTGAGCGCTTCGCACGTTCACGTGCGCTCCGATGCGCGCGCTCTCCGCGATCTTATTCCGACATAAAGAACGCTCTTGTGATGCGCCTGCCATGCTATCTGGTCATCCCTCTTAGTGGTCCATGGGAAACAGCACGCTGAAAACCCTTGTTTTTTTTTTTTTCTCTTGGCTGTGCCGCACCTAAGGTGGTGGTAAAAACTAACTGACACAGAAGAGTTTATGACACGCAGGTCCTTGGGCCCCCGCACGGTACCACTGCACTCAAACGTTCATGTCCCAGAGGCTCGTGATGCTGGCAGCCTGGCATGCGGCGATGGCTTGCTGGCCAGGTCCTCGGAGCGCAGTTGGGTCTCCCAAGCCTCCCAAATGGTAAGGTGCTCCAGGCCCCGCAGGGAGGATTCGCCGGGCAGAGGAAACGGATATGGTCGAGAGCGGCTTTGGGGTGGTTGCAGAGGGTACAGGGGCGGTTTGTGTGGACTTGGACACGTACCAAAGTGTGTCTATTCGAACTTTGAAAGCGAAAATGACCTCGTTCATTGCATACCATCCGCCAAGTGTCACGTGATATCTTCTTTAGCTTCAGCCCTAAAAATGCACGACAGCGAATGACGGCAAATTGACGTTGTTATTTGGCCATAAGTGTCATTCCATGCCAGGTGCCGTGTTCTGCGGTGAAGAGGCGTTAAGAGACGAAGCAACTTGCGGTGCGAAAGCTCAACGTAAAAAATTCTTTTTTTGCTCAAATCAAAAATTACCCCAACAAAAATTTAAGAAATGAAAGGCAATAAACTGTTCTATGTAACCCGTTATTGTTTGTGTTTTTACTTGGACCACCTCAGGGTGAAATATCGAGTTTTTGGCTCAAAACGCACTTTTTGCAACTTTAGTATTTTTTTAACTTTGATGTACGCAGTTTCATCACCTGTAACTTTTGTTATAGGTACTAGACATCTAGAGAAACAAAACGCCCATTTCCCAATTTGGGAGAGCAAGTTGATACTGAAAACAAGAAAAGAAAAATGGCACATTTTCATACTTTTTTCCATTTTAAAAAAATATTTACGCCCTATGCATGCTCCAAATTACATCGAAAGCTTGAATCTGCAAATGTCAATGAAAAAAATTGTGAAGTGATGTCTAAAAATTTTAATTTTTATTAATCATTGAGCAGTGCCTGGTTTCTCGCCTTTTCTAAATATTGAAACTGCCGTCACCTCAAAAATAATTTTTTTTCAGCAAAAATATTTCAGGCTTTGATTAATCAAACGCACGTAAGGATAAGTTTTCATGAATTTTTTTAACAAATTGGGGATGGTAGAGCGCAACGTCTGGGACGTTTGGCGTGGAATGACCCAAAGATGACCTGCCCTATTTTTTGACACCATTTTTCTTTATGATGGTCAAACTCCTGGCCTTTTCCTCAGACTGTTTAGAATGTACCACGAACTTGCCCATCTCACCCTCCTTCTGGTCTCTACACAAGCACAATGTGCATGCACTACATGCCCAGACAGCTAACATTGTCCAAAGAACATCCGATTAAGGTCCGTACGTCCAAAGCAGAATCCGGACATCCAAAATCCGAAAATGGACATCCAAATCTGGATGTCTTTTGGGCTTACGAGGGGCGTCCGTCTACAGACAGATTTTGAAATGTGGGCAGAATGGAAAAACCACTACGCCAGTCGGCAGTAAACCGGTGTATTTCATGCATGGCTGTTGGAGGAGGCAAGGAGGATTAGATCGTGAGGGCTGCCCCAGTGAGAATTCTCACTAACAGAAGCTCGCATTACCTTGGCAACCTCTAGTCTATTTCTTGTACTTTGCAACACTCAAATTTGCAGCTGAAAAGCTTATCCAAATTGCAGCCTGTAAGAAGAGCACAAGGCATTGCGTCTGCATTGCATCTTTAGCACAGCTGCTTGAATAGAGGCACCGTGCTCTCTTCGTATATGGCACGTCCGCGCATGCGACACTGCTTGTTGAGCAGAAATCTTTTAAAACGTGTAAAACCTGTCAGAAGGTAGCATACCGTACTTATTCGAATCTAGGCCGATAGTTTTTTTTTCAGATAATCATATTCCAAACTCTAGGGTCGGCTAGATTCGAGGATTTTAAAAAACGCGCCAGTTTTTCATTGAAACTGCTAAATATGGTGCATAGCTAGCGTCATCTAGAAAAGTCGGTATCGCAGCCGCTACTAGCCGTGCCAGTAGCCCACCGGACACAAGCGAGGCCGCCATTTTGACCTGTGTCGTGTCGGTCGTATCGGTGTGCGGCGTGATGTTATCGCAACGGCACCAAGGAGGAGATGCCACTACAGTGCTGCTTTCAAGCGAAAAGTTGTGATAGCTGCAGAGGCATTGTCGAGCTTTCAAGCCAGATGGGACTTCGGTGTCGACGAGAAAAACGTCCGTTGTTGGAGGGGACGATAGCAGCTTTTTGCGTGCGCCGCAACGGGGATGGCATTTAGCGGACCAAAGAAAGGAAAGCCGTCACCACGAAGTGAAGATAGTTTTGGCCGACTTTGCTCGGACGCACAGAGCAGCTGCCCTTCCAGTGACAACAGAAGTGCCTCCGAGCAAAAGCTAGGGAACTTTCAAGGGAGTGAGGCCTAACGCCAAAGGATTTCAAAGCCAGCCAAGGCTGGCTTCAGAAATTCATGAAGCGCTTCGGCTTCAGCCTCCGACATCGCATTTCAATCACCCAGAAGCTGCCAAGCGATTTCGAAGGAAAGCTGATACCTTTTCAGCGCTACGTGCTGCGAAAGAGAGAAGCGGCAGGCTACAACCTTGGACAAATCAGCAATGCCGACCAGAAGGCTGTGTATTTTTATATGCCAGTGGTGTACACCGTGAATGAAAAGGGTGCCAAGGAGGTGATGGTGCGCTCTGCGGGCTGCGAGAAGCAGCGCGCAACTGTGATGCTGTGCTGCACAGCTGATGGACCTAAACTTCCTCCTTATATGATATTTAAAAGGAAGACACTGCCTGCTCGAGAAACTTTCCCAAGAAATGTCATTGTGCGGGCAATTGAGAACGGGTGGATGACAGGTGCGATGGTGGAAGAGTGGGTTAAGATTTTGTGGCGACGGCATCCAAGAGCCCTTCTGACAAAGAACTCGCTCCTTGTCATCGACTCTTACCGTGGGTACTTGACCGACAACGAGAAGGCTGCGCTCGCCCAAGCGAACACGGACCTCGCTGTCATACTGGGCGGCATGACGGGCCAGTTGCAGCCACGTGATGTCTGCATCAACAAACCTTTCAAGTATCGTCTGCGGAAATATTACATGGACTGGTTGACTGACAAAGACCACATGCTAATGGCAATGGGCCGCATCAAACGTGCATCGCTATCGCAGCTGGCGGGCTGGGTAGCTGCAGCGTGGGACGACATCCCAGGTACTTTGATCGTGCGCACCTTTAAAAAGTGCAGCATATCTAATGCGCTTGACGGTACCGAAGATAGTGCACTGTTTGAAGGTGACAGTGACAAGGAACACAGCGACGAGTGTAGCAGCAACGACCACGTTGAATGAGCTCTGCACGTTCAGATTCAATAAATGCTGTTTGCATTTTGTGAACGCTGCCCTCGCTTTTTTTGTTAGGCCTACATTCGAGGTAATACATTTTTTTTTTGTTGGCTTTGGACTTTAGGGGGTCGGCTTAGAATCGGGGGTCAGCCTAGATTTGAGTAAATACGGTAGTCCTCCTACAAAAGAATCTCTTGGGTGCTCCACACGTGCATTAAATTCACCGCGTGGGCGCAACCTTCCCGGCGGTCTAGCACACCGTGAGAAGGTTGCATTGAGAATTCGAGTGGGCACTGTGCTACATCCTGGACATCACAGGCAGCCCTATTGACATGTCCTTTCTGTCCCACTCCAGCCACGAGGCAATGCTTAGCTATTTTTTGGCGGCTTGCTCAGACTCAGTGTAGTGCACGACTGACATCTACGCAGACACAACTACCTCCCAAACCGCCCGCCAGATGTACGCCTATGAGCACAAGCGCCTAAGCATCGAGCCGTAATGTATTTGCGCAATAAAGAAAATGCGAGCCTCAAACAATGTGAATGATTGATTTTGGTATAATGCCCTAGTACTCTAAAGCAATCTAATGTTGGTCCATCATGTTTGTTCCCATTAATAAGATTCTGCTAGACTTTACCTAAATCTTGAATCCTGTATTGCTTTTAAATGGAAAAAAAAGCCTTCTAGTGGTTACTTATGTTAAACTACAATTTTCAACATTTTACAAGCAGATATTTACACTTTATTTTTATAACTGGTTGCAAAAGAAAAGGCCAGCGTAAAAGAAAAAGGGCAGCGGTGACATCATCAATTAGCCAAAACTTGCAAAAGCCGATCATGAGCTGTGCTGAAGTAAACAACAAATATGGCCGGCGTTCTTTGTCGCTGTGTGCTTGTGCACTCGATTTGCCGCTTTTTTTTTTTGTCTTCAAGCGCTGTTCGCCGATGGTGCGGCTCTTGACATCAACGAATGTGTATCTCCTGCATCTGCAATTGACATCTCTTTTATGCAAATAACATTCAACAGCAAGGGCAGTAGAACATTTCTTGAGAGAGCGATTACTGAAGGGAAGCAAATGTGTGAAAATATGCCCTAGTGCAGTCAAGTAATAGTGGTGATTTAAAAAAAAGAAGTTAGAAAAAATCGCACCATTGTCTTACAGCCGTATACCTAGCCTCTACTGCATAACTCATCTGGAATGCGCAAAAGGTGAGCACACTTCTCTGGAGCGCTCGAGCGGTGCTCTGCAGAGGAAAGAAAGAATCTTTAGAGCAGGTACTCAATTTCAGAAATATTCATGCTCGAGTACGGCCTGATAGGAATGAAACCCCGCGCAGGAACAGGCATTTCACCCTTTTGGTGCGTAAAATTTAATTTCATTCCCTCTGCATGCCACCACTCGAGAGTTCGAGAAACGTGCTCACCTCTGTACTACGTGGACAGAGATTCACCATGACTGTGTTTGCTGTGATTATGTAATTTGAGGTATGTGTATATTGATTGTGTTTATCACTTCGGAAGCAGTCTTCTCGTGCAATAAATTATTGTTTGTTGCATCCATTGCTAGTTATTTTTGTTCTTAATAAAAGCAGTGGCTTGTCGAGAACCTGAGACACAAAGGATGCAGAAACAGCTAGAATAACCTGGATATGCATTCTACCCTTTGATGGTGTGAGAAATGTCCGAATGTCTGCGTTCGGATGTCCGATGGATGAACTACAGTCTGCTGTCTTGCATCGGATGGTTCGACGGACGTCTGGTGGTTGACTTTGGGTAAAAAGAATGGGTCTCCCAAAGGCACCCAAAAGGCCAATGCGGGATAACTGTCGGACTTCCATCGGACATCAATGGCCGTGTAGGTGCAGTCGGATGCATGCGGAATCCGCATGCACAATCCACATTTGTAGATGCATTCAAATACATCATCCGCATGCCTTTTGATGCATCAAAAGAGGTTGACCACTTACCCCCTGCTCGTCGAGCTTGAGCAGCTGCTGCTCAGTGGCCGGACCAGGCACGGCCAACCGCAGGCACGATGTCTGCAGCTCAGGGGCGGCCAGCTCAAGCAGCTCCCGCACGGGCAAGCTGCCGCTGCTGCCTCCGCCCAGCCGGCCGTTGCTCACAGCACCACCCAAGGACTCCTCCGCCAAGCTGCACCGAAGCACGGCCAGCTGCAGGGAACGAGACGGGAATGGCAGTGAGAAACTCGTCCAACCTTGTTTCGCCAATCATGCACAGCCTTTGTCAAAAATATACAGCCCTTCATCTCAAAGGTGAGAGAAACTCTACCTCAACTTAACTCCTCCACTTCCACAGGAGCTACAAGGGTCCCATCACATGACTTAAAAGCAAACCCACTGGGCTGTATACTGTCATGAACCTTTGCAATGTTTGCTTTTCCCCGTTCCTTGTTCAGAACTACCAGCATGCACCTTATCATTTTATTTCTCATGCCAGGTGCAACTAGATTCCTCTGGAAAAATTTCAAAGGTGCACAAAACTCCCTAAGATATTTGAGACTGTTCCCATTACTTTCCGCACTTTAAAACAAAAGTTCTTTGTCCCCATTAAACTCAGCATGGATGAGATCGACGGCAATTCTGATCTCTGATGACTGCTGAACATGCTGTTATCTCCGCATCAAAGCAAATTTTTTGGCAGGAAACTCAACCACAGTTGTCTGCTTCTGAAGCAAAAACTTCAAGGCAACAACAATTTTCCTCAGTTTTATTGAATGGTTTGGAATGTTGGGAATGTCAAGCGGAACTTCTGAAAAACAGTTGACGCCTCCGTGGCCTTCTTCAGAGTGCAACGAAGGTAGCTGCAGAAATTCCTCAAAAACTGCACTGTTACATGCGAGGCAGCTCCACTGAACAGCACGTGACGAGCACCTGGTTTCAGTGAATAAAAAGAACCGCATGGACGGAAGCGAGTAAAAGACATTGAGGCTGAAATGGCAAGATGCCTTCTAAAAAGAAAAGAAATAAAAGAACAGCAGCAAACTAACTGCCATCTGAAATGGCATGCAGCAGAGCTCATCTGACTGGCAGTGTACAGCCAATAGCCACTGTCACAGCAGGCCAGCACAAAAGCCCAGAAAACTAAAACCGGAACTACATCTACGACTAATTTTAAGCGACTAGATCCTTAGACTGTCGTCACAACTGCCATCAAAGGTCTGCAACCAACATTGAACTGTGCAATTCAGGTCTGAGGAGGGCTCTTTGGACTATCACTTGCTGTGTTGGTTATTCCTCGCCATGGCCTTCCTTTGGCAGCTTCTTCGAGTACAGCTGCATCCAAATCAACGAATACCTAACACGATGGGCTTACATGAGCACTGGCAGGGGCTATGCCAGCAGTCTGAACTATCCAGATTTCCAAATTAGCAGGGGTTAGCAGGGGTGCATGAATATTTCATAATTGTGAATATTCGGTTGAATTAAAGTGTTCGATACTCGATTCAATTCAAATGTTCGGCATTCGAAATCTCAAAGTATTGTATTTACTAGCATGTAACCCGCACCAAAGTTCGGAAAACATGCGTTTAAAAGTAGGGGTGCAGGTTATCTGCGAATTTTTTCTTTGGGGGAAGGGGGGGGGGGGGGGGGGGGGGTCGGCTTCACGGCAATGCGCGGCGACCTCCCCCGTGTAGTCTGCCATCCCCATCGTCATCGACGCTTGTCAAGCTGATGAGCAGGTCAACGAAAGGCATAGCCAAATCCACATTCATAGTCTGTTTATTCTTTCCACGCCTTTGGCCACATTTCCTTCAGCTAGCATTGTTGAGCCTAGTGTCACGCACTGTTTCGTGCACTACACCCCAGTTTGCACTGTTTGCCTGCTTTGTTTTGGCGTCATGAGTGCAGCTCGGTGGCAGTGTTTCACAGCAAAAGAGAAGATAAAGATCGACAACAGAGCTGCTGCGAGATAGCATGATGTTGATTTGTCATGCATTCGTGACTGGAGGAAGAAAAAAAAAGAGTCTTGAAACAATGAACCAGGACAGGCGAACGTTTCGTGGTCCGAAGAGAGGCGTGTACCCCCACCTTGAGACAGCTTGCTAAGTTCATTGAGGAGCAGAGCAGTCGTGGCCACGCTGTTTCGACTGAGATGGCACGCCCTGAAATTGGCACGGGAAATGAACATTCCACACGAGTTTCGTGCAAGCTGTGGATGGCTTCAGCGCTTCACGCAAAGAAAAGTATTTTCTATGCGGTGGCAAACAACCACGTGCCAGCAGCTTCCTGATGCCTACAAGGAAAAATTGTTGAACTTTCAACGATATGTCATCGCACTTCGGAAGGAGCACAGCTATTTGCTGTATCAAGTGGGAAATGCTGATCAGACACCTGTGTACTTTGAGATGCCGACGGACGTGACCATGGAAGAAACGGTTCCAAATCACCACTGCCCCCAGGAATCGTGCGTGCAGAAGAAAATTCATGGATAAACATTGACCTAGTCAGTGACTGGCTTCGAGTAATCTGGGAATGAAGACCAGGTGCATTGCTGGCACGCCGGTCGATTCTCATGCTGGAATCCTTTCGAGGCCACTGCACTGATGCGGTGAAGGCTCGCCTCGCCGAGACCGGCACCAGCCCCGTTACAATACCTGGTGGCATGACGTCCATGCTACAGCCACTCGAAGAGTGCCCGCTCAAGGCACACGTGAAGCGGCTGTATGCCCAGTGGATGGCCGACAGCCTTTATGCCCACACACTGACAAGATGTGTGCGAAAGTCCGATATTCCATTGCTGTGCCAGTGGATCGTGGATGCGTGGAAAGCGATGCCGGCCAACATGGTGCGTAAAACCTTTAAAAAATGTGCTATCAGTAACAGCTTGGATGGTTCCGAGACGACTACGTCTTTGAGAGTGGCGATGAAGCCTCGGATGGCAGCAGTGAGCAGCGACGATTGAGAATCAGACAACCAATGACGTGGTGGTGGTCGTTTGAATAAATGTTCTGTAGATGAAATGGTCAGTGAGTGTGCAGTTGTATCTTAAACGCGCGAGTTTTTTTTTTTTTTCGTGGAATTCAAAGTTTAGGGGTGCAGGTTATACGCAGGGGCGAGTTATACGCAAGTAAATACGGTATTTGATTTGTGCGAATAATGTTTCTAGAATGCTTGTTTTGTGTGGGTTCAGTGGAGCGCATTGCCTCCATGACGGGACCATGGCACGCGCTTAGCCAAAGCACTCACTCAATCGACACATGCTAATCGACACATGCACCGTGTACCTGCGCGGGGTGTGGAGCTGGTCTGCACATGCTCGCGGCGCTCAGATCTGTACCTGCCAGGCGTCTGTGCCCGCGTTACCCGTGGAGTGCATGCACCGGAACCAGCACAGTGGAGTGCAGCGAATGGAGGAAATGCGGCTCTCTTGACTTGCGTGGAACGAGTCTGAGCTGATTGCAGTAGCCGCAGCCGGACCTCTCGGCATGAAATTCATCAGTCAAGTGCGACAGTGCAAGCACAAAGGGGAGCTAGCACAAAACACATGGAGATTGGGTCCCCTTTCTGATGCCTGACCAAAGGTGGTACCAGACACTCTGTGCACACGTTTAGCAGGCGTCTGTGGAGTCACCGCTGAAAAGCAGCAGCAGCTGCACAATGAAGCAATCGCAATTAAGGGCAGTAGTCAGAGTTCCTACAAATAGGTCTCGCATCCTACAAATACATCAGCAGTGCGCGTAGGTTGACTCCTGCTATTTTTGGTGGCAATTTTTGCAGAAAGTCAACACAGCTTCAATGAGTTTGACAATGCAGTCTCTCTTTTTTCAGAGCAATGGCCTTGTTTGTTTGTTTTAATTTTTAATGCATTAGCATTCAAAACTTCTTCGTGAAATTATAAAGAAAGGCCAATGTCTGTCGTATGTGTGTGCTTTGCTGGCTGCTGCTGCTTTAGACCACTCGGGCATCACCGCAGCCTCTCATCGCATGTGCTAATCTGCAGCACCGTGCTCACACCGCAAGCACTAGTTTGCGCAGCTGCGCATAGAAGGTGCCACAAATCGTGGCACACACGCTAGTTTGCACCTGCTAATAATCTGGACCGTGCGACACGTAATTTTTTATGCATTGAGGGATGGCTGAGCAGTTTGTGTTCTACGCCATTCCTTCCAGCTTTAGTCTAACAAATGCTCACAGAAAAGCCACTGTCTTACCGCACCCCGCAAATGCAACTTGCCTCGCTTGTCCGAACGACGATCCGGTAGAGTGTCTGTGGGGCCCCGCCAGGTGATGGTCTCGCGGAGTTTGGCACATCAAGGCGGTCTTTTCGCAGACTGACTGCTACTGGCCCGAGTCGGTCATCAACACCAAACCAATTCTGGTGACCTGCACATGAATGTTCATGAGGAACAGTATTAGAAGTGCGTTCAGCAAAACAGGAACATCAGTCACTTGAGAGTCTGTTCTCAACAGTCAGTTTAACAGTGCTGTCCAGAAGTCCAGCGATACAACTGGATCAAATATGATCAGAATGCAAAAAACACCTTGCAGCAGGTTGTGTACTGCCCCTACATCTCCACAGTGAAACTTCAGTGCTCAGCCATCACATGCTTTCAACATGGTGATAAGGATGTCCATGAGCTTTCCTTTGCTACCAAGGCTCTCTGTGCTTTATGATCTGAATGAGGAATGTTGTGACCGCGTGCTTTTTACACATTTTGTGCAGTCAGATTCAAACACTAGTGCAAGAACAGCGTGACTATGATCATCTGGAAGAAAAGCAGTAAAGTACAACCCTGCTGTTAAGTTTTTTTAGGGGCGATGGAAATAAAACCTTTGTGAAATATTTGATAAAATACAAGCTAGATCGGAAATTTCTGAGGGAGAATTAAGGATGATACAGTATCAATCTCGTTTTGCTCACCAATGAAGAGGAAGAGTGCACAAAGTGGGCAATGTGCACGCTTCTGCGCTTGACACTACCTGCTTTAATTCTACACAATCCACATCTATTCCAATCATGAAATTGCATTTTTAAGCTGGAGGCAACCAGGAAAATGTGGATGACAGAAACGCAACTGCCTCTCAAGCAGCACTGCCCACATAGCATTGCACCGTTTCTCAACAGGTGTCAAAATGCCAAAATGTGTCAAATATGGATTGCTGCGGTGCACAGAAAAAAATACGAGGCAAGTACGAAAGCATGAGCAAGTGTATTGTGTTTGAAACTGCCACCTAACTGCGTGGCCATTGCGATACATTTAGCACTCAGCAATCGTGTTATGGGAACATGCAGGTATGCCCAGAGGGGTCACTACTGAGTGTGTGTCGCTGGAGGATGGTGGAAACAAATGTCTCCTTTGTGGACTTAGAAGCCTGTTTTCTTGTTGCGAGTTGTTCTGCCGCTTTCCTCCCTGCGGAGGTTGTGTGCACGACAGCGGTGCCTCGCTGTAAACGCATGTTGAAGGCTGGTTGTAAAAGATGTTCCGGATCAAATTTTACCACAAATTTATTTCGCTGTAAGTGATGGTATGCTGTAACTGGGTCAATTAAAATTGAAATATTTTGGACTTGTAATGTGCGGTGACTGAACAAAATTAGTCGTATTGTCTGTTATATCCAGCTATCTGTTTTAACGAGCATCGACTGTGTATGGACTTTGTGCACAGTTCATTCACTGTGCCCACGCCAATTTGACATGCCGACACTCTCATCACCTAAGCACCATCATAAGACTCAAAGCTCCCACATGCACTGCACTCTTTCTTCAGACGTTAATTCCTTTTTCAGCTGCATGTGTGGCCACAAGCATTAGCTCCCCCCTTCACACAGCTGTTGTGTTTTGTTGTGCAGGTCACGTTGTGAGAAAGTAAGTGCTGTAAGCATATCATTCAGGGTGGCTTGCCAATCTCCAGTGCCTGCTCTGCTCAGCAAGGAACAAAGGCCCATCCTTGCCTTTCCCGTGGAAGTGCGTCCGGTAGTAGAGGGCGCCCCTGTCCACCCCGTCGAGCAGGGTGGCCGGCCGCTGGTAGGGGCACGCTCCATCGTCCAATCCAGGCCTCTCCAGGATGGAGAGCCCACTAAGGCATGTCGGCCGGTGCCAGGGGCCACTACTGCCATTGTTGCGGGCAGAGCCTCCGCGACCCGACCGAAGCGCCCTGCAGCACAACACAAGTGCAAGGCACGGTTTACTGAGTGCTTGAATGCAGCTTCTTTCTCGCAGACTTATCTCATGGAAAGATAGGCGCCAAAATACTTTTGAGAGTGGAAAAATGCGAGCCCATGGGAGAATGAGCATGCAACGAGACCATGGCCTTTCATGCGGAAATGGCTATCCACCTGGCTACTTGAAACAAATGGATTCGTACCGAACAGCAAACACAGCTCTGTGCAAAGGTAGGAATGTATAAAATGCAGTGATCAGAAGAGTGAACACAGGAGTGAGCAATTACACAGCAATGACACCTTCGTGATATTTTCAAATTTCAAAAGTTGTGACAAATTCTCTGGGTGCAAAATTCTCCGATAGTTTACAAAGCAGGGAAAAAAATACACGTCAGTATACATAATGTGATGCATCGCTCCAAAATATACTGCACTGAAGGTGCTTTAACTACAGAAGTTTGCATAATTTAGACTGCAAATCTGCATACTTGTCTATGTCTGGAGGCAGTACAGCAAGCATGCTTAGTTCAGCCAGTGCCAAGTTTCCCAGCCTAGTGGAGATGGGGGATACATATCCATCATGGATGCCTAAACTACAGTCGCCAACAAATTTTTTGGACTCAGTGGTCTCCGAGAAATGGTCCAATCAAAGAGCCCAAACAATCCAAACAATAACAGAGCAGTCGAACGATTTACCAACCTAAAAAAATCATTTTGATGTGGAAAACAGTCCTCAAAGACAGCGAACTTCGTCGCTTCCCGCGCTTCATTTGCGAAGTATACCAGATTGCAGTCAAGCAAGAATCAAGCTTTTTTTTCCCATCTGGACCACCTGATGTCCCCAATAACGGACTGTGCAACACAGGCACGGGTCATGCCGTGAATGCCACATGCTGCGAAAAGCAAGAACGGAGTGTTTGCTGGGGCAAAGGCGGTCGCGAATATTGAGAAAGGGAACCCACTACACTGAATATGCTTATATGGGAGTAAAAAGGAAGTAGCATGCTGTGCTATAGCTTACTCTTTCATTAAAGGAAATGCGTTCGAAGACAGCTGACTCCCTTTTTCATTCCTTCCTGTTTAGAGAGGCGAGACCAAGCGAGCCACCAACACCCCGTCCCTCCATCTGCCCTGCACTACTTGCAGCATCGTGTAAGTCGCAGCAGATGCTTCCACTGTTCAGTTTTTAATGCGATCGCATACTCTCCTTTTTAGGCCACTCCAGTGGCAATGAAGAGCATGCCATTAACTCGAGCTGCAATAATGAGAAACAGATAACCAAGCCTATCGAGGCCAGTCTGTCCAATTGCCTCTGCTCAAATCCAAGATGGTGCCTTTCATGGCAGAATGGCCGGCTGTCTGTGATGGCAATGCCCACTCCTGTCTATGTTGGGTTGAAAAATACACTTTAGGTCAAAAAAACTATCTCCACAGCATTGCTGGCATCTAATTCAGTCCAAAATATCGACCGCCAGGGTTTGAAATATTGGTTGTGAATACGTACACCGTATAAACGCAAGTAGGGCTGCACCCGTGTACAAGCTGCACTCTGATTTCGCGAAGGAAATATTTTTAAAAAAAAGATGCGTGTAAGGGTAGCACCCAAACTTTCCACGACCCACGCGGGAATAGTCTTTGCAATGCACGCGCACAGAAGCTTCCACGTGCTGCTCATGGATGGCGCCCGAGGCCGCGGGTCATCATTGTCGTCAACTTTTTCCTCTGCCGCAAGCTCCCGCTATCCATATCGGCATCAGTATCACCAGCTCCAGCTTTTTGAGACTGTCAAAGGCAAGGGAGTTGTGGTAGCATGTTAGTTCACCGTAGTTGTGGCTTTCGTGTGCTGCCGCCGAGCGTTGCTGTTTTAGCACGATGGGCAAGCATCTGAAAAGCTACACGGCTAAGAGCTTGCTCTCGAACATGGAAAGCATCCAGCAGACAGGAAATTTGACGTGCATGAGAAGTGCGTTCGATGATGGTGAGCCAAAAGGATGCATTGAGGAACACAAGCTGCATAAAGCATGCTTTCTGAGGAAAGACTTGCAAGTTTCCCGAACAGGAAGAAAAGCTGCTCTGCTAAGTGATGGAAGCGGGGAACAACTGGCTACGCGTTGACAGCGGACATGCTGCGGGACTTCTTGCGGGAGGAGCGTGCACCAAAGCACAGCACCGGCTAGGGGTCTGAAGACTCCGCGAGTGATGACTGAACACAAAATAAATGCCGCTCATTCCCTGACTGGTGTGTTCTTACTCAATTTTTTTTTCACACATCGCTTACATAGACCGCACTCCGAAATTGGCCCCTGAATCTGGAAAAAAAAAACGCGGCACTTACAAACGTTTATATGGTATGCCCCTATGAGGTGCCTGACCATTCTGCAGTAAAGCCCGAAATACTGTACATTACAGTGAAACCTTGCTAATTTGAATTTCAAACAAATGAAAAAAAAAAAACATTCCAATTGTCCAAATGCCGAATTACAGAATGGCCCCCAAAAATTTGCCAAAACTGTTTGTATCACAGAACACTCATTCGGTGAAAAACTGAGCAACGATCATCTGCTCTTGAGAGACAACTATGCGGAAAGGGCGATTTTTCGCACCTTTGTCAATGCTTTACTGTCTGCACATAACTTTGATTTGCCCAGCAGTTCCAAATGGCTGTGTTGCAGACTGAAAAGTGCCAGATTTTATTCTGTATTCTGAAATCAATACAACTGTTAGCCGTCATGCCATGTTAAGTAGGAACAACCCTGGTTACCAGAAGCACTGCAGCCATTCACATGCGTCGCCTTGCTCAGCTTATGGCATACTAAACAGGCTTTATAGCAGTGTCTTCTTAAGCATGGGCAGGGCATGCTTTTGCTCATAGCAGCCAAAAAAAAAAAAAAAAGCAGGCTCTTGTAGAATTCAGCAGACTCACCTGGATGTGGCCCTCGTCAGTCCCAGCGCCCTCTGCGGCTCCCCTCCAACTTCGTTCCGGAAGAAGGGGCAGCTCAGAAGCAGTGCACTCTGCCGGCCATCCCCTGCATCCGGCGCTCCTTCAGCTCCATCCTCTCCAACTCCTGCTCCCCCAGCAGCTCCCGTCCGCTGGAGCATGGAGGCCGCCGATGCACCCGTCGTCGTGTTCCTCCGCCTCCCCAGTATCGACGCCAACCGGCCCGACGCCCGGCTCAGGTTGGCCCCGAGGCTCTGACAATCGTAGTGGGCTAGCGCTCGCCTCCGTAGCCGTTCCTCCGCCGGATCTGGCAAAGCCGGTTCGAGGCTCCGAGCATCGGCCGACTCACTCCGGCCGCCAGGCTTCCACTTGCGGAACAGTGAGCTTTCTTGGTTGCTACTGCTGCCACTGGTGCCGCTGGCATTGCTGCTGCTGCCGCCACCGGTGCTTCCGCTGGGCAGTCGGCTCCAGCCCTTGCCGCGGTCCCGGAGTTCCAGAAGTCGCTGGAATTTTGTTTTGAGTCGCGGACTCGACCCTTCTTCGAGCGCTCCGTGTGCCAGGGTGTTCGAGGCGTTCTGGACAGCTGGAGCAGGATCGAGGCGTCCCCGCAGAAACTCCTGTATGTTGGCAGGTCCCGGACTGCACGTAGAAAATAAAATTTGAAATGCATGCAATACTATGAAAGCCTGCCAACATTACAACTGATGCCAGAGTCAGCCAGATCCAAGATGAGCAGAAAGCCATACTGAAAACAAAAGCTTACTCAATCTAACTCACTGACAGTTGTGAAAACAGTTTCAGTAAGCCAAATAAAAATAACATAGCTGCCCAATAATTTCATACATCATGGGTTAGAGTGTTAACAACCCACACCAAGTGAGAAGGCTCAAGTTCAGACTAATCTAAAAAAAAAAAAATACTTCTACTCTTCGACAGGCAATTCAAGTATTCATAATCTTTAATTATTGCAGTCACTCTTAAAGGTGTGGCTCAAAGGCAACGAAGTGCTGAAAATATCTCCAATCCCTTGAATTGTGTCGATACCAAACGCTGGAATATTTCCAGTTTCAACCACAAGTTTTCATCAACAAGTGCACAGGATTCCTTGCATGACAAATGGCGAACTTGCTGCAACGAACCATAATTGGTATGCCAGCTAGTAGAAAGCAGGTTCCGCAGAATGTTGCAGGTTGCTGCAACAATCTCCAGGCCAAACCCATTTCTTCCCAAAGCAGCCGTAGACAGTGGTTAAGAAATGGCTGCCCTCATCATGGAAGCAAAACTTGGCTAACAATGTTGCTGCCTTGGCCAGAAGTCAACACCATGAGCATGTTTTTTCATTTTTTGGTAAATCCATCTCTTTGCTTCTAAGTGTTTACCTACCAACACACGTATCTGGCAAACAGTTGGTGCTTCGTAAGTTTTGTGCTTATTCTGAGCCCACCTACCCAGTCATTCACTGTGCACCATGCACTTTTCAGAAAAGCAAGCTGAAATAAAGTCGTCGCAGTTAAACCACTCTGGTATTCCATGGTGAAAAACCTATGAAAAAGCAACCCAGGGCAGTGCTACCCTCGACGTCTGAGCTCTGGTGCTCACTGTGCATAAAGTTTCCCCAACTGCTGATTCTCCTACTGTTACACTGGTCATCCACAGCAGGGCGGCTCTCGAACTAAAGCAGCTAACAATGTCTGGGTGGCTTTACATGCACGTAAGGGAGCCACTTGAGCCTAAGAACACTGTGTAGGAGACTGCACATATGATGAGGAGAGGGGTCAGGTGGAATAAGGTAAGGGTGTCATCTTCACATGCGCTAACAATGTAATCAAGCAACTTTTCACCAATGACACTCCGCATGTGTCCATCCATTGGCATAGAGGACAAGTTGGAAAACATTATCGCAATGCTAGGAAGATGTTCCCAATGTCTGAAGTGCAGGCACCAGAACCATTTCTCAAGAGTGCCTTGCCCTTCTTTGGTGTACCAATTTATGAGAGGCACGAGGATTCAGACACTTATGTTAACCACCACATCAAGCCTACATGTCTGAAAGGAGAAGCTGTGTCGACAAAGGTATAATAAAGCTGTTCTTCAGTAATTACACACAGGACATACTGCACTAGCCCATCACCACATAATGACAAGTGGGGAACAACTCTTGTGCACTACCTGTAGAGATAAGCTTAACCACTGCATGACAAAAGCCAAAACAACTACGACTAGTGGCAGCTCTTGCTATTTGCACATCTGCATATGCAGATTAGTTTGTACAAAGGCCGCCAAGAGCCTCACCTCCGCTGGTCTTCCCTCTTGCCAGCCCGGTACTCCCGCAGCATGGCAAAGAAGCTGGCATCCCCGGCCGAAGCCGCAAGCAAGTCCAGAGACGACGCTGATCCGTAGTCCCTCCGCGTAGGGCCCCCGCGCAATGCACCCGGCTCGCCAGCTGCACCACCGCCACCATTGTTGTGGTCCAAGTCGAGGCTGCTGTTACTCCGGTAGAGACTCATGCGGGACGTGCGCTGAGAACGCTCACTGTGCGTTCGGTGAGGCCGTGCGGGTCCGCTCACGCCTGCCACTGTTGCCTGCGGATGATGATGATGAGACGCGGTCGACAAATGCTGTTGCGAGGATGGTGACTGCGGTTGTGCTGCGTGGCCATTGAGTTGGTTGGCACTGCCACTCCTGTGGAGGGCGTCTCCAGGCGGCAAGCAGGCGGTGTAGTACTGGGCCGAGCAGGCCCGAAGGACGCTCGAGCTCATCGGGTCCCGGTCATGGGTGGCACCGGCATCACCGCCGCTGCTGCCGTTGACTATGTGTGCGCCATGGCTGCAGCTGCCATTGCCAGCACTCCGAGTGACCTGTGCCGCGGCCCGGCCTCGCTGGCTCGGCCATGCCCAGGGGTCCACCTGCAGATGTAGTTGTGCGGACCGATTACTTTTCCACAATTGGAGTTATCCAATACACCAAACATGGCTCCTCCCATAATTTCTGGCTTTTTCAAGCTTAAAGTTAATAACCACAACTTGGTTTTTCATTTGTTGCTGACTATTGGCAGTCAAGGGCCATTGCTTATGTTGGTATTGGCTGGGCTTATGGGCCAGCTTCGCACACCTGCATCAACCGTACGCAAAAGGCGCCGCAACATTTTCTTCATTACCAACTACTATGGTCCAAAGTATAATGAAGCATGCAGCATGAGACTAGATGCACATAGAAGAAAGAGCATGAGATAAGATGTAGATGGGCAGCACTGCTATGACTGCACACTGTGCGCTTTACATTACAAAAGTAACTAGCGTGTCTTGACACTGCGATCCTTATGCACTGTCAGCACGAGTGCACATAGAATTACAGAAATCAGGAAGTGTAAATGACAGTTGCTCCACTTAAAATATTCAAAATACAAGCAGATGAAAATATCCACTTGCCCAGTAACTGAGTTGGCTGGTACCAATCGGCACCACGACTTGAACACATGGAGTACAACCTCGCTTGCCACGACTGCCTTGTCAGGGTAGACAGCAGCCAATGCCACAGCTGTGCTTTCTGACAGTGTCACTGTTTTGACCTTCAGTGCACTGATGCAGTGCACAGAGCAAGTGCAAACACAGCAGGGGGTTACAAATCACTTACAGATTCTGCAGGACCAATTACAGATGGAAAGCTTCTATGTTTTCCTCTCTCTACTCCTTTATTTCTTTTCCTCCTCAACACTTCTTTCCCATCCTGCCTATTTAATTGCTTCATTTCCTGCAGTTCCTGACATCTTCCCAGTACCTGCACATCAAAGAGCAGCGCTCGCCTGAAAGTTACCTTAAAGCAGAATCGTGGGCAGCGGCCGCAGCATCATGTGCGTTGATTTCATTCAGTTCCACTTTTTCTTCGCATTCCGTTCCAATGAGAGAAACAGCAATAACTCGGAAGCATTTTTTGCTGCATTCATTTACTGGGTGTAAAGGAACACGGTGGAAAGTGTGCACCAAAACAACTGCGAAGGCAAGAGCAGCAGCAGCAGCCAATTATTAGTTTGCAAAAATAAAAAATAAATGCTTGATGTACAACACATCACAAGCTGGATTCAACAAAATATACAGTGAAACAATATAACCCAACCGTCTCCTTGAAGCAGCATGAAAATGGAAAAGCAGGAACCATCTCGACATTCTTCAGAAGCTGGTCTTTAAAACAATAGACTTTAAAACAGGCTTCTTAAAATGTGGAAAACTTACAAGGGTCCTGAATGCCTACTGTAATGTGCACTCACTTCAATGATATTCAGAATGTGAACAGTATAAGAAATGTACACTGCAGAGAAACCAGCCATCAGCCCATCAAGAGACGCAGCTGAAAGCTAAATGCACTGAAAGCAGAATTGCAAAAACCTGCAGCAATATGTGGCCCTTAGGTTCCATGCAACATGGTGCTTCGCCAACTGCTTCAGAGAGTGCCTTTCTGAAGTATATCAGCCTTGAATACTATTTTCTGAACCAGCTCAGCTCAGAGAAGCACCATTCTGAACCAAAATCTTGTCCGAAAACTATCTTCCTGATCCCCAAAACTGAGAAATACGTGTCAAACAACAGCTTGGAGAAACCGTGCTCAATGACGAATTTAACATTTTTCAAAGTTATCCTTTAAACATTGCTGCAGTTAAAATGCACGTACAATTTCAACACTAGCTTTCAAGTTTCCTGCCTGTGTTCCTGTGATAATGGCCAACAAACCCTGCTTAGAAAACCGCTTGAACTGTATGTGCTCGCATCGACTTTTTTTCTGCGCCTGCTTATTACTCGGGGTAAAATTTACACTCAAGTCCCCTAATATTTTTACATATTTTAGTGAATAATACAGAGATTGCATTTATTATGCATCTAAATCCATTATGTCAGAAAATACGATATGACATTTGTCCTAAAGGTCACTGGCAGAAATAACTCAGGCCAATGCCTTAGTCCCTTTAACTAAATGCCATGTGAATGTAGTCAATGCCCGAAGTGAGAAATGCCATCAGTGAGTGACAGCTGTGCATCCGCAAGTGCTAGCCTGATGCCTCGCTGGGTTGGATTCAGAGAAACTGTTCTCGGTGAAGATAAGAAAGTGCAAGATTCCTGCAGGCAAAGAATGCTCTACCTCACAACGCCCTTTTTCTTATATAAACTGACTGCCTACCATTCGTGACTGGCAATGGCTAACTTGCTACCATAATGTGTGAAAGAAGGCGCTCAAGAAAAACCCCCTAGTTATCCGGAGAAGCGCTACCCCATTCGAGAACGCGTATTCTTTTCTCCTGTAAACAATCTGCAGAAACGACTGACACTTCCTTCAGGTAATGACAGTTTTGTGACCTAAAAGGAGCTCTGCAATTATGCAAGGTACATGAAAGTAGTGACTAACAACGACACTGGCAGGTGTCCACGTGTTCCTCCTAGCAGAGAGAGTGTTTACAAGGATGTTATTTTTGCCCCTCATTTCTTCCATCTTCAGTTTTGTCAATGTTCCCTTACTTTGAGGCCTTTTTTTGCTCGCCTATAGTATAACCCTTGTACAAAGACAGTACTCTGCAGGCCTTTCCCTCACAATAATACATTGGATGCAACACAGGCACAGGACAGGTTAAAGGAACATTGCAGACAAACTGAAGCAGGCCTACATTGATAGATTACAACATTATAACAGCAAAAGAAAAAAAACGAAATAAAAATGGAGCTTTTATAAGCTAGAAAAGTGCAAGAAACGAAATACAGATATCGCCATCGCCGGCCAATGTCGTAAACAAACTACATGTATCGACACTGAATTTGGGGCGCAGGTCCCCGAGTCTATACTACACTGTTTTCAATTCAGTACAGTGCCAACTATTCCTTATCAGTGTAGACGTCAGGAGTCTGAAGAGAGTGGTGGGAAAGTTTTTAAACACTATTTTGCCAGCCATAAATGCGCCTTTTAATGCGACTGCACAAAGAAGCTCATGTTACAGAAGACCTGGTGTCGCTGACCGTGGTTGAAAAAATCCATGAACGATCCCCAGAAAAAAAACCTAGGAGGCAGTTGAGCCACCTAAGTCACGTGACCTAGTGGCGTCATCACAACCTGCCCACTGGACTGTGAGCAAGCTGAGCACTGTGGCAGGTGGTAGTTAAATTAATGATTTGTCTCTACAAGTTGCTCAGCAAGAGCAACCTGGACTGCACAAGCACCACTGGTGGAAGCACCTGCCATCGCAGGGCAGTGGCACTTCACTTAACTGCCGCACCACTGCGCCAGGAGGGGTATGAGGACTCCCAGGGATCTATGAGTGCAAAGTTGAGAGAGACTAATTCTGCATATATGGGCTGTTAAACTGTCGCGTAATATGCGGAGCTTGAATGTCCTATCTAATTTTTTGCTGCCGGACAAATGCTAGAACACTGCAACAGTGGCCTGGTGGTTTGGACATACACCATAGGAGTGAGGTTCAATTTGCAGTGCCGCACATTTGGATGGGTACAAGCTTTCCCCCGGCCTGGTGATTGGCTTGTCTGGGGGTGAAATGCTTGGGAAATAGGTCTTTGATCCTACCTTGTGTAGACAAATATACCATGTGCCATGATCAAAACTGCCCTGGTGCACCTAAAAATTCATCACGATCATCATCATTACAACTGTTAAGACAGTAATGGTCACCTTTCTCGTGAAAACTTTCAAAATTTTCCTAGTTCAACCGCTGGCCCGTTTGCAGTGAAACTTTGCACAAGCTTGGGTATTGCAGTAACTTTTGTCTCATAGTAAGTCTGACAACAGTGCTTACGTGGTTCAGGTGCACATGATGTAAAAATGTAATCATCTGCACTGGGATTGAGGGACCAAAAGCCACCAACACCAGGTTTTCGCCGAATGGCGCCTGTGACGCCATCTGTTGTCAGCACAGGAAAGATGCAAAAGGCGCCGGGTCAAGCGCTTCAAGGTGGGCGGGTCCTTTGATGGCGCCACTGCTGCTCTTTGGTGGCAACCCAGCACTTCCAGCTTTGAGTTCGTAGATCTCGGCGCAGACGATTACGAGTTTGCATTATGCGTGGCTTAACCGGGTGAGTACTGTTGCTAAACTTCATACAAGACAAAAGTTGCCACAACATCCAAGCTCTGTGTGCAGTTTCACCGCAAACGAGCCAGCGGTAGAGACAGGAAAATTTTAGTGCGAAAGCATTCCTTCACGTCGTCCAACCAGCTCATCGTGTTTGTGTGAAGCTTGACCCCTCTCGCACTGCGCATTTCCCACCGCCGTCTTCATCACCTTCCGTCCGCGGCGGGAACAAACAAAAAGATAAGTTTAACCTCTATCATAGCTTAACACGAGTCTTACATCGCTGCCAGATGTGCTGACGACCCCGCAAAGCCCGCCATGATGGAAAGCAAGCTGAGTATGTTGAACATATTGGAGGAGGAGTGGTGCCGACCACGTCGCACTGATGCACAGCGAGAAAGAAGACAGGGTCAACGTCAGTCTACAGATCCCGAGGATGTGGCTAAATGCAATGAAGAACTTGCGAATAAGCGACGGAAGCGTCACGCCGTGTTAGCAGCCGAAACACTGGAAAAGCTAACCGTTTGCCTTGAGAAACAGCAAAATCGAAAACACGCAAGACAAGAGTTACTGCGTGAATTGTACCATCAATGTCTCATCGCAGAACTGAAGGAACGCCAGGCTAACTCTGAAATGTATTTGACCATTGCCGCGCCTGCTACCATCAAGTTTCAGAGAGAGTGTGTGCAAAATCCGTTTGGCTATCCGTGCCACGTATGCGATCGATTGTGGCATCTCAAAGATCTGGACACAGTAAGCAAAGCCATGCATCAGACATTGCTGTTTACTTTCTCAGAGATGGATGTAGCCAGCATGAAGGTGTCCAAAATGTGTAAAGCTTCACTACATAAACATAAGATACCGCAATATAGCATGAGCAATGGCTACAAGTATCTGCTGATGCCTCCCGATTTTCGTCCACTAAATGTCATGGCAGAACGCATGTCTACCCTTGTATACCCTTTATGCAGATACATCGATTGTTGTATGCGAGCCACGGACAATTCGGAATAAAGGGATCGATTGTCAACGTTCCGGTGGACACTGGCAAGATGCTGAAGGCTCTGAATCGCAATTTGGACAACCAAGCCGAACCATGCTTTCACACGTCTAGCAAGGTTCAACCTTAGTTGAAACCTTGCTAATTTATTTAGACGTCTTCACAATAAAAATGCGCTTTACTGTACAACCACAAAGGCCTAGAGAATCAATTCTTACTGAAAACATCATTGGCCAGAGCTCTCCTTGCTGTCCCTTCAGGAATAATGCAGGCTGTCACATGCTCAAATACTGCACTCAGTAACCTCTCCAAAGCAAGGGAGAACAAAAGTTTAGACAGAAACACGAAGTGCATTACAGAGAAGAAAAATCGAAACTACCTATTGTGAGGTGCACGAAAAAGATTCAAGAAAGAACAGGGTTACAACAAGCTTTCCTTTTGTACGGAAGGTCAGCTATAAATGGCATAGTTCCAAGAAAGAATGCGGATTCAGAACACCTCTATATAACAGAGTTCAAAAAGTCACCCTCTCCATACAAACGCCGTGAGATAACAAATGGGCATCTAAAGTATGACCTGAGTGCAAGCATTCAGCACAAATGAATTAGTGCTTTTAGTCATTTCAATTTCAATGCACCGACAGACAACACAGTTTAACTGTTGCTTTTAGAATGCGTGATGATGAATACATTTAGTGTTTGACCACTATTTAAAACAGACTGAGACCCACTCCATCTAACTTTTGTTCTCAGGAAAAATCATTTTCAGGACTCTTTGTTGCTATTGCTAGTTTTCTTCCAGCAACAAAAAAGATTCATTTACTGCTGAAAAAACTGTATCTAAGACTGGAAACCTTTTTTACACGTCACTTAGTTCAAACTGGTGACATCAAGCCGAAAAGGACTCCGTGGCAGCAGTTTTATAAGTGAAGCAATGTACTCTATCTACCCTTGAAGACCCACATACAAAAAATGTCTCGATATCACCACAGTTTCCTAGCAAAAACAGAGGATGGTGGCGACACCCGAGTTACATTTTTTTTACCTTTGAAACCTTGCGAAAGCTCCGTTTTCAGATAGAGTAGTTTGGTTTGGTTTATCGGTGTTTAACATCCCAAAGCGGATCAGGCTATGAGGAACGCCGTAGTGAAGGGCTCTGGAAATTTCGACCACCTGAGGTTCTTAAATGTGCACTGACATCGCACAGTACACGGGCCTCTAGAATTTCACCTCCATCGAAATTCGACCGCCGCAGCCGGGATCGAACCCGCGTCTTTCGGGTCAGCAGCCGAGCATCATAACTAACCATTGAGCCACCGCGGCGGCTCAGAGCAGTGTCACTGCCATTAGAACGCAGTGGTCTATCCATACAGGCAAACTTCAATTCGTTCTCAGCTTCCCTTCTAAATAATGTGACATACAGGCAGCACCATTGACTACTGCGGCTACCAGGATCAGTCCACATGTGCAAAGCTAGTATAAGCCAGTTGTTTTATGGCCACTGGCCACTCAACAGCGGCTTTTAAAATACGTAATGAAGTGCTACTTTTCATGGCATGAAATGAATTCAGTTCAATTAATAGTATTTTTTCCGAGGATATACACAACACAGATGCTGTCTCGGAACTAAAATTTTATTCAGAAGAGATCAACATATATCTTCAAGATACTCGATATATGTTGAATCCTTCTGAATAAAATTCTAGTCGCGAGACAGTGCCTATGTTGTGCACTTTTCTTCATCCTGTGTCCTTGTTCGCACTGTGTATTTCTCCTTCAAAATGAACATCCCCCGACTAACCCAACTTACCATTCTACTACACTAGACCATAACATTCAACGAAATACTGTCTTATTTATTTATTTACTTCCACAAAGGCCCGAAGTATGGGGTATTACATGGTGTCGGTAGATCGCGAAAAGGCGCGAAACTATTTCCCTTTCCCCCAAAGCTGCGCCTCCTGCATCGCGTGAGTGCACCCCCTGCGGCAAAAATGGATGCATCCACCAAGGAGATGCGCAGGGAGGAAGAGTTCATTTGGGACCAATCCAAGTTCTCACAACGTTTTCTGCCGCCGTGTTGGAGCTGTTCACTAGGAAACACAGGAAAACAAGGAAAGGCCACTGGCCGTCGAAGAGCGCACGTGCGAACCGTAGGAAGCGCGCGCTCTTCCGTCTGCCATAGCGCCGGGGAAGTGCGGGAAAGTGTCCGCTTTCAACGTAGAACATGATAAACAATGCCATTTTAGCCCTCACCTTTATAACACACCCTCATGCATCTGCCGATGGTGTTATAACAAAGGAAAAGAAAAAATGCCTTGTTTACCATCCAGCCTAAGTGACGCTGGCGCCGCACAGCTTTTTGCCGCCTTGCTGGGATGCTCCACTTGACAGCACATCGTTGGAGACCAGCGGACGCTGAGGAGAGGACGCGTAACGCCGCACTAGACAATCCGTGCAATACCAGTCCGCACTGTTTACACGAGGCAGCATTATCGCGACTTTAGTTTCTTATATGTAGAACTGCAGCTAATTTTCCCTGATATAAGCAGAAATCCCCTGAGTTTTCCCCGAGTTTTCCCAGATTATCCAAATTCCCTGAGAATTCCCGGTTTGCATGGTTTTCCCGGTTGGTAGACACCCTGCTGACCCCTATTCCATTGCGACAACATACATTCACTGATGACAATCAATTCCCTGAAGTTCTTATCAGAATCATCTTTGTTCTTCACAAAGGAAAGTGTCATATAGTTATGTTTATTTATGTATCCAAAGTGCAAAAATAGAGCAAAAGTTGCTATTTTATAAAGAAACTAATTTTCCAGTGATGTCATGATATGCTTTTTCAAACATAATGAAATACATTTTGAAGCAACATGCAAGTGCTTTGGCTGCTTCAGACAGTGTGCTCAAATAAGTGCGTCATGTTTCAATGCACCTCCATGAAGACTTACCAAAATAAATCATGCCCGAAATATACTACCACGCAAGTACAAATGGTAATGAACAGACCTTCACCAGAACAAGAAGTATTATCGAGAAACATAAACCCATTGATCCAAGCTGAAAGTTATGTTTAAAAATGCCATTGGTTGTTTCGTCCCATGACACACTATGAGGGCCCTCCAATGCTTCATTTAGCCTCTATTAATCAAATGCAGCCCATTTTCTGTCCCACTGATATGGCTCTGATCATGTTAAATTTGCCTGATAATACATTTGAAAGTATGCATTCTGAAAACACCTGAAAGTTGTTAAAAGATCTCCAAAATTTGGAATTTCACCTGCAGGCTGGCTTAAATCTTTTATTACCGAGCGGATTCCATGCAGCACTGAACTGTTTTTATCAGGCTTGGAGGCAACCGGCCAGACCAGCAAGATAAACAACAAAAAAAGGCAGAAAAGCAGCAATATCTACAAAAGAAGCAGTGATAATAAGCAGATGAGCTCAGCAAAACGATTCAAACAAGGTGCTTTGAAATGCACTAACTTCTTTTTAATTTAATATTGAAACACGTTCCAATAGTCATCAGATCTCTTGGAACCACTGCACTTTGCTTTTTTCACATGAAGAGAACTTCTAGTTCTTTTGGAACACTTACTATCGTACCAAAGGGTCGCACAGGCAATTCCATTCAATCTCTGTTCTGATCAAAAATCAACTGTTTGGTTCTTTCAGCCTATGCTAATGTTTGTTCAGCAACAAAAGACATTTATTCATGAGAAAACTGCACCTAAAAAAAAACATAACATTTGTTTCCCGTATGACTAAAACTCATGATGTCAATAACAATATAAGACTCCATGTACACACCATCTGAAAGTGAACAGTAGCATGTCCTAGCCTCCAAGATGCGCCAAAAAAAAAAGGATAAAAAATGGAAAGACGATTACGATGGTCGGTAATGTGAAATTTGAGCACAGCTCTCCGACACAACATTCCACCGCTCCCACGTGGGGTGTTGCGCTGCTAAAACACCCTCAGGGATATTCCCGCGGCTGTCACCTTCCAGGTGTCCATTCCTCTGCTCTTGCTGTGGCAGATGACGCTTGGTTCTGCTGCTACTTGCCAACATGCCACCTGACACACGGCTACACCGACGCCGACGACTAAGATGCGGAATGCAGGAATGGGTGCCTAAGGGCTGCGCTCTAAAAGAAAGTATTGACGGAACTGCAGTTTACTTCTGAAAAACGGCTAGTGGCAGCAATACCTGTACTTAAATTTTTCAGTAGCCCCTCTGTCGCCACTCTGTCATGACGCTAACCTATGGACACCAGCAAACTTAAGTTATCCTCAGCACCCCGTTGCTGTTGCAACATCACAAAGAAGACTTGGCTGTCCCCTTTCCACTCTCTCTACATTGCAAAACTCACGCAAGCCACAGTGAGGCTCCAAGTTGAGAGCCCCACCCTTCCTTTACCTCAACATGGCACATTGATAAGGCTGCTCCGCAAGCAGTGTTGTCGCCGATAAGCAAAAGAGAAGACTCGCTGACATCACCTTGCTCTCACCACTGCGATACCTGGGGCCACTGGCACTTCTCGCCTATCAGCGAAAAAGGAGACTCCCAGAAAAAGAAGCTTGCCCCCAGCCCCAACACGTTTTCACTGCACCCCTTATCTCTTTGCAAGCAAACACAAGAAGGCTGAGAGACACAGCCTTCTAAGGCTACAACAGTGCCAAGAGCAAAGACTGGAGTTCTCTGCAGCCGAGTTTGGTGCAAAGCGTGCTGTGCAAAACACTAATGCAAGCCAAATCCAGTGCACTCTCACACTAATTCAATAGCAATAAATGCACTGTAGTACTAATAAATAATTACAGGCAGCTGGAAGGCTCAGTGACGTGAAAACTGCATTACAAAAGTTTTCTTCAATGGAGTTTTCTTAGCGCTTATGCCATGCATGGAAGTACTCTGCAACATGTCTGTCCTCCTATCCCTTGCTACGTGATCCTTTGCAGCCATCTTCTCAGTGTCATAGGAAGTGCCAACGTGAAAGCACAAGAAAACAAATTTTGAGCAGGATAATGCCTGCTCCATGTGCACTGCTCGCGCACCTTGATGGCCTCCTGCATCAACTTGTGGGCATGCCCTAATGCTTAAAAAACATTAACAAAATGTTCAGGAGTACACCACTGCTTCACACAGCACACTGTGAGACAGCAGTGGGGGATGCTATGACGATCACCGTGACTACATTGCGCTATTGCTACCTTAAACCCCTGTACAATTGGCTGCCAACCCTGCCACGCATACTCATAACAGTCATCATGCTTTGATAAGAACATGCCTAGTTATTGTGAAAAGAGCTCAATGGTGCTCACTTGGGTGACATGACGGAAATGTCGGAAAAGATCTCTGGGAGTCCTCATACCACTCCTGGCGCAGTGGTGCAGCGGTTAAGCGATGTGCCACTGCCCTGCGATGGCAGGTGCTGCCATTGGCAGTGATTGTGCTACCCAGGTTGCTCTTCCCGGGCAACTTCTTGCGACCAATCGTTAGTTCAACTGCCACCTCCTCCCACGGTCAGCAGTTTGCTCACAATCTGGTGGGCAGGGCTTTACCTAGGGCTTAACTCTTTACTGCGCAATACCCTAAAGGCCATGCATTAAAAGTCATTTGTAACAAACATTGACTGATTATGGAGCACCGCACAACATTCGACCACTGACAAGACCTGCACTAGACATGCCTGCAGTAAAAGCAAATGCAGCATTTCCCAGTGTTATGCAACATGCAAGGTCAACCAACCATGCATTAGGAAGATTCCAGGAATGGAGGGCAGTGCTATCCTCCAGGATAAACTAATCCTAGTGTTTATTCAAACCCAACTGCTGTACAAGTTGCACAAGAATGCACCAGAGAAATAAAGCAGCCCTGCTTCAGTGATGTTTAATTCTGGCAACACAGAACTCACTTCTGGTGCATTAGGAAGGTGTATTAAAAATAAGAACAAAGGATAACCTTCAATTCCAAAGAGTAAATGCGGAATCAAAGTAACCTACATACATCCCAGATCTCTGAATTTCTGAAATCTCAGTCACCTAAGCGTCACTGGTTGGGGCCGTACAGCACGCCTATATTTTTCCCAAGGGCTCAGTGAATTGGCACCAATCGAGGATAACTGCTTTGATGCTGCAATAGATTTGATATGACTGCAATGCGAGAAACAAGGCTAGCTGCTGCTCCATTTCCTTGTAAATGGATTGCACTCAGCGTGGACAAAACAACAAGGATATATACAAAGAGAACAAGAAACATCGCACTGACAAAAGCAGTGCAGCCCTCCTATTAGCTACAGAGCCGAAAAACGCGCACAAAATCCCGCGAAGCTAAAAACGCGCACAGTTTAACAAGCCAATGTCAGATTAAGAGCCATAAATGGCAGCTACAACATTTGCACGCTTGACAGCAACTGTTCCCCAGTGAAGGGTCAGTCATGGATAATCACAGAACATGCAAGGCACTGAAAAAAAAAGTACAGTGCAGGTCTATTTCATGGCTGAAAACAGTTATAGAGAACGGAATACCTTTTCTTTCTGGTGTCTGTACTGAATTTTATGATGAACAGTGCGTCCTCGACGGGGACAAAAGGGAAGATGCACAAGGACAGGTGCTGCGCCCGTCCTTGTGTCTTTTCCCTTTTGTCACCACTGGGTATGCGCTGTTCATCAGAAAATAGCATAACAACTCACCTAAGCATCTGGCCTGCATTTAGGCAGAAGATGGCAAGGCAGATGCTGTTGCCACACGGCATTACAGGATGCTACTGCAGATGCTACGTCTACGCAAACAATGATTAAGACCAGCTTATGCATTTTCACTCTCCTACTCGGCACTAACCAAGGCAGATGTCTACATGCTCATGCAGTAGTAAAGAAAAAAGTAGAGACCCACTAGATTATCAGCTAAGTTATGTGCAACAAGTGCTCGCCCATTTCCAAACAACCCACCTCAGCGAATTTCAAGAATCTGTCCAAGCAGACATAAGGCCGCCATTCCTTCAGACCGAGTGTACAAAACAGTTGTGCTGCCACTTTCCTGAAATACAACTGGAGGCAATGGACGTTACTGAAGAAAGGCTTCAATCTAACTTTCAATGTAAAGAAAACAATGAAAGCCATTGACAAAAAAATTAGCAGCTTTGTATGCTCGGAGCTAGGTTCACATGACTTCAGCACCAAGTCCATAAGTCAAGGTCATAGTACACTGGTCTGCACAGACAAAATGTGGACAGCAGCACTGATTTGTATACCCCATGACTACATAGCAAATATATGAGGCTCTCAAGTTCCTTAACTTTTACAAATGACTATACGCCACTCAGCCACCCACATGCCTCAAAGAATGTGCCACAATTAAACAAGACCCGATGTATAAGCCTCAATCTAATCGACAACCATGGAGCAACGGAAGTAGAAGCCAACAGCGGAGACCAGTGGGAGAACAATGCTGTGGTGATAGCAGAGAGAGAACAAAACGAGAGCCGTGACAAACCAGTCCTCGAGTCAATGTTGGCAGAATAGGATGTTGACAGCACCGTAAACATATTCACTGCCGTGATAAGGAAGGAGCTTATCAGAGCAGTGAATGTGTGTGAACGATGTACAGCACTTTCCAACACATTCATGCAGCTGTGCTGGGCTGGCTGAAAGCCTCAGGGAATGAAAAGGAACATTGTTTAATGGCTTTTCTAAGTAATACAGAGCGCTGTGTAAATCAGCAAAAAGAACATCTTATGGGGATGCTTAGGATAACTCCATTTGTTACTATTTGCTCAGTGAAAACTGATTTGTGGCTACGTTGATGCTTCTTTGGTAGCAAAAGGTGCATTTACAGTTGTGCCTCATTAATATGGACACCTTGGTTCCTGAGCGAAACTGTCCATTAAGTGAGCTGACTGTAGGAATGAATCACGAAGAAAAAATTTTCAAGAAAAAAAAGCATACTATGATTACGGTCTGCTTTTGCACATATTGGTGTGGTCAGTGAAGTTGAAACTGCACTATTTCGGAGGCTCCAAGCTCATTATCCTTGAAAAAATATTATGCAGTTTCAAGCACCTAGTGATCAATGTATGATGCGCTTGATGACGTCTCACGGCTAGATGACCTAACTCCTACTACCGACTGTTCACACCCCACAACTCACATCATCTGATAGCTGCTGAACTTGGCTTTCTGCGCAACACAAACTGGAGAGAGTTTTCTTTACAGCCATTAATGAAATACAGCAACTTTGTACCATATTAAGGTGCAGACTTGGGCAAGTTAGTACAACATAATTAAGAAGGAAAAACCGCGCGCAAACACAGGATGAGAAAGAACACAACGGCATACCCCGCTGGCTAGCAACTCATTTTTATTCTGCCTGGAGCGAAATATTTATAGCTCAGAAAACATCCAAAGAACAAAACCAAAACATTATAGACAACCCCAATACAGAAGGTACAATCACTGCAGGTGCATTGCACAAGTCAAAAGGAGAGAACTTATTTCGTTGTCAATCATTTGGCAAAGAGGCCAGAACTGTGTCAGCAAACCATACGTTAGACTGCTCATTCAATCGTGTAACTCCCGTGAAGATCCCAAAATGCTTCTGTACATGTAATGCTGAACTTCAAAAATATGTTTATAAACTTTCCCACTCAACTACCTAAGCCAGGAGTCTCAAACGTGTGGCTGACTGACCCCAAAGATTATAAACTTTGTTACAGAGGTGCCATACCAGCGACATCGTAGTTTTTTAGCGATAGCTACATTACGGTAGCATTTCGAGCCTTCAGCGAGGTGTCGCCGCGACCCCGTGGCTGTACCGCCACGCTGTCACGTGGTGCGGAGCAGCTGCCGGCAGCGTGGCACCGTGGCTGATCACGTGGTTCGTCACCTGGATGGTCACGTGACCAGCCACGTGGTGTGGAGCAGCTGCTGCGGCCAGCGGTGCGGCGCACCGGCGAAACCGAGCTGCCTCAGCTGTGCGCATGCGCCATGTCAAGTGGGACAAAGATGAAGGAGGTACGCCCAGCGAAACGGAGTGGCAAAAGACTGACTTTGCAATTCAACTGAGCAAGTTCCACTCGACCAGCTGTAGCTATCGCGTCCCTCCAGGTTTAACCAGAGCTAAACCATCGTCAATTTTGGTTGTATGCAGTGTTTAGCATCCAAAAGCTGTATCTTTATGTTTTGGAAATGCCTTCAGCGGTCACTTGCACGCAGTTCTATTTCAGACAATGCCAGGACACCCTCGCTCAAGCAGCGCAACCGTGTTTACTTTTTATACTTGGTGAAATAACGTACATAGCTCTTTACTGTCCTTTCTTGCTATCGCTTCCCTCAACCCTTCACTTCACTATCCCTGCTCCGTCTCTTTTATTCCTGCTGGCAGCATCTCACATACTGATGATATTAGATTGTCACTGTCGCAGCTGTCGACGCCTTTTTTTTTTCCATTGTGTATTTTTGTAATAAACACCTAATAGCTATTACTATGACAGATGTCACAGTGGAGGGCCTCAGATTAATTTCCACCACGAGGGATTTTTTTAAGTGTATTGGCATCTTTTGAATTTCACCTAAACCGAAATGCAACTGCGACAGCTCGGGTTTGATCCTTAGGCCCAGCAGCCAAATGCCATACATACCAACTAAGCCACCACAGCAGGTAAACATCGGTTCCTTTTTGATCGGCATGAAATCTCTTTATTACTGTCACCTCTTTATACCTGCACCAGCAACCAGACATGAAATGCACCTAGTGGTAGCACCTCCTAACCTTTTTACTATTGCCACTTTGAATGCAGCGAATTTTAAAGGACTACAAAAATATAATTTTACTGCATGGTTTCTTCTTTCAAATGATGCATTAGGCATTAGATTACAGGGTTCACCAAGTGATATCTGCCTACGACTGCTAAATAACTTGCCACTGAACTTCTTTTTGATGCTGTTTTGGTTTCATGAACTGAATGACGGCTGTCACATGAGACACGAAAAAAATTAAATATAATTGCTGAAACACACATTTAATTCACTACAATGGTCAAGGCAGCCTGATTCAAGAGGTGGAATGACGACAAACAATGTATCGGTGGCTATATATTTTTTTTATGTGCCTCACAAGACTTGAACACTCCTTACCTGTGGCATGCATCGTTTGGCTGATAAAACTGAAACCAAAACGGCATCAAGAAGAAATCTAATTTTAAATTATTTGCCAATCACAGGCGAATAGTGCGCAGTGAACTGCGTATTCCAGTATCTAATACATCATTTGAGAGAGGAAAACATGCAACTAAAATTAAGTGTCTATGGCCCTTTAAAATTCGCTGCATCCACGGTGGCAAAAACTCCGTAGTTAAAGAAAAATTCGTCCTGGTCCAGGATGCAGTGACCGCTTCAAATGCTGTGCTTGCTCAGTTACCTCCATGAAAGAGACACCTGATCACAGGTCACTGTCTGCACACCAGAGATGGCTTGTACTGTAAGATCTCACTGCTACCAATAGTAGTTAATGGTCAGGATGCCTTGGTTTATGGGGGTTTAACGTCCCGAAGTGACTCAGGCTATGAGGGACGCCGTAGTGGAGGGCTCCGGAAATTTCGACCACCTGAGGTTCTTTAACGTGCACTGACATAGCACAGTACACGGGCCTCTAGAACTTCGCCTCCATCGAAATTCAACTGCCGCGGCCGGGATCGAACTCGCGTCTTCCGGGTCAGCAGCCGAGCACCGTAACCACTGAGCCAATACGGATGCCTAGTGGGAGGCTTCCTAGTGCTATAAACGCTGCATGGGGCCATTTCTGATGCTACACCTATAAAGAAAAAAATAGCAACAAAGCATGCTTAGCGTGAAATGAGCTGCAGAGTGTCCGCTTTAGAATGAAGACATGGAATAAGTGGAAGATGCACCGCGGCACTGCCGTTTCACTGGTCCCTAGTTTCTGGTTTCTGTACTGCCATTCTGACACAATACGTGCACAGTATAGTGCAATTTGAAGGTTATCACAATCATTCCAGTTGAAACGGGCAAATAAATTTTTCCCGGCATGACGGTCTCTAAGTCTGCAACAAATGCGATGGTGCAGGATAGACTAATCCTTCGGCTAGCTGAGCTCACATATTGGTTGGAGCGTTCTTGCGAAAACAAACCGCGTTAGAGCAGTTTAATCGAAGTAGGTTAATCCTGAACTGATCAGCTTCAAATCGCATTAGATTGCACGTCCCACCGCTGCAGGCACCCTCATAAAGCTCCACAAGAATGTCCATCCGGGAGATTTTCCGCATAGGTGCAAGCTCACCGGCGCGCCGATCACAAAGCGTGGCCTGAACGCATACCGGCGCGCAGGGCCTTTCGAGCGACGCGGGCATTCATTAATGCGCCTAAGGCCACGCGCGTAGCAGCCAGCGACGACGCAACATTTTTACCGCATACCAGCGGGGCGCGCTCAATGAATTCGCCAAGTGCAGGAAACAACTCGGCGCCCGCGTTGGCTCAAGGCGGCGGACGGGGGTCGACGGAAGGTGTCCGGATGACATACTGACCCCAGGCTGCATACGAATGTGCCGCATTAACAGCTTCGCGGAACCCGGCCACCGTGACCAGATGCACTCCAGTGGCGTCGGGACAAAACAACGGACCGATTGTCTTCCACCGACATCCTTCTTCACCCTATCGGCGGGAAATCTTGGCGCAGTACGATGCACGCGCTGCGGTCAACCGGAATTTTTGTCAAATTACGCAGACGGTGCCTCGCTCCCCATATTTCGGAGACGGTGGGATTCAATGTTACCAGATTATCTAGTTAACAGTTGGTAGGATTTTGTGGATGAACGCCATGACAGCAGTCGTCATGCGCAAATGCATTTCCCTTCGGCGGTAGCAATCGTGTAATCCGCAAAACCGCATGCCTGCAGGCAGTACAAAACGTGCACTGACGCTTCGTTTCCGGAACGGTGGCGAACCACCACTGCTCGATACAATTCAATGAGCTGCGTCCGGTGCGTTCTATGGGCAGTTAAGTTGCACGCGCTTACGATTACGCAACAGTTCAATTTGCTGGGCGTGCAGTTGTGAGCAGTGCGTTTGAGAGGCGGCGCAACGATCGAAGGGAGAGTCAAAAAACGCCCTCGGCTGTTGCAGCAACCGCGGCGTAAAGACCATAAGCACCATCGCGAGCACGCGCGCCGAGAAGCTAACGAAGCAAGAAAGCAGTGCCTTTCGAAATGCCGCCAGGGCGAGAAGAAGCGGGCGGCGAGCTGTGAACGAACTGCCTGGGCGGTGTTGCTGCACACGCGCGAGCGTGCACGAAGAGTACAGCACTTGAGAGCTCATGCAGATTCAACGCGCCCGCTCACACCGACGCGTGGGTTCGTCCCCCACCCACCTACCTACCCTGCGCGCGAGAACAACGCGACGCACAGAGCACCGCTTGACCCGCGAGAGCGTTCATTTGCGAAAGGCGGACCCGATGCTACACCGGCGAGTTCGCAGTACAGCCAGCCATGCAGCTCGGACGGCGACATTCCCCGACAACCCACGTAGACATATGCACGCAGTCTACGACTGCGCGTAGACGCGGTACCACCGCCCGTCTTTCAGGTTGCGAACGAAACCGCCGCGGGCGCCAAAAAAGAACACAATTACGCCACGCGCAGCACCTTTGCCGAACGAAGAATGAACGGCACGGCGTCTCGATCATCAGCGGCCGGCGACGGCGCTGTCCTTGGCTCCGTAAAAATGAAACACGCCGGGCCGCGACATAATGGACCAACGGGGAGCAGAGTGGTGCGAGGATGGCGCTATGGTGGTGGGTGGGGGGGGTCAACTCTTTTGTCGTCGTCGACACCGCTGTATGCGTTGTGTTTCGTTCTTTTGATCTTTTCCCCGTCGGCAGAAGCGCACAAAGAGGAATCCCTCCGCCCCTCGCGAGTAGTAGTAGGAAGACAGCGGAGCAGCGCGTTGGAAAAAAAAAAGAAAAGCAGCAGCAAAACAAAGTAAATGGGAACCAGCGCGACCGGAAATACCAGGCAGGCTGCGCGCGTAACAGCGGCGACGGGCACACAACGAGCGGTGTAGCAAGCAACGGCGAAGCCACTCGCGGTCTCCGATGCTACAGGTCGGCTCAAGAACGGCACACGTATCGCGATAAACAGATTCAACACACGGGAGAACTCTGCAAATAACAAAGATTCGAGGAATCCCGAAAGGAGCCCCCAGGCGCGGCAAAGAAGTGACTCACGATGTGGCGCCGACTTTCGCCGCAGGGCAGAGAAAAAAAAGTCGTGAGGCCGCCGCGCGAGCGGCGACTTGTTCCAACACGCGCGCTGCTTGACGGCAGTGCACACACACACACACATAAAGCACGAGCGCTCGTTCCGTTGCCCACAAGCATAGCGCGCGCGCGCGCTACTCACCGTGTCGATCCCTCCCGGGCAGCCGCCGCCAGTTCCAGTGAAGGCGACCAAAAAAGAGCACTACAGTGAGCGCACCGCTCTGCACAAGAGATCACAGCACCGGCGGAAACCGCCGCCTTTGTTGGCTCGTCGTCGTAGTTGCACCGGCGGTGCAAGTGGCATACGCTTGTTGCACGGGGCAGAGCTACGGGTGGTGGTGGGTCAGGCCCGCGATCACACACCTCTCTTCATCAACGCCGCCGCACGCACCGCACACCACTCGCGACGCACGACCGACCTGTCGACCCGTTCGGAGGTCACCGGTGATGTCGAAGACGGCAGCGGGTGTGTCAACCGCAGCTCCTCAGCGGCCGAAAGCGGCGAAATCCGTATTTTCGACCAACCGACGACACCACCGCGTCCATCTGCGGGTCGCCATCACGGACGGAGCTAGCGCGTTGCGGTATTTTGATTGTTTACCTCCTCGCTCTTCTCTCGTTCACGCTATGTGCTTTTTCATTCTTTTTTTTCCCTGTGTCCTCCTGCTGGAGTGCTCGCTGGGCTTCAATCCTCCATGGCTTCAATGCACTTGCTTCAATGAGTTGCGACCGCAGCGACCCCGCACGGCGGTCACGTGAGACCGCTTCCCTACCGCGCTCCCACTCGGTTCGGCCGCTTCTGTTGGCTCCTCGCGCTAGTGCCGTGGTGGGGGAAGCATACCGCCGCCCCGTCAGCGACTCCGCGCGAGACAGCACGGCGTATAGCGTCCTCAGCCAACGTAGCACCGCATCAGCACTACTTGTTCTTTGCTGCTGCTTAACCAAGTTGCGCTGAATGCTCCTGTCGCTGTTTTACAAGAAAGAACCGTGGACTACTACGGCGGCGCCACAGACCGGCGGTTCAGAATGACGCCGTGGAGAAGGTTCTAAAACTTTCGCAAGGTGGCGCGGAATGCCAGCGCGCGCAAATCAAAACTTTTTATAGTTTTTATAGACCGTGACACGACCTATTAAAAAGAACTATAGAACGGCCTCATAAACTTCCCAACATGCATAAACTTTCATAAACTTGCCAAGGAAGAGAACAGAGGGTGAAAACAAGCACAGAGCTACTATGACACCCCGACACTGATTACAACAGCCCACGTGGTCACAACGTAGATCTTGCGAATGAAATATACGTATTATGAATTAATGGGAGCCAATATGTACGTGGAGAAACATGGGAGAAAGCAAGGGGAGCGGGCGATGCAGCCCACACGAAATAAACAGGGAACACATTGGGGGCGGAAATATGAGGTACGAAGTATGCGGAAATGAACAATTTCCCAGGACTTGCGCTTTGTGACCGGATTGTATGCAAAAAACAATCTGGATAGTGCTTTTTTTTTAGTTTTAAGGAGTTTAGCGTCCCAAAGCGACTTAGGCCATGGGGTATGCCGTAGTGGAGGCCTCTGGATAATTTCGACCACCTGGGGTTCTTTATCGTGCACTGAAATCGTACAGTACTCGGGCCTCTAGGATTTCGCCTCCATGAATGCGACCGCCGTGGCCGGGATTGAACACGCGTCTTTCGGGTCAGAAGCCGAGCACCGTCACCACTGAGCTACCACCTGGACGGGAAGTCTGAACTAGAAGTAAATCACGCGATGGTCGGAAGGTCTGCTACAGATGCTGACAGCAAGACTACAAATCAAGCAGTACAAGGGGACACCGCGGGGTCGACCTTTTTTGAAATAAAAGAAGCCAAGGGGAAAGCAGCGCGCTTTCGAGATATGAACAAAAATGAACGGTGAAGAAAGGTGTTTGTTTTGACGTTTTTATGCAGGTGAATGTTGATACGGAACAAAAAGTAGGAAGCTAACAAAGGAGGAAACACGTGACAATGTAAACAGAAACTCGGGAGAAAGCATTAAATGGAATCCTGAATGAAAATGCATCACTGGAAAATGCGATAAAAAGAAAGCGCACTTTAAACCAACCTGTATAGAAGGGCAAATATTAAAATTATGAGAGAAACGTTTAATGGCAGTTCAAAGGCACTGCCCAACTCATGTCATTGGACGTGGAGTTATGCGAGAAAATAATTCTGCGAAAAGAATGATTTATACATAGCTCATGGAAAGATAAGTGGAAGTATTGAACATAGTAGATCAAAAAGCCGCTGTAAGCGACTCTGGGTCTAAATGGAGGGGGGGGGGGGGGGGGGGGGGGGGCAGAGAGGGAGGAGTGGAGCCGATCAGCTAACTGGAAGCTAAAGGTCAGGGTACGTGGACACCTGTTCTGGGAACCCTGGTCGCAGTATTCTTCCATGTGCACGCAGATGCGACCGTGATTAGACTGTCTGAGGCCTTCGGATTCAGGGATATCAGGGAAAATGTAAGCGCCTCTGCAGTGAAGTATTCGTTCCGCTATAGATAAAATGCATAGTTATGGGCATTCACAACTGTTTCACCGTTGCTTTAAAGAAGTGTTAAGAAATTGCGCGGAGCCTTCAACTGTGAGAGGAAAGGAAAGCGCGAAACGACAGGCTTCACGTGTCACCCCCCCCCCCCCTCCCCCCACCCCACAATCAAACTAGGAAGCTCGTGACATTTATCCATCAGTCCGTATAAGCTTTATCTGAGAAAGTTGTATATAAATGCATTGGCTTTATCGACACGAAAGCCTGCAATCAGAGGTCTAGTCCATGCATGGTACTGCGGCAGTCAGAGAGCTTCAGCACTTGGTTCTCCGATTTTTACGCTCACAATAGCTCCTTTACTATGTGTTTCTGGTGTTTCCAGGCATCGATAGTGCGGCGGGCACTGTTTATTTATCACACCGTTTGGAAAAAATCGTGTTTAAAGCCGTTTGGAGCTGTAGTTTCGGAAGCTAAACAAATGGAGGCTCCCGCCTTCGGTCACCGCTGCTCCCAACATTTGAGCTCTCAGCATCGCCGTGCACGTTTGAGGAGAGACAGTAACGTCAACTTGCAAATAAAACAGGCATACTGTTTTCACTCCCCGGTCAAGCACCTGAACACATGCCATGTGAACACGTGTGTATCTATTGAACAACGTTGCTATATACATCCCTTTCATCGCCGACGGATGCGTGTTGTGTCTGGCAGTGTCGGAAGTGGGATCTCCGCGGCCACTGTATAGACAGTCAGGGGCGCACGGAGACCCGCGAGACGGAACAGCTGCATAAGCGCTGCAAGTCTCCACGGAAATCACAGCTAGCAGCAACGGGCGTCACTTGGCCATGGCAGCAATTAAGCCACCGCAGCCGTCCACCTTCCAAACGCCGCATATACAACACTTGGATATAGGAATTCGATGACTAGAGCTTCGCATCCGGTCTCAGCGAGAAAACCGATTAAATTCAACTAAGAACCTCTCTTTACAAGATGGGTCAGAAGTCAAGAGAGATTGTTCGGTCGTTATCTGTAAGAGATGATGACTTGAACTTCAAGGTGCAGGACGAAGTTCGAAGCTTATTTCGTGCACACGAAGAATGGTGTGTATATGAGAGCGCTCGCTTGGTGGTGGTGGTGGTGACAGGCGCAGGGAGGTATACGATTGGACCGACTTTTAAGGGGCCGGCCCTCACTAACACTAATTGGAGGCTCGCTTCTATCGACGGCGGCAGCAGCCAGGGGAGACCGCAGATGAGTTCGCAACCGAGCTTCACAAATCAGCATAGCAGTGCGTATTGACCGACATGAAAGTTCGTTTAATTATGGACCGCCTAGTTGTTGGAAGCGCTGTCCAAAGAGCTTCAGGGAGTTACGACTGGCCACCGCTCGAGCGAATGCCTGCACAAGTGAAACGGTGATGAAGCAGCAAGCAGATTTGAAAGGCCGTGAAGGCACGACTGCCGAAGCGTATGCGTTCCAGCGGCAAGTGAGAAGAATGCAAAGGAAGGCTAAACTTGTGCTTCGTAGAAAGCTCGCTATATATACTGCAAAAAGGACGCGTACTTACTGCGCAGGTCCACCACACACGCGAACTATAGTGTCCAAGCGAAGAAACAAAGATGGTTTTTGCTTAGCCAGGAGCTCGAACATTTTGAAAAAGCCTGACGCATTAAGAAACGAGACAGGAAATTGAACAGAGTCACCGCGCCTGATGAAGACGGCCAGTTCCTCGGCATAGTCATGTCACGACAAATCAAGTCTTCAGCGCATTTTGTGACGGCCCAGAACAATGGCCATGAAGTGCAAATGAACGTTGAGAGCGGAACGGCAGTCACGGTCTTTAGAGAAACAAGGTATCCTGAGTTCTCTTGAGAAAGCAGAAAACCTTAGATGAGCAAGTGATGCAAGCATTTGCACTCGCGGAAAGTTTCAAGCAGAAATCAAGCTGGTTGATGCGGTTTTGTTTTATGGTGTTTTAACGCCCCAAAGCCACTCATGCTATGAGGGACACTGTAATGAAGGGCTCCAAAAATTTCGACAACCTGGCCTTCCTTAGCGGGCACTGACATCGCACAGTACACGGGCCTCTACGGCATTTCGTCTCCATCGAAATGCGACCCCCGCGGCCGGAATCGAATCCGCATCTTTCGGGTTTGCAGCCGAGCGCCATAAGCACTGAGCCACCGCAGCGGGGCAGAGAAATCAAGTAGAACAGCAATCGCTCCCAGGAGACAGTGTGTACGTCGCGAAAAAGCCTGAGCATGCCTCTACTAGGGCTGCCTGCAACTCAGGCCTTCATTTCAAGCAGCTCTATTTTTAGGCGAACTATAAACCTCCGACGAGATAACAAAAAGAACCCAGGGCTGTTTAAAGTTATCGGATTTTTGACAGATGAGCACACGATATGTTTGGTGAAAAACTCGGCTCCCTTTACGCCAGGCCAACCCCTGCTAGAATCTCATCCCGGAGAAGCAAACGATGAAGGAGGAACTTGACAGGCTTGAGCGGGATGGCATGATCAGAAAGGTTGAGGATCCTACAGAACGGTGTGCGCCAATCGTGCCGGTACTAAAGCCTTTCGGTACTGTGAAGATTTGTGTTGACCTCACTCAACTGAACAAATTCGTTAGACGAGAGTGCTTCCAACTGCAAACTGTACAGAGCAGATCATGCATGGGAGGCTTCCAGGAAACCACCCTGTTCTCATAATTTGGCGCAAACTCGCGATTTTACCAGATACACCTTGTAGAGTTGTATCAAACACTTACCACCTTCTCCCGGCCGCGGCGGTTGAATTTCGATGGAGGCCCGTGTACTGTGCGATGTCAGTGCACGTTAAAGAACCCCAGGTGGTCGAAATTTCCGGAGACCTTTACTACGGCGTCTCTCAAAGCCTTAGTCGCTTTGGGACGTTAAACCCCTGAAACCAAACCAAACCATTACTAACTTCATAAGGCCATATGTGACTGCCCTTCGGTGTAATCTCGGCACAGAAATTTTTCAGGGGAAGTCCTTGCAGACCTCGGGAGCATTGGTGGCGTTTCGAACTTCACGGATGACATTTCAGTCTGCGGCGTAAATAAAGCAGAACACTGCTGGGAATTACAGCGCCGAGAAGAGAGACAAAGAAAGAAGAAGACATCAGGACTGGCGCTGACTATCAACTGAAAGTGTATTAGAAAAAAACATACGAAATATACCCCTTTCACAACCACGAGCGCGTGCGCAACACCAAACGCCATAGTGATACATCAGTGACTTGATTCAAGATACATTAGTTCACAGTCGTGAACTGTTACATAGGGGGTGCTCACGCAAAAGTAAACGTTTCTATGAATATGAAACGCTTCACTGATTTCCCTTCTTAGTTTATCTTTGTATTTGTACACGATCCTAGTTTCATTAAAAATGGGGGTTATGGTTGGTTATTCCGGGGGCAGTTCCTGCAATGCAAAGCTAAATTTCAGGACGGAGCCCCTTTCATTCTCACCTTGTATTACAGAAGGTATACAAGAGAGGCTACACGTTGAAAGGATGGCGCCAAACGAAGAAAAGTGCGGTTTTTCGGTCCAAGAAATATCCTTTCTTGGCATGATTTTTCACGCTGATGGCATGCAGCCGCATCGTCAAAAAGTACGGGCCATCAGAGAATTTCTCCTGCCGCAAAACGTAGCAAAGGTTCGTTCTCTTCTTTGAATGATGAACCACTTTGCCGTAATTCCTTCCACGTGCAGCATCAATGAGCGCACCTCAGCGCCGCTTTCTACGCAAAGACCGCGACTAGTCTTGGTGACCACAGAAAGAACAAGCGTTCTGCAACATCAGAGAAACCACATGCTCGGACAGGTGACTAGCCAGTAAGCACCCCCGTTACGAGACAACAGGTTCAGCAGATGCTTCGTCACATCGACTTGGTGCTGCATTGTTGGATGTCCAGCCATTCGGAGAAGGACTGGTTGCATATACCTTGAGATCGCTAACAGAGACTGAACATACGTATACTCTCAAGTCGAAAAGGAGGGGTTAGCACTGACGTAGGCAGCTGAACGTTTTGACGAATTGTTGAAAGGCATAACATTTTTGTTCGTAACAGATCACAATCGTCTAGTTCCTCAGCTAGGCCGCGGTCCTGTATATACGCCATGCCGCCAAAGGATGCGTGTTGTGTCTAATACAGCTTGCAGACCCAACAAGCGCACTGTATTCACTCCGCCGTCTAGCGCATGTCTTGTGGTAACTTCTGTATATATTGAACAGCGTTGCAATAAACGCCGCCGACGCATACGTGTTGCGTCTGACAACAATCAGCAGTTTAATGCTTGCCGCAGGCAAGACGGCGACCCAGGGGGCATTGAAACTCCCTTTGGCGTCCGAATCAAATGCAGATCGGTGTCATGCGGATAGCCACCGGATAACATAAACAGGCCCAATTCTCTTTTTTTTTTTCGGCGGATGTCTTTGGCAGTTTGTGCAGGACATATTGGCTACGTCCGAAGCCGGAGTTCGTTTCGATTTGTGTCACGAAATTTCGCGCGTTGCTTTGAGTTTTTTTGCGCTACAAATGACAGCGCATGTGAACCGGCTTCAAGATATGTTTGGTTTTAGTTTGGCTGGTTTATGGGGGTTTAACGTCCCAGAGCGACTCTGGCTATGAGTGACGCCGTAGTGGAGGGCTGCGGAAATTTCAACCACCTGGGATTCTTGAACGTGCACTGACATCGCACAATACAGGGGCCTCTAGCATTTCGCATCCATCGAAATGCGACCGTCACGGACGGGTTCGAACCCGCGTCGTTTTGGTCAGCAGCCGAGCGCCACAACCACTGAGCCACCACGGCGGCTAGTTCAAGAGATATGATCCCGTCTAGCTTTGTTTCATTGATCTCAAGATTTGTCAGCGAACTTTAAACAAGTCATTTGTAACAGCACACAGCATAAAAAAAAGCAAATATTCAATCTGCTCAACGTTTTTTTTTCCCTTTTGGTGGAATATTATTCGGAGGTAACTGTCTGGTCTGGCTCTAGACAGTCGAGTCCGGATATACCGAACCCGAATATTTCCAAATAATGGCTATATCAAACAAATTGCTATCCCCTTCAAAATCTTGTGTTAAAGTATAGGAAAGTCGCCTTGCATATCGAACTCCTACTTGGCCAGTAATTCTATAGAACGACGCTCTGTGCCCCGCCCATTGGAACTTTTACTAACGGTACTGTTCAGTCACTGATCGCACTTAGAGACCGGTCGGCTGTGTGGCTTTGGGACACCTACTGGCAGCGCTATAGCACTGTGAGACCACGCAACGAAGTGAACAATGGGTGAGCTTGAGGGTGGTCTTCGATCGAGCTCTTCTAGTCATATTTCACGCCACATCGCTGTCATGCGCTGAAGTCAGTCTAATTAAAGCATATATCGACTGCCCTCGCGAAGCGTGCTTCCCCAGCTTTGCTGCCGGACGCGTTGCGGAAACGAAATGCACCTGAACTATATAATGAGTGGTTGTTCTATTTATAGTACGCTGGTAACAAGGTTAGACTTCTTATGATAGGTAGTGACAAGTTTAAAAGCATCGTCCGCTACGGCTTCGATGCGAAGCCGGTAAGGCCTAGCAATGCCTAGAGTATACGGCGCATGCATTGCCAGCACGCAGGCGAGTGGCATGTCACTGTAAGAAGCGCGTTACTAGCGAGGTGCAATGTTTTCTTGCTCTTAGGTTACAGATAACCTTATCTACTGTCATTTTTACAGATATCGAACTTCCTATTATCGAACCCTTCGAGGCTCGCCCACACTGCCACTGACGTCATCGGGGTGGGGGACGCGACGGTGAGGTGTCGCCCTATCCGGTTGCGAGCTGTTTGAAAACAAATAATTCTAAATTATAGGGTTCACGCAGAACTTTCAAATTTGACTCGAATACCCGCAAAGTCCACCATTATAGATCTGTTGCACTATCTATAGAATATGCCAATCGAAATCATTTCAGGGTCGCTTCAATCGGCTGCACTACGCAGTTGGTGAAGGTATAAAATAGAAATAGACGCCCTGCGTGTGTCGTTTAGAAATCCACTATTCGTCCTACGAATCTCCGGCAGTCACTAAATATTAAAATGCACACGATAAATTATGTCCGACGGACGTCTGACTACGGTCCGAGCATTCAATGCCTATTCCGCACATCCATGGGAAGAACGAAACACGTACAAAAACAGACCACAGGATCCGGACGTTCGTCGGACGCGCAGAGAAATTTTCAAGTGCGGTCAGAAAGGCAAATTACATTTCATAAATCTGTTTGCATGATGGCAGAAAGCCAGCAGATGTCGAATCGCTGAAACGATCAGGACAAGAGATAAAACTTGTAGGTTCAGTAGCAAGAACAGCATTTCAATGTTTCCCAGATCAATTTTAATTGATCTCCAGAAATGATCTTTTTCAATTAAAAGAACTTAGAAGTTAAACATTTGAACTGTGCATGTAATACGCTTCATACGTTGCGCAAATATTTCATTACACAATCTTATTAAAACACACAACGCTTAACAGACGTCCTACGTTGTTGGGTATATATAAGCATGTGCCAATGTTTTCAGCTAGCTCGAAACTCAGTGCGGTGAGCCGACGGCGAAGGTGTGGTTTATTGTAATTATTTAGCATCACCCTTTCTCTCTTGTGGCTTCAAAATTGTTGACGGCTTCGCAAAGCAAGGTGTTAATTTCTTCAGAGGCCGTGCCCTTAAAATTGCTATGTCCGACAACTTGCAAGTTGCTTCACCGCATTTGTTAATTTCTTTATAGCGAAATAACGCTCTGGAAGTATTACTTTTGATTGCATTTAAAACGTTGTCCCGGCCGACCAATAATATCCAGCGGATGCCGGTAGGATGTCAAATGGTTCGTGGGTAAAAGTCTCCCTGCCTCCTTGAAACATCCGAATATCCGCTTTAAGGTCCGCAGGACATTCCTTCGAGAACCTATTTTATGCGCCTTAGAGTCTTGCGGACATCAGCTGTAGTACATCCGTCGGCAATGTGCTTACAACCTAAAAAAATCCGGAAGCGGACGGCCGATGGAATTTAAGTGCTCATTTGGGACCTGCAGATTTGAAGCTTTTAGATTGGAGCATGTTGTGCAGTCTAAACATTTCGTGCCGGTCCACAATTGGCATAGCAAGAATAGGTGTTCAATGCTTTGATGTGACACATATATATGGGCTTTGGGGGACGTCACAGCGAAGGGCTCTGAATTAATTTAGACCACCTGGGATTCTACGGGCACCTTGTCTCCATCGAAAAACGGCCGCCGCAGCCAGAGTCGAACCTTCAACCAAGTTGAACGCCAAAGTCATTGAGCCACAGCGGAGGGTCAAAAAAAAAGAGAGAGCCCTTTTGGACAGTGCTGCATTTCACCAAGAACGGCGACGCTTCTACTGGCTACTAGTGGGTTGTTTGAGTGTGTAGGCTCCGTGACAAGAACCTATTACAGGCGCTGCTTTCCGGGTCTGGTTTATACACAAAACGCTTCTTGCCTGGGCGTTATAAGACTCACTGTGTCTAGCCGCACTCGGCAATAACCTGCAGTCGCTGCATTCTACTTCTGCGTCAGACGCAGCAAGAAAGACCACGCAGGATGTGAACTAGACGTCTTTTTGCGTGTTTGGTCACACGAACGCTGCGGCGGAAACAGCGCAGAAATGACGAGCGCGGAGCTGTCTTTCTGGGAGCCGACTGGACGCTTGGCTGGCTGTGTTGTTAGGGCTTGTTCACACCAGTGACATTTGACGGCGCGCGGAAACGAAATGACAGAGGGAAAAACGCGCCCGATGCGTGTCCCACAGGAAACTACGTGTTCCGTCCCGGTAGCGCTTCCTCTTTGCAAGCCAGCGGTCAGATTGGTCGAGTCCATAGCAATGCGTTGGTGCGGCAGTTTTCCGTGAAATCGAGTTGTCAAAAGCGCTTATATGCTGCGCTGTATCTGGTCGGCAATCATGCATTTCCTTGTCGCTTATCGTTGTAGTTTAGGAGCCAGAGTTTCGATTCCGATTCGCATTGTCATCGGCTGGAGCTGCATCCACAAATGTCACACTTTCTTGTCTTCGACGGTACCGTAGTGATCAGGTGCACGCCGAGACTTATTCATTTAATACGCGCTGTGCTCTCACAAGATGCCCAGCAGGTGGCCACGTGTTTGTACAAGTAGGGTACACTCATTAGACGCAAATAAGAACGACCTATGCACTTAATACGTATTCCATCAAAATAAAGTCAAACGAGAAATAACTATTTCAAATGTACGCGCTGCCTAGGAAAGATGCAAATTGACAAAAAGAAGCACACCATCTGCTGTGGTGTGCGTGTTTCGTTCAAATTTGTCTTTTCTCGTAAGTAGCGCGTGCATCTGAATCATTATCAACCAACTGGCCCCTAGGTTAGCCTTGTTACAAAAGATGATGAACATGAGTCCCATGTGCACGATAAAAATCGAATAACTTTCCGCCAGATAACGAGCGTACAACAGTACCTGTACGGCACTCCATGAATGGAATAAGCGCCCTGTTCCATTTCCAAGTGGATCATGTTAATATCACCCTCTTCACGAATCACACGGGCAGGCCTACCCTGATCAGCTTGATCACATTACTGCTCAGTAGGCATATGCGTAAATGTCTCTAGGTAACAACCCATTACGTTAATGGAAAGCGCAGACACTATAGAAGAAAGGAACGAAGAGGTGCACGTTAAACATCCCCAGGTGGTCGAAATTATTCCGGAGCCCTCCACTACGGCACCTCTTTTTTCCTTTCTTCTTTCACTCCCTCCTTTATCCCTTCCCTTACGGCAGTTGACAGTCCAGTCGTTGTGGCGTGTACACTCCTTCTCTTGTCCATTGTCTTTTGTGACTGTTTTTTTTTTCAAGTTACTATGAACCAACTGGCCCGCATTTCAACCCTTCTGCTTACGGCGCGGTTCCGGTGTCCAACGATATATGAGACAGATACTGCGCCATTTCCTTTCCCCAAAAAACCAATTATTATAGACACTATAGAAGCAGCTGAGGTAGCAATATTTAAAAAAAAGAAATGCCAGCGCACAGGGCACAAAGTCTTGGCCGATGATTGCTGCTCGGAAACATCTAGCTCTGAATGATGCGGTCGTACAAGGATTTTTTTTGAAAATTTATCATACAGTCATTCTAGCCTTGTAAAAAGAATAAGCACATGCAGGGTATACACCTCTTGTTTGTTTGAAAGAAAACCAACGCAAAACACAGCATTGTTTTACGCGTAGAAGACGGTACTGTACTTTCACTCATACAAAAAGAGGCCCAAGAAACAATACGCTTCTAATTGTTGCTCGTAAGCGTTCTCGAACTTTTATCAAGGACATTTAAGAACCGCAAACACACGACGTTGCTCTCAACGTGAAAAAAAAAGACAATTAACAAAAAAGCACTGCTTAAACACAGAGTCGTGGCAACCTTGGCAAGCTGCTTCTGACTAATGACGGAGAATGTTTTTTAAGGCGAGAGTATGTTCTATACTTACGGTTTTGTTGCTCCGATACAGCTTTCTGAAGCAAACATTGAACAGTGAGGTGATTTCTGAGAGGATGTTAGCGATCATGATCGCACCGAAAGGGGAACAACTTTCAGCGAAACTTCTTGCTGAAGTCTTGGCGCCGATCCGAGCTAAACAGGACCGTAAAAATGCGATCAGTGGCTCATTGTACTTTCGAGTAAGTCGTGCCGTTCGGACGATGGGAAAGAACAAAATTGTAAGCGGTTGACACAGACCTGTACACGGAAACATTGACTGCCCACTCGGGAATAGAAAGTGTTCACTGTACTTACTCCATGGTACGCATTCAATGCGTCGTGGTTGGCACTTCGTGACGCATCCACCAGCCGCATATTTCCCCGACACGAGCGGACAGACCAAGCAGAGCCTTTGCGGAACGCTCCGGTGTTGAGATACGCTGTATCTTGAGATACCTGGGCGTGGCTGGAACAGCTGCGTCTAGTGACAGTAGCACGCACTGATTTCAGAGCTCCGCCAGCAATGTATGCGTAATTCTGCCGAGAGCTGTATCAGAAGCGCGTACGCTGATACCGGTCATTGTGATGAGCTATTGTTTACGATGCGCAGACTCAGTGCGGAACTTCGAGAGTGAAAACTGCGAGTATTCACCTGTGTGTCCCGCTATCTTGATTTTATCGGCGACACGTAATCATCACTCGATAATGTGGTGTGGGGAACGGAATGTACGCTGCCGCTTTCGCTGTTTGGCTTGTTTATCGCAGCGTATCGGTGAGACATGGGCAATAACAAACAAAATACAGTTGCATATTAGTAACAAAATGATGGCAACATTTAAGCTGTGCCTTAAGTTAAGTTCATACTGGGTTGGGGCAGCCTAAAAAGATTGAAAAATAATACGTCTCCCCGGGGACGTAGCGGAGAGGTAGGGTGAAATGGATGGGTTGTGTGGTTGTCGGGAAGGTGTTATGGGAATTGGGATGGGATTAAGGACAGCGAGTTTTTTTGCTCTGATCCTTCGAATGACTTGACTTCATTGATGGCCTGCCTGGCCCGGATAGGAAGGGCGTCAAGATTGCCCAATGGTGCGGCCTCGTTCACGGGATGCTCGACCGCCCGCCAAATGCAACGGGACCTACGCAACCAAACGCATGAAGGAACAGCGTTAATGGTTATTAACGCAATAGCATTATAGGCTCCACTTGTGCGGAAAATCTGGCGTCGTCGTCACTGTAAGCGAACAACCGCCGGAGAAGCAGCCTAGGCGGGCCAACTAGGCCACACCAAGTAGCACAAGCTGAGATGTGAGAGATCTTCACAGCAACCATACGAGACGAAACAAACGGCTAGAGAACGTGCTTGGAAAATTCGTTTTCAGATGGTTAACGTCTTAACTCAGTCGCATAGCTCGTCTAATGTCCGGCTCAAAAGACTTTTCTGAATCCGTGTTCTAGCGTAGTCAAGGAACTTATAAAAGTGGTCCATAGAAAACCTCTTTTAAACGTTATAAAAGAACGTCTAGAAATGAGCAACATGAAGATAATTTCTATACGAATGTAAGTGGTTTAGAAGACGTTTGCTGCACGATTTTGGCGCACATTTTGTTCCCGCGAAATTTTTGCCCTTTGTTCAGCAAAAGAGGATCTAGAGCAATATGGACCTGCATCAAGCTTGCACTGTGCACAACACAACAACCCTGCTGCACGCTGAAACCTTCATCCTAGATTCAACAGCTGCTATTACGCGTAAATGAAGAGAAAAATATCAAAATAGTGTTCTTCATGACTATGAACAAAATATATTATTAAAAACAAACGGCGCAAGCAGCGTCTGGGCATGCTTATTGGTTTATGGGGGTTTAACGACTGACAGAGCGACTGAGGCTATGAGGGACGTCGTAGTGAAGGGCTCCGAAAATTTCGACCGCCTGGGAGTTCTTTAATGTGCACTAACATCGCACAGTACACGGGCCTCTAGAATTTCGCCTCCATCGAAATTCGACCGCCGAGGCCGGGATCGAACCCGCGTCTTTCGGGTCAGCAGCCAAGGACCACAACCACTGAGCCGCCGCGGCGGCAGAGCAGGTTGAACTAAATGAGGTAGCGGAGAAAAAAAGAGCGTACCTGGAATAAGTCATACCACCAGTATCCGATGCAGACGAATGGTGCATCAGACAAAATAAAAACAGCATTGCTACACAAGCAGCAAAGATCCCATTCAAATTCGTCTGAGACGTGCTACTTAGTCGCTGTGGCACGCACATGTATGACCACGCTCATTATGTGGCGAAACATTCGTTAGATGGTGGGCAGAACAAGAAAAAATAAAAATAGCCCGACCGCATCGTCCATGGCGCAGCAACCTAAACCAATTTAAAATAAATAATGAGGCACATGCAGATCGTTAACTTCCCGCCCCCTTGCATAGATTTCATGGCATATCGACTGTTTTGTCATCTTGCAATAGTTTCTGTGAGCCGCAAAGTTATTTACCAATACGCTGCAACTCAAAAACAAAGCACTTGAGCGAAACGCGCGCAAGGAAATGCGTCGACATTGTTTCAGCTCAGATGTTGAACGCGCCTTCTGCTTGGCGTACACATGGCTGCTTCTACTCTGAAAAAAAAAAACGTAATGACGCTTTTAATATAGCTCTCACGAACAGCTGAAATATATACAATCATCAGGGAAACCAGACATTCGTAGCCGCTCGACTTGCTGATTGACGCTATCGGTCATCTGATGGGGGAAGTTTTTTTCAGGGCAGCGATGCAGTTCATGCAGCGATGCAGTTCATGCAGCGATGCAGTTCATGCAGCGATGCAGTTCATGCAGCGATGCAGTTCATGCAGCGATGCAGTTGATGCAGTTCATGGCGATTCCGCGTTTTATGATCTTAAAATGAGCGCTGTTAGAAGGGAGAATGGTCTATTGTGACATAGGGTTATACTTCCAACAGATGAGGTTAGTTCTGAAAGAAATTCTGAGGCCTAAAAACTCTATGCTGTATGCGCAGGGAAGTTGGTACGCGAATTTTAAACCTCTTGCTGCGGCTTTAATAACCGTGATTATTACTGCAACTGGCTTGTCAACGGATGAAATATGCTAATTGTCAAGAATTACCAAATATTCATCGACATATATAAAAATTATTTTAACATGAAGGCTCTTGAGCGAATTGTTAACGCGCTTATGATTATCATGCGCTTATCAGAGCCTAATGCAGAAAAGAAAGAGAAGTAAAGAAGCGGATGATAATGAAAAGAAACAGAAAACACTCAGGTAATACCGTATCTACATAAGTTATCCCACAACCTGTTGAAGATCGCTGGCCAATACAACGTTAACGCTGTATTTTCTGCGTCATGCAAGTTGTCAAAAACTTGCCCAATGATAAGGAGAAAGAAGAAGGCGCCGTGTAATATTAAGCACGTAACAAAGTTCACAAATTGTGTAACAAAGGTCGTTTACAGCATTCCCCTTGTGTGTAAAAAAGCGTACATTAGCCAAACAGGGCGTTGTTTTAATGAAAGAGCGCTATAACACTTCAATCTAGTAAAGGATGGTATCAGCGGTTATCTTGCTGTAAACTGCCGGATTTGAAAATGGAAACCTATGTTTAACAAGGCGCAGTTTCTGGGTCACGCCAAGGATAAGCTTCGGCGTGAAATTATCGAAGCCTTTTTTATTAGGAAATCTGGTGACAGTGGTGTCAGCAACCTTCACTGTCATTGCTGAAGAATGAAATGGCTTTTTGGATGAATGTGATTACGTTTCACCTCATGATAACCGAATGTATTTAAACCTCGATGTTTTTAAAATAAAATCAGTTGGAGGTGCAGCACAGTCCTTTCTGGTTTGTTCCTTGTCTTTTGTGTGCGTTTTATTTATGCTGCAAATCTTGTCTGCATTATGAACAAGATAAGAGGAGTACCGTGGCAATATTGGGGCATAAAGACTTACAGTTCTGCTGTCATTTAAAACAAGTACTGCTCGGAACACAAGATATGAGAACGGGATTGGAGGGCGGGGGGTGGGCGTGGGGGGGGGGGGCTATAGGGTGCGTATAAAGACACAGAGGCAGAGGGGGGCGCGGATCGAGTAGGAGGGAATGTTCTTCATGAGTGCCTTTGACAACGTCGGCCACGCCGCTATAATGGAGGGGCTAAACAACACCAACTGCTGGAGGAGAATCCATGACAATGTCAAAGACTTCTTGAACAACAGAACGGCCACGGTGGGACTAGGGGAGCTGAGGAGTGACATCTCCACCACCCCAAGCAAAGGAACACCCCAAGGCTCGGTCATCTCGCCCATACTCTCTAATGTGGCAATGATCGGCCTAGCGAGAAGACTCAGCAGAATCCAGGGCATCCAGCACGCGATGTACGCAGACGACATCTCGGTCTGCGTGAACCATGGATCCCTGGGGGAAAAGTAGGAACTGCTACAACGAGGAGCAAAATGCGTTGAAAGATAAGTGAAGAAAAGGGGACTAGCCTGCTATACAGAAAAGTTCGAACTATTGAGGGTAGGAAGACATCCCACCGACGCGCCGCTCGAAGTGAAACTAGAGGGGCAAACCATCCCGGAGAAAGACATGATAAGAGACCTAGGGATCTGGCTTCAAGCAAGCAGAAAATGCAGCCACACACTCTGCGTGCTCCGCAAGCCGGTCGAACAGGTAGGCAGAATAATGACCAGAGTCGTTGTTGTTGTTGTTGTTAGCCTGTCAAAAGATGGCACGTACCCACACTGGGGGATCGGCCAACAATCGGGTGGCTATTCACCTGAACGCAGTTAATAAAAAGGAAAAGCACGTGGGAGCGCAACACCGGTTAATTCTTCGTCATGAACAGAAAAGGGATGAGAGTTTTGATTTCAAAATTATAAGAATAATAATTATAATCTTAATAATAATAGTCTCCAACCGAAGACATGGAATGAAAGAAGAAGACACGCTAAATCTAGTACGAAGCCTCATAGTCGGTAGGGTAATCTACTCGCTGCCATACCACCCCATGATCAAAAGCGAAACGGAACAGGCAGAGACGATCCTAAGGAAGGCATACAAGACGGCACTCCACCTACCAAGAAACACATCGAATGAGAAGCTGCTACAGCTACGAATTAGCAACACCTTTGTGGAGCTGGCAGAAGCACAGCACGATGCACAGCTGCAACGACTCAGAAACACGTCTGCAGGAAGAGCGCTCCTGACAAGGTTGAGTCGCGACCCAAGGGGGCATCTCGATCGATCCGCCGATATACCCGACGAGATCCGTAAAACGATGCAGGTCAATCCCATTCCAAAAAAACATGGACCCAAATCTCCACGCGGCCAGGAGACAGGCGCGGGCAGATTATGTGGAGAGGTACTTAGCCAAATTAGAAAACACAGTCTTCACGGATGCAATTATGTATCCATGGAATAGACGCGAAAGCTACTACAAGACAGCTTCGGTGGTAGTTGGTAACGCAGGTAATCTAATCACCTGCGCAACTACACGTAGCGTCAGGATAGTGGAAGCGGAGGAGGTCGCTGTTGCGCTGGCAGCGGCTGAGGGCTATCGAAAAGACGAATCATTGGTCATTCTAACGGACTCAAAAGAAACATGCAGAAACTATACGAAAGGTAGAATCTGCAGGGCTGCCTTAGCTATGCCCCGCGAAGCAGTACACCTCAGAAAAACAGCGACCCACAAATTAATCTGGATTCCGGCACACACGGGGATAGAAGGAAACGAAAGGGCAGACAGCTTGGCTCGAGAGATCACGTACCGAGCCGAGCGGCCATACTCCCTGGGACAGCAATTCACCGTGGAGACCGGATTTTCAGAATATCTAAACTATCAAAGAGGCAGCAGAATTAGATACTCCCCGCCACATAATGGCCTAACACAACAAGAAGCAGCTAGTTGGCGGAGGCTGCATACGGGAACATTCTTTAACCTACATATACTTAGCAAGATGTACCCTACACATTATAGGAACACATGCCCGTGGTGCGGGGCAACCCCCACGCTTTACCATATAACCTTGGAGTGTAAGCGAAACTACACGCTCCACCAGCACTAAACCCCGAGTGCGGAGCAGTGGGAGAGCCGGCTCACCAGCTGCGAGCTCGCCGCCCAAAGTTCAATGGTGCCGCACGCAAGCGAAGAAGCGCGACTCAGTGGAGCTCTGGACTAGGGGCCCAACCCTGCTTTGAAGGTCATGATTCTGCAGCGATGCAGACGAAGACCGAACGCTAAACACTTAATGGACCAAATAAAGTTTCTCTCTCTCTCTCTTCATGAGTTCTAATCCAGGCCACATGGGAGAGGAGGGTCGAATGACGCACTTAGCGCCGCGCACCCCATCTGGTACAGGGCAATGACAACGGGCGGCGGAAGGTGCGAGGGCAGTTAAATCCATATTACACCCGCAAGAGCAGAGGGGCCTCGAGGCCCACATCTGGTGGAGTATGCGGCAGTTTACTGGCCACCTCATCTGCTACAGCGACACCAGCCCTAGAAAATATTTTAGACTCGCTGCGGCCAATCCAGCAAGCACGATCCACCACTCACCGCCACCAACTTTGCCCAGGTAGCAGCAGAGCAGAGACACCCTAAACCCAGTGAGACGCTGCAGCTGCAACAGCTCCAGAGAAGGGGATGCGAGTGACGAAGGGCACGCAGAGGTGGCCACAGTTCCCTGAGTTCAGACGGAAGCACTGGCAAATGGTATACACTTGGTGGCGGGTGCGTACGCAACACGGTGGAAACGCCGCACGAGCTGGGGAAGATCACCGAGGAACCACTACACAGCGACGGTGCGAAGTGGTGTGCGCGCTCGATGATCGCTGCACGCCGGGAGGTCGAACAGCGTCAGAGTCCGTTGGATACCACCGCGCAGCTGTGGCGCGAAAGGAAGCAAGAGCGATATCCACAGTGCAGCGAGGAAACGGCCCGAGGTACAAATGCACTACCGGTTTAACCTTGCTGTAGCAGCAACGTGGATAGGGCTGCAGGATGAGTACGGGACGACGATGGGAGGTCGAGACGGTACTCACGCATAGCGGTGGTGCGAAGAGCAGGGCGAGCGCACGAAGGCACAAGCAATGGCCACCGTGTAGCGGAGAAGGACGAGCGACGAGGGATCCGCTGCTGAAACGCGGCAGAGTTGCGGTAAGGGTTACGTGCGAACACAGGTTCCCCCTATGTTAGCACCACGATGGGGAATCTTCGCACCATATAAATCAGGCTTGATGCAGGAATTCTGAAGAGAGCGCGCGCCGTTTCAGGCGTGCACTGTGGAGGCGGCAAAGATGGCTGGGCCGCCGCCGCCTGCCAGCGTCGAGACAGGCAACTGCATGCCCCTGAGAAAAACACTGAGCTAGAACAGCCCGTCAGAATTAGAGGCACCTTTCTGCAGAAACATCTGTCGTCTTTATCTGTCTTGAAGAGGGCAGTAATAGAACCCGTCTTCAACCCCGTGCACCACAAGGCCGAAAAGCCCGCCAAAATGGAGTGCTTTGTCGCCAAAACTTTTGTGCTCTATAAGGCGTCTTAAATAGTGCTAACATAGAACCCTGCAGCCTTCTGCTCCGTGTCCATTACGAGGCCAAGAATCAAGCCAAAATAAGATGCTTTTCCCGTCAAAACTTCAAGACGTCTTTGAGAGGGCAGAAATATAGGACTATGGCTTCTAAAATCCTCTTTTAAGCCTATCGTTAGGACAGATTATTTTCCTGACGGTAAAAGATCTCTTGAAAGCGCTTATTTCAGTCGAAAATACCTTTTATTCGTTTTATATCCGAAATAAACATTTTGCAGACCTTTCGTGCTACCTGGGACGTGACATTGTAGCGTCATCACAACCTGCGCACCGGATTGTGAACAAACTGCCCACCGTAGCAAGTGGCAGCTAAATTGATGATTGGTCGCTATAGAGGTTGCTGGAAAGAGCAACCAGGGTTCTGCAAGTCCAATCGGTGGCAGCACCTGCAATCGCAGGGCAGGGGCGCATAGCTTAACCGCTGCACCACTGCGCCAGGAGAGCTATGAGGACTCTCAAGGATCTACGAATGTAAAGTAGAGAAAGCCCAATTCTGCATGTATGGACGTTAAGCCAGTAGCAACAACGTCATACACTTAAGGCGGAGCTTAGGTGTGCACTGATTTTTTTTCCTAACGCCCTATTAGCAGCATTATGGCCTTAGTCGCTCATGTGCCGGCCATTAAACGCAGTAAAGTAAATAATTATACGAGGGCCAGTCAAATGAAAATGATCCAACCCAGCCAGCGCAATAATGGTTCGGTGCATTATCTGCGAGTGATGTGCGTAGCACACAGGCTTGCCTAATTTACGGAAGTGACAGGCTGGTTTGAGGACAGATATTCTTTAATTCTCTCATACACTGGGTTAAACACGGTTGCGTGACATAAGGATGCTCGAGAAGGTGAACAGCATGGTGTCGTGAGGTTTTTTTCACAGCTGAAGGTGCTTCCCATCAAGAAATTAGTCATCGTATTGCTGCCGTGTACGGTGAACATAGCATTTCATTGGCCACTGTGAAGCGTTGGAGCTAACGGTTCAAAGAAGAACATGAGGGCATGACAAGCAAAGATGGATACCTGTTTGACAGTTTTCAGATTAATACGTCACTTTTTCTGTTTCGTAAACAGCTCTTGAACGATAGTCATGTGACAGGTTGAATTTTCGGTATTACCATAAAACTGAAAATCAAATAACGCCAATGGACCTCGTGCGATCCATGCTCGGAACGACTCTCCGAGCATGTATTGCTAGTAGTACACATCCCTAAGTTTAAGCAAATTGTATCTAGAGAGAGAGGGAGAGAAGGAGAAGTGGTAGAGGAAATGCATAAAGGGTAACCAGTAAAATGTTCCGGTTGGCTACCCTGCACTGGGGTACAGGGATGAGGGGGCGTAAAAGCATAAGAAGTAGTAGAGAAATGCTGTCCGTAGCAAGCACGACAGGAAATGACACAAGCACTAGTAAGTCACAGGCCACCGCAGCTGTAGCCTGCACACCTTGAAGGCTGCCGACTGCTGCGACCTGAATGGAACAGATCGTGGGCCCTCCATCACAAGGCAGCGCAGACGTTTCAGTGTCAAGAAAGGCTGCTTGCCGTTGAGGCTGATAAATTTGATGACAACTTAAACATCAGACTTCTCGGAAGGATGAGGCTGGAGGATGCGTTGTGCCAGCTATTGGACAGCTGCAAGCACTGGATTCAACAAATCCAGCATCTGCAGTGCATTCTGTGCAGGTGGCATGTGCATGCTGGAAAGCAGCACACGCATGGCATTCACGATTGGCTATAGCATTGCAATCACTTGCTCGTCTGCGACCTGGTCTGGTTTCTGACCTAATACGCGACCAGCAGTAGGCTCAACACACTGGGTGCGCGGTGCTAGGGTGGGTGCTGGGAGATTCGGGAGCGATGGTCAAGTCACTTGCCGGCCCCGGTCCTGGGCCGGAGTTGAGACTTGTGCTTGATTAGCAATAGGCTCGGGACTCTGAGTACGCAATACCTGCTTGGTCACTGCGGGTGTGTGTAGCGTAGGCAGGGATGGCCACGGCCCGTCTGCGGCAACCGTCTGTGCCTCGCCAGTCATATTGCTCCCAATCCTTAAAGAAGTATGCGGAGGGGGAAGACAAGCTGCGGAAATTTTTGGACGATCCTTTCCAATGCTCGCTATACTTTTAGAAGGTCTGTGACGATGGCGACGACGTCGTCGCACCTTAGTGGTAGCTTCTCTGTGTGTGGAATTGTCTCTTGTCATCTGAGTACCGCCCTTGCCCTTTTCAGGCGAGGACAATATTTTGAGGCAGCGTCGTGAGGGCCGCGGCAATTGGCACACGTAAGGACTGTTGCCCAGCAAGAATCTCCACTGTGTCGCTGAGTACTCCGTGGGCATACGATGGGGAAATTGCACACACTACTCACGTGCCCTGTCTTCATGAATTTCCGGCACTGGAGAGGCTTCGGGATGAAAGGCCTAACTGCATGCCTAAAGTGCCCAACCTTCACGTACGTTGGAATGCAGTCCCCTTGAAAGGTCAGCTTAATGCACTTTGTCCTTCAAAGACGCTGAGCTTGCAGTATGGCTACACCGTCGGCAGCTGGTTGAATAAAAATGGGCAGATCAGAGTAGCGGATGGCTACGTCGACGTCGTAAATGACGCCTGCCGTAGTGCCACTGCATAGAAGGACATGGGAACGAACGCTGATGCTGCCGAGCATTATGATGTTGCTCAAACTCTCAAGCGCGTCCCGGTCCATGATATCAATGGCGACGACATTCCTAAAACAATTCACCCTCACATCTTTAATTGCTCCCAGGACGCGGGCCTCCAGGAACGCAGACGTGGCTTGCCTATTGATATGGTTGAGATTGTCGGTGGGAGTCTCTGGCAGAAATAGGACAGTATGTGCCGATGATCCTCGCTCCGTAATAATCGTGGACGTACTCGACGACGAGTCCTCACCTTTGCGCAGTCTCCGTTTGCCCTTTTTGCTTACGACTTTGATGAAGCCATCGTCAGCCGAAGAGTCATCACTGGTGGCCGAGTACACCACGGTGACCTGGCTGCTTGCGTCATTCGGGAAGCCAAGACATTTCCTCTGGACGGCAGCGGCCGACCGACCGGACAAGTTCAACAGCGTCCACTTCCATCACCGTCACTAAAAAAAGAGACAGTGGTTTCATTATAATAGATAGATAGATAGATAGATAGATAGATAGATAGATAGATAGATAGATAGATAGATAGATAGATAGATAGATAGATAGATAGATAGATAGATAGATAGATAGATAGATAGATAGATAGACAGACAGACAGACAGACAGACAGACAGACAGATACATAGATAGATAGATAGATAGATAGATAGATAGATAGATAGATAGATAGATAGATAGATAGATAGATAGATAGATAGATAGATAGATAGATAGATAGATAGATAGATAGATAGATAGACAGACAGACAGACAGACAGACAGACAGACAGACAGACAGACAGACAGACAGACAGACAGACAGACAGACAGACAGACAGACAGACAGACAGACAGACAGACAGACAGACAGATAGATAGATAGATAGATAGATAGATAGATAGATAGATAGATAGATAGATAGATAGATAGATAGATAGATAGATAGATAGATAGATAGATAGATAGATAGATAGATAGATAGATAGATAGATAGATAGATAGATAGATAGATACATAGATAGATAGATAGATAGATAAAGAAGAGGAGGGAAAGGCAGGGATGTTAACCAGAAAGGGGTTTCGGTTGGCTACCCTGCACTGGGGAAGAGGAATTAGGGGACTAAAAGGAGGAAGAGAGAAGGGGAAAAAGGCATAACACACACACGCACAACGCTGTCACAATTTGTCATTCAATCCAGTCGCTCTCAAGTATACAAAGAGTGCCTTGTATGCCTTGAGGGCAGTCGACTGCTGTGGCCACGGACCGAGGATATTTTGCTCTGTTAATGGGCGAGGCTTGAGGTGGTCCAGGAAACAACACAGTATATATCTTGCACTCGCAAATGCAGGGAACTGACAGAGAAGATGAGCGATGGTCTCCTCACAACCACAGCTTTCACAGGCAGGGCTGTCGGCCATCCCCATCCGGAAAGCATAGTGGTTGGTAAAAACAACACCGATCCATAAATGGCATAACAATGTTGCTTCGCGACATGCTAAGTTACGTGGAAGACGAAGGCGCAGTCCAGGGTCCAGTGCCTTGAGGCGGAGGTTGCAAAACTATCCCGTGTTCCACGCTGAAATTGTGAGCTCCAGCGCCAAAGGGCGAAGCCCACACGCAGCGTCATGTCTTGATATTGGGATCTTCAGTGGAAGTCCGTCGTTGTAAGCAGAACGCGCAGCCGCATCGGCCTGGTGATTACCGTTAATACCACAGTGTCCTGGCAGCCATTGAAAAATGATGTCATGACCTTTGGGTACGGTGCCGTGGTACAGTAGACGGATCTCAGCAACAAGTTGTTCCTGCGACCCGCGGCGTAGCGCAGCTTGCAGGGCTTGAAGGGCTGCTTTAGAATCGGTGAAAACCGCCCAGTCATGTGGAGGTTCTTGACTGATGAACTCAACTGCAGCCCGTCAGGCTGCGAGTTCCGCCCCAGTTGAAGATGTTGGATAGGTCGTCTTCACTTCCATAAGATGGATCTGGCCGGTATCACCACCGACCCCGCAGAACTGGTCGAGTGAACTGATCCATCTGTGTAAATATGTATACGGTGACGGTGGTAAGAATGCAGGTGATTCGATGTCAGTTATTTGAGAGCGGGCAGTGATACACCAGCTTTCTTCGTAATTCCAGGAATATAGAGGTGAACCCGAGGTTCATGAAGACTCCATAAGGGTGAGCATGGTCTTGACGCAGGGGTGAACTGCGATGGAAGATATGCGCGGTGGGCTTCAATGACTTTGGCGAATGCAGTGCGCGGCCTAATTATTGGCAGTGTTGTTAGGTAATGAGAGAGAACCCGTGGGAGGTGCCGAATATGTGTTCTCGTGGTGTCAACAGCAATGCATGCAGTAAGAGGATGTTCCCGGGCAAAAACAACAGTTGCTGCTGTTGATGCACATTTAGGCAATCCAAGGCAGATACGGAGAGCTTGCGCTTGCACACTTTGAAGAGTCTTGATATTTGTCTTTCTAATGGAACTGAATATCGGAAGACTGTACCGCATGTAGCCCAGAAATAGGGAACGGTACATTTGTAGCATCGAGCGAATTGATGCGCCGCAGGAATTTCCCCCGAGGAACGAGAGGGCGTGGGCAATCGGAATTAGTCTCTTTCTCATGTCGTAGATGTTCAGAGGGCCTATTATTCTTGCGCAGAAATCTTCGGCTACTTCAACCACGTGGAGCGCTATGGATATGAACGGGTAGCGCTGTTGAGGGGACGTGCGAAGACCCCAAATTACACTCCAAACGCGTGACAAAGGCTTCCGCGGATCAAGTGTTTGGCAAAATGTCCTCCAGCATTGTGTTTGCAGTGCTTGAATTCTGCGCTGAATCTTCTTTTGTATGCGCCTAGCATCTTTTAGGTCTAGGCGCGAATTTGTGCGTCGGTATCTGTGCTCTGCCCTGCGCCGTTGTGATGATCGCAGTCGCTGCAATTCGAAGTCAAAATCGGTGTAGTTAGCGACAGGGTTAAAGGGGCACGTGGCGTGTTCAATGGCCTTCTTAATGTTTTGTTCAAGACCGGTAGAGAAGCCCTGTGCGCAAGCAGCCTCCGTAAGTAATTTAAAAACTGTCCAGTCAATGCGCTGCCTACACGTGGCTGAGGAAAATGTGGAATGGCCGGTAATAATAAGATAGGTTGGAATATGGTCGCTGCCATGGGTTTCTACATCTGAAAACCCCCGGACGCTGTTGTTAAGGCACTTCGAAACGAAAGTCAAGTCCAAGCAGCTGCTATAAGTCACCCCTATAATGCCGTAAGTGAGGAAAAAACTGAAGAGGCGAAGGGATGGCGTTCTGGTCTAGAGCCACCTCATCGTCTTCTCGCGGCGTTCTAAACTGTATCTAAAATCATGTGTGGTCTAGGCGCAGTTTTCGATGCATCGTGTTGCTCGTTTTTGGTCAGCTGCCATTCTTTGTAAGCTCAGCACGGCATCAGTAGCGCAGGTTATAAGCCGTATTTATGTCAAGATTAAGGAGCGCAGAGCCTTTATAAGAAGTAATATTAAATTATTCTGCTGCAGTATTGTAGTCAAAGATATGGTGAAACTGTGCAAATAATGTTCAGAAACGGAGCAACAAATCCGCCTAAATTTTGGTGTGAAAATATTTTTTTTTGAAATGTGATATTTTGATCATTTACCCATTTGCACCTTTTTCTCTGAAATGCCGCAGTTCACAGGGGTCTCAAGTTATTAATGATTAATGCGGCATTTATGTTTTAGACTTGAAACTAGAGTTATGTGCTTCCAAGATTTTTTTTTTCACCGAGTCGGATACGTAACACTCAACACTCGTTATTATTAGATGCAGGACAAACTCACGTAAGGAATTTACTTAGTTCCATTCCTGTCTGGGTCACTATAGTAGGACGCGAGAAAATAATTCAATGAACCAGTGCACACACTAATTGGGAAGAATATGCAAGGATGCAAAAACGTGCTTTCAAAGGCAGGAGAAAAAACGCCATGGGGCCCAGTTTATCGCATCAAAACAATCAATATTATATTGTACCTTTTCATATGCGTCAACATTTCTTTTCTTCTGTTTATTTTTCTGTGCAGTTTAGTTAGATTCAGTTTTCTTTACCCATGACGCCACATAAAATGTTAGCTAGACGGGCAGAAAATCCCCGAGAGTGACACTAAACACTGCGATTCTTCCCAAGTTTTCATTATTAACCATCGCACATGACGACAACTGTCTAAACAGCTTTCGTGCTTGCAAATCAAGCTTTTGAGCACGCAGCTGAAATTATTCAGTACCTTGCCTAGTTGGCAAGGTACAAGGTACGTTCAAAATACAAGGTGCGAGGCAAGGTACCTCGCCTCGTTGCCTCTGTTCCTTGGTGGGTGCTACCTACATCCAAGCATGTAGTAAGCAAGCTTAATAGCAAGCGTAATAGAAACCGAGACACTACCTCAGAAAAAAAAAACAATTTCTTTTTGTAAACCACAGAAAATAAGCAAAATTTGGCAGGTACCGCTCTAGCCCGCTCCCACTTTTCGATTTGCATGGGACGTACCCCGACATGCTTTGAAAGCTAAAGAAAACGCAGTATAATGGAATATTATAAATGGGCTGCAATCATGGAGGAAAAAAACAATGTCATGCGCCTCCTTAAAGGATTATGGACGCAAATTTTTGCTTGCGTGTTTTCTCGTTTCAAATATTGCGTTATGCATGAATATACATGCATCGTTCCGTGATATACGCCTACGACAGCTAAATAATTTATAATTGGATTTCTTGTTCACCATATTTTGATTTCGGTTTCATCGGCGGATTGATGGTTGTGGCGTGTATTTGCTCTTTAGGTCGCGTGAGGCACGGAAAAAACGGCAATATAACTTCTGATATGTTGTTTGTTGTCGTTACAGCTCTTGAAGCAGGCTGATTTAAATTTTGTAGTGAAATAATACTATGCACCAGCGTGTATATATTGCACCTTTTTTAATGTCTGTGAGGCAACTGCGTGAGGAAAAAAAAAAGGCGGTTATAACGTGCGACTTCCAGCCAGTGCCCAACAATTCACTGTGTCTCATTCTCTGACAAATGTTTCGAAAAAAATTGGAAGATGTTTGTTGGATAAACGTTTTCTACTATCTCTGGGCCTTCTATTTGGTTCCAGAGCTTCGATTAGATCTTTCGCACAGTTCAGACTAGCTGCAGACAATAGAAAAATGAACATTTTTGTTAATTGCCGGCATACGGATTTCTCAAAAGTAAGGGGCGGTAACAAAATTTTGGTATTGGCATTTTAGGTTGGTATATTCAGAATGAAGTGCAGGTGTTGATTTTTTTTACTTACTTTGAGTCCTTGATAATTAGGTGTTAAAGAATTAAAGAACTCCAGGCGATCCTAAATGATCGGTCTCGTTCTACTACTAATGATAGGCTCCACTAAGTATTTCATTGAACCATGCATTAACTCTGAAATCAAGATCGTCCATCTATATTGCAAACAAAAACAACTTGCGTAGTCATCATTTACCGGGTGTTTCAGCGAACAGTTTAAAAAGTTTTCATTAACAGGCTTTTTGGGATAAAAATATGTTTTTTTGCGGCATAGTATTAACAGTGCTGACGGATACCAGAAAAGCGGTGAATTGCCCTAAGTAGTGAGCTGGTTAATTATTTTTAATAATTAACTTTTTAACTAAAAGATTTAGGCACCTAGTTGTAATTAGAGGTTTGTAGCCGGACGTTAGTAATAACCATATCAGTTTTTAGAATTTCGAAAATGCGATTAGCTTAAGCGCTGTGGCTCGATAAATTTTGGCTTTTTTGACTAAGTGCACTGGAGAGTTGCTTTGCCTGCATGCTTTCGAAAGGACGTGTATTTTCGCACGATGCAGCCAAATTTTGTCGACTCCCAGCTGCGGGAGTAATCGCATTTTCGAAATTCTGATATGTCTATTACTAACTACTGGCTACAAATTTTTAATTACAACAAGGTGCCTATATCCACTAGTTAAAAGGTTCATTATTAAAAATAATTAACCAGCTCACTACTTAAGACGATTCACCGGTTTTCTGGTGTCCGCCAGCACTTCTCATAATATGCCGCAGAAGCCATAATTGTACCCCAAAAAGCCTGTTTTTGAAAATTTTTGAAAGTGTTCGCTGAAGCAGCCGTGTAATAGCGTCGGGCGATCCGGTTCCGCGAAGCGCCAGCTGCGCTGGCGCAAATGGCGCCTGCATGACACGCGATTGTTTGAGTGCCTTACAGGTGCACATTTAAATTTAATGCAGTGTGGTTAGCAAGAGTAAAAGACAGAAGGATTGTGCTATTTTAGTGTGATCTGCCCGAATTTAATTGGTGAATCGACACACATTTTTCACCAGAAATGGTCACTTTAATGTCGTGAGGTGGTGGTAGTGGTTGTTTATTAAAATAATAGTGAAAAGGAAGGAAAAGATTTTTGCTAGCCCCGGCATCTGCCATCGCTACTGAAGCACCTGAGCTGGGGCAGCGGAAATAAAGGATAGCAGGCAAAATGGAGAAATGAAAGAGGTGAGAGGACAGGAAGAGAGGATAGGGGGAGAAGTAATATACACAAACTATTTACACAATAAGAAATGTGTCCAGGTTGTGCGCGCGATAAGTTCATTTTAGAGGAATTAAATCACACACGCGCACAGCACTGTATTGGCTACAACTGGAATGGGGCGTCCAGCTATTAATTGTTCAAGGTAGAACTCGCGGAGCGTTCGGTTCCTGCGTGTAACTACCTGACACCCTGGCTTCGGGATGAGCACCACTGAGGCTGTCTTCTAGGACTCGGGGACGATGCCCGTTGCCCTGATTTTATTGACTTCCTCGGTGAGCAGCGCAACTGAGTGTGCGCCCAAGTTGCGGAGGAGCTTATTGGAGATGCCATCCGGGCCCGGAGCAGAGCGACCGTTGAGCGTCTGGAGCACCTCCCAGATTTCGGATTCCGTGAAGGGGGCGTCGAGCTCCCCCACCGCTCCCCCCCCCCCCCTCCCCGGTAAGGAGGATAATCCCCGTCACCGGAGGGGCCCAGCGGGAGATACTTCTCGGCCAAGTCTATTTAATGTCGTGAGAAGGGTTACGCGATTTCAATGTCACTTTCCCACGGTGAGTGCCCCTTAAAACCACATTTCCCACGGAAATGCCCTTTTTGTCTTGAAAACATTTCTCCTGAAGAACTCTGTGGTTCATTCCAAGTTCAGACGAAGCAGCTGAACCGGCACAAGGTTACTTGCGAAGGAGAAAGACACGGGCACTGCTGCACTGTCCGATTATTTTGTTTCAAGACATGCGCTTCTGTAAAAACAAAAGATATTGTGTTTTTTATCAGTTATCCCGCCTCAAGTTCCGATAGGAGAAATAGGTTAACTTCTTAAATATCAGACAGACAAGTCATGGCCGTGTTAACGCAATGATTTCTTGATTCGCAGGTTAATAAGGTTTCCAGGACTCCGCTAGTTAGTCTGTTGCTGGGCTTTTGGACTGCACTGATCACGAAGCGACTAAAGACTTCAAATAAGCAGCGTGCTCACGTGACTATGCTCCCATGACCCTGCAAGATGGATGTATTGTCGGCTTCAGGAGAGGAGAGTGTCCTACAGACTACTCTTTAAGCAGCCCGCAAACTTCGCAACCTACGAAGTAGGGGCTTCGTATGGCAAGTTGGTCTTTCTTTTACCGCATTAACACGCTGGCACATTATGTTCCCCTCATTTGGAGTCATACATTGCCGTACATTGTGCAGGGTGTTTCACCAAAGATTTTACACAATTTTTTAAATATAGGCTTTTTGAGTTAGAGGAGCGATTTTTTCGGCACAGCATTGCCAGCAGTGTAACCTAGTCCTGAAACCTACTCCTCAAAGAGGAGTAGGTTTCAAAGAGAGGGAGAGAAAAAAAAGCTTTCATTTAAGTAATTAGTTCGCAGGAGACGGTTGGTCGGGGCCCCCAGTCCAGGGCTCTGCTGGCTGCAGCTGACTTGCGGACTAGCGGGATCATCCAGGCTGGCTAGTCCAGGTTGTCGCTGGTCAGGGCCTCCTCCCACAGCTCGTGTGTCGGGTGTAGCACTATTAATTTTTTGTCCGACTTCTCCTGTCATTCCCAAGAAGTATGGTAAAGCGTGTTGTTTGCTCCGCACCAAGGAGAGTAACTTGGGTATTGTGTGGTATTATGTATTATGTGACGACTTGGATATGTGTTGGTTTGTATTCTCATCCAGTCAGTGGCATCTGAGTAGGACAGTTGTTTATGCTGTAGTGAGAAATGTCCTCTTCCTAGCAGTAAGGTGTCCTAGCCTCTAACCATACAATCCTAGGAGGGGGTGGGGTAGGGATAGGGGTCCGCCCGGTTTATGAGAGCTTGGACTAGATCATTCGCTATCTGATTTCCGGCTAGGCCTCCGTGGTCAGGTGTCCATGTTATTTGGTGTGAGTGTGAGAGCGTACCTAATAGTGTGCTCGACCTTCCGCGAGGTTTCATAGAAAGAACTCGTTGGAATGAGCATTCATTTGAATGCACTGCTCAAAATATTTTTCTGCAACTTGTCATGAAGTGCCCACTCTCTACTCCTCAAAGAGATCATCTAAAGCGCAAATGATCCAAAACAAGATTTTAGTGTTTTATATGTGGCAACACACGACATGCAGCTTTGGAGGCCTGCGTCCATGCTCCAACAGCGTGAGAAGAAAAGAGGGGCGATAAAAGTGGTGCGGAACAGGGAGCGGGATAGTGTGTAAGCAAAGCAACAGAAAGGAAAGAAGAGAGCTAACGAAAAATGCGAAAGATGCAAGGGCAATGAGTGAGAGATAAATCATGGAGATTTAAAACAACGCAAAGAAAGAAGAGTAAAATTCACTGAAACCTATGGTAGGAATTGAATAAACTTCTGATTATATTATCCTTGTGTAGCAGGCTGATGGATGGCATGCGACTCAAATTACTTTCGTTTCCTCCTCGGAAAGCTTCGGCTATCAGCCTGGCCATGGAAGTCCGTAACTGTTGCAAATGACGTGAAATAGATCCAGGTCTCTATAGGGCCTCCGCGATAGTGTGTTGCTTCGGTGATGAGCATGATGTCGTCTCAACACGTTTTTGAATGTGCACCAACTCGTCTAAGTAGACACTTTTGCTGTAACATAGGCTCAGGCAGACAATGTGGAAGCATTTGAACACTGAAGCGCCAACCGGAACTATCACACATATAATATATTTTAACTAAGCCGCGACGAGATTGTCTTCGGAAATCTGGTTCTGCGGCGGCGATATAAATATATCGCACTATAAAATACTGAGCAGACATCATCAGCCTAAACACCGTAACTGCAAAGTAAAGTAGTCTTATTTGACCACCAGTTAAGAATTCCAGCGTCAGCTCCGGCCACCCTGCACCCGCAAACTGCCTTAATATCCTCCGCATGGGTGACCCTTTATCGACGCCTAGAGTAATCAAGGTTTTCCTGTCCAGACATATCACAACTGACTCACACAAAAATGTATAAGGTACTCGGTGCGCTTAATTACTAGGACAAGCCCTGAAAGATGAAATACAGAATGATTTACTGCGGTACTGCTGACAGGACACTTAGGCACTAGCGGCCTGAAAAGCTGCCAAAAAGACAGCAGCCCTCACAAGGATTTTGAAGAGCTCGACACGGTTCCACCGTATGCAAATTAGCAATGTTTTGGCAGAAACGTAGTAGGAAAGGAGCGCTCTGCTTTCTAACAGAGCACACGTTTAGTTGCGTGGCAACGAGTGACAAAATTGCCTTTGAAGTTTGCTTCGATATCATGTCACCTAAAGCGCCGGGCTGTGATGTGGTCGACGACAAATTGCAGTCTGAGCGCGTTGGAATGTTTTCGCCTGCGGCGCTGTTCATGAAAGAGAGTCGGCTGCAGATGATGATTCGTTGACGTACTCCCGCAGGAACCGACTTCCATCTCCCGTCGTTAGGCGCGCAGTTGTCAGGGGATGGGGAAACTGGCGTTCCCGTACGAAAGGCCTCTCCAAAAGGCCATCTTCAGTGCTTAGGTCTTCATGGATGGTTGGGGCATCGCCGATGCGGCTTTCGTCCTCTTCAGTGAAAGCCTTCATCCAGAACAGCACGATGAAGATGATAACGAGAACAACGGCGCAGCACATGATGCTCTGCACCCTGCAGAAAACAGAGATCTTGCTTTTTTCGGCGCCATCTTGCGAAGCTGCGACCTTGGGCTCGCGCCCCAAGCGGCTCCAGGAGATGCTGCGCTTCCTCTTCTGCCGTTTACGCTGACCCTGCATACAGGGTAGGGTGTTTCCGGTTACTCTTCAATGAAAAATGAAAACTCTTCGCCGTTCTAAATAGTCTTCAGTTGCTATTCAGTGTGCTACAAATAAGCTTGAAGCGGGAGGAAACAAACAAACAGTGCGCCATTCAAACAGGTCGCTATTTTCACAGAGTATACTTAACAATGATGGCTTCAAAATTACGCTAATAATATCACTGCCGCTGACTACAGCCACCTCTGCCGAGACGGTCAAAGGGGACGTAATTAGGGAGCCATGAATACACACATTAGACATTGAGCAAGGGAAGCATATGATGCTTATGGGCATATGAGAGCTTAAAGACGCGGGTTCGATCCCGGCCGCAGTGGTCGAATTTCGATGGAGGTGAAGTTTTAGAGGCCCGTGTACTGTACGATAAAGAATCCCACGATTACCGTGTACTGTACGATAAAGATCAGTGCACGTCAAAGAATCCCAGGCGGACGAGATTTCCGGAGTCCTTAGCTACGGCGTTCCTTATAGCCTGAGTCGCTTTTGGATGTTGAACCCTCACAAATAGGTTTGATCTTTATTTTCGCAATAAGTTGCAAAAGAAGAAGTTCAGTGATATCAGAAAAAAAAATTGCGGCAGTTACCCAGTGCTTAGATTATGCTTACCCTAAACCCGACACTTAAAAACCGCGTTGTGTTCGTAGATTTGCAGTCACAACAACAAGAACACTTGTTAGTAACATGAAAACAAGGAAGATGTTATAATCGGTGCGAAGCCCAAAAATATGATTGTAGCATTCATCTGGTTCATCACTGTAATGTGTTCAGCACTCCCACTAAGAAACGGGAGTTCGCTGATGGCATTCAGCTATGGGAAATCAAAACTGAAGCAACTTAAAAACAAAGCAGAGAATGGCCCTTTCTTTACCAGTGCATCGCGCTCGACTAGGATCGACCGGGACGAAGGGATTCCGGAGAGTCCGAGTGGGCCATGCCCTTGCTCCAGCTCGACGACGGACCAGGTGTGTGTGTCGGTGGTGTGCGTGATGGGCGTGCCGGTGAAGTCGTACAGCTGTCCCGTGGGTGGAGTCATCACGCCCGCGTAGAAGTAGCTGTGGTAGCGCGGGTCCCAGTACAGCGCCTCCTCCTCGGGCTGGCCAGTCGCCGGAGGTGGCACAGACGCTACTTCTTGTTCTCCGGCCATGAAGAATAAAAATATAGAGAAATACTCCAATTCAGGACGGAGCGCAATTCCCTGGCTTCTAACCGGCTCGCACAATCTCTTCTTCTTTACTGCCGATGACCCCGTCCTCGCGACTCAACAGACAGTCTTAGTTCTCTTTTAGTCTCACTGATGCTATTGCTGCATGGATGTGTGAACAATAATTATTGCTTGTTTTGTGTAAATACTACATCGCCAAGTGAGAAATAATCGAGTAACTACTTTGGATGTGGCCGCCGTTTAAGATTAACACTTATGCCACCGAATAGAGAAGGTGCTTTTATACGGTGCTCATATCGTACACGGAGACACTAGGTGAATCCGCAGTTACCAAGCATTCTTCAGCACCGCTCTTGTAGCCCTGTCGCACGGCACTCATTGAAAAACTTGCCACCCAAAGCGTATTACTTTAATAGAGGCGCAAGACCTCAGGGGCAGCGACGCTGCTACAACATGAAGCTCGAAGGCGGAACAGACGTTGGACTTTAGCGCCACAAAGATACATAAAGAAGCAGAACTCGCAGCTTCAAAACAGAAGTGTCGCATTTTATTCATTTGTTAAGCTTAAATTTTTTGTCACACTTGTTTCATAAAAAAACCCTACTCCTAATGTGTCTCGACCAGAGAAGCAGTTTTGTTTATCACCCTGTCACCACTGGAATTCTATGTTGCTGTTAGATATATTGATTTCTATTGTCTTTAGACCGTAGCCTAATGTAAAGACACGTAGAAAAACTAGATGCGCCAGTAAAGTTGTAGGTCTCTGCCGACCTACTAGGTTCTTTATCTTCTTCGCACCAGAGGTGCCCACTGCCAGAGACGGTTACTTGATTTTTTTTTATTCGAAAAGTGTGCCACGAGGCATAATGTTGAAAAAGGGGAAAAATGCGGGAGATTGAAAGTTAAAAGGAGTGAAGACCCATTGCGCTGATGTAGTCACAGTGCATGCCGATGAAACGATTGATCATTCTCCACTTCACATAGTCACGTTCGCGGTTCCACCGCAGGCCCACCTCCCTGAGGAGCAGCCGTCGCTGGGCACGTCCACAAGTGCCGCACATCACGAATGTCCAGTGCAGCGCTACAGCGAGGGCACCTGTCAGTTGCTGGCACATCTTTTGCACGCCACCCATGACGAACAGATGGTGTCAGAGCCGCCCCTGCCCGAATGCCGTGCACGGATACCTCCTCCTGCCCCAGTAAGACTACGGGGGAGAGGGTGCGAACACGGGGGAATAAGAGCGCTTGTTCGCTGGCGCAGAACTTCGGAATCGGAAACATGGGACAGGAACGGATGTGGGGGAAGAGGGGAAGGTGGCGGGTCGTCTGATGTGTGAAGATGAGTCATAGCATTCGCTTGAATGTTATGTGGATCCTGAGCATGCATGGCCGCGAATCCAGTGTATGCGCACAAAACATGGAGACAAGCTTCTCGCAGCCGCTCCTTTTGACTTCCAAGGCCTCGCACATGCGCCTTCGCCTCCAAGGAACATTGCGGCAAAGACGCGGCACTTGTGTCGTGTTAATGCGCACCATGCTGCTTTGAATGGAATGACCTACAAAGTCCTTGGAGAATCAGGATTCTCTAAGGACTTGGAGAATCAGGATTCTCTAAGGATTTTGTAGTGCCCGTGTGACAGGGTATTATATATGTTATGGTAGCAGCTGCGCCTTTTTTAGGCAAGTATTAGATTCGGAATTGTTGTTAGCATGATGATGCCGATGATGTTGCCCTTTTGAAGACCGATGCCGCCTATAACGTTAAGTCCTATCCATTGCCTTTGAAGGAAGGTAGAAATAAGGACAAGGGGGAGCATCGAGATGGTAGGAATACAAAAAAAAAGACTATGAATAGTTATAAGATGCCTAAAAAAGCTCCCGAAAGAATATTGACATGTGAATTAGTCCTGGGCACCACTACGTGCATAAACCTATCTTTCTAGCAGTCATGTATTAACCCTGGAAGCTCTTCACTCTGGTCGATCCTATGGATGACGGTAGTTAGCTGGGATGTCAGGCCTCCATCGATGAAGGCAACCCTGTCTGCTTACTGCGGAAGTTGCAGGACGTGCAATGAATGTTTTCTCTGGATGGAAAAAGCTCTCATTGAAAATTCTCTAAAATCACGGTATAGTCGCTGCCGTTCTAATCGCTTTGCGGTTTAATCGGTGCAGGCGCATGCATATAGAACGGAATACCGGGAACTAGCTACGACGGACGCCTAATAGCTTCGAAACTAGAATGCATATTCGTGTTTATGAAGATTCTGCGCCATGGACTATTTCAAACGTTAATGTTGACGCTGAGGAGAGAGCGGCGAAAATTTTGGCTTTTACTCGCTCTGCATATAGTGATCTCTCCATGACACTCAGTACACCCCTTACAAAAATGCCTGCAAACTTTCTTCTAAATTTCGATCAATTATCTGTGTTTTCCCTTTTTCCTGGTTTAAAAACTTTTCGGCATCAAGCCGTTTCCTTTTATGTTAAAATTAGAGCAATGGAATTTGCTATGATAGAATAATGGCGCGGGTGAGGTCTTTGTCCCCGACCTCAACATATATTCGGACTCTGAATATTGCATATACTTACTTTTTACGAACATTTATCTTAACAATATTGATATAATGTAACTTTTGTGACTCTTGCGAACAGGAAGTTGCTAGAAAATTTTCACGCAGTTTTACACATGAGGAAAAAGTAATGTACAAAGTGCTTGCAATTTCGTATGATTATATCACCTTTTCTTTTTAATCTGGCTGTAATCATCTGTTCCATGTTGGCAACAGCGCACGAAAAACTTGGCTGAGCATCCATGGTATACTGCACGCGTTCTCTGCACATGTCCTGCACACGCGTCGTCAGCGGAGGCTGGAGAGCTCGACTGCATGTCCATACGCACGATTAAGTCACTGGCAGCAGCCCGCAGAGATGTCTCCTGAATCTTCTTGGCTGCTGGTGACTTCCACTTCCGTCTGCCACAAAAACGTGGTGTCCTGTGTTTATTTTTAAAGGCGCGTCGGTCTATGATAAGAAAAGTCCGGACTAAAACTATAGAACCTCCTCTATTTTATGGCTGTATGAAAACAACACAATCCGAGGCAATCGAGAAGGCGTAATTCACCAGATGCTGGGGCAGCCATGGAGTGAGACTAAAGCTGAAACGCGGCAGTCGCATAAGGAGGATTTGAAGCTTTTTCTTTTTTTGTATCATTGTTTCAGGACATGGAGACGAGTCGAGGCGCCAGATTTAAAGGCGAAAAAACAAGATTTACGCCGTGGCCAGGACATCGTCGATCGGTTGCGGCACCGCAAAGATGGCACGGTTCAAATAACGCGAATTATTCTACTCTTTCGAGATGTACAGCATGCACCATCGCGGTTGATAAAACAATTTTCGTTTAGAATTTACCGGTATAGTTTCGCGCGAAACAACTTCATGACAGCGAAGAAAATTAAAAAATATGAACGAACACCTGGAATAATGAAACAACCGAAGTTTGGTCACTTTCCGGGATTTAAATGCCGCGTCCGCCTTTAAAGCACCTGTAGCAACGCACGTGACTACCGTCGCCACTGGAAGCGAGGCGCTCTTACGCTGAGAAATGCAGCTTGTCAGGGAGGCTTCACAAGACTCCAGCGCAACTACTACTATTTGTAACTGTCTGTACTACTACTATCTGCAACTACTAATATCTGCAACTACTACTATCTGCAACTACTACTATCTGTACTACCTGTACATGGAAGGCGCAGCGCATTTCTTATTATGAATTTAACGCTTACGTATACTTCTACGAGGACATCGACATTCAATTTTTTTAAAATTTGGACCCAGCCCCATATACCAGTTTAGAGGGAAACATTTCGCCTTCAGCCCCTACATCACTTTAGCAATCAACTTAGCAAATTTTTGGTATTCTCATACAAAGGTGCATTGCATGTAGTCTATTATCCCCGAGGAAATACGCAGCCGCTGTATGTCAGAACCAAATCACCAGAAAAACCTTCTCCGGAAAGCATTTGTCGGAGCTAAGGCGAGGAAGAACAAGCTCCGACAGCGTTGAGGTTCGAAATGTTTATTTGCTCAGCTCGCGCTGCGGCGGCCTAGCCCATCTTTCTCTTTCTTCTCCGGCGCCGCGTGCCATGGCCTGCGAGCCGAGCGCGGCGCGAGAAGCGCTACAGGACTTTTCCCCCCTCAGAGCCAAGCCACAGGATTCGCCCAGCGGATGTGCTTGGAGGAAGTTGCGCACAATGGTGGCGCAGTCGAAGCGAGAGCAAGTGTAGGGCCGACGGGCAGGGGAGTGGCAATGTAGGCTGGTTTGAGGCGGTCAGCAGCCACGACGTCTTCACGGCCGTTGACGTCTAAGGTGAAGGCCTTCTGCGCACGGTGTAGGACGCGGAACTGTCCATCGTAGGCCGGCGTGAGGGGCGGACGGATGTGGTCACGGCGGATGAAGGCATGGGTGCAGGAGGCCAGGTCCTGGCTGACGAACACGGACTGTGGTGACGGGCGGCAGGGATGACAGGGTTAATGTGTCGAAATGTGTTGGACAGGTCTCAGATGTAGGTGGAAGCATCATGGATTAACGGAGGGGAAGGTCAGAAGAATTCCCCAGGGAGACACCGAGGAACACCGTAGACTAGCTCAGCAGAAGAGCTGCCGAGATCAGCCTTCAGGGCTGAGCGAATGCCCAAGAGGACGAGAGGATGGTGGTCGGACCAGCGTTCCCTTGGCTGACAAGTGTTAAGGGCAGCCTTCAGTTGCCGATGCAGACGCGTCACCATGCCATTGGCCGAAGGATGGTAGGCGGTCGTATGGATGTGGTGAACGCCCAGAATATTGGCAAAGGCAGTAAACAGGGCCGATTGTGACGGTGGTGACGACAGACGGGCAGCCGAAACGAGAGACCCAGCGAGCCATGAAGGCTGAAGCAACGGTCTCCGCGGTAATGTCAGCAATGGGCAATGCCTCGAGCCAGCAGGTGAAACGATCCACACATGTGAGCAGATAACAGGCCTCAGGTGATAACGGCAGCGGTCCAACAATGTCTATGTGAACGCGGGACAACCGCGCGTCGGGCGGCCGAAAAGGTGAGGCAGGCTGACTGGCTGGAACGCGGCCACCGAAGCACCGAGAGGCTGAGCGTTCTGGGGCGTTTCTCCGCCGGTAGGTAGGGCGGAGGAGCCAGCGGAATCCACGTAAGAGAATGGGGTTGCGTTTTGGAAGCCGGGTCGCCAAATCTGTCGGAGCTAAGGCGAGGAAGAACCAGCTCCGAGAGCGTTGAGGTTCGAACTGTTGATTTGCGCTGTTCGCGCTGGGGCGGCCTAGCCCAACTTCCTTTTGTCCGGCGCCGCGCGCCGTGGCCTGCGAGCCGAGCTCCCGTGAGGGGCGCTATATATTCAATGTATAGGTGCTCATTTCGTGCTGTTCTTAAGGTCTCATTAATGTTCGATGAAGGCATGTACATCATGTGATCACATTTTGAATTTCGTGATGTGAAGCTAACAGATTTTGTACTACGCTCGGCAGGGCGCGTCAGGCAGTCTCTTCTTGAAAACTCTACTTAACATGCGCATTTTCGGAACTGGGCCCACAGAAACACACACACCGCCACTCTTAGAGCACAGATCACGCATCGCCGACGTTGCATTGGCACTCACGTGAGGAAACTCCTCACCGGCGTCATCGCCGTCGACTAGTGCTGTGGTAACAGTAGTCTCTCTACCTGATGACAACTGCCATGCAAAACAGCAGCCAGTATGGTAATTGGGAGCACTTGTGTCATCTTAGCATGGCTCCTCGTGATGGAAATAAAGTCGTCAGGGTGTGTATTGCCTCCTCGCAATAGGTAGGCATCGTTGCATCATCGTGCACAGGCAAGACAAGGATTGAGTCGAACAACAAAGGCAGTGGCAAAGCAGTTAGAGAGTTAACTATAAAGCGAAATGTTATGCGTTGTCATGGCTCCCAGCAGTAGTTTATGTATATCACCACTTCGCGCACTTTTGCGTGCACTCCCAGTCACCCTTAGAGCGTGTGGGGGTAGCGGTCTCGGTCACTGAGGAGATGCCCTCGACTCAGTGTGGCAAGCTCAGCCGGAAACCAGCTATCAAGTTACAAGGGGGTTGGTCGTTTGGTGCCCAGCTTTCGCCGGTCGCAAGCCAGAGAATGGGTCGGAGCCAAAGGTTCACAAAACAAAACAGTTTATACAGCAAAGAGTCGATAGAGAGCATTTCACAATCACTCGTACGAGCAGATACGAAGTGATTTACAAATACAATGCAACTCGCGCAAAGTAACAATAGAGTAACAATACAATTCAGCAAAATCTTTGCACCTAAAGTGCATTAACACAGAGAGGGACTACTAATGAAAGCACAATTTGTTCACCGGGCACTGCGACAGTCCGACGACCAGAGGAGCACGACGGGGCCGATTCGCAGGCTGGTGCACGTTGCCTCGCTGGTCCGTGGCTGGGCGAGTGGTGTTCTCCTTGGAGTCGAGCGGGCGCGCTTTTCGGAAGCTTAAACGGCGGCTCGAGCTAACCGACAGCGGTTGAAGCTCCTCATTTATAGGCGCATCCCACGTCTGTTTGTTCTTCGCGCCAAGGCAGCTGCGCTCATACACGCTGTTTCAACTGCCCAAGCTCCTTCTCCTTCTTGCGCCGGGCGCGCGACCCCATTAGTTCAGCGCGGAAACCACCTTCTAGAACGACCTAGGTCATTCTTGCCACGCGGAGTCATCGGCGCAAGAGCGAAGGGGAGAGAGTATCACTTTAGCGCGGACAAGTTTTTCCCCTTTCCATCGACAATGAGCAGAAACTTCCCATATGCGCCGAATTTCGTGACAGTGTACCCTTACAAAAATTTCTTTAGACAGTCGATAGAATTCCCACATACTAGTTCTATAAGGTCTATAGACTTATTACAGACAAACCCAATAAACTAGTCTCTAGGCAATACAAATCCTGTAGAGAGCCTATAGAACATCATAGATTTATGGCCACACGATTAGAAGGTGTTTTTAAAGAGAGTTTCTAGACTGTGAAGTGACAAAAGCTAATGTCTAAACGAAGGCAATAGAGACAATAAGAAGTCAATAGAGAGTCTTTAGAGCATTTTTATATGGGGAGTCTCGCGATATAATGATTCCCTCCTGGAAACGAGCCACATGGATGCGCAGCAGATGCACGGAGCTCGTTCAGGAGTTAACTTCACACGGCGGAAGAACGCGCCGGCTGGAATGAAGCAAAGCTAATGAAGCGCAGTTATAAAGAATAATAATGACCCAGCACTTCCTCTTAGAGCAGCAAATTGTGAAGTGAAAATATGCAACCGTGGGCACCGATTACCTCTAATCGCCCGCCCAAAACTATGGCCGAAATGAAGAACGTTGGCTACTTCGATACCCTGTTGAAGGATGTGTCGTTCCGCTTAGTGATGCGTTGTCCGGCGTATCAGGTTCGCCAACAACGTACTGATAATTGCAAGAGAGACATGCGTAGCATTCCTGCGCACTTTCTTATTGAAAGGGACGGTGTTTGCGACTGGCATCGACGCCCTCTGAGGTTTATGCTTGGAGACAACTCTCGCGAGAACAAAGCTCCGGCACGGCCCTTCACCGACAGCCTTTGGCAGAGCTGACACACCTTGTGACTGCAGTGCATTACGAAAGTAATCAACTTGTTTCACAGCCGCTTCAGGTAACTGCAAGTTCTATGCCAATCAATCTACACGGATACCACTGTGGTGTCAAGTGATGCACTCTCATCACTTCATTTGACTCTCCTTCAGAGCCGTCGATCGCAGAGGCCACCATAACATAACTTAGATCTCAGATCTTTGCTTCTTGCTTTACAAAGCTTATGGGCGGCAATCTAACGATTAATCGAGGGGTCAGAAGGACTGAGAGCTAGCCAAAGGTTTCGAAATGCACCGAACTAAGAAGTGCGTGGCTAAACCATAAATCGCTGTTAAAAGGAAGTGAATGCATTGCGCGACCTTTGAAAAGAAGATTAGGCACGTGCGGAACCCCACTTCTCCCTCCCTTAAAGAAAAAAATGACGTGAGTAATGTTTTCCGCCTCAACCGGTTACGCAATGACAAATACACAGTGAAGTTCGTTCGTCCATTGTGCTGCTTATGTGCCAACATTTCAGCAACTTCGTGTCTACGTTCCTTTGCGCTTTGATAAGTATGTTAAGCCAAATCCTTTTCCGCGCAATTTTTAAAGTACGCAGCCTACAATCCCTGTGCAATTCATGCCTAGATAGAAACTACCAAAACTAAGTTCCGGTTACGCTGTCCCACGTAAGTTCATTCGTCTTGTGTGAAATCCTGCAGAGCGAGGACGAAACAACGAGAAAGCAAGGAGCGCCAAACTACAAAGTCGTGGATTTATGACGCGCTCTTATGACTCTGTTTTTTGTACAGTATCTTTTTTCACTCGCGATCAACCAACTTCGCTAACCGGCTCTTCTGACTAATCCAAAGATATTTTCGCTAATATTTTCCAGCACAAGCGCAAACTCAAGTTTTGGTCTTCAAACTTTGCCAGTGCTCTGAAAGAAGCATAAAAAATGGAGAAAGCGATGAAGACTTACAAAGTAAAGCGATATATGTGGACCCCACAGTGTGTCACATTTTGCAAATACATTAAAGTGAACATCCTGTTCTCAACTCCTGGTCAGAAGCTTGTGTTTCTTAACCTTAAAAGAAATCTATTTAGCTCTTCTAAGCTTCCGCGCAATGCTTTCGTATCGTTCTGAAGAAAAGTACACACAGAATATGGTGGAGTCCTGCCTTGAGGTCGAAAATGGCATAAGTGTAACTTTTTCCATTGTGCATTCCACATCGCATCGAAGCTAACACTAACGGCGTACCAAAAGTTGGACGACCATGACCTCAATGATGACATTCTCTCTTCACAATGTTTCCTTCAGGAATGCCATGGCTTGCCGAAGCTTAAAAAAGCCCTAAGCAAGGTCATTATCAAATCTGGCTTTATAATTGCTGGAGTTGGTCCTTACTAGTCGCTTATCCATACCCTTGCACGTGTCAGGACTAGCACCTTTTGACCCCCATACCCTTTGGAGGTGACTGAATTGCTTTCGTCAATATGTGACGTTGCAAGGAGGACAGAATTTATCTAGTACTATTTGCCGCCAGTTTACAAGAAGTATTCGGAGACCTAGGTTTGGAACAGCTGTTGGTAAGAGTTAATGGAGAATACCTCAGCAATCAGCGATTCGCTGGTGACATTGCATCGCTAAGTCATTAAGGGAATCAATTTCAAAGCATGTATAATGGTTTTGATAGGCAGAGAAGGGTGGTGTGTCTAAAATTATTATGCACAGAACTAAATTTCGACATGCCGGGAAGGATAAAGTCGTTTACAATACATAAGGAGGCGCTGAAAACGGCAATGGAATGACAATAACTTGCTAAGTCACTCAGGAGGTGAACGGCAAAGCATGATAATTGAGTTATACATGCAGAACAGAACGGTGGGTGTAAAAATTAACATGTAGACAACCAAAGTAATGTTTAACAGTCTCGCAAGATGACAGCAGTTTACCAATTGGAAGCATGCTAATTGAGTTAGACAGGCGGAGCAGAACGGTGGGTGTAAAAATTAACATGTAGAAAACCAAAGTTATGTTTAACAGTCTCGCAAGATGACAGCGGTTCGCAATTGGAAGAAGAGTGCTGGATGTGGTAAGGGAATACGTCTACTTAGTGGCAGATAGTGACTGCAGATCCGGACCACGGGAGTGTAGTAACAGAAGAATAAGAATGGGGTGGAGCGCATATGGAAGGTTCTTTCGGATCATGAATAGCAGTTCACCAATATCCATTAAGAGAAGAGTGTACAACAGCTGTATCTTGCCGGTACTCACCTGCGGGGCAGAAACGTGGAGGCTAAAGAGAATGGGTCAGCTTAAATTAAGGACAACGCAGCGAGTCATGGAAAGAAAAATGATAGGTGTAACGTTAAGAGACCGGAAGCGGGCAGAGTGAGTGAGGGGACAAACGCGAGTTAATGACATCCTAGTCGAAATCAAGAGGAAGAAATGTGCTTAGGTAAGGTATGTAATGCGAAGGCAAGAAAAGCGCTGGTCCTTAAGGGTAAGAGAGTTGATTCCAAAAGAAGGCAAGCGTAGCAGGAGGCGGCAGAAGGTTAGGTTGGCGGATGAGGTTAAGAAGCTTGCAGGCATACGGTGGGCGCAGCTGGCAAATGAAAGGGTTAATTGGAGAGACATGAGAGAGGCCTTTGCCCTGCAGTGGGTGTAGTCAGGTTGATGATGATGAGGATATACTATAGGACGAAGCGTGTTCGGGTTGCGGAAGAGATCCGGGAAGTATTCAGCATATTTTAACTTAATTCGAAAATATCCAACCTGTCTTCAACGATGGGGAAGTGGAACTTGCTGAAGCATTGGGGTTCATGATAAACAGAAAAATAAAAAGAACAGAAATTAAAATTAGCGAAAGCAGATCAGAGTATTTATTTTTTTACATATACGCTGAGGGCCAAAAAATTTTCGAGGGGAGTTAGTTTTATAATAACATGGAATAAAATATTAGAAGATATGCATTAACAACATAAAAGGTGATGACAGTTATACAATTCTAGCGAGTTCAATTTCGTTAAATATAGCAGAGAGAAATTTACGTTAACAACGGTTACTGTCAATGCGGGAAGGTGGTTCCAGTCACGTGTTGTCTTGGCAACAAGCAACACTGAGAATGAGGTAATGCTGGCCTGCCGGGACAGCTACTTTGTGATGCTGGTCGCGGCGAGATCATACTTAAGCTAGTGGTGAGATGAATTCTTGGGCTTGTGCGGGATGATGAAAGATTTTTAAAAAGAGGCTCAGGCAGAAGGTTTTAAGGCGATCCTGCCAAAATAGGTAGATTTAGATCAGATTTTGTTAAAGTTATGCTTGCAGTGCGGTTATACTGAGAAAGAATGAAACGTGCTGCATTATTTTGAATCATTCCTAGTTTGAGGACTAAACTGGCGTGAATTGGGTCCCAAATCGAATTTGCTTTCTGTAATTTCGATCGATCTAGTTTTTTGTACAATATGACTTTTAGAGGTGAGGGGGGCAGCGAGAAGTTTCTTCTTATATATCCTAAAATGCGATCACCTCATTTGACGACGTGATGAATATGTACGTTCCACGTTAAATTACTAGTGATATGGACACCAAAGTATTTATAGGACGTTACGGTCTCTAGTGGCGATCCATTAAGACAGTAAAAGGGAACGGTGTTAGAACTCCGGCTTACTCGCACTGCTTTACATTTAGCATTTAGTTCCATTCGCGAGTTCAGGCACCAGTTAGAAATTCGGTATAACCCTGACTGAAAGGTTTAGGTATCATATCATTTTTAATTTCTCGGAACACTACGCAGTCATCACCAAAACAGGAAGAAGGACGGAGACCAACAAACAGGCAAATCATTTATATTAAAAATAACAGAGGCCCGAAAAAAGAGCCCCGTGAGTCAGCAAATGAAACCGCTACTAAGGATGAGCTACAATTATTTGTTGTTGCAAACTGCTAGCGGTCAACGAGAAAACATTCAATCCATTTCAGCAACTGGTCGTCAAGGTTAAAGTGGCGGAGTTAAAGTAATAGCAGCTTGTGAGGTACCTTTTCAAAAGCCATTGGAAAATTCAGGAATATGCAGCATGCGTATGAATGGTTATCGAGAATGGCATTAATCTTGTGGGTGAAAGACAAAAGCTGGGTATCGCAGGCGTACTGCTGGCGGAACATAAGTCGAGAGACGGAAAACGTAACGGAGACTTTGATGAAACTTAGTTCCGATTAATTGATTGGCCTTGAAATAGGACAGAATCTTTCAAGAGTGCCTTTGAATTCTCGTCCAGCGAACAAAATCGCTAGGGTTCAAAGAAGCTTGAACCCAGTAACACGAGCGAAAACTCTGTTAAGCATAGTTTCCACCGTCTCAAATCAAATGTCAAGGTTAAGGTCAAAGGTCAAGGTCGGGTACCCAGTGGTCATAGTCATATGATTACGTGGACATACTATCATAGCTTGCGTCATACCATCACACAGTTTAGTTCGGTTTGACCCTGTGAAGCATCGAAGGTCATTGTCGATGCATAAATGCCCACAGTCTGAAATAAAATGTCAAGGGTCAAGGTCAGGTACCCAGTGGTCATAGTCATATGATCACGTGGTCATACTACCATAGCTTTGGCCATACCACCACGCAGTTACGTTCGGTTTGACCGTATGAGGTATTGAAGGTCATTGTCGATGTGGTGCCCCCCCTGTCTCAAATCAAAAGTCAAGGTCAAAGGTGAGGGATCAAGGTCAGATATCCAATGGTCATAGTCATAAGATCTCGCTGTCATACTACCGTAGCTTTGGCCATACCACCACGCAGTAAAGTTCGGTTTCACCTTGAGAGGCATTGAAAGTCAGTGCCTATGTGATGGCACTACCTCAAATCAAATGTGAAGCTCAAGGTCGCGGTGAAGGATCAAGGTGAAGGGTTAAGGTGAGGTGCCCAATGGTCATAGTCATATGATCACGTGGTAACACTACCATAGCTTGGGCCATATACCACCACGCGTGCGCCGCCACGGTGGCTCAGCGGTTATGGCACTCGGCTGCTGACCCGAAAGACGCGCTGGTTCGATCCCGGCCGTGGCGGTCGAATTTCAATGGAGGCAAAATTCTAGAGGCCCGTGTACTGTGCGTTGTCAGTGAACATTAAATACCGTCAGGCGGCCGAAATTTCCGGAGCCCTTCACTACGGCTTCCCTCAGCCTGAGTCGCTTTGGAACGTTAAGCCCCCATAAACCATAAACCAAACCATACCACCACGCATTTAAGTTCGGTTTCTCCTTGTGAGGAATTGATGGTTTTTTATCATCCACAGGGAAATCGGAAGTTGTACCCCGAAGAGTAGACCTCTCGGTCGAAAAAAACAAAGTTGTCTCAGACAAGATGTAGCGGGACGGCGGCGAACGCCCCTTTTAAATGAAGCAGCCTCCATCGAAACTGCGCACCTGGCAATTTCTCCGTTCATTCATATGTTGAACTGCCGATGCACGGAACCGAGCCTAAAGGTTTACCGGAAGTATCTATGTCAGCATGTTTCCTTCTACATGAGAATGATTAAAAAATTCCATGAACTTTGTTGTTAGAGAGACGGGGGCTATTAGCAATATGAGGAATGAACGTCCTCTCCAATTAATTCTAGCTGGCTATGAATGGTCCCTTCGCGTGTTGCTCAATTTCTACCGGCGGGGTAGCCTGTGATCATATCGAAAAGGTTATCATTGGGTTTTCAGTGCCAGAACAGTGAAGAACGCTTGCAATAAAAGCTAAATCTATATCATGCTAAAATAAATACATATTTCGCATGTCTATGTTGCATACTTAAAAAATGCTCACATCAAAATTTTGTGCCACTTTTCGCCAAGCAAGGACCGTTCATAAAGGTTGATGAAAACGCAAAAGAACTCCCGGCCATCGGCAGAAAAACAGATGTTAGTATAGGATTTCCCATCTCTTTTTACTGCTTTTCAGAACCACACTGCGTTGCATGCTTGATAACTGTCATCATCATCATAAACCGATTGCAGGACAAAGGCCTCTTTCATATCTCTCCAATTAACACTGTCCTGTTCGAGCTTTGGCCACTTATCCCTGCAAACTTCTTAATCTCATCCGCCCACCTAATTTTCTGCCGCCTCCTGCTACGCTTGCTTTCTGTTGTTGTCTAGACCGTTTTTCTTAGTACCATCGGTTATCTTGCCGTAGTATTAAATGCCCTGCCCAAGCCCAACTCTTCTTCCAGATTTTGACTAGGGTGTAATTAACCCCCGTCTTGTCATTAAGGAACAGAACCAGTACCCCACCGGAGCAGAGACGGTTGCTATCGCCTTAGCGGGGACCCACTCAATCTCACTATACATAATCGATTCGCAAGCGGCATACCAAAATTTCGCTGAACGGAGGATTACCCCGCAAGCAGCACGTATCCTCGAATACGCAAAGGACATGGCGGAAATCAAACACCCAGTTTGGGTACCTGGCTATCAAAGGGTTTTGCGAAATGAATTTGCACACACTGTCAACTGAGCTTTCCCCCCCTCCCACCCAATTTCTCATTTTTCTCCCGACGAGCTAGAATACTCAGACATGCTCAGAACATGTGCATATGTACTGGAACACCACAGACTCGAATGTAGAAGGTATCGCCATCGTAAGGACTCCAGTAAAAAAACAGCAGGTTCACTCCAGGCGACTACAGACACAGACCTTAATCATCCGTCTAGATTACACTCCATCGACCCAGAAGTTTTCAGTACAGAATGCCAGTTCTGTGAGGAGAAGGCAGGCTTATGTCATATGGTGTGGGCCTGTCATAAAAATCCTAAAAACGAATAGCGCAGACACCGACTGAGGAGTTGGAGGAGGCTCTACACAGCCCACCAGGAACCAGGAGCAACTCCTCTAGAGGGCACGGGCAGCAGGGACAGTATATGGCGCCCCGGACTTGGCTCCCCAAACACATAAACCGTTCTCCTAAAGTGTCAGTTAAATATTTTCACCATCAAACGCATCGATGGAATCTTCTAGCGTGCAATGATATCATGCTTGCAAAATCAGAAAACACGTACACTAGCGTGACTGGCGTGTCTCCGTAAAAAAAAAGCAGCATTTATTTGACATCTGAGCTGCCCGCAATTGCATGGACTTCTTTGCCCCGTGCATTATTGTTCACATCTACACAGGAAACGTAGAGGACGGCAACGTCTGATTTTCGTGGCGCAGAAGATAAAAATTCGTGAGATGGTATAGAGGGTGGCAACAGAAGACGATAAGGAGAAAGAAGAAGCGGCGCCATCACTCAGGGAAGGACAGCCGCCATTCTCCTCTTAAGGGCAACAACAACAGCTGCCACAGTATCAAGCCGGTATGTGCTTCAGAGTGGCTACTACCACTTTTTGACGCGAAAAGCTCCTCTACGCTATGTAGAGCAGTGTTCGGGTAGGCAGCACAACGACCTTGAACGGCCTTCAGCCCAACCAATAGCTGTGTATGGTTGAGGTGTCCACCGAGATGTCGAGATCTAAGAGCTATTGCGCCCTTTCCTTTCCTCAAAACACATGCTTTCGCGGGGTTGAGGTGTCCACCGAGATGTCGAGATCTGAGAGCTACTGCGCCATTTCCTTAAATCAAAAAAGTTTCCTTTCCTCGAATTACATGTTTTCGCATTCCTACCCGTAAGCAGACTTAAGCGCCCTCACAAAACCAGCACTAGCTTTAACGCGGCTATACTGTGGCTGCCCACTCCACAGGCAGCAGCTGGGCAATCGCATCTTGCAGAAGCCACTGATCCACAGCTTTTCAAAACAAGGCAGACCTCATAGGGATTTGATGCCTTCTTGTGGAAAAGCTTCACCACGGTAGGTAAAGCAATCTTCGGGTAGCCAGCACAACGACCTTCAGCCCAACCAAGGATAGCAGTGTATGACCATATGTGGTGCAGTTATGGTGCCGAACCCTTCACTCCTTACCTTGACCCATGACCTTTAGTTGACCTTGAGAACATCCGATGGGGTGATGTGAAGCCACGTGATGACATCCGATGGGAGTGTCGTAAAACCATGTGATACCACGTCTTAGCCACGTGGTCATGTGAGGATGTGTAGAACGGCTGTCGCGAGTGTGTAGCTGAGCGGCCATGGACGAACCTCAGACGCTTAAGGGCGCTGTACGATCCCTTTTTTTCCGCATGCGCACGCGTCGTTGCGACAGTGCGTAAGGGCTGCGCAAGGGCCGAACAGTGGAGCATGAACATGAACGCAATGGAGCAATGGAGCTTGAACGCATCCGCCTGTGCGCACAAGTTGGTTGTTGTTGTCGTTGTTGTAGCCTTCACGCAAAATCGTGTAGCGTTCCACAAAAAAAAGTTGGTTCAACTTCAATTTTTTTCCGCTCGAGCGGATGGTCGCATCACGCTATTGGCTGCTGTCCCGTGACGTAGCGCACTGGCGCCAGGTCGCGCCTCCTCAGCAAAATGGCCGCCCGCGAAGCAGAGTGAAAAACCAGGCCTAGTAGGTGGTAGCTCTGCCGAGAAACACATAATATTGGCCGCGTGTGACTATTATGAGTGTTAACAGCGACTTCGAGCTTCACTGTGCGCAACAGCGTCAATCGGCAGTTTCTCCCAGGTTGTTTTGTCGCCGTCTACACTGAGTTGACGGAGCGGGTACGCTGGACCTAACAGTGCCTGTATCGCGATGTGTTTTTTTATTGGAGCCGTTTGTGATAGCTTCAAGTGTTCTTTATTCGCGCGACGATCTTCACGAACAGCAGCGAGAAACAGCTCCACAGGGTGAATTTCCTGTGCATACAGCAAGCTTCACAGCGCAGTGACAAGCGTTAGTGTAGTTAAAGTGATTGCAGTCGGAACGAGTGCTTTTGCGTCAGTCAGTGATACCGCCTGCAAGTATAATTACGTTTAAAAAGATAACTACGCACATCTTGTTTTCCGAGTGCTGAAATTAACTTAGAGCTATGCAGTAGATCCTGGTTCGGGTGCACGCGTGTGTACTGAGTTTGAGAACTGCCGTGAGTGCGACGTGACGAAATGAACTTACCAACTTCGAGCTCTGCAGCGAGTCTCATTCGTTGCAGCTGTTGCAGTGATCGCGAGCACAAGTCGTGGCGCTGCGGCGTATTCATCACCAATATCGATCGTAGTTCGTGTCTACTGTGTTAGACAACCGACGCGTGAGTGCGACGAGACCATTCTGAAATTTGTTTTCTGCGTATGCGAAACGACCTCGGCTGCACAGCCGTTGGGCGGTTTTTTGCCGGGACTACAGTAGTGTCGCCGGCATTCTGCGGCATTGTGCTCCATAAAGTGCAATTTGCGACTATTAGTGGCCGGATCACGATGGTATGCCGGCGGCACTGTGAAATCTGTGTGAAAACGTCGGTGTGCATAGCAGCTCTGACATATGGAGTCTTTTTTATTTACTGCTGGCTGCGCGGGCCCATATCTGTAGTAAATATTTGCGTAACAAATTTAATGAATTCAGCTTCTCCTGCATGTGATCTTGGTCAGAGCCAAAGCATTAGTGTTAAGTTTGGGTTGTAACATATCAACAGATCAGAAACACTTATGTACGAAAACCATTGTCACAACTCATTCATTGGTGTTTCCCAGTGCAGAAGTCTATATTATGGGCCCACTAGTGCAGCTCTTTTTCATGAGCATATCATTTTATCTGATGCCAGAAAAGACCACAGCAGATGCTTAAGCTTCTAAAAGCAAGTAACCCATATACAATTGTGTCTTATTAATATGAGCACTTTGGTTCTGGATCAGAACTGTACATTAGAGTTTTCCATAATAGTGAATCATGATTAAAAATGAAAAGCATGTTCAGTAAACTGCTGTGAATAAATTTATTTTTGCTTAGCAGCACGCAGTGAAGTTACATTTTAGACAAATGCTTGCAATATTAAGTCCATTATCATGGTTGCCATGGCTATTGGTACCATGCAACGATCTCCAAGTGCTCCGTGAGCCATGACAATCGGGATAGAAACTGTACTCTTTGAATAAGCACCTGATCCCATATTTATTGTTGCTTTCACTACACTGCTGTCGCCGAGGTGCTTAACAACTTGACTGTATTGGTGTCGAACAGTTGTTAACTAGCGCTTCCTAAGTAAGCTGTACCAGCTTGTGTGAGACATTCTCGAAGCCTTTAGAAGCATATGTTATGAATGCACATGCATCTGCTGTGTTTTTTTACCTGTGACTGCCTGCTGTGAACATTATTTGTCTGCTGGATGAAGGCTATGGTGGGCCTATGAGAATGTATTTGTCATAAATGTAGATTGCTTCCTAGAATTCCTTCACCTTCTTTGCGTTGCTGCATTTCGAAATTTGTTCGCTTGAATGTAGATGCCTGTTTGCACCTTCCACAATGCTCAGCTATAGGGTTTTGTGGACGCACATCTGTTCACATTGGTCGCATAGTCGTGACAGGGCCACATTTTTGCATATTGCCAAACCCACGTTACCAATGTTTATTTTCATTTTTCAAAATGTGCTATGGGCTATTGCACTGTGGTTGCCCCTGCAATGTTGACATTGAGCCGTTTCTGAAAGTCCTACAGTGCCGATGCAGCCTTTGACCTGTCGAGGTTGAGATCACATTTAATTTTCAACCCATTTCCTTACTGCTTAGATTGTATTTGAAGATTCCCTTCTTTGCACCTGTGATGAGATCTCCTCGTGGCCGACATGCTTTAACTCGAGTAGCTTTTTTTCTTGTTGCCGTGTGCTCTGTTTAAAAAAAAAAAACATTAAATTAGTGTTGCAAGTAAACATCTGTGAGATTATAGCAAAAAGGTTATACAGTAAGCGAGCGGCTTAATTAATTTGTGCAGTGAACAAAGTGCGCCAGGAAATGAGTCGCCGAACCTTTCGGTGCCAATGATTTTGATATCAGAAAGAGAAGTGCTTTCATTCAGAAAGTGGAAGCGGAGAGAGTCGGCATGCCTGGCAGTTCAATGTTTAACAAAAACTGCACGCTATGCTGCAAGTGGTATGAGGGCAATTCCACGGTGCAACAGCCATATGATTCAATCTGTATTTGTCGTCAAACACTTCTAACAGTCCTTGCATTATGTTATTGTATCTGGTTATCACTGTCCAGACGTTCGCATTGCAGTCCATATTACACGAAAAAGATGTGCGGGTCCCAATTGGCTTTGTGCATTTAAGCTCTGTCATTTGTTCAAACAGCAAATTTCCGTGTTAAGGCATGCATGCTTTGATAAAGTTTCATCCCCAGAAAAACTGTCCATAATTCAAGCCATCATATCATAAGGTGGATATTAACGAGGCATGACTGCATACAGCAGAATTTGGTAAATTTTTTAGTTCTGATAATGTCACAAGTACCAAATTATTGCACCGTTTCTATGACTAGCATGGGTTCCTAATCATGAAAAACACTATATACTCTCACTCTGCTAAATTGTTGTGGCCCATTAAATTGCTCCTTCCAGATCGGTACGATTTTTGAAAAGCATTCCTGTGATACCCAACTTTTCGTTCTTCGTGACATACACTTGCTCCTTAGTCTCTTTGAGAAAGCATGCCATAAAATCCTTTATAAAATAATGTCTTGCATCGTACTGTTCTGAGTGGGATTTAAGGGATCCTAGCCAGTTAACAGCAGTTGGCCCATGCTAACTCTTGCTCATCCCGAATTTTTTTTTGGATTCGCGGGCAACCCGAAAAGTATTGTACTTGGCCCTTCCCTTTTTCTTGCATTCATTATTGACCTTCCTTTCACTTGATGGGAATAACGCGCTACACCCGTACAAAAACCGGCAACTGAGATGATGGACACAGGACAAGCACCACATTTTGAAAATAACAAGTGTTCAGCTTACTTTGAACGGACTACAATTTTAGCACGTGCAAGCGACAAGAAAGAGAATAAAAAAGTCTTTGAGATATCGGAGTGCTCAAGCACACCCTCAGTGTTATTATCAAGTGAGGAGTTAGAACTATAAATATATATAATGAAGAAACGAAGGAGCGTGCGACACAGCCGGTGCCAATGAATTGTTTTGAGCATGTGCATAAAATGTATTTATGTTCCGTCGCAGCAGAAGAAATTTTTGTTGTTAGTGCGCGCTTGTCCTGTGTCCGTCGTTTCAGCTGTCGGTTTTTGTCCGTGTGTAGCGCGTTATTCCATCAAATGTACAACCAACTAGCCCACATTCCTGCCTTGCTTCCTTTCTCTGTTCTATTTAACTAGTCTTCATCGCTTTCTATATGGTCTGCCATCCCGCTATCAACATCAACATTCCAACACTCCAGAACAACCGTCTCTATATGCTCGGGAATGGCCTATTTTGCAATGTTAATAGGACTGCATTAATAGTTTTTACTGTCAGCCATACCCGTCGCTATTGCGAGCTGATATGTGTCAGTATTTCTTTTGTGCTTTTATCCTACCCTGTTTCAAGCGAAGCAACACAGACTTCCATTATGCGATGTGGTTAAAATGCTAGGTGCGCGTGTTTACGCATGTGACTTTTATGTGCATGTGTCATTTTATCCTTATCCTCATTTGAAATGGCCAGCCAAGTATGTTATGGGGCCTGCATTGGCAGTGTTTATAAAAGGGTTCCTCTTTCTTCTCTATCATAATGCTAAATTTCACATACAGTTCTGTCATCATGGATGGAGTCAGATTGCAGCTGCTGTGAATTTTGTGTGTGACTGTGATTTTCTTACATTGACGGCAGCGAAAGACATGGAAAGGCACGAACCTGTACTCAGTATTAATTTATTTATAGAGTTGCTGTCTTCCTTACATTAGTAACAAGGGTTTTCATATAAGGCTCTCAAGAGGATTATCATTTTGGTGCATTATTTTGAAAAAAGAGGCCACAAAACAAGTCATTTGTTTGCCTAATACATGCAGCTCTTCTAGGACTGTTTAAATTCACATACATTCTCTGTATGAAGCCGAAAAGTAGGCATAGCCTCGGCAAAGATCTTCAAGCAGTTAGGTTTACGACTAAGTCATTTTAACATAAGGTTTGCCTAAAGGAAACTTTGGCAGATTGAAAACCAAACTGGCAATGAAATAAGCTTTACTTTGCAGAAGATGTTGCTAATAACAACAGCTAGCACGGTCAAAAATTTTATGCATGAGAAGTTGCGCAGAAAATGCTCACTTTGCTATTTTGGGAACCAAAAGCACTGTTAGAATCCATAATTTTTTTTCTCCTCAGAAAAGAATCTTAAACATTACTGTAAAGCTATATGAGAGGATATACATATGTATGCTCTGCACACACTTATATGCTTATTTTTATTTCATTGTGTTTCGCAACAACACAGCTTTCACCTTGTAAATATGTTTCTACAAATTCTGCTTGAGATAACCACTGTGCATGGTCAATGCATCTTGCTTCCCTGAATATATGAAGTATTCTTTCCCAACCTCAACCAGGAGCCGTCCAGATGTAAGCCAGTTTACCAACTCCCACATGATTTTATGTTTACACTGAAAGTAAAAGGTATGTATGGCCTTTTACTACGTACTAAGTAACCACTTTGTTTTCATTCACATGGGCACTTTCAGAATTTTTTGGAGTTGTACAGATAACATGCGAGCTTGTTTCTGCAGCACAACTCTCCAGGCTTGTTTGCACTGCTGCATTTTAGCTTCTGCAATTGTCATTGCAATATGAGCTAAGGAATGACTGATAAAATAAAACTAGTAGCCCGCTGTCACTGCAAAAAACAAAGCATTGCATTTCAGCGCAGTGATAGATATGACTTAGCCCCTTTAATGGTCACCACACTGTGGTATTTCAAATTTGCCTTTTCTAATAAACCGAATAACATTACAGAGAGAAAGCAGTACTGTTGCACGGTCACTCTTCTGTGAAATGCACAACTGCTGCAATTACAACTGATCTTGCATATTCCAAATTACTGGGAATGTCATAATTTTCTTGCGTATTTGGGTGCGTATTCGACAGCAGAGTACTAAAATATGGAATTTTTAATACATTCACAATTCAGATACACACTGCATATATCGTCGAATAGATAAGTGTCTTGCAATAAGTTAAGTGGGGAGACAGCAAAGAGGCCTGTTTACTTGACATTGTTACTGTCAACTAAAGTGTGCATGGATTAATGAAAAACTACAAAATAAAGGCAATTAAAATACATGTAAAAAAACTGCAGTGTGCTAGATTGAATAATTGATGATTTAACCTGTGCCTGGCTTCAGCTATGTGAATATCCCTGTTACAATTACAAACGATCGAATATGTACTGCTAACCTATACCTTGTTCTAGTCCCGTATCCTTGGCTCCGAGAATTCGTGATACGAATCACGTCGTCGTTCTGAAATCGTTATTGCTTATTATGGTATAGCGTAACCTTCAATGGGGGCACTCTTCAAATATTAGGAGGCAAAAACCTTAGATCGTAGTTAGAATGGTTGCATATATGTGTAGTCTTCAGCGGATTCTAGACGACTAGCGGTCGTACGAGTTGTGTCACGATTGCGGTGTAGTGCTTTTTTCCACTTTCTGAAGTGGAAATAGCGCCAACGTTAATCGTTTCCAGCGACGCTGTTTTAGAACCTCGCCTGCGGTGCTGCAAAGTTTGTAGCGACTTCGATCGCGGACGTCAGAAGCGGCCGAGCCGAGATCCATGGCTATCACAGCCGATCGCGGTTTTACCTGCTACGAAAACCCTCATAGCTAAACATGCTCGAGCGAGCCACAATATCAATGTGTGCGTATTCGTACGGCAAGATATCTTCGTGCTTTGCTACGGCACATGCCTGCGCTGCCGCACGGGCGGCACTGACGAGCGCGCCAATCAGAACGCCGGAGTCGTCCGCTCGGTCGCAAATTTGATCCTACAACCCCTCATCCGTCGCACCCTCACGCGCCCGTGCTCATCGTCGCAACGACGCGTGCGCATGCGGAACAAAGTGATCGTACAGCGCCCTTTAGCAAGCGCACTTTCTTTTCGCTGAATTCCAGGGTTAGCCAAGTTAAGCCACGGATAATTTTTTATTTTAGAAAAATTGCTGTGATAAGTTGAAAAAAGTTTTTATTGACTCAGGAATCACGCGTACATTAGCACAAAAAAACTAACTTTCTAAAGAAACATTGTGCGTGGCTTTCTTATATGCCCCCTTTATTTTTTATTCGGTACAGTACCCGTAATGAGCTCCATTAGGGGCCAACTCCCTGCGGGTGGCTCGTTCGCCTGTTGAGCCATTCGTTAACATTACCCAACGCTGCTGCGAGTGTGAGGGCGGCTCAATGTTATCGAGAGTCAACGCTATTTCTGGCGCGGCGATGGCGAAACTTAGCGTGAGAGCTTATACCACAGCAAAGCTGGCGGTATTCTTGTACTCGGTGTCTTTGTAATTTATATTGTCAACGTTAATTAACTAAACTAATACTCGTTATAACTATGTGGTAACCAAACTTAACGCTGGTCGCTCCGTCTTCAAGGCTGCCTCTCGACGGATAGACTGCTTAGTTCACGCCGTGTGTAGCAGCAACGACGACTTAACAGCCGATGTCAAATACCTTCTGCAATTTGATTTTGTGATCGAACTCGTCCTAAAGAAATAAACAGTCTCGCATGAAATATTCTGAGCACACACGTGCGTTCCGAGTCAGGGAACAGGTGAGTCGTGAATTCTTAGTCGATGGGGAGTGCTTGATGACACACTATCGTTGCCTCCGCCAAGTGTTTCCAGTATCCCTCCACACAACACCAATAACCAGGGACTCCGGAAAGGAAGTGGGGTGGGGCAACGGGAGTGGCCACGCCGCCAAAATTTTTCTACAGCACCCCCCCCCCCCCCCTCTATAATCTCTGCCGGCTTGCACTGACCGGATTTCTACAAACGGTTCAATTCTACGACGTTATTTTATTTCATTTTCATTTATTTTTTCCCTTAAAGGCCCGGAGGCATTACATAAGAGGGGGTGGGGAGCAAAATCAAGGTCAAAACAGAGAAAGAACAAATTGATAAAAGAGAACAATAACAAAAAAATAATGTAAAGCACAGTGGTACTGAGCTAGTTGGCTTCGTAGCCAGTCGTAAAGCATTTAGTTTGACTGACCTAAACCAATACACTGCTAAAGCAGAAGTTATTGACTGACTGCTCCTTGTTCATGTTCACGGTTAGCAGAGAAAGAGAGAGAGAGAGATAAAACATTTATTATTTCATTGAAGTGTTCTACGAGTCAGGTAGGCGGACTCCTCAGTTCAGGACTCCGGTGGCTTGGGCAGATGCCTGGACCAGTCTGATGATGCGACACTGGTCCTCCAGACCATTGCTGGTCAGAGCTGCCTCCCATTGCTCGTATGATGTCTGTAATGTTTTTAGATGAGGTAGTTTTTTGGGACAATTCCAGGAAATGTTAAACAGCGTATTGCGTAGCAGAACTGAAGCACTGCGCGCAAACATTTGTAATCGCTCCTCATGCATACATCTTTGTAGAACTGCACATATCTATTTAGGTTTAATATACATTAACATATACATGTTCGAACTGTACAAAATAAAAATTTGTACAAAACATTATATTTAAATGAAACATGGAATAAATAAATAACACAACAAAGTCTAAGCGCCCCTCCCACTCTAGAAAAGTTCCAAAGTCCCTGCCAGTAACCACTCATCGCTTTAGGGGTGACAACACACGAAATGTGAGCCAAATTGGGCTGCACTATAAAACGCGTGACATCGTAACCGCGCAAAATCGCGTAGCCTCCTTCAGCCTTCACCGCGCCAGGGTACAGCGTGTATAAAGCCATAAGACAGTGGGTTGGCCGCGAAAATAAACTCTTTGACAGCATTTCAGAAGGCGACGAGTGTCGCTTTTTAAATTTCCTTTGCGGAGAAGCAAAATCTTTTTCATCCCTGTCTTTTCCCGCACGCAATATTTATTTTGAGAAATTCTCTTACAAATTTGATTGATATCTGAGGAACTTGAAATATTGCCAGTTTGCCTTGAACTAACAACGAAGGCATTCTCAAAGCCGCGAAATTTGAGCTTTCCTTGTTGGTAAATAGGATGCACTGTGATATTCTCAACGCTAGGCCTAAGCTTCGAACACGGCTACTGACAGGTGCAATCTCGGAAATTGATGTGAACTTACAAACGCTACTCATCACAAGAAACCTGCTTTCTCCAGTGTAGTGTGGACATCGAAATAATTGCAGCTGCGGGAAGTTAGCAAAGATTATTTCATTCTACGTCCGAAACTTCCGGAGGGATGGTCTTTGGAGTGAACAGCGCACTGGGGCCCATACATGAAGAGGAATAGTCCTTTAAATATTCGAAGCGCAGGTCCATAAACAACGCGAAAAAAGGATGCCTCTTCCTTACTCCTATATGGTTAAGCAGTTTAGAGCAAGAGACTCAAACTCTGCTGCCCTTATTTAATGTTCTGCACTCTTTGAGGCTCAGCGCATAGGAACAGCGTACACCACTCGCAGTTCTGCTAGCGTATCGCTTATGTAACCAAATATCTCGAGACATTTCGCTACAAAAGTGATACGCTTAAGCCTCCTAAATCTTTTCTGTTCATGACTTCGTTTACAGCTGCGCAAAGAAAAAGGGTAACAAAAATTCCTGAACGAATTTGTATGAGAATCTCCACAATTTCTATCTTGGTTGAGATTGAAACATTAATCCGCCTGAACATCCAACTTTTTCTTCAGTGGGGTATCTCGATGGCAACGAAACACCACCTATTTGATTAAGCATGGCAGCTTTCAAAATTATGAAGGGACCTTGAAGTCTGTGACGTTGCTTGAGGCGAAGCGAAGTCTTTGTGCACCACTGACACACCACAAAAGTGACAAAGAGAGCGCTGCATTGGCGACGAATTGGTGAGTCCAGCGACGTCCTCTTTGAAGGACGCAAGCACGCTCAGCACAGCCCTAGCAGCATCAAGGACGGTGGTTCATTTCAAACTGTTTTCACCTACTAATAAGGCTAAAGAGAGGTGTATACGAGGGGCACATATATATTCGGGATATCTTCCCAGCTCACGCGATCTCCGGGTCTTGCGAAAAGAAAGCGCTCGCGAAAGCGCGCAGTTTTGCGATTACTTTTCAGTGAGTTTCACGGAGGTCCATCAGTGCGCTGCTGCACAGTCACTTCTTACTGTGGCAGAGAAATTGGGTGGCTCCTCTGCTATGAGTGGCCACGGCGGTGGCTTAATGGCTAGGGCGCTCAGCTGCAGAGCCGGAGTGCTCGGGTTCGAACCCAACCGCGGTGGGCGCATTTCAATGGTGGCTAAACTCAAAACTTGTGCTGTGCAATGACAGGACTCATTAAAGTTACCCAGGTGGTCGAAATTATTCCGGAGCCCTCCAGTACGGCACCTTTCTCTCCCTTCTTCCACTCCCACAATCCTCCCGTCCCTCACGGCGCGGTTGAGGTATGCGCTGAGAAGTGAGCCCACAGCGGTAGCTCAGTGGTGAGGTTCTATTATTTCCCTACATTGCACGCAGCAACAGGAAACGGCAACCGTGCTGTCAACTTTTTGCCCGTAACACTTCGTCCTCAAGCACCTAGCCCTAGCCTCGTAAAGTAAACCACTCCCTTTAGAATTCTCAAAAAAGTTTTTATTTTAATCTTAGATTTAACCGTCATATAGAGTTTCAACGCCGGCTTATCCAGCATTTTCTTTTGCAAGTGAGTATATTCTGAGAATCGTACTTTCTGTTTCAAGGTTTTCTTACTATGAGCTTCTCCCCTTTGACATCTCGTTCCGCCCCCTTGCAGTATCGATACGGTACCTGTATAATTAAGATGTCTACCACCCATGATTTCTCATTCAAATGATTCAACCGTTATTTATACTTCACCTTACTTTTTTGCTTATCAGGCAGAAAGGCCTGATCAGGCTTTTTGCCTGAGCGTGATCGTACCGGCGTCATTATTATAAACCACAACTTTTTATTTTTCAGAGCTAAATCGCAGTCCAAGAGCCTCCGAATTTTACCCCCAAATGTCAGCCAAGTCTTGCAGGCCTCTCGGGCCCTCTGCTAGAAGAACGACGTCATCGGCATATATCAATCCCGGTACGCTACTTGTTTCCAGTTGGCCCCTTCTCCGCCACAACACAAGACAAGCCGAATCCGCTCGCCCGTGATCGTTGAAGCGCCATCAGACGAGCATGTAGCAATCCACACAAAACGGTAGCAGAGTAGAAGCAGCGAAATTCAGTTATTAGACATAATGATATCGCAATGCCATCGGGCAATGATAATTAAGCAGCCTACTAATTTCTGCTACTTGTCTGCAGGGGCGTCTGCTTCATGCAGACGTTGGTGAGGCAACACACCACTTTGGCCCCAGCTTCATGTAGACGGAACTTCCGGCCTGGCCTGACCGGGGGAAATCGGCAGTCGCCTTTTCGTGTCCTCCCCTCTATCTTTCACTTCCCTATCTTCTTTCTCACAACTCTCCTGTCTCCTATTCACTTTTTAGATTTCCTTCTTTTTTCTCCTGGCGGCGGTGGTTAACCTTGTGTGACCAACCACCCCGAGTTGCGTCACATTTGGTTGAAGTTGAGGCGTATAGCAGACGTGGGCAGGACTTGCGAGCTCCTATCCCGTGTACTTGTTGGGCTCCGTGGTGGGCGGCTGGCACCGTAGCCGAGTGAGTGAAAAACTTTTTTTGAACATTTGCGTAGTTCGGCGGCAGCAGGATCCGCGTCGTCTTCATATCAGGCGATCCCGGATCCCGTCTTCGCAAGGTCGGGCCCTCATTCCAGGGCTCCGCTGAGCCGCGCTGTCTCGTAAGCGTGCTGCACCAGGGTCCTTTGGACCGTGAGCTCGCTGCTGACGAGACGGCTCTCCCGTTGCTCCGCACGTGTGTGTTTGTGTTGGTGTAATTTTATGTTTCGCTCACACTCCCATGTGATGTGGTACAGCGTTGGTACCACCCCGCACCACGGGCATGTGGCTCTGTATTGTGTCGGAAACATCTTGTTTAGTATGAGTAAATTTGGAAAAATACCCGTCTGCAGTCTGCGCCACCCGGTAGCCTCTTCCTTTGTTAGTGCCTTGTGTGGCGGAGGATATTTATACCTTAAGCCCCTGTATAGGGCCAGGTGCTCTGCATACCCCCCGTCGCAGGCTCGGGTGCAAAACTCGTCCGGTAATCCCGCTCGGAAACTCATCGTTCGAGCATGGCCGTCCGCTCTTTCATTTCCCTTAATACCTGCATGTCCGGGTATCCAAACCAGGCTGTGTATGTGTTTTGTGTCTGAGACACGCGCTTTTCTGAGTATGTTCATGGCTGCGGCACCTATCCTTCCCCTAGTGTAGTTCCTACATGCCTCTTTCGAGTCTGTAAGTATGTTTAGAGATTTGTTTCCCTGGGAGCCGCAAGCGACCGCTACAGCTATGGCAACCTCCTCGGCTTCTGTTGCGTCCGTAGCCTCTGCCGCTGCACAGGTAATCAGTTCTCCCTTGTGGTCGACTACAGCCGCGGCCGTGCGCTTCCTATCCATCAGGTACAGTGCCGCGTCCGTGAAGACCGTGTTTTCCAGATTGGCTAAGCCTCGCTCGATATACTCGGCTCTTGCTTTCCGTCTTGCTTACCGTAGCCGAACATTACAGATATTTATGGCTCCCCCTCTCCAACAAAACGATCACCCTCAAAAACGAGTGCGGACTGACGTAAGTGCAGAATTCCTGCAAAAAACAAAAGAGCTTTTCTCTAGGCACCGTATCGTACATAGTGGAGATCAAGATCAACCTGCTAGGAAAATGTATCCGTTGATAGTTTCAAAATCTCTGACTGATGCTCCGGGATTTGGCTAAAAGGTGACGAAGCTAGATAGTGGCGACCTACTCCTCCAAATCCGCGACAAAGTGCAATATTCGAAACTCCCAACCATAGTGTCCATTGGCGACATTCCTATATCTATAACTTCACATCGATCACAAAACACAGTGAAAGGAGTGATATCCGAACACGATTTCCTGAACCTTTCTGAAGAATAGATGTTGGAGAGTGTTAAAGACCAGAACGTCACTGAAGTTCATCGTATCAAAATCCCAAAAGACGACAACGAAATACCAACAAAACACATAATCCTGACCTTTTCTACCAGCAGACTCCCCGAATCTATAGAAGTAGGGTATCTTAGAATAACTATAAGACCATACATTCCAAATAACAGACGATGCTTCAAATGTCAAAGATTGGGCATGGCTTACAGAGCTGTCATGGCCGCCAAATATGTGCCAAATATTCGTCAAATTATCATGAATCCGTGGACTGCAACGCTGCACCACAGTGCGCGAACTGCGAAGGGGATCACCCAGCGTACTCGAGGTCGTGCCCGACCTGGAAGAGAGAGAAGGAAATAATAACTACAAAGACAAAGGAAAACATAACTTACCAAGAAGCACGAAAAAGACTCCCCTCAGCTTTCCAGTTCACAGCAAAAAACAAATTTCGCCGATGTGGTGCGCAAGGGCGGCACACCACACCGGGCTTTGGCCAGTGCTTAGGCAAAGCCTGAGGCAGGGCCACCCCCGCCCCGGCAGACGCAGCAAAGGCTGGCCTGCCACCCCTGAAAAAGGGCCCGTCGGCCCTTCAGTCGGCCACCCGCAAAGCTTCCCCCAGTCGGGAGAGGCCTACAAATCCTACACCCGCGGGTCCATCTCGGACATTCAGAGCCTCTAGTGAGGTGATGGACACAACAGCGACCTCGCCTCCGCTGAAGAGGCGGCACAGCTCCCTTGAGCGAAAAAGAAAAGAGAAGATCCCAATAACAACCGTTAGCTTAAGTCTTATGCCCGCACTCCCTGAAATCATTCAATATGGCGTTCCTTATAGAGTAGAACTGCCGAAGACTACAGTGACAGAAAATAACTTTTATACACACTACTCCTGGCTGCTTCATGCTTACAGAAGATCAACTTATGGCCTAAACAAAAAAAACATTTTAAACAAGTATAATGTATTTCGATGTGACCGAGAGCAAGCAAGTAAACTGTCTGAAGGTGCTTCTATTCTCACCCAGACTGGTGTTGCAGCCCGCGAGATCAAACCTAAAAACCAAATGCGAAGCCGTCGCAGTCAACATTCCTCATTTTAAAGCAGTCTTAACATGTACCATATATCATGAGGCACAGCTAACGGTAATACTTCATGTTTTAGAAACCCTTTTAGAGCAGCAACCAGAGCCATATCTGCTACTTGGTGATATTAATGCTTACTCCGGCTTTTGGGGAAGTGCGCACACTGATGCAAGAGGTCGTATTTTAGACGATTTTATTCTAAGTAATAATATTTGCCTCCTAAACACCTACAAAGATACATACTGCTCTCCGAGCACGGGAAAAATGAGTTCCATAGATTTGTCTTTTAGTTCGCCCTGTCTTTTGTGATTTTAAATGGGATGTCATCGATAACGCGTACGGCAGCGATCACCTCCCTGTATTAATCAGCTGAACATCTGCACCGCAAGTAATCCCAACAAAACCGCGACATTGGAAGTTACATTTAGCCGACTGTACAGCGTTTAGAGAAAAGGCCAGCCTAGATAAGATAGTTTCCTGCCTAGGCCAGCCTAGGCAGGGATAGTTTCGGTTTTTCTCCGCAGAAGTCGGTGGCCATTCTTTTCTCACTCAGACGAGGCCATAGGATAGATGCCACTCTAAACCTCACATAAACGCGTTGAAAAATGAACGCCTCTAGATCCATGAGCATACTCAAAGTGCTTTCCAGAAAGCACTGGGGAGCCGAAAGAACATATCTCTTACAAATTTACCGCTCTTTAGTACGCTTTACCGTGGATTACGGATGTATAGTGTATGGGTTAGTGTCACCACTTCGCGCACGTTTGCGCGCGCTCCAGGACATTCTTAGAGCATGTGGGGTAGCGGTCTCGGTCACAAAGGAGATGCCCTAGACTCAGCGTGGCAAGCTCAGCCGGAGACCAGCTACCAAGTGACAAGGAGGTTTGTCGTTTGGTGCCCAGCTTTCGCCGGCCGCAAGCCGAGAATGGATCGGAGCCAAAGACTCACAAAACAAAACAAAGTTTATACAGCTAAGAGACGATCCAGAGGATTTCACAGTCACTCGTACGAGCACATACGAAGTGATTTACAAATGCAATGCAACTCTTGCAACGTAACGAAAGAGAGATACAATTCAACAAAATCTTTGCACCTAAAGTGCACCAACACAGAGAGAGACAATTAATGAAAACACAATTTGTTCACCGGGAACTGCGACAGTCCGACGACCTGAGGAGCACGACGGGGCCGATCCGCAGACTGGCGCACGTTGCCTCGCTGGTTCGTGGCATGGTGAGTGGTGTTCTCCCGGGAGTCGAGCAGGCGCGATTCTCAGAAGCTTAAACGTTGGCTCGGGCTAACAGACAGCGGTTACAGCCCCTAATTTATAGACGCGGTCCGCGTCTGTTCGCGCCAAGGTAGGCGCGCACATACACGCATTATCAACTGCACAAACTCCTCCTTCTCGCACCGGGCGCGCGACCCCATTGGTCGAGCGCGGAGACCACCTTCGAGAAATTTCTGGTTTCTTCTCGCATGCGAAGACGCCGGCGCGAGAGCGAAGGGGAGAGGTTATCACCTTATCGCGGCCAAGGCCACACCCTCCAACGACGATGAGCAGAAACTACTGACACATTCTAGAGAAATCGACGCCTCGCGTGGCTATGTTTACTTTGGCGCCGCGCCGGCGAGCTGAGTGGAAAGGGCAGCCGCACACGCAAAGCTACGCACTCTCCGGGGGCCCTTCCCCGCTGTTTTTTGTTTTATTTAACCCTGCGCGGGCGCGATTGCTTACGCGCAGCGCCAGTTTTTTCGAAGATGCGCCGAATTTTGTGAAACCGCCCCTTCCTTTAGGAATATTGTGCAACAATATTCACAAAACACAAAATTCGTGCTCACATGCTTGCGCTCACAGTCAATGGCGAATGCCAAAATACACACATAACTACAATGATGTCTGCACACACAAAACACTTGTCAATTGGCAAAATTCAACACATGCCGCCACAGGGCAATACATTAACACAACATAAACAGGGAGCATTCAAGTTCGAGGCATGCTTGCGCCTATACTTCCAGATTCGGCCTACACAGTGGGCTCTGAACAGGACTGCTTCCCTCAAGTTTTCGGCCCCGGTGTTGATCCTCTTTCGCACGTGACTCTGGCCTTTCCTCCTGTCGCGAGCTCTGCTCTTTTTCCTATTTCTACTGAGGCTTCTCTTCCGAACGCGGTTCTGGATCTTCTTCCTACTCGTACCCCTCTGAGTGTTTCTGCTTAGACTTCGAGCCCTTCCTCTTTTCCTTCGGCTAGGGCGTCTGTTGCGAACAGATTTAACGCCAGTTCGCTTATGACGGCTCCACTTGTCGTGTGTTTCTTCTTCTCTGCGCGCGCTTTTCTGTTAGCGCTTACGATTACACTCGGAGTCCGTTCTGAAAGTTGGGCTCGATCGACTCAGCTTCTTTTTAACCTTGCTGCAATGGTCATGCAGCTTGCTTGCACCCGACGCAGGTGTCTTCAGCTTGGTTCTATTTCGTCTTCCGTCCTTATTCTTCTTCGGGGCAAGACCGTTTCCTCATCATTCGAGATTAGTTCTCGTGATGAAGCCACTGGTTCAGCCCGTTTTAACTCTTTGAGCACTCCTCTTTCTTGCCGAGTTCCTCTGTTTAGCTCGTCACTTTCAGTGCACTCGCGCATCATTCCTTGCACTTCACTTTCGCCTTACTCAATGGCAAAATTTCATCGCCTTCCTCATTAGAAAAGACCTCCTCGCTGCTCGTGAGTTCACTCGGTAGAGATTCCTGTTCTCCCCTGAGGGTGCTCTCCTCAGCTGCAAGTGCGTTGGAGCTTTTGCGCTCTTTGACATTTGGCCGTTCATTCTCACGGTCACTACTGCAACAATCAGGCGTGCAGTACTCTGACTTCTCCGTGAAGCTCCTGCTTTCTTCCACATACTCAGGCCGTCCTCACAGGCCGTTCCACATCCTCAGGTGCCGTCCGACTGAAGCGCCAGGTTGGCATTCTCTTCAGTGCCCACTACCTCGGTAGTTGCTACACTATCACTTTCCTGAGGAAGCGACACTCTGGTCTGGCCCTCACCCTCTTCAATCTCAGTTGTAGGAAGCGGCTGTTCCACAACCACACTCTCACTAGTGTAGCTAGTTACAACCTCTTCCGTGGTTCTCGACAAATCAGACTTCCCAGCCTTCCACCCGGCCTCTCCGGGAGTAAGCTCCACTGGTTTCCTGACGTTGTTCAAACGCCGAACCTCAGCAAGCTTCCTCGCAAGGATTGGATTGCATACTCTCTTTGAAATTCTCGTTCTCGCTCCAAGGCGAGTTTCGCTGCTTCGTCTCGTCTCCTCTGCCTTTCTCTCTGTCTGTCTTCTCGCTCGCTTTGTCTCTCTTTCTCAGCGGCTTGTCAATCGCACTGCCTTTCTCTTTCTCTTTCTTCTAGAACCTCTTTCCATTTTTGGCTCAGCCACTGAACAAGTTCAGCTCCCTACTAGACCTTTCTGATGGCCTAGATCGGCTATCTGAGATTCATTGTGAGCCTGAACTCTTCAGATGCAGCATTTAACCTCTGCTCTGTGAACCTCTCCAACCGCTTCAGCGCGGCACCTCAGAATATCACTCTGCTGCTAAACACTCCGTTTACGACCTCTTCGTAAATTCGTTCCGACTCTTTCTCCGTTCTCTGAGCTCACAAAGCACCAAACGTCCTGTCGCGGATGATAGACTATGTCACCAATTCGCGCACTTTTGCGTGCGCTCCCAGGCACCCTTAGAGCGTGTGGGGGTAGCGATCTCGATCACAAAGGAGATGCCCTCGACTGAGCGTGGCAAGCTCAGCCTGAGACCAGCTACCAAGTGACTAGGGGGTTGGTCGTTTGGTGCCCAGCTTTCGCCGGTCGCAAGCCAGAGAATGGTTCAGAGCCAAATGTTCACAAAACAAAACAGTTTATACAGCTAAGAGACGATCCAGAGGATTTCACAATCACTCGTACGAGCCCATACGAAGTGATTTACAAATACAATGCAACTCGTGCAAAGTAACAATAGAGAGATACAATTCAACAAAATCTTTGCACCTAAAGTGCACTAACACAGAGAGAGACTACTAATGAAAGCACAATTTGTTCACCGGGCACTGCGACAGTCCGACGACCAGAGGAGCACGACGGGGCCGATTCGCAGGCTGGTGCACGTTGCCTCGCTGGTCCGTGGCTGGGCGAGTGGTGTTCTCCCTGGAGTCGAGCGGGCGCGCTTCTCGGAAGCTTAAACGGCGGCTCGGGCTAACAGACAGTGGTTGCAGCCCCTCATTCATAGACGCGGTCCGCGTCTGTTCGCGCCAAGGCAGTCGCGCACATACACGCAGCTTCAGCTGCACAAACTCCTTCTCTTCGCGCCTTGCGCGCGACCCCATTGGTCGAGCGCAAAGACCACCTTCGAGAAATTTCCGGTTCTTTCTCGCATGCGAAGACGCCGGCGCGAGAGCGAATGGGAGAGGTTATCATCTTAGCGCGGTCAAGGTCACGCCCTCTCCGACGACGAGTAGAAACTACTGACGCATTCTAGAAAAATCTACGCCTCGCGTGGCTGTGTTTACTTTGGCGCACCGGCGAGCTGAGTGGAAAGGACAGCCGCACACGCAAAGCTACGCACTCTCCGGGGGTCATTCCCCGCTGTTTTTGTTTTATTTTACCCCGCGTGGGCGCGATTGCTTACACGCAACGCCGGTTTTTTCGATGATGCGCCGAATTTTGTGACAGTTAGCCAGACCATCATCTCGACTCAGTACATAATTTAGGTTTGCGTCTCTCCGCTGGGGCAGACAGGACATCACCCATAAACAGTCTCCATGGAGGAACCAAGGAACCTTCGCTTACAGCTAGGAGAGCTATGCTCGCATGCTTGTACATTCTGAAAATCCGCTTTCTGCATAAGAATCTACATTACCCTATCGCTACAAGATTCCTTTCTAGAAGACGCTTTAACAACAAGCCGCAAGCTACCCGGCGACTCCTTTTGCGATTTGAAGAGATGTGCCAAAACCTCGGTGTACTAGGCATATTGCCAAACATTGCTCGAAGGCGAGGTTTACTGCCGCCATGGTCCAATACCGCCCTGAAATCTGTGATTTCTCTCTTACGAAGGTCTGTAAAAAAGGCAATTCAGCAACAACATACAATACAAGAATTTCTTACACTTGAGGAACAGTTCGGTAATGAACTATTCCGGTGAAGCAGTGGTGCCAGGTTCGAACCCCGGAGCAGGACGAATTTTTCTTTAACAGCGAAGTTTCTGTACAGCTTTCCTTTGTAGCCATATGGCTGCGCTTGGGTGGATGCCTATGAGTATTTACTCCCTTATTACAGTTCGCTAAATTCACAGTTTTTTATAGGCATGTTTCAAAAACAGATGCTCACGTTACAAGCACAGTGGTACAGGAGAAATGGAATAAAATGGTAATACTTTCACAATGCACTTCCGTCTTCATGGCGAAATGTTACGCTATATGTGTAGCCATAGAAAAAATAGTAAATGAGAACCTGGCCAAAAGTACTATTTACACAGGCTCGTTAAATTTGCTTACAGCCCTTAATTCTATAACTGCAATAACTGTACTGTGTGGCGACCTCACGCACAGCATTACAACAGCTACAGCTCAAGGACAAAACATAAGACTCTGCTGGGTACCATGTCATGTCGGCATAAGCGGCAACAAAAGAGCAGAATTGTGTGCTGCTCAAGTTTGTGGCAAGCAAATTAAAAATGTAAATATGCCCTATATGGATTGCATGAACTTACTACATTGTAATGCAAGGAAAAAATGGCAGTCCGCTTCGAAAAACGAAGTAAATCAACTACACTTAAGAAAACCAGCTATAGGAGAATGGAAGTCATGTATGCACCAGAAACGTTTCAAGGAAGTTCTTATCTGCCGTCTGCGTATAGGCCACACACACATTACGCACAACTTTCTGCTAACGAAAGAAGACAAACCACTTTGTACATGCGGAGATGAAGTAACTGTTAAAAACATTTTAATTATATGTTCTAAAGTGGAAAAGCTGTGAAAAAGTGCTTTTCTCCGTTTTATAACCAATGCATCCATTTTAACCCAGCACTGCTCTTGAGTGATAATGGAATTACGGACATGCCACGGGTTTTTAGTTTTTTAGCAGAAACTGGTTTTCTTAAAAAATTTACATCATGACCCATTACTTTCCCTGATACTCCTCAGCCATTTCTCGTTCCAGAGAAAAATGCTGAGGTGTTTATTTGATTGGTTGGGAGCCTCGAGATCCTTGGTCGAGCAAGGATGGCCGCTGAGGTTTCCCGACCCAAAATAAAAACATTTAATAGTACCAAATTCTAAATTTTGCAGCGAGAGCTACACTTGGCTACCAGTTGAGAATTTCACTGTGGTCCGGAGAGGACAGTTCTGCGCATGTGCCGTTACCATGGCAACCGGAAAGAAGCAGCAGGTGCGGCGAGCGCTTCGCCGTCGCCGCGGCCGCGCGCCCGCTCCACCGTCGCAGCCGTGCGTGACGTCATGGGGATGAACAGTTGTGCGTATGCGCCGATACCATGGTAGCCAGGCAGACCCCGCAGGTGCGCCGCGCGCCTCGCCGCACGCAGCTCTATCAGCCGAACCGCGCGTCGCATGCGCAGCATTGCGTGTAAAAGGCAGAGATGTAATGGGCGGCTATATATCACAACGTTTGATACGGATACACAGAGGGTGAGTCGAGCCGCTGCTAAACGGCGGTATAGTCAAGAGAAGATTAATTCTTCCGATTATGAGGTTGTCGCCTGGCACTTGGCTGATCAACAAAGAGGGAATGAGCGTCAGAAGGTGAAGAGAGCAGCGGAGACGGCCGAACAGAGATAGGAACAGCTTACTAGATAGATGCCAGGAAGCCGAGCGTAATAGACGGCGCATAGCTGCCGAGCTGGAGCCCATTTGTATCTTTTCTAAACATACAGTGACCATAACAAGCTCTGCCAGGGAAACGTACTTCTCGCTACGTGTATCGTTGAATTGCCGAGCTAAGCCACTGCCAACTTTTTTCTTTTGTCATCACGAGGCAGTCATAACTATTTAGGCACCCTACACCACCGACGATTTTTCACATTTCTATAAAATTATCCAGAAAATTTCTCCTATACCTCGAACTTAGCGCATGGTGGCCTTTGTTGCCTATGCGCTATAAAACCCAACACAACACCAATAACAATTTTTACTACTGCTTCGCCCTAGGGAATGTCTTGCGAACCCTTTTATTGCGCGAAGCAATAGAGGTACCCTGGTGGCAAAAATCAACCATCGGGTGAGGCCGCGCGGATAGCGGAGAGGAGGAAAAAGCAAGCGTAGAAAAGAGAGTGCGCACTCGAGACAACATACTAAAACACGTTGCTGGGCGCGTTGGTGCATCACTTAGCTTGGGGGAGAGGGTTTATTGACTTGAAAGGCACAGAGGTTGGCCTGAAAGATATCTGGCCTGCTACTCCACTGGGGAACGGGAAGAGGAGAAAAAAGAGGGTCACGATGAGGGGTGATGATGATGGGAGGAGGCAGATGAAAAAATACATAAAAAATGCACACTTTGTAACATCACAAACGCGAGACAAGGTCCGTGTCGCTTAAAAAGCGTTGTAACTCTCGCGTTGCCTGTACAGTTTCCAAACTATCTGGCCAAGCGCCGAGGATAAAATCCTCCGAGAGGGTCCTTGTGTCCATAGACCTCAAAACAGATGCAAGCATAAATATTTCGCGTGTATATGCTGGATATACCACTAAAACATGTTATATAGTCTCTTGCGCACCACATGTGGTACATTCCGAGGAGTCCGCTTGTCCTATCAAGTGCAAGTCCTATCAAGTGCAAGGCGATGTTCATACGTAATCTATGGATTACGCGTGCAATAGAGCGTGATATTCCGCATGAACAGAAAAGGTCATCGCCAGATCTAGCCGTTTAAGGCTATGTGTCGAGTGTCTGGCAGGGCCCAGTACCTAGCCGTCGCACTCCTCATTGATTCCGAAAGGAGACAAGTGGTGTCCGGTCTAGAGAACGGCACAGCGGTACGCAGGCCACTGCTGAAGGTGCTCCTTGCTTCAGCGTCGGCGGTCTCATTTCCATAGAGCCCGCAGTGTCCAGGGATCCACTGAAACACTATACGGTGGCCTTTTTCCTGAGCAAATGACAGGAGACTAATGATATGAAGAGCCAGAACTTGGTAGGCGGTGTGGTGTAGGAGTTCAAGAGTTCAGCTTAAAAAAGAGTTCAAAAGAGTTCAGCTTAAGTTAAGGACAACGCAGCGAGCCATGGAAAGAAAAATGATAGGTGTAACGATAAGAGATCGGAAGCGGGCAGAGTGGGTGAGGGAACAAACACGGGTTAATGACATCCTAGTAAAAATCAAGAGAAAGAAATGGGCTTGGGCAAGGAATGCAATGCGAAGGCAAGATAACCGCTGGTCCTTAAGGGTAACGGAGTGGATTCCAAAAGAAAGTAAGCGGAGCAGGGGGCGGCAGAAGGTTAGGTGGGCGGATGAGATTAAGAAGTTTGCAGGCAAAGGGTGGATGCAGCTGGCAAAGGATAGGGTTAATTGGAGAGACATGGGAGAGGCATTTGCCCTGCAGTGGGTGTAGTAAGGCTGATGATGATGATGATGATGATGATGATGATGATGATGATGATGATGATGATGGTGTAGAAAGCATCCCAAAATTTGTAGCGCAGGTTTACAGTCAGTGAAAATGCACCACTCCTGAGGCGGTTCTCCGCAGATGTGGCGGATCGCTTCCAGAAGGCCCGCAAGCTCCGCAGCGGTTGAAGTAGACTTGTGTCCTAAATGAATCTGCGGGTCGTCTGCTGAGCGGGGATTGCGAAAGCTGCTGTTGATGGTTTGATGACTCACATCCATCTGTGTATACGCGCACACAATTTTGGTATTCTGACCAGATGTAGGCAAGAGCAAGTTGCTTCAGTCCGCTAACCGGTATCACAGATTTCTGAATTATGCCAGGGACATGCAGGCATACTGAAGGCTGGGCCATCACCCATGGTGGCTGCAAGGGATGATGCGGCAGGGCATAGTCTGATGGCAATTTGGATTGATGGAAGCGCAGTGCACGTGAAAAACTGCTCTCCGGTCGCTCATAAAAAAATCTCCGTCAGCGTGTGACAGCGGAGCCGTGTAAGCGCGCATAAGGTCAAACGCAACAAAGGACAGCAGACAGAAAAAGGAAATCAGACGTGCGCTGCTTGGAATTCCTTAATAATGCGAGAGCATTATATGGCTCATGAGACAGAAAACATTGGCGATGGTTTCGCTTTGGTTAAACCTGTGTGACACAATAGCTACAGCTGGGCGAGTGAAACTTGGTCACGTGACCAACCATGTTACAAACCACGTGATCAGACACGGCGCCGAGCCGCCGGCAGCTGCTCCGCACCACGTGACCAACCACATGACGGCGTGGCGGCGCAGCCGCAAGGTGGCGGCGCCGCCACCGCCACGGCGCCGCCATGCTGAAGGCTCGAAATGCTACCGTAATGTAGCTATCGCGACAAAACCGTCGACGGAAGTTGTCGCCCCAAGGCGTCGCTGCAAGTTGTCCGCTGGCCGTGGTACGAAATTATAACATCATACCAAAGCCGTATAACCTCTCACCAAATTCATACAGAGTAACTTTAAGTCATGGTCAAACGTTTTAGGGGAATCCTTCAAGGCGGAGTAAATTTGTTATAAGGGAGGTTTCCTTTGTAGCCGTTTGGCTGCGCCTGGGCGGATGCCAATGAGTGATTAGCTCCCTTATTACGACTATAAGTCAAATGACACCATAAATAAGTTTGCTTTATGGTTTATGGGGCTTAACGTCCAAAGTGACTCAGGCTATGAAGGACCTTAGTGAAGGGCTCCGGAAATTTCGACCACCTGCGGTTCTTTAACATGCATTGACATCGCACAGCACACGGGCCTCTGGAATTTCGCCTCCATCGAAATTTGACCGCCGCGGCCGGGATCGAACCTGTGTCTTTCGGGCGAGCAGCCGTGCGCCATAACCACTCAGCCACCACGGCGGCTGTCATGACTAATTCATGTGATCGCAAAATGTGTATACAAGTTTACGTAGTGTATGCCAAATTATATATTACTCGATAAAAGTCATGTAATTATAATTTGCAAAAAATCATGTCATACTAAAGTCATGTGCCCAAGAAGTATCACGTGATTCAGAAATAGTTGCAGAGAGTGTGACGTCATACTAGTTCATGCGACCAAGAAGTATCACGTGATATCTCAGGCGTGCTCCTTAGGACAGCGAAGTGAAAGTACTATGAACGAGAAATAAATCGCGCCGGAAATAACGTTCCTAAGCAATGAAAAGTTATTTGTTCCTTCCTAAACAGAAACAACCCGAAAGCTCCCATATCAACAAACATATACAAATCCCACAGACATTGCTTAAGCCTTCACTGCTTCTTTTTCTTTAGCCTCAGGAGTTTTAAATACTGCCGCTAATCAAACATTACAACGATCTCCCCATAGCATTTTTCTTTTCCCTGTCTCTCCTGATGAAAGGGGCAAAATAATACGGAATCTGAAAGACGGCAGTCCAGGTCTCAATAATATACAATCATCCCATATTAAGTTAATTGCGCATCTAAATTGCGATGTCTTCGCCCGTATTGTTAACCTGGTCTTGAAATCGGGCACTTTCCCTACTGCGTTGAAAAAGGCGAAGCTAATTCCAGGTTAAAAAAGAGAGATAAACAAATCATTTCTAATTGCCGCTTATCACCATTTTATCATTTTTCAGCAAAATTATTGAAAAAGTCATTTTTATCCGAATTAACCACTACTTAACAAAATTTGAAATTCTCTCAAATAACCAGTTCGGTTTCAGAAAGGGATTCTGCACCGAATTAGCTGTGATCGCTCTCACCGATAAAATTAAATCCTACATCGACGCTGGTAACATTCCCGGTGTATTATTTATTGAGCTTTCCAAAGCTTTGGATTCCCTCAACCATGCTATTTTATTCAACAAGCTTGACGTTATAGGCATAACTGGGTCTGCACTTTCGCTAATCAGAAGCTATTTATTTAATAGAAAACAAGCTGTGTTCATCTCAGGAAGATTGTCAAAATTCAAGACTACTAACGTTGGAGTTCCGCAATGTTTCCTTCTTGGCCCTCTTTTATTTTTATTATATATCAATGACCTCCCTAGGTGTCTGCATAATTCCATCTGTTTTGTTTATGCTGAGGACACAACAATCTTAACCTCGGATTCACATATAAATAATGTGGTTGATAAACCTAACATTGGTGCACAGAATTGATTCGATTGGTGCAGAAATAATTTGCTGTCCATTAATGCATCTTAATCTAGCTTTCTAATTTTTAGGTCACCTCATAAAATTCTTTGCGAAAACTCGTCTTTTAGCATAGGCTCAAACTCAATATTTTCAGCTGATCACGCATTCTTTCTAGGTGGAGTACTGGACAAACAACTTAAATTTCAGACCCACATCGCATCTATTCCCTGAAAAATGGCATATGGTATTAGAGTACTAAATAAAGTTCGCCCGTATTTTTATGTTCTCATTCTCATTCCCCTCTATTATTCGTTCATCCACTCCCACATTCAGTATGGCACATCATATGGGGAAAACACTTAGAATTCGCAATTATCTTCTCTGCAAACTATCCAAAATCAAGCATTCCGCATTATCACTTATAGTCACTACTCTGCAAATGCCCCTGTTTCTGCTCCTATTACACAATATTTTATCGGTGCCGAAAATAATCGACTACGGGTTATGTACCCTTATGTAAAACCTATTAGAAAGCTACGTCATTTTTCGCTTACTACCAACGACCAAAATGCGCGTCGCAACGACAAACGTTTTGCTACTCATAATAACCCGTACTCTTAAACCTAACACTAATTACGGAAAACAAACAGTCCGTTTCTATGCTACCACATTATAGAACTTATTACCAGTTACCATTAAGCAATCATTAATTATCTGTGCCTTTAAATCCGCTCTTCGTCAGTTTTTACAATCCTCCTAGTAGTCTTTCTCACGGCAAATGGTACTAGTCTTGTCACTTATATCATTGTAATATATGATTTTTGTTTTGTGTTGTTCTGTACGGTATTTGGTGTGCAAACAATTTTAATTCAGATAAGTGTTTGCATTCTTTCGCACTCACTGCTCTTTACTGATGCCAACAACTTTAAATTTTTTTGCATCTGCTGATTGTGTATTCTTTTTAACAATTGTTCTTACAAGAGGTGCCGTCCACAGTCTCTGACTTCGGGACTTCCTTCTTTATTCCAGTGCTTTGTAGCGACAGCTACATTGCGCTAGCATTTCGAGGCTTCAGCGTGGCGGCGCAGCCACAGTGTGGCTGCGCCGCCACGCTTTCACGTGGTTGGTCACATGGTGCGGAGCAGCTGCCGTCGGCGCGGTGCCTTAGCTGATCACGTGGTTGGCCACGGGACCAAGTTCCACTCGGCCAGCTGTACCTATCGCGTCATTGTGGGTTCACCACGACTGCAATGGAGCGCTCACCGATGTTGCTCTTTCAGGTGGCCCTTTTTCTCGGCGCGTCTCTGGAGGCACAGTCCGCAAAATCCTGCGCGAGCTCTACCGGGCATGATGGACGCGAAAACTGGAAGCGGTCGCCACTTCTGGACAGCTGCCACCGCCTCTGCTGGCAACCGGGATGGACCACACGTGTCGACGCTATCACCACAGGATGCACAGTATATCAACCGCCATTTCACCGCGCCCCGCTGGGGCACAGCACCACGACTGCAATGGAGCGCTCACCGATGTTGCTCTTTCAGGTGGCCCTTTTTCTCGGCGCGTCTCTGGAGGCCCAGTCCGCAAAATCCTGCGCGAGCTCTACCGGGCATGATGGACGCGAAAACTGGAAGCGGTCGCCACTTCTGGACAGCTGCCACCGCCTCTGCTGGCAACCGGGTTGGACCACACGTGTCGACGCTATCACCACAGGATGCACAGTATATCAACCGCCATTTCACCGCGCCCCGCTGGGGCACAGCACCACGACTGCAATGGAGCGCTCACCGATGTTGCTCTTTCAGGTCAGTTACCTTGACTGCTCCTACTGCCGCGTAAAGAGCGACAATCGTTTTCTTATTGTGGTGTTGTGCCCCAGTGAGTGGTCTGTTGCTTTCATGAACTGTGACAAGTTTGTAAAAAACCTGCTGTGTAGAATCCTATTGCTTCTGTCAGGGGATGTTGAATCGAATCCTGGCCCGGGAGCGGATGAAGTTCTAGCAACTGTCTTGCAAACTGTGCAAAGAATTGAATTAGGCCAGGATGATATCCGCAACGACCTTCGCGCTTTAAAGAATTGGCAGGCGTCCGTTGATGTCGAGTTGAGACAGCTGTCAGCTCGAATTCGGGTGCTAGAGGTGGACACTGCTGCTCTAAAAAACAGTAGTGCTTCACCAGTTCAGGCGCCCGAGGTTGCTCTCGAAATCTCGGACAAGTTAAAGTCTATCGAATCGCGCTGCGATGACGCCGAAAACCGTCTACGCCGTTCCAATCTCCTTTTCTTCGGCCTACCTGACACCTCTGACGAAACCTGGTCATCCGCTGAGACAAAAGTAATAAACTTATGCTCGGAAACCCTCGGTGTAACAGTCGAGCCGTCTCAAATAGAGCGCGCACATCACCTCGGGAAGTACCAGGAAGGCAAATGCAGACCTGTCATTGTTAAATTTGCACTTTTCAAAGACAAACAGCTCGTTCTGGAAAAGGGGCCCAAATTCAAGAATACAAATTATGCTGTACGAGAAGATTTTTCGTTAAAAACACGAATATCAAGGAAACACCTACTTGATTTTGCGAAGTCACAAAACGCCACATATAAACTTAGCGTAGACAGACTGCACATCGGTGACGTCACCTTCGTATTTGATGTTGCATCTGGGAGCGTCATTCGATCTACAAGATAGCTCACAAGGGAAACGATAGCTGGTACAATCGATCATTCAAACTCTACTTGTCGTAATCACACGCCGTCACGATTACACTTATCATGCACTAATATGCGTAGTTTGCTACCCAAACGTGTTGAACTATGTTCATACCTGGATAACAGTGAGTGTGACATTTCAGCATTAACTGAAACGTGGCTTAATCCTGATATTTCTGACACTGAGGTACTGCCCGATACCAACGAGTACATAATCTTCCGCAAAGATAGAGAAAACAAAAAAGGAGGAGGTGTCCTAATAGCCGTCAAGAAGCGTATAGCATCTCATCTTGTTAATTTACCCAGTCTCCTTGAGATTATATGGATCTGCATTACGTCATCATTCGTTAATTCAATAATAGGTGCATGTTACAGACCACCAGATAGCTCCGCTGCTTTCATATCTCACTTGCGCGATAACCTCAGTGCCATAAGGACCAAGTTTCCTAAAGCTAATATATTTCTGATGGGGGACTTCAATTTCCCGGACATTGATTGGTCTAACCTCACCTCTGACTCTCGCTGTTCTAAAGACTTCATCGACTTAACTTTAGATTTTTCTTTAACTCAGTTAGTAAACCAACCTACACGCGGAACGAATATTCTTGACCTTGTTTTGACTTCATGCCCCGACAATTCAAGCATCGTCTCTACCAGTGAGGGATTCAGTGGCCATCTGATTCTTAATTTTGCAGTTAGCATTCCATCACATACGCGGCATCTAACGTCTAAGCTCATCTTCAACTATAAAAAAGCTGATTGCAAAGCTCTTAACGTTGGTCTGCAAGAATTTTGCTCCTCGTACCTTTCCACTTTCTCTTCCCGTACCGTCAATGAAAACTGGACCTTATTTAAAGAAAAGTTGCTGTCATTAATGGTTGCTCACGTACCACAAACTTCATTTCGGGTCAACATTTCTAAGCCATGGTATCATAGGTCACTTCGCACAATTAAGAATAAAAGAAGCGCTTATTTAAAGCAATAAAAAATCTGGATCTCCCTCTCTGAAACTGCAACAGAAAGACTGCGAAAAACAATACTGCCGTGCCGTTCGTAAAGCGAGACATAAATTTTATTCTCATGATCTTCAATCCCTTATGCGCAACAACCCTAAAAAATAATGGCGTACAATATCCCCAACTAACACTCATGCCCAAATCGCTCTACAGGACAATACCGGAAATTTCATTACTGACGAAGAAAGTGCGACCAGCTTTAACAATTATTTTACTTCAGTGTTCACCCATGAAGATCTTTCTAACATTCCTGCCACCGCCGAAGTCGACTACAGATATATGACCCCCATCAAATTAACTGTTGAAGGCATCGCGTCACTTATCAAAAACCTTAAAATGTCCACTAGCTCTGGTGTTGACGGAATCAACGCCAAAATTCTTAAACACACTATAAACTCGAGCAGCTTAATCTTGTATCACATTTTTCAGCAGTCTTTATCTACAGGTGAACTTCCGTTTGATTGGAAAATAGGCAAAGTCATCCCCGTGTTCAAATCCGGAGACAGAAGTAACATCAGTAACTACCGACCTATATCTTTAACCAGTATTGCATGTAAGCTCCTAGAACATATCATTGCTTCAAATGTTGCGCAGCACCTTGAACAAAACCGCTTTTGTTACCCTCATCAGCACGGTTTTAGAAAAGGACTGTCATGCGATACTCAACTCATGGAATTTACGCACGAAGTTCTGACTAACATGAATGATAACCAACAGACTGATTGCATTTTCATCGACTTTTCTAAGGCTTTTGATCGGGTAGCACATTGTCGTTTAATTGCCAAATTCTCTGCTTTAAATATCGACTCATTAACGCTATCATGGATTAGAAATTTCCTCTCATTTCGCAAACAATTTACCAGTATAAATAATTGTTCATCCTCTCTCTCTGAAGTATCGTCCGGTGTTCCCCAGGGCAGTGTCCTGGGCCCGTTACTATTTTTAATATATATTAACGATCTGCCCACCGACATCACCTCTAACATCCGTTTGTTTGCTGACGACTGTATTATTTACCGCAGAATTTCTAATCAAACCGATCATATCGCTTTACAGAAAGATCTAGACCATATAACAAACTGGTGTTCCATGTGGCTAATGCCGGTCAACACTGATAAGTGTAAATTAATGACTTTCAGCCGTAAACTTTCAAACTCTTCTTTCACCTACTCGCCCAGCAGTAATCATGTGACAACAGCGTCCTCATATAAATATCTCGGCATTCACCTAAACCGAAACCTTTCCTGGTCGACACACATTAATAAAATTACAGCTAAGGCTTCACGAACCCTTGGATACTTAAAGCGTAATCTTCATGGTGCACCATCTGACACTCGAAAACTAGCCTACCAGACGTTTGTCCGCCCACAACTAGAATTTGCATCACCCATCTGGTCACCTCACCAAGCGTATCTAACACGTAATCTCGAATCTATACAGAACCGTGCTGCACGCTTCATCGCTCGTGATTATAACCGGCATTCCAGCGTCACTAAGATCAAGTTATCGCTATCACTTGAGTCTTTAGAATCACGTCGTACCGTAGCCCTTCTTTGCTTATTTCATAAAATGATTTTCAGTCTTCACAGTCACACATTACCTTTGTCACGGCCATGTCGCACATCTCATCGCCTCCATAATCATAGCAGCTTTACGCGTATTTTTGGTCATACAAAAGCATTCAACATGTCTGCTCTCCCACGTGCCATAAACTATTGGAACAGCCTTCCTGACGATGCTACTAATACCAGAAATCCTGCTACATTTCGTGATAAAATAACCGCAATCTTCGCCTAGTTGTCTCAGTTCTGTGTATTCTTGCGAAAAATGTTTTATTGCTGCTTAGTGTGAACTAACTTGTGCACTTTTTAGCCTCTCTGTCAAATCGTGTTCCATTTCCATGTTGCCACATTTTGAAACACGTAATTATTGTGTGTTGTATTACTTTATTTGTATTCTTCTGAGTGCCTCTTGCTAACTTCTTTCTTGTTTTTCTTCTGTCCTTTTTCTTCTGTCTTTTTTTGCTCTGTTCTCTAACTTCTATGTACTGCCCCACTCACACAATGCTCCAATGTAAAGGAGCCTGTGAGTAACTTGAATAAAAAAAAAACCAAAGCTAGACCACCGGCAGTTTTTCTAATCTTGTACCCTAAACATGCAATAAAAGCAACCTTGAACCTTGAACTTGTGAAAAATACTTGACGCCATACTAAGTCATGTGACGAAGAAACCTAGTCGCAAAAGAGAAGCGCCCAGTTACAAAAAAGCAGCAGCTTATTAACTCACCAGCAGCAACAAACGCTAGGGCTTCCGCATTTCTTTACTGAAGCAGGCTTAGGTGCTCTCGTAATTTTTGATATACCAGAAGCGGTTGATCATACAGCCTTGAGGTGGTGGTGGAGGGAGACGGAAGAGGAAACAATTGGCGGCGGTTTAGCTCAGGTTAAACCTGAAGTGGCGCGATAGCTACAGCTGACATAGTGGAACTTGTTCAGTTGAATTGCAGTCAGTCTTTCGCCGCTCCGTTTCGCTGGGCGTTCCTTCTTCATTTTCGTCCTACTTGACACAGCGCATGCGCACAGCCGTGGCAGCTCGGTTTCGCCGGCAGCAGCAGCTGCTCCGCACCACGTGGCTGGTCGCGTGACCAACCACGTACGAACCACGTGATCAGCCACGGCGCCGCTCCGCTGGCAGCTGCTCCGCAACACGTGACCAACCACGTGACAGCGTGGAGGCGCAGCCACGAGGTGGCGGCGCAGCCTCAGGGTCGCAGCGCAGCCACAGGGTGGCGGCGCCGCCGCGCTGAAGGTTCGAAATACTACCGTAATGTAGCTGTCGCTACAAAACAAGTACATGACGACGCGCGAGAAAACGGATAGTACATTGGAGGGTACCCACATCAGTCAATAATGCCTTCAAAGATACCTGAGAAGTGGCTGATTTTTATAAATAATTAGCGATGTGGCGCTAATGCTGGCGCTCCCACTTTTTCTGATCTGGTGCGCTTTCATCAGTTCACGTGCAATCGTGTCTTGGGCTTAAAATACTCGTATCTTGAAGCCTATTTTCTGTTATTCCTTCCCGCATCCATGCAGTGGATGCGGGAAATTGAACCTGCCCCATTTTTCGACGACAGTTAATGGTTTCGTTGGCAGTCATTCTTACTTCTGCTTGATTTGTCTATGGGTCATTTGGCCCCCGTAGTACACTTCACAAAAGGTGTTTGCTTGCTTCTTTTCACATTATTATTTCTTGTACTACATGGCTCATTCACGCCAATCAGTGATGTGAGTTTTTGGCCAAAAGAAAAAAAGGACAGGAACTTTATACTTTGTACAACCACATGCATAAAATTTAGCAACTTTGTGGGAGTAAGGGATCACCACCTGTCTAATTTTATTGACTGGAAAATTCGCCCTCCTCGCTGCTTATTTCGCTCCTTTATTACCCTTTTCCCGCAACGCATCCGTGACTGAGTTTAAAACTCATGTAGGAGAGCCGGCCTATATTAGCTTTCGATCTGTTCATTAAAGAGTCTGCACTTTGACTGCATGAATTTTTAGACCGAATTCAAGGCACATCGTGACAATCGCCCGTTCTATCGTTTTTCAGTGCGTCGAATCGTATGGCAAAAGTTCCTTGCGAGCACGAGGACAATACATCCAGCAAGCAGCTTTGTTTGTAAGGGTTATGTCAATATGTATAAAATGTAAATTATTTCCTTTGCGTGAGCTGTTAGGTAAAATCTACATGATTAGCATGCTGTTTAAAATCAGATAGAAGTTTCCGCACAGTTTGTGTGTAGGTCAAGGGTGACTGTTTTGTCGAAACAATTAAAAAGTCGTCTACGTACCTAAAAGTGTTCAGTACTTTGCCTACGTAAAACGCCTCGGATTCGGCTTGGTCAGTGCCCATAAGAAAAACCACGCTCGAACCAAAACATACTCCTTTCTTTTGCACCTATATGTGATCTTGAAAAGAAACAGTTGTGGAAGGCAAATAAAACCCTCATAGGGCCTTGGGGCTGCCAGAGCGGCGAAGGGCGGACGTGGTGGTAGAGGAGGGGTGACTAGAGAAGAAGGGTGGGCGTGGCGGGTGTTTTAATAATAATAATATGAATTGGTTTTTAGGGAAAGGAAATGGCGGAGTATCTTCCTCAAATATCGTTGCACACCTGAACCGCGCCATAAGGGAAGGGATAAAGGAGGGAGTGAAAGAAGAAAGAGGTGCCGTAGTGGAGGGCTCCGGAATAATTTCGACCACCTGAAGATATTTAACGTGCACTGACATCGCACAGCACACGGGTGCCTTAGCATTTTGCATCCATAAAAACGCAGTCGCCGTGGTGGGGTTCGAACCCGGGAACTCCGGATCAGTAGCCGAGCGCCGTAACCACTGAGCCTCCGCGGCGGGTACGGGCGTTTTGCCATATCTGCTTGCGGCATGTCTTAACTTGTTTGTCGCGGACGTGACGGATGTGTGCAACGAGTGTGACTGTGTGTGTGTGTGGTAAAATGGTATAAGAAAGGTTCCTGGATAAATGAATCTTGCATGTGTCATAAAACTGCGTTATGCTCACTCATTCCCGACGAACAGAGCCATTGATCGCCTCCCATTTTTTTCTTTTAGCAAACTCAGAACGCGTGCTTTGAACGGAGGTATTTTAGTCACCGCAGGCAGGTCGGCATGGCAAGTAAGACCCGGACTACGCTTCCGGACCACCGTGCTCATGCGACGGGTGTCAAGGGCAACCCGCCTGCGCCTGCGACGCCCTGCCCTTCGCCCAGCCGTGGGTCCGCACATCATGGCAGAAGTACGTCTTTAGAGTGAGCCTCAATATCTAAGTTTTAGAGTTTACACCTTTAGAATGGATTCCCACGATGCCTCGTTGGTAGCGCCGGCGTTCAGGATGGTGGCAGCCATTCTGCTACAAGACGATGGACGAAGAGGCACCACGAACTCTATCCATGAACCATTCATAAACGCTGTGAAACTGCAGCGTTCTTGGGCTCTGCTTGCCTTTCGCACTACATCTTTGCGCTGTTGCCAAGCCTCATCGTGTTCGAAGTCATGTCGCCGAAGGGTGCCGTTCGGAGCTCTAAGATGGCTCATAGTTTTGGTAACAACACGAAGCTTCTATGTATGTGCATGAAATAAGATTTTGACGCTTTACAGCTTACTTTACGGCTTCTTGGCGCACAAAGCGAGAAATAGCGCATTGTTTCTTTTATTGTGTGAGTTATTCATAGATTTGCAAGATTTGTTGTGCGTGTATGGTATGTCGTGTTTTTTTTTCGGTCTTCAGCTTGCCGATGCCGATTAGGGCGAAAATGCTTGAAGCTCTTAAAATCGGGGTACAGATGGAATCAGTTAGTGAATATCATGTAGCTGCGACACTGTGCTGCTGCCCAGCAATGACACCCTGTGGTTGCTGCCAAGCCAGCGGCTTATGAGGGCACCTCCACTTTTGTTTCCTGCAGTAGGGGAATGCACAGTGGGACAAAGCTTTGGTCGAATTTCTCGCCTCTCGGCGTGCCGAGGCTAAGGTTTCTTGATAATACAGATGACAAAGCGTTTCCACTGCAGGGAATGCACCCGTCAGGAATGCAAATGCCAGACACAAAAAATCGTCTTAGAGAAAGCATTGAAGATTGTTCGCTAACGAATTGAGACTGCTTGGCCTGGAACACAAAAAAGAATTCAGTCATGGAAATCTGTAATGAAAACAAGACCGCAACTCCCAAATATTTGTTTATTTCGCGAAACATGTCCAAAATGCAGGTTTTAATTCCTCAATGCCCTGCGGTCATGCTGAATTGTGCTATCAATGGTTGTGGGATCCGTGGCTGCGTTGGGCAGAAATAGCTCTCGCCTGGTGCTCCGCCGGCAGGCTTTGCCAGTGCTGCAAACACACCTTCTGAATTCTGGACTACCAGAATTTATGGAACGCTGCTTTGTGAACCGGTGTTTTTTCTTTTTTGATGAATGCGGGGAAAAAATATAACATTTGGAAAATGCCGTGGCCGCTACGACCAAATGCTGCTTTCTGCCTCAGGAACCACGTTAAAAGCGGTCAATAAAGGGAAGCCAGTAATTCAAGCGTCCTTGTCAATGAAGTGAGAAAAGATAGCCGTTAATTCCTACGTGCAAAGGGAGGCTGAAAAGTTTGAAAAATATTGCACTACGTGCCGATAGGACAGTGGCCCTTTCAACACCGACCGAGATAGGCTTACAATGGTGAATGACATTACACAGATCTGTTAAGAGCAGGAATATGCGGAACAAAAGAGCACAAGAATTTTTTTTTAGACTGTGCGAGTCCTCAATGAAGCGAAGGTAAATTATGTGTCAATTTCAGAATGCACAGAAAAAGGGCGTCGTCTGCATTTCGACGCGCGATCGGCGCTGGGCATTCTGCAATGTCAGGCCGCGCGTTGAAGCAATTTTTGCTCGTAGTTTGACGCATTCTTGGTGGCGTTTATGTAAAAGTCATGGCATTAGTATGCGCACGCCGTAACCTAAACAGGCTAGATTTTTTAGGCACGCATCGCATTCTTCGGTGCCAAGTCTGATGCTGACTTTGCTTAGCCACGCACCGGGAACAGCCACTTCACCCTTGTTTCCATGGGAGGTGGCGCACGGAGCCTCTAAGAGCTCTCTGTGGCCTCGATACCGTTGTCAAGGTTGTCAGGTTAAAAGTGCACATTTCCCCAGTTTTCTTCGTGTTTAGTCTTCTTATTTTTTTTTCTTGTGATGTGAACGTCACGTCATGGTTACACTGTGTTATAAGTTTTGGCTCGGATGTTTTGCGAATGTTGAGCTGCAGCGAAGCCGCCATTGTTATTATCTGGGGCCTGCGGCTTTGTCAAACTTCCCTAATGACGGCTTTTTGTGCTGTGCTTCTACATCATCTGTAGACACTGAATGTCAAAAAAGCACATTATTACGCACAGGGTATATGTTTTAGCAGAACCGTGCATCTCGCCGCCTGTACCACTATTTAAGAGAATCCCATGATACGTACCGCTAGAGCGACCCTCCGATTCGTCTATTGCGGCCGTCTGACCTCTGTTCCTTTTAGAGCGAAAGCTCTACTTCATGATCAATGCTGAAAAAGCCGAGCCATCGCTGAAGCCTTAACGTTAACCTTGAAAAAATAAATAAACCAAATATTGCTGCGACTAGGACTCGAACCCACGGTGGCGCAAACGAGAGCACTATGCTATCGCCGCAGCCGATCACTTCTCGTGTTAAACTGCAACAAACTCTCGCGCTGTGCATTGCGCAGTGCCGTCTTCTTCAACTTCATCATCGCTGTCTTCACCAACTTCCATCTACGGCGCGAACAGATCATATCAGCTTAACCTCAATTAGAGCTTATCTCAAGTCGAGTATGATCGCCAGACGTAGCGACGACCGAGCAAAGCAATGGAAAACCGTGAACCAGTGAGGCTAAACACAAGCTTTCGCCCGTATACATAGTTTAACTATGTTAAAACTCTACCGTCTGTTTAAAATGCATGTCACTGATTATAAATCATTTTGCACATTTGAAATGTAAAACAGTGTATAGATACAATTTTTATCACGGATGGTTATCTATTTGCTGTTCTCACCTTGTGCCCTTCAAAGGCGCCTGGCGCTACGGCGTCACCCCCGTCCCCGGCGCTCCCGGAGGCGAGATTCGTGGGCCGGAGCGACACAAGGACTCGAGTCTCCTGGGGAGCCCGCGGGGCATGTGGCACAACCTAGACAGTGGCTGGGCCCAAATGTGGCCCCTCGCGTTGTCTCTCGTGGCCATGCTGACCCTCTTCTCTTTCGTGGCCGGAGTGTCGGTTGGCCTGAGATGGGGTAACGTCCAGAACATTCGGCGGCTGCGAACGTTGGAACCCCGTGCTGTTGACCGTAACGCCACAAGGTGAGGAAGCCTGAAGTTAAGTAGTAGTGTACAGAACTCCTAATTTGTTTATTTATTTATTTATTTTTTTGAATCTCAAGGGTACCTGCAGCGGGACATTACATGAGGGGTGGGCGTAAAGAACAGCGGTTAATATTGAATGTTACATGGGAATCATGACGATGACATGGCTTCCTCGATGCTGTCTTGAAATGGGCTGGATCAGGGATTAGTGCTAAGTCGCAGGGAAGGTCATTCCAGTTGCGAGCTGTGTGGACAAAAATGATATCTGAGATGCAGTAGTGCGGGCACGATGCGGGATGACGCTGTTTGGGTGGCCTGTGCAGGGTGTTCGACGTTCTTGTAGAATGAGCTTGCTGTCATGGGGTTAACAATGAAAAAACCTGTGATAAAGGCAGAGACGTGAAATTCGGCGACGGTGCACCACTTGTGAAACTCGCCTTTTAAACATAGTTCCTGTTGTCCCTGTGGTTACGTCGCTGAGGTTGAAAGATGGAGGCACTAGCTAGCAACTGCAAAAAAAAATATAGTGCTATGCGTCACAAATAAATTCAGAAACACTGACGTAGTTTCTTCGTTTAGCTCCTAATATATCTTTAGAGCTGTTACATCATGATTTTTTGTCAGTGTATCTGTGTGACTGATCGTGCAACTAGGCGCCATGGAGTTGACAAACCATATCGGAGTCTGAAACTTGGGCGCAGTTACGCTACTGCCGACAGGTGGTGCGGCGATCTTCTAAACTCTGATTTTTGGCTCTCTTAGGTCGCCGGTGTTTAACACGTGTTAAAGGGTACTATTGGAGGCTTCGAAACATAACAGGGTCATTCCACGCCAGACGTCCCAGATGTTGCGCTCGACCATCTCCAATTTGTGAAAAAAAAAATCGTGGAAACTTATCCTAATGTGGGTAATCAAAGCCCGAAATCTTTTTCCCGAAAAAAAGTTATTCGTAGTGAGGCCAGTTTGCATATTTTGAAAGGGCGAGAAACCAGGCAAAGCTCAATAATTAATAAAAAATTCAAATATTTAGAAAAACTTCACCAGTTTATCATTGACATTTGCACAGATAATGCTTTCCATATAATTCGGAGAACGCTGCTTTATTGGGCATAAATAATAAACTTAAAAAAAGTATGAAAATGTACCATTTTTGCCGTTTTTTTAAATATCAACTTGCTCACGGAAATTCGGAAATAGCCATTTTGTTTTTCTAGATATCTAGTACCTATAACAAATGTTACAGGTGATGAAACTGCGTACATCGAAGTAAAAAATACTAAATTTACAGTGCGTTTTGAACCAAAAACACTCGTTATTTCACCATGAGGTGGTCCAATGAAAAATACAGACAATGGCGGGGTACGTAGAACAGTTTAATGCATTTCATCTCTTAAAATTTTCTAGAGGCAGTTTTTGTTTGAAGCGAGAAAAAAATTTTTGAAGTTGAGCTCTCGCGCCGCAAGTTGCGTCGTCTCCTAACGCCTCTTCACTGCAGAGCACGACACTGCTTATACTGTGGCCAGACGAAATGTAGAATTATTGTTCTGAAGTGAAGTTTGCGCCGCAGGCAAGCATGGAAAAGTTGAGTAGTCGAACAGGTATTCGTGGGAAAAGATTTTCTTAACGTTGCAGGGGCAGCACATGCCCATGTGAGCTAGTTCGGTGTGGTTCTGTCGCAGTCAAGTCATTCTTGTTAGCGCCATGTCAGACGTAAGCACCAGCATAAGAGCTTGTGAGACGCCGATCTGGAAATGACCAGAACAATTCGGTGCTGAAACCATCCGCTACGCAGCAGCCCCACGTGGTATCTTACCCTTGTGGCCATCAGTGGCTCACGCTCGGTTGGTTCCGATGTGATGTCTTGGTTGTATTTGATTTGGTTTGGTTTGGTTTATGGGGTGGAACGTCCGAAAGCGACTCAGGCTATGAGGGACGCCGTAGTGAAGGGCTCCGGAACTTTCGACCACCTGGGGTTCTTTAACGTGCACTGACATCGCACAGCACATGGGCCTCTAGAATTTCATCATCATCATCATCATCATCATCATCATCATCAGCCTGACTACACACACTGCAGGGCAAAGGCCTCTCCCATGTCTCTCCAATTAACCCTATCCTTTGCCAGCTGCATCCACCCTAGAATTTCGCCTCCATCGAAATTCGACCACCGCGGCCGGGATCGAACCCGCGTCTTTCGGGCCAGCAGCCGAGTGCCATAACCGCTCAGCCACCGCGGCGCCTGTATTTGATTTAGTTAGTGCAATTTCTCCATTAACACTCCAGCGACAACTATAGACAAGCAACTATGCTGGCGAAGCACCTTCATGCGAGCGACACACCTGCGGGCGAGCGGCCCGCGTTCACCGCCAGCGCATCTTGCGTTACTCGCCGCAGCGGTGTGCACCTTGCACCTTCACGTACGTTCCGAGGCACACGCTCTCCGCGATCTTATTCGGATATAAACAAAGCACTTGTGATACGGCTGCCATGCCGGCTGGTCATCCCTCCTCTTGGTTCATGCGGGACAGCACGCTGAGTGCCCTCGTTTTTCTTCCCTTGGCTGGGCCGCACCAAAGCGGGTCTGTTCGAATTTCGAAGGCGAAAACGATCTCGTTTATTGCATACCATCCGCCGAATGTCACGCTATATCTTCTCTAGCTCCAGCCCTAAAAATGCACAACACCGAGCGATGGAAAACTGCAGTCGTTATCTGGCCATAACTGTTGTGCCATGCCAGGTGCCGTGTTCTGCGGTGAAGAGGCGTTAAGAGACGACGCAGCTTGCGGCGCGAAAGCTCAACTTCAAAAATTATTTTCTCGCTTTAAACAAAAATTACCTCAATGAAAAATTCATAAATGAAGGCAATAAACTCTTCTACTTAACTCGCTACTGGCCATAAGTTTTGTGCCATTCCAGGTGCCATGTTCTGCGGCGAAGGGGCGCTATGGGACGACGCAACTTGCTGTGTGTGAGCCCAAGTTCAAATATTTTTTTTCTCGCTTTCAACAAAAATTACCTCAATGAAAAGTTCATAAATGAAGGCAATAAACTCTTCTACTTAACTCGCTACTGGCCATAAGTTTTGTGCCATTCCAGGTGCCATGTTCTGCGGTGAAGGGGCGCTATAGGACGACGCAACTTGCTGTGTGTGAGCCCAACTTCAAAAATTTTTTTCTCGCTTTCAACAAAAATTACCTCGAAGAAAAATTACCTCGAGAAAAATTTCAGAAATTAAAGGCAATAAACTGTTCTAAGCACTCCGCTATTGTTTGTGTTTTTATTTGGAACACCTCAGGGTGAAATTAACGAGTGTTTCTGGCTCAAAACGCACTTTTTGAAGCTTTAGTATATTTTTTACTTCTATGTACGCAGTTTCATCACCTGTAACATTTGTTATAGGTACTAAACATCTAGAAAACCAAAACAATTTTTTCCGAATTTCCAAGAGCAAGTTGATATTTAAAACAAAAAACGGCAAAAATGGCTCATTTTCATACTTTTTTGACATTTTTTAAATATTTATGGCCTATAAAGCCGCATGCTCCGAGTTATATAGAAAGACATTATCTGCGAATTTCATTAAAAAAATCTGGCGAAGTGTTTTCTAGAGATCTGAATTTTATTAATTATTGAGCAGTGCCTGGTTTGTCACCTTTTCTAAATGTTCAAACTGCCCTCACCTCACAAATAATTTTGTATCTTCAAAAATATTTCAGACTTTGATTAAGCACATTAGGATAAGTTTCCATGAACTTTTTTGAACAAATTGGAGACAGTCGAGTGCAACATTTGGGACGTTTGGCGTGGAATGACCCAACAGCTCTCATAGTGAGGATGCCTTTGCAAGAACTCTGACCGTGAAAGACTTAAACAAGGCGCAGCGAACCGCGGTAACAGTGACATTAACGGCGGCGCCTGCGTTCGCACGGGTGCTTGCCAGGATAGCACCGGTGGTCGTGTATATGTGCCGAATGACGCTAGATGGCAGCACGCACTGCCGGTTTGCGAAGCTCCAACTGCACTGATTCTTCGTGATGTGAGCACATGCAGGGAGGAATGCTAAACGGAAGTAAGCATGTTCTGCACACATCAAAAGGGGGTCAAAACTCGCAATGCATTGTGGTAAAGCGGCGGTGCGTCTGTGAAATGAATGTGAATTTGCGGAAGTTTGGTTCCTTGCACATAAGGTCTGTAGGTATCTTTTGTGTGGAGCTAGTTGTCAGCGCAAATGCTACCACCCGTCGAATGTCATGCGTATTATCTTGAAGGCTGCTCATTTTGGCAGATTTTTCCTTAAGTGCGGAACCCGAACAAAAGGTGTTGTATTGCTGGAGCGACACAAAAGAACAGCTGTTGCAAAACAAGACCCCTTGTATGTGCCGCAAATATATGACTGTATCTGACAATGAGATAATAAATGGTATAGTCTAAACTGCACCTACTTGCCGTGCTTAGTAACATTGTTGTGTAGCCTGACCGTGCTATCCTGAGACTACAGTGGCAAGTCTCTGCGGATAGTTGAAGTCTAAGTTTTATTCTCAGTTTCGTAGTAAAAGAAACTAAAAAAGTAAACAGAAGGATCCAGAATAAAGGCATTTTCTTGAACCTGAGTGGGTTCGGGACCTCACACTATCTGTGCACGGAGGAAACAGCGCCACATAGATCAAACATCGATAATTCGTTTTATAGGCCCAGGAAAACAGAGTAAAGGCAAAACAAAATAGCAAGCACTCAAACCAGAATTCTTAACATTGACGACCGTCTTTTCTCGCAACACAAAAACACACAAGAAAGCAAACTTACCACATGCGCTAAATCAAATTACATATAACAGTGAATCACTCAGGGCATCAGGTTTCTCCCTGGAAATAAAAAAAAAAACTCTCAGTCCAAGCATGCTTGGATGCATGAAGTGATGACTGTCGTTCAGTTAGGCGTCTTAGCGGATTAAATAGTTCTAGTTCTCGACGTCTGCCATTATTTTAGCAATACGCTCAGTTCGCGGCAAAGTTTCAGGGATCGTGCTTGATGTAAGCAAGGGCAAGAGTGAACCATCTTCATTTATGTGGTAGGCACTGTGTATTTTGTAGCCACGGCAGCATTACGGTAGCGTTTCGAGCCTTCAGCGTGGCGGCGCCGTCACGTGGTTGGTCACGTGGTGCGGAGCAACTGCAGGCGGCGCGGCGCCGTGGCTCATCACGTGGTTCGTCACGTGGTTGGTGACGTGACCAAGTTCCACTCGGCCAGCGGTAGCTATCGCGTCACTCCAGGTTTAACCGGAGCTAAACCACCGCCAATTTTTTTATCCTTCAGCTTTTCTTGCCCTCGCGCTCTGTACAGCATTTGGTGCTGAAAATACTGTTAATAACTGGATTAGTATCCATTGCTAATCGTGGCAGAGTTATCTCTGGAGCATATGAGGGCGATGGCACATGTGTTAACTCTTTAACCACCCAATTATATTCAGGAAAACATGCCAAATTCGCGAAATTTTTCTGTAGCCATAATTTTTTTTCATGTCATTCTGATTCAGAAAATATATTATTTCATTAGTTTCTGCTTATAATTACCACGAAAATTGAAAAAGAATAATTTACTCTTCCGGGCGGCTTTCCCTCAATGCATATCAGTTATGGGTTACGACGCACCAAAATCAGGCCTACTTCTTTGTTCCGATATTCTGTAACACACTAAATAGTAGTTACGTGCACTACCCAGCGCGTCACCGCCGTTGTCGTCACTCTGTGGTCATTAGAGGCCCTTTCCAGCTTGCCAACGAAGCCAGTGTCACTGTCGGAAACAAAGTCTACATGGTCAGCAACGCTGCTGTCAGAACTGCGCCAAGAAGCAGCTTTTTTCCTCAGGACAGCACCGCTACCACATTCATCATGTGTTAGGCCATTATTAAATCACTGTTGTTAGGCTTAAACTTGCTTAAGAAGTGAAAGGAGTTTGTCATAGAGAACTACCACCGTGTAGTCTTGAATATTGGAAGCAATGAAACTGCCGACCGCAACTCTTTGGCGGAGTGGGCGGAGCAACATTGAGCTGGGCGAGTCTGGCTCGTCATTGGAGATATTGGCAAAATCTCCCTGGATGAATAGAGCTGGTGGTTAGCGGTTGGAGAGTTGACCCGCTGCCAAACGCAAACCAGCCTTGCAAATCTCCAAATGTTTTGTCGGCAACCGTTCGATTCCCCTGGTACATACTGGGCGAAAAACTTGCCAATCTGCGCTGGTGTTATGTGCATTTGCCTAAAGGTGCTCTAGATTTCAGCGAATGCTCGTTTCATGTTTTGTACGCTGCATATACTGCTAAATATATATTCGTTGGTGTTTAAATCACAACCGCGGTGAGAAGCTGCAAACGTAGGTCTGGGAAGACGACTCCAATAATTATGTGCACATTTATAACGACGAAGCAGTACACGCGAGACATTTATAGGATTGGGCGCAGTGAAAAATAAGTCAGTAATCAAAGCCAAAGAACTATGTAGTCCACGGGCTCTCACTAAATGCAATTCGCAGTGCATACTCTGCTATCGCTGCCTGACAGGTAGCACTCAAGGCATGATTGCTGGGGACCGCACTGTGGCGCCACCGTCCTTCTGCATTCTCTCAGTGGATGCGTAGTGGAGATGATCTAGGGTATATCACGAAGGTGTCGCCAAAATGTGGTGCGGAAAAAGCAGCAGGTTCCCTCGGTCGGCTGGGCTTATGAGAAAGACTATTTCTTCGTTTAAGAAAGTGATGTGACATCGTTTCGCCCATTGCTATGAACTCACCATTTATTTTACTTGACCACTATACTGGGCTAAATTATTAGCGAGTGTGTAATTTAGTCCCCTGTCAAGCACCTAGCGCAGTTTTCAAAGTTACGGAGGTACGGTGGTCATGCATGATACAGGCAAGAGTGATCACAAGTTAGTGAGAAAGACCTTTGTGTCTGAACTCCGCAGCCCCAGGGCGAGTCTATGTCACGGTGACCAAACGGACTCACACTCGGCAAAGCCCCGCTGGCACCGCGAAGGCATCTATCGTGGCAAGCGCATTTCAAGCACAACCGCAGAGAGTGACCAGGACTCTACCTCAGCCGACTCCACGCTTCAGGATGAACAGGACTAACTCTTGTTGCTTGGCAGCTGGATGCTGTTACATAGAACAGCGTGAGCTGTAAGCTTGCTTTGCTCAGTTTAAATCCAGCAGATAAAAGTACAGCTCGCGGCTCACACTGGATCCCAGCTTGTGGCTGCTAGAACCGCGGTCGTATTCTGATTTTACGATGGACTATCTGGGAACATGATTCGTGATTTCAAGCAAGACATCATTAACTAAAAATGTGTTCCTGTCGCCTTTCGAGGAACGAATTTCGTGACAGTTAGTTTTTAGGGCATGGAGAGAACTGATGCATGCGCTGGCATTTTCATTATCTGCTGCGCTTAATTGCTTCCCAAATGCACTAGCTCTCACAATTTCAAGAAACCGAGCCTCCGGCACGTCGTTATTCAGAAATGAAGTGAAAGTTTCCTCGCCAGGCTTTCTTTTCGGACAGAAAAGTGCTATGATCTATTGTTATTTGTGTTGGAAACAAGAAGCACATAACTTTCAGAGCTAATTTAAACTGCCCTTTGGGATGAAGCAACGCTTCATCAAGCAACGCATCTTCGGAGACTGCGAGCTGGATGAAGCAAATGTGAAGCAACGTAGTGAAGACAGTCACTTCGGCTAGGATTTGCGAAGGTAATTGTATCATACACCAAATACAACCTTTTCCCGGTCTTTGAGAATCGCGTATGAGCAGTATGAATTACAGACAACGCAATCTGCCGCGGTCATTACTTCCTTCAAAGCTTCGAAATTCTAACCATGAGAACTGAGTTCTATTTCGGAAGCAGGCTGGCGAAGTAACTGTCGTTTAAAAGGGTAAGCTATATCTATCTGCTCGCGTTCCTGATTTCGACTTTTTAGGTAACTGGCTATGAGCGCAAAACGAGCAACGCATTGACCGAACTTCAGTGTGTGCAAATCCAGCCGGAAACCTGAACGGCATGCAGATGTGACCCAATACAGAGCCGTGTGAAGGCACGTGGTTTTGTTCGTATTGGTGTATATACGACGCCTGTCACTTGCCTCGCATAGACCGTTCTCTCGCGGTCCGTGTAAAAGGGAACCGAATATGCCTCTTATTTGGCTTACGGATCGGCTCTGCTCAGTCTGTATCAAGCAGGAGTATGACGGGCGAATATGCAGCGGAAATCATATGGGGGCAGAGCCTGCAGGTTGCGCGTATGCTTAGTGCACGCAGTGCAGGTGCATTTACTACCGAAGGCCGCAGGTTACACGCCGCTCATGTATACCATCTACTGCTGCAACGATTCGTATTGCAGAGATGAACCTCCGGGTAGCTCTCCTGAAAGCAAGGGCTCTTTTTCAAGCTCTGTATTACCAGTTAATGTAGGGCTCTTGTGTAGAGCTCAGCATTTCATGGTGTTTGAACTTCAAGGAGGTTCATGTGCTACACCTTCCTTCGTAACGGGCATAATCAGTCGCGAAACGAAACCAAAGACGGCTGAGGGGCCGGACTCAGGACACGGGTCTTGGCAGTGGCGACTCTTCAGCTTTCGTCATCTCGTTTTCTTCTTCTCTGTTTTGAACTACGGATGGCTTCTTATCTTTCAAATCTCGGATATGAGTTTCTGCGTTGTAAGTTTAAGCTGCAAGGCACTTTAATTACCAACAACATCTCTTGTATAGAAAAAAAACGATACAAATAAATTGCTGGCGAAACCGGGGCGCAGGTTCTCGTTTAAGTGTGACGGCCTTTATAGCTCATTGCGCGCCTTCTGTAGCTAATACCGAATGCCACTCTGATGGGCGAATGATTGCCCGAGTTTATAAGAGAGCCGTTGAGAAGTGTGTCGTGAATTCGCGCGCCCAGGTGTTCATGCTCCCACGTCCAAAGCGACGCCGGCGCCAGTGTTTCTCACAAGCCATATGTACTTGTGTGTGTGCATTTTGTAGCAAAAGCTACACTAGACTAGTCAGTGGCGCATTTCGGAAAAGCGTCGCTAGTCACTAATGCGCATGCGCCACTAGTTGCAACGAGCCGCATGTGTTCCGCCGCTGCGCAGCGCTTTTCCTGAAAATCCAGTGTTCATTTTTCTCTTTCTTCCTTTGTTCTTTCGCTTCCTCCTTTATCCCTTCTCTTACGGCGTAGTTCGGGTGTCCACCGAGATATGAGAGACAGTTACTGCGAAATTTACTTTCCCCAAAAACCTAACAAAACAAGTGAGACGCCGGCGTTCAATGGGTTTATTGGCGTTGGAAACGTTGTAGAGGAGGTTAATTTTCACGAAAGGAAACGCTCACAACTGGCGCCCTGGGTCCGTAGGCTCCTCAATTCTGCTTTCATGTACGTGGCGCTAATGTCCAACTGCAAAAACCTGCTTTGATTGCATTCCGCGCACTGGATAGGCAGCGCCCACCCTGCCACCCTGGCAGATGGCAGTTAAACTAATGGTTCCCCACGACAGGTTGGTCACCCAAACTACTGCCTATTGCTGGAGCGCCGCGTGTCTGCCACAAGGTTGTCAGCGCTAATGCATGCAGCCCACATCTCTCTCTCTCTCACCACCGCCACGTACACCAAAGCGCGATTGAGGCGTCTACTGATCCAGGGAGCCAGTTATGCGCCCTTCCTTTGCTTAAAATCATCGGCGTCTAGAACGTTGTCAACGCCAATGAACACATTGAACACAGACAGCTTTCGCTTTGTATATACTGGATTAGCTTAGATAACCCGCATTCTTTTTTTACAAGTAGTGTGCGCCGCGACATCAAGTGGCACCGGAACCTGGCGCAACGCACGTGGTTGCCTCATCGGTCTAGCGGCTCACCATTCACTTCGCAATGCCGTCGGTAGTAATTTCCTCCTAGCTAACGCCTGGAGGGGTCATGTCTAGTCGGGCTATCGGATTCTGTATTCTAAGCTACACTGTCACATCTGGTCGGGCTACCGGATTTTGTATTCTCAGTTAGATTTCTTGTTAACCAAGTTTGAGCAGGTACAAATTTTTTATTCCTGGTTACTGCATCTTCAATCCTGTAGCGATTATTTCTCGTGGGTGACGCCACTTTTGAAAGGAGACAATGATCTGGCTTCAAATTAAACATATATTCGTATTCAATTTCAAAATACGATCTGAAACGGTCGCTTTCGCGGGACAACTGGCTTCGTTGTGAAGTAACACCTGGTGCACTACCAGGAACACTCATATGTGGCACACATATTCATGCAGAACAGCATATGTGGAACATATGATCTTGAACGTTCCTCTAAACTTCCTAAATATCCCATATCCCAAACAATCCCGGAACGCAGACGAGAACAACCCTTGCGTAATTTTTTTGCAAAGGACGAGAGATCAGTAACTCCTCGGCTACAAATAATCCTGGATTTTTCACGCGGTTCTTATACTTACGTGAATTTTTTAAAACAACCTGTTTGTGTCCTTGCTGCTGTTCAATTCCAATTTGACCACAGCGCACAAAAATGAACAAAGACAGACAAAACAATACCACAGAGCCCTGCAGCGCTTTGTGGTCTTTTCTATCCATCCCTGATTATTTTTGCGCCCAGTGGTATAAAATAGTACTGCGTCACCAGCTAGCCTATCAGTTCGTAATACGATGCTTAAGTCTTCGCGTTTTGTGTTATGAGAGACAGCTGATAATAACGTCCAAGGAGTGAACGATAATCTTACAGCTATCATTAGGGAGTGCGCAGCAGAAGTAGGCGGTAGGATGGTTCGACAGGATACTTCCGGCTATCTCAGGAGACGAAAGATCTGTTTAAGAAACGCCAAACCATGAATGCATCTAACCAAACAGACGGAATAGAACTGGCAGAACTATCAATAAATAAGTGCAAGGTAACTGACATAGGAAGTTAACTACGGAGAGAATCGAGCATGCTCTAAGAACGGAGGTCTCTTGAAAGCGGTGAACAGTTAACTAAGAATAGTCAAAATGAGTTCCATGCGTTAAGAGACAAAATGGGCTACGTAATTAGCAATATGTATAAGATAGTTAAAGCAGCCGAATAGTTCAACATAAATCTATACAGTAACCAGTATAATCTGAACGTAAAAGAGAGGCAGTAACGCAGAGGAATTGGGCCTTCCGACCGTAAAGAAAGAGGAAACAAAGGAAGCATGAGGAGCAATGCAAAAGGAAAAGCAGCTGGTGAGGATCAGGTAACAGCAGGTATGTTCAAGGATGGAGGGGAGATTGTGCTAGGAACACTAGCCATGCTGTATATGCAATGCTTTATGACGTCGAGCGTACCAGGAGCTCGGAAGAACGTTAACATCATCTTAACCCTTAAGAAACAAGACGTAAAGGACCTGAAAAATTACAGACCGATCAGGTTACTGTCCGTAGCCTATAAGGTACATACTAAGGCAATCGCTAATAGACGCAGGAAAACTTTAGATGTCAATCAACCAAATCATCTGGCAGGCTTTCATAAATGTTACTCGACAATACAGCATATTCACACTATCGATCTGGTTATAGGAAATACGCAGAATATAACCAACGCCTATATGTAGCCTTCGTAGATTACGAGACAGCATTTGACTCTGGAAAACTCAGCAGTCACGCAGGCGTTGCCGAACGAAGGTGATGAAGAGTCTAACGTGAAAATATTTAAATATATCTACAACTACTGCACAGATACCATAGCCCTTCATAAATACAGCAGTAATATTCCGATGGGGAAGTGTGTTATGCACGGAAACACAATCTGGCCAATTCTATTCACCGCCTTTTTACAGAAGGTTTTCTGAGGTACCTGATTGGGAAGAGTTTGGGGTAAGAGTTAAGGAGCTACCTTAATAATCTTCGATCCGCTGATGACTTGCCTTGCTAAGTCACTCAGGAGCTGGAATACAGAACGTGATCAATGAGTTACACAGGCAGAGCAGAACAGTGGGTCTAAAAATTAATATGCTGAAAACCAAGGTAATGTTCAGCAGCCTCGCAAGGGAACGGCAACCTGCAATTGGTAGCTAGGTGCTTGAAGTTGTAAGAGAATGCATATACCCTGGTAGTGACTGCAGATCCGTGTCATGAGGGGGAAGTAACTAGAATAAGAATGGGGTAGAGCGCATATAACAGGTTCTCTCCGAGCATGAATAGCAGATCACCAGTGCCCTTCAAGAGAAACGTATAGAGTTGTATCTTACCGGTGCTCACCTAGGGGCAGAAACAAGGAGGCTAACGAAAAGAGATCAAGTTAAGGACAACGCAGCGAGCTATGGAAAGAAAAAGGATAGGTGTAACTCTAAGCAACAGGAAGAAGGCAGAGTGGGTGAGGGCGCAGATGTGGGTTACTGAGATTCTAGCCAAAATCAAGAGGAAGAAATGGGCTTGGGCAGATAATGTAATGCGAAGGCAAGATAAGGGATTGTGCTTAAGGGTGAGGGAGTGGATTCTAAGAGAAGCCAAGCGTAGCAGGGGGCGACCAGAAGGTTAGGTGAGCGTATGAGATTAAGGAGTTTGCAGGCATAGGTTATGTGCAGCTGGGAAAGAACAGGGTTAACTGCAGACATGGTAGAGGCCTTTGCTCTGCAATGAGCGTAGTTATTCTGATGATGATGATGTTGATGATCATGATTGGAAGGAAACACATTACTAATATTCTTATTATTGTCTAACTTCAGGTAGCGGATAGTTAAAGGGGCGTGTATCAATCACTTGAATCACTGCTTTTGTATCGAGCTCGTTAGCGCATTAGTCCAACTGCTACTAATTAAGCTTTTGTTTACTGGGATGAAATCGTTCACTGAACGATGCTTCAGAGTGTGTCTTTCAAATATGACAAGACCAGGAACAGAACAATGGGCGCTACGCCATTTAACATGTTTGATGATGATGACGAATTTTTATGGCGCAAGGGCATCTGTGGCCAAAGAGCGTCATGGCACAAGGGTTTTCGTTCCACTCAACGTGGGGTCAAGGACCAATTTCCTAAGCATTTCACCCTGAATAAGCCGAGCACGAGACCAGAGGAAAGCTTGTACCCATTGCATCAACGGTGGGTACCCGACGGCATTTGGGATCGAGCCCCGCACCTCCCGCATGCGAGGTGAATGCACAATCGAGTAGGCAATCGCTGCGGTTATTTGAAACATTTATATAGCAAAAGATGGCGGCCGTATTGCGCCTCCTTGAAATCTGAGCCATATTGTGCCGGTGGTTCTCTGTTGTTTCGCAATTTAAGCGAATCGGCGATTGGTGTCAGCTTATTAATCAGAGAACAAGAAATCTGAACTGTACCGTCATCAAAACAGCCGGAGGTATATGTGTCAGACTCTAATTCCCTTTAGAAATTGCCTCCTGGGGAGACGTTTTGAAGTGCAGCTTAAAAGAGACTTCGAAGAAAGTGGCGAAATGGACTTTGCTGTATTTGATAGAACATGGCGTGATATCAGTGCGCATATCGCAGTTCACAGAGACTTGCGGACGAATTGGAAAATGCTCCAAATCTGAAAATATTCTAAAAATAGTCTCAAAGCCGCCTTCGAATTGGATGGCCTAGGCCATGTCGGCTCTGACCACGCCATCACCGTGGTTATGGCCGGCAATTTGCATTGGGTCTTCACTTATTTAATAATTTATATATATATATATATATATATATATATATATATATATATATATATATATATATATATATATATATATATATATATATATATATATATATATATACTCTGTTGTACTCAGTAATGGCCATAGGCATTTTGCTGTGGTACATTCAGGGCATAATAATAATATTAATAACAATAATAATAATAATTGGTTTTCGGGGGAAGGAAATGGCGCAGTATCTGTCTCATATATCGTTGGACACCTGAACTGCGCCGTAAGGGAAGGGTAGAGGAGGGAGTGAAAGAAGAAAGGAAGGGAGAGGTGCCGTAGTGGAGGGCTCCGGAATAATTTCGACCACCTGGGGATCTTTAACGTGCACTGACATCGCACAGCACACGGGCGCCATAGCGTTTTTCCTCTATAAAAATGCAGCCGCCGCGGTCGGGTTCGAACCCGGGAACTCCGGATCAGTAGTCGAGCGCCCTAACCACTTAGCCACCGCGGCGGGGCACACTCAGGGCAGTGAGATAGAAAAGAACAATGAAACGAATAACTGAAGAACATGAAAATTAAGAGGGTGGTGGCAATGATAAAGATCGAGAGAAACAGTAAACAGTGGAAAGGTGTTAAGAACCCAGTGAGCACTGCAGGTTTTGCCTAAGAGAGTTGAAATGCTGATGAAATGTGCCAGAGCCGCATGGTGCCATGGCTTTATACATACGCATCATTCGCACAATGAGGCTAACTTCGAATAGTGAAAAGTAAAAATAGCTTTGTCGCGCGAACCGTCCGGACAACCGAAGCTTCACCAAAGACGCTAGGTGTATACATTCGATAGGTTGGGGCAACCTAAAAACATTGAAAAATAACACAAGTCCCTATCAGCATGTCACTGCGGTACAACAGGTTTAACCCAATCTGACGATAAATGAAAAAGGAAATGTTATAATTTTGCCACCTGTAGGTGGAGAAAATTGAAAAAAATAAGGGGGAGGGAGGGGGAATAAAGAGCTACATAGCGACCCACAGCCGGAGGAGCGGGCCCGGAGTGACTCTTGATCTCCCCTGGGACGTAGCGGAGAGGATGGATGAAATGGGTTATGGGTATTCGGATGGGAATGGGGACTGCAAGTTTTTTGCTGTGATCATTCGAATATCTTGACTCCATTGCTAGCCCTCCTGGCCAGGGCAGGGAGGACGTCAAGATTGCCCAATGGTGCGACCCCGCTCACGGGATGCCCGACCACCCACCAAACGCAACGGGCTCCGACCGCCGGAGAAAGGAAAACCTAACCCGGGGTAGCTACCTCGGACCCCTCCACGACCTTCAGGGTTTGTTTCGGACCGGTCAGCTGCTTGCCGTAGAGTGCTTTTCTCGGTTTTTCAGACACCGGAAGTATGTGTGGTGTGATCCGGCTAGTAAAGTATCCATGTACACTCTTGAAGAGGAGAAGAAGGTCCCGCGACTGCCTTCTAGTCTCCAAGTCGGTTAGTCTCAGAACGCGCAGTGCACCCTGAACTCGTCTCGGGGTGTAGTAAGCAGACTGCGTGACCCATGGCATCATCCGGGAACCCATAATGCACATCGTTTTTTCAGACAGGTGAGGCAGATGAAACTCGATAGAACGGCAGCATGCTCAAGTTTCGACAGGACAAGCCTCTGGTACTCGACAACATGGCATGCAGCACTACGTAGGATCCTTCATGCACGGATCAGCATGGTTTAAGACTCTTTTCAGGTTCAGAGCTTTCGTTCATTCCGCTCCTGGAGATGGACTCGTTCCCCACTTACTGCAGCATCGGTGTGTGTGTGCTCGCCAATGTGTCAGTTTGCGCTTGGCGAGGTAGAGTTACCGTAATGTCAGGTATGCAGTTCGCGCCGGGAGTGTAATCTGCAAGACTAAATTTTTGCTGCAAAAATGTCCTTACTACATTGTCCGCACCTTCTGCCCATAATCGCATTGTGATTTTTATGAAACAGTTGGCGACAGTGAGAAACAAATTGCTCTATATCCCGCACTTATAGATATCCCACGAATCCCAAAATTTGAAATTTTAAACATTTATTACCGTGGGCTCGACAGCGAAATTTGAGGTATATGTTGCTTAAAATTGGCAACAAATCCTTCCTCAGGAAACTGCGGCCAGATCTAAGCTGGCGACTTAGGCTAGGTGTTTGATCTTTACTTTCGGAACTCTTTAGTATATGAAAATGCTAGAGGGGAATCCCTTTGAAAGTCCAAAGAGACATGTTAATTATTATAATACATAAGAAACTAACAAAAACTTGCAATTGTCTTCATACTACTTAGTAACAATCTAACGACACCCTTCCGATATTAAACGATGACGATATTTAAAATAATCTTGTTCCCAGAAAGTCTGTATACTTCTTTTGATCGACTTATCAAGAAAGAAAACAAAGTTAACAGGAATTGAAGGGGAAGATTCAGTGTGCTCAGACAACGTTTAAGCAATAGGGCTTGTCTTAAGAATAGTTGGTAAATCTGAAGCTAGCGACTGTCTGTCGATAACTGACAACCATCATTAAAAAGAATCATGTTCATATAAAATCTACATACTTCCGATGATCGTCTTACATGGGATTGGCATAACGATAATCTGGCTACAGCCATCCGACAACTGGCCACAGTCAATGAATTAAACCGCGTTTATAAATTTTTTGTGCTCCGTTCCATCGACCTAACGACAATTGTGAACGGTTTCTAAAACGGTGTATGACATTTGGTCGAGCTCCTTTTAACGCAGTAAAAGGGCTTCAAGGAACCTCTCATATACAGTGTGCAATAGGAAGAGAAGCTAACGGCACTTTATTACATTACAACCATGTTACTACTGACAACACTTTAATACTGTAAATGCAGTTCATAAAAACTATGCTGTCACGTACTCACGTTCAAACGGAATGACACAAGTGAAATGCACACCACGAAAGAGCTATCGTCTAGTTATTGTGCAGTAGAAAATTGGTGCATTGTAAAGTGCGTCCCAGACTGGTAAAATGTTGTGCTCATATGTCATAAGTATTATGACTAAAACATCCTGTAAACAGGAACGCCATCTTTAGTGTAGAAAAGCACGCAAGACATCAGAAATGCTGAAGGGAATATGCACATCAAAGATCAATTTTATTTCACCGTACAGCTTTTGCAACAGGCTAGGGTAGTGGGTGCCTGCACTTGCTGCCACGTCTTAGAACAATTTTACTTATATGAGGTTATAATGGATGAACAAAGGGGGATCATACAGGCACTTACTACCAGCACAATATATTTGAACCCCAGCGGTGGCCATGCAGCTAGAGCATCCGCCTAGCATGCGGGAGGTGCGGGGTTCGATCCTCAGTGCCGCCAGGTACCCAGCGGTGATACAATACATATACAAGCTCTTCTCTTGCCTGGTGCTGGGTTTATCGGATGTGAAATGCTTGGTAAATTGGTCTTTTAGCCCACTTTTAGTTTATGATCAACACCCTGTGCCACGGCGGTCATTGTCCACAACTGCCCTTGTGCCATAGAAATTCACCATGATCATTACAATATATTTTGGGACAAACATTTACAAATGAGATAAATATAATTTTCTAAAGACAGCAATTTCTCTAAGTAAACATCACAGTACAGTCTGAGCAGAATTGCTGGCTTCATTATTTCTTGTATGAACTGAAATTTCGGGGTATAAGGCTGTTCCGTACGGAGAACGCCAACAGACCAAGAATATTCAAGACACAGGGAGTAATCAATCGACAGAGGCTTCAAAGGGCCGTCGAGGGGGTGGAGCAACACCCTCTAAATACTTTCTTCAGGCCTCTCCAGGCCCTCCTTTCCACACGCGCTACGTCACGCCAAGTGTCCGGTCAGGCTGCTCACCAAGCGCGGCTCCGCTCCGCTCGGTTGTCTCCCTCGATGTGCTCGCGCTTGCCCGGGCAAGCACAGACACGAACGCAGTCTTGCAGTGAGCGTCTAGCTGCTGCTTGAGTCTTTCAGCCTGGCGTTGGGTGCATTTCCGTTCGCTCCTCGCACGGCTGTGTCTGTTTCGTGTGGCCGTTTCTTGTGTGGCGTGCGTACCTGTGCTAGCGCACGAATGGGAAACTGATTGCCTGCCGTGTAGCGAGTGCAACTTCGTGAAACATGGGCCGGTGCTGTGTTCCCGGGTGCCGCGGGAACTACCAGAATGGTCCCAAAGTACGTGTTTATTGCTTCCCAAGAGACGAAGTACGAAGAAAAGCCTGGTTGCGAGCCATTCCACGGAAGGATTTCACACCTACAGAGCATTCGAGGGTAAGACTCTGAAATATTGCTTAATAGGCGCTGGTAATTATCTTAGTTGTGAGCTGTCGCTCCCGGAAAGGCATGCTGTCTTTGTAGGCAATGATATCACTTCTTACACTTATGTATGAATTGTCCAGGAAGCATTTAGTTCTGTGGATGTGCATAAGGCTTGTGTAAAAGCTGTGTAAATATGTAAAAGCTGTTCACTATTCAGACTCTTTTTACTTAGTGTTTTAGGCAATGGAGAGTCATGGCGAATGGCCTTGCTTCATTTTCTCGTGCAGGTGTGTGAACTGCACTTCCACGCAGGCGACTTCATTACGACGTTGTCACACCAAGATGAACTGACAGGGAAAATAATAGAGGTGAAGCGTGACAGGCTACAGTTGAAGATTGATGCTGCGCCTTCTGTTTTTCCAAACTGCCCAAAATACTTGTCCTCAACGCCTGGACGGAGTGAATCGCCAGAGACGAAAAAAGCAAGAAGGGAAAACGCTGCTTTGCAGGAGGCTATGAGGAAGTCACTTCAGTCTAATGAGCTTGAACAGAAAAGAAACAAAGTTTCATCTTACGAGGAGTTCAAATCTAAGTTGCCTGGAATCTGCAACACGAAATTCTGGACCGTTTCTGTCGATGAGCAGTGCGTTAGGTTCCTTCTCATCGAGAATGATCCTTCACCTAATGTGAAATGCGCCTTGGTAGTTCTCCCTGATCTGTCACTTTCTGTTTTCTTGAATGGAGTGAAGCTTCTGTCGCTTCCTTCAGGCAGGATTCTGCCAGCTCAAGTATGCGACACCTCCAGCCTGTCCTTGCTGCTAGAAGAACTCGAGATAGGCTTGCATAATATACCTGAGGTGACGAAAGAGTCGAAACATACTAAAGTATTGCAGTTTGTCGGTTCACTGCTTGGAGACCTCATTGAGGACAGTGATACGACGAAAGAACAGTCTTCTTTGCTGAAATTTCTGGTTGAGCAGATAGAGCTTCTCCTCGCGAAACAGCATGTGTATAGCGCAGAGCTGCTGGTATTCGCCAGTATTTTGAATTCAATTTCTCCTCACGCATATCACTTCACAAGAGCTGCATCAAGAATCATTCTGCCCCATCCTTCCACACTGCGCCGTGTTTGCTCAAATTACAAAGCTGACCCTCTTGTGGAGCAAAATCAACCGCACTGTCTCTCCTACATCCGAGAACGAGTCAAATCAATGAAAGACCACGAGAAGACAGTGACCCTGATGATCGATGAGATCCACATAAAACCATACTTCGACTACAAAGGGGGCACAATAGTAGGATCGTCGGTTCATTCAACGGAACCAGCAACAACAGCCCATGTGTTCATGGTACAATCACTCCTTTCTGCAAACAAGGACGTCATTCACATATTACCTGCGAGCAAACTGAGCGCAGAAATTTTGCACGAGCATGCTAAGAACATAATCATTAATGTTGAGAAAATGGGGCTCAAAATTATCGCTGTGATAACGGACAACAATGCTCTGAACCGCAAGATGATGTCGTTATTTGCTACAAGTCCTCAGGTGAGCATTGTCTATCCCCATCCAGCCGATAACGCTCGCCCTCTTTTCTACGTTGTCGATCCTGTGCATCTCTTGAAGTGCATTAGGAACAATTGGATTAACCAGAAAAACCCTGGAACATGCCTCTATTTCCCTGAAATGGACTTGAGTGGAGCAATGCCCGAAGGGCCTCCTCGTATGAAAGCTGCTTCTTTCGCAGCTGTGCGGCAGCTTTATTCTTCAGAGAAGACGTCGCTTGTGAAGGCTGCTTACAGACTGAACGCAAAAGCCGTGAATCCAACCTCAATGGAGCGGCAAAATGTAAAGCTCGCTCTCGACGTCATTAATCAGTTTGTTTCAAATGCCCTCAGGACACATGGTTCCGCGTTCAAGATTCCTCAAGCTGAGTCGACTGCTCTTTTCATTGACGTTATCCTCACATGGTGGCAAATAGTCAATGTTAAGACCCCTTGCAAAGGCCAGAGGCTAAGGGACAGCATGCAAGACCCTGTAAGGTCTGTTGATGACACACAGTTAGCTTTCCTGAGCGGCGTTGTGGACTGGTTGGACGCTTGGGCAAGAATAAACATCACCAGTGGCTCGCTGACGAAAGAGACTCACAGTGCTTTGCGACTGACATGCTATTCTCTGGTAGAACTCTCGCGCTACTGCTTAGAAGAACTTCACTTCAAGTACGTACTGCTGGGCAAATTTCAGACGGATGCGCTAGAAGACCGGTTCGGCCGTTACCGCCAGCTGGCAGGATCACAGTACCACATTTCCGTGCGTCAGCTCTACGAATGTGAGAAGAAGCTTCGTCTTCAAAAACTTTTGACATTTCCACGCGAGGAAACAGAGTTTGAAGACGTAAGTGAGGATCTTGTCCCATGCAACTTTTCTGTGGCTGTCAGCGACGACGATATTACACACGCCCACTCTGACATGGATGCTATTGTCTACATTGCAGGATACGCTGCTCATGCTGCTTTAAAGAAGCTTTCATGTTCTGATTGCTTCAGCACATTGGTGATTGAAAATCGAGAGATCGAAGCGGAAAATACTGCCATGATAGCTAACCTGTCGAGAGGAGGGCTGAAGTTTCCCCAGCCATGCACAGTTCACATGGTACTGATGACTAAACTAGTTGCAGAGAAGTTGTCTTTTGGAGCAACCGCGGAAGATTTTCTCTCCTGTAGAAATCAACGTGGTGTCGTGATTTCACAGACGATTTCCCTCCTGGACGAACACGACATTGAGACATGTGAAAATGGCCACACTGCACAAACTCTCCTGCGCTTGGTAGTACGCGTTGCAACCAACGTTGTTCTAAACAACTTTTGCAAACTAAGAAATGATGCCATACAAGACAATGCGCAGCAGAAGGCCGCAGCCCGGAAAGCAGCAACGCTTAAGAAGTAAGTTTTATTCCCAAGCAATAAAAATGCTTTGCGCACACTTCATTGCTGGTGTCTCGTCGTTTTTTATTGTAAGGGTCAGATTAGCTGTACAAATACTCAACAGCGCAACATTATTGTGAGTGTCATTATTGCTGTGTGTGAAAGCTTTAAGCAAAACACAATACAGAATAAAACTAACACAATGCGCAGTAGACGGTGTTTTTTTTTTCAATGTTCACGAACTTCTACTTTAACAACTAGATATACGCATGTGCGGTCTGTGCGGATGGATTTTACCGCACGGCAGACATCATGTACGTGATAGAACCTAATAATTAGATGATTAATTGAAATTAACTAATCAATTTTTTATTATAATGACCAATAATGCGAAATTGGCGGCCGTATGCTAAATTGTTTATTATAAAAAACTGTATTAGCAGCTCGAACTTTCTTGACAATAAGGTGTTCTGCAATAAAAAAAATATATAAAGCAGATAAAATGATAGCCTAAGGCGCGCACAAACTAGCGAATTTCTTTTCTGCAGCAACGACAAAAATGAAAATGAAGGAATCACTTATAAGGCAGCTACGTACGGCAGTACCCGAATAGTGCAGACGGGCGCGGCGCGCTGAAATCGCGGAGCGCGGGGCCTGCACGGTCCCTTGGCGTGACGTCACGCGGCCGGTGGAGAGGCCTTAGCATTGAGAGGGTGTTGGGTGGAGACGCCACGAATGCAGGTGGCGGCGTCTACAATGAACCCCCCCCCCCCCCCCCCCCCTCTGCTGTTTACGAGGTGAAAAACTCTCCCCCTGCCTGGGAGAGTTTTTCGGGTGCATAGTTGTCGTTTGTTTACGACGCTTGACCCACCCGGGACATAACGACCTCGTTCTCTCGGAAGTGATGGCGGGGGAGGCGGCAAGAGACAGGCGGCGCGGGGATGCCAATGGGCCATGGCAAACGCGGCCGTGTTTGACTAAGCCAACGACGCCGGAATCCTCGTGCTTCTAAATCGACTTCGTCTTAAGTGCTTTCCCTTACGTGGAACCATCTGTGCCGGTGCCGCGTTCCCACGGAGCGCTGTGATGTGCAGGTGATTGACCTTCGACGACGCTTGGGGCCCCCTTCGAGCTATTCATCACTGCTGCCTGGACAGCACGGACCATAACTTGCCAGAAGTGGCGAGAGTGCGTTGTTGGTGACGTCCGGGAAGCCGGATCCTAAAGACTGGACACGTGATCGACATCACAGTGATTGGACACATTTTTAATGAATTAAATTTCCCAACTAGTAACCTGGGGACATGGGATCCTATTTAAGTAGCGATCTGGCATGTGATCATCCAGCTCCCGATTCACAATTTAACTATGTAAAAATGTAAATAAACTCCTTTTCAGTCTTTTCTCCACCTCGAAGACCATCTCGTCTCTTCGTCACCCCACAACAGCAGTCTCCCGATCTGGAACCCGTGGACATAGACCTTGGCGAGAGACGGCCAAGGCGAACCAAGGCCCCTAATCTAACAAGGCGCAGGGGTAGCCTGCAACAATCTCGATCAATGTAGAACCAGCTGCACGCGGCTGCAAACATTGCAGATAAATCTGGTAGCATCGCTCGTTAGAAACAAAGTGGCAAAGCCGCGCGATGGTGGCTTCGAGCACTAACAAATAAACATTACAAAGCTTTGTGCCAATATCTTAAGCGACTGCACAGCCACTATGGTCGTCAGTATAAATTGCCAATAAGGAAGGCTGTCTGGCAGGAAAGACACAATCTTTATAATATATTCTCCGCGTGTTTACAGACGGTGTAGAAAGATCTGGATTGTAAAAATATTGGTGCAAAGGGTAATAAAAAATACGTTAATAATCTGCGATGACACTGCTGCTGAGTTACTCAAGGGATCTGGACTGGGAAAAGATGGCTTGCAAAGTTAGTAGGAAAACCTTAATAATGGTGTATCCGCTGATGACATTGCGGTTCAGTATGCCAGGATATCGGAGTGGGAAAAGATTGGCAAAAATATTAAATGAGAATACCTCAATAATCGACGCTTCACTGATGACATAGATATTCAGAAGCTCAGGGGACAAATTTCAAAGATTGAAAACAATTTCATCGGTAATTCGCTGATGGCATTTTTGCTAAGTAAGTCAAAGGATCTGGATTGGGGATAGATGGCTCTAAAGTTAGCGGAAACATTAATTATCTAGAATTCGCTGATGACATTGCTGCTGATTAGCTCAGGGCATCGGATTGGGAAAAGGTTGGTATAAATATTGACTGAGAAGTCCTCAATAATCGGAGATTCACTGATGACATTGCTGTTCAGTAGCTCAGGCACGAATTTCAAAGCATGACCAGTGGTCTGGACAAGCGAAGCAGGCTGTGGGTTTTAAGATTAATATGTAGAAAATTAAAGTCATGTTCAGCAATTTCGAAAGCGAACAGCATTTTAGAGCGAGTAGCCAAGCTTTGTAGTGTTAGGAGAATACGTCAACACAGTGCGGCCAGGTAGAGCAGATCCGGACGACGAGAGTGAAATGAATAGGAGAATAAGGAACGGGTGGAGTTAATTCTGCTGGTACCCATAGCTCGGGAATGGCGGCTTTCCAGTATCCTTGAACCTTGAAGAGAAAAGTATATGTCAGCTGTCTTACTGGTCCTCACATATGGGGCCGAAACGTCGGAGATAAAGAACGAGATTGAACTTAAATTGAGGGCAAAGAAGTGAGCTATAGAATAGAAAGTGATAGCTGTAACGTTATGAGACAAGAAGGAAGCAGAGTAAGCTAGGAACCAAATTTAATAACATTCTATTCGAAGTGAAAGAGAAGTCCGAACAGGGAACCTAATACAAAAGCAACATGACCGACAGTCCTTAAGGGTAGCATAGCAGATTGGGTACCATGGGAAGGGAAGAGTAGTAGGGGGTGGTAGAAACTTAAGTGGAAGGACGAGGTTTGGAGGCTTGAGGCGATAGGGTGGCAGCAGCTGGCACTATACGGGACTAACTGGAAAAATATTGGACGTACTGGTGTTGTTCTGGAGTGCGCTTTGTAAGGCTCATGATGATGGTGTATGGTGTATCAAAATGATCAACTGCATTATCTGACAAATAGCTACGATACTCGCGGTTGCATTAAAATGATTCGCGCAAATGCGTGATGCATTGCTATGGCTCACCTGATATTATGCTCTGTGCTTCACAATATATTTTTTTAAGTCAGCTCTCGTGTGACCTTTGCCTTTTTCATGTCCTCGTTTTATGTTGCGTTATAATTATGAAGTCACACTTTGAAGAGCATATGTAGTATTGAAAGAGTGGTGACAAGACGTTTTTGTTTGCATGTTTTTATTTGAATGACATGAAAGACATTTGTATACATACGTCCCTATATGGAATTGATCTGTGCATGTGTGAAGAATCTATAACTGTATTTACTCTTCAGTCATGCTATCCACGGTTGATCATCCGAACGATGGCTACGACATTTATTTTGATACAGACGCGTGAGGTTTTTTTGTTTTTGGACCCCTGAAGCATAAAATGAAAATAAGGCATATCTGCTGCGTCGCCATTTTAATTATTTAAGACTTGTATTCGTGATGATAAGCAGAAAAATTTTAATAATAATAATTGGTTTTGGGGGAAAGGAAATGACACAGTATCTGTCTCATAGATCGCTGGACACCTGAACCGCGCCTTGAGGGAAGAGAAAAAGAGGGAGCGAAAGAAGAAAGGAAGAAAGAGGTGCCATAGTGGAGGGCTCCGGAATAATTTCGACCGCCTGTGATCTTTAACGTGCACTGAGATCGCACAGCACACGGGCGCCTTAGCTTTTTGCCTCCATAAAAACGCAGCCGCCGCGGTCGAACCCGGGAACTCCGGATCAGTAGCCGAGCTCCCTAACCAATGAGCCACCGCGGCGGGTTGAAGACAAATTTTCAGAATCATGATTTTCTGCTTCTTTTCATGGGCACTGCCAAGGCAGGGGAGAGATGTTTGGTAGAAAAGATGACCCCAATTTGAGAATAATGGCTGAAACCAAAGAGTTTACACCACACTTATAGCTATTGCCGTAAGCAATCTCTGTGCTTTGAAACACGAATATAGCACGATTCGTTTCCGTGTTTTTGCGTAGCGAATGCGTATTTTCAACGAACGCAACTTGTCAAGCGAAATGAAACGAAGCGAATGCCTGAGTGGCAAATAAGAGCGATAACGACAATGAAGAAGTGGTTCCGCCTGTTCTGAGGAGAGGAGCAGTCGCAATCGGTACGCCTTCCTAAACTTTTATGCTTGCCTTATTAACGGCTACCAACCGGTCAGGGGCGGCTTTGGGTGGATAGGTGGGACGCAGGCTGGAAACGTTCTCGTCGTCACGGTGCTGGAGATTTAAAAGAGGTAGCTACCATGACGCGTTGACATTCTTTAAAATGTAAGGCTCAGCACTTTACGGATCAACGGCTCCTATATAATTCGTGGCGCTTGACGCTACTTGGGTGCTTACCTTTCCTGTTAGACTAGCGTGATTTTTTCTTTCAGCTTTTAGGTTCGAGAAACGGCTTATGAATGCGACGCAAGCAGTCTGCTTTGCCGTAGTATATAGGATGTGGAGAGCGTGATGGAGGTGTAAGTCATGATAGCATTACTTCGAACGATAATGATGGTACCAAGACCTGGGAGGCGTCAGTTGTCACACTCTTCAGGGCAGCCACTAACCGACCACGTCTCACTGAGCGTCACTGTCTTTTGAAAACATGTGGACGCTGGTAGTGGTAGCAACGACCATCGTGCAGCTGTGAAGAGAGCAGGAGGCTTTCGGAGGAAATTGCTAATTATTGGTCGAGACTGCGTTTTTAATTCAACATCGCACCTCATCATAGCACCGTACCATACCATATCTCTGACATCGGCCGCATGATGGTACTGAGGTACGACAACCCTGACGCCCACTATCTCCTTTTTCTTACGATAACCTACGCGATGGCTTTCGCGACAAGGGGTCGCGCCAATTCTGCCTCTCAGTATATCCCTTTTCTTAAGCTTCGCTGTGGCTTTGGGGCCAGGCTGGAGAAAACTTGTTTTCGTCGCCCCAAGACTGGCTCGCACTATCGGATTCTTCTTAGTTCGGTTTTATTTCAGCCTTCTCTTTCTAGTAGTTCGAGCCTACCCTAGGTTGTGCTATAGTTCGAGCGTCCTGTCAGCTGAGACGACGAGTCACTGTGATGGCTGGACTCAATGTGGGCTTCGTATAACAGCCTTCGCCGTAAAATGCGCTGTAGAGTTATGGTTTTTCAGGCGTGCCTCTATGTTTGGCTGGACCATCAAAGAAATTTATGAAGAGGGCTGTAGACTGTCCAGAGAAAAAGTGGCGCGCGTTACGTACGCGATCTTCATTAGACTGCACAGCACCGCTACTTTCCAGGAGCGTCTTTTGTCAAAACAGGTGCCGAAATGGATGTTTCTACGTGGAGGCCTGTCACGTTTTGCTTTTCGACCCACGGCACTGCGGTTTGGCGACTACTCTGAAAATCGGTGAAGAGCGGCGAGCCATCGTGCGGAGCGAAATGTACATACACCATTTTTGCACAACAGACATTAGTAATGAGAAACAAGACTGTTGGGTTCTGCGTAGATGACGGCCTGCAAAAAGACATAGGACACCGTGTCCCTGACTCTGGAGCCTGGAGAAGTTTGTGCAAAACCAGAAGAAGCTCTTCTAAACACTGTCATTTCCCGGTACTATTGCATGTATCCTCGGTAAAAATCAAGCGCAGCGAGCAAAAATGAGTTACTTCGGCCGACATCCTTCGAGGTGACACAAGGACCTTGACTATCACACACCAACGCTGGACCTGGCATGTATTTCCGCGGAGCACATAGGTCTCTCAAGATTTAGCCATCGTTCCTGACATCGCGTTTGTCTTCCGATTTTAGTAGTAAGGAAGCAAACGATGGAATGAGAAAGTAATGCTTGATCCGCGCCTTGATAGCGCGTGAAAGCGCTGGTCTTAGAGTGCTAATGTGTCGTGCCGAGACACCTGTCCCGTCGACCCTCGAAAACTAGTACAGAAAAAAGGGAGAATTGGCAATGCGCCAAACTTTCGAAACGTGCTCCTTCCATAAATGTGGTATAAATTATAGAATAATACTCCGCATATTGGCAACAGGTCTGATACGCATCTGTTCCTCAGAGTGCTCAACAATGTCCGGCTTTGTTTCCGCTATGCCATCGAAGGGTACTCGCAGTGAGCGGACTGCATATTCCTTGTGAGCGTGTGACAGTTACAAAAAAGCTGCGGAGGCTTTTTGTTAGCGTTGTTTAAGCACAGTGCTACACTTCAGCAGCGTCGAGACAGCGTATGCGCAGCTGGTGGCAGGCTTAGAAATGTTAAACCAATGCTTAGCGTTTTTCTTCAGCGCTTTCATGGGCTCGCTTCCGACCAGGATCGCAATGTCCCAACCACTGATGGCGCCCACAAGCGGAATATTCTGAGCAGTTGCGTATGCAAGCATTGTTTTCGCGCCATTGCCATATGCATCATAGTTAGCAGATTCTCGAATACATTAAAGCAATAGCAGTTCTGGGAACTTGATCCAGAGGAAAAGCCTTTGGCGTTGTAACCTATACCTCACGTCCACGTGCTGCCAAATGAGATTGTTACCCTGCTCGGCTCAGATCATAAGCTGCATATGGCTGCTCGAGAATAAAGTTTCTGCACAATGTGCCACACCTGTGGCCTTGTTAACAAGGCAGGCTTGAGTCCAAACAGCCATTGGGATCGAAGACTAGGTGATCGAGAAGGGTAGCACATTTGTTATGTTGTTATCCTAATGTTAGTCGTGGTCACTGTCGGGCCTGGGAGGGAAGGGAGACCCGGCTGCTGACTTCGCTGGCACTTCGCCATGGCTAACGGCATAACTTTTTGAGCCTTTTCTTTCGCGGCAACATGAAACTTTGAGCATACGTTTTGAATGCAGGTGATTTAGCCACATTGGGCAGGCCGACATGGCGGCGAAAACGCTGCGTACGTTTCCGGACTTCCTTTCCCCGGCGGCGGCTGTCAAGCGCGACCCCTGTGTACCGCCAACGCCCTGCCCCTCCCCCACTGGTGGACCCGAACAACGGCCTCCTGCGCTTCGTGCTCGAGGTATACGCTTTTATCGTGGGCTGAAAATGCCACCCAAAATGGTGTGCAGCGCTTTTTAAGACTACAGAACCGGCGCAGTGGCCTTTTTAACAAGCAATGTGTCCCGAGGCTGGTACGCAAAAATTTTGCGGCGTCATATTCGCGACAAGCTCTTTGCGCCAACGTGGTAGAATTTCCGAAGGGCTCTGCGTATGTAGGTACTATCCCAGTGGTCGAGACAATGAATCATCAACCAATGGCGATGGCAAGTGTGGTTGGTCTATCGTCCGCACGAAATGAATAACATTAGTAGTGGAAAGTAGCAGCACTCCTTCCCCGATAGCGCCGATTGACGGCTCAAAGGACAACTCCAGCGTTTTTTATACCTCGTCTGATTTTACTTAAACTTCCAGGGCGTGTTCTCTGCAGTTTTATGGTCCTTCGTGTCAATTTTCGCAACGGCGCGATATTTTCCTGCAGTGTAACTGAACTTAATATTTGTCATTTCGTGGCATCAATCGCCTTAAAATCTATGGGCAACCTTGCGTGTGTGACGTCATTGGCCGCACAGCCGCCGATTTTCGATCTGTGTTTGCTAAAGGACGAAATTTGAGCTGGCTTTTTGCCATTTCAAAATGAATAATGACTAAAGCACCCAATTACAGTTGCCAGTTCAGCCAATCATCGCGCACATGATAGATCTTGTCAGTCATTCATTTGGTCGAAACCCAGCTTCGCTTTCTGTTTCCTGGATTTGTATTTTTAAATACTTGTACTTTGTTTTTATAAAACCAATTTTTTCTTGCACCGGAGCGAGGGTACTTAAAGAGATGCGATGCGACAATCGACTCAAGAAGTTAAAAAAACAAACGGAGTTGGACTTTAAGGGACCTCGCCGGCCCATGTGTTCGCACACACTCTCCACTTGCATCGACGTAAGCTAGCCATGAGAGGTATTTTGTTTCGTAAACTATAAAAGGGGATGTATATTGTACGTGTTTGTGCAATCTACTCTAGATTACTCTTGTCTTATCATATTTTGTACCAGTTTGTTCGTGCTTTAAATGTGGTGCTCGATATTGTCGACGTGACCTCGTCAGGTTGTTCTTCATCGGACTCCTGCCGTAAAACAAATCGAAGTGTCTGTGCTTTTGTATGCACGGTTACGTCTAGCTGCTACATTGTCCTTATGGGGAGGCCGCTGGGAATCCGTTGACATCTTTGCAATTTATCGGCTTAATGCGGAAATAGAAAACGCATGCACTGCTAAGCAATTCTGCTGTAGGTGAAAGCACCTTTGGTCAGCTGTGTGTGTAAAAGTTAATGTCCTCTGTCTTGTGCGCTGTTTTACTGAGAGATATTGTGACGAAGACGATTAAGCCACCGCAGCGGTGGCCTAGTGGTTTGAGCATCCGCCTCGCATGCGGGAGGTGCGGTTTTCGATCCCCAGTGCCGCCGGGTACCCACCGGTGATACAATGGGTACTATCTTTCCCCTGCCTGGTGCTCGGCTTCTTTGGGGTGAAATGCTTGAGAAATGGGTCTTTGACCCCACCTTGTAAATTGAAAAACAACCTTGTGCCACGGCGCTTTTTGGCCAAAGGTGCCCTTGCGCCATAAAAATTCATCATCATTCATTCATTCACGATTAAGCTGACAGTGGCGCGGACGAAGCGCTCGCGCTAGGCCAGCGGCCATTAAATTCTTTCATTGCCACCAGTCATCTTGTCTCATCGTTCGGCTGGCCGTCACGTAAAAATATCTCGCACTTCTGCTTGGAACAAAACTTCCACGCCTGGCCGAAGAATTTTGCGCAATCTTTGGCAACAAAGCTTAAAATGGTGCTGTAGTTAATGATGGGTTTGAGGGGTTTAACGTCCTAAAGCGACCCAGGCTTTGAAGGACGCCCCAATGGAGGGATCCGGATAATTTCGGCCATCTGGGCTTTTTTAACTTGCACTGACATCGCTGCGTACACGAGGCTCTCGAATTTCTCCTCCATCGATATGCGACCGCCGCGGACGAGATGGAACCTACGTCTTTCGGGCCAGCAGCAGAGCACCATAACCACTGAGCCACCACGCGGCTTTTTCCATAATAATGTTGCGCTGTCTCGACCCTGTCTTTGTGACCAAGATGAAGTCGGGAATCTCTTCAATGATAGATAAAGCCGTCAGGGATGCAACTCACCAGACGTTTACTGGCTTATATTAGTACATTGAGGTTCCTTAAAAACTTATTTTTAACGCATGGTCAATCGCGGTAGGGACGAAAATGCATTACGTTGATACTTCCTTAAAGCGTCAAAAGTCAGCGAGGTCCATCTTTTAAATACTCGGTGCCCCGCCCTTAGATTAGGAAATCTCAATGATATTGTACGCGTATGCCTTAGGAGCGAAGGAACGAGCAGCTGACTCGCATCTAGGAAAGAATAGAACAGCCTGCCGTGACCTCACGTGTCACCGCGCCGCGTCGTCTTTATTTTCTTTTTCGCTCGAGCGCGCTTTGGCCGTGCTCTAGGCAAAGCCAAAGGAGGGCTCTACAGGGCCCACCACCTAGACTTCAAGTTGAAACCGTACTGAGAGCCGGCGGCGCAGGTGGGGAAGAGAGGACTCGTAGACCGTGAACGGAGGCAGCCAATGTAAGGCGACACTGTGAGGCACTCAATGGCGGTCACCACGTAGGCCGCCTTGAGTCGGTCCATGCTGACTGTCTCTTCTCGATCTTTGTGAAGGAGGGTGGCAGTTTTTAGGGTGCGGCGAAAGACGCGAAATGGTCCGTCGTTAGCTGGGTCGAGCGGTACTCGGACAGTGCCGCGGCGAACGAAAACGCGCGGAAGTGGCGAGTTCCGTGTGGTCAAAGATCGTGTTGCGGCGGTGCGAGTGAGGCGGAATAGGCCGGAGGTCTTTAACATTGTCGACCAGATGCTGTAGGAACTCTTGCGGCTGGGCAGGTAGTAGCGCTGATGTGAAGAAATCCCGGGGAGACGTAGGGAACTACTTTACACCAGATCTGCTGCAGAGCACTGGAGGTCTGCTGAGAGAAGGGCCTCTAAACCGAGGAGCAGAAGGGGCAAGGTATGAGCCCAGTGGGCGCAGTTGGGACGGGTAGCTAGGGCGGCCTCCAGGTGGCGGTGAATGCGCTCCACCCTGTCGTTGCCGCATAGGTGGTACGCAGTTGGGCGATAATGCCTGGCGCCGAGCAGGCGGTTATTGGAAGTAAAAAGGGTACACAGAAATTGGCGCCCACGGTCGGTTGTCATGGTGTCGGGGTAACCAAAGAGTGAAACCCATGAAGAATTGAAGGCGCGGGAAAAAGTCTCAGCGGTGACGTCCCAAATGGGAACAGCCTCTGGCCAGCATGTCAAGCGGTCGACTATTGTGAGGACGTAACGGTAACCTTGGTACACGGTAGAGGACCCACGAGGCCCCGATGAACATGGGCGAAATGACGGCCGGGGGGAAGGAAGGCCTGGGGAGGAGTCTTGGTCTCTTATCGTCTGACAGGGGAGACATGTGCGCGCCCACGCGCGGACATCACCATTAATATCGGGCCAGACATAGCGTTGCGTGAGAAAGCGCTGAGTAGCCCTAATGCCTCGGTGAAAATGTCGTGGAGCGAGCGAAAAAAATTAGCAGTGGATTAGCTCGGCTATGCCAGGATATACGTAGCGTGAGCTACGCTGAGCCGCTGAGCAGCAATTTCGCTCTCCTTCTTCATGGCTACACAACACTGTCAAACGTCCCACTATATGTAAACCCCCACTGATACCTCTGCGCATGCGCACAAAATGAGAGGTGCTATCAAGCGGCTCCGGCGCAGCGTCAGACATGGCGACTGCGCAACGGAGGCTCACAGCTAGGCACGCGCCGGCGCCAGTGCGTCTGCCGCGGCTATGACGCGGATATGACAGGTGAAGCGAATGCGGCGGCTCCGGCGCGCCAGCTGTGCGCGGTGTGACGTCACCGCTCCTCGCGCATGTGCAGCACGGCTCTCCAGGTGCCGCACCTCGGGCAGTGTAGCTCACGCTACAAAATGGTGCGGCGAAGCGCAGCCGGAACAAAAGGGTGGGGAAGGTCTGCTGAGAGATCGCACCACAAGGGCTCAGGCGAGCACGGATGAAGCACAAGCCATAGTCGGAGGGAACGGGGGTTCTACCGAAAAGTCTTGAGCTTGCTGTCATCCTGCTGTGCAGAATAGAGTGTTAATGGTTGAAGGTGGAGTGTCAACGGCAGCGATTCGTGAAACGGCATCAGAGGCGATGTTGTCAGCACCCTTCACGTGACGGATGTCGGTTGTAAATTCCGATATATAAGCGAGATGGTAGAGTTCTCAGGACACGTATTTTGATGAGTTGGTTCGGAAAACGTACGCCAGTGGCTAGTGATAGGTGAGCAGGTGAAACTTGCATCCTTTAAGAAAATGTGGAAAGTGCTGGATGGCAGCGTAGATGGCGAGTAGCTCGCGGCCGAAGACGCTGTAGCAGCTCTCAACAGGAAGGAGCTTTTGCGTGTTCTCAAGCTTGCGAAATTTTGCTTTGGGAACTGTGTCTTGAGAATGCGGTGAAAAAATTGAAATTTCATATAATTTACGAAATATTTCGTGAACGACCTGCTGGATGAGCATATACAGTTGATACTCTACAATCATGTGCATGTTTGTGTTGCAGAAGGCTTGTTGAAAAATTGGCTGTGGTTAGCTCTGGTTAAACCTGGAGTGACGCGATAGCTACAGCTGGCCGGGTGGAGTTCGCCCAGTCGAACTGCAAAGTCAGTCTTTCGCCACTCCGTTTAGCTGGGAGTTCCTTCTTCATCGTCCTTGAACGTGGATTCACTCTCTACTCCCCTTTCCCCCCTCTCCAATCCCCGCCACTCGGTTTCGCCGACGTACCGCAGCTGCTCCGCATCACGTGACCAACCACGTTACCAGCCACAGCGCCGCCACGGAGCTCAAGGGCAGCCACGCAGCTCAAGGGGTGCCACGCTGAAGGGTCGAAGTGCTAGCGTAATGTAGCTATCGCTACAAAATGTCTATGTAAGTAAGTTAGAACGTCCAGCAACCTCGTTAGAGAACTGACAAATGGCAGCCGTTAATGCTGTTTTCTTTATAAGCTTTCTGACAGTTTTGAAGGCTGAGCTAACATTGAGAAATATGGTTGCCCTTTAAAGTTCGGCGAAATTCATTTCTGTCAAGGGACTCTGCTGGAGCTGCTAGCGGGTAGTGGTGAAAGAGCACAAAAAAAGAAAGAGTGAAATGTGAACATTACCAGTGACGTACCAATTCACTGTGGCAAGCACAAATCGAGCAAACGCAGCCTCCTTCGCGCGGCCGACTGCAGAGCGCAATTATACTGCCACTCAAATACGCGAGGGAGGGCTCTTAAAACAGTCAAGCGAGCACAGGTGATCACATCTTCAGAGTGGGGGCCATTCGTTGTAAAAGTAATGATCGCCGTGCGCGGGAAATGATATAGTCCAACAACACAGGCTGCGTAGATGACTGTTTGTTTGGTCATGTGTACGTTTCTTCCCTTATAATTTTGCCCTATCAACAAAACTTCTTTCTTTCAGCGCATGAATATCTTGGTATTTTTTCTTTTCTAACAAAACTAATGCTTTTGTCTTTTGTGATCACCTCTATTGGCGTTGCTGCATCTGCCAGGACACGGGCTGAGGTCTAGTGAAAGTGCCGTTTGCAAGCTTTTTCTTGGTTCCATTATATAAATATAATTTATAGAAGTAACTTACTAATAATAATGCTTTAATTGCTAGAAGCTTCAGCACGGCCTGTGCGTCGATTACAGAGAAGGTGTTAAGAGTGAAGAGAAGGTGTGAAGAGAAGAGAAGGTGTTAAGGTGTGAAGAGAAGATCTTCAGTCGTCTTGGCAATAACATTGTTTTCTTGTTCTCTAAACACGTAATCTATTCCCATGTCCATTTTGACGTCGTATATTTATCGGGCATACACCTCAATCTTAGGTCGAGGCTGTGTGCGTCTCATTTTTCTCTAGCCCACGTGTCTGCGAGGTGAAATAACAACAAACCTTAGCGAAAAGACGCCAGCTATTGACTAGCTGGAGCATACTAAGAGCTTAAAAAGTTGCCGGTGAACATTAAGACACAAAAGAAAAAGGTTAACTGACACAAACGTGTCAGGGGAATCTGGTATAAAACTTCAGTCCTTCAGCCCAAAAAGGACATTCACATGCCGAGCTCTAGGGGTTCCGCTACTCGCTAAACATCTTACAATATGCCGAGATCATGTTTTTCTGCCCTACTTTGAACGATGCGTGCCACTTTATGTATTGTTAGGAGCGAAAGGGGCATATACCATGCTACCTGCATTGAGGCGGCACTGCCGAGTTACTTTCCCGCAGCACTTGCTGTCGATAGAGGCGAAGACATTAGTATTTTATCTTGAGGCATGTCAGTGCATGGGTTAAATGCTAGGCCCTCCTGCTCGGCGAAAACGCTATAGGGCGCCGCAAGAGCAGCGAGCCCTAATGACGAGTGGTATACATAGCTTTTGCTCCTGACAGTATTGAAGGCATTATTTCGCAGTACTTCATCTCTTAGCCGCCGCGGTGGCTCAGTGGTTACGGCACTCGGCTGCTAACACGAAAGACGCGGGTTCGATCTCGGCCGCGGCGGTCGAATTTCGATGGAGGCGAAATTCTAGAGGCCCGTGTGCTGTGCGATGTTAGTGCACGTAAAAGAACCCAAGGTGGTCGAAATTTCCGGAACCCTTCACTACGGCGTCCCTCATAGCCTGAGTCGCTTTGGGACGTTAAATTCCCCATAAACTCATAAACTTCATCTCTTAGAGGTTAGTTTCGGAGTCTACAACACTCAATTGTATGATGCATGGGTCCTGCGAAAGCAAGTATGACGAACAAAAGATTTGCCGTTGCGAACTAGCCCTCGTGGGTAAACTGACCATGTAGATCTTTTTACTGACAGCGCAAGTGAAATAGTGGATTGGAATCTCTCCTTTCGCCCCTCCCTTAAGAAAAAAAGATAAAGGACAAGAAGTGTTCCGCAGATATTAATAAAATAACATATCGGCAATGAGAAAAGAGTGCCTACTTCGGCGACAGATAGTATAAAGCATGATACGCCTGTTACGTCCTGGGAAAAAAAACGTGGAGAGGAATTATCTAATGCTAATACAGGTGTCTTATTGGAAGGTCATGCAGCCGCGCATGCTTGGGTGATCTGCCGTAAGTGTTAATTGCTGTTAAAAAGAGTTGAAACGCAACACTTGTTCATGCTGACCACCTTTTTCCTGTGTCTGCGTCTATATGGGTAAGATCTTAGTAAGCGTAAACTCCTGCATATTTTCTGAGCCCTATTATAGATAGTGGCGTAGACCTGCTCGTTTTTCAACGTGTTAGGTACCGCTAACGCTCCTGCCTTCTTTAGTTCCTCTGGCGAATTCTGTTTTTCTTCATTATAGTTTCATGTTTTTGTTCCTGTGTTTTTTGTAGCGAAAGCTACATGAACCACGATCTTGCGATTTCGCTGTGGCCGTGCTCCTAGGAGGCACATAGACAGACTTTGAGCCATTGCCTAGCAACCGCCGCAACTGGGCGGACAGCGCTCGCACGCCGCGCCATCTGGCATTACGTCACACCGCGCGCCTCGCCGCGGAGCCGCCCTTAGGGCCGTCGTACGATCGTTTTTAAGCGGCTGCCGCCAGCCAGCGGGCGAGCGAATCCGCCTCGTCCGGCGAACGGATGGAAAGTTGGTCAACTTCAACTTTCGAGCGAACTAGCGGGTCCGGCTGGTGACCGGATTGCAGCTATTGGCTGCTTTCCCGTGACGTCAGTGATGCCTCGCTTCTGCCGGGGCAAGATGGCCGTCCGTTGACTGAACTGGGGAGCGAGGCCTGGGCAGTGGCAACTATGTCGCGAAGCATATTATATTGGTCACATGTTGATATTACGAGTGTTAAAAGCGACTGCGAACTTCGTCGCGTGCAGCAGTGGCGAGCGACAGTTGCACTAGTTGAATTCGGTAATCATCTACGCTGATGGAGTTGACAGAGCGCCTCTTCAAACCGACGCAAGACCTGTGCAGTTGCGGTGTCACGAAGTGTTTATTTGAAGCTGTTTGTGGTTGTAGCAAGCGTTTGTAATTCCTGCTGCGAGTTGTTTTCCTGTGCTTGCGCAAGTTTCACAGCTTAGCGACAAGTGCTCGCGTAGTGAAAGTGATTATAGTCCTTGCGAGTGCTTTCCAGTCAAGTCAGCTGTATGTTCACTTGCGAAAAACTAGCGATGCACGCCGTTTTCCGAATGCTGAAATGAACTTGGTGCTGTGCAGCTGGTCGCGTCCGCTGCGATGGCTACAGTGATCGCGACCGAGGCGAGCACACAACGTTGCTTCTGGTACATAGAAAACTGCTGTGCGTGTGACTTGACACGTTCTTGGCTGCACGGCAGTCGCACTGTTTTCTGCTGCGCCAACAGCCGCGTCGCCAGTCTTGCGCGTCTTGGGGCACCATACAGCAGTACGTTATAGGATCATGGGTGCGCGAGTTGCGACAGTGTGCCAGCGGCATTATTTAGCCTGTGTGAAAAAATCGCTGCGCAGTGCAAATGTCAGTTCGGGGGAATCATCATTTTGCATGCGCGCGCGCGTGTGTGTGTGTGTGTACCAGCTATGCGGCCCCGTGTCTGCCATAAATATCTGTGTGATGAAATGGCGACTGCCCACAGCTTCATGTGCATGATGGTGAGCTGAGCCAGAGTAATAGTTTTCGGTTTTGGTTGTGACAACATAGTATCACCAGATGAACAAAATACTTTCAAGAATCATAGCCTCAATTAGGCCACGCCTGTGCAGCAGGTTTTGCTTCTCAAAGCCAGCAGCGGCTTGTGGCAATTTGAATGGACACTGTAGTTTTCTGTCAGAACTGACCGCCACACAGGAAGTTGCGCACAATGAGAGGTGGTGGAAAAGAAACAAAATTTTAAGCAAGCCCTTCAGATACCCCTTTTTTCTAACAGTGCTGTGAAATCAACATTAGACAAATGCTTGACAATATGCTGTTGATCTTTAACCTGAAGTGGGATCTTGGTTTCGACTCATCAGAAAAACGTGATCTCGAAGCACTTTATGGGCCATGACATCTACCCCTTAGCTATGAAGCAGCTTCAATATAATCAGTGACTGTTATCATGTTTGTTGTTGATGGTCTTGCTTGCAGTCTCTTTACACAGAGATCAAAGGTACAAAACTGGTTCAAGCTTTCTCTATGCTTTTGTTGGAGACCTGTTTGCTAACTCGTATTTGTGAGTGCCGAGCAGTTGTTCAGCAACAGCGCTTAATGCTATCACCAGCATTAGTTTGTTTGATGAGGCATTCTCGAAGCCTTCGGCAGGAGGTGTAATCCATGCACATTTGCATGTTTATCTGCTGCCTTCATTTGCCTGTGACTGCCTATGATCATGATTATTTGCCTGCTGAGTGACAGCACTGGCTGGCCTGCAATAACTTATGTGTCAGCAATGTAGTATGTTTTCGAGATTTGCTTAGCCCTCATCGCATTTTCCACTTGCCGAAATTTGTTTGTTCATACATAAATTCCTTCGTTATCAGATAAGTTGCCTGCAACACTTATCCGATCACATTTGTTTCATGGTCATGACAGCACTATTCCTGCACATGTTCTCAAACAATAGTTACAAGTCTTTTTTAATTCCTTGAAATGTGCTATATATACACTGATGCATAGTAGTTGGCTCAGCCATTCCTTCGAGCCCTGCAGTATTGATGCAACTTTCGATCTATCGAGGCTGACACCAGATATAATTTGAACCCATTTGTTTTTTTGCTTAGATTGGCTGAAATGGTTGTGGCCGTTAGCATTGACAGATTCTCTGCTCTGCACTGGAGCCAAGTTCTGTTCCTGCCTAACATGCAAATCTGAAACCATAGCATTGCATTCTTCGTCTCACAGTGCGCTGTGTTTGAATTTAGCGTTGTGGGCTGCGAGAAATCATCTCTGCGGTTATAAAAAATTTAAAGTAAGCAAGAGATTCTGTTCTTTTCTTTTTGAGCAGATTTATTTGTTTTGTCAAATGAGTAGTGTGTACCAGGTAGTGAGTGGCCGAGCCGTGGTCATGATTTGGACACCAGAAAAAAAAGTGCTTTGGCAACTAGAAAGCGTATGAGCAGGAGCAATCAGTGTGCCTGCCAGTTCATGTGTTTAAGGTAAAAACAGTATGAAGAACCCAGTGCAACAAATGTATATGATATAGTCTGTGTTTGGCTTGGCCATTCAAATCCAAACATTTCTTACACTCTTTGTGCTGTACATTACTGTGTTGTTAGCAGAGTTGAGATTTTGTTCACACTGCTGTGCAGATTAACACAAGAAGAGAAAATTCAGGGGGAACTTTGTTGAACTAAAGTGCGGTGAGGTGAAAACCTTTAGTACGGTGTTGCTGCTTGTGCCACTGATGTGTGGTTAAGATGTATATTAAGTATATAATTGTTTGTTATTCTTAAGTGCTGGGGACACTGGAGGGCGTTTGGGAGGTATCCGTCTGATTCCACGCCTTTCCACATACTCCTGCGTCCTTACGCTAGACATATATTAGTGTGGGCAGAGAAAAAAAGAACTACGTATGCGTTGGCAGGAAGCAGCGTAGTCGTTAGCACGCTCGGCTGTGGATCAAAAGGATGGTGGTTCCGAACCCGCCGTGCCCAAGGATTTTTTTTCACTGATGATGTCATCGGTGAAATAACTTGAGACCGGACTTGACCTTAGACCGGACAAGGTCATGGCTGCAAGTATGAGCCATTAAAGGCTTTCGCCTCAGTACGCACAACTTTGGGCTGTATGCATTTTCACCCTATCTACTGTGTGATCAGCGACTTTGTTTTAGCGAGGCGTACATGCATTGAAAAAGTGTGGTCCCCAGAAAAGATTACCCTAATTTCTGTCCATATTCATGAGTTCTGTACTACCGAGGCATGACTGTATAGATGAAGTTATGGCTATTTATTTAGTTCTCATGATCTCAGAAGCAATAAATTTTTGTGTACCCTAACTATGTGACGCAAGAAGCAAATTAATCTTTGCAAACTTTGAAAGGTGATAGAAGAACGCATTTTGTGACATAAGAGTTTGGTGCTTGAAGAAAAATATTTGCCTTTACCTGACAACACTTTTAAATTGCCCATTGCCAAATGAGCTTTCTGGAGGTGGTAAAACTGCATTAGGAACATAGATGATGGGAAATAGCAAACACCACAACTGCACAAGGTGACAGTTGTAGCTTCCTTGGCCGCCAGTTACCCAGAAGTGTAAACTTACCGCCGTAACAATATTTTTATTGTATGCTGTACAGATCATTTCCTACCTGAGCCCAGTTTGGCCTCTAGATACGTCCTACCAATTATCACCCAGCACCGGTCGCTCTACTCCTGCCATTGGTGTGTGCTGCAATCTTAAGTTATATTTTGTACTCTTGACCTGCTAAATTGTGTTGCCGCATTAAGTTGTTTCATCCAAATTGGATGAAACAATTGGAAAGCATCCTTGTAATATTGAAAAGCATCCCTGTAATAGCCAACATGCTCTCCTTCTTCTTGACATGCACTTGCACCTTGACTGCAACTTTCTCCTAGATTTTTTTCTGGGTTTTGAAAAAAGCATGTGATAAGATCCCTCGTGTGTGTAGGCTGATACGCTCATGCTTTAACTTGCATCTAATCACTCCGAACTGGATCCATTTGTTGGCAGCCCGGCGTTGGTAATTTTCCCCTACTAATTTTTACTCAGCCTGCTTTTTTCCTGCAATAACAGGCTTCCCCCGAGGCCTTGCATTTGGTCCTCAGCTTTTTATTACATATATTACAACCTCCCCTTCAGTGTTTCGTCTAACAATTCTTGATTGGTAAGACTGTGGCTTGCCATCTTTCAATTAATACCAGTGTTTCAATTCTGCAGACCATCCGTTTTCATGCACTTGAATAGCGCACTTTCAATGTTACGAAGACAGTGTGCACAAAATTGTTTACTTTCAGCATAACTAAACTGTAACTACTTATAAGGGCTTGCTGAGTAGGAAATATTCACTGCATACTTGTTCCATTACTCGGCATTTAATAAGGCGCACAGTGTAACATGCTCTCGCCTATAAATCCTTGTAAAACCGCCCACAGCCTAGGACGTTTACGCTTGTCCTTAGCATTATCGTCTTCCAATTGTCCCTTTCAAAACTACGGTGCAGCATCAGGTTGGGTAGTGTAATGCCATAAGCTACAAATCTTGCTTAATTTAAATCCTGGGATGAGTTCAGGCCTGAGCCGCTTGTTTTATTCTCTCGGACTATTTTGGAAGGTGCAGTGTCGCAGCACTAAAAGTGCATATTTAAATCTCTTAGGTTCTTTTGCTCCTGACTAACACACCACCATTTGAACTGTTCTGATTTGTGGTTCCTTCTGCACTGGTCGCACTAACACTCTTAGCTCATGCCACTGCATTTCAAGATTTATTTTTGTTCGTGCCACGAAAGGCTGCAATTGTCTTGCACCCCACAAGCCTGTGCAACTTACTGTGCTTCGAAGTGGTCACTACAGAAGTGATGCTGTAAATGACGAACTCTTCGAGCTCCTACCTGGCACACTATTTCCAAGCTCGCCACTCAAGTATGTCAGTTAGGACTACTAAGATGTACTACGTACCAAAAACAGTGCGCAGTCACTCGGTCACCTCCGCAAACCAATACAATGCTCCTTTATGCATAATGTGGTCATCGAGACCTTTCTTCGTAATTTATTTCAAGCAACATCGGGGCCGATTTACACAATATTAGCATTTGGGATGACCCGCCCACTGCACAATCTAGCTCTGTCTACCTACATCCGCACACTGCAAAGCTAAACATGCATTAGTGCGCCCATGTGTGTTAACCAGTCTTCCCTTTGTGCTTGTCTGTTCTGTTCAGTTGTTTCTGTGACGTATCTATTACCATTTTGATCGCCATTCGTGCGGGCACTATGCTCGAGTACGGCCGTGTGTGCAACGTGACATGATATTGGCTGCACGGCCGTCGGACTGTTTTCTCCAGCGACAAAAGCAACGCAGCCATCCTTCTGCGCATTGGTACTCCATTCAGTACATTTTGTGAAGATGGGTGCTCGGGTTACGAGTGGCCGGCGGCACTGTGTAACTTGTGTGAAAACATAGGTGTGCAGTGCAGATGTATCTTCGGGAGCGTCATTTCATTTTATTTCCTGCCGGCTGTGCGGAAATTTGTCTGCAGTAAATATTTGCTTGATGAATGGGTGACTGAACACTTCCTCTAGCCATTTCAGTTTAGGTTGTGACAACACGGTATTACACGATTAGGAACAAGAATCATTGGTGCATTTAAATCACGGCTGGTTCACAGTGTAGAATCTCTAATATGTGTTAACTCATGAGTATGCTTTTCCATGAGCATTTTACTCTATGTTACGCAGAAAAAAAACTGGCAGCAGGTTATGAGATCAAACCTGTCCAGAAAGCAAGTTGGGCATAGCGAGTCTTGATGAATATATATATATATATATATATATATATATATATATATATATATATATATTTATATATATATATATATATATATATATATATATATAATAAAATCTTTCCCATTGCTTTTTTTTCTCGTTTTGCTTTGACAAATGCTTGGAAATATGAAGTTGAAGTGGAATCTTGGTTTCCACTGTAATCAGAAAAATGCGGTAATCTTGAAGCGCCTCATGGGCCATGCCACTTATTATTGTTGATTTTGCTCATGGTCCCTTTCGATGGGGAGATCAGTGGTACGAAAGTGGATGATGTGTCCACAATGCTATTGTAGCAGAGCAGCTTGTGAACTCTGCTTTACTGGTGTTAAGTGGTTGTTCAGCAGCACTCCCTGGGACAGGCGCACCAGTTTATTTAACAACACATTTTCGAAGCCTTGAGATGGAGATGTCATGGATGCATATGCGCACGTCCGTCTGCTAGCTTCATTTTCCTGTGACTGCTTATTACGGACATGATTACTTCTCTGCTTAGTGACGGGGATGGTGAGCATAATAAGCTGTGTGTCGGCAGTATAGAACGCTTCCCTGATTTCCTTAATCCTCCTTACATTTTACAAAAACAAAAATTTATTTGCTGACATATAAGTGCATATTTGCACCTTCCTCAGTGATGGGTTAGGCTTCCTGGCCCACGTATCCACTCAAATTTGTGTGGTCATGACAGCACCATTCCTGCACACATTCAAAGCTACAATAACAACGCTTACTTCAGTTCTTTGAAATGTGCTAAGCGTTTTTTATGGTCGTTGGCTGTACACTTCCAACGTGGCCCTGTTTCTGAGAGTCCTGTAGTATCAATGGAACAATTGACTTGTCAAGGCAAAGACCGCATTTCATTTGAACCCATTCCCTTACTCCTCGGATTGAATAATATGGCTGTTGCTGCTTGCATTAGCAGATGCTCCGCTTTGCACCGGTACCTAATTCTGTTCTTGCCCGCCGAACATGCCTAAAACAGGAGCATTCCATTTTTCTTCTGCGGTGTACTCTGTACAAAAAGTGCTAACCTAGCATTGTGGCCTGCGGGTAGGCATCTGAGAGGTTTTAATAAAAGCGAGCTTTTCTGTTCTATTATTTTTAAGCAGCTTAATTCATTTTGTGCAATGAGCAATCTAAGCCAGGATGTGATTCGCCGAGCCCCGACAGTGATTTTTACACTAGAAAGAGAAGTGCTTCGGCAACTAAAAATGTGCCTGTGCTGGTTAGATGTCAGTGTGCCTGGCGTGTCACTGGTTAGCATAAAATTCTGTGCAGACAGTGGGGCAAGCATTGTCATGGCAATTCCAGTGTGCAAGAAAGGTATACGATTCAGGAAGCGTTTGATTATCTACTCAAATCTAATGTTTTAAGTCTTTCCACTCTGCACATTAATGGGACAAGAACACATGCGACAATGGGCCGTACGTATTTTCACTCTGTTCACTCTAATCAGCAGTTTCTATGTCAACAAAGCGTAAGTGCATTGAAAAAAGTGTTTTCCCTAGAAACACTGTCGATAGTTGGAGTCCATATTAACGAGGCGTGTACTAATGAGGAACAGCTGTACATATGAAATTATAGTTAATTTTTTCGTTTTTATGATGACAGAAGCAGTTAATCTGTGTTTTTTTACGATGTGACTAGGGAACTACATTTATCTTGCAAGTTATGAAGATGATTGGGAGGATGTGTTGTATGGCACAATAGTTTGTTGGTTGAAGAGTAGCGATTGGCTATACCTGACACCACTTTAAACAGCAGATGGCAAAATGAGCCCTGTGGAGCTCGTAAATATATGTCAGGAATAAAGACGACGGAACACAACACTACTACACAGAGTAGCAATTCTTGCTCTGTTGTCATCGTCCCTTAGCGCAGTTTCAGCATGCCAACTTTCCACCGGTTCACCTGACAGTACACTCGTATCAAGTTTCGTGAAATTTGCAGCAAGCATAAACAGGACAGGAAGCACAGTGTATGCATATCTGGTGCATACTGTGCATATAGCTTCCTGCCTCATCATAGCTTCGCACCTCTATGTTTCTTACCCATCATTACCCAGCACCTATGGCCCTATTTATACCATTGCCATGTGCTGCAAATCACCAAACACATTTTGTACTCTTGCCCTGCTAGATTGTTCTGGCCCATTAAGTTGTTTCATCAAATTGGCAAGATTTAAAAAAACATTCCTGCAACAGTCAACTTGCTCTTGTTCTTCACGACATGCACCTTGACTGCAATATACCCCTCGAGGCTTTTTTTCTTGGCTTTGAAAAAACATGTTATTCGCTTATTTATGTATGGCTTTTTTGTCTTGTTTTATCGTGTATCCAACAGCTCTAAACTGGATCCAAGCTTAAACAGCCAACCGTCGGCAGATTTACCTTGCCATTTCTTATGCATCCTGCCTTTTCCTGCAATCTTGGGCGTCCCCCAAGGCATTGCCCTTGCAGCTTTTTGTTACCTACACTATGACTTTCGGTTCCGTGTTGGTTACATGCCTTCACTGATGGCTATATGGGGTCTGCCATCTGTCAATATTTACCCGTGTTTTATATTTCCAAAACAACATTTTGCATGCTCTAGAATGGCTTGTTTGCTAATGTCACTAAGAGTACACTGATATCTTTTTTTATTGTCAGAAAAAGTACATTTTGCCTACTTAAGGCTTTAACGAGAATGGTATATTCAGTGTATACTGATTCAAACAATCAGCCATTCACATGACTCGCAATGTAACATGGTCTCAACTCATAATCCTTATACGCCCACCCTCAACCTAGGATATTTACACCATAACATGTACTTAGCATCGCGGTCTTGCAGGTTACTTGCATTCAGATCCCCTATGTGGCATCACCTTGGGCGTTCTAATGGCACATGGCACAAATTAACTTCACTAAAATCCTAATAAGTTCCGATCTGAGCCCTTGTTTTATTTCCTCAGACTATTATTGAATCTGCAGTGTCACAGCACAAAAGGCAATCTTCAAATTTCTTCATGTAGTGCGGCAACTGCAGGTTCTTTTAATTTTAACTCTTTACTGTCATATAACCAACAAATCTGTTCTGACTCAAGGTTTCCTTTGCACTAGCCGCACAAGTACTGTTGCGCCTCAGTTAGCTCATGCCACTGCATTTCAAGATTGATTTTTGTATTTGCCACTAAAGGCCGGAATGGCCTTCCACCTCAAAAAGCTTACTAACTTCTTGTCCTTTGAGCTGGTCACTGCAGAAATCCACACAGTAAATGTTAGTGTTCATCCACTGATTAAAGTAATTCCCCAAGGCAGAGAATATTTGTAGTGAGGGAGTAATTACTCATTTACATCCACCCAAGTGCAGCCATAAGGCCACAAAAAAGAGCTACAAACTTTCCTTTGTAGCCGTACGGATGTGCTTGGATGCTAATGGTTGATTACTTCTTATTAGTAAATTACAAACTCAAAGTTCCTACGTGACACATGATGTCAAAGCTCACCACTCAAGTATTGTCATTTAGTACTGTTTAGGTATACTAAATGTTAAAATAAATTGTTATAATAGAGTGCCTAGTAGCTTGCTCAGCTCGGCAAACCAATACAATGCTCTCTTATGCGTAAGAACTTTCCTCACGCTCTATTTCATGTATTATTGGGGCAGATTTCCACAATAGTTTTGTCGGACGCTATGAGTTGCATTAACGCTAACTTCACACCGTTCACAAGTCAGGTCCAGCAGGCTCAAGTAGTGCACTGAAAAGCTAAGCATGTGTAAGACTAGCCTTCGGCTTTGGAATCTTCAGAGGCTGGCGCTTAACGAAGCAGACGACGAGAAGCGCCGAACGCTCCGAAGCTGGAGCGCCGAACGCTCGGTTCCTCGTGCGTGTTCTGGACGGAACGCTGCCTCTGGTCTGTGCCTGGACTGTACCGCTGGTTGTTCGCGACGCTGTGCTTTGCAAGACGTTCCTTATTACAAGTGGTGAGGTGCCAATGATCCCCTCGCCCTGGAGCTTCGCACCCGCGCATTGCCTACCGCCTCTACAATGCCTGAGACCGTCACCCAAACCGCTTCCCCGCTTCCGTCGGCTGTCTTCTGTTCCGGCGCCGCGCGCCAGTGTGACCCGGCCATCTTCAGCGGCACAGATGACACGGATGTGGGGGATTGGTTGGCCTCGTATGAACGCGTAAGCGCATACAATAAGTAGGACGATACCGTCAAGCTCACCAACGTTATCTTTTATTTGAGCGACGTAGCCAATTTCTGGTTTCGAAACCACGAGGTTGACATCTCAAGCTGGGCAGCTCTAAAAACCAGCATGACAGAAGTCTTTGGCTGTCCCGCAATGCGTAAGCTTCACTCCGAGCAACGCTTGCGAAGTCGGGCCCAGCAAACCGGTGAAAACTTCACTAGTTATATAGAAGATGTCGTCTACCTCTACAAGCGTGTCAACCCTTCTATGAGCGATGCCGACAATATCAGGCATATTATGAAAGGCATTGAGTATGACGCCTTCCAGATGCTCGTCGCCAAAGATTCCCAGACTGTCTCCGGTGTCATCGGCTACTGCCAAAGCTTCGATGAGCTGCGCAAACAGCGCCTTTCTACCCGGCGTGCAGGCTTGCAGGAGGCCACACTTTCCAGCTTGGCTCTCCCAGGGGACGGTACTCTGGACCAACCATCGCTCCTCCAGCGCATCCAGCAGTTTGAACGTGAGGAGGTCGCATGCCAGCTATCTTTGTCGATCTGCCCGCCTACGCCTGCGCCATCACTCACTCCCAACCTACAGCGTGTTATCGAGGAGCAGGTCGCTGAAGTCCTGCCACCCCCTTTTCAGCTACCTCTGATCGCGGTTCTTCTGACGTACGCCGATGCCGTGGTGCGGTCTCAGCCCTCACCTGCTGCCCCTGTCTACAGGCCACCTACCCGGCAGTTAAAACCCCAGCGACCTGCAACCCCACCTTACCGTCAGGTTGCCCGCCCCCGATCGCAGCCGCATCCACTCAACCCCTTGCGCACACAAGACAACCGCCCTATTTCCTACGCCTGTGGCGTCGCTGGCCACGTGGATCGTTTTTGTCGTTGTCGTGACCACCGTCCCTACGATTATAGGCGTGAACCGACGCACGACCTTCCGCCGTCGTCCTCGCCTGCATCATACTACCAGCCTACGGATTCTTCTTCTACTTACCATCCCCGCTTCCACCGCTCGCCGTCTCCTGCCAGCCATTCCCGTTCTCCGATGCTCCGCCGCCAACCCGCAGTCCACGCGGAAAACTAACGGCCGCAGTTCCGGAGGCCAGAACTGCGTCATCAGCGACTCACTGAAGACCTGTTTCTGTGCCTGCCAATATTATTAACGTGTTCGTTGAGGGAGTCGCCGTCGAAGCACTTGTTGACACTGGCGCAGCCATTTCCGTTTTCAGTCACACCCTCTATCGCAGACTAAAAAAAGTGACCACGCCCCTTCCTCCCGTTTCTCTCCGCACCGCCAGCGCTCAGGACATTCGACCGGTAGCCGCCTGCGCCGCCCGCCTGCTCATCGAGAACGTTCCCTACACAATCGAGTTCATCTTCCTCGCCCGCTCCTCTCACGATGTTATCCTCGGTTGGGACTTCCTCTCCTCACATCACGCCGTTATTGACTGCGCCCGTGTTCAGCTTTACTTGTCGCTCTACAGTTACGCCCCCTTGGAAGTACCCGGTGCTGCTGCCGCTACTGTGGTCGTACCAGGGGACACGGATGTTCCGCCTTTCTGTTCAGTGCTGGTGCCTCTTTCTTGTGCTGCTCTCTCAGATGCAACTGTCACTTATACCCCCTCTTTACGATGCGCTGACCAGAAGTCTGTTTTGCTGCCTCATGCCATGCTGAAAATTGTTCGTGGCTCCTGCGCTATTTATGTGGCCAACCCGTTCTTCTGCCCTACCACTTTACTCAGTGGCCAATCGCTTGGTAGTGTTGCCTTTCTCGATCCCGCCTCAGCATACCCCCTCGTCGATAGCACGGCCGGCCTTCACGTCAGCGCCATTACGCCTGTTCCCGTCACCAATCATTCTTCTGTCGATATTTTTCACCGTTCCGTCGAAGCCGCCATGACGTCTACCCAACGAGACCAGCTTGTAGCCATTCTCCAGCGTTTTCAAGCATCGTTTGAATACCAGCCACCTTCCTTGGCCCGCACCACCACCGTTACCCACTGTATTGACACTGGAACCCATGCCCCCTTGCGCCAACGTCCGTACCGCGTGCCAGGCGCTGAGCGCCGCATCATTGACGAGCAGGTGACCGACTTGCTCAAGCGCCACGTGATACAGCCGTCGCACAGCCTGTGGGCATCGGCAGTGGTCCTGGTCAAGAAACAAGACGGTTCCATCCGGTTCCGCGTGGACTACCGTCGTCTGAACAAGATTACACGCAAGGACGTTTACCTTCTTCCCCGTATCGACGATGCCCTCGACTGCCTGCAGAGCTCTGAGTTCTTTTCTTCTTTGGACTTGCGTTCCGGTTACTGGCAGGTGCCGATGGCGGAGGCCGATCGCCCAAAAACTGCATTCGTCACACCCGACGGGCTCTATGAATTTAAAGTCATGCCCTTCGGTCTCTGCAATACACCCGCCACATTCGAGCGCATGGTGGACAAAATACTCTGAGGGCTCAAATGGCACACATGCCTTTGTTATCTAAACGATGTTGCGATCTTTTCCCCGGACTTTTCGTCTCACCTCCAGCGCCTTGAGACTGTTCTTCGCTGCCTGGCCGACGCTGGCCTCCAACTCAATTTGAAAAAGTGCCGCTTCGGAGCTCGGCATCTCACTATTCTTGGACATGTCGTGTCGAAGGATGGCGTTATCCTGGGCCCGGCCGAGTTACTAGCTGTGGCCGAATTTCCGAAGCCCACTTCTGTAAAAGATCTTCGCAGCTTCGTCGGCCTCTGCTCCTACTTCCGCCGCTTTGTCCGCAATTTCGCCACTATCATCGACCCCTTGACCAAGCTCTTTTCCAGCCACGATCTTTCGGCCTGGCCGCCAGCCTGTGATGAAGCGTTTACGACACTCCGTCGCCTCCTGACCACTCCACCAATTCTGCGTCACCTCGACCCTCGTTCTCCGACGGAACTCCACACCGATGCTAGCGGCGTCGGCCTGAGTGCGGTACTCGCTCAGCGCAAGCAAGGATTTGACGAATACGTTGTCGCTTATGCTAGCCGGACACACACAAAAGCTGAAGCCAACTGTTCTGTCACCGAGAAATGAGTGTTTAGCCATCCTTTGGGCCATCGTCAAATCTCGCCCCTACCTGTACGGGCGCCCTTTTGACGTTGTCACCGATCACCACGCATTCTGCTGGTTGTCCTCTTTGAAAGATCATTCTGGTCGACTGGCGCGCTGGTCTCTGCGACTCCAAGAGTACGACATTCGCGTTATCTATCGTTCTGGCCGCAAACATGCCGATGCTGATGCCATCTCACGTTCCCCTGTACCATCTGAGGCAGTGCCTTCTATATCCGCCGTACCTTCTTTGACGTTTGAGTCCGCTGATATGGCTTCCGAGCAACACAAAGACCCGTGCATCACTTGCTTCTTAAATCTCTTATTTGGGCCAATTGTCTCGACCTCCTTCCCGTGCTCTCCGTCGTCAGTTCCACCATATCGTCATCCGAGACGAGCTTCTTTACCGCCGCAACTATCTCACGGATGGTCACAAGTGGCTTCTCGTCATTCCGACACATCTGCGCTCCTTCATTTGCTCTTCGTACCACGATGATCCCCAGTGTGCCCATGCCGGATTCTTGAAGACCTTCAATCGTCTACGACAGCGGTACTACTGGCGTGGGATGGCCCGTTATGTCCGCCAATTCGTTCAGCCCTGCACCGCATGCCAGAGCCTAAAGAATCCACCTCGCTGACCCGCCGCTCCTATGCAGCCGCTGCCTTGCCCAGCGCAGCCCTTCGAGCGTGTTGGCATCGACCTCTACGGCCCTCTTCCCAGTACATCAACCGGGAACCGCTGGATCATCGTTGCTATCGACCACCTTACACGCTACGCTGAAACGTCGCCGTTACCATCCGCTACAGCCCACGACATTGCATCCTTCATTTTCCATTGCATCATTCTTCGCCATGGTGCGCCCAAAGAGCTGCTAAGTGATTGAGGTCCCGCCTTGCTCTCTGAAGTTGTAGAAGCTCTCCTTCAGGAATGCAACGTCGTTCACCGCACCAGCTCTACCTATATATCATCCCCAGACAAATGACATGGTTGAGCGTTTTAACCGCACCCTCGGCGACATGCGACGACATGGTGGTATGTTGCTTCCCACCATTATAACTGGGACCGCGTTCTCCCTTTTGTCGCATACGCTTATAACTCAGCTGCTCAAGCCACTACCGGATTCTCTCCGTTGTTTCTCCGGTACGGCAGTGAGCCTTCTTGCACAATGGACACTATTCTACCTTACCGGCCTGATGCTTCCGAATTTGCTACTCTTTCTCAAGCCGCAACTTATGCCAAAGAATGCCGACAGCTTGCCCGGTCCTTCACTTCTCACGCCCAGCAGCAGCAGAAAAGCACCCGTGATCCACCTGGACTTTCTCCCGCTTACCTTCCTGACTCTTTGGTCTGGCTATGGGTACCCTCCTCAGGTCCCGGCCTTTCCTCCAAACTTGTTAGCAAGTACCAGGGACCCTACCGTATTCTTCAGCAGACTTCCCCCGTCATTTACCTCATCGAACCCATTACGCCATGCCCTGATCATCGGCGCCGAGGCCGTGCCATTGTCCACACGACCCGCCTCAAACCTTACTACGACCCCGCCGTCGTCACATCGCCCTAGGCCTCCAGGATGGCGCCATTTCGACCGGAGGGAATTGTAGGACTGGCCTTCGGCTTTGGAATCTTCAGAGGCTGGCGCTTAACGAAGAAGACGAGAAGCGCCGAACGCTCCGAAGCTCGAGCGCCGAACGCTCGGTCCCTCGTGCGTGCTCTGGACGGAACACTGCCTCTGGTCCTGTGCCTGGACTGTACCGCTGGTTGTACGCGACGCTGTGCTTTGCAAGACGTTTCTTATTACACATGCATTATTGTGCCTATCTGTGTCAGATTTTTTTTGTGCTTCTCTCTTATCGTCTCTTCAGCTAAGCAACACACCGCCTTCATAACTTGGCTCGTCATAACATGGCTCAGTGAGAATGCTACGAATGCATGTTTATTGTGCGACTTTTATATATTCAGGCTAATGTTAACAGGCCCGTTGGTTCATCTTAAACACAATAGCCGTCAACTTCAAGTTGCAGCAAAGGGACGCCAGTAAAGACAAAAGCCATCAATGCTTTTCTGGCTTTTTTTCGGCATTCTTCGGCCTAACTTCGAATTTGTCTTTTCAAAATTTCTGCTGCCTATCGATGCCTCGGTTAATTTCTTTCTTTGAAAACCAGACTGGCAGTGAAGTAGGGATATTTTGCTGAAGATGTTGATAGTCAGCAACTAATAGCACACTCTAAAATTCAAGGCGTGTTGAGTGGTATACACATCAGATAACATTAAGCAGTGCTCACTTTTACAGGCTAGATTGGGAACTGGTCACCTTTACATTCTGTCTGTCTACATTTTACTAATGAGTGAAAATAACTCATAAACATTGCTTTAAAGTTGTATCACAGAACATACGCATATATGCCTGCCAGATAGTTAAATGGCTTATAGCTTATTTCATTTTATTGTGCGACATCATACCTGTTATCCTGGAAATCCTGTTTACAAATTCTGCTTGAGATGTTGGTGTTTGCTCGAGATATTCTGATTATATGGTCATTATATCCTGTTTCCCTGACTATACAAAGTATTCTTCCCCAGCTTAAGCCAGGAGCCGTTGCCATGTAAACCCTCCAAATTGGTTCTTGTATTTCCTCTAACTGTAATCCACTTTACTGGCTCCCACATCTCATAATGCTTATAGTAACAAGAAAGACATGTGTAGACGTTTATGCAAGACAAAGGTACCCACTTCATTTGCATTCACAGCGACATTTGAGAATGGTTTGGAGTTGCACAGATTATATGCCTGCTTGTTTTGTACATGGCAACAATGACATGGCCTTCAGCAGAACTTCTCATAGTCGTTTTCACCGCTGTAGTCTGGCATGTGCAACGGCAATACGAGCTCATGAAAGAATGCTAAAGGACTACCTGATGGCCCGCTGCCACTGCAGGTGCAGAACAAAGCCTTGCACTATAGCAAAGTGATGCACGTCTAAGCCCCTTTGCAGCCACACAGCGCTATTTCTATTTTGGCTTTACTAATGGACTGAAAAACAACTAAGAATAAGTGACTACTGTTGCATTTTCACTGTTCTTTGAAATGCAGCACTGCTTTAATTTTAACTGATTTTAACTGTTCCAAATAGCTAGAAATTTCATCATTTCTCATGGGCATTTGCATTTGTGCTTGACAGCAGTGTGCTAAAATGAGAATTTTTAATGCATGCTCAATTCAGACAATCACACGCATAACCGATATATTGAACAGATAAGCATGTCTTTTGCATTAACAGTCAGCTGACTGTAGGTAGCTGGGGAGGAGGTTGTTTACATATTAAAGTGACAACCACTGTAAATTCTTAAGAAAGGCTGCAAGTGCAATTATTTTTTTCTCTGTGAGCAATGCAAAAAACGCAGCAATGTACAATTTTAAATAACCGAATAAATTTTTAAGTATGTCATTTTATCTATTTGAAAAATGTGATTATCCCGGTTAAAATTACGGACGGTTGTTAGCAGCCGGTACTGTGGCCTGACCCGATCGAGAATTCGCGATAAGAATCGCGTCGTTGTTCTGAAATCGTGAGGGTAGCGTAACTTTCAGAGAGGGCAGCCTTATGTTATTTTGGCAAATTGTCGACCGTTCTGAAAACGTAGCGATCGAGTTACGCGATCGCGATGTGACGCGTTTTCCGGTCTCTTGGATAGAAATGGTCCACATGTCGTTTCCCACAGCTTCGCTTCAGATGATCAGGTACTCCTGCGATGTTGCAAAGTTTTGTCACGAATCGTTTCGCGGCGGTTGGACTCGGCTGCACCGAGATCCATGCCATATCACAGCCGATCACGATTGTAGCTTCGACGAAAATCCCACAGCAATAAAAAAAAAAGCTGACGAAACGAATGTCTCGAGTACGCCGTATTTTCTACTGCAAGATATCGCGTGTTTTGCTACAAGCATGCATGCCTGTACCGTCGCACGCGATTAAACCACAGGCACTGCCGGGCCGCCAATCGGAACTCTGGGACCATCCGCCTCGCTCGCAAGCGCCAAAGTGATCGTACAACACCTTTCCGCCCCGCGTCCGCCCATGAGGCCGAAAACCGGCGGCCCGCTCGCCAAGCGGGCTAGGTGGAAGCCGCTCAAAAACGATCGTACGAGCGGCTACGCGCTCTACAGACGATGCGCGCGGTGCATTCCGGATTCGCGGTTTCGACACGCCCGGCGTAGTATAGGCACATGTTCCATTTCGACGCCAGAACCGTCAGAGCGCCGCCCGATGCCGTCGAACACGTTGGTGGTCAAGCGGCGTCGAAGTATAGAGGGCCTCGCTTTGGCCAACGTGACGTGGCAGAGCCACGCGCGTTACGTCATAGTATAACCGAGCCCTTACCCGCCCTTACGCGCTTAGCCGCTAACCAACGTATTCGGTGGCGCTATCTTTGGGAGCCACTGGACCCCCCCATACTCACAGAAGAAAAAAAAACAACCTGTGCCGAGGCTGGGAATCAATCCAGGGCCTACGGCGTTTTGATGCGGAGACGGTGCCACTCCGCCGCGACGACTCAAGGCTTAATCACGATTAAAGGCACATCTAGTGAACGCACGGGATTTATATATTATTTATTCCGATGCAGAAGTCACCGAGCTTTCACTACGTATATCCTGGCCTAACAGAACTAGGCCATCAGCAAGTTTTCTCCCTTATGTCCTCTCTGTTTAGAGCACATTTTCTTGATATTATCATTCACCAATTGGCCCAGAAGTCACCACTGCACATTATATTGCTGAGATTGTGCAGTTGCTTCTTCTCTCATTTGAGAGGAAAAAGATCTTATTCTAAAGACTACTTCTGGTATCTGACTAAGCTGCTGCGCTCCACTAACGTCGAAAGTGCGCAGGGAAAATACCGATCCAGATGCTTGAAGATGAAACTGCGTACCTGTAACTCGTCCTCCGGCTCCTGCTGGTTTCGGTTGGATTTCGCGGCCTTAGTATTCGCAATGACAGCTACGTGATGAACTTCCGTCAGTGTAACCAGCAAAGTGCGAACTAATAGGTAGAACTCGATTAGGACATACTATACTTCATGGAACCCATGAAGCCTATGGGATGCCAATGATCATGTTATAGATATCCCGAAATTCTAATAAAATATATCTGGCTGTTCAGACTGATCCCACTCAGGGCACAACACTGAACATTTACAGGAAATTAAATTCTTGTTTCCTTGACGACGTCTTTCATTTTATGTTACTAATTTACTGTCGGGCATCTTAGAGGACAGATTTTGCTCGGCGCTGACGGTTGGACTATATCAGTCGGTGTAAAAAAAGAAAACTTTTTATTACAAGCTTAGGGCTCTGCAAAGACGAAGTGCGCGTAGAAAAATTTCGCTTATTATTAATACTTTGCTGCAAGAAACAGTTCGCTCGTCCAAACTTTCACCAAAAACAGTGCTGCCAACCTCAATGCACGAATACTGACAAGAAATAAACCAGTACACAGTACCATCCCTTTCATAAAAATGAATTTCTACTTGTCGCTGCCGAATATAATTCCCATTTCGTACGCTATTTCACTCGCCTTTGACGGGACGCCAGCGTGGAGGCAGGGGCCCTTTAATTGGAGATGAAAACATGTCGGCTCGTCGCTAAATTCCTGTAGAACTGACAGTGCTGCCCAGATATTTGAACAAAGGCGGGGATGAACAGATCAGCACTGAAGCTCACGAATAGTTTGAAGAACTCGTTCGAGCAGTGGGAGGCTGCACTGTCTGGCAGTGATACGGAAGATCAGCGCTAGCTCATCGACTATAGATCAAGGCAGCGGCGTTTGGAAATATGAATGCCGGCCATTAAGTCTTCAAATCCTCTTTTTTTTCGTTCTATCAATGTTTCCAATCAGTCAATTCCCAATATGTTTGCCTTCATTCGATATCTCTGTTTTTACCTGGGGGGGGGGGGGGGGGGGGCTTTTATGCCGGAGGAAGATTAGGACCCGATCGCGGTGCCACAACACAAATGAACTTGCGCCCGCTTTCCTGCGCTTTCCAGTTCTTTCCGAAATGATATTTTGTTTACGTTTTATCTTGAGTCAAGCGGTCACATTCTCATCCCACTGCCTATCATGTGGATCATTGATTCAAGCCTGTGTGTGTCCGCCGTCTTCAAAGCGAAACTTGGTTGATGGACTTTCCCCAGTGTAAGCGGGATCGGGATTTAATGTTGTTACTGAAAATTCTTTAAGACTCCTTGCGAGCCAGTGAAGTAGAACTGACAAGCATGGTTCAGGTGCCGATGGGTTTCCTGAACTCGGAAAAGCTTATTTTTGTGGAGCTCTGAGCATGCATCTACGAAGCGGAAGGTGCTGTGCACACTGCTCCGGGCGACTTCTACTGTGCAGCCCTCGATGTGAAGCCGGGCGACGTGGCAGTGAGCGCATTAAATTTTTAAGAGCGTTAGCTTTTACTAACGGTTGTCAAGAATGCGTCTGTTTGCAATGAAGCTCAAATTGACCAAAACAGTAACCACTTGACCACACTACATCACACAGAAACTGCGCGCGCGTAGCGCCTCATTTGGTACCTCTAATTTCGATCAGTTATATATTCCCATTATAGCGGCCATTGCAGTGGGACCCCCTCGGAACCACCACTTGCATAAAATTTGGGGCCACCCGTTTTTTCGAAGTGATGTCAAATGACTTGGCATTTTCCTGAGGATAAAATTACTGAATGAGATGAAGCCCAAAATATGTGTGGGATTTGCAACGACGAACTTTCCTCCCCCAAACCTTGCATTTCGAGGACGTTCAGACGGTCACGCCGAACAGTTTGTCACGGGGGGTTCCGGGTGGTGTCAAACCATTAGTCGTGTTGTGATGCACAAGTTTTATACAGCGAAGGTGGCTGTAAATCACAATAGGAGTGTGCAAAATCCATGAGGTAGTTGGCGCTGCTTGTGTCTTAGAAGGGATATTTCCTGAGTGGAAACATCCGCGGTTGTTTGGATTTGGTCTTCTCCACGTTTGCTGAGTACACCGATGTAAACACTTGAAGCTCCCGTACCTAACGCGCTTGAGTCGAACACCGAGGCAGTGTTGGCGGAGAATTTTTTTTTCTAGCTTCCCTGTGCCAAAAACTGTTTTATGTAGCTCTCAGTGTAGAGTTTGAAGTGGCGGTTGTCGCGGATGTAGGAGCTTCGATGCTCTTTTCCAAATACCCTAATACCCATCGTATTAGAGCCTAGTGGAGGGGGGCGGGGTTAAGATAAAAATATGCTTTTATTCAATCGAGCCGGAACTTTAATTGCTAGCTTACATAGAAACTTGCTTATGATTATCGGCCTTGGGAATGTTTCCTCACTTCTCCGGCGAATAATGGACGCATATCTACCCTCCACCACAGACGCCATCCCGCGCTTTTCGCGAAGTTGAGTATTGTGGAGCCATCTAAAGCATTTTACTTCTGTGCTGTCAAAGCACGAAATGCAAAATTATGGCTGTAGTTTTAAGAGATGGGAACAGAGGGGAGTGGCTCAATGAACAAACGCGAGTTAACGCTAATGAGAGGAAATGCAATTAGGTGGGGTATGTAAGAGGAAGAAAGCGTATTAGGTGGCAGCATAGCGTCAGGTGGGCTGACGAGATTTGGAAGCTTGCGGGCATGAAATGGCCGGATCCAGCGCAGGGCGCGGTTAATTGGAGGTGAATGGAAGATGTGTTTGTCCAGCCGTGAACGGCGTTAGGCGTATAATGATGATGATTTCTAATGTGCTGATTTGATTTCCGCCTGCCAAAGACGCCTATCGCTGCGGTGCGGCCTCCGTCCCGCGCGCTCTCGGAGGCGAGAGGCGGGCTCCATCTCGGTGCAAGGACACAAGTGACGTGGAGAACCCGCGGGGCGTTTGGCAAAACCGCCCTGGCGACTGGACCCAGGTGACGCGCCTGGCGGCCGTGCTGCTGGCCGTTCTTGTGCTGGTCTCGCTTGTGGCCGGATTGGCAGTCACTCTGGGCGGAGGCTACGACCACCCCATTCGACGAATACAAACGTTGGAGCCGCCTGCTATTGACAGGAATGCAACCGGGTGAGAGAGCCTTGCGTCAAGAGCTTTGCAAGGCTGACCTTGCAACAACAGCCGCGTATTTAGCATCTTTTGTGGAACACTGCGCTGTCGTTGAGGTTACCAAACGTGATGGAAAAGGCACTTTGATGTATTCGTGGTCAACGGGCGCAAAAGATACGAAGGCGCAGAGAAGACGACAACATGACAGAAGCGCGCCCAAGCGACACAAGCAACAGAGAATTCGTATTTTTTGGCGCTCGTTAACCATGAATGCTTACCAACTATCCCAACTTCTGACGTCAACGCATATCGGTGTGTTCGAAGAGGAATCTAGCTTGACGAATCGTAAGCAGCCTCCCTGCAAACTGAAACTTGAGTTGGGTTCGGGAAATTTGAATCTTGGAGCAGAGATCCCCGTCACACACAAAAGAGAGCAGAAAAACAATTTCTATATTCCTCCATCTATTATTACTGCTAGACTGTTACCAAATTTAATAATAATAATAATTGGTTTTTGGTGGAATGGAAATGGCGCAGTATCTGTCTCATATATCGTTGGACACCTGAACCAAATTTACAGAGCAAGTTTTCTTTTCGCAGATCTCTGCGCAGTTCTTAACTGTTTCAAGTATTTTCGTCGGTCACCGAAGCTTCACGAGCACACCACCACTACTACTTGAACAACTGCCGCAACAACAACAACAAAAAAACTAATAGGGTAGAACGTTGGGCCAGTTGTTGTAGCGACATATTTAAAAAACTTTGCGCAGAATAAAAAAGGACGGGAGGGAGAAAGATGCTCTCCCTCCCGTCATGTGTTATTCTGCGCAAAGTATTTTTTTTAGAAAAACTACTACTGTTACTCCGCATACGCGAAATCCAGGAACAAGCTGTCAACAGCGGTCATTGTAAAACAAATTCCTGGCAGGCGATGGCAGGCTCCAGGAGTCCAGTTAAGCTGGAAAGTGGAAGTGATCAGGCACTTTCGCTGTTGGCGTGTTACTGAATAGCAGCCCCGCTTGTTGGCGTTCTGCTGCTCACCTGATCGATCATTTGTGCTCATTCTTTTTATTTGCCACTGTAAGTCGCTTCTACATTGCACCTCTTGTGCTTTTTTTTCTTATGAATTGAGTCATTATTTTGCCACCATTGAAGTACAAACAACTTGGCGTGGTGTCGCCAGAGATCTAACAAATAAGTTCGGAAAGGCTTCGTGCGTTTTAAAATCAGGTGACTATCTTAACAGGCAATTTATTGGCATGAAACAGATGACGACCCAAACGGTATCTAGAGCAAGTGGTATAAGCCGCAACATTGACGCCGACAGCTCAGGTTGCGATTTCGCCCTTGCACGAACAGAATGGCAGAGCGTAGAGGTCGAGTTCGTTCGGAGGTACAGCACACTGAGGTTCTTTTCCCATTTCATCTGTTAATGGCCACGAAAAAAAAACCTTTTGGTGGGCTTGCCTCATCGTGGACAGCCACGTGTATTTTACAGCCAGTACATGGGTTATTGGAAGAGGTATGCCGTCGCGGTGGATCATGATTACGCTGCTCGGCTGCTAACCCGAAAGATGCGGGATTGATCCCAGCCGCGGCGGTTGCATTTCGATGTAGGCGAAATGGTAGAGGCCCGTGTACTGTGCGATGTCAGTGCAAGTTAAAGAACCCCAGATGGTCGAAATTATCCGGAGGCCTCCACTACGGTGTCCCTCATAGCCTTACTCGCTTTGGTAGGTTAAACCCCATAAAACAAAAAACAAATATGAAGGGGTGTGCAAGAATGTGCAGGCTAGACGTCGAAGACGAGCAGCATAGGTGAGAGAAAAACTGGCATGTCCAGATATCTAAGCTAAAGTTATCATCAGTATCTATATTGTCATTGTAGGCCCATCTAGGAGTAGTGCTTTAGTTGCGAGTGAAATTATGCAGCTCAAGCTCGGGACTCTAGTAAGCAGTCTAAGTCAAGAAATGGAAGCCCAGAAAAAAAATAAACCGTGGTAACGAAGACGCGGAGAAGAAATTTTCCTGCACAAACTGAAAGTTGTAATTTAATTGACAGAAGGTAAAGATATAGCAACGCAATTCATTTTGCTCTGAGTGAACACATAAGAATGGCGCGGCTGAAAAAAAAAAGTATGCGAGAGTGAAAGAAACGCTTTGAAGCTTTGTGACTTCCCAGGTAGTACATGATGTAGGACACCTGTGTGTCCCACGTAGGCAAATTGTGGGCGGGCAGTCACGCGATGCCAAATGGTCAAGGCCATTTAATCCTTCTCCACAACACCTCAGGGAAGCAACAGGTGTTGTAGGTGCTGGGTTATCCTCTTTTAATACATTAACACATCTACTTTGCATCGTCTCATAGTTTTTTCGCCACAGGTGAGCACCGACGAAGTAGAACTATTATACACATTCTTCCTGAGGAAATCACTTGCAGGTATGCGTTTGTTACAGATACGGGGTGGTAAGAGCGATACAGTATCTAGTTGATGGCCAACTTGTTTTTGCTATTACTTCGTCCGTTTACGTTGCTTGATTTCGCCGCGACATCATTCTAGTGTAAACGCGTCTTGGATGCTTCCCGTTACGGATACACTAAGCAGGGTTACAATTTCACCGTTATTGTTCGTGGAGAAAAAGACAACGTGAAGCCGCTTCAGAGAGAGAGAGAGAGAAAATTTATTTGGTCCATTAAAGGTTTAGCGTTCGGTCTTCGTCTTCATCGCATCAGACTCTTGATCTTCAAAGCAGGGTTGGGCCCCTAGTCCAGGGCTCTTCAGAACTTGTAGCTCGCACCCACATACCGAGACATATCGAGCGGGATTTCCGAGTCAATCTGTTCAGGGCGCTCCTGTGGTTGTTTCCCCTCGATCTTTCCTGAAATAAAGAAATACAACACGTTTTAAAGCTTTGGAAAAAAAATGCACAAAAATAGCATAGACGAGAAGGGCACAAAGACTGGTGCATACCCATGCCTGACTTTATTCAGAAATAACACAAATTTATACATTTATGTCGGCCAAATCATTGCCTGAAGTGCACATGCCAGCAACTTTTTTCTTTCTCGTACAGTTTGATTGATATATCGCTTACGCAGTTGTCACCTGAACCCTCAATGAAAAAAAAGCACTTGCCAGCTCACGTGCCGGTCCGGTCCCGACTTCGCCTCAAGATTTTGGATCTAGCTAGCAAAGGCTGGCATGGCTTACCAGGCCTAGCCAAATACTATGCGTAGTAATGTAAGGGCAAAGGGCACCCTTTGCCATTGTTCATAGAAAACTGGTAATCCCCCAGTCGCTGGTTTATACAACAGCCCGTTTGGACTATTTACACTTTTCCGCATGTCAGGGGGATTTCATACACAACCCGCCATGAAGACCTGCTGAACTGAGTGGCGGGACGCTTCATGCATTCTCGCACGCATATTTCCCTGGAGATGAAGCGGGGGCACAAGAATGTCGATTTTCGCGGAGCAGAAAAAACCACCAGCACACCGTAGCAATTGGCTACATTCTCCAGGTAGTCGGATATCCTATGAATATTAAGGACAACCGCCGGTCTGATCTTTCGTCGACCGCCATCTTGGTAAGGTGTTCCAGCATTCAATATTTTCAAAAGATTTTCAGCCACAGCGACCTCGACTGACATAGGGAAACCAGCTTTCTTTAAGCCGTCAACCGGATTTTTGAGGCTGTCGGCGAGTTCGTACTGGTCCATCTTGAAAAAACGTAGCAGCACAAAAAAATGGAGACGAAAAAGACACACATACGAAAGGACGAATGCTGCACTTCCAACTGATTGTTATTGATAAAACAAAAGCTCAAGTACAGCGCTACTATCGCCTCGCGGCAATCAACCACATTGTTCAAAAGAGCCATTTAATTATCAAGAAAAGACAAGGAAGCGGTGCTGACACACTGACCACCTGCTTTTCTGATGTGATATTGCCTCAATAATTTCTCTTAACATGCGATTCATTCCATGCCCAAGAAACTTAGTTTTATGAAAAATGGGTTTACAGTCCCGGCAGTGAAAAGCAAGATGGCCACTCTTTCCTTCTTTGACCAGATTGTAATGCTCCCTAGCTCTCATTAAAACAGCGTCCAGTTTGACCAATGTACACTCTGTTGCATTGAGCGGAATGCTCTACACTACCTTAGTAGTGTAGCGGGTTTAACGGAGATTGTGGTCGATAGTGCAAATCGGCCTTTTCTTTTTAACCATCATTTGACAAATATTAGATAGCTTGCTTGGGGCGGAGAAGAGCACGTTTACACCGTTTCTGCTTCCAACTTTCTTAAGAAATATGAGATACTCTGTGAAGGTGAGGAATTACTTGAGTTGCCAGCCTCTGATCTTGGTTATCTGCCTTATTGATGGGCTTTTTCTTTTGCAGCAGCGTCTCTGCAATAGCTGACAGTTAATCTGGGGGAAAGCCGGATATGCGCAATCTCTCTGTTTGAATTTTAACACTACCAAGAATTTGATTGGACATTACTTTTCCAAAGCGGAATAGAGGCAATTCATGGCTATTGCTCTTTTGATTATTTTTGAATGAGCACTAATGTAAGGAGGGAGTGCCTTTTGTCACCTAGGATTGTACATCCAGTCAATATGCCCATCTAAAAAATAAATTCTTAGGTCAAAAAACTGTATACAATTTTCACTTCGGAGTTCAAAGGTAAACTTTAAGCCTTTCGCAACCGTTTTGAACGATTCAAAAACATCAGCAACAGCTTCATCATTAGATAGAACATGTGGCTTGACCATTATCACCAGATAATCATCAACATATCTAAAAATGCGTATGGTAGGAAGTAAGCTGAGCATGTTTTTCTCAATGCAAGAACGAGAAATGTCACAAAGAACGGGAGCCACACACGACCCAATGCAGATTCCTGCTTTCTGTGTGTAAAACTGGTTGTTAAAGTTAGCGGCAGCTGACTGTAGATAAAACTCTAAAAGGTCCGGCTAAGAAACGGTCACTGTCCCACAAAGACACTTCTCCCGAATCCTAAATTACGGATCTAACCGCCTTGAACAGTTCTTTGAGGGACATGGAGTAGTACAGATCTTCTGTCAATGGAAAACCCAAAGGTGACTGGTGAAGTCATGCTGAGTCCGTGCTTCAGTTTTATGCTACATTGTGCGAGCTTCTAGCAAAAAAGGGGTCTTCAATATGCAATGTCGTCCGCTGCTTCTGAACGTACTTTGCTATAGCTGACTGCCAGCTATCCTTTTCTGATACTATAGCTTTAAACGCGAAATCAGGGTTGTGCGTTTTGCACGAGAAGAATGCTTCCAGTGTACAGATATCTGAAATCTTGACACTACTCGCAACTGATTCTAGCTTTAGATCTTTCAACAGCCCGAGAGCTGTAGCCTTCCGAAGTCTCTCCTTAAATTCAGTTTCCCTTGAAATTTTTCTTGATGGCTTGAGTAGCTTTCTGTTCGTACGTTCCTTTGCGAAGCCCTACAAAACCACCCTCTTTGTCGGACTGGACAATCATTAGGCCGTGCCATTTTAGGTAGCCGACAACCTTTTCTGCTGAGGCACGCATTTAGAAGTTCTACTCACGTTGTTTGCCACGGATTGAAGTCTATCAGAAATGGCTTTGTCTTTATCTCACTCTTTTACTCTTCCGGGTATACGCCACACTATGGCCAGTAGTTCTGGCTTCCCGGAATTCGACTCAAAGAGCCATGCGGAGCGGCAAAACTCTTCCGTTACTACAAGAAATTGGCTGAATAGTGTACGAAGTTCTTGTGGCTTCAAGTTCGCCTTTCCCTTCCGGCAAAGGAGAAGAAACCAGACGGCACCTAGCAAGGTCGACGTCGTGGGTGACGTGGAGCTCTCGGATGAAGCTCGCGGAATTTTTGAGAGAGGTCCAAAATTCTGCTGAACTACTGGCCACGGTGTGGCGTATAACCGGAAGAGCAAAGAAGCGCGATAAAGACAAAACCGTTTCTGATGGCGCTCAATCCGTGTAAAACAACGTGAGTCGAACTTTTAAGCGCGTGCGTTAGCAGAAAGAGGTTGTCGGCAACCAAAAACGGCACGGCCTAATGATAGTCCAGTCCGAAAAAAAAGAGAATGGTTATGTGTGTTGTGTTGGGTTTTGATGACACATAGGTGGCTAAGGCCATCATGCGCCAAACGGAAGGTATAGAAAATTGTCTTGCGCTGGATTTTATATGAAAGAAATCAAGCGGTGGTGTAAAGGACCTAAAATGTTATTTCACACCATCTAGTGAAGGTAAAAGGCAGAATTTTTCGTAATGCAAAAGGTAAAAGCTTTAAAAAAAGGTCAGGTAACCTCAGCGGCCATCCTTTGGAGAGGAAGAATGTCGAGGCCCCCAACCAATGAAATACACACCTCAGCATTCTGCTCAGGAATGAGAAAGTGGCTGAGGTGCTTCCCAAAGGAACGCATAGATAGAAAGCTATTTAAGCCATCGAGAAAAATTTCAAGAAAACTAAGTTTAAGAAGACAGAACAGAAGGCAAAAGCCCTCAACAGGATCTACACATTGAATCACGTGCGAGTAGTGTCAAGATTTTAGATATTTGTACTCTGGAAGCATTCTTCTCGTGCAAAACGCACAAGCCTGATTTCCCGTCTAGAGCTATAGTATTAGAAAAGAGTGGCTGCGGGTCAGCTATAGCGAAGTACATCCAGAAGCAGCAGAGAACGTTGAAGATTGAAGACTCCTTCCTTGTCAGAAGCTCGTACAAGATAGCAGAACGACTTACCAGCCACGTTCGTGTTCTTCATTGACAGATGATCTGTACTACTCCGTACCTCGGAAAGAGCTGCTTAAGGTGGTTAGATCGGTAATTGAGAATTTGGGAGAAGTGCCTTTTCGAAACAGGTCGGGTGTGAACAGTAACCGTTTCTTAGCCGTTTTAGAGTTTTATCTACAGTCGACTGCCATTAATTTTAACAACTGGTTTTACACACACAAAGCAGGAATCTGCATTGGGTCGAGTGTGGCTCCCGTTCTTTCTCACATTTTTCCTTCTTGCATTGACAAAAGCTTGCTCAGCTTACTCCCTATCAAACGCATTATAAAATATGTTCATTATCTAGTGATAATGAACAAGCCGCATGTTTTATCTATTGGCGAAGCTGTTGCTAATGTTCTCGCATCATTCAAAACGGTTGCGAAAGGCTTAAATCTCACCCTTGAACTCCCAAGTGGAAATTGTGTACAGTTCTTTACCCAGGAAATAATTTTTTGATGGGCATATTGACTGGATGTACAATCCTAGGTGACGAAAGGCACTCCTCCCTTAGAGTAGTGCTCATTCAAAAATAATCAAAAGAGCGATGGCCATTACTTGCCTCAATTCCTCTTTGGAAAAGTCATGTCCACATCAAACGCTTGATAGTGTAAGCAGAGCGATTGCGCAAGTCCGGCTTTCCCCCAGATTCTTTGTGAGCTACTGCAGACACGCTGCTACAAAAGAAAAAGCCCATCAATAAGGCAGATAAGCAAGATCAGAGGCTGGCAACTCAAGTAATTCCTTGGCTTCACAGAGTACCTCATAGTCTTAAGAAAGTTGCAAGCAGATACTATGTAAACGGGGTCTTCTCCGCCTAAAGCATCTATTTAAATTGTCTAAAATTTGTCCAATAATTGTTAAAAAGAAAAAGCCGATTTGCACTATGAACGATCGACTCGGTTTCACCCGTTGCACTACTAAGGTAGTGTACAGCATTGCGCTCCCGTGCAATAGAGTGTACAATGGTCAAACTGGACGCTATTTTAATGAGAGAGGTAGGGAGCATTGCAATTTGGTGAAAGAAGGGAAGAGTGCTGTAAGTGTAAACCTATTTTTCGTAAAATTAAGTTTCTTGGGCATGGAAAGGATCAGACGGAAAGAGAAATTATTGAGGCATATCACACCAGAAAAGCAGGTTGTCAGTTTGTCAACACCGCTTCCTTTTCTCTTCTTGATAATGAAATGGCTCTTTTGAACCAGAGCGGTTGATTGCCACGGAGCGATAGTAGCATTGTGCTTAAGCATTGGTTTTCTCAGTAAAAATCAGTTGAAAGTGCAGCATTCGTCCTGTCCTATAAGTGTCTATTTCGCCCCCGTTTTTTCGTGCTGCTACGTCTTTTCGAGACGACATACGAGGTCATGATCAACGTTGGCCAAGAAAATGTCAGCCAGAACAGGTGCTGCACAAGACACAATACAAATACCCTGACGTTGAACATGAACCTGGTTGTCAAAATTTGGAAAGGTTGACTCAAGATAAAATTCAGTTAGCATCATGAAAATGTCCAGGGTTAACCCGCTTGTGTTCTGAAAATATGCGACACCGTTATCTTCAATACAAGACCTAATGGCCCGAAATAGGGCATCATATTTTATAGAAAAGAATATGTTTTGTATGTCAAACGAGATGGAGTAACCCAGAGAAAAAAGCAAAAAAAAAAATTGGGGGCGCTTACGCTTCGACTTTAAGAGTGGAACGCGAAAGCGTGTTGGAGCGCTGCCAGGAACCCAGTTCACTGAACGCCATCACCTTGCCCGTTCGACATCACTAAGAGCCATTAGGAGGCCTCTGAAAATAACACAGACGCTGCTCCACGCTAGCACTCGTATATGGCTGCGGTTCCATCGCACCTGTGCAGAAACGACCGCATACTCCGACGCAGAAAGGTCGCCTACGCGCGCGCTATCTGCCGGGCCAGCGCCGTGCACGGCAAAGAGTGTTTCATTGAGTGCGACACGATGGCGCTACGGCTGCGTGCCAAACAGGGAGGAAATCTACCGCAAACGCATGGTACATGCGTATTTCCGACACCGGTAGTTTACGCGGCCATAATAACTCATGTATGCCTCACTACAGATCTCGAAGACACGTGTGTAAGAAACCCGTGCATTCACTCGACGCGCCTTTATTTATATTCAAACGTTAGGCCTTCGTGGCGGAGTAGAAGCCTCCCCGCCTGCAACACCATAGGCCTGGTTCGATTCCGGGCCTAGACCTGGATTTTTTATTCATTGAGTGTGCGTGGATGTTTGCGCAACCCCGAATATTTCCGACAAGCGATGGGCACATCTACCATGACGCCGACGGCTTTTCGACTGAATGAGCTGCATACCCTGTCTCGCAAAAGTTGCTGGCATGTGCGCTTTAGACAATGGTTTGGTGGGCATGGAGGTATAAATGCATGTTATTTCTGAATTAGGTCAGTCGGGAGTATGCGTCCGTCCTGCTCGTCCGTGTATTCTTCTGCGCATTTCTCTTGCTTAAGTATGTACGACCGACTCGCCCAACAACGTGCACTATTCAATCACGTTTTACAGAGCTAGCTGTAGCAGCCTAGTTCTCTCGTTCTAAGCCGTAGTCCCGTACACATAACCTCCAGCACCCTCTGTCGACCCGTAAGATTGCATAAGCGTAGGAAGACTGAACAAAAATATATATTACTTTATTCTTATGCAAATTCGGGAGCAATATGATAGGGAACATTTATTTTGCTAAATATTAAGAACTGATTTTTGAGGGAATGGATCTCGGTTCACACCCGAACCTCGCCGTAATGGAAGAAATAGAGGAGGGAATTAAAGAAGAAAGGAAGAAAGAGGTGCCGTAGTGGAGGTCTCCGGAATAATTTCGGCCACCTGGGGAAGTGGCGATAGCACTGGCAGCCACTCACTCCGACGCCACGCACATAATTTCTTATATCATATCGTATGTGGACCTGAGTGAAAAATCCGGAATATAGAGAGGAAATCAGCCAGCGAGAGAGGGCTGGGAGGCGATCTTGTGCGACTACATGGACATTGAGTCCCAGAGGGCCAAAAAGCGCGGGCACCGGATACCGTAAATGGTGTCCCGGAATGATGACTACCACCCAAGCAAGGGAGCGGTGAAACCCTCCACTTTCCTCTGAAACCCGCCGCAGTGCATCCAATAAAGTTTTACCACCCCAACCACTTGGGGATCTTTATCATATGTACCACCTAATCAAGAATGAATGCTCAGACTTTGTTTCCTCTCATATTTCTCACGACTTTCGGCTCACTGATTTATAGGCTAGTGCGGCTATTTGGGCTTCATCAGTGGCAGTTCAATGGCAGTGAGAGTCGTGAGTAACTGCAGTGACTGATTAATTGACGAGCCCCTCAAGTGGCCCTGTCCTTTTGTGCTATGAATGGAAACGGTTGCCGTGTATGATAAGAACAGAAGACCTTGCAGAATACTGAGAAAGACCTCCGTATCTAACCTTCGCATTCTCAGGACAAGCCTGCATCCCAGTGTGCCAAGGGGCTCAACCATAGCGACGACCCGCGGGCACCGCCGCGGCTTCCATCATCGCAGGCACATTCAAAGCACAACACTCGAGACTGACCTGGGCTGGACCTTAGCCGACGACGCCACACAGCAGGAGGAACAGGACTAACCTCCGCTATTTTGATGTTGGCCAGAAGTACATACATAGAACTGTTCGAGCCGCGAACATCGCTTGCTTGAGTACCGCCCCAACACTTTCTAAAGTACAGTTCATCCCTTCACAAAGTGCATTCCTACTTGTAGATTATGTGCCGGGCTGTTACTACTGTTTTGCGATAAACTTTTGGTGACATCATTCGCTATCTGAAACAAGACGGCAGTTATCAAACTTGCTTTGAGATTAATAAGTAATATCTGCTTATCTGGTTGTGCATGTTTTGTGAAAAGCTCATCTTATTTCAGTTCTATTTGCGTTAAAAAGTATAATGGGGTAAATGTGGGAGCTAATTTATGAGGCGTTTTGGAGACACATTAAAAGGGCACACACTCTGTTGTGAAAGAGGATGGTTACCTTTGTTGCGCATATAGAAAAAAATAAGATATTTTGCTAAATATAACAATTGTGGCTGCAATCAGCTGATACGAATTAAAGTAGAAACAATTCAGCTGATAGGAATTAGAGTAGAAACAATTCAGCTGATAAGAATTAGAGTAGAAATAGTGTGTATTATACGCGACGAGTCCTGCCGCGATAGCTGCTTCGTTCAAGACTTGGATATAATATATATGGGTTTATTATTTTTTATCAACCACCATTTCTAAATAAATGGTCGGCGAACGGCTTCCAGGCTTTCTGCTTGCGTTCTTAGTGCTCTGTGGCGGTGTTGTCTGCAACTAGCTATAAGGTAGAGCAGACTAGGCATATACAAACCGACAAGTAAAGTTGATCCAAATGTGAGACGATGGAGGCATAGGCATATTCCAAGCACCTCTAAAAAAACCTTACCTTGGGGCGGCTGCGGTCATTTATACTCGAAAACTTCCTTATATAATCCACCACTGAATTCACTGCCTCCGCCTGCTCCGTCTGCGCCCCTTTGGAGTCGATTACGTCACCATAAGCTGCTCATTACCTGCCCTGTCCAAGTCCATTTCTTCTTATTTTTTTGCCGATAGGATACAATACACTCATGTTTGTTCCCTAGCTGAGGCCAGTTTCGTCACGTCTCCAAACGTTATCAATATCATTTCCTTTTGCAAGTTTGCTGCACTGTTATCGACCAGCCGTTCGCAAGGCTGCTTTCTCCCCCACTGCATACGACTGGTATTGAGCATCTCTCGTATCACATTCATCTATTTTCTCAGGGGCCTCACTGGAGCTGCCCGAATAGGGCTGTTCCTTTTGATCAGCCGTGCGACTATGCCCGATGTGTGCTGAGAAGCACTGCTTCGCGCGATAGCACAGTATAGTACATATGGCGCCAAGGACGCTGGCCAGTATATTTTTTTCATCCAAGAACTTTATCTATCTTTGAAGTTTTCAGGTGAACAGTTCAAGGTTTTCGCAAACGCCCCACGCGATGCACTTAATAGAAAACTATTTCCTGAAACTTGGTAACGATGAAGGCAAAGCCAACAAGTCACACTGATCATGTGCTTCTTTCCCTCCTAGTGCCGATGAAAGGACAAAGGTGCTTTACCACATCCTACATTCAGTCCCATGAGTGCAGCCATCGAAGGTCAGGCCGTGCTCCACTAAGCAAGATCTAGGAACGTACTCTTGAAATCAGATGAGCTCTGCCCATGGAGAAGTAAGAGCCGCTACGAAGACTTCCTAAACTCAGTTTTTTTCTTCGTGGTCACCAATGGCCGCCAAACGCCAATGGCCAAACATCGCGTCATAAACGACCTATGCACACGTCGTCTCCGCGGAAGCATCTACCGAGTATTGTTGTGCTAGCGCGAGGCCGCATGGAAACAAGTCCAAGAAATCCCGCGTGACAACATGATGAAACTATCGAAAATTCAGCTAGTATCGCCTGCTCCTGTGGGAAAGAGAAACGGTACCCTGGAATTCTGTGACAATTACCAGTGACTGAACAATTCAACAAAAAAGATGCGATCGCTTACCACACATCAATAACAGCCTGTGAAGTCTATGCCGTTCCAAGTACTTGTCAATAATTCATATGATAAGCGGGTATGGGCACTCTGAAGTCGAGTGGCCAAGACGGCTTCCTCTTCACGGCTGACGAATTGCGCGAGTTCAAAATGATGCCGTCTAGGTTTTGTTCTGTAATAGTGACATTCTAGCCTTTAATGCACGCGACGTTAGCAGGTATGAAAATGTAAACAAATACTATTTTTCTGAACGACAACGTTCAATTCGCCCAAAGTATTGACGAGCACCTAAAGCAGCTCAAAACGCTCTACAGATAGTCCCCGAAAATGCAGCCGAAGAGGAGCTCTGTACTCGGAGCTCCTCTTCGGCTGCATTTTCGGGCACAATCCCTAGAGCGTTTGTCTTTACGTTGTTAAAGCGTCGGTATCAAAGCTCCTCGAGAATTCGCTTCATAGAATGAGCTGCTCATCAAATTCCACCGCCATTCACGCATACCGCCACGCAACATGCCGCGACCAGGTGACTGACTGCACCGTGCACACAATTCGTGCGCCTGTCTTGTTGCCAACTTCATTGCCATCAGGTGGGACGCGCGGTTTAGGACTTTGCCAAATGCTTCGGAGCGCCACTTGGACGCTCGCTGCGCTTTAAGGGGTGTTCACCTAAGTTTTTACACTATTTTTAAAAATAGGCTTCTCGAGTTAGAAAAGCGCTTTTTGGCATAACATTGTCAGCGCTGTAGTAGATAAGAATAGTGATAAGATCTGCTAACTAAACTAGCCGGCTGGTTAAGTATTATTGAATAGATAACCTTTAAACTATTAGACAGTTTTAGCTGTGCGTACGCAACGGCTTAGCGCACGCAAGGAGTTTGCGGGGACGGTAGGGCGCATGCGTAGAACGCAAGTGCAAGCGTTGCGTGCGTACGCTAGCCAGCAGACTGCGTTGCGGTGCTTGCGTACGTTAATGTTGACAAGATGGCGGCGCCCTGCTCGCCCGCTTCGGAATAGATACATGTCGCCGCTGGATTCTCCGACGCCATAGCTCGTTCAAATGGTAGCGGTTCGCTTTTATTTCTCCTACTCTTCCCACACGTAGCGGTATAAGCGATAACAAGCCCCTTTTTTCAGATAATTTGTCGATTTTCAAGCTCCTAGGCCTAACTAAATGCAATATGGATGGATAGATGGAAGGATACATTTGAACCCTTTAAATCGGAAGGTGGCTCAAGCCACCTAGACATGACATGAATTTTACTCTTGTCTGGATTTTAGCCACAAATCAGATAACCTTCGCTTGGTTACTTCTACACGCTTAAAATTTACTTTGCCTTCACTGTCCTTAAACCCCAATGCCTTGCATAAATCAGCCCCGCTGCTTTCCACTCTAGGGTGAAGCCCTTTACAGAAAAGTATCAAGTGTTCAGCCGTTTCCTCCTCTTCTCCGCACGCAACGGACGACGTGTCTATCTCGTGGTACCTGACTCTATATGTCTTAGTCCGCAAAACTCCCGTCCTGGCCTGAAACAACAAAGAGCTTCCCATACAATTATCATAGATATTTCTTTGGCGACTTCCTGCTTAAAAATCTTGTATGTTCCCAGTGCTCATTTTGTTAGCATCCTTGTTTTCCACAGAGCTCTCTCTGTTTCTTTAACCGTTTTCTTAACCATTAATTGCTGATTTGCCCCCCTACTGCTGTCCAGATATTTGCTTGTCAATTTTCTAGTCAGCTTTCTACATTTCTTGTCAAGATTCCTTATATACACGTATCTGAAAACCCTCCTAGCCCACTGCTTTTCCCCCATTTTTCTCAATCGCTCATCAAATACTACCTTACTGCTAGCTTCTCTGCTCTCAAACGACGCCCACCACATATCACCCTGTGCCCTATGATTCAGTGTATTGCATGTGCTCCCAAAGCTAGCCTCCCTGCGCCACATAGCTTAATTTCTAACCTTGCTTGAACATCTGGTCTCATGCACAGGACCGCATTACCGAAAGTCAGGCTAGGAACCATCACCCCTTTGCAGATCCCTCTTACGACTTCATACCTATTATAATATTACAGTGCCTTTTTTTTCATGACAGCTGCATTCCTACTAGCTTTACACATTACATATTTTTCATGCTCTGTCAGATACACAGCACCGTTATTTATCCACACCCTAAGATACTTGTACTCATCCACTACTTCTAGCATGAACTCCTGTATTTTATGCTCGCCACCCTCGTGTTTTCCTCGTAGCAACTACACCTGGCGAAGCAGTTTTCTAGCTTATGGTCAGTTCTTACAGTTTCTCCGGTTTGCACAGTTTTTCTTCTTGGAACAAAAAAAGGCTCCCACTGCACTCACTCCAGTTACCAGTAATCAAGGACGAAATTTCCTTCAACCGAGCGTTGATGCGCTTGGACGTCTTGTCACTAGATGGCGCTCCTGTTTACGCGTGCGCTTGAGGAAAGCTACAGCACGGCAAGCTAAAACTATACTTCGGAGTGGACAGCGTAACGAACGCACCGCCGTAGCGCTTCGCGTACGCAAGCACTTGCGAACGCACAGCAAAAACTGTCTATTACTGCTAGATTCCTTAATTATTCAGAGGCGTGCAGCCCAGCTCAAGTAATATTGATATCAGCTTTTAGAAATACATAATGCGGTTGCACTTGGCGCTGTGACCGAATAAATTTGGCGGTATCACGTCAAAATAGATGCGCTTCAAGAAGCTTGCAGGCAAAGCAACCTCTCCTGTGCAATTAACTTGTAGAAATGACCAATATTTGTGGGGCCACAACACCAAAGGAAATGGCTTTTTCGTAATTCTAAATGTTGATATGGATATGACTTCAAGTGGGCTACACGCTTCTCAATAATTAAGGGGCTAACAGTAATAGTTAAAAAATTAACTATTATATATCAGTTAATGAGACTGCTATAGCAAACACATGTAAACTGCATGCACAACTGACAATGTAATGTCGAGGAAAGCCAACTTCCAACCCAAAAAACCTATTTTTAAAAACTGTGTGAATCCTTTGGTGAAACACCCTGTTATAGGGGGTTACAGGCAATCAAAAGAAAGGCGGGGAAGAAGTCTGACCCTGGGTGAACACCTGGGTCGTATACCGTAAATGAAGAAAACAAGAAGTGCCTGAAAGGGCGGAGTTAAGAATACAACGCTTTTGCGCCCCCTTTCGCGGGCAAACAGACACCTATCCAAGTAGAGCCATTTATCATAACATGCGGCCGAGTAGATACATGACTGTGTGTGTGGTGTTGGGGCTATGCCGCGACGTACGACGTCACCAGGGGTCGTGAAAAAAGCCCTTTACTACACAAGATAACCAGCCCCAATCCATAAAGCAGTGGGAGGCCCTCCTGACTGACTCTGACCCGAGCACTAGCGTATGCTGGGGGCGAGGGCCAAGGCGGTGGCGGAGGCCAACGGGATCCTGGAATAGGGAAGACTGACCACTGAAGCTCCTAATGCATCTTTCCACCACCACTATGCCCTAACTTTCCTCTTCCGAAATAAATCTTTTTACTGCTACTATATCGCAAAACGCAAGCGCCGCCAAAGTCTAAATTATAAAATCTGTAAGAGTTAACATCCAGAAGCGACCCAAGGGCTTCGTGGCACGCCATAGTTGAGGACTACGGAAAGCTACCGGGGGCACTTAGGTCTCCTTACGTGCTGTGAATGCGAAAGGTGCAGCGTTGGCCTCTTGACGCTGCGCTTCACGCTCAGCGCCGCATTCACTCGTTCTCGGTATTTCATGTCTGAAGCCTACTTGCGAGGTCACCAGCCTTTCAATGAAGCCCTGGATTACGGCTCTACTGTCTCTGAAGAACAGCTTTCCATGGCAGCTTCCGTTTACAACTCAAGCGGCACTTGGAGTGCGATACCCTTACGTAGTCTTATCTTCTACTCTAATCCGTCTCTTCTCATGGCCCCTTTCCACGGTTCGTCGGTGATCCATCACTCTCTCTGACAGATATCGAAACCAAGGGGCGCTTCCCCATCACAAAACCGGAGATGCTATGATATCTTGGCGGTGATGATGTCATAGGTTTTGTTACCACTTCCGGTGAGCACCTCCCGTCCATATCATCCGTGGGCACCACGAATGAGCCGAGTATGGCTTTCGCATTAAAATTTGGACCACCTGGGGTAGTTCACATGCAGTGACGTCGTACAAAACACGGCCGCGAACGTTGCAATGATTTTATGCGTAACAACTAGAACTATTTCCTCATATATTTTTTCCTATGTAATCCTGGCGTTCCGCTGCATGGTATCGATGTGTTTCAGGGGTTTGCTTCAAGCTTAACAGCCTAGCAGAAGACGCTGGCCCCTGGAGTGGTGTGTCGGCGTTTGCTCTAACTCTTGCCGGCCTCGTTCGCTCTGGCATCGCTGCGCTGTTGACGTTCCTTGGATATTATTAAAACATCGGAGGGATGTATGTACTCGTTGAACAGAAATTCGCACTCAGCAAAAGAAACCGTCCTCTTGTCTTGCATAAGAGTCTTCGAAAAAGAACTCTGCAAGTTTCTCGCAACGAGTGCGTCGCATTTCAATTCTGTATCTTGCATAAGCTTCATTGAATTCATAAAAAATATTGTTGATACTGATGACTTACTGAGCAAACCCATGAAAATGCTGCCAACAGGAATAGCCGAAGTTATACTCTTATAATGGAGCCACTAAAAATTTTTCAGCTGATCGGCGTGGGCCTAATTTGGCTCTTCCTGATGTCATCATCAGCCTGATTGAACCCTCTGCACGGCAAAGGCCTCTTCCTTGTCTCTCCAATTAACCCGGTATTTTGCCAGCTGCGCCCACCCTATGCCTGTGAATTTCTTAATCTCATCCGCCCACCTAATCTTCTGCCGCCCCCTGCTATGCTTGCCTTCTCTTGGAATCCACTCCGTTACCCCTAAGGACCAACGGTTTTCTTGTCTTCGCAAGACAACCTGATGTACAGGCTGCTAATGAGTGAACAAAAAATGACAGAATTTTCGCACATACTTTGTAAACGTGCGAAAGCAGAATTCCATGAATGTTGGCTTGATTTGTTAGTTTACTTTTGGCTGGTCACGCTGTTTTTCATGTAAATGTTAGGGTTTCAACGTAGTGAAACCGAGTAGTTAAACCAACCTTGACGACTGCTGCTAGGTCCGTGCAGCATTGTTAGGCCGACATCAGTTCATACCGTCTTGAATCGGCGCTTCCTGCTAATTACCTGTGCTGTTACCATCTCCGACAATATGCACACGAACCCCGCGGACTCGCTAGGCTTACTCTTCGCGGAAGGGTGCCGGCATAGACTAAAATTAACAAATCTGGCTTGTGCTTTTATCGCAGATAAATGTTGAAGTGTGAAAATATGAAATGTAGTCTATAGTTTAACTTATTTGTACTATACTAATTTTAACACAAGTTCAGGTTGAACGTCGTCTCATCGGCTTGATGGTTTCATTCGGCAGTTGTGCTGGTGCGTGAGAGACGGGACCTGCCAATCCGCCAATCGAACCCCGACATCGCGCACCGTTATTAATTGAACGTTAAGCTAGAGCTGTGCTGTGATGACACTAGTCTTCAATGTTGTTCCGCGATAGTACGAAATTAGCTTTTGGGCAAGCGATGACTCTAGATGACAAGAAAGATTATTTACGGACACTGTGGAGCAGCGCAAATCAAATATTTTATAAGCGCTCTTGGTTCGAGAATTGCCCTTAGATAGCCTTATATACTGAGGAAAGCCTTAACAGGCTTTTCATAGCTGCATACTTTGGAGCCTCAAACGCTGTAATGGAAGAGTAAGAGATGAGATAGGAAAAAAACACGATGTTCCTTGCATATCGGAAGCAAGGACCTCAATAATGTAAAATTCAGTGCAGGCGTCCCATTTACCAGGCCAATGCCTCTAAATAGCTCGCCGTAACTCTGTACTCCGACCTTCACTGGATCCTTAAGATTGCAGTTTTACGCAAAAAAAAACTAACTTTCAGTTGATCTGCCATTGCAGGCTCACAAGCTTTCGGCAGAGACACTGCTAAATGTATTCATTTGAGTATATCCCGGTGCCAGATCAAATACTGCATTGAAACTAGGCGATGCCTGTAAATATTTCACACAAAATTGGTATAAGAATACCTATCTTGATCGACGAATCCAATATGCAAGCAATTATTTAAACGAACGTTACACGTGTGGTGTTTCCGCCATTTAATCGTGGCTGACACTGTTCAAAGCCGCCGGACCCCACCCGTGATCGCTTACGGCGACCACGGCAGGCCTTGCTCTGAGGGAACAAAGGAACGACTCATTGGCTGACACAAACAGGCATTTATTGCTGCTGCAACAATAACGCCAGCTAGCAACAAAATACGCTGAGGAATCAAGGTCGTCCAACTCACCAGCAAGGCTACGAGCGAACGTTAGCCTACGCTACGGCAAGGGCTACTCTGAGGCCGGACAAGACGAGATACGGGAGCATGTCTCCCCGCCACTTCCTCAGGCCGCTGGCGAAGAGCGGAGCCGCGTACGAAACGTCCACTCGCGCCGACGATCCCAGCCGAAGAGGCTCTCTCCCGCGCGCGCGGAAGCCATCTCTCGCGCTGCGAAGCTGGCGCCTTCTCTTGCTAGTTAAGGTAACTAACCAGAGAATGCGCCCCTCCTCGAGGCGAAGTTGCTGCTTTACGGTGCATCGCAGGGAAGCAAACGAAAAAAAGGGAAGGCTGCGGGGAGGAGTCCCCCGCCCAACCATAAATAGATCCTTGCGCCTGAAAGTACATGCTATGGAGGAGTCTCCTGGTTTTCATGTCCTTGAGGCACGTCTTGCAACGGAGGTCATGCTGACAGCGTCCAGGCAGACTTGCGCGATGTTCCGAAGGCGGCGTGAATGTCTGAATGAAGGCGGACGACCCGCATGGCCCGCGGACTCTGTCCGCAGGCCCGCGAAGAGAAGGTCGGTGGGAAAACGGCAGGCCAGGATTCTGCAGTAGTCGCCAGGGCAGCAGCAGCCGGAGGTGACTGCTGACTGGTCTCGCCACGGTTGCCCCGGATGGATGCGGCGAACAGGATACTGGCCGCCCCGTCGCAGCAGGCGGCAGCGAGACGATGTGCACTGGACAGCAAGCCTGTGTGGCTCTGCCGGATCTGCAAAATTGCATAAACGCTCTCGGCGTGCCTTTGACGTAGGTGGCTGGAGGGGAAACGGCGTCGGCAGGGGCTCGTGGCACAATGCCTAACTCGCTTGCAAAACGTGTTGGTCGGCTGTGCAAGTGCGAAGTTTGAGTGAACAAAGCCCTTACTTGAGTTGAACGAGACTGCTCAGTTCGTGCGAGGTTAAAAAAACTAGTGGGTAGCAAGTGCGCCCCTCCCAACAGTACGGTCCGGTGGTCTTGCCTCTCTGACGTGGTGCAGGCAGCTCCGAAAAGCATTAGGCCTGACTACCGCTGACAACGACCGTAAACAAAACAAGCACACGAGGCGGGTTACGTGCGTGTAGCCGCGAGGAGACATCAACTTTGTGGGGTGATCCTACCCCACTCACTGCACGAAGCAGCTTCTGAGCGCTCAGCGCCCACCGTATCGGACGGTGCCGAGCTGCAATACCGGTGAGCTCGTAGCGGCACCGGTGGCCCAGGGCCAGCCGGCTCCCGGAGCCGCTACTCCCAGAGTCGAAAAAAAGAAAGCAGAGAAAAATATACACAGAAAACTCGTACCACCCACGCGGCTTCTTTACTCACTCGCTTCGGGCTCGCCAACACCGCGGGCGCTAGGCCTCGCGCTCTCTCGATGCGGACCAAGCGATTCTCGTGAAGAAACTGCAGGAAAAACTTGACGAAAAACGTGATGAGCATGTCGATAAGTTCGAACATGTTGTAGCACAATACACGTCGCACTCAACACAGCATGCCGCAAGTCCAATAGGGATCAAAATTCACTCTAGGCCTAGCACTTGTCAGGCCAGGACAAAGAGCGTTCCTCGAACCGAACAAACAGTCGTCGGATGTTACAAGAGCAGACCACAGGTTGTGCGTCAGATGTGGGGTTTTTAATTGGGGAGATAAATACGTTTTCTCCATTTAATCGCGGCTGACACTGTTAAAAGCCGCCCGGACTACACCCGGTGATCGTGTACGCTACTGAGCGCATGGCGACCACAGAGGGGATTGATCTGAGGGAACAAAGGAACGATACATTGGCTGTCACAAACAGGCATTTATTGCTACAGCAACAATAACACCAGCTAGCAACAAAACACGCTGATGAGTCGAGGTTGTCCGACTACCAGCAAGGTTACGAGCGAATGTTCGCCCACGCTATGGCAAGAGATACTGCAATGCCAGATGGGACAAGATACGGAAGCATGTCTCCCCGCCTCTTCGTCGCCCCGCTGGCGATGAGCGGAGCCGCGTGCGAAACGTCCGCTCGCGCTGACGATCCCTGCCGAAGAGGCTCTCTCCCGCGCGCGCGCAAGCCATCTCTCGCGCTGCGAAGCTGGCGCCCTCTCTTGTTAGTTAAGGTAACTAAACAATGAATGCGCCCCTCTTCGAGGCGAGGCTGCTGCTGCACAGTGCATCGCGGGAAAGCAAACGAGAAAATGAAAGCTGCAGGGCTGTCCCCACACACTGTACGGTCAGCTAGAGGTCACAAAAAGACCAATTTTTAGAGAAACTAGTAGACGCTCACAATGTGGGTACTTCACTTGCGCCACTTATGCTGGATTGAACAGCCCCTACTTTACATTCATAGATGCCATGGAATTCTCATACCGCATCTGGCACAGTAAGGCGGCGGTTAAGCGATACGCCACTGCCCTGCTTTGGCAGGTGCGGCCATCGGTAGGGCTTGTGCAATACAAATTGCTCTTCCCGAGCAACCTGTTACGGCCAGTGATTTACCTCGTGGCAGGTGCCACAGCGGTCAGTTCAACCACAATCCGATGGGCAGGTTGTGACGACACCACGAGGTCACTTGACCTAGGTGGCTCGTGTTTGCAATTATTTCATAAAGTATGAAGTACCAAATCGTCCAAAATGCAGCACTTCAACTTCGGTGGTCCACCCAGTTTGGAGTGTTGCATTTTGGACGATTTGGTACTTCATACATTTCGATATAATTGCCCACACACAAGACAAGACACGAAAAAGGGACAGGAAAGGGGCGCTACGTTCCAGCTCGCCCAGTTTAGCATACTTGTGCATATTTGTACAGGAAATTGGACACAGGCAAAGAACTTGTGTGTGTCCCTTTTCGTGTTTGGTCATGTGTGTGGACAATCTCCAAAAGCGCCTGGGGTGCTTCACTGGATATTAATCGCTCAGAACGCCGACAACGCCAAATTTTCTGCAGAACGGGAGCCTCAACGATGTCGCGCTAAAGATGATTCAACGAAGTAAATATTCACTTAACTAGTGCGATTCTGTTTCGAGTAAACAAGGTAGAATTTTAAAATCACGAATTATTGGTGCCCAGAACAGGAGTTGTCCTACAAAGGAATGATGGAGCGTGCGTGCGCAAATGCAGCGTCAAACATGAGAACAATCGGAGACGGTGAAAATTCTTATAGCGCATTGAGACGTTATTTTCTGTACAGATTCGGCGCCTTGATATTGGGAGAGAGAGAGAGAGAGAAAATACAATTTATTTTTCTCAATGCATCACATAGGCACATCTGAGTGGCACCGGAGGGCGAGAATGAGAATGAAGAAGTGGTTCCGTCCGATGTAGGGAGTACAGGAGCAGCAGTACTATTCGGTATGTGTTTCAGAACGCTCATATTTACCTGCATCACAGGCACTGCTAAAAGGAGGTTGTAATGGTCTTTTATGAGGTCGTTTCTTACTTGAGCGTAAACGGCATGCCTATGAAAGTGAGGTTGAACTAGGTCGCGCAGTGTACTGGTCAGGACGGGTAAACCGGTGCGGGCAGTGCCATCAGGGTTACTTCGGCTTAAGGACTTTCTCTGAAAGGTAAGCTGTTTTGCTGATGAGTGGTCTTATTAGTCAAGCAGCATAACGATGCTTTTGTTCACGCCTTTGCCGTAATACTTGAGAGTTGAAATAGCTCATCTGATACAGTGGCAGGAATGAGGAACGATTTACCTGGTTGATCAAGGTGCTCACAAAGGTGGTGAGGCCCGGAGGAGGGGGGTCATTAGTAAATGTTGGAAACCTTTGCGCTTCACCAGCTGTGTCAAAAGGTGCATCCCTTTTCAATTTATAAAAGATTTTGAGCTAAACATCCCAGCTTTTGGTGACTAGCTTTCGACATGCTTGCACTCGAAACTCAGGAACGTCCGTTCTCAGTTTTCATTTTGCAATCAAGGCGAAGTCTGGGTATGCGAAGTGGTACTTGTTTCTCTCTAGCTGGAAATTTTTGTCAGCGTCCTCAGGTTACACCTGTAGCAGGAACAGCCAGTGGCAGCTTTTTCATTGCTCCGTATAGACGCCAATAACATCAGTAGAACCCGTATACAGTGAATTCGCATCAGATCACGAGGATAAAACGTTAGCATTAGCCTCCGCTCTTTACTTCAGCGCTGTAATCCAGTACAGTCGCAATATCACGAAGACTGTCACCAGCCTAAGAGCTGAACGCACGAATAAAGTTGCATATAAAAAAAAGTTTGTGTGAGTCACTGCTACATGTATCGCAGGAGGTCCTTGGGAACTAAAAACAAAATTGAGGAAACAGTTCAGCTTTTCCTGAGGGGTGAGATGTGATAGCGTATTGGGTTAACTTTCAAATATGCAAAAGGTCATTCTCTACATTCATAGGTGCCTGGGAGTCCTCACATCCCGCCTGGCGCAGTGGTGCTGCGGTTAAGCGATGCACCAGTAACCTGCGATGGCATGTGCGCCCAGTGGTGGGCGTTGTTCGACCGAGATTTCTCTTCCCGAGCAACTAATCATTAATTTAACTGCCACCTGCCACGTTGGGCAGTTTTCTCACTATCCGGTGGGCAGATTTTAATGGCGCCGCAAGGTAATGAACTTAGGTGGCCCACTTGCTTCCCAGGTTTCTCTTTGAGAACCACCTACCAGAGCCATGCCCTTGATTTTTCGGTCTCATATCCGACGCCAACGCCGGATTTTATGCGCAATGGGGCTTTTACTGCTATCGCGTTAACAACAGTCTGTGAAATTTGTCGGGGGTAACCGCTGTTGGCATTGTTATCCACGTTTTAATCGATAACTCACTTTCACCGGCGCTGTAAGTGGAAGGTCGTCGATGTGCGCCTGCGTCATGAGTGTTCTGTAGAACTGAGTGGGTGCTCTGAACATTGCGTCATATATGCTGTTACGTGAAGAAAGAAGGCCTGCAGCGGCTTCTGCTGCTCCACTCCGACAGACAGCGAAGGGCTCCTGGGTATTTGTTTTCTTGCGATAAAATACTGTGACGAAGAGCAAGCTGGCAGTCGCGTGGAACGGAGCGCTCACGCTAGGCCAGCGACCATTAAAGTCATCTCCTTATCCTTCGTTCATTGCGCCTCATTCTTCGGCTGGCTTCCAAGTAACAATCATCATCATCAGCCTGAATACAGCCACTGCAGGGAAAAGGCCTCTCCGATGCCTCTCAAATTAATCCGGTTCTTTGCCAGCTGCGGCCACGGTATCCCCGCAGACTTCTTAATCTCATCCGCCCACATAACCTTCTGCCGACACCCGCTACGCTTGCCTTCTCTAGGAATCCACTCATTTACCCTTAAGGACCAGCGGTTATCTTGCCTACGCATTACATGCCCTGCCGAAGCCCATTTCCTCCTCTTGATGTCGACTATGATGACATTAACAGGCGTTTGTTCCCTCAACCACTCTGCCCGCTTCCGGTCTCTTAACGTTGCACTGATCATTCTGCTTTTCATGGCTTGCTGCGTTGTCTTTAACTTAAGCTGAACCCTTTTCGTAAGCCTCCACTTTTCTGCCCCGTAGGTGAGTGCCGGTAAGATGCAGCTGATGTACACTTTTCTCTTGATGGATATCGAGATATAAAGTGACAATATGACTGTGAAACCACTACTTGGACGCAGGTGATTCAGCTACTGTAGCCAGGTCCACATGAGTAAACCCACGAGCACGCATCCGGGACTTCCTGTTTCGGCAGGCGGTGTCACGGGCGTTTCGCATACGCCGGCGACGCCCCACACTTCACCGGCCGCGGCGCCCGCCCATCATGGGCAAGGTAAGCCTTGAGCGTGAGCTTCAGAAACTCACGAAAACTGTTCGTGGTTTCACGGGAAAAACTACGATATATGGCGGATTCCTCGGCCACCTTCGGCGCTATCTTCTCTGCTAAATGTACAGGCAACATTTGGTTTACCCCAGAGGCGCTTTCCGAGGTGCACAGAGCGCGTAGTTTCCGTAATGCGATTGGGACACCTGGCAATGTCTTGGCAGACACATCAAGAAAGGATGGATCTTTGATGAACATTCTCGGCTCAACGCTTCGTGCGTGAAGCAAACACCACTACTACCGCATACCTGCCACCATTCTGAACCGCTACTGTTGGTAGAGACGCCTACAGGTTAGTACGAAGGAAGTGGTCTCTCGCGGCGTTTTTATGCGGCTGCACACCAGACAGTGAAGGTAGCTGTAGAATGAACCCTAGTATTGCAGAAAATTTGGCAGCTTGCTTTTAATGCATGTTTAAAAGAGCACGTTGAAACACAAACGGACAACGAAAGAACACAAAGACATGACCTTGTCTTTGTGTTCTTTGTTCGTCCGTTAGTGTTTTTAAGCGTTTTTTTCAGCCAAGAAGCTTATTATGTTCCTCCTCCGGTTTTCCTGAGGGTGCTGATCCAGGTGACTGGTTAGGAGATGGGGGGGGGGGGGGGGCAAAGCTTTTTCACGATCCATGCAGCTTTCACGGATGACCATTGCGAGAAACAAATCTTTTGGAGGTGAAAAAAAAGGACGGCTTCTCACCAACTTATTTCCTTCGCATGGTGCCTAAAGCATTAAAGAATCAAGTCGTGAAGCTTGTTACATTGTGAGAGTCCGATTCCCGGGATTGATGAAGGTGCCTTTTTTTCCTATCGTCCAGAGCAACAAATAAGCTCGCAGGCCCGTGTTCTACATCCCCATTGTCGTAACTGTCGGGAAAATGCAATCACAGGCCGTTTACAATACTCATGTCGCTATTGCGTTATTAGAATGCGGCTATGGTGGTTGATTTGAGCGATTTAAATAAACGGTCGCATTAGGGATGGGAGACTGTGTATGATAAGAACACGGATATTATTTTCTCGCCCAGCGAGTTCAGAGCTTGGAATTTGGTGGTGCAAAGGAAAACATACACGAGGAACTTCTTGTAGCCTTAGTGCCGCTGGCATCAGCTTATTTTCTTTTCTGTTCTGTAAATTACGGACTTACGCGTATACTTTCACTCTCTCACCAGGAATAATCCGCCTTTATCGCCGCCCCTTTCACTTTGTATGAATATAATCTGATCAAACAGCCATCCGTTTTGCACATTTGGAGGTCGCGTGAACGCTTGTAATGTTCTTTTTGGTTCCTGCCCCGTTCTGTGTACGGCGAAGGCGCGAGGCGCAGCGGCACCGCCTCCGTCCCGTCCTCTCCCGAAGGTGGGGTTCGGGGTCAGGAGTGGCACAAGAGAACGCGCTTCCTGCAGAGCCCTCGGGGTGTCTGGCAAAGCCTTGACGGCGACTGGACCCAACTGGGGCGCCTGGCAGTCGCGCTGTTTTCTGCGCTGGTCCTCTTATCGCTCGTTGCCGGAGTGGCGGTCGCCCTTGGTTGGAGCTACGGCCACCCCGTTCAGCAGCGGAAAACCCTGAACCCGTCTTCTACCGACAGCAACGCCACCGGGTGAGGAAGTCTAACGTGAATAAATCTGGAGAGGTGCAGTTACTGTTGAGGCTTGATCTGGAGAAACAGCTATTCTGAAGTTACGTGCCTTTATTGAAAGCTCATTTTGACATGTTCGCGTAAAACGATAGAAATCCGCTTATACGTTTAGAATATCAAGGCAATTAGCTTTGATCCATGCTGAAGGTTGTGTTTTGGCAATGTTACTGTGTGTAGCGTGTGAGCAGCACAGCGCGCAACTCCTCGGATGCCGTCATTGTTTGTATGCAGGATGTGGCTTGGAACCGGGAAAATCTTCAAATTCTTCTTTAAAAACACCAGCCAAGGTTAACATGAGAGTGAGTTTCGACTGGTTTTAAACTAAGTGGGGCGCTTGCGGATACAAGCTACGCTTTCCAAGATATCAAAAAGAAGTTTTCACACAGCATACGCTGGCAACAAGATTCCCGCAAAAAAAAAAAATAAGTACCGAGTTCATACACTGCATGCATGAAGACACAAAATATGTGTTTTGCATCACAAATGTTGGGTGGCGGAAAAACGCGCCTGTTTGTTCTTGATAGGAAAGCCCCGTACTCTTGGGCAGGAGCAGCAGTAGCCTTCGAGGAGTGGACTCATTTAATCGCATCAGTACCAGTCAGATTACGAAATATTGTTTAGCCAGCTAATATCACGCAAAATGTTCATAGACAGGAGGTGGATATGCTACGAAGGCAAAAACAGTAATACGCCTCCTGAGAACTATGACAGTGCTGAGTGTTGGAGATGTTGGGTCCGATCCTTGGAGCGACACATTCTGCAGTCGGAAAGAGAGAAAAAAGGAAAGACATGAATATTAACTGGACTTCAGGCCCGGTTAGATACCTTATGTGGAAGAGAGAAAGCAGGAATTAAGGCAAAGAGATAGAGTAAGAAAGTTTAGTTTGTCACCTGCATGGAACGTGTGCATGGCCATGGGTCTGTAGAGGGTAATGTAAACAAAAATCGTCGATAGGTCGTGTAAAGCTACCAACTGAAATTGGTGATTTTTTAAGCCGAGGAGAACCGCTTTGGAGTCATTTGCCGATGAAAGAAGCTACGACAAACTTTGAATCTTGGCTTCTGTGAGGGCACACGAGTCCAATAGGAACAGCGTGCTTCGCTAGACACTCTGTAATAGTTAAAATGGGGACAGTGGCGAAGAATTTCTGCTGTTGTTTTCTCACCGCCACTGTGTTGACAAGCTGGGTTTAGGGCTATCAAAGTCAGGCTAGAATAGGAGTCGTTGAGGACCCTTCTAAGCCACGTGGAACCTGAGACCATTACTTCGGTGCTGCACAGGCCATGATGAAAAGCTCCCTCAGTGGAATGGAATGGTCGCCTCGTATTTTATACTAGTTTCAGGTGCAAGGAGCATGTCACGTGTTTGTACCGTTTCCTGATGGTTGCAGTCTCTTGGAGGCGAAATGTATGAAAATTGGTGTTCTTCAATTTAGGTCCACGTTGAGAAAAATTGAAGGGGGCACTTGAGCTCGGTCTTCAGGCTACGACACCGCGATAACGTTAATGAGTTAATGACCATATATATGGGGTTGGTTATAGGCAAAATTTACATTCATAGGTTCCTAGGAGTCCTCACTCTACTGCCTCGGCAATGGTCCAGCAATTGAGGGATGTCCCACTGCCCTGCGATGGCAGGCGGTGCTATCAGTGGGGCATGTTGCTCTTCCATTTCGCTCTTCGCGAGCAACCTCTCGCGATCAATCATTGATTTAACACCTTCCTGCTATGGTGGTGAGTTTGCTCACAAACCGGTGGAGAAGTTGTGATGACGCTACAAGGTCACGTGCCCAAGGTGGCCCACCTATCTTCCTTCTCCGGCGAGGGGCGCCCTAGGCCACCTACTCCGCCCTGTTTTTCGCTCGCAACGCCGACGCCGGGTTTTATGGGTAACAGGGAGGTAAGAGTACGTAGGACTTTACGCCCTTAAAATTCATATTTATAAGAAATGCCCCTTGATCTAGACCGCCTGTGATTCTTTAACGTACGCTGAAATTCAGCAGAGCATGACCATCGCTCGCTTTTCGCTTCATGAGAAACGCGGTCACCGCAGCCGGTAGCCTCACAACACGCTTCGTTGGTTCAGCATCCGAATGCCGTAACCGGTAAGCCACAGTGGCGGGTCAGAACTGTAGAACGCTAGCGCCACTGGCTCGAACTACCTTGATCGGCGCTTGCCGCCTGTGCCCATAAAAGTCAGCCGAAGGAGAAATATGGCTGTGCGAAGGAAATGTTTTTTGCAAAGTTAGATGCACCCGCGCACAGTGAATGATGTTTTATTAACGCGATAACGTTAGGGAGCCCGTGTAGCAAAAAAGCAGGCGTCGTTGGCCGTGAGCAAACTAATGCTAAAAAAAATCGCAACAGCAGCAACCTAGATAGACCACTAGGTCACGTGTTCTTGTGGCGTCATCACATCCTGCACACCGCATTGTGTGCAAACTGCCCACTATGGAAAGTGGTAGGTAAATTATTGATTGGTCTCAAGATTTCGCTGCGGAAGAGAGGCCGCCGGTGCCAGCACCTACCATCGCAGGCCAGTGGCGCATCGCTTACCCTCGCACCACTGCACCAGAAGTGGTATGAGGAGTCGTAGGGAACTATGAATAAAGAAATCGACCAATTGCGCATATATGTGAATTGCCAATTGACGCTATCACGTCATACCCACAAGGCGGAGCTTAAGTGTCCGCTACAATTATTCAGTTTCTGTTCCGTTTGAATGCGTTCAGTGCACATTGCTGTGGAAAACATCCATGTCAGCAATATTTTCTTGTTATCCCTCCTGTCTCTATGTCTACTTTCCACTGTCTTAAGCGTAACCTATTTAATTTCGCTACAGACACATGAAGAATTTGAAGAATATTGTTGCTGAATAATGTAATAATTCTCACTTTAAATAAAAACTTACATTACGAGCACCACCACGGACGTATAGGAGCGAAAGCTGCACTATACGCGTAGCACACTCACCACATCCTCTATGTTTGTGGCAGGGTGTGCGAGTAGTACTCTTTTGAAATCAAATGTAAAAAGCTTACTATCGCTGCCGAAAAGAATACGAGTAATGTAGTTCGAAACCAAGTCAAATACAAATCGAGTATTTTAAAGAATATTCGCGATTTGGGTGAACATTTGTAAAAGGCGACTATTCGTGCAAAATAGCAAAATACTAGCGACGGAGCGGGGTACGGCTCTATAACTTTAGTAATAGTTATAGATAACTAAAAACGCAGCATTAATATCCACATCAGAGATGCAGCACCAAGCAAGTTTATTGGAGCGCCACGTTATAAGTGCTGAAAGATTGCACTTTGCTACTGATAACGGCAGCGAATGAACCAGTGCCACACATCCCTATAGATGCGAGGGGCGAGAGCTGCATATGAGCAGTGCCGTATTAGAGATCAAGGTAGTGTTTGCTATCTATCTTGTAGCATATATGCTACAAGATTGGAAAAATGCTCCATCTCCCGCTGAATGCCGCATCTCGCGTAGACTGGTCGCGGCAGCATGCTCTACAGCGTCGGTGTAACCACGTTTGACTGCGTTTTTACGCCGTTTACAGAGCGTTAGCTGGGCGGATGGGAGTAGGAGGTTTGTGTAGATACTGTGGCTCCAGCTAGTGCGTACGACGTTACATATAAATGACATCGACTTGTCCTGAGTGGTGATGGTTCCTGCACTGCAACAACTGCCATTTCAGGACGAGTCTCAATCCCGATGTCCCAACGGGCCAACTCCCGGCGAAGGCTCGCGCGCACCGTCACACCGTCAATCATCGTGGACGAACTTCCATTACAACAGCCCCTACGACCTACCTGGAATTGACTTCAACCGATGCCACAATGCTGGAGAAGCAGGACTGACTCCGACGCTTGGGGTGCCGGCTGAGCTTACGCGGAGATGGCCGGACACAGAACTTTGCTCTCATAACTGTCGCATCAGCACTACAGCTTGTCGTTGCACAGTTAATCGCTAGTAGAAGGGGTTCAGTGCCGAGTTCTTACTCTCGGTTCTATTACGTAATTCGAAAAGCGATGTAGACACCATTCAGAGAAAAAGACTTTCGAAAATGAAATTGGCCGCGCTCCGTGGTATTCGGGCGTTGGGCCACGGACAGAGAGGCATGCAGTTTGTATATTGATCATCCGCCGCTCCTGTGTGCACGCGGTTTTATAGTACGCAGAACTTGAATTCTTGTGACAAAGGTGACTTTTCTGTAGTATACAAAACGTTAGTGACAGTTCTAATGCTGCCAGCCTTTCTGTGAAGAAAGCGTGGCAGGAATATGTTTTATATACGAAAAATCTTTAATTCTCGTTTATGGGTTTATGGAAGCCTTTGCGCACATCGATTGTGGGTGAAAAGATTATGACGTGGGGAATACGGGACGCATAAGCGCCTAACTGAAAGGCGAGGCGCATTTCACCAACTTTATTTCGCCACTCTAACAGCTATGTTTCACCACTTACGAAAGTTTCGGCTGCTGTCAGCTATTGACACCTCGTGTTGGGTCAATACACACTGTGGTGTTTTCTGTTTTTTGTTGAGCACTTCGATGTAATGCCAGTCAGAATGTGTCCTGTTTTGACTTGGACGCGTATCTAGCAAAAGAAAGAGCTTTTTGACAGTGGGATGTATACGTGCTTCTGTTTCTAGTGCAGCTTTTTTTATTCTATGCTCTTAACCCTTTAAGACGCTTTGTGCACAATTGCGTACAGAGCCATCTCAAAACTTTTTATTTGTGTGGGCTGCACCTTGCAATGATTTCTTTGGAATAGTTGAATTGTGCGTCTTTCTTGTCACGAATAAGCTGTTTTTTTTTCGCAGTAAAAATTATTTGGCGACGCAATGAGTCGGTAGCACGTCGTCCGCCATTTTTGTGTTGAAAGATTTTGCGGCGAGTAATAACATCGGATTTTTTTCCACAATTCACGCGTCTAACTTCGTAAATGAGGTACATGATGTCATTAACATCGTTACAAGCCGTTATCTCATAGTACCGTCATTTCTGCTTGGCGATTTTAATCTACCGAGAATACTATGGAACACTGAATCTCAAACTTTACAGCCTTTTTCGTCATTAGCCAATGATTTCTTAGATATTTTGTGCTCTGTTTTCTCGTTTTCACAACTTGTTACGAAACGTACAAGAATTATGGAATCCGTTGCAAACACACTTCCCCTTGTATTAACATCGCGGTCTGATCTTGTTTCCGACATCACGTACTTACCCGGCTTAAGCGACCGCTCGGCACTTTCATTCAGCTTGAATATTTTGCGACCAAAAACCGCTAAAAATTTCAAACCATTCCGAAATTACGCAAAACCAAATTTTGAAGCCATTAACTCTGAATCATCCACCTTTCTTGACGTATTTTTGACCGACTTTTACTGTCATAGTGTTCAGTCCAACTGGGATATGTTTGCTTCTAAAATTGCTGAACTTACATACAAATACATCCCCCTTCGCACCCTCGCATCTAACCATAACGCTCCATGATACAACATATCTGTCTCAAGCACTTGTCTAATAAAAAAAAGCGTCTCTGTTAATCAGCCAAATTTATTCTGACAACATAAAGCGGCGGACTAGCTACAAAATGCCAGCCCATGAGTACGCAACCGCACTTAAACCAGCCAAGGATAACTTTCTTCTTAACACCTTGCCATCCATGCTTAAAGCCCACATCAAAAAATTCTGGCGTGTCATTAACCCCAAAGTTGATGACATTATAACCCTCATTGACAGCTCTTCAAATGTTATTCCAATTAACGAAGTTTTCCAGCGCAACTTTTCTTCAACCACCAATGTTACTCTACAATCCACGGACGTCAACGATAACCCATCAATTTTTCCCATAACCATTGAAGCAGCAGGTGTCGAATCAATATTTCATCTCTAAAACCATCTTCCGCTACTGGGCACGATTTCATCAATGCGAAATTTTTGAAAAACACGAGCAGGTATTCTTCAATTTTTTAACATTGATTTTCCAGCTGTCGCTTCGAAAAAGGTTCCTTGCCTGCTGAATGACAGGTCGGGAAGGTGGTCCCACTCTATAAATCAGGTGACAAGCATTGTCATTGTAATTACCGTCCTATTTCGCTCACTTGCATTCCATGTAAAATTCCAGAACATGTATTTGCCTCAAATCTTGCTAGCTTTCTCTAAACTAATTCATTTTTTTTCGTCATCGCAACATGGATTCCGCAAGACATATTCATGTGAAACAAAACTAGTATCAGTTACGCATAAGCTAAACGTCCTCCTTGAACGCTCTTCACTTGCCGACCGTATGTTTTTAGATTTTTCGAAAGCGTTTGATAAAGTATGTCATAATCTTCTAATGGTTAAGTTGAATCGACTTAACAACGATCCCAATCTGCTTGCTTGGCTTGAGTGCTTTCTTTTTATCCGTTCACAATTTGTTTATGCTACTGGCTCAACCTCGCCGCCAAGTAGAGTACATTCGGGCGTACCTAAAGCGTCTGTTCTTGGTCCTCTTCTGTTTTTATTTTCATTAATAATCTACCCTATTGTGTTTCCTTTAACATTCACTTATTCGCAGATGATTGCGTGATCTTCAGGAAAATAATTAGTGACAATGACATATCTTCTCTTCAAGCAGACCTTAACGCTATCTCAATTCGGTGCCAATCATGGTCAATGAAATTAAAGATTAAGAAATGTAAATTTCTGTGTGTGTCAGGAACTTCTAGTCAATTACCTTCCTACCACGTTAGAAATGTCCCTCTAGATCATGTTTCATCTTACAAATATCTTGGTGCTCATATTACTAACAACCTCATTTGGTCCATTCGCATTTCTTTCGTAATTAATAATTCGAATCGCATGCTGGGATATCTAAAACGTAATTTCTCTAAGGCACCTTCTTCCTTAAAGCTATTGTTATATAAGTCACTGATCCGCTCAAAGCTCGGGTATGCTGCAGCAGTTTGGGATCCCTTTCAACAAAACCTAATTCACGCATTAGAAATGGTACAAAACAATTCTCCTAGTTTTATACTTTGCAATTATAGCCGAACTGCCAGCATTTCTGCAATGAAACTAAATCTTAGCTTGCCATCGTTAGCTTCTTGCCGTTAAGCCCTTAGACTTTCATTTTTCACAGGATATTTCATCATCCCTCCCTTCGCGACGAACTGATCTTCCTTCCCCAATACATTTCATCAAGGTTAGATCGCAGTAACAAAGTCGGAATTCCATCATGCAAAACCAATGCCATGTTTCAGTCATTCCTCCCGCGCACAGCTGCTGAGTGGAATCACCTTCCCTCATCAACCGCTACCATTGCTGACAATAAACACTTCAAGGCCGCATTAGAGAACACTGTATTTTTTCTACTTGTCGTACTGCCAATTTTTTTCAATACTATTCCTGCACTGTACGTACTGTCTTATATTGTATAACTTTGTACAGGTTGGCGATCTGATTCTTTTTGTTGAACAAACAAAATGGGCTTTTTTTCACTGTATTGATGCACTGCATGTACTATATTATATTCTAATAATCAGCACATTAATAGCACATTAGATAATACTGTGTGGCTAGGAGCCATCATTTCGGTATTACTAATTTCTTCGTTGCTTTCTATGTTGTTTATTTTTATTTTTGTAAGCACTCCCCACTGTAATGCCTCTGACCCTGCAGCATCGGATCGAAAATCGAAATCGTGATCCTTCGGGTGTTAACATTACTATTCCTGCCATTCCTATGTTGCGATTTTAATCAGGTATGACACTGCGCACAAAATTTTGCACGTTCCTGTAAAATAATACATTCTGACTTTCGGCGCTAAGGAGCTTAAGCGTGTTATCATCTTGAAACGTCAATTAAAAATTTAGCCAGAAAAATATGTTTTCAAAGTTAAACATAAAATATTTTCCGCAGATATTAGTCGGTGCCAATTTAACCCGAAAAGTGGAGGACTTGCGAACGTGGCCGGATGCAGAGTCGCGCTTAAAGCAGCTGGTTTTGTTCGCATTGTCGACGGTATGACTCAAGGCCAGGGCCACTCACCTTGCATCAGTCGGATGTTGTTTTGCAGCCCTGCGAGGAGTTGACTGAACGGAATTTTTTTCTGAACAACCGAGGCACATTGGTGGCTTATCTAGAGCGCCAGTGCGCAGCAGAGATTTGTGAAGGTCTGAATATGTGCTTCCACTGAGAAAGTGGAAGCAGAGAAAACACATGTAGATAATACGTGAAATAGTTCTGCACATTTGCCACAGATTCGCTCGTACCCTGTAAAGCGCTACATTCGGAGCCCCAGACGCTCCTCAGGGCCCAGTAAAAGCCGATTGTGAATTCAAACATTTGCAAGGAAATGATTGAAATCATTCTTTCTAGACGTCCAAGAGGTCACATCCATCGAGTGTCGCGGTATGACAACTACTACCTAAGAGTCTTACATCTCCCGTAGAACGCATCGTTCCGTAGGGCTCAACCAGCATGCTTTTTTAACCTGTGGCCGAATGTCACTTACAGCACACGAAGGGGTCGAGAACTGCTGCCGGGACCATCAAAATCCCTTTAGCCGGCAACTGAATGTTCTGCAAGGAATAAGCATTAACGGCACCTGCTAAGATGAGAAGACCGGTTGGAAACATCCAAGCACTCGAACGTGTTTTACGTTTTGCTTACTTATTATAAATATTTGATAGAAAATTACTTGTGATGTAATAGGCTTCAGAGAATTATTCTTTATTCTTCAAGAGCCACGCACAGAGGAATGCAGCCCCCAAAAGAACAAAAAAAGAACACATGAAGCTATGTCCAAAGAATTCGGCGCAATGCCTTAATCCCATGAGGAGTCATTGGGGGCCGCGAACAGTGCCGGGGCATTCAATCCGCTTCTGCTGTTCCTAACACGTGCAAGCGCATGCCACCGGTATTGCAACAATGCTAGGAGGGGGGGGGGGGAGTAGTTTTTAGTGGTCACCTCCAGAGCTATGGTGAGAATGCCGTTCTCCCGCGGGGGAGGGGGAAAAAGTCGACGCCGCGCCCTGACATGTTTCTGGAAAAACAAAGGTCAAAGGTGGACAGGGCAGGCATGAACTTTGTGACAAAACCCACACGAAAAGAATAATATTCTCAATAACATTCACAAACAAAACACAAATTTCGTGCATGCACACACGCTCCTGGCGGACAAGCTGCCTCAGATGAAAGACGCGTACATCACTGTCACAAGTGGGCACCACCTCGTCGTATCACCAGTTTTCCAGGAAGGCTCGCAGGATAGCGCACCGACACACGCGTCACGCACTGCCACACCTCACGCAGTCACGTCCCAGTTAGTCAAAACAGTTCGACACTGCACATTCGGTCGTAACAGTCCAACACTGAAACACGACCACACGCAAACATCTTGCGTTGCATAACATTTCATAACACTACCATCAATGCACAAAATAACAATAAAATGAAATTTCTAGCTAACTGTGAAACTGGGCCGTCGCAACGCGTTTAGTTCACCCCATGGCTATTCACACCCGGCTGAGGTAGTCTGTGCCGACGTTATCTTTTCCCTTAATGCTCTCGACCCCGAAGTCGTACTCCTGTAGGAGCAGCGCCCAGCGAAGCAGCCGTGAATTCATAAACTGAGCGTCGTTCAGATATTTCAGTGGCTGATGATCTGTCTGGACGGTGAATCGTTTGCCGTAGAGGTAGAAACTGAAGCGCTTGATAGCCCATACAATGGCCACGCACTCCATCTCAACTGCTGCGTACGCCTTCTCTCTGGGAAGTAGCTTGCGACTCGCGTACGCGACGGGATGCAGAAGTCCGTCTTTTTCCTGCAACAGTACTGTCGCAAGCCCTTGATCTGAGGCGTCGGTACGGAGTACAAATGTCTTGCTGAAATCCGCAACCTGTAGGATGGGGGCCTCTGAGAGCAGTTGTTTCAGGCTGTTAAAGGCTTGTTCTTCGCTATCCCCTCTTCTAACGCTGTTCGGTGCGAGTTTTTTTGTCAGGTTTGTCCGAGGTGCGGCCACAGTTGCGTAACTCGGGATGAATTCACGATAGTATCCCACTAGGCCCAAAAAGGCTCGTACTTGGCGTTTCGTTATCGGTTGTGGGGCTTGGCGCATCCTGTCCAGTGTTGATTCAGTCGGGCCAAGGGTCCCCTTTCCAATCGTGTGACCGAGAAAACGGTGATCTGCAGGCGATGAGATAGCAGATGGCCCACTTCTGCCATGAGTTCCGAGGTGAAAATCGACCCTGGGTCGCTCAACATCTCCTCCGGAACACCCACTCGGGCGAAAATTTGTAAGAGAGCCTCGGCCACCCGCTCGGTCTCGATGCTGGGCAGGGCGACGGCCTCTGGGAACCGGGTCGCATAATCGACTAGCGTCATGATGTAGCGATTCCCCTTCCGAGTTTTAGGCCTGAGGTACTCGTAACTTGCGGAACGTCTCCACGATTGCTGCCTGGACTGTTGACGGGCGGTCACGGCCGTCGCGGGTGCGACCTCGTCCGGGGTACTTGGATGTCCCTTTACGAAATCCGATGCGCCCGCTTCAGCCCCTTCGACACTGAGGGATATTCCCCACCAAGTCGCGTCGGGATCGGACGAATGCCTGGCGCCGTCGATATTCCCGAGGATTAGGTCGAACAGTGGGGATTCCATACATCAGGCCCGCACCTCTCCCCGATAGTAAGGTGTGTCAACTCGAATTCGCGCGTCGGGTAGCGTTTTGAACGAACGGTCCACCAGGTAAACTGCTCAGTGTCGGCCAGTAAGTTGGGAGTTTGTTACAAAGACTCGGTTGACAATAACAATGTTACACCCCGTGTCTCTCAACACATTTATCCTCTGCCCAGCAATGAGGCCTTCAAGGACGGGAAGGACCCCGGACTCTTGGGCCCTGCCGAGGTTCACCACTGGCACGAACTGGCCATCTTTCATCTCTAGATAGCCGTTTTGAATGCAGGCCGACACGTCCTTTGGTCCAGGGCGTGCCCGGTTGCCCTGCTCAGGATTTCTCCGGCTCTCCTTGCAATGCGCGGCGACGTGCCCGGTCGCGCACAAATTTAGCAGCGTGGTGTGGATGATACTGCCGCGGGTGGCGGAGTTCCCTGGGAGCCCTTTCGGCCAACGTAGGAGGACTTGTCTACGGGCCGGTCCTCACGTTTCAGTTCACGCCGGCCAAAGTATGTGGACCCCAAACAGTGACATAGCTGTCGGTCCTTTGTAGCAGCTCATTCTGATCGCCCGCCGTTTTCTCCTTCCGGAAGGTAGCCTTCGACGGCGTGCAGTTCTCTAGAAACTGCTCCCTCAAAAGGAGGCTCTTGATACCCTCGTAGGTGTGCTCGCACGAAGAGAGCTGTACCCACCACTCCCAGTAATTCTCTAATCGGGAGAAGAACTGGGACAGGGTTTCGTGCTAGTGGGGGGCTTCTGTCCGGAACTTCTGCCGAAATCCGTCCCCCGTCAAGCGGAAACGAAGCAGAAGAGCTCGCTTGACCTTATCATACTCTACCGCATCCGCTCCCGGCATGCGGCCAAAAACGCTCAACGCCTCTCCCCCAAGGCACGTGCTAAGGGCAGTAGCCCACTAGTCTCGCGGCCACTTGTGCGCCTCTGCGACTCGTTCGAACCGTGTCATGTAGGCGTCCAAGTCGTTCGTTTTATCGTTAAACGGCGCCATTAGCTTATTTGGACTGACGACCGTGAAACGCGATGTAGGTTCGCTTTGAACCGAAGCGGAATCTGAACTAGCGCTCCCGCCACCCTCGCCTCTCGCGTGGAGAAGTTGTAGTTCAGCGTTCAGTTCGAGCATTCGACGAGCGGAGCGCGCCTTGTCCCTTTCTTCCTCCTCGAGCAGCCGCTGCTCTTCTTCTTTCATTTGCTCGCGCTATTTCGAACGCTCATCTCTGAGGAATTCCTGCAGGGCGACCCCCTCGAAGCCTAGCTGCTTCCCGAGAGCAATTATTTTTTCTAACCCTGCCATTGCACCAACGGTTCTTTGTCCTCAGTTCTGACAGTACGTGAGATATTACTTGAACGCTATGCCTCGCATTCACGGCCAATCGTGGTCAGCAAGTCCTGTCGCGGACGTCAGTTTGTCAAGATATCGTGGGTGGCTGCGGTGTTGGTTGGCGCCGAAGTTACAATTAATCGGGCCAACCTGCCCACCACTGCACTTTCCGTAAGTTCGGAGGTGGAGGAGCGACAAACTTCTCCACCCCGCGTGCGAAAGATTGTGATTCGACTGCTGACCAGCGATAGGGGCCACGCCTGATTAGTCGTTGACCGGAGGCATGAGGCGTAGGCAAGTTCCGTAGCGAATTAATTTAACTTAATTAGGCAAACAACAACCAAGTATTGCAATATGCCCGACAAGGTAGCGCCGTACACTGACGTGACGCAAATTCAAGCACCAATTGAACACGTTAACACAACAATTAACACAAAGAAAGAAACATAAGGGCGTTTGCTATACAAAAATGTTACGAGACGGAAATACAGTACAAAGGATTACAACGAGAAACACAGAAAGCAGAAATACAAAGATAAAAGAGTTGAAGTGAGTGGTGAGAAACGATGGCTTAGCTGCGGAGTGGCAAAGTGCGGCCGCAGGGAGCGTCGGGCTGCGGTTGCTCGTCGCGGGGCTGATGGGGGCTTGCGGATACGGGCGAACTTGGGCTTCGCGTCTTCGGGGTCCACCGTCGCCGCGCTCTACGCGTCAGATCTCCGCCTAGGCTCCTTGCCGACCACCTCCCTGGCTGACCTCACTCACGACCGCACGCACCGATATCTCCAGACCAACTGCCAGAGCGCGGAGTTCCCGTCGCCGCCTTCGCATGGCAAAGAATGAAAAAAAAAAACAACACAGTAAAAAAAAAAGACTCTTCAGGAGCCACGCACAGAGGAATGCAGCTCCCAAAAAGAAAAAAAGAACACATGAAGGAATGTCAAAGGAAGTCGGCACAATGCCTTAATCCCACGAGGAGTCATTGGGGGCCGCGAACAGTGCCGGGGCATTCAATCCGCTTCTGCTGTTCTTAACACGTGCAAGCGCTTGCCACCTGTATGGCAACAATGCTAGGAGAGGGGGGGGGGGGGAGTAGTTTTGAGTGGTCACCTCCAGCGCTATGGTGAGAATGCCGTTCCCCCGCGGGGGAGGAGGAAAAAGTCGTCGACGCTGCTCCGCGACATGTTTCTGGGAAACAAAGGTCAAAGCTGGACAGGGCAGGCATGAACCTTGTGAGCCAAGGACAACTTTCTTCTTGACACCTTGCCATCCATGCTTAAAACCCACATCAAGAAATTCTGGCGTGTCATTAACCCCAGAGCTGATGACATGATTACCCTTATTGACAGCTCTTCAAATGTTATTCCAATTAACGAATGTGCGTCCGTACTTAACGAAGTTTTGCTGCGCAACTTTTCGTCAACCACCAATATTGCTCTGCAATCCACGGACGTCAACGATTACCCAGCAATTTTTCCCATAACCATTGAAGCAGCAGGCATCGAATCAATAATTTAATCTCTAAAACCATCTTCCGCTCCTGGGCACGATTTCATCAATGCGAAATTTTTGAAAAACACGAGCAGTTATTCTTCAATTTTTTTAGCATTGATTTTCCAGCAGTCGCTCGAAAAAGGTTCCTTGCCTGCTGAATGACAGGTCGGGAAGGTGGTCCCACTCCATAAATCAAGCATTGTCCTTGTAATTACAGTCCTATTTCGCTCACTTGCATTCCATGTAAAATTCTAGAACATGTACTTGCCTGAAATCTTGCTAGCTTTCTCTAAACTTATTCATTTTTTTTCATCATCGCAACATGGTTTCCGCAAGACATATTCATGTGAAACACAACTAGTATCAATTACGCATAAGCTAATCGTCATCCTTGATCGCTCTTCACTTGTCAACTGTATATTTTTAGATTTTTCGAAAGCGTTTGATAATGTATGCCATAATCTTCTAATGGTTAAGTTGAATCGACTTAACATCGATCCTAAACTGCTTGCTTGGCTTGAGTGCTTTCTTTTTATCCGTTCACAATTTGCTTATGCTACTGACTCAACCTCGTCGCCAAGTAGAGTACATTCTGGCGTACCTCAAGCGTCTGTACTTGGTCCTCTTCTGTTTTTATTTTCATTAATGATCTCCCCTATTGTGTTCCCTCTAACATCCACTTATTCGCAGATGATTTCGTAATTTGCAGGAAAATAATAAGTGACAATGACATATCTTTCCTTCAAGCAGACCTTAACGCTATCTCAATTTGGTGCCAATCATGGTCAATGAAATTAAATATTATAAAATGTAAATTTCTGCGTGTGTCAGGAACTTCTAGTCAGCTACCTTCCTACCACGTTAGAAATGTCCCTCTAGATCATGTTTCATCTTACAAATATCTTGGCGTTCATATTACTAGCAACCTCACTTGGTCCATTCACATTTCTTTCGTAATTAATAATTCTAATTGCATGCTGGGATATCTATAACGTAATTTCTCTAAGGCACCTTCTTCCTTAAAACTATTGTTATAGAAGTCACTGATCCGCTCAAAGCTCGGGTATGCTGCAGCAGTTTGGGATCCCTTTCAACAAAACCTAATTCACACATTAGAAATGGTACAAAACAATTCTGCTAGTTTTATTCTTTGCAATTATAGCCGAACTGCCTGCATTTCTGTAATGAAACTAAATCTTAGCTTGCCATCGTTAGCATCTCGCCGTGAAGCCCTTAGACTTTCGTTTTTCACAGGATATTTCATCATCCCTCCCTTCGCGACGAACTGATCTTCCCGGAGCCGCCATGGTGGCTGAGTATTATGGCGCTCGACTGCTGACCAGAAAGATGCGCTGTCGAATTTAGATGGAGGCGAAATTCTAGAGGCCCGTGTACTGTGCGATTTCAGTGCACGTTAAAGAACCCCAGGTGGTCGAAATTTCCGGAGCCCTTCACTACGGCGTCTCTTATAGCCTGAGTCGCTTTGGGACGTTAAACCCATATAAACCAAACCAAACCAAACCAACTGATCTTCCCTCCCCAATACATTTCATCAAGGTTAGATCGCAGTAACAAAGTCGGAATTCCATCATGCAAAACCAATGCCATGTTTCAGTCATTCCTCCCGCGCACAGCTGTTGAGTGGAATCACCTTCCCTCATCAAGCGCTACCATTGTTTACAATAAACACTTCAAGGCCGCATTAGAGAACACTGTATTCTTTCTACTTGTTGTACTGACTTTTTTTTCACTACTATTCCTGCACTGTACGTACTGTCTTATATTGCATAACTTTGTATAGGTTGGCGATCTGATTCTCTTTGTTGAACAAACAAAATGTGTTTTTTTTTCACTGTATTGATGCACTGCATGTACTATATTATATTCTAATAATCAGCACATGAATAGCACATTTGATAATACTGTGTGACTAGGAGCCATCGTTTATGTATTACTAATTTCTTCGCTGCTTTGTATGTTTTTTTTTTATTTTTGTAACCACTCCCCACTGTAATGCCTCTGACCCTGAGGGTAAACGAAATAAAAAGAAAATAAAATTATGCTTCACAGGATCGAAAATCGAAATCGTGATCCTTCGGGTGTCAACATGACAATTCCTGCCAATCCTATGTTGCGATTTTGTTCAGGTATGACACTGCGCACAAAGTTTTGCACGTTCCTGTAAAATAATGCATTCTGACTTTCGGCGCTGAGGAGCTTAAGCGTGTTATCATCTTGAGACGTCAATTAAAAATTTAGCCAGAAAAACATGTTTTCAAAGTTAAACATAAAATGTTTTCCGCAGATATTAGTCGGTGCCAATTTAACCCGAAATGTGGAGGACTTGCGAACGTGGCCGGATGCACAGTCGCGCTTAAAGCAGCTGGTTTTGTCCGCATCGTCGACGGTATGACTCAAGGCCAGGGCCACTCACCTTGCGTCAGTCGCTAGTTGTTTTGCAGCCCTGCGAGGAGTTGACTGAACGGATTTTTTTTCTGAACAACCGAGGCACATTGGTGGCTTATCTAGAGCGCCAGTGCGCAGCAGAGATTTGTCAAGGTCTGAATATGTGCTTCCACTGAGAGAGTGGAAGCAAAGAGAACACATGTAGATAATACGTGAAATAGTTCTGCACATTTGCCACAGATTCGCTCGTACCCTGTAAAGCGTTACATTCGGAGCCCCAGACGCTCCACAGCGCCCAGTAAAAGCCGATTGTGAATTCAAACATTTGCAAGGAAATGATTGAAATCATTCTTTCTAGACGTCCAAGAGGTCGCATCCGTTCGAGGGCCGCGGTTTGACAGCTACTACCTAAGAGTCTTACATCTCTCGTAGAACGCATCGTTCCGTAGGGCTCAACCAGCATGCTTTTTTAACCTGTGGCCGAATATCACAATACAGCACACGAAGGGGTCGAGAACTGCTGCCGGGACCATCACAATCCCTTCAGCCGGCAACTTAATGTTCTGCAAGAAATAACCATTAACGGCACCTGCTAAGATGAGAAGACCGGTTAGAAGTGATGCGTAAAAAATTACTGAACGTGTTTCACATTTGAGCACAGTTTTGTGGCCTTTGTATTTGTGGGAATCATGCGTCAAATGTGTTGTAAACATCCAAGCACTCAAATGTGTTTTACGTTTTGCTTACTTATTATAAATTATTAATAGAAAATTACTTGTGATGTAATAGGCTTCACAGAATTATTCTTTGGTATACTACTTTACTGTACTACAATAAAGAGTCTTTTTGGGAGGACAGAGAGAAAACAATACCGCACTTGCTACACCGAACGCCTCTCTTTGATGCGAACCGTTCTCATCTGCGCCATTCGGCGTCTGGCGTGGTCACTTATTCGGCTGGTTGATTGTATCCGCCGTAGCACACTGTTTTTGTCATCAGTGGCTTAGGGTTGTGACGCAGCTTTGAGAAGTTGTAGGCCTGGATTGCTCTGTTGGCGGCGCTTCTAAGCGCTTTTTTTCACGTGAGTAAGGTATTAATAACAGTCGGTTTTAACGACAGTGAATATTCGTATAGCGTGGTTTTTTCAGCAATTACTCTGTTGCCATCTCAGAAGTATTTCAATCAATGGTTTCTTATAGATCACGTCCAAAGGCAACATACTTGTTCTTGTGCGCAACGCGTACAGGGACAAAAATTGTGCTTTTAGACGTCCTCTCCCCTCCTATGAACGTGTATTTAACAATGAATTTAGGGTCGTAACCATTAAACTGTACCAGCCTCACATATGCACAATACCACAATCCGGTGAAAGGAAAGAACGTCTATGTTTTCAAGTATCCTCTGGTCAGGCTTCCTTGCATTCCCATCTTGAGAAGTTTCTCTCCGCACATTGAGCATAGATTCAAGGTAATTGCTCTCATAGTGCCACTCGGAAAATTCGCATCCGTTGAAACGTTGCCGTCAGATGCATTTTGATTGGCGTTTGTCGCAGAAAACGCTTCAGCATTTCCATCGTCCAATTTTCTGCTTTCAGATGCATACTTGATAACGTCTGCAGTTGAGAAACTTTCGTGTAGTTTTCGGTAATAAAAACTCCACAATGAGGCAAGCAATCGTACCTTTGATACTTTTTTTAGGGACATTATGGTGCTAAATCCGCACTTGTCGAAAAAAAAAATTATAGAAGTCCGCAAAGTACTCGTTTATTTATGACAATGAAAAATGCAACTTCTTTTGCACATTCACTTATTTACACATTGAGGATAAATTTCTTTATTCTTGGTCAACAGAGATTAGAACTCACGAAACTAAAAGCTTTGTCTTATTGCCATTCAACACGCAGACGTCGGTCTTTCCTTGTTCTTTAAAAAACATTTCTAAAAGCTGTAAGAGATATGAGCCGCAGGCTTGGCAGAGAGTGTAAAAATGTTTCATAAATGTTTAGGGCGCGCAGTTCAGAATTGGATGTTCGCCTAGCATATGCAAATATAATTAGCTTTGAGGTGCGTCCACATATGTGGACAGAGCACCTGAATGGGATATACGCAGGCTAAACACCAACGACTAGCACACAAACTGCTTTCTTAGCAGCTATGGCGCGCGTGCAATGATGTTTCGTTTGCTGGCAACACTGAACGCCGCCCAGAAGCACTGTGGAACGAAAGCACGAAGCACGGTCCATGAGAAAAGGGGTGCGAAAACAAGACGACGGACGGAGACAGAAAACACAGCACGAGCGCTATAGTGCAATACACTTGTGCTGTCCGTTCTGTCTTCAACCGTCGTCTTGTTTTCGCGCCCCTTTCCTCATGGATCAATACCGACTCGCCGACTTTCCACCCACGAAGCACGAGTCAGTGGTGGCTTCGGAAAATACACTTTAGAAGAAATACGTAGGAACCAGGACACAGACAGACAGACAGACAGACAGACAGACAGACAGACAGACAGACAGACAGACAGACAGACAGACAGACAGACAGACAGACAGACAGACAGACAGACAGACAGACAGACAGACAGACAGACAGACAGACAGACAGACAGACAGACAGACAGACAGACAGACAGACAGACAGACAGACAGACAGACGGATGGACGGACGGACGGACGGACGGACGGACGGACGGACGGACGGACGGACGGACGGACAGACAGACAGACAGACAGACAGACAGACAGACAGACAGACAGACAGACAGGCAAACGAACGGGCGGCCGGGCGGGCAGGCGGGCAGGCGAACGGGCGGGTGGGCGAACGGGCGAGCGGGCGGACGGGCGGACGCCGTAGTGAAGGCTCAGGAAATTTCGACCACCCGATGTTCTATAACGTGCAGTGACATCGCACAGTACGCGGGCTCCTAGAATTTCGCCTCCATCGAAATTCGACAGCCGAGGCAGGGATCAACCCGAGTCTTTCAGGTCAGCAGCCGAGCGGGTGAAAAAAATGATAGCGGTGTTGTTGCGGGAGGCTCCTAAATAATTTTTACAATCGAAGGTTGAGTCACTGCACCGACATCCCACGGCGTACGGGCGCCTTGTATTCCGCCTGCATTGTATGGCGGCCGCCGCAGTCAGGGTTCGAGCGTTCGACTCTGAAGCCACTCATCTACCGCGATGTGTTGTGTAGACGCCCTTGAGAGCATTCTCCATTAAAAGGTGCTTAGAATACTTGTACTGGTTCCTCAGCTCGAGAGGGCGCTTTTGCTGGTATATACATTTTCCTATCCTGTCTGCCTTTACACTGCAGCCATGGACAAATCTCGTTGCTGTTTTTTTATGCTTGGGCCGTCCTTCGTTAGACCACACTGTGTGACAGTTAAGGACTACTCCTGAGCGGCTCATAACTTCTACCTTCGGCGCATCGTTAATTAATTGGTGGTCCTTCCAGCCCGCATCACCTGGCGGTTTAAGGAAAAAATGCGCGCAAGGAAAAGTGTGGAAATGCCTGTTGGGGATATGTTGATGTTTCTTCGACAGTTAAAGTGCGTATATTGGTGAAAAAATTGCAACTCAAAATAGAGCTCATCTTTCTTACCCTTTAGATAATTACTGATACCTCCAAGACTGCACAGGACTCAGTAGTCGCCATTCAGAAGTTAATGGCTGTGAAGGAGCGCTGAAAAAGTGCCTCGATGTCATCACTGTTAGTTTGCGAAAGTGGTCGGTAGTGATGGTACTTGAATTTTATTATCTGACCTTTTGTAGCGTATAAAAGTGAAAGTATCATCTTTTGTTTTATTGTGCCTAGAGGGCGTGACTTGAGTTCGTTATTAGAGCGCTTTTAACGGGGGCATTATACTTGTCAGGCGGAGTTTTATCATAGCGTTGTATTATAGCTTTTACACGGATTTAAGGCGTGACTGAATAATTTCTGCTTTTCCACTACTGTGGCGTTTAAGGTGTTTTTAAGGGCTTGGCGCAGCATGCAGAGAAAATATACCCGAATGAATCAGAGGATCCTCTTAGGTAATCCATTTCGTGCAACGGAGCAGGAGCTAGGCTCCTAGACGCCTTACTCCGAGACAACTATTACAGTCAGCGAAGCGGAAGCTCCGCCTCATGGATGTTATAACCCGAGACAACATTGCGGGCAAAGAAGCAGAAGCTAGGCTTCGTGGGGGTCATACTCCGCGGCAACTTTTTGGGACAACGGAGGGAAGCTAGGCCCCGTGGAGGTTTACTCCGCGACAATTTTTTCTTCAATGAAGCACGAGCTTGGCTCCATGGAGGCTATACTCCCCGACGACTATTATTGCCAATGAAGTGGTAGCTACGCTTCGTGGATGTTATAGCTCGCGACAACATTTTTGGGGAAAGAAGCAGAAGCCAAGATTCGTGGAGGTCATACCCCGCGACAACGTTTTGGGAGAACGGAGCGAAAGCTAGGCCTCGTGGAGGTTACTCCAAACTTGTTGGCAGGTGGCGCTGCAAGCGCCGACGATGGCGCGAAATTGAAGATCGAACTAATAAGAACTAACGCTGTAGACCAGCTTTTTATTACAACGAATTTGTTAGGCCCATCTGATTACAGGAAGCTCCCATAGATGGTGCCAGTTGCCCTTGCGACGGGGTGAAGGCACCGCGGGGAGAGTACGCGCCAGGCTGCCATGCGCACTAATAGCGTATACGCGGGGGGCGGGGGGGGGGGGGATGCCACACTGCAGTGCTGTGGGGAGACTAAAGTAAATACCATCTTTGTACTGCTTGTTCTAAAGCTCTATCCTTGTTTTACCGGTCTCCAGGTTAGTCCCAACATGAAACAGTAAAACACTGAATGTCGACTAGCACGCGAAATGCATGTAGAAGTGTCTGGAGATATAGAAGCAAGCAGGGCAGGTGCCATCAAGCATTTCAGTGTTCCCAGAGGATCCTACCAGAGAAGAGAAAGGAAAGTGCGAGAACATGAAAGGCAGTAACTGCATAAAATATCTTGCAAATCTCAGAGGTGCAGTCTGTCCCACGAAAGAACAACCACGCTGAAATCAGATTAAAAACCTGGCGGTCACAACGCACAATGCTAGCCAAATCCCATGTCCATTCAACAGGGCTGCGCTAAAGAGGAGCAGGTGCCGTACTAAAAGAAAAAAAAGTTGCGATGAAGAAAGTAGCCAGACTACACATAGAGCTCTGCTTTAGAACTGCTTAAATGGTCATGGAAGAAAACAACGCACTTGTGGTGTTGGTGCAGTGTCGGCCATTTAAAAGGTCAATAAAGATTGCCTAGATGTCCATGGAGACAAATTCGAGTGCATTCGTTAAAAGGATAGGTAATATCGTTATTTTGTAACGCCGTATCATTTCATTCTGTGCCATGTGTGATTTTGCCCCGCACAGTGGGGCGAAACGCCGCATTTTGAAATTTTTAATACCAATCAATTTTACTCGGTTCCTCTTCACGTGGCCTCAATAGATGTGAGGCCAGAAGCGCTGCGAATATTGCCGCAATAGCTGCGTTTTGTTAGTTGTGTTTAAAAATTGAAACCATGATTTTTAAATTTGTAAGGCGTTTTGACCCACTCTCCCCTAAACCTGTTTGCGTTGCTTTATTTTTAGCGCGGCTTCATTTTTTTGTTTTCTGTTTGATATTGATCCTGAACGTGATAGCCATTTCCGACTAGAGTCGCGATAGACACTGCCGAGCGAAACCAAATGGTACTTGCAAAGTTGTGACACTCGGGGAACAATTAAAATACTTTCACAGTGTTTCACACATTTCTCTAGACCACGCTAGTGAAGCACACCGGGGTGCGTGCTTACGCGATGGATATAAAAAGTATTCAGGAGTAGTTTTTGCAGAATAACTCGCGCAGAATAACAGTGCGCGCGCTGTTGCAGTTCGCGCTCGTAGTGTGTGCGTGTTTCTCCAACCCTTCTTGTGTTCTTCTGCGCAAAGTTTTCCGGA